>NC_136072.1:263581149-265981149 GCF_964261635.1 Lissotriton helveticus
AAGTGCACCGCATATATGCAACTTTCTTCAAAAGTGTTGTAAATTATGAAAAAAGTGACCTTACCACTGCTCCCATCTATGTGGTCGATTAGGATGGCGGACGGACTTGCGTCCGTCCGCCACCCCCGAGGTGGAGGGACCGTCCGCAAGGGCAGCGGCGTTCCCTCCATAGGAATTAGGATGTGACTGACACCCTGGCGGTCACATCCTGTATCTTTAACATTGCGGCGGGTGCTGCTTAGGTTAAAAAGTGCATGCTTTGCATTTGCATGCACAAAGCGGCAGGCACCGCGCGGTGCCTGCCGCTTTGTGCATGCAAATGCAGGGGGGAACCATAGGTACCCCCCATGTGCACCCCCAACCCCCCCTTCACCCAGAAGCAAAGGTCCACATACTTTTCCACGGCGGAAAAAGCGCCGCAGAAAAGCATGTTTCCACACGCATCCTAATTTGGCTGACGGTGTCTTGCAGACACCGCCACCAAATAGCGGTCAACACCCCACGGATCAGCGGCGGACGGACCTGCCATCCACCGCTGGTCCCACCGCCATCCTAATCTGGCGCTGGGTGTTTTCAAGGACCGCGGCGGTGAATCCGCATCCTCCGGGCCGGCGGTGGCTTTCACCGGCCCGGAGGATGCAGATTCACCGCCATCCTAATTGACCCCTAGGTTAGGTGGAGAGGTCATTCATGACGTTTGAGGGGAGCAGATTGGCTTGCTGTCAGAAAGGCATCAGGGGAATGAGGTCTGGCTGTTTCGCTCCCTCCAATAGGTCGTAATTTCTTGACCTTCTCATTGGCGGAGCCACCTATCACAAGTTCTGTTGCAACAAACGTGACTGTTGTATTGCAGCACATTCTACTTACACTAGGGTCTAGTAAACATATTACCGGTTTCTTAAATAAACTGTAGAAAATAAACATTAAGAAAGGGGTCATAATAAATAGGCCACACAATTGGGCAGTAACGACAAAATCCTGGTACAGAAGCACTTTAGAGAGCGTCATTCAGCCAGTGGTGAACCCAGATACAAACCCGGCCAGTGGTAAAGGCTCTCGCTCGGGTGCAGCTTGCCTTGGCTGAGTGGTGGCGATGGCAATGAAGAAGGGTTGAGATGTGTAAAAAAGCCTTGGCAAAGCCACTATATCCAGCCACTCGGATTGGTAGATTAAAAAAATTACGTTTTTTTTGTGTAAATGCATAAATATGTAACACTCGGAGAGGATACCATGGGAAAGCTATACAGAGAGCAACAGGGAGTGCAGGGTTGGGGAGAGAAACACACGAGAGAGAGAGAGAGAGCAGCGCAGGATGGGAGAGAAGAAAGTGGATGAGAGAGAGAAACAAGGGAGGGGAGAGAGGCAGAAAACAGAGACAGGTGAAAAAATACATGCACTTATGGAGAGCTTGCTTGAAAAGAAATGAAAGAAGAGGTGGAGGAAAGCACACATTGGAGACATAGCAACATGGCGCCGAGTCTAGTCTAGAGTGTAAGAAGGAGTGTAGGAATTCAAGTTAGTTCATGTAAGAGGTCTGCGAGGGAGAGTAAGGGGGTGTAGCGTGACAGGAAGCAAAAAAGGCGACAAGAAAAAGAAAGGGGGAAGAGGAGGGAGGAGGGGGGTGGGGGGAGGCCAAAAACACGAGAAAAAAACATCCGAAAAGGGTCCCAGAGGAGAGGGTGATCAGCAGTGATGGGTCAGAGAGCGCCAACAGGAAACGAGCGAAGTAAAGTGGAGAAGAGAAGAAGCTGGGGTGAGAGCGGAATGAACAAGCTCTCGGCATTGCGTGGTGGGGTGGGGTTTTAGAGGTCTGGGATGGACAATAAGGGGGTGTAGCATGACAGGAAGCAAAACAAGCGATGCACGCTCTGTGCTGGTGGAGGGGGAGGGCGAGGGCCACTAGCCTGAGAGAACTCGCGGCGAGATCAAAGGAAGGGTGGGAGGGACATTGGTGAGCGAGGGGTGAGGGGGTGTGCAGCCTGGTGAGCTGAAGTGGCAGCAGAGGCGGAGCGCGGCGCGCGCGCACGAAATGTGTGTGGTTGTGCTCACATGCACTGTACCCGATCCGCAGTTTGGGTAGACTTTTGAAAGCCTTACTATAATCCCGCCAAACAAGCATTGCTAAAGCAATGCCGTAGGCGAGACCTAAAAATGAATTAGTGCCCCTTTATTATATTGTGTACTTTATTCAAAAACAATGGTATAGTATTGTGGAAAGTTTAAATGAGGAACTAAGAATGTTTTAAATGTAAACATCGTGTGCAGAATAGCTACATCTGTTATTTGCATTCTGTGAGTTGTAGTACTTTTAGTAACATTATTAAACAGGAGTAGTGTAGTCACAAATAAAAGATGAGAACATATTGTCTGCCTGTATATGAATTAGAAAGAAGTAGTACTGGTAGGTATGTATTGGGAAGTGTTTGTCAATGTGTTTTTTAACTGATATGACAACTTTGCATATGCTTAGATGGTAAGATATGGTTCTTTTGGTTGCAGATAGGTATATATACAGTGGGATTTTTGAGTTTACTTAAAGATGCAGAGAGGTATATATTTTGGGAAAGATGGCTTGAAGGTGTATATCTATTAAGAAATCACATATATGTTTACATGTTGATCTATGTTTAGTAAGGCAGTTGAAAATTTCATGTATATGGGAGGGTGGTGTTTTTTCTTTAAACACAGTTTCTTAAATATTGAGGAGGATTAATAATGCAGAATGCCTTGAGAGTTTTTGCGCAACCTTCATTTGGAGTGTAATTTTTGTTTGAGAAATGCTGAATATATGTTTTAGAAGCAGAAGAAGTATTTGAGAAATGATGTAGTTATACCATTCACAAATGGTTTTGCGCTTTGAAAAATAAAAAATAGGTCGTTTTCCATTTTAGAAACTTACTGATGCATGTACACGCTTAGTAACAAAACATTGTACGTTCCTAGAGAGCCATGTATGCAATGATATACCAGGTGTGTTATCTAGACTTCACTCACACATAGCTCAGTAGAAAAGCATAAATACAGTCAAACAGGTAGTCTGACTCTGACAGAAGGACACAACTAAGTCTGGGCGGTGAACTCCGCTCCGCACCCACAGTTTGCAGAGATTTCCACACTCTGCATTACGCTGAGCTCCTGGAGTTCCGACAAACTCCGCTCCGTGTAGCATAGCAGAGTTTTTTCCCTAGCTTGTGTTCGTCAACGTCAAGTTATGTTATGTTATGTTATATGAGACTTATAACGCGCTCAATTACTCCTGAGTATCCTGGCGCGATATGGACTGCACACAAGCGGAAGGAGAAAGATTAGAAAGCCTGATTGAAAAGATGAGTTTTAAGAAGTTTCTTAAAACAACGGAAGTCCTGGGTGTGGCGCAACGAGACAGGAAGACTATTCCAGGGAGTGGCTACCTTGACCGAAAGTGACTGACCCCACATCCTAGAGCGACGAAGCGGGGGGTGGCCATCAGACGGTGGGAAGCAGATCGTAGGGATCGATGAGGGGTGTAGAAGGCCACCCGTTTCCTGATGTAGGAGGGTCCTGCGTCATGTAGAGCTCTGTGAGCTAAAGTGAGGGCCTTAAACTGCACCCGCTGGACCATGGGCAGTCAGTGAAGGTCACACAGGTGTGACCTTATACTGGATCTCTTAGAGATGTTAAATAAGAGTCTGGCCACCACGTTCTGGATCAGTTGAAGTTTGTTCACCAAATACCCCGGAATGCCTATAAAAAGCGCAAAATAAGTGCCCGCATCACCATTTCCTCCGCCGGCTGAAGGAGCATAGGGAAGAATCTACTCAACGACTTGAGTGTACCAAAACAGACACCCGTTAGTCTCTTGATGTGTTCAGAGAACCTGAGATCCTCCCCAAACCAAACTCCCAAGTTCTTAGCCGGGCCACCCTCAGAAAGTGGGCGGGGGAAATCAGGAGGCCACAAGGCTTCTGTGAAAAGTGGTGGAAATTGGCCATACAGCAGTATTTCAGATTTCCCCTCGTTGCACTTGAGTTTGGCCTGTGCCAGCCATATAAACACGGCGGCAAGGCAACTCTGTTCGGCCCCTGTACACAAGTCGGGGCCATTCCAAGTGAATAGAAGCTGGGTGTCGTCAGCATACGCCATGATTTTGGCACCCAGTTCTTCAGCCAGGGAGATCAGTGGAGTCAGATAGATGTTAAAAAGCAATGGGCTCAGAGTCGAGCCCTGTGGGACTCCCATCAGGACCTCCCTGGCCGAGGATGAGAAAGGAGGCATCCAGACCTGCTGAATGCAGGCATCCAAAAAGGATTCCAGCCAGGCCCACACTGCCCCAGAGAAGCCTATGGCAGATAGGCGGGAGAGAAGAAGCTGGTAAGGTACCGTTTCAAAGGCAGCAGAGAGGTCCAATAAAATCAGAGCCGCTCTGCCACCCCATCCAGGAACTCCCTAATTGCCTCCGCCATCTCCACCAGCGCTTTCTCTGTGCTGTAAGATGTTCTGAAGCCTGACTGGGCCGGATGCAAAGCCCCAGACGTTTCCACAAAGGCTTCCAGTTGGCGGAAAGCCACCTTTTCGCAAACTTTGGCCAATGCTGGTAGTAAGGAAATCGGACGATAATTGGCTGGTACCAAGGGGTTCGCCGTTGTTTTTTTAAGAAGAGGGAGAAGCTTAGCTTGTTTCCATTGTCCCGGTACAGTCGCCGACTGAAGTGACCAATTGACAATGGTCGTAACTGCAGTGCACACAATATCAGCCACCCTTGCTAGGACTCTGGCCGGGCACGGGTCAGAGGGAGAGCCTGACTTAAGAGATTTGAGAATAGTAAGGATGTCAGACTTCTCTAACAGGGCAAACTGCGAGAATAGTGAGTTAGGAGGGGTACAGCAAGGGGGTGCTAGGGGAAATCTCTGCAGTGCCACTGATAAAGCCAGGCTTCCCTGAATTAGTTGAATTTTATTAATAAAAAATGCTGAAAGTTCCTCACACCATCCTGGGGAGGCAGGGATGGCCTTATGCTCTGCCCGGGGTGACATAAAGCTTTTAACAATAGAAAAAATCTCTTTACTATTGTTATTGGCTTTCATTATTCTATCAGCATAAAAATCGCTTTTAGCTTTCCTGACAGCTGTATAGTAAATTCTCTGTGCCGCGCGCAGATCGAATTTAGCTGCTGGGCAGTAAGCAACCCGCCACTGGCGTTCCAACTTATTACAGCCCAGTTTCATCTCCTTTAAAAAAAGGGAATACCAGGGCTGAGAGGGGGAAGGCCAGTGAGCCTTGGTAGGCAAAGGTTTGCACGAGGATACAACTCCCCGTCTAACCCAGGTGTTAAACCGGTCAACCGTGTCTAACCATCGAACGTGCGTTAATAAGGGCTGCCAGAACGCCCGACTCCTTCCCAACTGTGGAACCCACACTAAAGAGATTGGTGGCAAAGTGGAAGCCACAGCTAGGACACCCCCTAGTAAGATCTAAGATAGCATTGCAGCCATTGAGACCTGCGCGAGTGACCGGGTCCAAAGATAGCAGTTCAGCGCGATTGTAAGCGCGCCGGTCCACCATGACTCCTGGATCAAAACTAGCAGCGTAACTAGCCCTGGGCACGTCCGGGGCGCGGACGGGCGCAGATGGGCTTGCCTTTGGCGTGCCCGCTGCGCATGTCCGCTGCGCGCTTGGTCTGGCATCTGTTTTTAAAGGGGGGGTGAGGAGGCAACTAGAATGCCAACCTCCACCTCCGCAAAACCAGAAGTTGACTCCCTCCACAGCAATCGGGACCAAAGAGCCCGCGGTGGAACGAGGAGTGCAACCGGCCGACTTAAGGTACAGTTAAAAACATAGAAACAGTAGCAAAGTATTAAAAACAATTTAAAAAAAGATTTGCAGCAATATAGCAGCAGAGGTAAGTGCACAGGAGTTAAAGAGTCAGCAATCAGTATAACATCCTTCAACAAACACTTCCACAAGCGCGTCCACTGCGCGCTTGGTCTGGCATCTGTTTTTAAGGGGGGGTGAGGAGGCAACTAGAACGCCAACCTCCACCTCGCAAAACCGGAAGTTGACTCCCTCCACAGCAATCGGGACCAAAGAGCCCGCGGTGGAACGAGGAGTGCAACCGGCCGACTTAAGGTACAGTTAAAAACATAGAAACAGTAGCAAAGTATTAAAAACAATTTAAAAAAAGATTTGCAGCAATATAGCAGCAGAGGTAAGTGCACAGGAGTTAAAGAGTCAGCAATCAGTATATCATCCTTCAACAAGCACTTCCACACGCGCGCCCACACGTGCGATCACGAGTGAGGAAAATCCATCTCCGAGCGAGATTTTTTCTCAATCACGATCGTCAATATCAAGTTTGCGAGCGCGAGTGTGGAAAATCAACCTCCTGGCGAGATTCCTCAACACAGGCGGTCAGATTTCTGATTGCGAGTGGTTGCGTATGCTCGCGACCGCTCGTGTTGAGAAACTGTCCGCTCGCATTGAGAAAGCTGTTGCTCGAGTAAAAATCTTCTTGAGTGGCAGAAAGGAAGCAGCTCCCGCTTGCGCTGTGCATGGTGATGTTCCCGATGATTGCACAATGTAGACAAGCACCTGGCACTACAAATCACTGCAAACAGCATTTATCCAATGCACTTCGACACTTGTGGAGCACTTCGTGGAGCTCCGCGTAGCAGATCTCCACCCAGGCTTAGATATAACAGATGAGTCACAGAATTAGTCACAACTTTTGTGTATTTAACAGCATTGAAAGTACTTTGACAGTCAGTCAGGCAGTATTCAGGCACTCATGCAATCACCCAACCACTAGTGAGGTATTGTATTGTAATTGTATTGTAATTGCATTTATATAGTGCTTACTACCCTTGACGAGGCGCCGAAGCGCTTTTTCGGCAAGTAGCAAGCTACTCCAGGACCCATAGAGGATTAGTGTTAAATAAGTATAGCGAAACATGCAATTACATTTTAAGTGGTGGATAGGTTAGTCAGTTATTTGGATTTGGAATGATAGCAGAAGGATAGAGAATGATAAAGGTTTGTATTTATATAGTGCTTGCTACCCCTGATGGGGTGTTGACGCACGCTATTCAGGAAGCCCATAAAGGATTAGTGGTGAAGTAATATGGTGAAATATGAAGTAATTTCAGTGGTGGATATTAGTCAGTTATTTGGAGTGAGAAGGATAGTGGAGGGATAAAAGGGGAAGAAGGTTTGCATTCATATAGCACTTGTTATCCCTGATGGGCTTTGAAGCGCTTTTCTGGCGAGTAGCACGCCACTCCGGAACCCAGGATTAGTGTTGAAAATTAGTATAGTAAAATATTAAGTCATTTGAGTAGTGGATATGTTATTCAGTTATTTGGGTAGAGAAGGGTAGGTGGCGGGATAGAAGAGGGAAAGAGGTTTATATTTATATAGTGCTTGCTACCCCTGATGGGGTTTTGAAGCGCAAGTAGCACGCTACTCTGGAACCCATCAGGATTAGTGTTGAATTAGTATGGTGAAACATGAATGTAATTTTAGTGCTGGATATGTTAGTCAGTTATTTGGATTGAGACTGGTTGGGGAGGGTTAGAAAAGGGAAAAGGTTTTCATTTATATAGCGCTTGTAACCCTGATGGGGTGTTGAGAAGCTTTATTGGCTAGTAGCACACTACTCTGGAACCCAATAAAGGATTAGTGGTGGATTAGTATAGTTGAATATGGAATTTGAGAAGTGAACATGTTAGTCTGTTAATTTTGATTGAAAAGGATAGTGGAGGGATAAAAGAGTAAAGGGGTTTTTATTTAGTTCTTAGCAGTAGGAGGAGGCTTTTGGATGAGTAAAAGGAGTTTTGGAGGGGAGGAGTCAGAAGAGTTTAGAAAGATTTGTTTTAGGGATTGGTATAGTAAAAGAGGTGTCACATGATGCAAGTTGCAACACAGTTCAGATACACTATGACACACAGATGGCTGTCACTGAAAACCCAATAAATGTATTCCATCATATTCAGATTCTCATTTTGCTCTACCCCAACATAACAGTTTAGACATCCTGACAGCACGAAGCTCTCAACAGATCACCAAACTAATATAGTTTGCACATTCCTCTCTTCATAGGATTATTCACCATATAACGGCTACCTCAAGCATTTAAGCCATACAACTAGAATCTGTGTTGCTCAAGACATTACTGATCAGACTTAGCAAGGAACAACCGTTCACCCCAAGTGTAACAAAAGTTTAGGCAAAATCTACCTTACAATTAGCTCATTCTAAACAGCCATTACAAGATCGGATTCATTATATTGTTTTAGATTAACCAAAACAAAATTAACAATCTAATGGGCACACCAATCTTAATTTACCCCCCAAAAAGAAAGAAAATCTTTACTTTAGCATTACGATGCCCCTCCAATGGTTAAGTGCAACACCGAGACTCTTAACATAAATAACTGCAGTGATATTCGTTATATCGCAAGCTATAACCTAAACGTTTGCAACTTAAAGTTGTCATCTCGCCCGTACATTTCTTACATACTTACAGTGTCCTACTAAAACTCTGCCATAAATACCACTTGGACCTTCAACCTGCCCCAAACACATCTATGACCAAGCACTTAGACGTTTGGCAAACACCAGCCGTTCCACAAAAAGATCACTCCTAGGAGCTCACAACACCCAGAGCTAGTACACTTTCAGGAAAGTCCAGATCCAAGCCCCTTTATCTCCCCCAAAAAGCACCCGCAAGAACTTGCTATACAATCTTATTGAAAACTGCGTTCCATAACTCCCCAAAAAAAACAATAGTCACAAAACACTTGCCCATGACCTCGCCAAGCCCAATAGATCCACGTGACTGGGTCAACTTTTTTTGGTCTCCCCGACGGGTCATTTGAACTTTAAGAGTTTTCTGAACACCCCTCCCAAGGACCCATAGTCTACCCGTCACGCACCGTAAGCGTAGATGCCGCGCAGCAGATACTCGTGCAGGCCCATGGTGTCACATGTAGGTGTCAGGTTTACCTCCTCGCTGGTCTCAAACTCCACTTTGGTCATGTCCTTGTCTTTCAAAAGTCTCTTCCGCGCTGAGCTGGCGGACGTGAGGCCCGCGGGAGACGACATGTCTGCGGGATGGTGGCACCGGACCCAAGTGGAACACCGGCGAGACCTAGACACTACGTACGTACTCTTCGAACCAGGCAGGCAGAAATTATGCAGTCATTGAAATATGGAGGCACTACAAATACATGCATTGAATTACCCAGACAGTAACCAATTGCTTATGCAATTAACAAGGCTTAAACAATGCAGTCATTGTAACACTTGTGCAGAAGCTATAAAGTCATCTAAATACCCACTTACAACCCATACACTCATTGAAATACTGAGGCACACACATCTGGTACTAGTAATACATTCATCTAATTACATAGCAAGTACCATTGTAGTAAACCTGTTATCAATCAAGTAGCTATGCACTCATTTAATTACTGAGGGACAACTCTTGCACTAATACAATCACCCCAGCAGTACACCTACTTTCATCCCATCTCTCAAACTTCAACAATGGAGTCATTCAATCACCCAGACACTAGTCATGCACTCATAAATTCAGCCAGGCACTACTGATGCACTTATTAAATTATCTAGGCACTACCCATGTAGTTTTATAAACACCCAGGCACTACCAATCTGTTAGGTGCTATGCATTTACCTAAACAAGAATGTTTCCACTATCGATGCACTCTATAAATCACCTATATACTATCTATGCACTCCTGCAATCATCCAGCCACTAAAGTGGCCCTCATTTAATCATCCAACCACTATATATGCATGTATTGAATTATTGAGCCATTAGCCATGCACTTATCCAATCATTCAGGCACTACTCAAGCACTCATCCAAACACCCAGATAGTAGTGATCTACTCATGCAAACATGCAGGCAGTAATTCTGCAGATATGGAGCAAACCATAGAGTTCTGATATACTCAGGGAATCATCAAGGCTTTACCTGTATCCTCAAAGGATCACCTTGGTACTACCTATGCACCAATTCAATCAACCAGGAAGTATTCATGTATTCAACCACAAACACATGTTCTGACAGGTTTTACTGAGGAATATGTTGTGTTTTAGAACCAACTGGTGAAGTATATGTGCAAGCTGTGACACACTGTTTCCATGTACTTGGAAGAATTAGTGAGTTATATGCTTTGATAGAGATTAACATACCGAGTGTTACATGCACCATTTCCCAAATTTTAAATCTTATACATTTAAGTAGATTAGTAGTGAGATATTATATACACCACTAACATAGTAGAGGAGAGGCATCCAATAGCTCCTATGTTGTAGTTTCGTATTGACAGGGTTGAGACACTGTATGTACTTGTACATTTGGGGCTACATTTACAAGAAAGTAATGCAGAGTGGAGCTGCAAGCCATTTGGCTGCATTACTTTCAAAGCACAGGGATGTGTCATATTAACAACAATATGGTGGATCCATAAGAAAAGTATTTCTCCTCATTGCATCTCCCTACACCTCCCCTAGGTAGGTGTAGGATTCTGGTGCATTCCGAGGTTTACAAATTGTTGTAAATTTGAGGATGTGGCAGAATCTATGGGTGTTGTGTGGAAACACTCACATAAACATCCATTGCATGCTCCTTTCATGCAAAGTGCTGCCTGAAAAGGGCCCATTTGTATAAGGCCCTAAAAAGCTACGCAGTGTGGCTTTAAGTGGCCTTGTAAATATGGAGCACCACATTACGGTGCCGGTGTGGTAAAGAAAGTGACTCACTGTAAAGTGCATGGGGCTTGTGAATACACTTCCTTGCCTTGATGTTCATTTTAAAATTTACTACAGAAGTAATAAACTGTTCTTTCACCATGCATAAGTGAGAAGTGAGATATGTTGTAGCTGTGTTGTACGACAGAGTGCTAAAATGTTAAAAGGTAACTAATAAATAAAGTTTTGTTTTTTGGTCTTGGTTTGTTATATTTAAGTAAGTGCATGTAGTAATATATCTAGGTTAAACTGCAACATAACATGAAAACTGTGTTCGCGTAATGAATAAATCAGTAGTAAAGTAGTTGGTAGATTGGGTAGGGTAAACACTAAAATATACTTGCTTTTTTTACAGAACAATATCTACATACCTACACCCAGTTACAATGCCTACAAAATCTCAGAGGAAAAAAGCAACAGAAACAACTACAGTATGTTTTCAGAAATGAGTTACAAAATGGACAAAATGTTGAAAAAGTGGTGAAAGAAAAAAGAGCTCTTGGTAAGAGGACATAGCAATTTCTTTAAAATATATGTGCACATCTGCAAAGATTACAAAATAAAGAATAGAAAATTATGACAATGAGAAAGTGCATGGGGCTTGTGAATACACTTCCTTGCCTTGATGTTCATTTTAAAATTTACTACAGAAGTAATAAACTGTTCTTTCACCATGCATAAGTGAGAAGTGAGATATGTTGTAGCTGTGTTGTACGACAGAGTGCTAAAATGTTAAAAGGTAACTAATAAATAAAGTTTTGTTTTTTGGTCTTGGTTTGTTATATTTAAGTAAGTGCATGTAGTAATATATCTAGGTTAAACTGCAACATAACATGAAAACTTTGTTCGCGTAATGAATAAATCAGTAGTAAAGTAGTTGGTAGATTGGGTAGGGTAAACACTAAAATATACTTGCTTTCTTTACAGAACAATATCTACATACCTACACCCAGTTACAATGCCTACAAAATCTCAGAGGAAAAAAGCAACAGAAACAACTACAGTATGTTTTCAGAAATGAGTTACAAAATGGACAAAATGTTGAAAAAGTGGTGAAAGAAAAAAGAGCTCTTGGTAAGAGGACACAGCAATTTCTTTAAAATATATGTGCACATCTGCAAAGATTACAAAATAAAGAATAGAAAATTATGACAATGAGAAACAAAAGGAGTGGACAAAGTATACATTGCAAGAACAGAAAAGATAATAACTTTCACCAGGAGACAGAAGCAGTTTAAGGAAATCAGATCTAGGATGTTTCATAGTAGATTTGAGATATTTGAAAAAGTATAGCAGAAGGAGTGGTGCACTGAACAGAAAGAGAGAGTAGTTTAGAAGGCCTTTGCTTTGAAGAGGAAGCTTTTTATTTTGATTCTAAATAGAATAAAGACTCTTGATGAAATAGTGCTGTACATGAGGAGACAAAACCAAACAAAAAGATTAGTGAATAGAAGTAACGTTTGTACAGTTTGTAGTAGAGAATGGATACATACTGCTAGTACAGAGCCTTTCTTTAATGAAGAAAGCTACATCCAGGATAGCAGATTAGTTTATGGTATTGATGAAAGAGGACAATGTTATGAAATGAAGAATGGCAGTCCTATCGCAAAAGAGGTGATGGTACCTAGAAATGTAGAAGAAGTTATTGCAGAAGAGGTACAAGGAAGGCGTAGTCAGGTCCCTGTATACACATGGAATTATAGTACTGTTTGTAGTATTAGACAGCAATCCATTTATATATTAGGAAAATTCCTACGTATATTTCCAAGGCGAAGTTTAAAACACAAAATAGCTACTTTACAAGGTATAGATCCTTGCAAGCTGAGAACGCATCCCAATTTACAGGAACACTCACCAGCTTGTTCATCAAAGAAAGTGTGCCAAAGCACCTTTCATCTTTTTAGGGTGTTAGCTATTCACCACTCAACAATGCAAACTTTAGATAGGAACCTGTACTATGTGAAAACTCCTGCTTTATCTTTAGAAAAATTACTAGGGCACTTTTGCATGGTAGTGTGGCAGAGGTAGAAAAAGTTTGTGATTATGTACAGTTTAATTTCTTTGGGCCAGAACAGAACTGTAGGGAAAGGAAGAGTTGAAAACAGGAGGAGTTTCAGAACAGGACACAGGTACTACAGTTGATAGTTTTGAAGAAGAGATTACAAAATTTAGGACAGTATCTTGTGAATAATCAGAGTATGTTTGTACATGCTGTCGATGCACTCACTACAAGAATCAAACATGAACTGTTGACTTATATTTAAAAAGTGAAAAAGAGAATAATTATAACTCGCAAAATTTTACACTGTACTTATTTGTAGAAAGAACAGTTTGACTCGTCCACATGACAAGTTATATATAAGTACTGCTACAAAAAATTTGAGGATAATAAAATGCCTGCTAGAACTGTGCATAACACGTTAGAACTGGTTCCCATTCGATAAGCACTTCAAGGTTTAAATATTTATGATTCCATCCAAACCCTGCATCCATTTCAGGCTATAGTACGTATTTAGCCAAAGACAGGCAAGTTACCCCCAACAAAGCTGCAGAAAGGTCTAAAAGGTAGAGTAGTGTATTTGCCATTTGATGTCAAGAAAAACATTGAAACAGTAGGGGTAGATAGTGATTTAGAGAAAGGACTAGAAATTATTTTAAATGGTTTACCTACCAAGAACAAGAAGATATGGCAGGAGTTAGATGTTAAGAAAAGTTTAAAAAAAAGCAACTTTATATATGGTACAACACAATGTTGACTATAGAAACATAGAAAGCCTACAATATATCACACATATGGTAGACTGAAATTTCAATCAACAGGTCAGATTGGGAAGGTGGATCTGTCCTGGACAGAAGAAATTAATTAACATTATAGCATCCACCGGTTGCATTCTAAATAGGTAATTGGTGATGCCACTGAAGTGTTTCAAATGAAGGAAGCAAAGGAGCTTCATTAAGTGCGTGGGAAAAAAGCTTCTTTTTTCCCTACTGGAGTAGGTAGCAGGTATTATGAGTGGCCTGGCAAAAACCCGCAGCTGAGTATAGATGTTGTAGACCTTATTCTGAAGACCCTACATTTTGTCAGTGTATTCCACATATATTTCATCTATTATTTGGGAGTGACTTGTCTAGCCTCTCATATGCTGTGAAACATGTTCTAAAAACAGGAATTCATTAGCATAATATATCAGCCAGAGAACATTTGGAGAAAGTTCAAGGAAAAGATGAGCACTTGAAATACAATTTAATAAACCTAATGACATGTCAGCGTTGGACCAACGAATATTGGTATTGGTGTCATGGTGAACTGAAGGGCATGTTGAGGAACCTTGGAGGACTTACTTGGTTCCTGACACTGTGTTTAGCTGATTATGCAAGGGATGACCTGCTAGAATTCTTGCAGGAGGCAAATTCAAATATAAAAGACATTCATCTGAAGATGCCAGGAGAACTGTGGTCACTAGACCCTGCAAATGATTGCAGATATTTTAATCACAAATTTCAAGCAATGATGTCTTTCATCTTGAACAAATCAAAACCTCCTTTTGATGAAGTGATTGATTTATTTTGGCGCAAAGAGTACCAAGCCAGGGGTGCTCCCCATATTCACATGTTGTGGGCAAAAGATGTTCCAAAGTTTGGAACTGACAGTGATCAGTCTGTGTTGTCTTTGATTAAGCAGAATGTAACTTGCTCCATCCCAAAGGAGAGTAGTGACAACATATTAACAAAACAAGATATACGATTTCAAAATCATCGATGCAGAAAATACTGTCAGTGAAAATAAAGAGCAAAAGGGAAATTTTATAGAAGATGTGGTTTCAGATTCCCATGACCTGTCATCTCACAAGGAAGAGTCAACAGCTTTTTGTTTGCATTCAGACATACACTTACAAGGAAATCACCCAAAAACACATACAACCAAAGAAGAACAGAGGCCTCCAAGTACATTAATGATTACAAGCCTGTGATTCTGAAGATGTGGAATGCAAACATGGATGTACAGTTTGTTGCAGGCCACTCAATTACTGTTGTTCAATATGTTACATCTTATATAACATAGTCAGAGAAAACTGAGATGAAGGAGATGGGGAGAAGATTTCAGCAGAAAAGAGTCTTACGAAGAAATTGTAGAGTTTTTGTATGAAAATTCTTCCTAACAGAGAGATGGATCCAATGAATGTGTAGGCTGGTTAAGCTCAGGTAGTTTGATTTTTTACATCTAGAGGAGTTCTATGGGTGAGTTTAGGGCTTGATAATATTTGTAACAGAGTACTGAAGTTGTTTCCTGAAATTCAATATCCTACAGAATTTGAGCCACACAGTGGCTGAAATTGAGTATCATGCTGGATATTTACTACCCAAGAAGAAGTCCTCATCTGTAAAGGATGTGTCTCTATGAAATACTTCCACATTTTACTTTCAGTAATGTCAGTGAAAACACAGATGAAGGTAAATTTGCAGTGGCTGGATTTGAAGGATGATTGGTGAGACATAATAAAGAAAATGTAATCAACCATGGAAAGCTATGTTGCTAAAAGGCAGACAAAAAAACAAAGGTTTTCTATTTAGCCTTGTTACAGTTGTTTGAGGCATGTCAAACTGAAAGTGAGCTACTTGGGGAATTTGACTGTGAAAGACAGCATTGAGTGCTGTGTGTTTCTAGTGTATCTTCAGATGTTGAGAGTGGAGTTTGAACAAGAAGAATCAATTACTGCTGAGGTAGCTGGAGAGAGTTCTCAGAGCAGTCAAAGTTCAGCACCTGGAAATAAAGATCCTCTTGGATAGCCAATTATTTAAAATGAAGCTACAATAGCTATGAATGAAGTGGAGAATGCAACGCAGCAAGTAAGATGGGAAACTGTGGATCTAGAACTACTAGCACAGCAATTGATTGCAGATAAGAAAGACATTTTTGAAGACATCAAAGGTAAAGTAGAACATGGATTTCTCCGTGAGAAAAAAAGTGTGCATGTTGTACATATAAACCAGTTCTATTGTACATAAGTGGTCAAGCTGGAACTGGAAAAAGCTTCTATATTGAAGTACTGATAAGTTACCTACAGAAGACAACAGATTCCAATGGGTCATGAGTTGTCACTGCATCAACAGGCTTAGCTGCTCATAATGTTAAAGGAGTTACCCTTTATCGATTATTAATGCTGCCTGTTAAACATGACAACAACTTACAATACAACAAACTATCTTGTGAAGGTTGTCATGAAGTGGCAAGTGTATTAAAGAAATAATGCTACTAAATATTGAAGAAGTCAGAATGGTGTCTAACCAAATGCTAACTTTTATACATTTAAGAATGCAGCAAATATTAAAAACTGACTATGATGTACTATTTGAAGGAAAACTCTTAATAGTCTTTGGAGACCTGCTACCACTAACTACTGTAAAAGGACAACCTGTATTCAAGAAACTACTACATAATGAAACAAAGAATTCACAAGGAAGAAACTTTCAATACAAAGAGATAATCCAAAATATGCACCAAGCATCATATATGCATTATGCAGATATAATAAAGGATATAAGAGTGGGATTCGTCCCACAAGAGGGAAAAAAAGTTTGTCAGTCTCAAAAATGTGTTTCCAAGTAACGTTTCAGCTGCTGAAGAAATGTATAATTTTGTTAAGGAAGAAAAGTCTATTGTTTGTTTGATGCCACCTCTTAAGAAGTCTAGTAAATTTAATGAACAAATATTGAAATTGGAAAAAGGAGAGATCGTCGAAATTTGAGCAAATGATAAAATGGAACATCAAGGAGTTACAGTGCTCCTAACAGAAAAACTGTAATCAAAATTGGATGGTTTAGAAAAGTCTGTGTCAAAAACTGCAGGATTAGAAAAACAGTTATGTACCTATAAAAAGTAATTTAAATGCTAAAAAGGGCTTGTGAATGATGCAATGGGTAAAGTTATGAAATGTATTAACTATCCATACAGAAGTGATGTGGAATACCTAGCCATAAAATATGATGATATTGATGAAGGTAAGCTAGATTGTAGATGCTTTGTACATTTCCTACTTGTGAAAGCATTGTATGCCCAGTGAAAGCAGTTCCCTTTGTCTTCAGTGTATGCATTACCTATTCACAAATCACAAGGTGTAAGTGTAGATACAGGTCTTGTTAATATTGGTAGTAGTGTATTCAAAGAAGGAATATCATATGTTGCTTTGTCGCAAATTTGAACATTGTCTGGTTTATTTCTGATTGATTTTGATGAGAAGAAAGTAAGTGCTGATGTGAGCTCTGTAAGGAAGTATAATCGGTTAAGAGCTCAATATGCTCCTCATTTATGCCAGTATCCTGTGGTTCAAAAAGCAATACTTTGTCCAAAGCGAAAAATATTATGGCAATCTATCAGAGTTGAACAGAAAGATAAACAAAAAGAAAATCAACAAGGAGGAAGGAAAAGAAAACTACTATGATAATAAATCTGGAGTGAACTGTTATGCAAATGTAGTGTTAAATGGACTATCCCATTTGCTTCATTTTTTACGAATTATATTAAAGAAAAATGTAGATAAAATAATGTCTTCACAACTATGTAGTTTACTTGGAGAATTTGGAAGTGACAGAAGTATTATACATTCTGCTACTGGAATAAGAAATCTCACCGATGACTGTACTGGATCAGTAGTGTTCTCTGAAAATCTTCAGCGGGATGATCAAGAATTTTGAATGGTAATGCTAGGACTATTAGATGAAGAAGATGCGAATATCAATGAATAATTTGGTTTAACTCATACATGGACCCATCATTTTGAAGATTTTGAATTTATGTCTGGCACGGAAATCAATCTAGAACGATTCCTCTACTTGACATTTCCAGATTGTAAGGATGTGCCCTTTGAAGATCTAACTTCACACGCCCATCAATATATGACCTGTCCAAACTGCAGATCACAACGTATATCAATGTTGTTTCTGCAAAGGTATGGAAAATATGTCATAGTTATGCAACAACAATGCAGAGTAGATTGTACTAAATTGGGAACTGAAATTGCAAACTTTAAAGCTGCACAAATTTCCATCTCAATAAGAACTTTCACAACTTTAGCAATCATATGTCATGAAGGAGTTAATAGAACCTCTGTACAGTACACAGTATATTTAAGATGTCGAACAGGATAGACAGAGTGCAATGACATACAAGTGACTAACTAAAAAGTTACCAAACTCATATCTGCTATTTTTACTACTGAAGTTCTACGAAGAATCTAGGATAACAAAATGTGGTATTGTGCTGACATATATATGGATGATGTGTTTCTGAGACATTATTCAGCCTATTATGGGTATTGTCTCTAGCAAGCTATTAGAAATGAAGGACTTTTTTTGCCTGTGGGAAAGGAATTTATAAAACATTTGAGGACTAAATTGTGTTACTACAGATAAAAAGTAAATGGAGGTACTTTAATACCAGTAGCCTTAAGTTGCATGTGAAAAGTCTCTTCACCACTAAAAAAAATGTCCCCTTTTGTTTCTGCTAGAGCAACTTCTATGTAGTACTATGTGTTATGTTTTTCATACGAATATTTTAGACATAATTTGGCCTAACAGAAATGCTGTTTACAAAAGACAATGCAAAAATGAAGACCACTTCATACATGCTTGATATTTCGTACTGGATATAAAATATCAGAAACAGTTTTACCATATAGTTGCTTTCATTAAGGTAGTAACCTATAAGCAAGTATTACAAAGAACTTGTAGTGAGTGCACTGAACAGTATGCTATAGTTGTAATGATCTACTGTGCACATTTGGTTTTTTTTTATAATACATTGGTTGTTTTTTCCCCACTCTTTACTGATGATCCTTCGTACAAAGCACTGTTGACATTGAACATGTATGAAAGTTGAAAACAGGGAAAAAAGTAAAACATTTGTCTATGTTGAATTAAAGTTTTAGTTAAAAAATATTGTATGTTGTTTGGTTGCCTGATTTTCTAAATGATATTCTAATACATTTTTGCCTGTTTCTATTTTTTCACAGTGGTTGGAAGTCGAGATATATTATGTGTGTCAAATCACTAATGTAGTGATGGATTCATTGACTTATTACTCATGACCTCATCCCATTTTCCAGGCATATCAGTTTCACTCTTCCAATCACCCAGCTCTACCTAAGCAGGTACTGTACTTGAATTCATCTAATTTAAAAGCCACTACTCAGGCACTCATACAATCGCCCAGGCGCTACCTGTAGAGTCATGCCTTCACTTAGTCACTACTAATGCAGTTATGGAATCAGCTAGTCACTACACTTGCACTCTCTCATTCATCCAGGCACTCCACTTGCAGTTATCCATTTACCCAGGCACAATGCTTGCAGTCATCCAGTCACCCACGCAGTACACTTGCACACATGCATTCACTGATATACTACTCATGCACTCATCCAATCACCCATGCACTAGTCATGCACTAATCCATTCACTTAGGCACTACCCATATACTCATTCATTCAATCAGGTACTACTGATGCACACATCTAATCACCCATCCACTATCCATAGTCGTCCATTCACTCAGGCACTACTCATTCACTCAGACACAATATATGCACTCATCCAATCACCCAGGCACTATCCATGCACTCATGCAATTACCCAGTCACTACCCATACTTACATCCAATCACTCAAGCACTATTTTGCACTCATCTACTCACTCAGGCACTACCCATGCACTATACAATCACCCAGACACTACTCTTCCACTCATTCAGTCACCCAGGCACTATACTACCCTTGCACTCATCCATTCACTGACGCATCTCCCTTGCACTCATTCAATCACACAGGCACTATTCATGCATTCACCCAATGACCCAGGCACCATCAATGCACTCACCCAATCACCCAGGCACTACTCTTGCACTCATTCAACTACCCAGGCACTAGCTTGCACTCATCCAGACACTCAGGCACTATGCATGCTCTCATCCATTCACTAAGGCTAAAGCGCCAGTGATGTCATGAGTGATGTCACTGACCATGTCATGAGTGATGTAATATGTGGGGTGATTAGCAGTGCAATGCAGGGGCGCGAGTTATAGTTAGCTCAGCTAGTTTTAGTAGGGCAGTAGCTGGATGATTGGGTGAATGCATGAGTAATGCCTGAGTGAATGGATCAATGCAATGATGGTGCCTGGGTGACTGGGTAAGTGCATGGATACTGTATGAGTGAATGGATGATACTGTGAATAGTACCTGAGAGAATAGATGAGTGCACGAGTACTGCCTGAGTGAGTGGATGAGTGCAAGGATGGTGCTTGGGTGACTGGGTAAGTGCATGGATACTGTATGAGTGAATTGATGAGATTGTGAATAGTACCTGAGAGAATTGATGAGTGCAGCGGTACTGCCTTAGTTATTGGATAAATCCATGGGTAATTGCTAAGTGAATGAATTAGTGCATGAGTAGTGCCTGAGTGATTGGGTGAGTGCAATGGTAGTGCATAAGTGAATGGGTGAATGCATGGGTGCTGCTTGCATGATTGAATGAGTGCATGAATAGTGCCTGAGTGAATGGATGAGTGCATGGGTAGTGCTTAAGTAAATTGATTAGTGCATGAGTAGTGCCTGGGTCATTGGATGAGTGCATAGGTAGTACCTGAGTAAATGGATGAGTACATGAGTACTTCATGAGAGAATACATGAGTGCAAGAAAAACGCCTGTTGACTGGATAAGTGCATGGGGGCATGCTTCATAAATGTGTGTACAATAAGGATCATGGATCACTTTCTAGTTATTATAAAAGACAGTGGGGTATGAACATATATGTTCAAATGGTTGCATGTAGAACACTTAGAAAAGAAATGTGGGTATGTGGGTCTGAAAGATGAAGTTGCTCTGTCAATATTTAACAACCGTTATAATAGATGGTATAGATTTATAATTAAGATAATCACCTACAGCAGTGTTTCCCAAACTGGGGTCCGCGGACCCCCAGGGGTCCGTGACACATTCCTTGGGGGTCCGTAGGCAACAGATTTAAAAGCACAGAAAAGTTTCTAGTATAATTAGCAGCTTTCCAGCAACAATAAAAGTGTCAAGATCATGCCAGTGATTAATGTACCTGCTGGAGCGTGAGGAGAGTTTTGTTCAGTGGCAGCTTTGACTTCACTAATGTAGCACAGAGGGTTAATGTGCCTACTGAAAAGAACGTGTAACATGCATTTTAAAACACAGTATTTTATGTGCATAGGTCAGTGGGTTACTGCTTTTGTCAGAGATTCTTTCGTTACTGTGCATTTCACAAGTGACAATTGTAATGTAGCAGAGGGACCTATAAACTGTCATCAAAGAGCTGCTTGCAAACTGCATGGTACAAGTTAGTACTTTATGTTTTTCCCCAGTTATTCATTATCCAGATGCTGCTAAAAAGGTTTATTTGGGTGTAAATACATTTTTAATGTTAAAGTCAGTGCTAGCCACCGTGTTATGTTCTGAATCCTGAGTTTGTGCTTTTCCAGACTAAGCACTCTTTAAACATTTTATATACACTCTGATTTACATGTATGATTCAATGTCTCTATATGTGTGTGATGTAAAGTGCTCTGGCATCCTACAATGGTATGAGAGATGCTATAAAACAAATGAAATGCATGTGACAGAGGGGCTATTACTTCAATATAAAATACTAAGGGCCAGATGTATGATCCGTTTTTATATGTGCGAACGGGTTCGCAAACCCGTTTGCGCATGCAAAAACCTATTGGGCCATGTACATTGCCTATTTCGCAAGTCGCAATTTGTTTGCGACTCGCTAAATAAGTTTTGCAACTTGCTATTTGGAAGGGGCATTTCCTTCCAAATAGCGAGTCTCAAAACCATGTACAAATGTTTTGCGGTCGCAAAACATTCGCAATTACCACCTACTTCAAGTAGATAGTAATGCATTTGCAAATGGGAAGGGGTCTTCAGGGGACCCCTTCCGCTTTGCAAATGCATGCAAAATTACTTTTTACGGGCAGGCAGTGGTCCCAGGGACCTCTGCCTGCCCTTAGAAAATGAAACGAAAATGTTTCATTTCCTTTTTCTTTAAATGCATGGTAAATGGGCTGCATTTTCTTTTTAAAACGTCTTTATTTAAAAGCAGTCCCAGACATGGTGGCCTGCAGAGCCCAGCAGGTCACCGTACTTGGGAGGCCTGGCATTCCCAATGGGCTCGCAAATGGCGAGTGGCTCATTAATATTAATGAACCTCACAATTTGCGACCCCATTGGGAATCCCAAATAGTGTTAAACACACTGTTGTACATTTCATTTAGCGACTCGCAATTTGCCACTTGCCATGTGTCACCAATTGTAAGGCGCTAAATGAAATGGTCTTACATCTGGCCCCAAAATCCTTAGTACTTTGAGTATTTGTTTTGTATGCACACGTGTGTTTTTTTTTCAAATTACTGTTTTAATATTTGAAATGTAACTCATACAAATTGCTTGGGGGTCCCCGGCTTCCAGTGGTGACTCAATGGGGGTCCTCAGTAGTCAAAAGTTTAGGAACCACTGACCTACAGCATACATATAAAGTACACGTAGAACTACAGACATGCCCAAAAGGAAACAGATTAGAAATGAAAATTTGCCAGAATACATTTTCAGCTTTTAGCACAGACATCACTATGGTGTACTTTCATTGTATGTTTGCAGAGATGTATATGAACTAGGATACAGGTTAGTACATTTGACAACATCTTTTAAACCTCACTTTTCTCCCCAAGTTTAATTGGAGACTCAGAGCTTGCGATGTAAGGCCTAAGCTGAAATGAAAGACTAAGTCTTATTTTTCCACTTTTGGAAGTGTCTTCATCTTTCTAAAGACCTCAATGAATGTGCTATTACCTTTTAGGGGTGATATAATTATAAAATGGCCTTTAAATACTAGAGTACCTCTATTTCACACCACATGCTCTCTTAATGTATACAATAGAAGCTTTATGCACCAGTTTCTGCACATTATACAAAAGAGTTTAGTATGAAACTCTGTGTTTAAATGTTTGTCTGAGATCTGCCTAGCTAAGAGATTTGTGGTTTTAAGACTTAACTATGACATAGCTGTGAAATAATTTGTACAAGGGTATGATACACTGTCCATACTTTAAGTTAGAGTGATCAGGTGATCCACACCTGTGAGACTACTGCTGTTTCACATCAAATCGTCGGTAAATATGGTAGTGAGACAAAATATCGAAATTAAAATATCGATATACATTAATATCAAAGTTTTAATATCGATGGTATAGAATATCGATGTGTAAAATATCGACAGACAGAATATCTTTTTTTAAGGTATGTATGTTAATAATATCGAAATTTACTAATATCTTAATTTTGTTTAGTGTTATGTATTTTATTATGTTGTTTATATATTTGTTAAATATGTTTTGTAATGTATGTTTGAAAATTAGTAATTTTGTTTACATTTTGCGTTTTAGTATCAGAGCGGGTTGTGGGTTTATAGGGAAATAGGGTGGGAAGTAGTTTAATACTAATCAATAAATAAATATATTTTTGTAAATATTTTTAATTAATAATTAATTGGTGATTAATTAATATTAATTAGTTAATTACATTAATTAGAGTTAATGTGCTAATATATTTAATTTTGTGTTATTGGTAATTAATAATTAATTGGTAATTAAATAATATTAATTAGTTAATTAAATTAATTAGAGTTAATGTGCTAAAATATATAATTTTTTGTTATTGTTAATTAATTAATTGGTAATTAAATAATATTAATTAGTAAATGAAATTAATTAGAGTTAATGTGCTAATATATTACATTTTTTCATTGGTAATTAATTAATTGGTAATTAATTAATATTAATTAGTTAATTACATTAATTAGAGTTAATGTGTTAATATATTTAATTTTGTGTTATTGGTAATTAATAATTAATTGGTAATTAATAATTAATAAGTGATTAAATTATGTGATTTATTTATGTGTAGTGTGTTGTGTGTTTATAGGGGAACAGGGTGTGATATAATTAAATGTAATTAATTATAGAGATTGTATTTATTTATTGGTATTTATTGTTAATTAATTGGTAATTAATATGTCTTAATTAGTTCATTTATAATTACATCAATTTAATAATATTAATTGTTATTAATTGATTAATTGAAATTAATATTAATTGGGTATTTTTTGTATGTGTAGTGTGTTATGTGTTAAAGGGGGAGTAGTGCGGGAAGTAATTTTTACCCCCATGCTATCCAACGCTTTCCCTACTGTTGCACCCTCTGGAGTGGGAATAGTAATTTAAACCCCTACGCTATCCAACGCTTTCCCTACTGTTGCACCCTTTGGAGTGGGAATAGTAATTTTTACCCCTACGCTATCCAACGCTTTCCCTACTGTTGCACCCTCTGGAGTGGGAATAGTAATTTTTACCCCTACGCTATCCAACGCTTTCCCTACTGTTGCACCCTTTGGAGTGGGAATAGTAATTTTTACCCCTACGCTATCCAGCGCTTTCCCTACTGTTGCACTCTCTGGAGTGGGAATAGTAATTTTTACCCCTACGCTATCCAACACTTTCCCTACTGCTGCACTCTCTGGAGTGGGAATAGTAATTTTTACCCCTACGCAATCCAACGCTTTCCCTACTGTGTCACCCTTTGGAGTGGGAATAGTAATTTTTACCCCTACGCTATCCAACGCTTTCCCTACTGTTGCACCCTCTGGAGTGGGAATAGTAATTTTTACCCCCACGCTATCCAACGCTTTCCCTACTGTTGCACCCTTTGGAGTGGGAATAGTAATTTTTACCGCAACGCTATCCACCGCTTTCACTACTGTTGCACCCTCTGGAGTGGGAATAGTAAATTTTACCCCTACACTATCCAACGCTTTCCCTACTGTTGCACCCTCAGGAGTGTGAATAGTAATTTTTACTCCTACGCTATCCAACGCTTTCCCTACTGTTACACCCTCTGGAGTGGGAATAGTAATTTTTACCCCTACGCTATCCAACGCTTTCCCTACTGTTGCACCCTCTGGAGTGGGAATAGTAATTTAAACCCCTACGCTATCCAACGCTTTCCCTACTGTTGCACCCTCTGAAGTGGGAATAGTAATTTTTACCCCTACGCTATCCAACGCTTTCCCTACTGTTGCACCTTCTGGAGTGGGAATAGTAATTTAAACCCCTACGCTATCCAACGCTTTCTTTACTGTTGCACCCTTTGGAGTGGGAATAGTAATTTTTACCCCTACGCTATCCAACGCTTTCTCTACTGTTTCACCCTCTGGAGTGGGAATAGTAATTTTTACCCCCACGCTATCCAACGCTTTCACTACTGTTGCACCCTCTGGAGTGGGAATAGTAATTTAAACCCCTACGCTATCCAACGCTTTCCCTACTGTTGCACGCTCTGGAGTGGGAATAGTAATTTTTACTCCTACGCTATCCAACGCTTTCCCTACTGTTGCACCCTCTGGAGTGGGAATAGTAATTTAAACCCCTACGCTATACAACGCTTTTCCTACTGTTGCACCCTCTGGAGTGGGAATAGCAATTTAAACCCCTACGCTATCCAACGCTTTCCCTACTGTTGCACCCTCTGGAGTGGAAATAGTAATTTAAACCCCTACGCTATCCAACACTTTTCCCACTGTTGCACCCTCTGGAGTGGGAATAGTAATTTTTACTCCTATGCTATCCAAACTGTCCCTACTGTTGCACCCTCTGGAGTGGGAATAGTAATTTAAACCCCTACGCTATCCAACGCTTTCCCTACTGTTGCACCCTCTGGAGTGGGAATAGTAATTTAAACCCCTACACTATCCAACGCTTTCCCTACTGTTGCACCCTCTAGAGTGGGAATAGTAATTTTTACCCCTACGCTATCCAACGCTTTTCCTACTGTTGCAATATGTGGAGTAAGTATATATATTAATTTATATGTAGAGTTTTTAATTTATTTTAAATTTATATGTATTAGTTATAATTTGTAAAATATGTTTTAATGTTTTTATTTAATATTTGTAAAATGATATGTATTTATAAATTATTTTTACATTATTATTAATATATTTAAAAAAACAATATTTTTGATTCCGATATTTTTGTACTACGATATTATATTTTCGATATTTTTGTACCTACCATTATGAAGATATAACTCCGATATTTTTGATGTCGATATTTGTGTGTCGATATTTTTGTATGTCGATTTTCTGTCTGTCGATATTATGTCATAGATTCGGTAAATATGTGTAGAGAAAGCTGGATGGATCATTTTCAGTTTATTATACAGGGCAGCTAGAGATCAACCTGTGTGTTCAAGTGGTTTCATGAGGCCTGCATAGGAACAAGATCTGTGCTTCTGCGTTTGCTATAATGAAAGAAAAATGAAAAATTATATATAAACATGTTTTGTTAAAAAAGAAATATAAATATTTTTTTAATCACATTGTTTTATAATTCAATGCCAGCATCAGTTTCCCTTTTTTACTGTTCTCGGATTTAATATACATTCACCATATGTGGTGGCTTGAATGTAGCATCATCATTGAACAGTGGGGAAAAAACAACCAAATGGATTGTATAAAACAAGTGCCTAGTAGATCATTATAAATATGTGTAACTATGCTTTATACTCACTTAAATTTCTTAATCACTAGTTTCACCTATATTTACTCTACTACTTAACAAAAATAGATTTTAAAACAGTAAGTATTGCTATTATACCTGGTAAACTATTGAAAAGAAATATATATTCTACATGCTTTTTCAAGTTAATCTTGAAAGATGTATATCCATTAGGCAAAATAATAGTGAAAAAACGAATTATAAATGTTAGTAGAATCCTTTCCATTGTGTTTTTTAATGACATTACCACCAACAGGCCAAATTATGTTCTTAAAACTTTGGCTGATGAAATAACATATAGGAATTAGCTTGCTGAGAATGCAATATAGCTTTTAATTTCAGGTTGGTATTGTTGCAATGTGTCCATCCGCTGTTACATTTCAAAAACACAGTATAGTGACCATATGTTATTGTAGCTCCTTCATGAAAGATAATAGCCAGTGTTCTATAAGTTCTTCCTGAAATAGATATTTGCCCTGCTTTGAAAGTTGTGATTTTGTTCCATCTGATCTACAACGTTGGAGCATTAAAATTAGATATTTTCCAAATCTTTGCATGTGCAATGTAGAGCATCAGACATGTTGTCTACATTGCACATGCAAAGATTTGGAAAATCTCTAATTCTAATGCTACACTGTTGTAGATCAGATGGAACAAAATTACAAACAGAAATGTGAACATGTCGTATTTTGATTTGCTGGTTTAATCTATTTGTTAAAAGACCCTGTTTTGCAGTATGGTATTGTTAGGTATAGGAATCTGCCTGTTTGTATTTCAGTGGTAGGAGTAAATAAACCCTCTTTACACTTATGGTCCCATTTGAAACTTAGTCCAAATAAGTTATCAATGTTTATTCCTTTGCATTCTAATACTCCAAGCATGGCCATTCTAAATTCTTGTGCATGTTGTTGTATGTTGAGAGTAAATGTCACTGATCCACTACATATATCCAAAAGATGTTGAATGCCAGAAGCAGTAGGTATCTTGCTTCTATCAGTAAGCAACATTTGAGTAAATGATGTAGTGTAGAACAGAATCTATTTTCATGGTTTTCTATGATTTCATTAAGAAGACGTGGTAAATGAAATATTACATTTAGAGCTACATTAGCATAGAAATTGATACTTGAACTGTTTTCTAACTGGTATCCTGCAATATTACCATCAGTTTCCACTCTTTTTCTTTACACTTTCAACTTTCTCTTCAATGCTTTTTTTATCTTGAACTTCACTTGAATGTTTCATATATTTCCATTTTTGACATGGTATACGTTTCTGATATGTTGGGTATTTACCTAAATAAGGAGCATACATTCTTCCTACATGATTGCACACTCTTACACAATTTGCATCAGCACTAACCGTTTTCTCATCAAATACAAACTAAACAATGTTCTTACTGGAGACAATGCAGCATATGCCATACCCTCTTCGAACACAGTACTTTCAATATTTACAAAAGCTCTGTCTATACTTAAACCTTGAGATTTGTGAATAGCTACTGCGTATAGAGACATAGGAAACTGTTGTCTTCGAACATACAAGTCCTTTACAAGCAAAAATCGTACGAGAGAAGGCCCAACACCCAATCTGTCCTACTTCATTACCCTGGTCAAGTTTTACAATCAAAAAATTCTATTCCATCTCTATTTTGAAATCTTTTTACTTCATTACTCTGGTCAGACTTTACAATCAAAAATTCTATTCCATCTCTATTTTGAAAAATCATAAAATCAACAACATCATCCATCGCTCCATTTTTCTAATCCTTCATCTACATTTAAATTACGATGCAAAATGACTCTACAGTTTTACATACATGTAAACACCTTTCTATTCCTGTAGTTTTAGATACAGACTTTTCCAAAGAATTCAATTTAGCCTGTAGTTTTTAAGTTGGTAGAATTGTTACTTCCTGGTGTTCCATTTTGTCAATAGCTTTAATTTCCCAAATTTGTTGTTTTTCCAGTTTCATTTAAGGTAGAACACTCTTGTAGTGTAGACATTAGACAAACTATGGATTTGTTTTATATAAGCATATTATACATTACTTCTGCTGCTGTGTTTTTCAGATGTAAACAAATTCCTTGTTAGACGACTTTTTGAAGCTTGTTTACCATGTTTTGTCAACATGCCAATTCTTATGTCTTTAAGAATATTTCCATAATCTTCATCACCTGCTTGTCGCATATTTTTAACAAGTTCTTTATATTCAAAGTTGAACCAAATATTTATATTTCCAATACTTACCAAAGATGTCCTTGTCTCAATAGGGAGACATTTTTTTAAAACAGGTTGTCGTTTTACAGGAGTAAGTTGTAGTAGGTCTCCAAATACAATTAAATGCTTTCCTCCAAACAGTACATTGTACTCTGTTTTTAAAATATGTTGCATTCTCAAGTGTACAAAGGCAAGCATTACGTTTGAGACCATGCTTGCCCCATCAATGATTAAAAGTTTCAGTTTCTTCAGCACTCTTGAGACTTCATAACAAGCTTCTCCGGATAGCTTTTGATATTCGAGTTTATTATCATGTTCAACGGGTAGCATAAGTAATCCATTTGATGTAATACCTTGTGTTGTGTGCTGCTAATCCAGTTGGTGCTGTTACGACACAAGATAAATGTGATTCTGTAGTCCTGTGTAGATAACTTGTCAGAACATTAATTAGGAAACCTTTTCCTGTTACAGCTTGATCACTATTTTATAATGGATTACGTTGAAATTATGAATATTGACGTTCTTTTTTTGCGGGGGATGCCAAGTTCTGCTTGTTGTTTCACCTGCAGATATATTTCTTTTTGTTCAATATTCAGTTGCTCTTCTAACTTTTCAAACTGAATAGGATCCTTTTGTGCTTTCTGCATTGCAGTTTCTACCTCGTTCATGGCTATTTCTGCTTAATTTTCAATAATGGGTTATCCAAGTGGATCTTGAGTCAGTGGACCAGAACTATAACTGCTTTGTGAACTTTCTCTAGCTATTTCAGCTGCAATAGTTCCTTCTTGTTCAATCGCATCATCTATCATTTTAAAGTAAGTCAGAAATACTGTACACTGAATAGTATCTTTTTTGCATTAAAATAATCTTGTAGCAGTTAACATTCCTAAGTAATTCTGTTTCACTATGACAAGGCTTGAACAGTTTCAGAAGTGCTGAATAGAAAAAATCTCTTTTATCTGGAGTTTTGCAACTGAGTGTTCTGTGGTTAATAAAATTTCCTTTGGCATGTTTCACTAAACATCCATCACATCCAATTACTGCATATGTTCTCTTCTTTTATATTATCTGTAACATTCTCTTTAAATCTGTAATGTTGAAGTATTTCATACAGACAAAAGTTTTCAAGATGTGGACTCCTTTTGGGATAGTATGTATTCAACATATTAGTTTTGACATTATAAGTGCTTTCTGGTTCATACTCTGCTAAGTATAGGATTGCTGGAAAAGATTTCAATACTCTCTTTCATGTGGAGGTTTGGCCTAGATATACCCAAACGATTCCTCTTGACTTTGGATACAAACTGGCTGAACTCAAGCGATCCAAACATACATAAGATCATAACTCTCTATGGGAAAGCATCTTCAAGCTAAAGCTGTACAATTTCTTTCTGAGACTTTATTCTGCGGAAATTTCTTCCCACATTTTTTTCATCTCTGACTTGTCAGATTTTGTAATACATGATGTGACATAATGAGCAACATCAATTAAGTTGTCTGCAGCAAACTGAATATCCATGTTTGCATAATACATTTTGAAAATGATTGGATTAAAGTGATTAGTATACTTTGAAGCTTCTGTTCTTCTTAAGTTGTATGTATTCTTGAGAGATTGACCGAGTTATTGTATGTCTTACTCCAGACAAAAATCGATTTACTCTTCCTTCAGAAATGAGAGGACATAGAAATCCAAAACAAATTTTTTTTTTGTCCTCATTAGCCTTTTCGCCACCCAAATTCGAATACAACACGATACCACCCATGGGCTTTGCATCTCATTAGCCAACTTTACAGACCTAGGCTTGTGCGATGCGACAGCAGATAATACGGCTCATTTCCGAGTTGTCCGGGGACCATGAACCCAATACCCCCTGCCGACCCCTACCTTATCTGTATCTCCCCTATCAAAGGAAAAAAACAGTCAGCGAGATAGGCCAAGACCTTAATCATTGGACTATTATTTTAACATGCCTAACTCCCAACCCTATTGTCCCCTACCTCAACCAAAGTGCTGTAAAAAAGATAACCAAAATGAGTGCTTTCTCCTTTTTGGATCCATAGAGTCTAATTTAGCAAAATATCTCATAGTATTCACCCAATCCAGTAGGGTCGGGGATGTATTGGAGACCCAAAGTTTACAGATCTCTCTTCGAGCAAGCAAAACACCATAAAACACCAGTTTGACTGTGTCATTCATAACCTTACTCTGCAGGTCATAACGTCCAGTAATAATTAAATCAGCGCTTACCTCAATCTTTAGGTCTGCAGACAGAGACAAGCAGTTACTTACGGCCTCCCAGAACTCCCTTATATTGGGGCACTCCACAAACATGTGCAGGTCGTCCACATTGACACTTCTGCATTTGGGGCATTCCACCAGTCCCCCGCCCTTGAATTTAGAGAGTCTACGGGGAGACCAATATGCTCTGTGGATAGTGAACAAAAGATTCCGCCTTAAATTTTCAGACTTAACTATTTTGTATAACATAGTCATCGTTACTTGCCATGCATTTTCCGTAGCGATGTCTGGCAAGTGTTCATTCCACAAAGCTTCTGGAAGTAAAAACAGACCATCTTCCATATCCAACATTATCCAATACCACATGGCCACTTCCATTTTATAAACTTGACTTGAGAAAAGTTTTTCTTCGAAATCATTCTGTAGTCCAATAACAATGTCTGTTTTGCTCGCCCAACTTTGTATCTGTAAATACTTAAATTTTAAAAGCCTCCTACCCCATGTAGCTTCCCCTTGCTCCCAGTCTATCAATTTTCCATCCGGAAATAGGTCTCCCCAACATTCTAAACCCGCTGCTCTCAGTGGCATAGCTAGCGCATCTTGGGACCAAAGAGGTGAATCTGGGGAATCCCAGATTGAAGCCCTATATCCATAGTAGGGAATTTTAATGACTCTCCTGATTGAATACCATAGTTCAGCTGCTTCTCGCAAAATTTTTAACCTTACTTTCTTGAAGTACTTTGGATCCGAAAATTTGCACAAAAAGCCGTTGTTATAATTACTCTTCTTAAGCATCGCAGAAAACCTTCGCCCAATAGCTGTGGCCTTCGGAACACCCAAAAGAGTCCTGAAATTCTTTAACTGAAAAGCCCATAGATACAGCAAAAAATCCGGGGCTGCCAATCCTCCTTTAGCCCATCTTCTCCTAATTTTTTTCCAGGACAAACGGGACCCTTTCGAGGCCCATATAAAAGAACAAATCTCACTCTGTAACGTCTTAAGCCAGTCTTTGTTAAATGCCAGAGGGATTGTTTCGAACAAGAAAGTCATTTTTGGCAGGATCACCATCTTAATCAAGTTCGTACGGCCATACAAGGTAAGTGGTAAGTGCCCCCAACTTCGTAGTATAGAACCTATCTCTTTCTTAATCCTCAAGAAGTTGATTTTTGTTAGCTCACCAATATTCTGCGTTATCCTTACCCCCAAGTATCTCATCTCTTTTTTACACGGGATATCTTCTGGGTCCAAATTCCACAGCATGATTTCAGTCTTATCCTCATTAATTTCATAGCCGGTACCCCGGCCAAACTCTTTAGTGAGCTCAAACAAACTGCGTATTGATTTATGCAAATTAGGGGTATAGATGATAATGTCGTCTGCATAGAGACCTATTTTTTTTAACCCATCCATCTACAGCAAAAGGTGATATATTTTCTGCAGCCCTGATCCTACCAAAACAACATTTTGTATAATAGTTTCCTTTACATTTGTATTTTAATCGGCAGAATTTTTCACATCTATGACTTTGAAACCATAGAACTTGTTGTCTTAAGCTGTTTTCTGCTCCTTCTCTGGGAATGGCACATATAATATATAAAGTTTGATGAAAGACAAAACAGCTTCATCACTATCTGTTCCAAATTTTGGTGCATCCTTAATCCATAATAGCATGTGTATATGAGGAGCACCTCTGGCTTGGTAATCTTTTCACCAAAAGAAATCGGTTACCTCTCCAAGAGGTGGAATGTTTTATTGCAGATTAATGACATCATAGCTTGAAACCAATGGTTAAAATACCTGCAAGCATTTGCGGGATCCAGGGAATAGAGGGGCATATTACCAAGCAATAGCGATAATTATCGCTATTGCTTGGTTAGAGACAAAAATTTACCGCTGAGCTGCGGCGATTTTTATCGCAAATAAACCTTGGTATTACCAAGGTTTATCGCAAATGCGATAAAAATCGGCCACAATGCATGAATATCACTGAAAAGTCATGCACCGCCCATTGGATAACATGGCTAAGAACTGCTCAGGGCAGGTGTTAGCTTTTGGAGATATTCGCGCTTAGTGCGAATATCTCCATAAATTGGTAATAGGAGATAGCGATGTTAGCGACTGTTTCCAGTGGCTAACATCTTGGCACGCCCACTTTGCATGTCATTAGTGATAAATATCACTGACATGCAAAGTGGGGCCCAAGATGGTCGCTATCTCCTACTAGCTGTCGCTAACTGGTGTTAGCGACAGCTAGGTAATAGGGAGATAATTTTATCTCCGCTTTCTTGGCTTTTAAAGCCAAAAAAGCGGAGATAAACCCCCTTGATAATATGCCCCAGAGTTCTCCAGCTGTCCAGTGTTTCTTACAATTGCATTTGTTTCTCATAGGATTTCAAGTAAATCGTTCCACGCATATGCAGCACAACTAAGTGTTAGAAACCAAGTAGATGTACTTAGGTTCCTTAACATGCATTTAAGTTCACGATGACGGTGATACCATTAATCATTGGAGCCACGTTGGCACTCCGTCAAATTGAATAAGCGATATTCCACATTTTCATACCTTTGTTCAACTTTCTCCATGAATTATTTTGCGGAAACATTTTGAAGATGAAATCCTATTTTTAATATAAAGTTCAGACAAGTCCCTCTCAAAAAGAAGATGAGATATATGGAATGCACTGCCGAAATCTTGAATCTTCAGAGTACAATTTTGTAGATCGTTATTCTGATGCTGGAATCTGTAAAGCTCAGTCATCAAATCCTCCACCTTCCCCAGTGGAGAATAGTTATGGAAAACAGGAAGCTTCTAAACTTTTTTCCATATATTCATGGGAGCTTTTTTTGCGTCTTTCATTTGAAATAATTCAATAGTGTTTCCTGTGATTTCTTTTGAATGGAGAGGATGTATGGTAAAATGTTCATTTTCCTCTCTGTATACACTAACAGTTTGAATATTTTTCTTAAAATCTAAAGGTAAGTAGATAACTCTTCATTTAAAACCTTCTTGTAAATCTGTTGATGGCAGCTTATCTGTCTTAGGCTCTGTACAACCTATGGCCTGGAAGGGGTTTACAGATTAATAAGAATAGGCTCATATACATTTAAATCTGCCAGTTCCTAGGTAATAGGCACCAACTCTAGGTTGTTATATACTGCTCTAGGTGGCATTTTGTTTTCTTATAATTTGTTGTAACAGTACTTACATATAACTTGATCAATGGATAACTCAAATCGTCCTTCTACAAATAAATATACAGCTAAAGTTAGTTCTATTAGCCAGTCTTTTTCTCTTGCTTTTCTCCTTCTGGGAGTAAAACTCAGCTCCGCACATAGAGTTTGCCGATTTATGGCAACTCTGCTTTCCACATGGAATGTGGAGTTGCCGAAAAACTCAGCACTCCACAATGGAGCGGAGTTTTTTGTTTTGGCACACCCAAAATGCGTTATCACGCTTGCGAGAGAGACTTACTGGGTGCCTGCGATCGCTGACAAGATTTTGTGAGCCGTTCGCGAGCGCCACAAAATGTGCTAGGTGGCTACATGGTCCCTCGAGAATTTGCTGTTGTCAACACGTCATTCAGGCATGCCAGCTGACTTCTGGCTGGCGTTCTGTGAAGAATGCAATCCTGAACATGCAGGATCTACCGCAAGTGCTATCTGGAGAAGGTTCTATCCCCTAGCAGCATCAAATCCTTCTTGAAATGACGATTTGGAGTTAAAAAAAAAACTCCTCAAATTGACATTTGGCTATACTTTTTTGAGCAAGGAGTCCTCTTTCTTTTTTTACTTTTTTTGAAGAGGCAGGAAGTGCCCCAGAGGCGCCAAATTCCTGTTCCTGTCCAGCAGGCTCCTTCCAGTGCTTTGTCACTACGTATTCGGATTTGGAGCTAGAAGGATCTCTCTTTGTGTCTGCTGCATGATATGTCATTGGATTAGAGGACTTTGAATTTGAGATTTCACAAGTTGATAAACTGGTGTTGTTTGATTGACTGGGGCCATGCTCCTAGATTTAGTTGTACTTTTCATTGATTCTTTTAGATTTACTGTGGTGGGTTGCCTATAGTTTCAGTAGGGGCCTAGTTGTTTCTTTGTAAGTAATTGTTCTTTTTTTATAAAGGTAAACATGTTGCACAGTTCACTACATTTTCTCCATGTTTTGCTTTTAAAATCTATTTGCAATATTTATTTAATTCACTATGTAGACCAGTGGTCTGCTAATAGGCCTTTCTTAGCCAGTAGGCCCAGAGATATTCATGGCCCAGGGTGCATTAAACAACAACTGTTTTCGTGGTGTCTGTTAAGGCCTCCTGCTTGTTGTTTTGAGCATGTGGCTGGTGGCCATTTTGTGAAGGCAGTCAGTGTGCTTTTGTGACATAGGCCTGCATGTCTTCCCTTTGTTCCTCTTTGCTAATTATTTCCTGTTATGGTGGCCTGGCCATGTGTCCATTTTGTAAAGGCAGCCAGTGTGCTTTTGACATCAACCTGCATTGTCTTTCCTTTGTAGGCTAATTGCGTATTGTGGTGGCGTGGCCTTGTGGCTGAAAGTCATTTTGTGAAGGCAGCCAGTGTGTTTCTGCGATAGGCCTGCATCCATCTTTGTGGTTGCTATGTTTTCTTGCTGGTTGTTGTTTTGCAAGCAATATATACTTTTTTTATTCTGAAAAAATGTAGCACAGTTCACTACATTTTCTCCATGTTTTTAATAAATTTGCAATATTGATGTGAATTGATTCACTATGTGGCCTCGTTCAAAAAGGAGCAGACAACGTGAAGTATTATTCCAAGGTAGTTTCCTTTTATTCAATAGATTTTTTTTTTTATTGGCACACAGCCAATGTGTTTCGTTCCCGATTCTTTGCCAGTGGGAACTTGGTCAGGGCTCCTGTCTGTTCTATTTGGTCAGATACCAATGCGGGTGTGTGTGTTAGGACAATCCAATCAAGAAAGGGCACAAGGTAAGCCTCAATTATAATGTAAATGATGAAGCATTTCACAATTTGAGATGCTAATCATTTGCTCTATATAGCAAAATGATTAGCCTCAATTCCGGTATGATGCACAGGGTTTCTCACAACTCCAAATAGGGGGCGTGAGAAAATCCTATATAGTCGGTTGGCACCCAAAAAAGTCTTTATTCATCAGCGTAACCGGTTATTACGCCACGATACGCAGAGGCTCCCTCTCATCAGTTTATACACCGATCCGCCATTACTCTTTAGCTGACTGATGAATAAAGAAGTTTTTGGATGCCAACCGACTATATAGGATTTTGTTTTCTTATAATTTGTTGTAACAGTACTTACATATAACTTGATCAATGGATAACTCAAATCGTCCTTCTACAAATAAATATACAGCTAAAGTTAGTTCTATTAGCCAGTCTTTTTCTCTTGCTTTTCTCCTTCTGGGAGTAAAACTCAGCTCCGCACATAGAGTTTGCCGATTTATGGCAACTCTGCTTTCCACATGGAATGTGGAGTTGCCGAAAAACTCAGCACTCCACAATGGAGCGGAGTTTTTTGTTTTGGCACACCCAAAATGCGTTATCACGCTTGCGAGAGAGACTTACTGGGTGCCTGCGATCGCTGACAAGATTTTGTGAGCCGTTCGCGAGCGCCACAAAATGTGCTAGGTGGCTACATGGTCCCTCGAGAATTTGCTGTTGTCAACACATCATTCAGGCATGCCAGCTGACTTCTGGCTGGCGTTCTGTGAAGAATGCAATCCTGAACATGCAGGATCTACCGCAAGTGCTATCTGGAGAAGGTTCTATCCCCTAGCAGCATCAAATCCTTCTTGAAATGACGATTTGGAGTTAAAAAAAAAACTCCTCAAATTGACATTTGGCTATACTTTTTTGAGCAAGGAGTCCTCTTTCTTTTTTTACTTTTTTTGAAGAGGCAGGAAGTGCCCCAGAGGCGCCAAATTCCTGTTCCTGTCCAGCAGGCTCCTTCCAGTGCTTTGTCACTACGTATTCGGATTTGGAGCTAGAAGGATCTCTCTTTGTGTCTGCTGCATGATATGTCATTGGATTAGAGGACTTTGAATTTGAGATTTCACAAGTTGATAAACTGGTGTTGTTTGATTGACTGGGGCCATGCTCCTAGATTTAGTTGTACTTTTCATTGATTCTTTTAGATTTACTGTGGTGGGTTGCCTATAGTTTCAGTAGGGGCCTAGTTGTTTCTTTGTAAGTAATTGTTCTTTTTTTATAAAGGTAAACATGTTGCACAGTTCACTACATTTTCTCCATGTTTTGCTTTTAAAATCTATTTGCAATATTTATTTAATTCACTATGTAGACCAGTGGTCTGCTAATAGGCCTTTCTTAGCCAGTAGGCCCAGAGATATTCATGGCCCAGGGTGCATTAAACAACAACTGTTTCCGTGGTGTCTGTTAAGGCCTCCTGCTTGTTGTTTTGAGCATGTGGCTGGTGGCCATTTTGTGAAGGCAGTCAGTGTGCTTTTGTGACATAGGCCTGCATGTCTTCCCTTTGTTCCTCTTTGCTAATTATTTCCTGTTATGGTGGCCTGGCCATGTGTCCATTTTGTAAAGGCAGCCAGTGTGCTTTTGACATCAACCTGCATTGTCTTTCCTTTGTAGGCTAATTGCGTATTGTGGTGGCGTGGCCTTGTGGCTGAAAGTCATTTTGTGAAGGCAGCCAGTGTGTTTCTGCGATAGGCCTGCATCCATCTTTGTGGTTGCTATGTTTTCTTGCTGGTTGTTGTTTTGCAAGCAATATATACTTTTTTTATTCTGAAAAAATGTAGCACAGTTCACTACATTTTCTCCATGTTTTTAATAAATTTGCAATATTGATGTGAATTGATTCACTATGTGGCCTCGTTCAAAAAGGAGCAGACAACGTGAAGTATTATTCCAAGGTAGTTTCCTTTTATTCAATAGATTTTTTTTTTTATTGGCACACAGCCAATGTGTTTCGTTCCCGATTCTTTGCCAGTGGGAACTTGGTCAGGGCTCCTGTCTGTTCTATTTGGTCAGATACCAATGCGGGTGTGTGTGTTAGGACAATCCAATCAAGAAAGGGCACAAGGTAAGCCTCAATTATAATGTAAATGATGAAGCATTTCACAATTTGAGATGCTAATCATTTGCTCTATATAGCAAAATGATTAGCCTCAATTCCGGTATGATGCACAGGGTTTCTCACAACTCCAAATAGGGGGCGTGAGAAAATCCTATATAGTCGGTTGGCACCCAAAAAAGTCTTTATTCATCAGCGTAACCGGTTATTACGCCACGATACGCAGAGGCTCCCTCTCATCAGTTTATACACCGATCCGCCATTACTCTTTAGCTGACTGATGAATAAAGAAGTTTTTGGATGCCAACCGACTATATAGGATTTTCTCTCACCCACGAGTGCACCTTTCATCCTTCTTTTTGAACTTGGTTATCATTTGACCCCCCTAGACGGCGGGTGTGGGAAGCGATTGCACCACCCCTTGAATTTGTAGTACATATGGACTGGATGTCCTTGACCTTGGTCTGCTGTTTGTTCTTCACTATGTGGCCTAGTCTGCCAATGGGTTTTCCAGCCAATACACCCCGAGATACTCATGGGTGCACAAAACAGCTGTTTCTGTGGTGTCTGCTTCATTTAAACATCATTTTGGCCATGAATTGCATTGGAATAAAATAAAAAATAAACATTTTGGGTGGTATTTCACTTTTTATCATGTGTTACATTAATTATATGCCTTTGTTGGATGTGTGGGGTTTACTTTGCAAACCTGTATAGCCCTGTGGATTTTAATTTTTGGCATTGTTGCATTAAAGATGTGTTGTTTAGCAAGCATGCCTTCTTTGTCTGGTCACTGTGTGAGTGTGTTTGCAGGTAGGCCAGCAATGCATTTGCCTTGGTTCCCCAGGGCCATGAGCCGGGGTTAATTTTGTAAAGTATGGGTCCTCCTTAGGCCTGTTTGTGTTCATTGTTTTCCAGTCCTCCTGCTTGTTGTTGTTGTAGTGTGATCATGTGGCTGGCGGTCATTTTGTGAAGGCACCCATTGTGCTTTTGCCACAGGTTTGCATGTCTCCCCTTTGTTCCTCTTGGCTTATTGTTTCTTGTTGTGGCCTGGCCATGTGGCTGTCAGCCATTCTGTGTGTTCATCCAGTGTGCCCCTTTGCCGTATGCTTGCTCGGATGGTTGGTCAATGAGATAAGCAGCTTAATAAATTGATAATTAGAAGCTTGAGGTTAATTTTTATTGTATACTTATTTATAATTATTTATATATTTTTTTTCTTTATTTGTATGTGTTAATTTTTCCAATTTGTTTAATTTTCTTTTCATATTGTCATTTTTTCTATAATTTCAATTTCTTTTCCAATTTTTTTTACATTTCAGTTTCAAAGTATCATGACTGGGCATCAATGAATCATTAACAATAACCCCATCCATGTCTGCTATATGACGTGCACAACAGTAGTCATGTCTATGGATTGTTCCACTTCATTGTCATTTGTCAGTGAAGCTCCCCGAGTGCTGTATCCATTTCACACCACGTGATGCACAATGTCAAACCTTTACATTTGTATTTTTGTTGTTGTTCTTCTTCTTTCCTATCCTTCCTGAGTGTACTGTACTGTACAAGACACCATGAAAGCCCTTGTTGTTGTTAAAGTCTCACAAATAGTTACACTGTATTGTTGATTTTTTCTAAAACTGAGGTAACAGTAACAAGTGTGTCCACACACTAAATTATATATTATATTATGTGTTTGTAATAGTAATTATTGGAATACAACAAAGCTACATTTCACTGATGTTCTTCTTGCTTCTTTGCTTTTAGGTGCACAAGAGGAGGAACCAACATCACCCATTGTACTGCCAGACGAAGGCCTGCGTCCTGAACATGATATCACGTGACGTGTGACCACAGACATCTCTTCAACTTGTAAATCTAAAACAAGTGCCATTGAGTGCTAACTGACAGTTTCGAAATGGCCCTAAATTAAACTACCAGTACCAAGAAAGTCAAAGTTGCCAGTGAGAAGAAGGCACTGCCACTTACCACTACCTGTATGTCACCCAGTACATTTTTTGGGAAACCAAAAATTGCGCCTGCAGAAGTTGTGTCCAGGGAGCAAGCTGAGAACAGCACCCCCACATCAGCTGACTCACCCCACCACCTAGGCCCAAGCCCATGTCTGTTGCAGAGGCAGCCAGTCTAATCATGACAATGTCGACGAGCAGTGACGTTGAAATTGACATATTGTTATCGCAAAGTAGTAGCCAATCAATGCAGGAAACTCAGATAAGTGGGCAAACAGCTGCAACCACCACCAATAGTAGTAGTTCCACACGAAGTAGGGGCAGTTCAGGAGATCGAGCTTCCAGCTGAGGAAGAAAGCAAGCCACTCTTTCAGAAATCCATTGTCTTCCAGATCCCCAGCAAGGAAAAGGAGGGTTAGTCCATCAACTTCTTCTCCAAGCCCCCCTTCTGATGATGGCTTTAGAGTTATGGAGGTATATTTAGAAGAGTAGGATGATAACAAGCCGGTTATCATGGTTGTTATCCCTGCCCCAGTGGAGACCGACATTATCCCATCCCAAATTGTTGTGAGGGATGTGGTACGGAGATCACCAACACAGATACCAAGAGCACCTTCAGCTACAGCGGCAGTGACCTACATCCACCACTATCACCTCCGTAGAAGTAGGTTCTATAGAGAGTCAAACATCATGCCCACCTACCAGTTCACCTGACATTGCAAGTAGCACCAGCAGCATCAGAAAGTTCACCTCCCCAATTTGAGACTTCTTTTCAGTTAGCCAGAAGTGGTATGGTACCAGGGCCAAACAACCCATCTGAGAAAATATCACTTGATCCAGTAGGAGGCTGACCTTAGCAGCCAAACAACTGCAACTGTTGTTAGTGGAGGGACTGAAGATCCGATCCCGGTGAAAGGTGAAAAGGAGGGAGACATTTTCTCAGGTACACAAAGAAGCCTTGTCCCCAGCAGTACAGTGGTACTGCCCACATGATCATCAGCAACATTGCAATGGCCCAAGAGTCAGGTCGAGACACCAAGGGGTCCAAGGCAAGAGAGTATCACAATGAAAAAAACACACATTCAGCCTATGAATATCTGGTCCCAAGAAGTCACCTGCATCAGTGGCACCAGAAAAGAAAAAAATCCAGGCTACAGTCTCAGCATGTTTAGGCCGGAGGGGCAATACGAAAGCAACCACCCAATGACACGTTTGTACAAGGCAAAGCTGGCTAAAAATGTTAGCGCTGGACTTCCTCCCTTTTTCTTTTGAGGAAGGGGTGGGTTTACTTGCATTTTTGGCAGCCATCTGCCCGAAATGGAAGGTTTCCAGCCATTCCTATTTCGCCAGAGTTGCTATTCCAGCACTACATCATGACACGCTGGAATTGCTTGGACAAGCTTTGCAGCAGAGTGCTTTTCACACTATCCATCTGATGGCAGACATGTGGAACATTTGCCAAGCCACTGATTACATGTGCATCACTGCACACTGGATCTCCTGGATCTCTTTTTTGGGGGTTAGAGAAAAGAAATCTGCTGGTGCTGAAACTGCTGACATTTTTAATGGCCCTCTGAAACATGCTACAGTAGCCATGTTCGCTTTTGAGAAATCCCATACTGCTGCAAACATTTTGGAAGATTTTAACACTAAGGTCTTTGAATGGCTGCGACCAAGAGGGCTTCACATTGGTTTTGTTCCCAAGGACAATGACAGTAATTTAGTTAAGGTCATGACCGATGGTGGCTATTTCAGGGTCCTGTGTTTGGCGCACTGCATTACCATCATTGTTCAAGACTTTCTGAAAAAAGAAGACAGCGTCAGCAACTTGCTGACCACCTGCAGAAGAATCAGCACACATTTCAGCCATTCTTTTAAAGCTTGGCAGCAGCTGAGGATCATTCCACGTGATAATAGAATACCAGTTAAAGCACTCATCCAGGAGGTGCCAAAACATTTGAACTCAATGTATTACATGCTTGAACGTCAGTTTGAGCAGTATAGACTAATCAATGACTATGTCATGCAAAGAGAGGATGCAACTGTGAAAGGCATGATCAGTCAGAGGGACCAATTAGGCCTAGTTAAATGCCTGACAGAGATGCTGCTTCCTTTCGAGGTATTCATGCGTGAAGTCAGCAAGGAGCACTGTACCATGGGCCAAGCTATCCTATTGTTGCACATACTACAGGAAAAGCTAAAGTAGGTGTCTCCAATGTATGCAGGTGTGGAGGAAAAAAAAGAAGCAAATGAGTTGGTGGAGAGCCTAATCCTGCGCTTTTTGGAAAATACAAGGGTGCAAAGAGGCATGGTGTCATCCAACCATTACATTTGTGCCACAATTCTTGATCAATGGTACAAATGATTACTGGACACTTTCATTCCTTTTTCAGACGGGGATGTTGCTAACTACAAAACCCAGAGAGCTGTGCAAGCCAGTCAGCTAGAAAAAGAACGGCATGTAATTAGAGGCTCGCTCCCCCAGGGCACAACATGTACAACACGGCAGCCTTCAAGTTCAGCTTCAGAGCCTGAGGGCAGTGCGGTTGGCTCACAGCAGCCAAAACCACCAACAACAGCAAGAACGACATCAACAGCAAGAACAGGAGCATCAACCCCATAATCGGCAAAGGAATGGTTTCTACTGGCAGGGCTTAAGTCCAGTGTTGAATCAAAGACAAAAGAGGCCGAGCAAAGTGAAGCACACATGACCATTGAGCAGATGGTCCAGACCTTTCTGGATGACCCAACAGAGGTCTACTTTGATCAAAGCCCATTGCTGTATTGGTATGGAAAAAGGCAGCAATGGCCATTGCGCTGCAGGCTGGCGATAAACTATCTGGCTTTCCCATCCAAGTGTCTCTGCTGGCCATGTTTTCAATGCTGCTGGTGCCATTCTGATAGTGAGAAGGACCAGCCTCTCACCCCAAAACATGGAGAGGTTAACCATGATCAAAATGAATCACCAGATTACACCATACCTGAAGTACCACAGCAGGAAAATGATGCCAGCGACTAAGGTTATGGAAGTAGTGTGTTAGGTGATCTACTTCTGGGTGAACCTACAAAGTTTGAGGATGAGCTCTACTTCCCTAGCAACAAGGCCTTTGAGTTACTTTCTTTCTATGATGCCCCAAAAATAAAAAATATATAGGTAAGGAACATTATTTACTTTATTATTTGTGTGTGTAACCGTCTTTCTGGTTCACAAATTCATCCCCACTGTCTTACTCTTTTATTGCCGGATCGGAGTTGTAACTGTGTGCAGTCAGTGATGAAATAAGTGATGAAATAAGCACACTCCTGACTCGCCCTAAAGCCATTTCCCTCAAGCCAGACATTGGATGGAGAGTACAAACAAATGTGTGCCTGCCTCTAACCCAGGGCCCTGCCTATTTATCCGCCCTTTCCTAACCTAAAGGAACTTCCCCAGAAGAACAGGTAAATGATGGCATGCATTGCATGCAGAATGATTGTTGTTTGTTGTGAATGATGTCTACTATTCTACACACAGAAAAGTGACTCAAATTAATCTTTCCCTTCTTGTTGTCCAATAACATCATTGTACTACTACCGGCCGATCCAATGCATTTTGAGTCTGGACGAGTCTGTACCCACTCGGGACACTGTTGGTATGGAGTTGGTTACCATACTCGCAGTCAGAGTCAGGAGGATCAGAGATGATTGATGGAGTAACTCAGGGCATGGGCGTGATCGTGACTACTTCAAGAAATGCCACCAGAAGAAGACGGAAGTTTTCAAAATCACTAAAGCCAACCGATTTGGATGATGATTACTTTGAAGTGGCCTAAAGGTAAACAACATCACCAGACCTATATGTCTGTTTAGTGGTGGTGGCAAGTGGAGAAACAGAGTTTACATTGCATGCGCTACAACACATGTGATTTTAGCGGGGTCGTTACAACGACTGCGTTGTTACAATACAAGCCATTACATCGCAAGTCATTTCTACGACTTGCTGTAGGGGGCGCGCTAAACTAAGGAATAGTATAATTTTCTATTCCAACACCTTCCCTACTGTTGCAAACTGGAGTTCGAATAGTAAATCATAATATTACTAAGTCCAGTGTGCCCCCTACAGCAAGTCGTAGAAACAACTTGTGATGTAATGACTTGCATTGTAACAACGCAGTCTTTGTAATGACTGCATTGTAATTGCATGCGTTGTAGCGCATGCGATATAACATCGCATCTTCGGCAAGTGTGGTGTGACTGACATTGGTGCATTGATTTTTTACTTCATTTGGAAAATGCTATGTTGATCTGTGTGTGTGTGTGTGTGTGTGTGTGTGCTCAGTGCTGTCTGACTCAAATTTGAAGCTTAGTGGAGGTTGGTTGGGGGGCCTGTTGTTGGAGGTAACTGCCGGAAACAGACATGGTTTAGCCATGCTGCCTCTGAAAGTCTTCTTGTTGCACTCCTTTTGCAGATCAACTTTTCTCCTTCATATTTAAATATCCTTTTTGTTTTACCATCTACATGGACCTTTACCCTGCACCATACTGGAAAAACATGTCACAGATACCTTACCAAACCGCATCCACCAGGCACCCAAGATTGATGGACGGACAATCCAAGAGGAATACGGAGATGCAATTCCCAATGTTGCAATACAGTATCATTTTTCTTCTCTTCAATCATTACAACTATATGTGTTGTTTATGTTTGCTATCTTTCAAAGCCTGGTACAACAGAACATAATGTATGTAACCTGGTTCTCTCTGAGGCAGAGTAGATAGACAATTGCATAATTCATATACTGCCCTGTACTAGTCGAGTACTACTCAACATCATGCAAACATTTACCTTTCCACCTATAACAGATTTATGATGGTCTGCTGACAAAATGAATGTGTTTACATGTGTAGTGTTTGTCTTTGTCAAACCTTACCCTCAAATCCCCTTCCCATCCATTCATTGAACCCCTAACCCTCTACCCCCAGCTGTGTGATTTATTGATGCATGACTAAATTAATTTACACCATGAATTGATCACACACTTGCTCGGGTGGATATGTTGAAAGTAACACAAAATAAAGGCAGGGGGAGGATGTTCTTCTTCTCTAAGTATATAGCCCACACTGGCAATATATATATTAGATTGTCCACCCACACACAGTATTCGATATTCAATTTTTTTTTCAAGAAGAACATTATCCATTATAATTAATTGCCAGCAACATCCTCCTTCCAGCACTAAAGATTACGCTGGTCTACTTAATTTTGTAACTTGTACTAGGCTAGCCCACCATTCCGATTTAGTTTACTTTGGTATTGCTTATCATGGTTTTTTGTTTGGCAGGCTTCTTCTTGTGTACTATACTTCTACTAGGCGTTCTCTAGTCTCCCTAAGGTGACTGTCACATTTTTTTTTTTCAATTGCTACTGGCTACTACTACCATCACATGGCACCTTGGGAAACCAAACCATCACCATGCAGCAATCCCTTCACCTAATCATCAATCACAAGTAAGAGAAGAAGTGTGGGGGATGCAATAAATCTATATACTATGGAAATTAATTAATTCACACACCCACCCGCCTTCCAAGTCCATAGGGTTTATAGTTGCAGACTGCATAGAAGAGGAGGTACGAGTAGTCGGACAAGTGAGGGTACTATATCTATCTGTTAGTGTGTTACACTATATCAGCAGATTTCAAAAACTGGCTGTGGCCCTGCTGCAAAGGAAACCATGCGAAGTAAAAGTAAACCCCCCCAAAAAGATTTACATTATATTGTAAAACTGAAAATGTATTACCCTAGCACTTATAAAACTAGAAATGCCCACAACACCCAACCCACCCCCTCCCTAACCCCAATCAATTTCCAACAAGAGTCCAAAATCCAAATGTCCATAAGTAAAACCCCAATTCAATTTCACCCACTCCCACATCCCACCCTTTCCCCAACAGGTCCCACTCCCAACCACCAAACAAAAGCTAAAAAAGAGAATGAGAGGACTAGCGGTGGGCTAGAGTCGGATCTTCCTCTCTAGGCTGTCAAAACGCTCCTCCATCTGACTTTCAAGGTGTGTCATCCTAAGGAGCATGCGGCGGTGAAATGTTCAAACCGTCACTGCCATGGGGGTAGCAGCAGTAGAAGAATAGTTGCGGTGGGCGGCTGACGGACCATGGTGCCGTATCACCAGAGGCACTACTGGGGCCTGGCTGGGGCTCAGGGCATTTTGAGGCTGCCACTACTGCCGCCTCCTCCTCCTCCAGGACCACCTGCCACCAATATTCATCCCTTATGGTCTCCAGCTTCCTTTGCTGGGTGTTGGCTGCTTTCTACCACCTGTCAGATTGTGAATTGGCAGGAGTATCTATATCAAGAAAGAAAAAAGAAAAATTGTAGCCAGTACTCCTAGCAAAACAGTAACACATAAAATTATATAGTGGTACAGTAGCACTAGCAGTACGTAACATGACATTTGTGGTGTCCACCTCGATTCCTCAGCCCCTAAGATTTGGATGAGATTAGAGTTTCAGGCATAAGGCACTAAAGTATGGATATGGAGTAGACAAGTATTCTTCTCTCTCTCTTGTTTAGCTAAATTGATTTTGTAGGCATGCCAGCTCAGCATGCACAAGTTGCGCTCTAGACAGACATACTCGTGTGCGTGTCACATACTTGCATTACTTTACTACTGTCTGCAGGTGGGGCAGCTGTACTACACAGTTATCTATATTTCTATTATGACCATGCTATGATAAATAGCAACTGCAAAATTTTACTTTCATCGTGACTAGTCTACAACAAAGCAGATGGATAGTTATGCTGAATGATGATAAATGTCACGTGAGGTACTACTCTGTAACCATGCAGCTGATAGTCCACCCATGGCTGACACTGTTGAAAAATACCATGGTTAGGGAGTGGGCCTTGGAGGGAGGTGATTGATGATGGGTGAGTAGGGTATACAATATCATGTTGTGCTTGAATACTGTGAGTCAAGGGAGTAGTCCTAAATACAACCTCAAACATTTGAATCAAAAACCTTGATAAAAAAAACATTTCTTGTTTATTCTTCTTCCCAGGGATTATTCCATGTATCATTGCTTTGTTCGGGCACTGTTCAAGTTTTACATTCTCTTCATCCAGTTTTCACTGTGATTGAATAGCATCCATCCATTCCAAACATGGCTATCATTCTCAGCAAGCCTTTCACCAACATACATTTGTCATTACATTTCACCACCCCATTGCATGTGTCCTTATTCCTTGCTTTAGGTTGAACCATCAAACTCTCCGGAGGATTCCTTTCACCCATACACTTTCACCCACACAGGCAGGCATCCTTTCTTTCACCTTTCACCCATCCTTTAACTGCCCATGCATCCTATCAGCCACCTATATTCTTCCCTTCAGCCTTCACATTCACATCCTTCTCTGCCATTCATATTACATTTCACCCATCCTTCCTTTTTCCATCCTTCTTTCCCTCTTCTGCCAACCCATCAAGGTCTGAGTCTTCTTCATAAAACTTTCTCTCCTGAGCTGAAGATAGAAGAGGACATTAGTTACTCAACTCCCATATAATAATGCTAAGTAAAGGATGTCTTCAACTTTTCACAGCTTAGTCTCACATTACAGTGTATACCCTTTCAGCAGTGTATATATATTCAAATTGTTAATAAGCAAGCAATATCACTTACCACCGCCCACCACTGCTGCTGGCTCACCCCCTGTCGCTGCTTCATCAGCTCCCTGAAGGCTGGCGTTGGCTTTCCAACTGGCCCCGGCACTGGTGGTCGGTACGCCTAGAAAAACCATTTCATATTGATAAATGGCATGGCATATATAGGACTCCCCCTGTTTATTTTTTTCTGTAGCAAGATTGAAAATACATACACCCCACACATTACTACAATTCTGGTACAGAGTACAGCATGTCCTATCAAAAATAATAAAATCAGCTTGAGCATTTTGTTGGTAGCAATTTTTGAAAAGAAATAAGAGTGGGCAACTGGGCAGACAATCAGACCTAGAGTCTTCTTGGTTGGAAAATGTAATGGTGCCGTCCACAGTCCTCAATCCTCCCTTCTAGTCATGGTGCATGGCAATCAGTTCACCATCAACTGCTGCTAATATGTATAATACTAGGCCTCGATGAGAAGAAGACACAACTTTGGGGTGTCCAACGTGACCATGGCCACTCTTGTCAGACTCGTTTTACTGATTGAGCATGAGAAAGTAAAGGAAAACTTTCTCATTCTCAATCTCATCTTTAAAAAAATGCGTAGAATAATACCTTACTTGGGCATACAATCTGCACGGCACAGTAGTAGTAGTGCTAGTAGGAGAAATAGGTTACCTGAGTCTTACAGTACCACCAATAGGAAATCCATAATATACATATATGAGGGAAATGGGAAAGCTGAATAAAAAAACAGAAGAAAGGAAGCTGCAGACAGACTAGTATAGACAGAGGCAGTTGAGGTAAAAACTAAAATACAGACACTAGATATATAAAATAACCAAGTTAGTAAATAGGATATTGCAGGGATAACAAGAATTTAGAAACAGTAGATCAATCAAAGAGGATTTTTGAAAAAATAAAATTTGGAAAGGGAAATAATAGTTCAAAATAAGAAGCGATAAAGGTTATGGAAATATATATATATAGCCCTTATCAAACCCCTATTATCCATGAAGTCAATGTAAGTGCTTAGGGCCCTCTGGAGACCAAGCTGGGTTCTGGCCATTAAAACTGCATCCTCTGCATATAAAAAAGAGACAATCTGACTATTATTAACTTGCGGGGAATCACTCACACTGGCCACCAGTGCCTCCTCCAATTCAATTGTGGGGGCATATACCTACCCAGAATTTGACAACCACGGAGAATAAATTCATCAGGCTGATGGTGGCTCTACCACCATGTACTCCACTCCTGCCGCTCAGATTAGATCAGGGCTTAAGAACCATTGAGGAAGAACTGGGGCTAAAACCCTTAACCTTCTGGTGCAGAATCTGGAGCACTCCTGAACTCTTGTGCTACAGGAAGGAGTTGCAAGAGATTCTATCCCTATCAAATTCAAAGAACATTCCCTGGCTGAAATATATAAAAAACACATGCGAGAGCCTGGGAAGGCAGGAACTGTGGCTGGATCCAGCCAACGCTTGTAATGGGGTATCCCGTAAATCTCTATCGAAAGACTACTACGAATTCAAAATAACATCATTATTACAGAATTCATGTACGGGGTCCCTAACACATTCATTCATCAAAATTAAAGACTCCTATCAACGGGAACTTGTCCTTGACAAAATTAGCCCTGCTCAGACAAGGAAATTATTTTTACAGTGGAGGTATGGCACACTTCCCCTCAAAGTATTTAGTTGTACCTGGTCCCACCCCCCTCCCTCAGACATATGTCCAGCATGCTCGCTTCAACAGGAAACTGACTTGCATGTCATCTTCTTCTGTAAGGCTTACCACAAACCAAGAAAGTTCTGGCTTGTTCCCCTACTCAAAAATTTGGGGTTCAGGCACTACTTGTCTGCCTACAGAATACTAAAAACTGACCTATCGCCTCCAATTGTGTTTGAGGTAGCAAAATTTGTAACTGCGATGTGGCATATTCATACCCGTTGTATGCATTCATATAGATTTGCTACAGTTTTAAAATTGTAAATACGTATTTCTGTTTTTTAAATTGACACTTAGTATACGCAATTTTTGTCATTTAAAAACAAAATAAAAATAAATACTCAATGTGTGATGTACGATAGGTAAACTTCTGTTATTGTCTGTTTTGTCCGCCAGGATGGCAATTGTAAATTCTTTTTTAATCATTGATGATAGAATTGTAATAACCTTTCGTACTGTTTTGATGCTACCTTTTATGATCTAATTGATCGAAATAAAGGAATAATGAATGAATGAATAGTGCATAAAGTGAAGAGGAACGAGGCAAGAACGCAGCCTTGTCTCACACCACTCCTCACGTGGAAAGGCTTGGTACATTCCCCTTTTAATCCATACCTCACCTGCGCAGAGGCCCCCGCACATAATTGTCTCGGAAATGACACAAGTGATTGCTCTACCTTTAATCCCTCTAAAATCTGCCATAGTCGATTATGATCTACGCAGTCAAAGGCAGCGGTAAGGTCTACAAATACCGCAAATAAATTGCCTCGCTTAGCCCGGGTATATTTCCCATGTAAAATGGAAAAATCTAAAACCTGCTCAACAGTACCCCTCCCCTCCCTAAACCCATATTGAACCGGACTTAGGACCTTGTTATCTTCAGCCCACTGTTGTAGTCTATTCAGGATGACCCTTCCTGCAATTTTCATAAGAGAGTCTAGCAAGGAAATGGGTCGGTAGCAAGCAGGATTTTCCCGGTCCCCTTTCTTAAAAATAGGAATAATTATGGACTCCGACCAGGAGTTAATAAAACCCTTGGCACAGCTGGCCTCTAAGACTCCTGTTAATAGTGGAGACGAAAGCTCAATCGTGTGTTTATACAAATCGATCGAGGTCCCATCCGGGTCTGGTGCCTTACCTCCTTTGCTCTCTTTTATGGCCACTAATACTTCCTCATGTGTGAAGTGGATATTGATCGTTGAGAAATGTGTATACTCGCCCGGTACTGCTTGGTCACTTACTGGTTCGGTATTATTACACCCAGTACCATAAACAGAGGAAAAGAAATCGACCCAGGAGTCTTCACTTATTGCCACCTCAATCCTTGCTCCCTCACAAGTCGAAAAAAAGGGCGCCTTTACTGCCTCCCAGAAGAGGGAGCAATCCCGTCGTAAGGATGCTTCATACAGGTTAGTCCAGGCCTGATCCTTAATTTCCTTCTTTCGCTTGTTTCTAGCTAGATTGTAAACCTTCCTGAGCCCCCTAATTTCCTCGTAATCCTTCACCGGTCTATGTAAGGCAGCTTTTAATTGAGAATATGCTTTTGTACAGTGGGTATCAAACCAACCATTTTTTAAAATGTTTTGCTCCCTACATGAACGTGTCAGGATTTTTTGGATTATCCCTGTAATTAGGGAAAAAGCTGTCAATATCTCGGAGTGGGAGATCTCTTCTTGCAAACATTCGGTTATTGGGGTTTTGGCCTGTATCATTATTTCATTCATAATCTTTATTTCGGCACAGTTTGAGCCAGAAAAGATATGCAATTTGACAATACAATATAAAATTGGCTAACACTTGACATTATCAGTAAGTTAAAAAACAAATACAATTGTGCAATACAATGCTGGATTGAAGAGATCGTTTAAACCAAAACTCGTAAAAATGTTAAATATTTAAAAAGGAAAAACATGTGAATGCAATAGTACATCATGGTAAGATTAAAAGATTTAAAAAGTGAAAAAAAACAAAAAGTAAAGAAGCCACTAGAAATTGTTTAAAAAGTGAACTAGGGGACGAATAGGTTTGCAATACAAGTATATTCCCTAATATCTGATTTACAATTTAAGACCATTCCTATTACGAACAAAATGTATAGATAGCAGAAATCTGCTAATGCTGAATACAATCGTTCTTCTGGTATCAGATTTAATAATCCTCAGTGTCTCCTTACATGATCTTATGCCAAGAAGATTACATAGAGGCTTAATCCATTTTCTCCTGGATGTCACATAGGCAGGACAGACGAAAAGGATATGCTGGTCATCCTCCTTGGAACCATCCTGGCACATAGTTCAAAGATCACTTAACATTGTATCATTTTGCCCAGCTTTACCCTTCCTCTACCATCTTGCAAGGGTTGATTTGGTCATAAGATTTCCATACCTCAGTTTCATGAATAGGCTTTTGGCTAGAGGCGGTTCAATCTCATCAAGGAAGTTCTCAAAACAATAGTTGTCTTTGAAGATCAGAAAATTATTTGTTAATGTTCCGCCTCTGTGTTCATTAATCATGGTATGTTCAATATAACCCCAGAAGCCAGACTTCAATAGTTTTTTTGAATTTTGGGGTCGATTTTCAGGGTCCTCCCAAAATTGGGGTTAGCCAATTTTCCTAAACCAAAAACGACCATGTTTGAGCCAGACATTAGAATTAAGCACGTCCAGGCTCATTATTTCTTTTAGCCCATTTCTGTAGTCTATGAGTTCTGGGGTAGACCAGAGTCTCACCCAGAATGTTAGGGGCCGTAGGATTGCATAGTGGTCTGTTCTTTTGACATTAAGGTCCAGCATTAGTGGTACTAAGGGAGTGCCAGTTGGCATCTTGACAAGACTTCTCAGAAACTTGTTTTCATTGGTTGAGAAGGCATTCTTAGACATTGGCCCCCAAATTTCAGCCCCGAATAGTGCTGCTGACTGCACCTTAAACTTAAAAATCTCCAATGCCGGAGAAACAGCTTTACATGAGCTTGTACCATGTTTTTTTAGAATAGGTGTAGTATTCTGTGTGAATATCAGTTGGCTTTTCTCTATTTGGGGCTTCCAAGAGAATTTAGAATCTAGGGAGACCCGCAGATAAGAAAAGTTCTGAACAGATTCTAATTTTTGTCCATTGAGTACCACATTCCCCTTATGAGATTTATGAGGACTTAGGGCCATGCATTTAGTTTTTTTTGCATTTATCTCTAATCCCTTTTTGTTACAATACTGGTGAAATGAATGCAAAAGTGCCTGAAGACCTCTGGGAGTTTGAGAGATTATTATGGTATCGTCCGCGAATAATAACGCGGATACCCTCTCGCCATTCAATTTAGGGGAGTCATTTTTATCACAGCTTGCCAAGTGAGTAGGGATGTCGTTCACAAACAATGAGAAAAGCGTGGGGGCCAGCACGCAGCCCTGACAAACCCCACGCTCAATTGGTACATTCTGTGACAATTCTCCATTGGTTCCCCATCGTACTTTAGCAAAATTCTTCGCATGCAACCGTATTAGCTGGTGCATCAAGCATGGAGGTAACCCTAGTGAATGAAGGCATTCCCACAGAAGATCTCCTGACACCAGCTCGAACGCCGCTCTAAGGTCTACAAACGCGACGTAAAGATGCCCCTTTCTAATGAGAACATACTTCCAGTAAAGGCAGCAGAATCTAAAGACTTGGTCTACTGTACTCACTCTGTTCCTAAACCCTGCCTGGAACTTGGCAAGTACTGAGTTGTCTTCCATCCACAGATTCACTCTAGCTAAAATATGCCTAGAGTAATTTTTTTGCACAATATCCAATAGGCTAATTCGATGGATCAAACCGATCACCCTTTTTAAAAATTAAAACAATCTCAGCACCCCTCCAGCTATCTGGAAAATCAACCCCAGACGCCAATGTATTGCACAAATAATTCATGTAAGGCGCCCAAACTCTTAACTCGTATTTGTAGAGGTCACCAGGAACTTTGTCTAGGCCAGGTGCCTTGCCGTTTTTAACATCATTAATGTTCGTTTCTGCTTCCTCTACACTAAATTCCAGTTTATTTTTGCAAGGGGTGAGCCACGGGGCATCTTCATCAGCAACATTCGCAGATTCAGGTTTTTTAAATAGGGTAGTAAAGTGATTAACCCAGGTAAGTTCATCAAGGTATACATCTTTAACTACTCTGCCTGCATGGTTCCCATTTGCCACAAGCCTCCAAAACCCAACATTATCCTTTGTCTTGGCTGCTACCAGCAAGTCAGCCCAGCAGGCTTCTTCCCAGTTTTTCCTCGCAGCCACCTGGGTTTCCTTGTAATCTTTTCTTGCCAACCTAATTTCGACAGGGGTTTTAGCTTTTACTGCCAACAAGAGATTTGCCTTTGCTTGACGACAAATCTTCCCGTACCATGGCTTACTGTGGGATACATTTCTTATCCTTTGGTGTTTTTTTTTTGGCATTTTAGTTACCATAAATTTTAGTGTTTTAAAGAATTCATTATGCAAGTCGATAACGTTAGAAGGGTTTTGAGCCTCCGATGAAAGGTTTGCAAAGGAAGTAAACATGTTAGCTAGAAGTGAGTACATTTCCGCCAACACTTCACCACGCTCCAATATATGGGACCATTTTAGAGTACGCCTGTTATTGCTGACCAATATTTCATCGCTAGCACCGGTTTGAACATCAATTATATTATCAGTGCCAACCCCGTTAAACAAACATGGGGCGAATGTTAGGTCCAGTGGGCAATGATCGCTCTCAGATCTGTCTTTGACCTCTAGGTCAATCATATGTTGCCAAATATTCAAAGAAACAATTATAAAGTCAAGGTTACTTTTAGAGTTGTTCCTTACAAAAGTCGGTCTTTTAAATAGATCAGCTGGAAGACGGCCATTACATGCCCTTAGGCCGTATTCCACAGACAGCTTCATTATTTGGACAGCCAGGGCTGAACAATGCACTGGATCTATATTATCCAGCAAGGGAATGTTGTTCGCTCTATCTTCCTCATCAAATATATCGCCCAGACCTATGATTGGCTCATAGCTACAATTCAGATCCCCGGCTATTATTACAGATTGTTTATCTTCCACTCTATTTAGGAAAGTATCCAATTTTCCCAGAGTCACTGACTCTTTCGATAGTGGTAAGGGTCTATTATATACATTGATTAAATATAGTACCTTTCCATCGCATGTGTTAACTTTTAGAGCCAGTATATCCATTGAATCTGTGTCAATTACTTCAATCTGGATTTTCAAGGTTACTTTAACCCAAATAATAAGACCCCCCGAAGGCCTACCTCTTACAGAGGGTGTAGCATTTATCCTAAAGGTCTTGTAGCCAACTCTGTGAGGGGTGCTAAGTGCCCATGTTTCCTGTAGGAAGCAAACTGAGCTTGATTCGATATAATTGGACCAGTCAGGATCACTCAAATTTTTTGTTAGTCTAGCTATGTTCCAAGATATCAATTTCATATTTGAAATAGAGCTGTTGCAGTTATGCATTTCCTCCTAGATTCCGTCAGACATATAGTTTCTGAACATGTCGCACCATTAGGACTGTTACCAACTGCTACGATAGGACACTCGCCTATGCTGTAATCACATGGCACGGGTACTGGGCATACCTCTAGGCCCCCTAGCAGCATTCGTCTGTCCAAATCTTGGACAGCACATAGTACTGCATCTCCCTGGGCATAATCAACCCCCTGCTCACCCCCTCCAAAGTTAAAATCAAAACTGGTGACTCCTGCTTTTTCTAATAAACTACAGGGGTTTGGATTGGCTTGGGCGCAATTACCCACTTCATCCGTTTCTACTCGTAAATCTTGAGTGGACATCGACTTTAACATACGAGGCCCCTCACTAATGCCAGTTGTAATCGCCCTGGTCAGCTGGAGTCAGTCCACCATTTCTAAGCAGCTGAACCTATTGGTTATGGGAGCCCCTCCCCAGCTATTTATATTTCTATGACCCCCATCTTCCACCCCTCCCTGTGCAGAATATCTGACCCTGGTCCAGTTTCCTCCACAGTCAGATCGATCCTCGGGTAAATAGAAATATGAGAGTGGTCTGGTTTCTATAGCAGCCCTTTTATTATGCAATCTCCAGGAGCAGATATAATCAACTGTTCGTGGGTCCTCAAAATTTACTACCACACAGACCCCTTGGGTTGATTTTCTATTATATCCCACCCAAGGTACCCTACGTACCATTAGAATTTTGCTCATCGTGTGAGGTGGTCGTGGTCGGTTGATGTTGAGCCAGTGTGTTACTTTGTTTTTTAGTACCCAAAAAGATTCCTCAGTTGGATTAACTAATTCCGGGACCCCTGTCAATATCACTTCATATGGGCAAGCTTCTGGGGGAAGATTAATGGTGAGATCACCCTTTGCAGCCTTCCCTGTCGAATGATTTCTTGGGTTTGAGGTAGTATCATTAATGCTAATAATTTATTGCCTGGGGGGTCATTAGTTACAGGGGATTTTTCTATAGATTTCCTCACAGATGCCTTTGGGGAGTTTGATTTTTGTGTCGATGGCTGGGACTTCTTTGTTGATTGACCCTCGGGTACAATACCCAGGGATTCTTTACGTGGCGCTTTGTCTGCCCGGGAACTTAACAGGTTACTTAAGCTTTTTTCCAAGTCAAAAAGCTGGTTTTCAATACTCAACAGTCTTGTTTCCAGGGGTGTCAGAAAGTTTTTTAGCAGCTTCCCCAGACTATTTAGTAGCGGGCCAGCTAATTCCTCCCCTGAACCTGAGCTGACAGTTACAACATCATCTACAGCTCTAGAATCTAAACTTTCGTTCAATGTATCTGACTGCGGTACTTCCTGCCCAGTCTGCCTAACGTGCCCTTGATCTACCCCTTGCTTACTAGATATATCACTAGTGTCCCTGGCTTTGGCTACCTTAGGTTTTCTGCCACCTGGGGCAGTAGGGTTGGCTTGTTTCCTTTTTGGTATGGCGCCCTCCCGTCTCTCCCGCAGTTGCCTAGTATTTGTTTCTTCCTGGACCTCAACCGCTATAGTACCTAGGGTGTCCTCCGGTACCGTAGGAGGAATGGGGTCAGTTAAGAACTGTAATTGAGATTGCAGTAATGTATTATGTATGCTGTGCACAACTGCTTGTGTCTCTATTAAATGGGGTCTATTGGTGTGTTCTGGGGTACGAGCGGTTGCAATATGGCCCATAGAAGATCTTTTTGCCATAGCTAAATCCTGAGATACCCTTCGTTCCATTAAACTAATGCCTTGGTCTATTACTGAGTTAGCCCTTATTATAAAATTATCTAGGGTGCCTGTTAGCTGGGGCCCTCCCAGTGTGGCCTTGCTCCTACTCTCACGTGTAGACATTCTTTGAAGACACGAATGCACATACAGTTATAACCAAGCAGGAATTAGAGGGGTGGCCCGGTCCGGTCTTGAGCGGCCTTGAAAGGGCTTAAACGGGCCTGCCCTTGGCCCGGGCTTCGCCCCCGCGCGCGTCCCGCGTATCGCAGATATGGGCGTGACTATATAGGAGGAGGTGGGGGGCAGGAAGAGGCACCAGGTGCGGCAGATTCTCAAAGTTCCAACAAGCGGGCAGAGTCTTTAATCACCCAAGGTCCACGACTACGAGCGGCTCCCGCGGAGCGGGGGCCGCGAGTCGTTTTAAGGTGCTGGGAGGTGGGGGTGGGAAGAGGCACCAGGTGTGGCAGATGGAGAACCGCAAAGACTGCGGGTCCTCGCAGTCCCGCTCCTGCAGAGTTACAACAAAAGTCAGCCCCAAAGTCGGCGTGTTCTCCCGGTGAGCAGGTGTGCACAAAAGGATTCTCAAAGTTCCAACAAGCGGGCAGAGTTTTTAATCACCCAAGGTCCACAACTACGAGCAGCTCCCGCGGAGCGAGGGCTGCGAGTCGTTTTATGGTGCAGGGAGGTGGGGGCGGGAAGAGGCACCAGGTGCGGCAGATGGAGAGCCGCAAAGACTGCTGGTCCTCGCAGTCCCGCTCCTGCAGAGTTACAACAAAAGTCAGCCCCAAAGTCGGCGTGTTCTCCCGGTGAGCAGGTGAGCACAAAAGGATTCTCTAAGTTCCAACAAGCGGGCAGAGTCTTTAATCACCCAAGGTCCACGACTACGAGCGGCTCCCGTGAAGCGGGGGCCGCGAGTTGTTTTAAGGTGCTGGGAGGTGGGGGCGGGAAGAGGCACCAGGTGCGGCAGATGGAGAGCCGCAAAGACTGCTGGTCTTCGCAGTCCCGCTCCTGCAGAGTTACAACAAAAGTCAGCCCCAAAGTCGGCGTGTTCTCCCGGGGAGCAGGTGAGCACAAAAGGATTCTCAAACTTCCAACAAGCGGGCAGAGTCTTTAATCACCCAAGGTCCACGACTACGAGAGTATCATTATTTCCGAATTCGTGACCTCAGAGTCATTCTTGGCCCAGCGTAATGAATATCCGTTCTGTCGTACCAGGGACAAGCCTTGAGTCCAGGCTATACTCTGTACTACAGAGGGAATACTCTTATCGGGGAATAGAATGTTAATACTTAGCAGAACATGATAGCTAAGCCCATTTGGGTAGGTAATGAATTAGTCAGCTCACGTTGCATATCGATTTGGGAGAATAATGAAATCAATCAATGTACTGTGGCACGACCGATGAACATGGGGCTAAAATCAACAGGTGGAGAGCGCATCTTATTGGCAAATCCAAGATCATGCATTGCCATGACCTCATTAAAACATTCACCCCTTGTTGAGTGTGCGAAGTGAGCTATTTGGCCAAAATCCACTTCCTCGAGGTCCCCAAACCCACATGAGGACTGGGTGCAGATATTGGTATTAAAGTCCCCACCCCAAATAATAATCGTATCCTTCCCTGCTGTGTTACTTAACTTCTTAATTTCCTCATTGAGGCTATATAACATGTCAGTAAAATTACCCCTGTCTGTATTGTTATAGAGATTCATGACCGCTATCTCAACCAATGAAGAAAGATTAATGACTACAATTTGGTAATAGCTAGTCGGCTTTAACGTTTTTATCCTCAAAGCCCCCAGTAAATTTGAGATATACACGCAGATCCCCCCTTTATGCCTCCCATGAATTGAATGACATGCAGGTATATGGAACGTTTTGAAACCATCAAAATGTAATTCATCCAGCAGCCAGGTCTCCTGAAAGCACAGAATAATAAAGTTCTTAATAAAATTTAACCAAGCTGGATTGTTGACTTTAGATTGAAGCCCAGAGATTTTCCAATACGCTATTCTCACCTGTCCCTAGGCATACTTAGATTGAGACCCTGACACCGTGTCCCTCGCCTCCCGATCTTGACCCTTGACTAACTCTGTGATGGCACACAAGCTTCTGTCAGTACTTCCAGCAATTACAAGTTCATTCTGTACCTTCTTGGTCGCCTGGGCAATTTGCCCCTGTTCTTCAGTTCCTATTGTCGGAATGTCATCCGTTTTATGTATAACCAAACAATTAGTTTGATTCATACTATCATGGGCAGAAAGAGACGGAACTGCTACTAGGGATACCTCAAACAATATCATAGGATCATTTTCCTTAATTCTGCCAAGGGTACCAAATCGCCAGCACTTTGGTGAGCTGTATGCCCTTCACTAACTACAGACTTATGAGCAACAATGGCTACCATTTGTCAATCCACATCCTCCAATGAGTATAACGGACCAAACCTGTTTGACACTTCTAAATTGTATCTCCTATGATTGTTCGTAGGGATACCAGCCAGGGCTATGTTATTATTGTCAAACATGATAGGCCGATAGAAAAAACCCAGAGGTAGCACTTTTATCCCCTCGGCCATCAATCTACCTGAATCTATAGGGAGTTGTTACCACTTATTCTATTCGACTCATTAATGCCCCCCCCTCTCTGTTGCCATCCTTGTGTCTTGCACATTTGGGGATTTTGACTTTCCAGGCCCAGGTCCCCCAGAGCGACTAACTCTCTCCCTGCTGCTTATCTGCTTGCCATAAATGGGGGTACAGTCTGGTAAGGGCTGGCTGTAATTTTTATCTATCTCCCTGCCCCTATCTGGGTCAAATTGTTGTGTGCTTATAATCTTTAGTTGCCCCGAGAGTGATGCCAAGCTAGACTCGATTAAGTCGAGTCTATTCACCAAGGTGCCAACAGCATCCTTGATGAAAATAGTTAAGTCCGAAAAAGACTTGGTAATTCCACCCACGTCGTTACTATTTTGGCCTTTATTTTTACCTTTATTATTTATACTTTTTGCACGTTCTTTGGCTCTATTGTTGGCTGTACACTCCTTTCCTGGTATTGTACTGTGCTTAGGTTTTACATTTTTTGGGGTGGGCGGAGCTTCATGAATCTGTGGTGGTAGTGCTATAAGGGCTGATTTCTTAGACACACACACTCTTTTATGAGGGGGTAATGGTACAGATATCTCGTCCCTCCCTAACTATACACAGCCATTTTCTAAATCATCTAGTGTCTCGTGTGATATTGGTTTTAAAGCCACATTGAGTAGTTCCTGGGAGGGAGGATTGATTTTACTAGTATCAATCGAGCCAAAGGACTCTTTGTTCAACTCCTCCTCTACATTAGATATTTGTTTTTCTAGTGCGCCCACCTCCCCTGTTAAATATTTCATGAGGGAGGCCCTAGAATCTTTAACCGTGTTCACTTTTTAGCCAGGAGGTGTGGTATGCAGTTTTCTTTTCCCCATTTTGTGACCCCTGAGTAATTCCTGTCCTAATAAGAAGAGGCGGAACTTCTCCTTCTACAATTCCTAGAAAACTCAGTTAATGGGCAAAGGCAAAGGCCCCCTCTTTTAAAACAAATGGGGGAAGGGGGAATAATCCAGACCTAGAAGAACAGGAAATATAAAAATGCAACCATACAGTCCTGGGGTATTAATACCTTTTAGTAAAATTACCCCCCGTACCATGCGCCTCAAGGAAACCCCCCAAACAATCAACAGAACAATAACCAGCAGTTTATGTGTCCTGTATATCTAAAAGTCAGAGCTCGGATTTATACGCATTATTTGAAGTATCAATGGGTACAGTCCAGTCAGTTACCAGTTACCGCCAACAGCATGGCGGGCAGGTAGCAGACTGCGTCCCTGTGGGCACCTCCTCGGCACGTCTGCGGTGTGTATGCAGGGTGTGGGGGGGGCACCAGGGACAGGCTCCGGTCGCCTCCCACAGAGTCCAAGCGCTGTCTGTATCCTCAGCTAAACCAGCCCCCCGCAGCCCCTGCTGATGGTATCAGTCAGCACAGAGAGGGAGCGGGCAATGGGATTGACAGTGGCAGCAGGGCCCCACACGCAGCGTTACCTCCTCCCCAGCACGACGGGGCCACGAGTGTCATGGGTGTCCAGCAGTCTCGAATGCGGCGCTGACCCACTAGCACTGACTCCGGCACTCCAGAGATGGCGGGTGGAGTACACACGGCCAGTGGTGCGGGTCCCCGGCGGCATCCACACCGCTTCAGGCCAGCGAGGAGGCAGCCAGCCACGGGGCAGATCTTAGCAGCCGTCGGAGACAGGCCAGCGCGTCGCATCGTCCTCTCCTCCTCAGCGCCCCCGTGGTCTTGGGGGCCCGGCAGTGGTCGATTGTGCAGTGCCTTTCCGGTCACGCTCCCGCTCTCGGTGCCCGCTTCAACACTGGCGCCTCTCATGCTCGTCCTCCAGGGTAGGCCGCCGATCCTTTTCGTCAATCCCCCGGGCTTGCAGTGAGCCCAACCAGAAAGGGGATGCACAGCTGCACCAGAGCAAGGAAGGAAGTTAGTTCTGTTCCCACCAGTAAGGTAAAGTTCAATGCACCAAAATGTAGAAATACTAGTATCTGCGCAAACTGAGGGCTTAACTTATCCCCCACTTTCCCTATCAGCCTGTGCGCAGAAATGTTTCTGAGCCCAGGACACATCCCCTTTACTTATATTTTCTGAATGATCGTACAGTTCTAATGTACTTCAGCCATGGAATAAGTTTGGTCTTTTCCTGACACAGGCACTCCCTCAGAATGACTCTGTTGAGCTCCAGTTCGGGATAGGTCCAAACTTTTAGAAGTAAGATCAGAGCCAGTTCAAAGCCCATTTCTCACATTAAAGCCCACAGTTTCTCCCTGTTGATGGTATCAAATGCACTGGAAAACTCTATGAAGGCAAGTTGGATAGAGCCACCTTTTGCCTTTATGTAATTGCCCATAATCAAGAACAAATGTAAGCACTGCTCTGTGGTTCCCAGCCCCCTTCAGAATCCATACTGCGTTTTCGTGATAATCCCCTTATTAGATGCCTAGGTCTCTAATCAAGCCAGAATTACCCTACCCAGCACCATGACGGTAGTGTCAATAAGGGAAATAGGCCTGTAGCAGGCAGGGTCGTTTCTATTCCCTTTTTTTAACACAGGTACAACTATGGCCTCAGGGGGGGGCGAAGCCAGCATTGTGGAAGGCAGGCACAACCCTATTCAGGTACATGTGCTACTCCTCCCACCACTCCAAATGCAGATCAGGCCTATTCAGCCTAGTGCTGACTTACCCAGTCTCCTGGAGCCACCCCAGCCCCTGTCACTCCAAAGCCTGACAGTCAATCCACAAACAGGCAGAGACACACAGGAAGGTTGAACAAGAAAATAGCCACTTTCTAAAAGTGGTATTTTCAAATACACAATTTAACAAGCATTTGCAATGCAATAGGTCTCGCATTTCTGAGAGTTTGAGCTATTGGCATTGTTAATGACAATGCCAATAGTTCAAACTCTCACAAATGAGAGACCTATTGCATTGTAAATGCTATTTTTGGAAAAGTGCCTCATGCTGCGATTTCATGTTAATGGTGGCCACGCACCTTTCTTTAGGACCGGCTCGTCTAAAGAAAGGGGCGCGCCCGCCATTATAGTGAAAGCATGGTATGGGGTGCATTTGCAAAAAAAAACCATTTGTTTGTCAACTTGACAAATGCTTTTTTGGAAAAAATTGCCCCATGCTGCGGTTTCACTTTAATAGGGGCCAAGCACCTTTCTTTAGGCAAGCCTTGTCTAAAGAAAGGGGCGCGGCTGACAAACCCCTTGGATGCTAATGACAAGGGTAACTCGTCATGGAGTTTCCATTGATTTCAATGGAAAGTGGTTGTCAATCTTTCCAGGGCCTTAGCATCCAATTAAAGTGAAAGCACAGTATGGGGCACTTGTAAACCTAAAATTGAACAAATAGTAAGAGAAAAAACATGCCACCGCGTTTGGGCCACAAACAACAAATTGAAGGCACGGCCACCACTGTATAAGCGTGGCGTGCCGTGCTATGAAAAAAAAAAAGCGTTGAGGTAGAGCATGTAGAACCATTTAACCAAATAGTGCTTGGAGGCTGTAACAAGAGGCTACAGAGTAACAACACATGTAATGGGGGTGTCCTGATGGTAGGTTACAAAATGAGACAAGGCGGTACTAAGGAGGGTCGGCTAAGGCTATTGACCAATGAGAAGCCACAGTTTACAAAGGACAATGACACAAGCCAACAAAAGATATGGGCGGAGAGTGGGCAGAGCTTCAAGTCCATACCTGAGTACAGCGTGCGTTGCAGAGCAGCACATACCCTGCCCAGGCTCGACTAAAAACGAGGAATGATGAAAATAGGGAAACAGAGTTGGGGACAAATAGAACAAGAAAGTAGTTGGGAGATTTATGACAGGCACATGGCTCTAAGCAGTCAAAATAGAGGGTTGGGGCAGAGTCACTCGCAGGCCAGGTGGGACAGAAGATAAAATCTAAATGTTAAAAGTGACTGCCTGGTACACTTGTTACAGGCCGACCAGGAGAAGGAAGGATTTAAGACTGGTACCTAAGTTCTGCAATTAGAAACTAGGAGACGTGGCCTCTCTTCGGTAAACCTATGAAGACCAAAAAATCGTTTATGTAAATATAGAATTCTGACGAGGAATTGTGCATTGACATTCTCACTGACCAATCAGTTCAATGGTAACATTTGCTCCAACGGACCAGTGCGACATTTTCGGTGACTGACGAAGCCCGGAGTTTATGCATTGGTCGATGAATGCTAATGCTTTTTCTCCAATGGTTGTAAAAATCGGACTGTGCCATTGGAATGTTACCTCATCAGGACCCACAAGTTAAAAGTGCAATTCAGGTACTTGGCACAACATGTGATCCCGCGGCACTTCATAGGGTTTTTCTGCGATTTTGTTTGTCTGCTGCAGTTGGCAGGTCCAAGATGAACATTACAGACGTGTAGGAAGAAGATGAAAAGCGAGATCCATGGGATACAAATCAGGAAACAGAAAGAAAACAAAAAGGAGTACATTGAAAAAAAACAAAAAAACATCCGACAGAAAGAATATCAAAAGTACATGATAGGAAAATTCAAAAGCAAGAGATGCGAGGAAAATGAAAGCAAGAGATAACAAAGGACTGTGGGGCAGATTTACAAGCCCCCTGTGCCAGTTTTGCATCACTTTTTTTATAAGTGACGCAAAAGTGGCGCAGGGGGCTTGTAAATCTGCCCCTGTAAGTTGGCGTCATTTGTTGCTCGCTCTCGATGGCTTTGTGCTGGGGTGAAGAGTGTTAAAGCGCGCTCTGACACCGAAGTCTGGCCAGAGCATACAATACTAAAAGATAAGGTGGCCATAAAGCGTGCAATGGCACTGGAAGGCTTAAAGAGCCATGATAGAAAGGCAGATGGCGGCAGAGCGCGTGAACGCTCACATGCACACAAGCTTTAGGCCACCAAAAGACTATGGTGGCACTTTTAAAAGCCACTTACAAAATATCTCGAAGAGACAGCATGCGCTGTCTCAAGTGAGACCTAAAAAGAAGTCTAATGGCCCTTTCACTCCAGCTTTTTTTATGGCCAAAACTGGAATCTGATTAGGCCATTCCCCGCCTGCATGTTGCTGCTCGGAACAAAAGCAGTCAACATGCAGGCACTGCGGAAAGTGTCCCAGTGTCAGAAAATTACACAGAGCCGAGTTCAGCATATTTCTGTGAATTCCAGGAGAAGTAGGAAAGGAACGTGGCACTCCACTGAAAGGGGCCAGCTTTGCAGCAGGGTAGACGGCATCTACCCTTGACTCTAGCCCTGTAGGTAGTGGATGCCTTGGTGGTAGACCTGGCAACTATTAAACTATTACAAAAGCAACTCCAGGCTATTCTAATCCAGCTTGGATGGAAGCAAACACTACCAGGTTAAAGAAGCCTTCCCTATTCAGAGTAGATTTTGTTTCAAAGACAAATCCATCGCTCCTCTCAGAATGATGATTCAAAAATAGACCAGGAATGAGGCTTTTCTCTCTGGTGCAAAATACATAATCTGGTATTCAAGCACCTTATTACTGAGCCTGGCATTCAGAAAGAGGAGTCAGACGACAAGGACTGAATGTTCAAGCCGGACACCCCATTCCAAAGAATGTTTCCACAACAAGGTGGCTAAAACAGAACCACTGGTATTATATGATTCTGTGGCTGTGGTGTTTTTCGTGTAAATATGGATTTGCAGCATTTGCCACATATTCCATTATCTGCTGTATAATTTTCTAATTTTAACCAAAAAAAATTCTAGCTCAAAGAGATCAAAAGTAACAAAAAATAATTTTTAAATAGCATCTGCACGTGCTGCCACGCAGCAGTGGAAGTCCCTTGCCAAAAGCTGAATAGTAATCTTTCCGAAGCTTATTGCTTTATTTGCATATTAAATAAGTAGTAAATAAATAAAACCTGTGCTAAATCGGTGTTAACATTGGTAATGAAAAAATAATTAAGTAATAGTATCCCAAAATGTACAGCATTATATGCATTTTCTTTCCGAATAATTTAGCCTACCCTGTCACATAATTTGGTCCTCTCCTGAGTCATAATTCCAGTGGTGCTGAATATAACCAAGGCAGAGATTGAGAGCCCCTTGCCAGAGAGGTCCCAAACAACACCAGTCCGTTTGGAATCGAAGGACACTCTGGTATAGAAAATGGTCTGTTTCTTCAGAGAGGCACTTCATTAAAATATTCTAAGCTGCCTACCATTTAGGGAAGAGTGTGACTCCGGAATGCTTACAGTTTGGAAAATAATATATGAAACAAGTGCGAAATGGCAGGCATAATATATGTACTCTCACCATACATCCCTGTACCACTTACGCAGCACAACGTGTGTTGCCACACCCTCACAACTTTTTTGGGGGAACATAAGTATTAATATTCCATCTCTTAACCTAGTAAATGATGTTGTTTTAAATGGATAAAGAAACCAAATGAAATGATGGACGGAGCGTTGACAATACAAGCACTCACCCCCAGTCAACTGATCTGGGTTTAATCCATCACAGTTCTTTAGCCCACTCTGCCACCCCAGTTCAGACATGGCCATATGCAAATCAGTCTGACCCTGTGCCTCATGGGAACAGTCCAGCCCGAACTGCCAAGCCATGCCTTCCCTGGACCGGAAACAAGCTACCGAGGACCCGTTTCTGGCATTACAGCCGTCTCCAGCCCGGCTTGCTTGAATCCAGTGGCAAAGTGAGCAAGGGACTCACGTCTGAGCATACCCTGCCAACTTATGGCGAACAAAGAAACCAAATGAAATGATGGACGGAGCGTTGACAATACAAGCACTCACCCCCAGTCAACTGATCTGGGTTTAATCCATCACCGTTCTTTAGCCCACTCTGCCACCCCAGTTGAGACATGGCCATAATGGATAAATAGGTCCATTTCTAATAATCTTGGTGTAAATCGTTTTCATACCTAAGACATAAAATGGCTATTTTCATGGATATGTTAATCATACATACCCGTCGTGTACCTCCAGAGGCGTAGCTAGAGCATGTGGCGCCCTGGGCTATCCTTCAGCTTGCCGCCCCCCTGGGGTGGTGCTGGGGAAAAAGGACGGCGAGCACCTGAAAGAGGTCCGAGAGACACGTAGTATCACTGCTAATAGTTACCTCAATCATGCAAATTACATGCACATACATGACACCGTCCAGGGCTAGACAGCCCCGTCCCCAAAATAGTACCGCCTGGGGCGGACCCACCTAGCTACACCGCTGAAGGAGAAGCAGAAAAAAAACCAAAACTTACATCAATTCTACTTACCTTGTTTGTGACATCTCACTCATAACATCACAGCTTGTTATGAGCCGCTAAGAGTAACCCTAGAGCTACCCCTAAGTTGATGCTCAAAACCACCTCTCCACTTCCCACATTTCAAACCCTTGCATCCCAATACATTTACGTGACACCCATTCATAAACGAATTGTTGCCCAACAGGTAAGTCACCCCGGAGCTTTACCTTCTAAATCAGCTTCCATAAACACCTCACGATTGAAGTACAAGCCCCCACGTACTGCATGCTTTCCTAAACCTGTGCTTTTAACACCTGTGCTCTTTGTTCACCCTCCTCCACCTCCGTTAACCCCATATCTCCCTCGTCCATGCTGCGTTAGGCAGTAACCTTTCCTTTCATGTACTTCATAATCATTAGTGATTTACTTAACGTTCTGACGTCTTTTCACAATAGTAACCTCCCCTTCATCTTACCCTGGTAACCTTGTAACAATCGAAATGACCCCACACTTCTAAATCCGTCCTTCATGATATTTGCCAAAATCTAACTCTACTACATGTCCCAAAATACGCTGCTTGTGCCCAGGTAAAATGTGTCAGTGGTTTGTCTATCAAGCTGCATAATTTACACTTTCTCCCCCACTGCGCATCAAACCTAACTGCCCCGTCCAACCTAAGATGACATACAACATAGCTGCCCAAGGTTTCAGATTGCAAAGTGTGAAATTTTCATAATTTCAGTGCAATTTTGAGTGACATTTCAATTACTAGGAGTGACACTTTCTCACACGCAAAATAAAGCAATGAAGACCCGGAAAACATAAATATCCAGAATTGCACCCATTTGAGCAACAATTCACTGTAAGAAGAGGTTACAAGTGCTGGAAAGCACCAGAAACTGAAGCACCGAGTGCCCTTCTAAGCTGATTGTTAAACAAAACGAGGACTCACTGGGATCTGCACTACTGTGTGTGTACCGCGCCACTTCAAACAAAATAATGTTTCTGTAGATTTCGACAAAGTCCGTTGTTATAGTAGGGTCAGATTATCTGTTGAGAAGCCGGCGCAGTGTGCCTGCCACTTTCTTCACTCAAGCATAGAAAATAACATAATGACTGCTATAGTGGGGGCGGGAGAGAAGGAGGCGGATGAGGACTGTTTTAAAGATTTGTTGTCCTCACTTGAAAGCATCCATCGTGGTTCGCTGGGGCACTGAATGTAGACTCCACTACCAAACTTTTGAGCAGGTGTAGTGTAACGCTTTAATTTCTTCCTCTCTGACAAACATAAAATAAAAGCATTACCTTTCTTGATACTCGTCTGCTATAAATCTAATAAAACCAAAGGGACATCACTTTTATTAAGAGCACTGATTGCGATGTCAGAGGTTATAAATTATGTTTAATTTTACACTTACTTATTTCTTGAAGCAGGGGACGAGCGGAGATGGTCCAGCGACAACAGGCGCCTTCCCCCGGGCTGGTACACACTGTTACAGCTACAGGCTGAAGCCCGGTCCTGAGTCTGTTAACCCCTAGGCCACGGGACCACAATTATACCACTATGCACAGGCCAAAAGTAGCAAACAGCCGGGTCAGGACGGCGAGTCAGCAGCCACTAACGCAGGTAGGCCTGGGTCACGATGAGCTTCAGAGGCCGAGGAACGCCTGCGGTGGTCCGAGCGGCAAGGTACTTCTCACTCACCTCAGCTGAGCCGGACGGTGGACCTTTTGTATTAATAATCGTCCGACCGACCCTGCATGCATCTCTGCCTCTGCCATGACTGTGCGGCCCCTCCAGTTAAAGCCGGTATTTGCACGCATGAGCGAGGAGGCACCAAAAGAATTATTGCAGCATGGCGGGCATTAGCAACTTAATCAAATGTAACTACCGCTTGCCCTGCCTTCGCGCCCAGAGACAGTGAAAGGATACACTGTTAGGTGCATTCACGTGACCTCTCCATGTCACGTGAATGCCAATCCACTGGCTGCGCAGCGCTTACACTTCAAACGGCTGCCGGGCGGTACTGGCCCGGTGTTGAGGCAGCGTCTATAATTTATTTGGCTACACTGACTGATAGTAGTATCAGTCAGTGTACCCAAATAAATTATAAAGGCTGCCTCAATGGGCCAGTACTGCGCGGCCGCCCTCAAAATAGTGCCGCCTAGGGCGGACCGCCCCCCTCGCCCCCCCCTAGCTACGCCGGTGCGTACCTCAGACACGCCGAGTACACGATCACTTCTGTTTAACCTCGATTCCAAAGTTCTTGAAAGACGGAAGACAAGGACAGACAATCAGGGAATGGCACTGCATTTACTGGCAAGCAAGGGGATGTTTGGAAGGACTGTTGCAAAGCCCACTGGTCAAAATTGAAAACCCATCCATCTACCACCTCGGAAGTGCATACCTCACGACCCGGAAGTGGCAGCGCCAGCAGTCGTCGGTCTTTCAGTAACGTTCTTCTTTGACTAGTTAAGTTTGCACTAGAGGTCGAGGATTAAAGCATTCACAAATCTAGTAATGCGCTTCCAGTGAACCGTTTTGTGTGTGCTCAATTACGGACCTCCGAGGATACGGCTGCACAAGCGTCAGCTGCAGAGGTGCTCTCCTGAAGTGCAGTGCAACTGACTGGCTGCTTAGGAGTAGGACGGGCTGGGATGTCTAATGGAGAGGGAGGCTATTAGAATCGTGGTACGGGTTGGGCAGCACCGGCCGTAATACTAGCATGCATTTTTAGGTCTCGTAAAGCGTGGGTGCCGCTATTATAGCGAAAGTTAAGAAATTGAAGTCTTTTTCTATTTCTGTACTTTTGCTATAATCGCAGCACCCCGCTTTACTATTAATGTTATAAGTAAAGCCCCAGTGCCACGATTATATCAAAAGTAAAGAAATAGAAAATAAAACTATTTATTTTCTTTTGCTATAATCCCGGCACACACCTTTACAGTGCAGCAAAAGGGAAAGGAAACGTGGCGCGCATGCTTGTGCACGTGAGCGTAAGCTGGTCGCCGCCGCTTTAGAAGCACTTCCAAAAGCGGCTTACAAAATGTCTTGCTAGTCCAGCGCATGCGCTGGGCTCTAGCGAGACCTAAAAAACATCTTTACTAACATATTTGTTATTAAATTCTGAGTTATGGGGTACTAAACTCCATTTTTCAATCTTATCTCTATGGGAAGATATGCTTGTAAAATGTTACAAAGCATTCCCTATTCTGTCCTATGGGCAAGATAGCCTTTCAATATTGAAAAACGAAATTGGCAGTATTTTACTACCAGGACATGTTACACACACCAGTACATGTCCTTCCTTTCACATACACTGCCCAGGAGGGTACATTGGGCCTACCATGTGGTGTTCTATGTGTAAGAAAAGGGAAGGGTAAGGCCTGGCAAGTGGGTCACTGGCCAAGTCGACATGGCAGTTAACAAACTGCGTACAGGTACTGGGGTGGGAGGCCTGAGACATTGTTTCAGGGCTACTCATGTAAATGGCACAATCAGTGCTGCAAGCCCACTAGTAGCATTTGATTTCCTCGCCCTGGCACACTTAGTACACTTTACTAGGGACCCACTGGTAAAACAAAAATGCCAATCTGGGAGAACCAATCACATTAACACTTTACACAGAGAGTGTTAGATTTGGGGGTCTCTAGTTGGCAGAGGTAGGTACCTTTGACATATAGGGACCCTTGTGTCTAGTCAGGGTAAGGGGGTACACTTCTAAAATGACCACTGCTCACCCCCTTGGTAGCTTGCCACAAGCAGACAGGCTTATCTCAGAGGCAGTGTGCAAAGCATTTGTAAACACATACAGTAACCCAGTGATAGCACTACAGATGGACACCACACAAGTTGTAGTATAAAAATAAGTATTTTTATATAGACTTAACACAAGACCACAAATGACAAAAATCCCCAATACTGTACTTCAAAAATAGTAGAATTAGTTCAGTTCTCTTAGGATGTAAAATGCGACAGTTTGAGTTCAATGTACCTTTGGATGTCTAACGCTATACAACGAAAGTGTTGCAAGGAAGGTGATGCAATGGTTCCTTACACGCAAGAACGGTGATGCGTCGGGTCCCAACTGATGCTTAGGGGATGCGTTGGTTCTTCTCAGCGTGGGGAGGTGATGCGTCGGTTTCTTACTGGGCTTCTGTGGCAATGAGACCAGCAACGCCGTGATGCGATGAAGATCCGGTGCAATGAAAAAAAGATGGCGTCTTCTTCTTGATGCAACAGGATGCATGCACGCCCAACGACCATGCAGCGACTCAACGATTCTTCTGAGCCACGACAGGCCCTGCGACATGCTTCCCAGTGATGCGGCGGCATCTGATGCGACGTCGATCCTCTTCTCCGGCGATGCGAGGCGCTTCTGCGATGTGATGCGTCATCCGCAGCGGTGGCGACGCGCTTCTGCGTTGATGCGGCGGTGTTTGATGCAACGTCGATCCTCTTCTCCGGCGATGCAACAACAGCAGCTGCGGCGGCAACACGCCTTCTTCTTTGTGAGCTGCGCTTATAGCTCCTTTCGACACGTAGCCCCTCAGAAAGCCCAATACAACAGCACACACTTCCAAAGAACTATTGGGGAGCTGGTTGGTGAAGTCTGTTATCCCTGAGACTTCAGCAGGTGGCAAGCTCTGTCTCAAGCCCTTGGATATCCTTCAAAAGTTGAATGAAAGTAGCACAAAAGTCCTTTCTCCTCTCTTTGGCAGTCAGGCAACCACTGCAGGCCAATCGCTCACACTTAGGATAGTCTCTCCTCATTCTCTCTGGTTCCTCTCCTCAGCAAAGGTTTCTTCTTGTTTCCCAAAAGTGATCTAAAGTTCTGGGGTCTGGGTCCCCCTTTTCATACACAGTTTCTCTTTGTTCTCTGAAGGCAGAGAGGCATTTGCCTAGTCCAAACCAGTTCTAGACAGTCCTGGAGCACTCTGTTTACATGACTCCTTCTTTCCTTTCACAGTGTAGGCCAGGGACATCAGACGCACCACATGGGGTGGAGCAAGCATTGTGGAGGGAAGGCACAGCCCTATTCAGGTCCCAGGTGCAACTCCTCCCACCCATTTACATGCAGATCTCTCTATTCAGCCCTGTGCTGACTCACCCTGTTTCCTGGAATCCCCCAGCCCCTGTCACTCAAACTCCAGACAAGGAATACTCAACCTAGCAGAGGCAGGCTTGGATGGTTAGACAAGAAAATACCTACTTTCTTAAAGTGGTATTTTCAAACACAGAATGTTAAAACCAACTTCACTAAATGTATTTTCAGTTCAGGCATACTAAACAAAAATTCCTGCCTTGTTCCCTGAGTCAGTTAGGATTATAAGATGTAATAATCAAACTGCCTATTCTGGCCTATGGGGAACAGGTAGCCTTGCAATAGTGGAAAACGAAAATGACTGTAATTCAGGACATGCCACACACACCAGGGCATGTCCTACCCTTTACCTACAATGCACCCTGCCCTTGGGCCTACCATAGGGGTGACTAATATGCAGAAAAGGGAAGGTTTAGGAACTGGCAAGTGGGTGACCTTGCCCAGTCAGCATGGCAATACCAGATTGCACACAGACTCTGCAACAGCAGACCTGAAACACACTTTCACAAGCTGCTTATGTGGGTGGCACTACCAGTGCTGCAAGCCCACCAGCAGCATTTGGTTTACAAGCCCTGGGCACACTCAGTGCACTGTACTAGGGTCTGACAAGTAAACCAAACTAGCCAATCATGGAATCACTAATCCATACATCAATTTACCATAGGGAGAGCATATGCACTTTAGCACTGATCAGCAGTGGTAAAGTGCCCAGAGTCATAAAACCAACAAAAACAGGTCAGAACCGTCAGACAAAATACAGAAGGAAGGCAAAAAGTTCAGAGATGACCCTGCAACAAGGGCCAAGTCCAACAGAGAGCAGATGCACTTTGCACTGATCAGCAGTGGTAAAGTGCCTAGAGTCCTAAAGACAACAACCATAGGTCATGAAAATAATAGGAGGAAGATGCAAAAATGTGTGGGGATAACCCTGCAAAAAGGGCCATTTCCAACAATACGTCTCTGAGAGGGTCTGTTAGAGGGTGTGTGAGTGACTGTATGGGTGTGTGAGTGTCTGAATGGGTCTGTGAGTGGGTTTATGAGTGTCTGAGTGACTCTGTAAGTAGGTGTATGAGTGTCTCAATGGGTCTGTGAGCGAGAGCATGATTGAATGGGTGATTGCATGGGTGGATGCATGAGTATCTTAGTGGGTCTGTGAATGGGAGGGCATGTGTCTTGGTGGGTCTGTGAGGAGATGCATGAGCCTTAAGTGGGTGAGTGTATATCTGAGTGAGCTTCTGAGCTGGTGTGTGACTTTCTGTGTGTATCAGTGAGTGAGTGAGTCCATAAGTCTTTGAGAGAGTCTGTGTCTTAGTGAGAGTTATTGCATGGGTGTGTGAGTGGGTGCATGGGTATCTGAGTTGATCTGTAAGTGGGTGTGTGAGTGTCTCAGTGAGTATGTGACTACATACATAAGTATGTGAGTCAGTATGTAAGTGGGTGTGTGAGTATCTCAGTGGCTCTGTGAGTGGGTGCATGAGTGCCCAGGTAGTTCTGTGAGTATGTGGGAAAGTCTCTAAGTAGGTATAAAACTGAATGTATTAGTCTATGACTGAGTCTCTAAGTAGGAGCATGAATCTCTGAGTGGGTCTGTACACGGGTGCAATCACTCTTTCAAGGAGTCTGTACGTAGGTGCATCAGTACCTGAATGGGTATGTGAGTGAGTGCATGAGTATCTGAGTAGCTATGTGACTGGATATATAAGTGTGTGAGTGGGTATGTGAATGGGTGTATAAGTGTCTAAGTGAGTTTTTGAGTGCTTGCATGAATGTATGACAGTTACCGGATAGCGTGTACAAATATATATATGATATATGTGATCAATGCTCCTGCGAGAGCTGAAATGCATTATGCCGCCAAGCACGCAATAAAGGATTTAAATTTGCACCAAATCGTGGTCCGGATCTGTTGTTTGAAGAAGCAAACATGTTACGGGTATAACTGTATATATATATTTTATATATTATATATATATATATATATATATATATATATATATATATATACATATATATATATATATATATATATATATATATATATATATATATATATATATATATATATATATATATATATATATATATTCCTTGCACTCCCCTCGATGTAGCAGCCGCCACATCACTGTCCTCTCTGCCCGGACAGTTCTCCAAGAAAAGGGGACAAGACAGACCCAAGTTTCTGGTGCAATTTAGTGTTTTATTTCCATAAAACCCAGCAAGACCGCATGACGCGTTTCGCCTCTGACTCGAGGCTTGATTACATGATACAGTTGCTAAAACATAAACAAGGGTACTTAAGGAGTTCAAAAGATGGTGGGTGGGACTAAGTAAAACCAACCTCACCAGGTTAACCCTTTGCTGTTCACATCTTTATACAATGCGATTAGTGTCATTCAAAACTCAGTTTCTGGCATAGTGCCATACATCATTTTCACAAGGATTTTTTGTTCTGTGCAATACATGTACTGTGCAAAATTCGCAATCTTAAATATATAATCCATATATAATTTGATAATATGTGCACAAAAAAAAATATATATATATATATATATATATATTCACTGAAAAAACCATAGGTTATAGACCATATATAGTTAGGAATTAGCATTTACAAAACCTTGAAAATTCACTGAAAAAACCATAGGTTATAGACCATATATAGTTAGGAATTAGCATTTACAAAACCTTATTTTACTCACACAAAACCATTGAAATTCCATATATAGTTAGTTGCACTAACTATATATCGCGCACCCGCAATCCACTGCTGATGATGTCACATATTACATCATTCATGACATGGTCAGTGACATCACTGATGACATCACTGATGACATCTCAAATGACATCACTGATGACATCACTGACGACATCTCAAATGACATCACTGATAACATCTCAAATGACATCACTGATGACATCACTGATGACATCTCAAATGACATCACTGATGACATCATCCAGTGACTGTGTGTTTCTGTAAAGTTAAAATGTGTCTTACATATTGAAGAATGAGTGGAAGTATAAGTGTCTGGACAAAGGATTTAGTAGGTGCATGACTGAATGTATGAGTGAGTGATTAAATGTGTCTCACTGAGTGCATGGGTTAGTGACTAAACTGTCTTAATTTGTGCATCATTATGTCTGTTGTTCTGTAAACTGCTGCATGTGTTGATCAGTAGCTATATGATTAACTATATGGGTTACTGATTGATTGTCCAAGTATTTGTATGGGAGACTGAGTGTGTGTGTGGCTGGCTGGCTGGGAGGTGTGTGACTCTGTGCAGATCAATGTGTACTTGTATCAATGATTCTATAAGAAGGTAAGTATGTGTTAGTATATGTTTGAAAATGTAAGGTGCTCTATGTTTAACTGTATAGACAAGAAAATGGAAGTGTCATTGATTCTTTAACAGGACTGACTACGTGTGTGAGTAACTCCATGGATGAGTGGCAGACTGTGAGTGTCTGTATAGGTGTATGAGTGCATATGATAGTGTTGTAAAGATGAGTGATTGTATGTATGAATGATTGTATGGGTGAATGAGTGAATGTGTGTGTAGACATAGCAATCAGTGAGTGCGTATGTAGTAACTAGTATTGGTGTGTCAATGGTTTCAAAAATTATACTCTGTATTTAACACTGGGTGAAACAGAGGTTATATTAAAATGTGAGGAGATGCATTGTATTGTCACATGAATGATATCATCAGTGATGTGGTCATTGATGTCAAATCAGATGTCATCAGTGATGTCATCAGTGATGTCATTTGAGATGTCATCAGTGATGTCATCAGTGATGTCACTGACCATGTCATGAATGATGTAATATGTGACATCATCAGCAGTGGATTGCGGGTGCGCGATATATAGTTAGTGCAACTAACTATATATGGAATTTCAATGGTTTTGTGTGAGTAAAATAAGGTTTTGTAAATGCTAATTCCTAACTATATATGGTCTATAACCTATGGTTTTTTCAGTGAATTTTCAAGGTTTTGTAAATGCTAATTCCTAACTATATATGGTCTATAACCTATGGTTTTTTCAGTGAATTTCATTGGTTTTTTAACAGCTAATATCTGTAGCTGTAAAATGTATTCTTCTTTAAATCCAAAAATATATTTTATATGTTTATGAATAATTTTTTTTTAAAATATTTTTTTTTCTTCGTTCCCGCTTCGCGAATCGGAAAGCTTCCCGTTAGCTGACCTTGATGCCGCGAAATAGACCGCCAGCCGGTAAACGTTTCTTTACCGCAACTGCCGCGTTAGAAAACAACATCGTGACGCCTCCCGTCCGCATGACGTTTCACGTTGTCGCGTGATACGTCATATGACGTGCTACGTTAGCGAACTGGTACGCGAAGCGAGTCGCAAAGCGCAGGTTTCTGGAAACAAACCGGGAGGCCCTGCAAAGCGCTTAACGTAAACACAGCAGGTCATGTGACTTGGTAATAACACTTTTCATTGGTTCATTTCACTTTTGGTTTCCTAATGATGTAAGACTAGGTCATATAATCTAAAATGAACACTTTTCATTGGTTGAGAACTCTTGTTTTTCCCAAATGATGAAAATCCCTCCTTCTTTCCTCACTCTGACTTTCATCATTGTGAGAGAAAGACCCTTTGTGATCACTGAGCAATGGCTTCTTTAGTAGCTTCAGCTGGTGCTTCCCCACCACCTCCACCACCTCCAAGGAAGAGTGGACCACCTGCTCAAGTTATAATTCAACAAGAAGAGGAAGAAGAGGAACAGAACGACGAGCACGAAGAGAGGCAGTTTTTGCCTGAGGAGCCCAGGACGTCTCACCGGAAAGAAAACTTCATTTGGCAATTTTTTTAAATTCCCAAAGGTCAGAAAAAAGTAAATGCAAGATACGTAACTTGCCTTATATGTCAAGATAGACTATCCAGAGGAACCGAGAAAAAATACAGTTTCGGAAACTACACAATGCATCGCCATATGACTAGGTGGCATCCTAACAACTACAGTGCTGCACAGTTTCGGAACGACCTAGATAATCTCCCTATTATGGCCAGAAGATCTGTTGTACCGGAAGTAACGGGACCAGAGGGCAGGGAGATGGTGCCAAATATACAAATGAGATTTGGTGAAGTAAAACACATCTGCGTATATTGCGATGGATTCATTTGCTACGGAGAAAGAAGCATCACTCTGATCAACAGAGCTATTGACTATCATATGCAAGTTTGTACGAAACGCCCAAAATAATAAATACTTTTTTTTTGTTTTGTTGCTCCTGTTGAGCCCTTTACAATGAATCGTTTTCATTGCCCCTCCAAGAAAAACCCCAAAAAATATAAAACTGTTCAGAAAAATTCAAAAAAAGTAAAAAAATGTTCCGAAAAATAATAAAAAAAATATAAAACAACAAAAACAATAAAAAAAAAGTTCTTTTCAGAACTACCTCCCCGTTATTAAAAAATTGGTACAATATTTGGAACTGTGCCAACCTCTATTTCTCTTAGTTCGCTTCCCAGTTCGCTCGCCGGTACGCGAACCGGAAGCGAACCAAAAACAGTAAGTATAAGGGAAGGAAACAGACACTTATGTTAAAAGAAAGACAGCTATAGGGGAGTAAACTAGAGATACTATTACCCGTAATCCACTGCTGATGATGTCACATATTACATCATTCATGACATGCTCAATGACATCATCAGCAGAGGATTGCAGGTTTTTTGGCAACGTGCCTTATCCACGGTTTAATAACGCTGCCTTTTGCTTTATATAAGTTTTCAAATTGTATGAAATATATACCAATAGGTCGTTATGAACCTTTAGGTAGTGCTTTTCTTCATGAGGTCTGGTCGCTTCCATACACATACAGATGTTTCAAAGATGATCAAGAAGTTTATCTGAATGGAGAGGAATGCACTGAGACGCCAGATCATTCACTAATGTGTAGGCACATACAGTTACACGGTTCATGCAACAAACACCGACCAAATATGGCTTGCGTGTTGCAAGGCACGCCAGTTCCTGCTATCATCCCCACGTTCAAGTTGTTGGAAAATGGTAGTTATTTGATGCTCAATAATGAAGATTGTTCTCGGTTAATTAAAAGTATTCCTTTTATCGTAACAGTAAGTGAACGGGTTATTTGCTGCAGAAATGTTCTATTTCCTCCCACACATGAACATAGGGAGTTTTCAATCTCGCCACAAATACCAACCTTGGGAGCAGATTTCAACGGCATGGCAAGAATAAGAGCTCTTTTGTCTCAGAGAGAGGTGGCCTTGAGTTCGGCCCGTGAAACTTTCGTGCTTCACATAGCGAACACCCGTACAGAGGTGCAGACCCTTTTCAATTCAGATTTGCCTTTCCATTTCAGCAAGATGGTTCGGACTATCTTTACCGCATCCTCCACAAAGGCCCTGGCGCACTTTTTTAAAGTTGTTACCAGTGGTCTCGTGACTTCATTTGAGAAAATCTTTGGAGTCATCCCTGCTTTCTTTCATTCTATTTTTTCCACTCTGCTTCGTGGATTGCCATTTTTACTTGCATTACCAGCGGACGCTCTTGTGCTTTTTTACATTTTTAAATATGGATGTCCCTCCTATGCAACCTCCCGCCCTGCAGCTGCTGACACTGTTCCGCAATCGCATGCTAGAATATTATGGCACAATGCCGTTGGCGATATTAAGCACGGCATATGGATTATCTTTTCGATTCTCCTACTTCACCTGTGTCCAGCCTGTATTTCACTGCCTGACCTGTGATTTCGATTGGGCCATTGATTTGTGTCTCTGCGGACCGGTTTCTCCTGACGTCGACTTTAATCAGCTGATGACTCCTATCATTACTCACGAGTTGGTTTGTCCTGGCGAAAGGATTATGGCTGTGGCATTGATGCATGGACTAATTGGTCCCTGGAATTTACTCGCGGCAACACAGTCTTTCTTGGAACAGAGCTTTCTTGAAAACCCACCGAGCTGTCCTCTGATGGTGATAGAGGATCCGGTGCTGGGAGAGCACGTATGTTCTTTTCCGCTTTTAAATTGGATGGCTGAACTCTTTTCGGATGAAGACGGTGACTTCCTATTGGAGGCTGTTGCAGCTTATTTTGCATACACAGTTATGTCATAGACCTTTTTCATTTTTGATATGCTGAGTACTAGCATTTCATTGACAATTCATTGACTTATTTGTCAAGTTTTTATTATTTAGCTTGCCTATTGGCTTAAGACTCGATAAAGTACTTGGCTGTTTTTTTTTTCTTTAGCATTAAATTTTCCTAGTTTTTAATATTTTACCTTGCGGACCGTCCACATATAAAGTTGCAATCTGCTCTCATGAGATGGCACTTCTATTATCTTATTCAGTTCGTTTCCGGATCATGGGGAGGTGTCATCTAGGTCCTGGATATCTTTACACCGTGTTAAGTTAGCATGGGCTCATTACCGGTTTAAACGCCATTTTGCCTTTTTTGCAACTTCTGCACACGACACTTAGTTGTTGCTTTAGCTTTCAACCTAATAGTTCATCGTGATTTACATGAGAATAATATGTTATTGCTCTACTATCTGCTTTACTTGTTAAACTATATCTGTACAGCGACTGCTGAAGTTTCAAGAACAACACGATACAGAATTGTTATGAGGTCTGATCTCCACGACTTCATACTCATAACATAAGTGCAGCTTCTGCCAATTCTGGGCATGAGGCGGGTTTTATATTGCTTTGCCGAACACACATACACAACACTTGATGCGGTTCACATGAAGAGAGAGCTGGTGTATGCTGATGTGATTCCTTCAAATCTAAGACACTAAAGTATGGGCACGCCCTAAACCAACACAAAGAGACCTTCTTAGCAAATAATATAATATGTGTATTAGGGAGGGTGAGATATAAGCAGCCGCGGGCCGTGGAGGGAGTTACGATGGGGCAGGGAGGCGGGGAGGGGGAGGGGCAGGGTGGAGCCCTCTCCACCCTGCCCCTCCCCGCCTCCCTGCCCCACCGTAACTCCCTCCACGGCCCGTGGCTGCTTATAAGTGTTGATAACTCTTATTCATTTACAGCATGTTAACATACTGTCACCATTCGCTTTTTATGTACTAGTAACTATGCTGGTAATTTTGCTACTGATAATATGTGTACTTTTATTATCTAAGATACTACGCCTGAGAAGACGGCATTAGTAAATAAACATTTCAAATACACATGTGTTCTTCTTAACTCCATGTTCTGGTTTCTAAGAAATATATAACGACCGACTGTTCATGAGTTCCACGTATCCTGAGGTACTATAAGTTCATATTCTGGATTGTCTAAACATTGAGAGTTTGTTATATCCAATGTGACACTGTACCTAGCTTGCTAAGGGGTTTTTGATTACTAAGGTGAGTTTTGGGGCACCCTAATTCGCCGAGGTTCCAATCCTCTGTGCACAGTTCTCTGTCAGAACAGAAACACTGCGACAGGGGCACCCCCGACCCTTGCTGGAGCTTCATCACACTTGCGATACAACTCCAGCAATGCGCCACCTTTACGGCACAGATACATCACGCATCTGTGCTGTTTTTGCCCCATGATGCGCCGGATTGTAAATGCAGCACACCATAGGTGACGGAACAGCGGCACAGAATGACTAACACATCCCTGGTGATGCGCCAGTCATCATAAATCTATCCCTATGCTTCTTATCTTGTTCGAGATGAACCGCCATATGTATCATCAAAGTTTTTTGCATTTCCTAAATAGCGAACTTTAAGGAATAAATAGCGATTCTTTACCATTCCTAGTTTGCGATGAGCTATTTGCTAATTACAAATTACCCATTCATTTCCTTCATTTCCATAGGGCGGTTGGACTCACTTTTAGCTCGAACGGCTGAATGGATTTCCACGAAACTTGGCAAAATTGTAGGGACTGGTAGCCCGATGTGCCTTTGCTATGTCTCAAGATATATGCTCCAGTGGTTTTTAGGAAAATTAACTTTGAAAAATATATATTGGGCTACATTGGCCTATATATATGTTGGAGCCCAAATGTAGCCCAATGTAGCCCAATGAAGCCCAATGTAGCCCAATGTAGCCCAAAGATGGCCGCCAGAGACAAAAAAAACAAATGTAGCCCAAAAATCAGCCAGATGTAGCCCAACTATAGCCCAGTGATAGAATGACCAATCAGCTTCGCAAACCTCCGTTACGCAAAGCGGAGCGCTGTTACAGATATATATCTTTTTTTGAACGTTAATTTCTCAAAATCCACTGGAGCACATATATTGAGACCTAGCAAAGGCACATCGGGCTACCAGTCCCTAATATTTTACCAAGTTTCGTGCAAATCCATTCAGCCGTTCGATTATTATTATTATTTTTTTTTTTTGCCCCGCGGGGCCCTTTTAAAACCTCCACATCAAACCTAGGGGGTCAGCGAGGATCTACTATGCCCCCTTATGGTTATTTCCCCCTTTGTTTTGGCCTCCTCTTGTCTCTCGATCCTACCGAGAGACAAGATGGCGGCCGCTACGGACTGTTTGGAATGTTGACAGACGCCGGAGAACCAATCAGCTTCGCTTCACATACTCCGTTGCGCGAAAAGTACGAGTCCTGGGGCGCTGCCCGGTCCGCTGTTACAGATATATATCTTTTTTTAAACGTTAATTTCTCAAAATCCACTGGAGCACATATATTGAGACCTACAAAAGGCACATTGGGCTACCAGTCCCTACAATTTTGCCAAGTTTCGTGCAAATCCATTCAGCCGTTCGGGCTAAAAGTGAGGCCAACCGCCCTATGGAAAACTCAATGTTAAAAACACGTTTTGGGACCCCCCTTTTTTCTCGGCCCCCCCTTGACGACCCCCCCCCAAATTTTCAAGGGCTGCTCAGAAACAAAATGTGCCATTTTCCTGAAAATTTCAGCCAATTCCGTCCACAAACGCCAAAGTTATTAGACATAGAATTTTCAAAAATCCCATAGAGAAAAAATCCTAACTATATATACCTACTGGCGACCGCCAGTAGGTAATATATATATTACCTACTGGCGGCCCCCCCTTGACGAACCCCCCCCAAATTTCCAAGGGCTGCTCAGAAACAAAATGTGCCATTTTCCTGAAAATTTCAGCCAATTCCGTCCACAAACGCCAAAGTTATTAGACATAGAATTTTCAAAAATCCCATAGAGAAAAAATCCTAACTATATATACCTACTGGCGACCGCCAGTAGGTATATATAGTTAGGATTTTTTCTCTTTGGGATTTTTGAAAATTCTATGTCTAATAACTTTGGCGTTTGTGGACGGAATTGGCTGAAATTTTCAGGAAAATGGCACATTTTGTTTCTGAGCAGCCCTTGGAAATTTGGGGGGGGTTCGTCAAGGGGGGGCCGAGAAAAAAGGGGGGTCCCAAAACGTGTTTTTAACATTGAGTTTTCCATAGGGCGGTTGGCCTCACTTTTAGCCCGAACGGCTGAATGGATTTGCACGAAACTTGGCAAAATTGTAGGGACTGGTAGCCCGATGTGCCTTTTGTAGGTCTCAATATATGTGCTCCAGTGGATTTTGAGAAATTAACGTTTAAAAAAAGATATATATCTGTAACAGCGGACCGGGCAGTGTCCCAGGACGCGTACTTTTCGCGCAACGGAGCTTTGTGAAGCGAAGCTGATTGGTTCTCTGGCGTCTGTCAACATTCCAAAAAGTCCGTAGCGGCCGCCATCTTGTCTCTCGGTAGGATCGAGAGACAAGAGGAGGCCAAAACAAAGGGGGAAATAACCATAAGGGGGCATAGTAGATCCTCGCTGACCCCCTAGGTTTGATGTGGAGGTTTTAAAAGGGCCCCGCGGGGCAAAAAAAAATAATAATAATAATAATCGAACGGCTGAATGGATTTGCACGAAACTTGGCAAAATATTAGGGACTGGTAGCCCGATGTGCCTTTGCTAGGTCTCAATATATGTGCTCCAGTGGATTTTGAGAAATTAACGTTCAAAAAAAGATATATATCTGTAACAGCGCTCCGCTTCGCGTAACGGAGGTTTGCGAAGCTGATTGGTCATTCTGTCACTGGGCTATAGTTGGGCTACATCTGGCTGATATTTGGGCTACATTTGTTTTTTTTGTGTCTGGCGGCCATCTTTGGGCTACATTGGGCTACATTGGGCTTCATTGGGCTACATTGGGCTACATTTGGGCTCCAACATATATATAGGCCAATGTAGCCCAATATATATTTTTCAAAGTTAATTTTCGTAAAAACCACTGGAGCATATATCTTGAGACATAGCAAAGGCACATCGGGCTACCAGTCCCTACAATTTTGCCAAGTTTCGTGGAAATCCATTCAGCCGTTCGAGCTAAAAGTGAGTCCAACCGCCCTATGGAAATGAAGGAAATGAATGGGTAATTTGTAATTAGCAAATAGCTAATCGCAAACTAGGAATGGTAAAGAATCGCTATTTATTCCATAAAGTTCGCTATTTAGGAAATGCAAAAAACTTTGATGATACATATGGCGGTTCATCTCGAACAAGATAAGAAGCATAGGGATAGATTTATGATGACTGGCGCATCACCAGGGATGTGTTAGTCATTCTGTGCGGCTGTTCCGTCACCTATGGTGTGCTGCATTTACAATGCGGCGCATCATGGGGCAAAAACAGCACAGATGCGTGATGTAACTGTGCCGTAAAGGTGGCGCATTGCTGGAGTTGTATCGCAAGTGTGATGAAGCTCCAGGAAGGGTCGGGGGTGCCCCTGTTGCAGGGTTTCTGTTCTCACACAGAACTGTGGACAGAGGATTGGAACCTGGGCGAATTAGGGTGCCCCAAAACTCACCTTAGTAATCAAAAACCCCTTAGCAAGCTAGGTACAGTGTCACATTGGATATAACAAACTCTCAATGTTTAGACAATCCAGAATATGAACTTATAGTACCTCAGGATACGTGGAACTCATGAACAGTCGGTCGTTATATATTTCTTAGAAACCAGAACATGGAGTTAAGAAGAACACATGTGTATTTGAAATGTTTATTTACTAATGCCGTCTTCTCAGGCGTAGTATCTTAGATAATACAAGTACACATATTATCAGTAGCAAAATTACCAGCATAGTTACTAGTACATAAAAAGCGAATGGTGACAGTATGTTAACATGCTTTAAATGAATAAGAGTTATCAACACTTATAAGCAGCCACGGGCCGTGGAGGGAGTTACGGTGGGGCAGGGAGGCGGGGAGGGGGAGGGGCAGGGTGGAGAGGGCTCCACCCTGCCCCTCCCCCTCCCCGCCTCCCTGCCCCATCGTAACTCCCTCCACGGCCCGCGGCTGCTTATATCTCACCCTCCCTAATACACATATTATATTATTTGCTAAGAAGGTCTCTTTGTGTTGGTTTAGGGCGTGCCCATACTTTAGTGTCTTAGATTTGAAGGAATCACATCAGCATACACCAGCTCTCTCTTCATGTGAACCGCATCAAGTGTTGTGTATGTGTGTTCGGCAAAGCAATATAAAACCCGCCTCATGCCCAGAATTGGCAGAAGCTGCACTTATGTTATGAGTATGAAGTCGTGGAGATCAGACCTCATAACAATTCTGTATCGTGTTGTTCTTGAAACTTCAGCAGTCGCTGTACAGATATAGTTTAACAAGTAAAGCAGATAGTAGAGCAATAACATATTATTCTCATGTAAATCACGATGAACTATTAGGTTGAAAGCTAAAGCAACAACTAAGTGTCGTGTGCAGAAGTTGCAAAAAAGGAAAAATGGCGTTTAAACCGGTAATGAGCCCATGCTAACTTAACACGGTGTAAAGATATCCAGGACCTAGATGACACCTCCCCATGATCCGGAAACGAACTGAATAAGATAATAGAAGTGCCATCTCATGAGAGCAGATTGCAACTTTATATGTGGACGGTCCGCAAGGTAAAATATTAAAAACTAGGAAAATTTAATGCTAAAGAAAAATAAAACAGCCAAGTACTTTATCGAGTCTTAAGCCAATAGGCAAGCTAAATAATAAAAACTTGACAAATAAGTCAATGAATTGTCAATGAAATGCTAGTACTCAGCATATCAAAAATGAAAAAGGTCTATGACATAACTGTGTATGCAAAATAAGCTGCAACAGCCTCCAATAGGAAGTCACCGTCTTCATCCGAAAAGAGTTCAGCCATCCAATTTAAAAGCGGAAAAGAACATACGTGCTCTCCCAGCACCGGATCCTCTATCACCATCAGAGGACAGCTCGGTGGGTTTTCAAGAAAGCTCTGTTCCAAGAAAGACTGTGTTGCCGCCAGTAAATTCCAGGGACCAAGTAGTCCATGCATCAATGCCACAGCCATAATCCTTTCGCCAGGACAAACCAACTCGTGAGTAATGATAGGAGTCATCAGCTGATTAAAGTCGACGTCAGGAGAAACCGGTCCGCAGAGACACAAATTAATGGCCCAATCGAAATCACAGGTCAGGCAGTGAAATACAGGCTGGACACAGGTGAAGTAGGAGAATCGAAAAGATAATCCATATGCCGTGCTTAATATCGCCAACGGCATTGTGCCATAATATTCTAGCATGCGATTGCGGAACAGTGTCAGCAGCTGCAGGGCGGGAGGTTGCATAGGAGGGACATCCATATTTAAAAATGTAAAAAAGCACAAGAGCGTCCGCTGGTAATGCAAGTAAAAATGGCAATCCACGAAGCAGAGTGGAAAAAATAGAATGAAAGAAAGCAGGGATGACTCCAAAGATTTTCTCAAATGAAGTCACGAGACCACTGGTAACAACTTTAAAAAAGTGCGCCAGGGGCCTTTGTGGAGGATGCGTTAAAGATAGTCCGAACCATCTTGCTGAAATGGAAAGGCAAATCTGAATTGAAAAGGGTCTGCACCTCTGTACGGGTGTTCGCTATGTGAAGCACGAAAGTTTCACGGGCCGAACTCAAGGCCACCTCTCTCTGAGACAAAAGAGCTCTTATTCTTGCCATGCCGTTGAAATCTGCTCCCAAGGTTGGTATTTGTGGCGAGATTGAAAACTCCCTATGTTCATGTGTGGGAGGAAATAGAACATTTCTGCAGCAAATAACCCGTTCACTTACTGTTACGATAAAAGGAATACTTTTAATTAACCCAGAACAATCTTCATTATTGAGCATCAAATAACTACCATTTTCCAACAACTTGAACGTGGGGATGATAGCAGGAACTGGCGTGCCTTGCAACACGCAAGCCATATTTGGTCGGTGTTTGTTGCATGAACCGTGTAACTGTATGTGCCTACACATTAGTGAATGATCTGGCGTCTCAGTGCATTCCTCTCCATTCAGATAAACTTCTTGATCATCTTTGAAACATCTGTATGTGTATGGAAGCGACCAGACCTCATGAAGAAAAGCACTACCTAAAGGTTCATAACGACCTATTGGTATATATTTCATACAATTTGAAAACTTATATAAAGCAAAAGGCAGCGTTATTAAACCGTGGATAAGGCACGTTGCCAAAAAACCCGCAATCCTCTGCTGATGATGTCACTGAGCATGTCATGAATGATGTAATATGTGACATCATCAGCAGTGGATTACGGGTAATAGTATCTCTAGTTTACTCCCCTATAGCTGTCTTTCTTTTAACATAAGTGTCTGTTTCCTTCCCTTATACTTACTGTTTTTGGTTCGCGTACCGGCGAGCGAACTGGGAAGCGAACTAAGAGAAATAGAGGTTGGCACAGTTCCAAATATTGTACTAATTTTTTAATAACGGGGAGGTAGTTCTGAAAAGAACTTTTTTTTAAATTTTTCTGAACATTTTTTTACTTTTTTTGAATTTTTCTGAACAGTTTCATATTTTTTTGGGTTTTTCTTGGAGGGGGCAATGAAAACGATTCATTGTAAAGGGCTCAACAGGAGCAACAAAACAAAAAAAAAGTATTTATTATTTTGGGCGTTTCGTACAAACTTGCATATGATAGTCAATAGCTCTGTTGATCAGAGTGATGCTTCTTTCTCCGTAGCAAATGAATCCATCGCAAAATACGCAGATGTGTTTTACTTCACCAAATCTCATTTGTATATTTGGCACCATCTCCCTGCCCTCTGGTCCCGTTACTTCCGGTACAACAGATCTTCTGGCCATAATAGGGAGATTATCTAGGTCGTTCCGAAACTGTGCAGCACTGTAGTTGTTAGGATGCCACCTAGTCATATGGCGATGCATTGTGTAGTTTCCGAAACTGTATTTTTTCTCGGTTCCTCTGGACAGTCTATCTTGACATATAAGGCAAGTTACGTATCTTGCATTTACTTTTTTCTGACCTTTGGGAATTTAAAAAAATTGCCAAATGAAGTTTTCTTTCCGGTGAGACGTCCTGGGCTCCTCAGGCAAAAACTGCCTCTCTTCGTGCTCGTCGTTCTGTTCCTCTTCTTCCTCTTCTTGTTGAATTATAACTTGAGCAGGTGGTCCACTCTTCCTTGGAGGTGGTGGAGGTGGTGGGGAAGCACCAGCTGAACCTACTAAAGAAGCCATTGCTCAGTGATCACAAAGGGTCTTTCTCTCACAATGATGAAAGTCAGAGTGAGGAAAGAAGGAGGGATTTTCATCATTTGGGAAAAACAAGAGTTCTCAACCAATGAAAAGTGTTCATTTTAGATTATATGACCTAGTCTTACATCATTAGGAAACCAAAAGTGAAATGAACCAATGAAAAGTGTTATTACCAAGTCACATGACCTGCTGTGTTTACGTTAAGCGCTTTGCAGGGCCTCCCGGTTTGCTTCCAGAAACCTGCGCTTTGCGACTCGCTTCGCGTACCAGTTCGCTAACGTAGCACGTCATATGACGTATCACGCGACAACGTGAAACGTCATGCGGACGGGAGGCGTCACGATGTTGTTTTCTAACGCGGCACTTGCGGTAAAGAAACGTTTACCGGCTCGCGGTCTATTTCGCGGCATCAAGGTCAGCTAACGGGAAGCTTCCCGATTCGCGAAGCGGGAACAAAGAAAAAAAATATTAAAAAAAAAAATTATTCATAAACATATAAAATATATTTTGGGATTTAAAGAAGAATACATTTTACAGCTACAGATATTAGCTGTTAAAAAACCAATGAAATTCACTGAAAAAACCATAGGTTATAGACCATATATAGTTAGGAATTAGCATTTACAAAACCTTGAAAATTCACTGAAAAAACCATAGGTTATAGACCATATATAGTTAGGAATTAGCATTTACAAAACCTTATTTTACTCACACAAAACCATTGAAATTCCATATATAGTTAGTTGCACTAACTATATATTGCGCATCCGCAATCCACTGCTGATGATGTCACATATTACATCATTCATGACATGGTCAGTGACATCACTGATGACATCACTGATGACATCTCAAATGACATCACTGATGACATCTCATTTGACATCAATGACCACATCACTGATGATATCATTCATGTGACAATACAATGCATCTCCTCACATTTTAATATAACCTCTGTTACAACCAGTGTTAAATACAGAGTATAATTTTTGAAACCATTGACACACCAATACTAGTTACTACATACGCACTCACTGATTCCTACGTCTACACACACATTCACTCATTCATCCATACAATCATTCATACATACAATCACTCATCTTTACAACACTATCATATGCACTCATACACCTATACAGACATTTACACTCTGTTGCTCATCCATGGAGTTACTCACACACCTAGTCAGTCATGCAAAGAATCAATCACACCTCCATTTTCTAATCTATACAGTTAAACATAGAGCACCTTACATTTTCAAACATATACTAACACATACTTACTCTCTTATACAATCACTGATACAAGTACACATTGATCTGCACAGAGTCACACACCTCCCAACCAGCCACACACACACTCAGTCTCCCATACAAATACTTGGCCAACCAATCAATAACCCATATAGCCACTCATATAGCTACTGATCAACACATGCAGCAGCTTGCACAACAACAGACATACTGATGCAAACTTTCACACAGTTTAGTCACTAACCTATGCATTCAGTAGGACGCATTTAATCACTCACTCATACAGTCAACCACGCACCTACTAAAACCTTCATTCAGACACTTATACATCTACTCATTCTTCAATATGTAAAACATATTTTAACTTTACAGAAACATACAGTCACTGGATGTTGTCATCAGTGATGTCATTTGAGATGTCATCAGTGATGTCATCAGTGATGTCACTGACCATGTCATGAATGATGTAATATGTGACATCATCAGCAGTGGATTGCGGATGCGCGATATATAGTTAGTGCAACTAACTATATATGGAATTTCAATGGTTTTGTGTGAGTAAAATAACGTTTTGTAAATGCTAATTCCTAACTATATATGGTCTATAACCTATGGTTTTTTCAGTGAATTTTCAAGGTTTTGTAAATGCTAATTCCTAACTATATATGGTCTATAACCTATGGTTTTTTCAGTGAATATATATATATATCCACAATACTAAAAAAGATATGTAAAAAGAATAAAATTCAATTCATTATTATTCTATATACATACTATTTACAATGTATGTATGTATGTATGTATGTATAGGCATTTATATAGCGCACTACTTACCCGTAGGGTCCCAAGGCGCTTCGACCGCTGCGAAACCCTTCCTGGCTTCCCTGAGAGATGGTCCCTTAATGGGTATCTCCAGGGTGAGACCAGGCATCCCCGGCGGTCTGGTGGGGCCGTTAGTGAAGATGAGGCAAGCTAATGCCCAGAGTTGCCGAGTGTGAACGCTGATCAGAGTGGGCACCGAGGCGAGAGAATTATCGAGTCCGCTGACCCTGGTCCAGAAACCTGCCGCGCCGGGAATCGAACCCTGGTCCCGGGCCGTCCTCTGCTCTCGGGTCTGCCGCCTCTAACCAGTGAGCCACACTACTTCACAAGGACAAAGTGCCTGTGCATAGAAAAATAATCTCAATCCTACTAAAAATTGTGATTTCCTGCTAGTAACATGTATATGCAATTTGTTGACCAAAAGAATTATGTCAAATTATGTAAACTTCATGATAAATATCGTGTCAACAACAGAACATATATAAACTCTTGTACATATAAAATGACACTGTTATCTTCCGCAAAGGAACAAAATCATATTACTGATAAAAGTTTGTACATCTAATTCATATGAACTCATATACTCTTATTATTTGCCCTCGTAAAAACTTTAACCCTATGTGTGCCAAAAATTATATTGTGCATAATAATAATTCATAATTCAAAATTCCATTTGTAAAAGAAGTCAAAAAAAGGGATTTTTGTTAAAAGTTTTACAAGGTTTGGGAAGAAGTTTCAGATTTTATGGGACATCTTAATACCACCATTAGTCAACGAGTACAAAGACCCACCATGAGAGATTCAATCATAACAAATGATATGTATAAGGGACAGAGGGAACATTTTTCCAGGTTTGTAACATATTTAAATTCATAGATTTCATTTTGGCCAGGTATAGCATAAAAAACAGAACTATAGACACGTATAAAGGTCTCCACTCGCATTCATCCCCTGCGGGGTCTTACTGTCTAATTCTATTATGTACCTGGTTTCCAATACCTGGAGTTTCGCATCTCTATCTCCTCCTCTCTTTAGTGGAAGGACACAATCTATGGCATAATACTGTAAGACGGTGGGGTCACTATTATGCAGATTTTCAAAATGACAGGCTACCGGGTATGCCTGATCTTTTCCCACGATAGCCCTGATGTGCTGCAGTATCCGCTTGTGCACCGGAAGGCGGGTACTCCCCACATACCGGAGATCACAAGGGCACTGCAGCACATACACTGCAAACTCAGTTCTGCAAGACATGCGCTTCCCTATCATCACAGGATCTCTTTTAAAAGGTACGGTATACTGTGTCTTGTTGCACCCATGCCTGCATGCCTTGCAGACTGCACATTTCTTAAATTCTCCTCCGAGGGCGCCCCAAGTATCCGAGTTTTGTTTCTCAAGGGAATTATGTACCAACTTGTCTGCCATAGAAACAGATTTTCTAAAGGTAATGTTGGGTTTGTCATGTATACATTTTCCAATAACAGGATCCCCTGTTCTCAAATTCCAAATTTTATGCTGTCTACTGTATTTGATAATTACTCGTGGCTTAATCACTATATCTCCTTCCTTTTGATCACTGGGCTTGACTTTAATAGCTAGGGCCTCTTCTCTAGTGATAGAATTAGCTCGGCTTATAGCTTTCTGGACAATCTTTTCTGAATAGCCACGTGACAGAAAGCGTACTTTTCTTTCTTCTTGTGCCTTCTCACAGTCTGCATCAGTACTGCAAATTCGCCTGATCCGCAGCATTTCCCCGAAGGGAATGCTGCTGATCAGGTGATGAGGATGCTGGCTGGATGCGTGCAAGACTGTATTTTCAGCCGTTGGTTTTCTATGCATCCTTGTGGCCATATATATTCACTGAAAAAACCATAGGTTTCAGGCCTTATATAGTTAGGAATTAGCATTTAAAAAACCTTTAAAATTTACTCAAAAAACTATAAGTTTTAGGGGTGTTATAGTTAGCTGGACATTTCACTCATACAAAACCATTGTTATATAGTTAGTTGTACTAACTATATTTCGCGCAGCCGCAATCCACTGCTGATGATGTCACATATTACATCATTCATGACATGGTCAGTGACATCACTCATTCCCTGAAAGTTTTTGGGGGGATTCGTGAAGTGGGGGCTGAGAAAAAAGGGGGGTCCCAAAACGTGTTTTCCCCATGTTATTTTCCATAGGACGATTAGACACGGCTACAGCCTGAACGGCTGAACGGAATTACAAGAAATTTGGCAAAATGGTAGAGTCTGATTCGCAGATCGCCCTTTTGTTTAAATGGTGTTAATCCCTCCAGTAGTTGTTGAGAAAATCAAATGTGAAAAAATGTATATGTCTATAAGCGCGTACCGTCCGCGTACCAGTGTGCGCACCGTGCGCGTACCCGTGCGCGCACCGTGCAAGCACCGTTCGAGCACCCTGCGATTTTTCGTAAAAAAATGAATTGGGGGGGGGGCTTGGGGGTCCTTGTGGTACCCCCTGAGCAGGCCTAGAGGGTCAGGGTGCTTCTACCCTGCCCCCTTTTTGAGTTCTACACGTTTTTTTTTCTGCTTTTCTGTGCCTCAGTCTACCTAGGCACAAGATGGCTGCCAACAATTTCTGTTTTGGAGTGTTGACAGACAGTGGCAGCCAATCAGCATGCCTTCCCGAGAAAGCTGCATGCTCATTGGCTGTCAACACTTCAAACCAGGAAGTGTTGGTATCCATCTTGTGCTCTGTAGACCGAGGCACAAGAAAGCAGAAAAACAAACGTGTAGAACACAAAAAGGGGGCAGGGTAGACACACCCTGACCCCCTAGGCCTGCCCAAGTGGTCCTACAAGGACCCCCAAGGCCCAAATTCTTTTTTTTTAAAACCCTGTCTGTTTTTTTTCAAATTACCCCCCGTGGGGACTATATCGCGGGGGCATAGTGACAAAGAAGTGTGGGGGGTCCCCAATCCCCCCCACACTGCCCCGGGGACCGCCACCCCCGGGGCAAAGCAACACAGCCCCCTGGCCCATACTGGATGCTCCTGGTGGGCTAGTTGGCCCCCAGGGACCCCCAGTATGCAAGGGGAATTAGTTCCCCCTCTGCAAACGCGCCAGGTGGCTGCGTTGCAGAGAGGTGTAAAAAGGGGCATAGCCTCATTACACCTCTCTGCAATGCAGCCCCCTAGCACATACTGGAGGTTCCGGGTGGGATAGTTGGCCCCCAGAGACTCCCAGTATGCAAGGGGAATTAGTTCCCACTCTGCAAACACGCCCGGGGGCTGCGTTGCAGAGAGGTGTAAAAAAGGGTGTGGCCTCATTACACCTCTCTGCAATGCAGCCCCCTGGCGCATACTAGAGGTTCCAAGTGGGCTAGTTGGCCCCCAGGGACCCCCAGTATGCAAGGGGAATTAGTTCCCCCTCTGCAAACGCGCCAGGGGGCTGCGTTGCAGAGAGGTTTGAAAACATTTTCTTTTAATTTATATTAAAAATATGTAATGTAATTTAAAAAATAACATTTCTAAAAATAATTAATTTAAAAAAATGTAGTAAATCAGTATAAAAAATATAACAATTAATACATTTAAAAATTATCATTTACAAAACCATTGAAATTCACTGAAAAAGCCATAGGTTTAAGCCACGTTATAGTTAGGAATTACCATTTAAAAAACCTTTGAAATTCACTGAAAAAACCATAGGTTTCAGCCACTTTATAGTTAGGAATTAGCATTTAAAAAACCTTGCAAATTCACTGAAAAAACCATAGGTTCCACACAAGTTATAGTTAGGAATTAGCATTTTAAAAACCTTTGAAATTCACTGAAAAAAACATAGGCTTCACACCAGTTATAGTTAGCTGGTCATTTTACTTATACAAAACCTTTGACATTCCCCCGTTATAGTTAGTTCAGCTAACTATAACTCGCGCACCCACAATGCACTGCTGATGACGTCACATATTACATCACTCATGACATGGTCAGTGACATCACTCATGACATCACTGATGACATGTGAAAGAGTGGCAGACCTCCTCTCACTCTAATATAACCTTTGATACACACATTCAAAAATAGAAACAAACATTTTCAAGAAAATGGAGATACCAATACCAGTTACAACAACCTATTCCAACATCTACTTCCACATACACTCATTCACCAACAGTACTATATAGTCACTCATACATGTACCCAATCATCATATGTACTCATACACCTATACATCCTGTTACACACCGATACTCATCCATGGAGTTACTTACACACATATTCACACATGCAAATAAACTATCAAACATCCATTTACTTGCATATACAGCTATACACACAAACATACACATACTGACTCTCTTAAACGATCACTTATAGAAACACATACTTAGTTATACAGGAACTCTTCAAATCTCTAACTCTCATATATACTCACTTATATACACCAATACTCACATATAGAAGTTTAACACATATGTACTTAGTCATAAAGATAGTATTGAGACAGTCATTCACTCACTAACACACCTATACACACACTCATCCACCCATACAGTACTGCACACATGCTGTCTTCAAAACACATATAAACAGTGAGTCACTCATTAATGCATCTATGTGCTAAGTAATATCCCCCACCAAACCATATAAACACTCAGACACTCATACTGATACTCAAAAAACCAACTAATAACCTATATAGACACTCATGTAGTTACTCACCAACCCATGCAGCCACTTATTCAAAAAATGTGTGAGACTGATACAGATATTTACATATTTAAACATTACTCACTAACCCATGCATTCACTAAGATACAATTAAACAGTCAGTTATACAATCAATTTTACAAAAAAGTCATCCATTTAGACACTTACTTACCCATTTATTCTTCCATCGACCTTTAGATATAGATATATAAAAAATATTTATTTTTCAGAAAGACACACATCCACTGGATGATGTCATCAGTTATGTCATCAGCGATGTCCTTTGAGATGTCATCAGTGATGTCATGAGTGATGTCACTGACCATGTCATGAGTGATGTAATATGTGATGTCATCAGCAGTGCATTGCGGGTGCGCGAGTTATAGTTAGCTGAACTAACTATAATGGGGGAATTTCAAAGGTTTTGTATGAGTAAAATGACCAGCTAACTATAACTGGTGTGAAACCTATGGTTTTTTCAGCGAATATATATCTATATATATATATATATATATATATATATATATATATATATATATATATATATATATTTTAAGGTTCACAGTTTACCCAAGGTACAGGGTGCACTCACAGACAGCGCGTTCAAGTTCTGGGGGAGAACCAAGGCACCACTTGCATCAGACTGGTAGTCTGTTCCAAATAAGTCCCATAATTCAACGCTGATACTCACCTGAGATTGGATGTGATGATTAAAGAAAGGGACAAAAGACTGGTGTCTGCATGTTTGGCGAGCATTTTGGAGCAGAAAAGCCTTTGATAAAGGGAGGATTCCTGAAACGCGTCAGGCTCTGCTGATGCAAGTGGTGCCTTGGTTCTCCCCCAGAACTTGAACGCGCTGTCTGTGAGTGCACCCTGTACCTTGGGTAAACTGTGAACCTTAAAATATGCGGCCGACCCGGCCGAGGGTGCACCGCCGCGAACTGTTTGGCGGTTCCACTGCTGGTCCTTGGATCGGCGCCTTGGAACATTCTGGCGTTACTTTGAAAGGAGGAGTTACAAGAAAGGCTCACTTTGACTGTTGTTTTATTTTCCTTAAGGTTCGCCATCCAGCCCACTGGGGTATTATTTGGAACAGACTACCAGTCCCATAATTCAACGCTGATACTCACCTGAGATTGGATGTGATGATTAAAGAAAGGGACAAAAGACTGGTGTCTGCATGTTTGGCGAGCATTTTGGAGCAGAAAAGCCTTTGATAAAGGGAGGATTCATGAAACGCGTCAGGCTCTGCTGATGCAAGTGGTGCCTTGGTTCTCCCCCAGAACTTGAATGCGCTGTCTGTGAGTGCACCCTGTACCTTGGGTAAACTGTGAACCTTAAAATATGCGGCCGACCCGGCCGAGGGTGCACCGCCGCGAACTGTTTGGCGGTTCCACTGCTGGTCCTTGGATCGGCGCCTTGGAACATTCTGGCGTTACTTTGAAAGGAGGAGTTACAAGAAAGGCTCACTTTGACTGTTGTTTTATTTTCCTTAAGGTTCGCCATCCAGCCCACTGGGGTATTATTTGGAACAGACTACCAGTCCCATAATTCAACGCTGATACTCACCTGAGATTGGATGTGATGATTAAAGAAAGGGACAAAAGACTGGTGTCTGCATGTTTGGCGAGCATTTTGGAGCAGAAAAGCCTTTGATAAAGGGAGGATTCCTGAAACGCGTCAGGCTCTGCTGATGCAAGTGGTGCCTTGGTTCTCCCCCAGAACTTGAACGCGCTGTCTGTGAGTGCACCCTGTACCTTGGGTAAACTGTGAACCTTAAAATATGCGGCCGACCCGGCCGAGGGTGCACCGCCGCGAACTGTTTGGCGGTTCCACTGCTGGTCCTTGGATCGGCGCCTTGGAACATTCTGGCGTTACTTTGAAAGGAGGAGTTACAAGAAAGGCTCACTTTGACTGTTGTTTTATTTTCCTTAAGGTTCGCCATCCAGCCCACTGGGGTATTATTTGGAACAGACTACCAGTCCCATAATTCAACGCTGATACTCACCTGAGATTGGATGTGATGATTAAAGAAAGGGACAAAAGACTGGTGTCTGCATGTTTGGCGAGCATTTTGGAGCAGAAAAGCCTTTGATAAAGGGAGGATTCCTGAAACGCGTCAGGCTCTGCTGATGCAAGTGGTGCCTTGGTTCTCCCCCAGAACTTGAACGCGCTGTCTGTGAGTGCACCCTGTACCTTGGGTAAACTGTGAACCTTAAAATATGCGGCCGACCCGGCCGAGGGTGCACCGCCGCGAACTGTTTGGCGGTTCCACTGCTGGTCCTTGGATCGGCGCCTTGGAACATTCTGGCGTTACTTTGAAAGGAGGAGTTACAAGAAAGGCTCACTTTGACTGTTGTTTTATTTTCCTTAAGGTTCGCCATCCAGCCCACTGGGGTATTATTTGGAACAGACTACCAGTCCCATAATTCAACGCTGATACTCACCTGAGATTGGATGTGATGATTAAAGAAAGGGACAAAAGACTGGTGTCTGCATGTTTGGCGAGCATTTTGGAGCAGAAAAGCCTTTGATAAAGGGAGGATTCCTGAAACGCGTCAGGCTCTGCTGATGCAAGTGGTGCCTTGGTTCTCCCCCAGAACTTGAACGCGCTGTCTGTGAGTGCACCCTGTACCTTGGGTAAACTGTGAACCTTAAAATATGCGGCCGACCCGGCCGAGGGTGCACCGCCGCGAACTGTTTGGCGGTTCCACTGCTGGTCCTTGGATCGGCGCCTTGGAACATTCTGGCGTTACTTTGAAAGGAGGAGTTACAAGAAAGGCTCACTTTGACTGTTGTTTTATTTTCCTTAAGGTTCGCCATCCAGCCCACTGGGGTATTATTTGGAACAGACTACCAGTCCCATAATTCAACGCTGATACTCACCTGAGATTGGATGTGATGATTAAAGAAAGGGACAAAAGACTGGTGTCTGCATGTTTGGCGAGCATTTTGGAGCAGAAAAGCCTTTGATAAAGGGAGGATTCCTGAAACGCGTCAGGCTCTGCTGATGCAAGTGGTGCCTTGGTTCTCCCCCAGAACTTGAACGCGCTGTCTGTGAGTGCACCCTGTACCTTGGGTAAACTGTGAACCTTAAAATATGCGGCCGACCCGGCCGAGGGTGCACCGCCGCGAACTGTTTGGCGGTTCCACTGCTGGTCCTTGGATCGGCGCCTTGGAACATTCTGGCGTTACTTTGAAAGGAGGAGTTACAAGAAAGGCTCACTTTGACTGTTGTTTTATTTTCCTTAAGGTTCGCCATCCAGCCCACTGGGGTATTATTTGGAACAGACTACCAGTCCCATAATTCAACGCTGATACTCACCTGAGATTGGATGTGATGATTAAAGAAAGGGACAAAAGACTGGTGTCTGCATGTTTGGCGAGCATTTTGGAGCAGAAAAGCCTTTGATAAAGGGAGGATTCCTGAAACGCGTCAGGCTCTGCTGATGCAAGTGGTGCCTTGGTTCTCCCCCAGAACTTGAACGCGCTGTCTGTGAGTGCACCCTGTACCTTGGGTAAACTGTGAACCTTAAAATATGCGGCCGACCCGGCCGAGGGTGCACCGCCGCGAACTGTTTGGCGGTTCCACTGCTGGTCCTTGGATCGGCGCCTTGGAACATTCTGGCGTTACTTTGAAAGGAGGAGTTACAAGAAAGGCTCACTTTGACTGTTGTTTTATTTTCCTTAAGGTTCGCCATCCAGCCCACTGGGGTATTATTTGGAACAGACTACCAGTCCCATAATTCAACGCTGATACTCACCTGAGATTGGATGTGATGATTAAAGAAAGGGACAAAAGACTGGTGTCTGCATGTTTGGCGAGCATTTTGGAGCAGAAAAGCCTTTGATAAAGGGAGGATTCCTGAAACGCGTCAGGCTCTGCTGATGCAAGTGGTGCCTTGGTTCTCCCCCAGAACTTGAACGCGCTGTCTGTGAGTGCACCCTGTACCTTGGGTAAACTGTGAACCTTAAAATATGCGGCCGACCCGGCCGAGGGTGCACCGCCGCGAACTGTTTGGCGGTTCCACTGCTGGTCCTTGGATCGGCGCCTTGGAACATTCTGGCGTTACTTTGAAAGGAGGAGTTACAAGAAAGGCTCACTTTGACTGTTGTTTTATTTTCCTTAAGGTTCGCCATCCAGCCCACTGGGGTATTATTTGGAACAGACTACCAGTCCCATAATTCAACGCTGATACTCACCTGAGATTGGATGTGATGATTAAAGAAAGGGACAAAAGACTGGTGTCTGCATGTTTGGCGAGCATTTTGGAGCAGAAAAGCCTTTGATAAAGGGAGGATTCCTGAAACGCGTCAGGCTCTGCTGATGCAAGTGGTGCCTTGGTTCTCCCCCAGAACTTGAACGCGCTGTCTGTGAGTGCACCCTGTACCTTGGGTAAACTGTGAACCTTAAAATATGCGGCCGACCCGGCCGAGGGTGCACCACCGCGAACTGTTTGGCGGTTCCACTGCTGGTCCTTGGATCGGCGCCTTGGAACATTCTGGCGTTACTTTGAAAGGAGGAGTTACAAGAAAGGCTCACTTTGACTGTTGTTTTATTTTCCTTAAGGTTCGCCATCCAGCCCACTGGGGTATTATTTGGAACAGACTACCAGTCCCATAATTCAACGCTGATACTCACCTGAGATTGGATGTGATGATTAAAGAAAGGGACAAAAGACTGGTGTCTGCATGTTTGGCGAGCATTTTGGAGCAGAAAAGCCTTTGATAAAGGGAGGATTCCTGAAACGCGTCAGGCTCTGCTGATGCAAGTGGTGCCTTGGTTCTCCCCCAGAACTTGAACGCGCTGTCTGTGAGTGCACCCTGTACCTTGGGTAAACTGTGAACCTTAAAATATGCGGCCGACCCGGCCGAGGGTGCACCGCCGCGAACTGTTTGGCGGTTCCACTGCTGGTCCTTGGATCGGCGCCTTGGAACATTCTGGCGTTACTTTGAAAGGAGGAGTTACAAGAAAGGCTCACTTTGACTGTTGTTTTATTTTCCTTAAGGTTCGCCATCCAGCCCACTGGGGTATTATTTGGAACAGACTACCAGTCCCATAATTCAACGCTGATACTCACCTGAGATTGGATGTGATGATTTAAGAAAGGGACAAAAGACTGGTGTCTGCATGTTTGGCGAGCATTTTGGAGCAGAAAAGCCTTTGATAAAGGGAGGATTCCTGAAACGCGTCAGGCTCTGCTGATGCAAGTGGTGCCTTGGTTCTCCCCCAGAACTTGAACGCGCTGTCTGTGAGTGCACCCTGTACCTTGGGTAAACTGTGAACCTTAAAATATGCGGCCGACCCGGCCGAGGGTGCACCGCCGCGAACTGTTTGGCGGTTCCACTGCTGGTCCTTGGATCAGCGCCTTGGAACATTCTGGCGTTACTTTGAAAGGAGGAGTTACAAGAAAGGCTCACTTTGACTGTTGTTTTATTTTCCTTAAGGTTCGCCATCCAGCCCACTGGGGTATTATTTGGAACAGACTACCAGTCCCATAATTCAACGCTGATACTCACCTGAGATTGGATGTGATGATTAAAGAAAGGGACAAAAGACTGGTGTCTGCATGTTTGGCGAGCATTTTGGAGCAGAAAAGCCTTTGATAAAGGGAGGATTCCTGAAACGCGTCAGGCTCTGCTGATGCAAGTGGTGCCTTGGTTCTTCCCCAGAACTTGAACGCGCTGTCTGTGAGTGCACCCTGTACCTTGGGTAAACCTTAAAATATGCGGCCGACCCGGCCGAGGGTGCACCGCCGCGAACTGTTTGGTGGTTCCACTGCTGGTCCTTGGATCGGCGCCTTGGAACATTCTGGCGTTACTTTGAAAGGAGGAGTTACAAGAAAGGCTCACTTTGACTGTTGTTTTATTTTCCTTAAGGTTTGCCATCCAGCCCACTGGGGTATTATTTGGAACAGACTACCAGTCCCATAATTCAACGCTGATACTCACCTGAGATTGGATGTGATGATTAAAGAAAGGGACAAAAGACTGGTGTCTGCATGTTTGGCGAGCATTTTGGAGCAGAAAAGCCTTTGATAAAGGGAGGATTCCTGAAACGCGTCAGGCTCTGCTGATGCAAGTGGTGCCTTGGTTCTCCCCCAGAACTTGAACGCGCTGTCTGTGAGTGCACCCTGTACCTTGGGTAAACTGTGAACCTTAAAATATGCGGCCGACCCGGCCGAGGGTGCACCGCCGCGAACTGTTTGGCGGTTCCACTGCTGGTCCTTGGATCGGCGCCTTGGAACATTCTGGCGTTACTTTGAAAGGAGGAGTTACAAGAAAGGCTCACTTTGACTGTTGTTTTATTTTCCTTAAGGTTCGCCATCCAGCCCACTGGGGTATTATTTGGAACAGACTACCAGTCCCATAATTCAACGCTGATACTCACCTGAGATTGGATGTGATGATTAAAGAAAGGGACAAAAGACTGGTGTCTGCATGTTTGGCGAGCATTTTGGAGCAGAAAAGCCTTTGATAAAGGGAGGATTCCTGAAACGCGTCAGGCTCTGCTGATGCAAGTGGTGCCTTGGTTCTCCCCCAGAACTTGAACGCGCTGTCTGTGAGTGCACCCTGTACCTTGGGTAAACTGTGAACCTTAAAATATGCGGCCGACCCGGCCGAGGGTGCACCGCCGCGAACTGTTTGGCGGTTCCACTGCTGGTCCTTGGATCGGCGCCTTGGAACATTCTGGCGTTACTTTGAAAGGAGGAGTTACAAGAAAGGCTCACTTTGACTGTTGTTTTATTTTCCTTAAGGTTCGCCATCCAGCCCACTGGGGTATTATTTGGAACAGACTACCAGTCCCATAATTCAACGCTGATACTCACCTGAGATTGGATGTGATGATTAAAGAAAGGGACAAAAGACTGGTGTCTGCATGTTTGGCGAGCATTTTGGAGCAGAAAAGCCTTTGATAAAGGGAGGATTCCTGAAACGCGTCAGGCTCTGCTGATGCAAGTGGTGCCTTGGTTCTCCCCCAGAACTTGAACGCGCTGTCTGTGAGTGCACCCTGTACCTTGGGTAAACTGTGAACCTTAAAATATGCGGCCGACCCGGCCGAGGGTGCACCGCCGCGAACTGTTTGGCGGTTCCACTGCTGGTCCTTGGATCGGCGCCTTGGAACATTCTGGCGTTACTTTGAAAGGAGGAGTTACAAGAAAGGCTCACTTTGACTGTTGTTTTATTTTCCTTAAGGTTCGCCATCCAGCCCACTGGGGTATTATTTGGAACAGACTACCAGTCCCATAATTCAACGCTGATACTCACCTGAGATTGGATGTGATGATTAAAGAAAGGGACAAAAGACTGGTGTCTGCATGTTTGGCGAGCATTTTGGAGCAGAAAAGCCTTTGATAAAGGGAGGATTCCTGAAACGCGTCAGGCTCTGCTGATGCAAGTGGTGCCTTGGTTCTCCCCCAGAACTTGAACGCGCTGTCTGTGAGTGCACCCTGTACCTTGGGTAAACTGTGAACCTTAAAATATATATATATATATATATATATATATATATATTACCTACTGGCGGTCGCCAGTAGGTATATATAGTTAGGATTTTTTCTCTATGGGTTTTTTGAAAATTCTATGTCTAATAACTTTGGCGTTTGTGGACGGAATCGGCTGAAATTTTCAGGAAAATGGCACATTTTGTTTCAGCCCTTGAAAATTTGGGGGGGGTTCGTCCAGTGGGGGCCGAGAAAAAAGGGGGGTCCCAAAACGTGTTTTTAACATTGAGTTTTCCATAGGGCGGTTGGCCTCACTTTTAGCCCGAACGGCTGAATGGATTTGCACGAAACTTGGCAAAATTGTAGGGACTGGTAGCCCGATGTGCCTTTTGTAGGTCTCAATATATGTGCTCCAGTGGATTTGGAGAAATTAACGTTTAAAAAAAGATATATATCTGTAACAGCGGACCGGTTAGCGCTCTGGTTCGCGGACTTTTCGCGCAACGGAGCTTTGTGAAGCGAAGCTGATTGGTTCTCCGGCGTCTGTCAACATTCCAAACAGTCCGTAGCGGCCGCCATCTTGTCTCTCGGTAGGATCGAGAGACAAGAGGAGGTCAAAACAAAGGGGGAAATAACTATAAGGGGGCATTGTAGATCCTCGCTGACCCCCTAGGTTTGATGTGGAGGTTTTAAAAGGGCCCCGCGGGGCAAAAAAAAATAATAAAAATAATAATTGAACGGCTGAATGGATTTGCACGAAACTTGGCAAAATATTAGGGACTGGTAGCCCGATGTGCCTTTGCTAGGTCTCAATATATGTGCTCCAGTGGATTTTGAGAAATTAACGTTCAAAAAAAGATATATATCTGTAACAGCGCTCCGCTTCGCGTAACGGAGGTTTGCGAAGCTGATTGGTCATTCTGTCACTGGGCTATAGTTGGGCTACATCTGGCTGATATTTGGGCTACATTTGTTTTTTTGTGTGTCTGGCGGCCATCTTTGGGCTACATTGGGCTACATTGGGCTTCATTGGGCTACATTCGGCTAATTAGCAAATAGCTCATCGCAAACTAGGAATGGTAAAGAATCGCTATTTATTCCTTAAAGTTCGCTATTTAGGAAATGCAAATAACTTTGATGATACATATGGCGGTTCATCTCTAACAAGATAAGAAGCATAGGGATAGATTTATGATGACTGGCGCATCACCAGGGATGTGTTAGTCATTCTGTGCCGCTGTTCCGTCACCTATGGTGTGCTGCATTTACAATGCGGCGCATCATGGGGCAAAAACAGCACAGATGCGTGATGTATCTGTGCCGTAAAGGTGGCGCATTGCTGGAGTTGTATCGCAAGTGTGATGAAGCTCCAGCAAGGGTCGGGGTGCCCCTGTCGCAGGGTTTCTGTTTTCACACAGAACTGTGGACAGAGGATTGGAACCTCGGCGAATTAGGGTGTCCCAAAACTCACGTTAGTAATCAAAAACTATTTAGCAAGCTAGGTACAGTGTCACATTGGATATAACAAACTCTCAATGTTTAGACAATCCAGAATATGAACTTATAGTACCTCAGGATACGTGGAACTCATGAACAGTCGGTCGTTATATATTTCTTAGAAACCAGAACATGGAGTTAAGAAGAACACATGTGTATTTGAAATGTTTATTTACTAATGCCGTCTTCTCAGGCGTAGTACCTTAGATAATAAAAGTACACATATTATCAGTAGCAAAATTACCAGCATAGTTACTAGTACATAAAAAGTGAATGGTGATAGTATGTTAACATGCTGTAAATGAATAAGAGTTAGCAACACTTATAAGCAGCCGCGGGCCGTGGAGGGAGTTACGGTGAGGCAGGGAGGCGGGGAGGGGGAGAAGCAGGGTGGAGAATACAAGTACACATATTATCAGTAGCAAAATTACCAGCATAGTTACTAGTACATAAAAAGCGAATGGTGACAGTATGTTAACATGCTGTAAATGAATAAGAGTTAGCAACACTTATAAGCAGCCGCGGGCCGTGGAGGGAGTTACGGTGGGGCAGGGAGGCGGGGAGGGGGAGGGGCAAGGTAGAGAGGGCTCCACCCTGCTTCCCCCCCTCCCCGCCTCCCTGCCCCATCGTAACTCCCTCCACGGCCCGCGGCTGCTTATATCTCACCCTCCCTAATACACATATTATATTATTTGCTAAGAAGGTCTCTTTGTGTTGGTTTAGGGCGTGTCCATACTTTAGTGTCTTAGATTTGAAGGAATCACATCAGCATACACCAGCTCTCTCTTCATGTGAACCGCATCAACTGTTGTGTATGTGTGTTCGGCAAAGCAATATAAAACCCGCCTCATGCCCAGAATTGGCAGAAGTTGCACTTATGTTATGAGTATGAAGTCGTGGAGATCAGACCTCATAACAATTCTGTATCGTGTTGTTCTTGAAACTTTAGCACTCGCTGTACAGATATAGTTTAACAAGTAAAGCAGATAGTAGACCAATAACATATTATTCTCATGTAAACCACGATGAACTACTAGGTGGAAAGCTAAAGCAACAACTAAGTGTCGTGTGCAGAAGTTGCAAAAAAGGAAAAATGGCGTTTAAACCGGTAATGAGCCCATGCTAACTTAACACGGTGTAAAGATATCCAGGACCTAGATGACACCTCCTCATGATCCGGAAACGAACTGAATAAGATAATAGAAGTGCCATCTCATGAGAGCAGATTGCAAGTTTATATGTGGACGGTCCGCAAGGTAAAGCATTAAAAACTAGGAAAATTCAATGCTAAAGAAAAATAAAACAGCCAAGTACTTTATCGAGTCTTAAGCCAATAGGCAAGGTAAATAATAAAAACTTGACAAATAAGTCAATGAATTGTCAATGAAATGCTAGTACTCAGCATATCAAACATGAAAAAGGTCTATGACATAACTGTGTATGCAAAATAAGCTGCAACAGCCTCCAATAGGAAGTCACCGTCTTCATCCGAAAACAGTTCAGCCATCCAATTTAAAAGCGGAAAAGAACATACGTGCTCTCCCAGCACCGGATCCTCTATCACCATCAGAGGACAGCTCGGTGGGTTTTCAAGAAAGCTGTGTTCCAAGAAAGACTGTGCTGCCGCCAGTAAATTCCAGGGACCAAGTAGTCCATGCATCAATGCCACAGCCATAATCCTTTCGCCAGGACAAATCAACTCGTGAGTAATGATAGGAGTCATCAGCTGATTAAAGTCGACGTCAGGAGAAACCGGTCCGCAGAGACACAAATCAATGGCCCAATCGAAATCACAGGTCAGGCAGTGAAATACAGGCTGGACACAGGTGAAGTAGGAGAACCGAAAAGATAATCCATATGCCGTGCTTAATATCGCCAACGGCATTGTGCCATAATATTCTAGCATGCGATTGCGGAACAGTGTCAGCAGCTGCAGGGTCGGAGGTTGCATAGGAGGGACATCCATATTTAAAAATGTAAAAAAGCACAAGAGCGTCCGCTGGTAATGCAAGTAAAAATGCAATCCACGAACCAGAGTGGAGAAAATGGAATGAAAGGGAGCAGGGATGACTCCAAAGATTTTCTCAAATGAAGTCACGAGACCACTGGTAACAACTTTAAAAAAGTGTGCCAGGGATTTTGTGGAGGATGCGTTAAAGATAGTCGGAAACATGTTGCTGAAATTGAAAGGCAAACCTGTGTACGGGTGTTCGCTATGTGAAGTACGAAAGTTTCACGGGCCGAACTCAAGGCCACCTCTCTCTGAGACAAAAGAGCTCTTATTCTTGTCATGCCGTTGAAACGTGTCCCAAGGTTGGTATTTGTGGCCAGATTGAAAACTCCCTATGTTCATGTGTGGGAGGAAATAGAATATTTCTGCAGCAAATAACCCGTTCACTTACTGTTACGATAAAAGGAATACTTTTTAATTAACTCAGAACAATCTTCATTATTGAGCATCAAATAACTACCATTTTCCAACAACTTGAACGTGGGGATGATAGCAGGAACTGGCGTGCCTTGCAACACGCAAGCCATATTTGGTCGGTGTTTGTTGCATGAATCGTGTAACTGTATGTGCCTACACATTAGTGAATGATCTGGCGTCTCAGTGCATTCCTCTCCATTCAGATAAACTTCTTGATCATTTTTGAAACATCTGTATGTGTATGGAAGCGACCAGACCTCATGAACAAAAGCACTACCTAAAGGTTCATAAAGACCTATTGGTATATATTTCATACAATTTGAAAACTTATATAAAGCAAAAGGCAGCGTTATTAAACCGTGGATAAGGCATGTTGCCAAAAAACCCGCAATCCTCTGCTGATGATGTCACTGAGCATGTCATGAATGATGTAATATGTGACATCATCAGTAGTGGATTATGGGTAATAGTATCTCTAGTTTACTCCCCTATAGCTGTCTTTCTTTTAACATAAGTGTGTGTTTCCTTCCCTTATACTTACTGTTTTTGGTTCGCTTCCAGTTCGCGTACCAGCGAGCGAACTAGGAAGCGAACTAAGAGAAATAGAGGTTGGCACAGTTCCACATATTGTACCAATTTTTTAATAACGGGGAGGTAGTTCTGAAAAGAACTTTTTTTTTTATTTTTCTGAACATTTTTTTACTGTTTTTGAATTTTTCGGAACAGTTTTATATTTTTTTGGGTTTTTCTTGGAGGGGGCAATGAAAACGATTCATTGTAAAGGGCTCAACAGGAGCAACAAAACAAAAAAAAGAAGTATTTATTATTTTGGGCGTTTCGGACAAACTTGCATATGATAGTCAATAGCTCTGTTGATCAGAGTGATGCTTCTTTCTCCGTAGGAAATGAATCCATCGCAAAATACGCAGGTGTGTTTTACTTCACCAAATCTCATTTGTATATTTGGCACCATCTCCCTGCCCTCTGGTCCCGTTACTTCCGGTACAACAGATCTTCTGGCCATAATAGGGAGATTATCTAGGTCGTTCCGAAACTGTGCAGCACTGTAGTTGTTAGGATGCCACCTAGTCATATGGCGATGCATTGTGTAGTTTCCGAAACTGTATTTTTTGTCGGTCCCTCTGGACAGTCTATCTTGACATATAAGGCAAGTTACGTATCTTGCATTTACTTTTTTCTGACCTTTGGGAATTTTAAAAAATTGCCAAATGAAGTTTTCTTTCCGGTGAGACGTCTTGGGCTGCTCAGGCAAAAACTGCCTCTCTTCGTGCTCGTCCTCCTGTTCCTCTTCTTCTTCTTCTTGTTGAATTACAACTTGAGCAGGTGGTCCACTCTTCCTTGGATGTGGTGGAGGTGGTGGGGAAGCACCAGCTGAAGCTACTAAAGAAGCCATTGCTCAGTGATCACAAAGGGTCTTTCTCTCACAATGATGAAAGTCAGAGTGAGGAAAGAAGGAGGGATTTTCATCATTTGGGAAAAACAAGAGTTCTCAACCAATCAAAAGTGTTCATTTTAGATTATATGACCTAGTCTTACATCATTAGGAAACCAAAAGTGAAATGAACCAATGAAAAGTGTTATTACCAAGTCACATGACTTGCTGTGTTTACGTTAAGCGCTTTGCAGGGCCTCCCGGTTTGCTTCCAGAAACCTGCGCTTTGGCACTCGCTTCGCGTACCAGTTTGCTAACGTAGCACGTCATATGACGTATCAAGCGACAACGTGGAACGTCATGCGGACGGGAGGCGTCACGATGTTGTTTTCTAACGCGGCACTTGCGGTAAAGAAACGTTTACCGGCTCGCGGTCTATTTCGCGGCATCAAGGTCAGCTAACGGGAAGCTTCCCGATTCGCGAAGCGGGAACGAAGAAAAAAAAATATTTTAAAAAAAAATTATTCATAAACATATAAAATATATTTTTGGATTTAAAGAAGAATACATTTTACAGCTACAGATATTAGCTGTTAAAAAACCAATGAAATTCACAGAAAAAACCATAGGTTATAGACCATATATAGTTAGGAATTAGCATTTACAAAACCTTGAAAATTCACTGAAAAAACCATAGGTTATAGACCATATATAGTTAGGAAATAGCATTTAGAAAACCTTATTTTACTCACACAAAACCATTGAAATTCCATATATAGTTAGTTGCACTAACTATATATCGCGCACCTGCAATCCACTGCTGATGATGTCACATATTACATCATTCATGACATGGTCAGTGACATCACTGATGACATCACTGATGACATCTCAAATGACATCACTGATGACATCACTGATGACAACATCCAGTGACTGTATGCTTCTGTAAAGTTAAAATATGTCTTACATATTGAAGAATGAGTGGATGTATAAGTGTCTGGATGAAGGATTTAGTAGGTGCATGACTGACTGTATAAGTGAGTGATTAAATGTGTCTCACTGAGTGCATGGGTTAGTGACTAAACTGTTTTAAATTGTGCATCATTGTGTCTGTTGTTTTGTAATCTGATGCATGTGTTGATCATTAGCTATATGACTAACTATATGGGTTATTGATTAGTTGCCCAAGTATTTGTATGGGAGACTGAGTGTGTGTGTGGGTGTCTGGGAGGTGTATGACTCTGTGCATAGATGTGTGAGCAGTTGATTCACTAGATGTATGGGTTCAAAAGTGCATGTGGAAACATCTGTATGGGCGGTTGACTGTGTGCATGAGTGTATTGGTGAGTGAATGGATATCTCAGTGCTACATGTCAAAGTAAGTACATATGTAAAACACAGTACATGTGATAGTTGACATATATAAATAACTGTGCATAAGAGCCAGTGAATGTGTGAGTGGCTGTATGGATTATTGTGAACTTGTATCAGGGATTGTATAACAGAGTAAATATGTGTTATTATATGTTCCAATAAGTAAGGTGTGTATAACTATATAGTTGAGGAAATCGAGGTGTGATTGATTCTTTGCAAGACTGACTAGGTGTGTGAGTAACTCCATGGATGAGTGACAGTCTGTGAGTGTCTGTTTACACTGAGTGTATCTAAGGTTATATTAGAGTCTGAAGAGGTTCATTGTATCATCACATGAATGATGTCATCAGTGATGTGATCAGTAATGTCAAATGAGATGTCATCAGTGATGTCATCAGTGATGTCATTTGAGATGTCATCAGTGATGTCATCAGTGATGTCACTGACCATGTCATGAATGATGTAATATGTGACATCATCAGCAGTGGATTGCAGGTGCGCGATATATAGTTAGTGCAACTAACTATATATGGAATTTCAATGGTTTTGTGTGAGTAAAATAAGGTTTTCTAAATGCTATTTCCTAACTATATATGGTCTATAACCTATGGTTTTTTCAGTGAATATATATATATATATATATATGTATATATATATATATATATATATTACCTACTGGCGGTCGCCAGTAGGTATATATAGTTAGGATTTTTTCTCTATGGGATTTTTGAAAATTCTATGTCTAATAACTTTGGCGTTTGTGGACGGAATTGGCTGAAATTTTCAGGAAAATGGCACATTGTGTTTCTGAGCAGCCCCTGAAAATTGGGGGGGGGTTCGTCCAGGGGGGGTCGAGAAAAAAGGGGGGTCCCAAAACGTGTTTTTAACATTGAGTTTTCCATAGGGCGGTTGGCCTCACTTTTAGCCCGAACGGCTGAATGGATTTGCACGAAACTTGGCAAAATTGTAGAGACTGGTAGCCCGATGTGCCTTTTGTAGGTCTCAATATATGTGCTCCAGTGGATTTTGAGAAATTAACGTTTAAAAAAAGATATATATCTGTAACAGCGGACCGGGCAGCGCTCCAGTTCGCGTACTTTGCGCGCAACGGAGCTTTGTGAAGCGAAGCTGATTGGTTCTCCGGCGTCTGTAAACATTCCAAACAGTCCGTAGCGGCCGCCATCTTGTCTCTCGGTAGGATCGAGAGACAAGAGGAGGCCAAAGCGAAGGGGCAAATGACCATAAGGGGGCATAGTAGATTCTCGCTGACCCCTTAGGTTTGATGTGGAGGTTTTAAAAGGGCCCCGCGGGGCAAAAAAAAAAATAATAATAATAATCGAACGGCTGAATGGATTTGCACGAAACTTGGCAAAATATTAGGGACTGGTAGCCCGATGTGCCTTTGCTAGGTCTCAATATATGTGCTCCAGTGGATTTTGAGAAATTAACGTTCAAAAAAAGATATATATCTGTAACAGCGCTCCGCTTCGCGTACTTTTCGCGTTACGGAGCTTTGCGAAGCTGATTGGTTCTCCGGCGTCTGTCAACATTCCAAACAGTCCGTAGCGGCCGCCATCTTGTCTCTCGGTAGGATTGAGAGACAAGAGGAGGCCAAAGCGAAGGGGGAAATGACCATAAGGGGGCATAGTAGATTCTTCCTGACCTCTTAGGTTTGATGTACCATTTTGCCAAGTTTGGTGTAATTCCGTTCAGCCATTCAGGCTGTAGACGTATGTAAATGTCCTATGGAAAATTGCATGGGGAAAACACATTTGAAAGTGTTGAAATTTAGAACCAATTAAAATGTTACTTTGGTTTTGTATTTGTGTGTGATGAAAGTTAATTGGTTATGTATATATGTCAAATGAGAGGAAACCACAGCCATTTTGTGATACTACTGTCTGAGGTACATTTGTGAGGAATTGTTGGTGGTGAATTTCTGGTGTTTGATTTACACAGTACTAACACTTTTCCTACTTTTAAAAAGGTGAGTTGTTAATTTGTAAGGGGAACTATGTTGTACACTTGAAGATAATTTGAAAAATGTTTTCTGTTATTTATTTGCAGTCCTTCTTTTATACTAAATACTTGATAAAGTTAGTTTTATATTATGTATTACTAAAAACGATAAATGAAAGTGATTATTTTTTTGTGCAATTTACAGCAAGCAATTTCAAAATAAATGGCTCACAATGAAGAGACCGTGGCAATTTCTTTGTAAGGGGAACTATGTTGTACACTTGAAGATAATTTGAAAAATGTTTTCTGTTATTTATTTGCAGTCCTTCTGTTATACTAAATACTTGATAAAGTTAGTTTTGTATTATGTATTACTAAAAACGATAAATGAAAGTGATTATTTTTTTCTGCAATTTACAGCAAGCAATTTCAAAATAAAATGGCTCACAATGAAGAGACCGTGGCAATTTCTTTTGAATTGTCCACTACATTGATTGAAATTGAGAGCACCAATAATGAAATATTGTCACAAGGAGGAGATGACTTGTATGATTCCATTAGATTGATTGAAATGGACAGCACCAATAATGAAATATTGTCACAAGGAGATGACTTGAATGATTCCACTACATTGATTGAAATTGAGAGCACCAATAATGAAATATTGTCACAAGGAGGAGATGACTTGTATGATTCCATTAGATTGATTGAAATGGACAGCACCAATAATGAAATATTGTCACAAGGAGGAGATGACTTGAATGATTCCACTACATTGATTGAAATTGAGAGCACCAATAATGAAATATTGTCACGAGGAGATGACTTGAATGATTCCACTACATTGATTGAAATTGACAGCACCAATAATGAAATATTGTCACAAGGAGGAGATGACTTGAATGATTTTTTTGATCAATCTGTTGATGGCGAATTTATCGAATGTTTGGAGACCATAGAGTTACAAGAATCATCATTGCAGACTTTTCATGAGGAAATTGCTGATGAGGACATGGTACTAGTTCTTTCAAATTTAGAAAATTCTGAAGAATAAATTTATATTTAGAAATCAAAAATTGTTTGAGACATTATTCATTTTTATTTTTAATTTATGAGGTTGTAGCGAAGTGATTGTAGTATAAAATGAGACTTATAGTTTAGAGTGCAACATTTTTATGTTACATGGTAAGTTTAATCATATTTACTTCCCTTCTGCCACTATATTATCTGCAATGTGTATTTGACATCTCTTCTTCATCTCCGGCCTCCTTTCTCTCACTGTGTGTCTCCGATGCATCTTATCGCTGCTATTTTGTGTAATTACAGAAGAGAGTAAAATAAAATATTTCGGAACGTGAAAAGGGGGCAAAGTAGAGTACCCCTCACCCTCTAGGCCTTTTTAGGCGGTCCCAAAAGGATCAGTTTCTGCTTTCCTGAGAGATTATGGTATGAGTTCCATATACCACAATAATTTGCATTACAACATGCAAGATATCTATCTCCTATTACCAACTTTTGGAGATATTTGCGCTAAGCGCGAATATCTCCAAAAAGTAACACCTGCCCTGAGCAGTTCTTAGCCATGTTATCCAATGGGAGGTGGATAACATGGCTAAGAGCATTAGCTCGGTAATGCATGAATATCGCTGACTTTTTAGCGATATTCATGCATTGCGGCCGTTTATTATCGCATTTGCGATAAACCTTGATAATAGCAAGGTTTATCTTCGATAATTTCTGACGATGCTTAGCGGTAAAAAATTCGTTGGTAAGCATCGTTAGCGATAAATATCGCTTAACTTTGGTAATATGCACCAACGTCTGTTAACGTTCGATTGAAAGGAAATGAGGAAGTGTTGAAAAACATTGTCTGCGCCATCTTGCCTTTTTTGAAATGCCACACTTTTGTCGTGCACGGCAGCCATTTTAGATGCCTTGAGCAGACCCACTCTCTGCACGCTGTCGATTCGTAGCATGGCTCCCCACCCTCGCAAGCATCTTCCCCAGGCACTGGTCACCCCCGCTCTCTGTCTTATGCATCGGCAATAAACCTCCCCCCATCTGCGCTGCTCTTCCCTGAAAATCACACTCTGTGCCCGCCCGACACCTCCCTTTCGCCCTATTCACTACCGCACCCTCTGACACTCCTCTTCCTCTGTGTCCGATTGTCCAGGCTATCACCTAGCCCTGCAGATGTAGTTTATGGCCCCAGCTGTAAAGAATCACCCCTCTTCAAAGGAATTATAGTAGATCAAGGCCCACACCCGATGAGATCCGTCACACCACACGTGTTCCTACTATCTGAAAACCATCCTGTATTGTGATTGGGGAGGGGACCGAGCCTGAAGCGGAAGATTCCAGGAATGACTCTTTGTACATCAAAGTTTTTACAATTATGTGTCACATTAAAAATATATAGCACTCCAACAAAGTAGTAGGAATATAAAACTTTAATAACATATAAATATATACAACAAAACAAAAACAGCAAAAACATTTAAACAACGAAGAGACCGTGGCAATTTCTTTTGAATTCCTGATGAGGACATGTTACTAGTTCTTTCAAATTATGAAAATTCAGAAGATGTTGCCTGGGGGTGGGTCGTCAGTAGCAGTCTGTTGTGCGAATAGTTCCAAGGCAGCAGAACGCGCAGAAATCTAGATGGCACGAAAGTGATGTCTAGTAAGTTGCCGCCCAGCAAATAACGGCGTGGGGCGCCGCGGGGGTGAGTGAGTCTAGTAGGCACCACAGCTATTCTTACCGGTATTGCAGAATTACTGCTGGGGACAATGCCTGTGCTGTAGCAGGGTCACAGCAGAAACAAAAAGGATTCTGTTGAAGATGTTGTTGGTTTTCAATTTGAAAACAGTTCTGGTGTCAACTGCTATGCTAATGTAGTGGTTAATGTTTTGTTTTCTCTAGAAAATGTAAAAGAGGGGGAGGCAGTCCAAAGTTCCGTTAAAAGGGCAAAGGAAAGGATCGGTGGTTTGAACTATCAGTCAAAAAGGGGAGGGGGTGCAACAATTTTTCCTACCGGGTCACACTGTGCTTTCACCGGAACTGAGGTCTGCAGGATTCTAGTAATTCAAAGTGAGGCTGGCGCCAGCATGGGAGCGCCGACGTCCCGCGGATACAGTTTCGTCACTCCACGGGCGATCATGGCAGTCATTCCCCATCGGGGGTCGGAGACTCCCGCGGCTCCTCTAGAATCTTCAAGGTCGTGGAGGACTACGGTGGTGGAGTCAACCAGTGACCGGGCCATTTCTTTATGCTGGGCCCGCTCTTGCCAGGTCGACCGCCATTTTGAGAGTTCGGTAGCTACTGGCGATCGCGGGGTCAAATGAGCGGACGGGCTCCACCCTGCCGGGCGAGACGTTGCAGCATGGCCACAGTGGAAGAACCCTTTTCCGGGCGCCTGGAGCGCTGAGGGTGCAGCTGGGAAGCCTCCACCTGGGGAGGCGGGAGAGGCCTGTTCGCACCGTCTCTCCCTCCCAGTGCACCCCACGGCATCTCGCTTGAGATTTGTTATGGCCGGACCAGGCCATGAGGACGAGGGGGGGGGGTCGGAGGCATGTGCAAGACATCCCCCCCAGTGTTGTCGCAGCCATTATTCAAGAAAGAAGAAGTGTCCCGTCCGTCTTCGGGCCGGGCTTCCGGTGGATGTCGGCCGGACGCCCCTGGCTCTGGCCCCATGAACGGGTTCCTTGGTTTATCGGCTGCAGCCGGATCACGTCGGCCTCGGCCCCCCGACCGTTGGTGGCCAGACTGGAAGAGCATGTGGCGGGACTACCTGAAACTGTCAAGGGCCACCGCGGCCGGACTGGGAGAGAGAGGGGAGGGTCGAGGAGACATTCCCCCCCCCTGCAACTGTTCAGCGTTGTAAAGGCAATCCCCTGGCCGGGTCCCGCTGGCCTCGGCCTCTCCTCCGGCTACACCCTACGTTAGGATCTCCTGGCCGAGGCGTGGCAGCAGGACCCGCCTTATATGGGCTGCTCCCGGCTGGGCGTAGCCGCAACCCTGCCCCACCTTGGAAGTTTCCAGAGTGGGGGCGGATGTTCTACTGACTTGCATTTTCCCTAGTCTATCGATTTTTTTGGCGTGGCAGGCGGTGGGACAGCGAGGGGTGATTTGGTTTCTCTTACTGTTTTTCTGGTCTGTCACCACTGGCATATTTTAACGTTTTCTTGTTTCTAGGACATTAATAGGTTTTATCATTACGTTATGTTATCGTTTCTTTGTTCGTTGTTTAATAAAAGTTCATGTTCATCAGTGGCCTACTGATTTTCGTTTTCCTATTCTTTTCTTTCCAGGTTGTTTCATGCTAAAGTTTCTGTTAACAGGATACAGTGATCACTTCGTTATTATTGCATATGTCCTTTTCACTAGGGGTGCTCTCTGGTCGGGCCAGATGACCTATCTCTAGTAAATGGTCCGGGTGAAACAGGTGCATCAATCAGTGGGGAGTAGATAGGCATGACAGATTACAACGGGGGAGAAAGGTCCGCATTACGTACCCTTTCACTACTTGCAAAGATTTTCCTACGTTTATTTGCAAACCGGGAATACCTCCAAAAAGAACTAATTCCCAAACAGTCAATGTTCGGACAATCAATCAATCAATGAGGAATGAAATAGGTACGACGTGTTAAAGGCTTGCGTTACCTACCCTTCACTATCTGCAAAGGGAGAGAGAATATTCCTATTCTTCCTCGTTTGCAGGCAGAGAAGATCCTTAAGAGAACCAACTTCGAACAATTCAATGCTCGATTCAAACAATCAACAAGGGGTACTGTGAACACAAATGAACGCCGCTTATGTACATACACATTGCTATTTTCAACAGGTTGTTCCTAATGTTTCTATTTTAGCGAGGTCAAAAAGAGATCCCATTAGTGGCCTACTGATTTTGCTCGATTCCTTTTGTTTTTTTACACGATTTTTCGCTATCTGCAAAGACTAAACAGAGTATTGCGACTCTGTGCTTGTTTGTAAATAGAGAATGAACCAAAGAGAACAATCAATCAAATGGAGAGAGAAGCAGGCACGGCGGATTACAACGGGGGCAAAGGCCTGCGTTAACTACCCTTCACTATCTGCAAAGAGAGAGTACTCCTAATAGAAATGAGGGGTGGGGAGCAGCATTCAAAGCAGATCAGTGTTTTTACTTACCACGTACTTGACATTCGACAGTTTATGATATTTGCTATTAAAAAACCATTGAAATTCACTGAAAAAACCATAGGTTATAGACCATATATAGTTAGGAATTAGCATTTACAAAACCTTGAAAATTCACTGAAAAAACCATAGGTTATAGACCATATATAGTTAGGAATTAGCATTTAAAAAACCTTATTTTACTCACACAAAACCATTGAAATTCCATATATAGTTAGTTGCACTAACTATATATCGCGCACCCGCAATCCACTGCTGATCATGTCACATATTACATCATTCATGACATGGTCAGTGACATCACTGATGACATCACTGATGACATCTCAAATGACATCACTGATGACATCAATGATGACATCTCATTTGACATCATTCTTGTGCTAATACGATAAACCTCTTAGATACACTCAGTGTATACAGACACTCACACACTGTCACTCATCCATGGAGTTACTCACACACCTAGTCAGTCATGCAAAGAAACAATCTCACCTCCATTTCTTCAACTATACAGTTATACACACCTTACTTATTCAAACATATACTAACACATATTTACTCTCTTATACAATCCCTGATACAAGTTCACAATGATCCATACAACCACTCACATATTCAGTGGCTCTCATGCACAGTTATTTATATATGCCAACTCTCACATGTACTGTGTTTTACATATGTACTTACTATGACATGTAGCATTGAGATATCCATTCACTCATCAATACACTCATGCACACAGTCAACTGCCCATGTAGCTGTTTCCACATGCACTCTTGAACTCATACACCTAGTGAATCAACTGCTCACACATCTATGCACAGAGTCACACACCTCCCAGCCACCCCTACACAAACTCAATCTCCCATACAAATACTTGGGCAACCAATCAATAACACATATAGCCTCTCGTATAGCTAATGATCAACACATGCAGCAGTTTACATCACAACAGACATAATAATGCACAAATTAAGACAGTTTAGTCACTAACCCATGCATTCAGTGAGACACATTTAATCACTCACTCATACAGTCAGTCACGCACCTACTAAATCCTTCATCCAGACACTTATACATCCACTCATTCTTCAATATGTAAGACATATTTTAACTTTACAGAAACATACAGTCACTGGATGTTGTCATCAGTGATGTCATCAGTGATGTCATTTGAGATGTCATCAGTGATGTCATCAGTGATGTCACTGACCATGTCATGAATGATGTAATATGTGACATGATCAGCAGTGGATTGCGGGTGCGCGATATATAGTTAGTGCAACTAACTATATATGGAATTTCAATGGTTTTGTGTGAGTAAAATAAGGTTTTTTAAATGCTAATTCCTAACTATATATGGTCTATAACCTATGGTTTTTTCAGTGAATTTTCAAGGTTTTGTAAATGCTAATTCCTAACTATATATGGTCTATAACCTATGGTTTTTTCAGTGAATATATATATATATAAAAGAAAACTCCCAAAGCCACCTCCAATCAGTAAGACTGGCGAAGCAAAGAAAGGAGACTGACCACCGGATCTGGCCTCAGATGTCTTTAATGGCGCAGGTAAACAGCAGCAGCAATGACACGTTTCGGGCTTGTGGGCCCTTGATCACATGCAGAGTGGTTACATTTTTTTACAAGTTTTATATGCAGTGAATTACTAACACGCCCCCTGATTACACAAGCCTCCTAGATCACATGACCATGGACATAGTAGATATACTCTCCGTTAAATCTACAGTGCTAACGAATCTCTTGTGCAAAAATGCATTTCTACTAAAAAAGAAAGGAAAAACGGAATGTTAGTTCTACAAATAGCAGCATAAATGGCTGTTGCAATCTGAATAGGAACAGCAATCCAGCTGATCCCCCTCGGATTAAGCACAAATGTCTGTCAGGATAAATCCTTGCTGGCTCACACCATTCTTGTAAAACATTGTACAACACATTCCCAACTCCTTCAAGAGGCAACAATAATCTATCAGGGGGATTTAAATAATCTAAAGTGCATATAACATTATTTTATATATATATATAACAATTTTTTAGTATACTTTTTTTGGGTAACACCTCTACCTACAATGCAAAAAAGGCTGTGCAATATGAAAGTGCAAAAAGTATTGGATTAAAGTGCCACATGTATGATTTTGAGATATAGAAAATATGTAAAAATATGCATGAGAATAAAAAGTCGGTCATTGCCAAAATTCATTGTTAAAATCACATAAATATCACATTTCCTAAAACATCCTAATACATCTTATTTAGTTTAAAGTGAACACCCTATCTACAAGTAAAGCAAGAGAACAGGAATTCATAATATTTACAAAGAAATTAAGCTATCATTGAGGCAACAGGGAACCTGACCACCTCAAGAAATACTACAAAATATCAGATGTCAAATGCCTAACAGACGGAACTATTCCTGTCTATTCCATACTAGGTAACAGGTAACCTGACTACCTGTATTGTTCCGCCTGAATGTGACCTAAAGTGCGGGGCTAACGGCGCCCAGACAGACTATAAAGCACCGAAACTAGCAGTAAGGGGACAGCCAGCAATTCAGTCCCAGAGGAAGGTGTACATATCTTCCGAATTATTCAGACCATTCGGCCATTTACTGTTGAATTCTAAAATCATGGTTGTCTCCCACTTCCTTAGTTTCTGTTCTCTGTTTCCGCCCCTGCGAAGTTTAGGAATAGATCCCACCACATAGTAAGACAGGCAAGCTACGTCATTGTTATGTTTGGTCTTGAAATGACGTGCTACCGGATAGGTGGGGTCACTATGCAGGATGGCTCTCAGATGCTGTAAGATCCTAACGTGCACCTGCAATTTAGTAGTGCCTATGTAATTCAGGCCACAGGTGCATGTCAGGACATACACTGCAAATTCTGTCTTTCAGTTAAAATTGCCAGCAATGGGAGTCTCTCTCTGTCCAAAAGGCGTTTGGTAGTGAGTTTTATTACTACCGAATTTACACGCCCTGCAGGTGGAGCACTTGCGAAACCCTATAGTAGGTTTTAGCCACATACTTTTTTGTCTGGTTTCTGGGCTGCTTTTGTCTAACAAAGACCCCATGTTTCTCACCCTTCGAAAAGTGACCAACGGCTTGTCTGGTAACTGGAAACCTAATATTGAATCAGTTAATAAATTGGCCAGTTCTTTTTAACAATGGTTCTGATTTTATTTTCCTCATTGCTAAAACCCGTAATAAGTCTAGAGCAGTCATTTGCAACAGTAGCAGGCATCACATTGTCATCTGCCTCATTGTTTACAGAAATCGACTGGAAAAGACTTTCTCTACGGCGTGTTGCTGCTTTAATTAACGCTTGCTGTAGTATAGCGTCTGAATAGCCCCGTGCTCTGAGTTTGGCATTCATTTGTACTACACATTTGTCAAAATCACCCGGGGAACTGCATATTCGTTTCAAACGTAAGATCGCATGATACGGAATACTGGTTATAGTATGTTTGGGATGTAGGCTGGTTGCGTGCAGAGTTGTGTTGCCAGCCGTGGGCTTTCTGAACAGTGTAGTGTCTATTCTGTCATTCTTGACTTAAACTTTCACATCTAGGAACTCTATTTTCTGTTTGCTCATATTAGATGTGAAGTTGAGATTGAGGGAAATGTTATTGATCTCTTTAACAAACATAGATGCGTCCTCCTCATCTCCCTGCCAAAGAATAAAAAGTCATCTATGTAACGTAGGTACTTAACAACCTTTTCATTCACCCATGCAACATGTTGGGTGTTCAGGATCTGTTCCTCCCACCAGCCAACGTGTAAACACGCGTAGCTGGGGGAGAAACAGGATCCCATCGCTACACCCCTTAACTGTTTCCAAACATCTTTACCGTACAAGAAAAAGTTGTTATGTAGGCACCATTCAATGAGGCTAACGATTACCTTATTGTGCTCATAGAATTCGGTAGGACGTTTGCTGAGAAAATATTCAAACGCTTGAAGGCCACTGCTGTGTGCAATACTAGTGTACAGAGACTCTACATCCAAAGTGATCAATAACATGTCACTGTCCCACTCCAGTTCCCCAATTTTTTGCAAGAAATCACTTGTGTCTTTTGCAAAACTGGGCAACACTTTCACCATATCCTGCAAGAAAAAATCTATGTACTGTCCCACTTGTTCACTGGCACTTCTTATGGCCGAAATAATTGGTCTTCCTGTTGTGGGGCTTACACATTTATGGACTTTGGGGATTAAGTAGAACACAGGGAGTACAGGGAAGTCATTGTGCATGAATTTGAATTCCTACAAAGATATCAAGCCCTCTCTGCGCCATTTGTGTAGTAATTTGAGGAGAGTCTCTTTCGCCTTTTCATACTCTTTATGAGTAGTTTTCTCATAGCAATTTTCATCCTGTAATTGTCTACAAGCTTCAATATTGTAGTCCTTTTTAGCCTAAATAACGACATTACCACCTTTATCAGATGTTTTGATCACTATATCTGTGTTCTTACTTAATTTATTCATCAGGGTGGAGTACTCTGCTTGCTTTCGATTGTACTTTTTCTTGCCATTACGTGCAGTGGACCTATACAATTACTTAATCTCGTTGGACACACAGTCGTGGAATGTATCAATTGCATCTTTGGTTGCTAGCGGAACAAAACTTGATTTGCTTTTGAACGGGGATAGTCCAGCTCCTTTTTGCAATTTATTTATTGTATTCAGACTGGCTTGTGTGCTCAGATTTACATCAGGGCCACATGGCTGTGAATCTGTTGCATTTTGTAAATCCTGGAGAGTTAAGAGAGTGGAGACATCCCCCGACGTGACGCCATCTCCCTCCACTGAAGCACCAGGAGGACGAATCTCAGACTCAGCACTCTCTTTTAATTTCTTTGGGGAAAATAATTTTTTGAGCTTAAGTTTTCTGATAAAACAAAAGACGTCTATCCGGGTGGCCGCATAGTTAAACGGTTGTTTAGGGCAGAAATTTAGACCTAGCGATAACAGTTGTTCCTCAGCCTTGGTGAATGTTATCTCAGATAGGTTTATAACAGAGTTGTCATTTATTTGCGTTTCTTCAGCCACGTTGCTTGTGGCTTCTTTTTTTGCTGTTGCTTTCTTGGTACGCTTGTTTCTTCTCTCACGTCTTCTTTTGTTTCTACGTTTTTCGTTGGATTTTTTTGTCGTGGTCTCAACGTCTCCAGTCTTTCCTTTACTAAAAAATCCAACTCCTCTTCCAAATTCAAAATAGGTGCTGAGTGTATCATGGAGTCTGAATCTCTGCTGGATTCACTGGTGACGGAAATCAAATCTATACTTGAGGGCTCTTCCTCGATGTTGCTTGTCGATACTATGGTGGTTGAAGGGTTTGCTGTTTTAGTCCCTTTGGTGCTGTACTGTTGGCATTTGACTGCACTATATTTGCGTGCAAACGTGAAGATCTGGCCCTGATCATAGTCGGCCTGCCATAGTTTCCTGTAATTTTTTCGAAACCTCAGTATCCCCAAGCTTGTCAATCTCTATATTCAACCTGTCAATTTCTTTTAAGACCTCCACCTGATCAATGGCTGCATATTTAATCAAAATATGCACCAAGTTCATGGAGGCTGCCAGATTGCTTTGTCCCCATTCCTTCAGCATTATGGGGTTCGGTTTGTCGAAGCTGGGTGGCAACATAATCCTCAAGCCTCTCGGCACTCTCCCCACATCTGCGTATTTAGATAACTAATAATGCTCCCACCATTTGGTGATTTCTAGTCTTTTATTTTTTTCCAGTACTTTGTATAAAGATTTGATGTTAGTATCTTCATGTGCTTCATTTCTACTAGGGACACATTTGAACCGGCCGTTCCAGTCGGTGTATTGCCAAAGAGTTCCTCTGCCACTGCTTGTCAAGCACGGACAGCTTCTGCCGACATGCTCCTGTGAACCCACGAACTTCAGTAGGTAGCGCCGATTCTTCACTGGCAGCTACACCTTCGTTCCCCGCCGATCACTAAAACCTCCCCACCTCCACTCTGCCTCAGAACTCACCGCGTAGCGGGTACTCCGGTCATCCCCGAGTCCTCCGACCCAGGTGTAGCTCGTTTCCTTGCAAACGCGCCAACAGAGTTTCTCGGCTGTGTGAGGGGGCGTCTACTGCAGTTCCGAACAGGATTCTGCAAAAAAGGTGGTTTGTAGGTAAACGCCGTCTTCTGGAGAGGGGTTCCGTTATCGGAAGCAAACCAACTTCCGCCGTCATATACAAAAGAAAACTCCCAAAGCCACCTCCAATCAGTAAGACCGGCGAAGCAAAGAAAGGAGATGGACCACCGGATCTGGCCTCAGATGTCTTTAATGGCGCAGGTAAACAGCAGCAGCAATGACGCGTTTCGGGCTTGTGGGCCCTTGATCACATGCAGAGTGGTTACATTTTTTTACAAGTTTTATATGCAATGAATTACTAACACGCCCCCTGATTACACAAGCCTCTTAGATCAGATGACCATGGACATAGTAGGTATACTCTCCGTTAAATCTACAGTGCTAACCAATCTCTTGTGCAAAAATGCATTTCTACTAAAAAAGAAAGGAAAAACGTAATGTTAGTTCTACAAATAGCGGCATAAATGCCTGTTGCAATCTGAATTGGAACAGCAATCTAGCTGATCCCCCTCGGATTAAGCACAAATGTCTGTCATATATATATAAATCAAGGGCACTGTGTTGCCTGAAAAGCGTCATGGCGGTGGTGCAGGGCTTTATTTAAAATAAATTAACATTGCACCGAATCTGGGTCTGCGATCGTTATTGGAGTGGTGTAGGAGTGACACCAGATGAAGAAAAGAAGCATATATATATATATATAATTCACTGAAAAAAACATAGGAACCATAGAAAATGTTAGTTTCTATTTTTGAATGTGTGTGTCAAAGGTTATTTTATGCTGATAGGAGGTCTGCCACTTTTTCACAAGGATGTTGTCATCAGTGATGTCATTTGAGTAGTCATCAGTGATGTCATGAGTGATGTCACTGACCATGTCATGAGTGATGTAATATGTGAGGTCATCAGCAGTGCATTGCACGCGCAAGTTATAGTGAGTCCAACTAACTATAACGTGGGAATTTCAATGGTTTTATGCGAGTAAAATTTCCACCTAACTATAACTGGTGTGAAACCTATGGTTTTTTCAGTGAATTTAATAGGTTTTTTAAATGCTAATTCCTAACTATAACTGGTGTGAAACCTATGGTTTTTTCAGTGAATATATATATATATATATATATATATATATATATATATATATATATATATATAAAATTTCTATGGCAAAATGAAACCCCTCATTTTGTTCCTTTTCAAATTAAATGTATTAAGTCTTACCACTTTATTCCAATCAAGATGACTTCAGGTGTGCCATACTTTTGTCATAAGTAAGACTGTTAGCGTTCTAGTTGTTCTTTAGAACACTCTGGGACATTCTGTCATTGGGCTATAGTTGGGCTACATCTGGCTGATATTTGGGCTACATTCGGGCTCTTTTGTCTCTGATGGCCATCTTGGGAGACTGCATATCAGAATTTTTTTAATGAAATATAAGAGGATTTGAGAAGTCACTCAAAATGTGCCCTAATTTTTCTTTCTTCAGCACTAATCATAATTTCTATGGCAAAATCAACCCCCTCATTTTGTTCCTTTGCAAATTAAATGTTTTAAGTGTTAACACTTTATTCCAATCAAGATGACTTCAGGTGTGCCATACTTTTGTCATAAGTAAGACTGTTAGCGCTCTAGTTGTTCTTTAGAACACTCTGGGACATTCTGTCATTGGGCTATAGTTGGGCTACATCTGGCTGATATTTGGGCTACATTTGTTTTTTTTGACTCTGGTGGCCATCTTTGGGCTACATTGGGCTACATTGGGCTACATTGGGCTACATTTGGGCTCTAATATATATATAGCCCAATGTAGCCCAATATATATTTTTTCAAAGTTAATTTTCGTAAAAACCACTGGAGCATATATCTTGAGACATACCAAAGGCACATCGGGGTACCAGTCCCTACAATTTTGCCAAGTTTGGTGGAAATCCATTCAGCCGTTCGGGCTAAAAGTGAGTCCAACCGCCCTATGGAACTTAACATGGGGAAAACACGTTTTGGGACCCCCCTTTTATCTCGGCCCCCGCTTGACGGATCCCCCCGAAACTTTCAGGGAAGGAGCGGAGCGCAGCAAGGAAAAGTTAAGGAAAATTACAGGCAGATCCCTCATTCGGCGCCAAAGTTATTCCCAATAGAATGTTGCGGATTTCCTATGGAAAACGATCCTAACTATAACTACCTACCGCCAGTAGGTAATATATATATATATATATATATATATATATATATATATATATATATATATATATATATAAAAGAAAAGAAAATATATAAAAAATAGATATCTTAAGAAATTTGTTGAAGAATGAAACTTTGTAATAGGTATTTTATGAAAACAATGCGAATTTTTGCACATGAGTTAAAAAGTACTGTAGTACTAGCACTTTATTGAAAAATCATGCGTATGTTTGCACATAAGATCATTATTATTGAAATAGATCAGCACTTTATATGCCTAAAGCACTTTATCTATCTAAATCCTTTCTTTGCTTTCTTTGCACGGTAAATTAATTGTTTTTACTAGTGTGCATATTTTAGAAAGGTTTTTAGAAAGTTTTTAGCTAACAAAGTAGTTAATAGTTTAGTAGATATATGTGTAAGACAGCTAGTATACAAATTCTCCATGTATCAATTAATAATAACTGGTTCCCTATGAACATATCTTTTGACAGGCAGGCGAGTGAAATATGACTGAATATTTCCTAATGGATATGTATTAGGGCACTTGCCCAGTATTTCCTGTTCAGCGAAAGTTTGGATTTAGACATCAACAAAATGAATTTACATATGGCAAAACGACATCTGGTTATTATGAATACAAAGCATCCTAAAAAATTGGACATCGTGTGTATTTAGCATAAAATAAAGCTTAATGCAATGTGATAAAAAGAATTGAGCATTAAGGGTTGGGCAAGTTAGCATGAAGTAATGCTTGACACAATTTTAGGAAATGAATAAGAAGACAAAATATGAGTGTCCTTGTCATTGTACTTTAAAGCTCTAACCATAAAGCAAAATGCAAGAGGATATTGGAAAACATTGCAAATGTAAATATGTCCAGAGTATCTATGAATTTAATAGAAAAGGTGTCTTAGATAGAGTTATACATTTCTTTTTTATGTCGTAAATTGCAAAAAGCAAAGAGTCTGTTATCCATGTCCATGAGTACAATGACCATGTGACCTATGCTCTGGTATAAAGACTTTGTAAAATTTTAAATGGCTGCCCATGTGAACAAGGCAGGTGTGCCGAAACGCGTCATGCTATTTAAATAAAAACAACCCTGAATGGCTGATAGCTAAATCTGCTCCTGTGTCGGTGTCCGATTTTTTAAGAGAAAAAATCAGGTGTGGTTGGAATATATATATATATATATATATATATATATATATATTCACTGAAAAAACCATAGGTTATAGACCATATATAGTTAGGAATTAGCATTTAAAAAACCTTATTTTACTCACACAAAACCATTGAAATTCCATATATAGTTAGTTGCACTAACTATATATCGCGCACCCGCAATCCACTGCTGATGATGTCACATATTACATCATTCATGACATGGTCAGTGACATCCCTGATGACATCACTGATGACATCTCAAGTGACATCACTGATGACATCACTGATGACATCATCCAGTGACTGTGTGTTTCTGTAAAGTTTAAATATGTTTTACATATTGAAGAATGAGTAGATGTATAAGTGTCAGGATGTCATCAGTGATGTCATCAGTGATGTCATTTGAGATGTCATCAGTGATGTCATCAGTGATGTCACTGACCATGTCATGAATGATGTAATATGTGACATCGTCAGCAGTGGATTGCGGGACCGCGATATATAGTTAGTGCAACTAACTATATATGGAATTTCAATGGTTTTGTGTGAGTAAAATAAGGTTTTTTAAATGCTAATTCCTAACTATATATGGTCTATAACCTATGGTTTTTTCAGTGAATTTTCAAGGTTTTGTAAATGCTAATTCCTAACTATATATGGTCTATAACCTATGGTTTTTTCAGTGAATTTCAATGGTTTTTTAATAGCAAATAACAAAAGCTTTAAAATGTATTTTTCTTTAAATCAAAAAATATATTTTACATGTTTTTAATACTTTTTTTTTTAATTATATTTTTTGTTTCGCTCTCGGTACGCGAACCGGTTAGCTTCCGTTAGCGCAATTTGGTGCCGCGACCCGGTCCGCGAACCGGTAAACGTTCCGTTTCCGCAACTGTTGCGTTACAAAACAACATCGTGACGCGTCGCGTCAGCGTGACGTATCGCGCTGTCGCGTAATACGTCATATGACGCGCCAAGGTAGCGTACCCAGAAGCGAACTGGTACGCGAACCGAGGCGCGAAACGCTGCTTCCCGGAAGCGATCCGGGACGCGGCCCAAAGCGCGTAACGTAAACACAACAAGTCATGTGACTCGGTAATAACACTTTTCATTGGTTCATTTCACTTTTGGTTTCCTAATGATGTAAGACTAGGTCATGTGACCTAAAACTAACACTTTTCATTGGTTTAGAACTATTGTTTTTCCCAAATGATGAAAACCCCTCCTTCTTTCCTCACTCTGACTTTCATCTTTGTGAGAGAAAGACCCTTTGTGATTAGTGAGCAATGGCTCCATTAGTAGCTTCAGCTGGTGCTTCCCCACCACCTCCACCACATCCAAGGAAGAGAGGACCACCTGCTGAAGTTATCATTCAGCAAGAGGAGGAAGAAGAGGAAGAAGAGGAAGAGCAGCAAGAGAGGCAATTTTTGCATGAGGAGCCCAGGAGGTCTCATGTGAAAGTAAATTATATTTGGCAATTTTTTACTTATCCCCAGGGCCAAAAATAAGTCAATGCACGGTACGTAACTTGCCTTATATGTAAAGAAAGCCTGTCCAGAGGCACCGAGAAGAAGTACAGTTACGGGAATTACACGATGCATCCCCATATGAGTAGGTGGCATCCTAACAACTACAGTGCTGCGCAGTTACGTGACCAGCAAGATAATCCTCCTTCTATGGCCAGAAGATCAGTTGTGCAGGAAGTGACGGGACCAGAGGCGAGGGAGTTGGTCCCAAATATACAGATGAGATTCGGGGAAGTAAAACAAGTGTGCGTGCATTGCAATCAGTTCATTTGCTACAGAGAAAGTAGCATCACTCTGATCAACAGAGCTATCGACAATCATGTTTGTCCGAAACGCCCCAGACAATAAATTCTTTTTTTTTTGTTGCTCCTGTTGAGCCCTTTACAATGAATCGTTTTCGTTTCCCCCCCCTAAAAAAACCAAAAAAAATATAAAACTGTTCAGAAAATACAAAAAAAGTAAAAAAATATTCAGAAAAATAATAAAAAAAATATAAAACAACAAAAACAATAAAAAAAAGTTCTTTTCAGAACAACCTCCCCGTTATAAAAATATTGGTAGAATATTTGGAACTCTGCCAACCTCTATTTCTTTTGGTTCGCTTCCCCGTTCGCTCTCCGGTACGCGAACCGGGAGCGAACCAAAAACATTTTTTAAAAAAAGAAGAGTAATTATAAGGGAAGGAAACAGACAGTTATGTTAAAAGAAAGACAGCTATAGGGAGTAAAGTAGAGATACTGTTTAATAGATCTATTTACTGAAGAAAAGATTTAAGAGAGTATAATTGTGAAAAACAAAATAGATAAGGAAGTGAGAAAAAAAAAGAGAGTAGAAGAATAACAAACAAGAGTTTCTTAGAGAATGTGAATGAATAATCAAATTAAGATTAAAACATCGGAATAACAGAGAGAAAAAACACAATGCAGAAAAGAAGAAGTAACAGAAAAGGAATGATTGAAACAGCAAAGAAATGTAAATAACATAGGGGTATATTATCAACAAAGGCGATAACAATTTTGCTGCTTTTATCAGCAGAAATCTGACACTAAAGAAACTTTTGCGGCAGTTTTCTGCCAATAATTACTGCTTTTATTGGCAGAAAACTGCCACTAAAGCCACTTTTGCGGAAGTTTTCTGCCGATAAAAACACTGATAAATTTATTGCCCGTGTTGATAATATGCCCCTTACTGTGCTTGAACTACAGAGAGAAAGCATAATGAACAAGTAGTGAAAGAGTGATCAGTCAGAAACAGTAGGATTAATAGAGACAGAGTGAGTGAACAAGAGTGACGAAGTATGAGAAGAGAGGGACTGACAAAAATAGTGGAAGGAGTAGAGTAAGTAAGTAATAGAGAAAGGATTGAGGGATGTTGCAAAGGCAGGAAAGTGAGGGTTAAAGAAATGAAGTAGTGAAACTAATAGAAGTTAAATGTGATAGAAATGTAACGAAAAGAGTACAAAACATTTACCTTATAATTGTCGTTAACTTAGTCACTTGTAATTTTTATACTTTCAATCTGTGAAAGAGAGAACAAACATTTGAAAAATATTAAAACATGTATTTAAAAATTAGAGAAGACAAGGGAAAAGATTGAAGGACAAACAGTTTTTCAACAACTTTGACACTTACAGAAGCCTCTGCTTCTCCATGCCCCTACACAGTCCTAAAAATGTACATTTTAAACTAACAGTATCTTGATGCAGATGAAGTGAGGCCTATCTTGCAACATGGTGCATCTTTTGCACTGCTGCTGTCTCACAACAGTGATGCAATGGCAGCGCAAAAGAGGTGCAAAGCCATCATAAAATTGCCCTTAACATTTTAAATATTTGTTTCAGGATGCCAATAAGATGTGTCCTATCCAGAGGTTTGTTTCAGGTGAGGCCTACTCAGGGTTCCAAATGAAATTTCGAGTTGTTGAAGAGTACAGAGGAGATAATACATGTGAAGGCCTACCAATGAAGTAAGTCAAGTCCACTTTACTCTTGAACAAAGGCCAGACCTCTTCTGTGTCCGTGGACAGACCTAAACTTCATCTGCACAATGTCATTCGTAAACTTATGAAACACAGGTGATGTAATTGAAAAATGTGGAGTTTCTTTTCCTCATTTCACAATCACATCACCTGTGTTGCCTTTGCTTAGGTATCTCATAGTGCAGATGTAGTCCAGCATATGAAACAGTACCCAGAAATGCACACTGCATGCAACAACTTTGACACTTACAAAAGCTTCAGCTTCTGCATGCCCCCTACACAGTGCTAATTATATACATTTCAAACTGATGGTATCTTGCTGGAGATGAACTGAAACCTATCTTGCAACATGGTGCATCTTTTACACAAAAGTGACCCACAGCGGAGCAAAAGAGGCGCACGCCCATCATAAATCTGACCCTAACATTTTAAATGATTGTTTCAAGATGCCGATAAGGTCTAACCTATCCACAGATTTGTTTCAGGTAAGTCCTACTCAGGGTTGCAGATGAAATTTAGGTTTGTTGAAGAATACAGAGGAGATAATACATGTGCAGACCTACCAACGAAGTGAGTCATGTCCACTGCACTCTTGAACAAATGTCAGACCTCCTCTGTCTCCTGGAACAGGCCTAAACCTCATCTACACAATGTGATGTGTAATGTTTGGAAACACAGGTAATATAATTGAAAAACGTGCAATTTTTTTTGCTCATTCCACAATCATATCACCTGTGTTTCCTTTGCTTAGGTATCTCATTGTGGAAATGTAGTCTATCATATGAAAGACTACGTAGAATGTGAGCACTGTATGCAACAACTTTGACACTTACAGAAGCCTCTCCTTCTCCATGCCTCCTACACAGTTCTAAATGTACATCATAAATGCAAACAGTACAGAATTAATTATACATGTTAAATGGTTTATTTTTGCTGTTCTCAGAATGTATCAAATTTCACTAAAAACAGTGACTTGAAGGTATTCAGCATATAACAGCGGGGAAAAAAAAACACAATCAAAATGATTGTGTTTAAAAAACCCATACAACATAACAAATCAGAATTCAGAACTCCTTAAAGTTAACTTACTTTCCATGACGTCGAAGGATGTCCTATGAACAGCTTACACTCTGTTGTGCTGTTATTACTTTCAGCCCGCCACTTTCTGAAAGAAAACCTCCATCGTTTCGAAAAATATGTTACATACAATAAATGACTTCTCGCTCTCTACCACACGTTTCCACAAGGCCAAATCATGTCAGAGCCATTTATAACTCTTGGATTTCTTGTAAGCCAATCCCGTCATTTTGCATTTCCGCAACTTTCAGAATTAAAATGTTGAAGATCATTTTCACAATCCTGGACTAGTAATATCTTCCCCTTCTTCCTCACTCATGTTCTACATTTCCTATGACACTGATACTGCTTACTATGAAGCAGACTTACACTACCTCTATGACTACTACAATTATTTAATTCTCTACATCACTTTTAATCACAAAGCAATATAAAACAGTAGACAGCATTGCAGACTTACATTCCCTCTACTCCATGTTTTGATTGGCTGCTTCAATTAGCTTATAAAAAGAAACAGTTTTTCTGAACTCATTCAAAGTGCAGTTATTTTTCCATGACGTCAAGTGTTATGGTAAGAAGTTATGTCTCTGTACTACACTTATCCTCAAGGCCAAATCGTGTAGGAGCCATTAGAACCTCTTGAAATTCCTCAGAGCACATCCCGAGATTCTTTCCCTAAAATTTTGGTTTTAAAAACACCAGGTAAGAATTTTTAAGGTCATACGGCAATTTTTGATTGAAAATTAAAACAGAATCGTTGCAGAATGACCAGCCATTTCTAGACTTTAAATAAGCTGTGTAATGTCCTGATGTTATTGAAGGACCGTCATGATATATAATTGCTGCAGTTACAAAAGTCCTTCCTGATATTGACAACTGTGAAGCTACAAAATTTTTAATTAAAGTTGTCAATTTTGTTCCATCAGGCCTACATCGTTGGAACATTAAAATGACATACTGGCCATATGTTCGTATAAATAAAGTTGACATCATTTCAGATTTACATTGGCTACACTCCATGTTGTGATCAGCTGCTTTTACTAGCTTATTAAAAGAGACTGATTTACTGTCTGGCAAAGTTAAATATATAAATCTTTCTGAGTCTACACTAGTAGTACTTGATACCCTACAGTTCTCGCAGTCATGCTGCCATTGATAAGAAAGCCCAAACAGGTGATCTACATCTACACCTTCAGCATGCAATACATCAAGTATATACATTAAAAACCCCTGACAATCTTGCTGAATATTTTGAGAGAATTGTGTTTGGCCTGAACATCTGTCTAACAGATTTCGAATTTCAGACACACTTTCTATTTTTGTTCTATCTGTGCTACATTTCTCTAACACAGAATTTAACAAACTGCAAAATCTTTGATCAGAATTGACCACAATCTCTTCTTTTACATTTTCTAGAGAAAACAAAACATTAACCACTACATTAGCATAGCAGTTGACACCAGAACTGTTTTCAAATTGAAAACCAACAACATCTTCAACAGAATCCTTTTTGTTTCTGCTTATAATTTCAGGTTCATCGACTTTTCGTCTTTTTGCTGCAATCTCCCTAGTATTGGTCACATTTCTTCGTTTCCGGCCTACCACACTTTTCTCAAACAAAGGATATTGAGGCAAATGTGGCGCATACTCTCTTCTCAACCTATTGTATTCCTTAACACAATCTAGATCCGCACAAATGTTTGTGACATCACACTCAATCAAGTACAATCCCGATAAAGTTCTAACTCGTGACAATGCCACATATGCCATACCCTCCTTGAACACAGAACTGCCAATATTCACCAATGCACTGTCTACACTTAAACCTTGCGATTTATGGATTGTCACCGCATATGCCAAGCAAACAGGAAACTGCTTACGGCGAACATATAAGTCTTACAAGCAAAAATCTAGCAGAACAACGACCAATTAGCTGTACTTCCTCAATGCCATCAAATTTAATTTTTAAAAATTCAATTCCATCTCTATTTCTGTATTTCACAAAATCAACAACATTACCCATTGATCCATTTACCAGACCTCTTTCAACATGTAAATTCCTTCTTAAAATTATACGGCAGTTCAAGCACACATTCAGAGTCTTTTCAAAACCTGCAGTTTTAGATATAGTCTTCTCTAATGAATCCAATTTTGTTTTCAAATTCTCAGACAAAATAATTGTTGATCCCATATGCTCTACTCTGTCAATAGCTTCCAGTTTCACAATCTCTTGCTTTTCTAAATGCAACATTTTGTTGTTGAATGTGGCACATTCTGCAAGAGTTGGCATCAAACATATTCCAGATTTTTTCTCAATAATTTTCTGAAAAATATTCTCAGGCACAACATCTTGTTCTGGATATAAATTTGACAGTAATCGTGCATGTAAAGCTTCTTTCCCATGCTCGGTCACTTTTCCAATTCTAACATCTTGTAGAATATTCTTGTAAACTTCATCCTTCGCCTGACGCATATTTTCATGCAGTTCAGCATAATTGAAGTTTAACCATATATTGACGTTGCCAATGCTCCCTAGGCACTTCCTGGTATCTTCATGCGTGAGCATTTTGAACACAGGTTGCCCTTTCACTGGTGTCAGCTGCAGAAGATCTCCGAAAACAATGATGTGTTTGCCACCAAATAACACATCATACTCTGTTTTGAGAACTTCTTGCATTCTCAAATGCACAAAGGCAAGCATGACATTGGAAACCATGCTTACTTCGTCAATGATAAGAAGTTTCATTTTCCTCAAGATTCTTGAAACTTCACAACAAGCATCTCCAGATAGCTTGTGATATTGTAATTTGTTGTCATGCTCCACTGGCAGCATCAGTAAACGATGTAAAGTAATCCCTTTAATGTTATGTGCTGCCAGTCCAGTTGGAGCGGTGACAACACAAGACAGCGATGACTCAGTCCTTTCCTGCAAATAACATGAAATTGCTTTAATAAGGAAACTTTTTCCAGTTCCCGCTTCTCCACTCACGTACAGTCGGACAGGCTTCAACGACGTACATGAGCACTCTTTCTTCTCATGACTTAATCCATGATCAATTTGCATGGTAACTTCGTCATATATTTTCCTCTGCTCAACGTTGAGTTGTCTTTCCAACTCTTCTAAGTTAACCGCATCCTCCTGAGCATGTGCCATGGCTCTTTCCACTTCATTCATAGCAGTGGCAGCTTCATTTTCGATAACAGGTCCTCCTAGTGGATCCTGACTCAATGAAGCAGAACTCTGACTGTCCTGAGAACTGTCTCTGGCAATCTCGGCTGCAATCGTTGCTTCCTGCTCGATTTCCGCATTCAACATTTCTACATATTTAGGAAAAGCAGGACATTCTATGGTCTCCTTGGCGGCAGTGAAAGAGTCTTCATAACAGAGAAAATCTCCAAGCAGTTCCTCTTCTGCACACCAAGGCTTGAAAAGTTGCAAAAGGGCTAAATAGAAAAACTCCTTTTTTTCAGGAGATTCGCCACATAATTGCTGCAGTTACAAAAGTCCTTCCTGATATTGACAACTGTGAAGCTACAAAATTTTTAATTAAAGTTGTCAATTTTGTTCCATCAGGCCTACATCGTTGGAACATTAAAATGACATACTGGCCATATGTTCGTATAAATAAAGTTGACATCATTTCAGATTTACATTGGCTACACTCCATGTTGTGATCAGCTGCTTTTACTAGCTTATTAAAAGAGACTGATTTACTGTCTGGCAAAGTTAAATATATAAATCTTTCTGAGTCTACACTAGTAGTACTTGATACCCTACAGTTCTCGCAGTCATGCTGCCATTGATAAGAAAGCCCAAACAGGTGATCTACATCTACACCTTCAGCATGCAATACATCAAGTATATACATTAAAAACCCCTGACAATCTTGCTGAATATTTTGAGAGAATTGTGTTTGGCCTGAACATCTGTCTAACAGATTTCGAATTTCAGACACACTTTCTATTTTTGTTCTATCTGTGCTACATTTCTCTAACACAGAATTTAACAAACTGCAAAATCTTTGATCAGAATTGACCACAATCTCTTCTTTTACATTTTCTAGAGAAAACAAAACATTAACCACTACATTAGCATAGCAGTTGACACCAGAACTGTTTTCAAATTGAAAACCAACAACATCTTCAACAGAATCCTTTTTGTTTCTGCTTATAATTTCAGGTTCATCGACTTTTCGTCTTTTTGCTGCAATCTCCCTAGTATTGGTCACATTTCTTCGTTTCCGGCCTACCACACTTTTCTCAAACAAAGGATATTGAGGCAAATGTGGCGCATACTCTCTTCTCAACCTATTGTATTCCTTAACACAATCTAGATCCGCACAAATGTTTGTGACATCACACTCAATCAAGTACAATCCCGATAAAGTTCTAACTCGTGACAATGCCACATATGCCATACCCTCCTTGAACACAGAACTGCCAATATTCACCAATGCACTGTCTACACTTAAACCTTGCGATTTATGGATTGTCACCGCATATGCCAAGCAAACAGGAAACTGCTTACGGCGAACATATAAGTCTTACAAGCAAAAATCTAGCAGAACAACGACCAATTAGCTGTACTTCCTCAATGCCATCAAATTTAATTTTTAAAAATTCAATTCCATCTCTATTTCTGTATTTCACAAAATCAACAACATTACCCATTGATCCATTTACCAGACCTCTTTCAACATGTAAATTCCTTCTTAAAATTATACGGCAGTTCAAGCACACATTCAGAGTCTTTTCAAAACCTGCAGTTTTAGATATAGTCTTCTCTAATGAATCCAATTTTGTTTTCAAATTCTCAGACAAAATAATTGTTGATCCCATATGCTCTACTCTGTCAATAGCTTCCAGTTTCACAATCTCTTGCTTTTCTAAATGCAACATTTTGTTGTTGAATGTGGCACATTCTGCAAGAGTTGGCATCAAACATATTCCAGATTTTTTCTCAATAATTTTCTGAAAAATATTCTCAGGCACAACATCTTGTTCTGGATATAAATTTGACAGTAATCGTGCATGTAAAGCTTCTTTCCCATGCTCGGTCACTTTTCCAATTCTAACATCTTGTAGAATATTCTTGTAAACTTCATCCTTCGCCTGACGCATATTTTCATGCAGTTCAGCATAATTGAAGTTTAACCATATATTGACGTTGCCAATGCTCCCTAGGCACTTCCTGGTATCTTCATGCGTGAGCATTTTGAACACAGGTTGCCCTTTCACTGGTGTCAGCTGCAGAAGATCTCCGAAAACAATGATGTGTTTGCCACCAAATAACACATCATACTCTGTTTTGAGAACTTCTTGCATTCTCAAATGCACAAAGGCAAGCATGACATTGGAAACCATGCTTACTTCGTCAATGATAAGAAGTTTCATTTTCCTCAAGATTCTTGAAACTTCACAACAAGCATCTCCAGATAGCTTGTGATATTGTAATTTGTTGTCATGCTCCACTGGCAGCATCAGTAAACGATGTAAAGTAATCCCTTTAATGTTATGTGCTGCCAGTCCAGTTGGAGCGGTGACAACACAAGACAGCGATGACTCAGTCCTTTCCTACAAATAACATGAAATTGCTTTAATAAGGAAACTTTTTCCAGTTCCCGCTTCTCCACTCACGTACAGTCGGACAGGCTTCAACGACGTACATGAGCACTCTTTCTTCTCATGACTTAATCCATGATCAATTTGCATGGTAACTTCGTCATATATTTTCCTCTGCTCAACGTTGAGTTGTCTTTCCAACTCTTCTAAGTTAACCGCATCCTCCTGAGCATGTGCCATGGCTCTTTCCACTTCATTCATAGCAGTGGCAGCTTCATTTTCGATAACAGGTCCTCCTAGTGGATCCTGACTCAATGAAGCAGAACTCTGACTGTCCTGAGAACTGTCTCTGGCAATCTCGGCTGCAATCGTTGCTTCCTGCTCGATTTCCGCATTCAACATTTCTACATATTTAGGAAAAGCAGGACATTCTATGGTCTCCTTGGCGGCAGTGAAAGAGTCTTCATAACAGAGAAAATCTCCAAGCAGTTCCTCTTCTGCACCCCAAGGCTTGAAAAGTTGCAAAAGTGCTAAATAGAAAAACTCCTTTTTTTCAGGAGATTCGCCACTCAATTTTCGATGGTTTACCAAGTGGCATTTTCTTTGCTTGACCAGACATCCCTCACTTCCAATTACAGCATGCGCTCCTTTCTCAGTATCTTCTTTGATGTTCCTCTTGAATATGTAATTTTGAAGAACCTCATACAGACAAACATTCTCGAGGTGACTGCTTCGATTTGGATAATATGTATCCAACATGTTGGTCTTCAAAATGTCGGTACTGTTTGGCTCCTTTTCCGCCAAATACTCAATTTCCCGCACAGGTTTCAGAACTCGATTACGCGTTGCAGCAAGACCAAGACTCGCCCAAACGATACTCCTAGATTTGGCATAGAGACTTGCTGAAGACAACCGGTCAGAACATTCGTAAGCTCCGATTTCTCGATGCGACAACATCTTCAGACTGAAACTGTACAACTTCTTACTGAGGCTCTTTTCATGGGAAATGTCCTCCCACATATCCTTCAATTCTGTCTTCTCTTTTTTGGTGATATAAGATGTCACATACCGAGCCACAGCCATACAGTTATCAGCCACAAACTGTATATCCATGTTAGCATTCCACATGGACAAAATCACCGGGTTGTAGTCGTTGATGTACTTGGACTCTTCGTTCCTCTTCAAATTGTATGTGTTTTTAGGTGATTTCTTCATCACATTATGTCGCAGCGAAGACCTCAAACTGTTTACTCTTCCTTTAGAAATCACTGGTCGTGGAAAGCCGAAACGACATTTGGTGTAGAACTTGTCCTTGTTTCGGAATTTACGACGACAGTACTTTCCACATCGATGGCTTTGGAAACGTAGAACTTTTTCTCTTAGGCTTTTCTTCTCCTTTGCGTTTGGAACAGCACACGTAGAATACTGTTGTATGAAACTCATCACTGAGTCTTCTGGATCCGTTCCAAATTTAGGTGCATCCTTGATCCACAGCAGCATATGTATATGAGGAGCACCTCTTGCTTGGTACTCCTTTCTCCAGAAGAAATCCAACACCTCTCCAAGAGGTGGATTCTTCTTATTCATGATGAAAGACATCATAGCTTCAAATCTATGATTAAAGTACCTGCATACATTGACTGGATCCAAAGAGCACAGTTCTCCGGTTGTCTTGAATTCGATGTTTTCAATGTTTCCATTTGCCTCTCGTAGAAATTCAAGTAAGTCTTCCCAGCCATACTCGGCACAGCTCAGAGTGAGGAACCATGTGGGAGTTCCTAAGTTCCTCAGCATACATTTTAAATCACCATGACGGCGGTACCAGTACTCATTAGTACCACGCTGACACGCCATGAGATTAATCAGGTGACAATCTAAAATACTATCTTGGACATTGACTTTATCCATAAAGTCACTTGCGGAGATGTTTTGCATGTGTATACCACTTTTCAAGATGTGGTTCACTGCATATGACAGTCCAGACAGATCGCTTTCAAACAGGAGATGAAACAAATAGGGAATACATTGTCGAAACCTAGCATCTCCTGCATACAATCGCAAAGTCCGGTATTCAGAAGCAGGAATTTGATGAGGTCGCTCATCATATCTTCCTCCCTGACCTGTTGGAAAAAGCTGTGGGAAACACCGAGCTTCCAAACTTTCCTCCCAAACACTAATGGGACTCCCTTTGGCTTGTTTCATTTGAAACAACTCAATAGCATTCCCCATGACTTCCTTGGAATGCAAAGGATGAACACTATAATGTTCATATATTTCTTCACTAGTAGAGGGTTCTACTTTCTCAATTTGACCAGCACACAAATCGCTATCCTCTTCCTCACTTACTTCCTCTTCTGCAACATATACATTCTTATAGTATTTATTATTTTTTTTCAAATACAATGTTGCCTTTTTGACTTTCCTAACATCCACTAAATCTTGCCATATTTTCTTATTCTTTGTCGGAACCCCATTAACTAAGATAACCAGAGGTTCCTCTTCCACTTTTTCTACTCCAATTGTGTTAATGTTTTTCTTCAAATCTAGAGGCAAATAAACAACTCTTCCCTTTAATCCTCTCTGTAAATCTGATGGAGGCAATTTCCCTGTCTTTGGCTCCATTCTTACAATAGCCTGAAAGGGATGGATACTTTGAATCAAAATAGATTCATAAGTATTTAAATCCTTCAATTCAGAAGGAATCTCAACCAATTCCAGATTATTATGAACTGCTCGAGCAGGCATCTGGTTTTGATTTAATTTGCTACAACAATAAGTACACACACGTTGATCCGATCCCAAATCAAAACAATTTTCTACCATCAAGTATGTTGTGAAATCCTTCCATTCACTATTATTTTCCCTTTCACTTTTTGCATATAAATCCACTAACTTAGTCTGATTCTTATAATAAGTGCGTCGACAACACACACAAGTGAAATTAGGCCTCTCACTTGATTTCACCTGAAACGTCGCAATTTCCCTCTGAAAATTATCTGTACTGGAAACCTGTACACTATCTTCCACATTACCCTCTTCTTCTTGGTCAATTTCAACATTCTCCTCTTTACTTCCAAAGTAACAAAAATCAATTTCTGCACAAATATTCTTCACATCTACTTCTGAACCATGCAAAAGAGCAGCGCATAATTGTTTAAGCATAATTGCTGGACTCTTAGCATAATACAACATTCTAACTAATTTCCTCACTTTATTATGATGCACTGCTAGCATCCTGAAATGATGAAAAACACTCTGGCATACTCTCCTGGAAAGACAAGCCAGTGAATGACCATGCAAACCTGTCACTTCTCTCACTCTGCAAGGATCTAATTCTTGCAACAACTTCATTTTCTGCTTCAAACTTTTCTTATTAAATGTCCGTACAAAATCACAAAGCAAATTGATGGAATCCTGTCGCACACTGCAAATACTACTACACTTCCAGGTGTACACAGGACCCTTAGGACGTCTTCCTAAAACCTCATTACCTAACACCTCTTCTGTCTCTGTTGTCACAAGTTTTTCTTTTTCAACTGGACAACCATCTTTCACTTCATAAGCTCGACCACTGGTGTCAACTGCATGCACCAAATCATTATCCTGGAAATAACTCTCCTCATTAAAAAATGCCTCACAACTTGAACTATGCATCCATTCTCCGGAAAAAACTTCACAAAAATTACTACGATTAACTATTCTCTTCCATCTACTATTTCTTTTGAAATCATAAATTTCCTTATTTAGCTTCCTAATTCTATTGATTATCAAAATAAATAACTTACGTTTAATTTCAAATGCCTGATCAATAACTTTCTCAACTTTTTTTTTTCTCTTATAAAAAACCACTTTCTGTTGACCTTTCTTAATATTTTTTAACAAATTGCCAATTATCCTGTTGCGGAACATTCGTTTACGAATGTCCCTAAACTGTTGTTTCCTTCTACTATCATGCACAGAGTTATCTCTTGCTCTAGCAGTAACATTTTTGATTGGCCTTTCCTTTCCGTTTAAAATGCTTCTCTTATTCTGGACTGAAACATTTTCTGTAGTAATATTTTTTTTACTACAAATATTTCTTATAAATGTTTTTGTGCTCTTACCCGGTGCTTTCTTGGTGACTTGACAAGTTTTTTTGTTAGAGGACTGCTGCATTATATCATGTACCTGCTGTCTTTGACGTTTTGCTGCCTTTCTAAGTCTTTCTTTGGTTGGCATGGTCAAATCTTGAAATGATCTGCAGTTGAATCTGTGGTAAAATATAATAAAAAATGTTATTAACCACTATTACCAAACAGTAAATCAATAACAGTCATCAAAAACTTAACACACTACTTGACATTTTTACATAGAATATTTTTTAGTGCTTGGCAAATTTAGAATACAGAAATAGCAGAAAAGAAATGGAATTCATATTCATTTTACCTGTACTGTTTTATATGTGAATCTGATCTAATTTTATGAGCATATTTTAATATTTTATTGAAGACATTACACATAACCTGTTTTTGAAGGTGTCTTTATTTTTAAATGAAACGGTTTACATTTTTACTTTTCATTTATTATAAATTTTTAAAATAAATGTTTATAGTTCCATAGGCTCAAGCACGTCAGCTTCCCATCCTATGTCATACAATTCTGACAAATCTGCATCCTCATCATGTTCTTCTTCATCCTCAGGATTTAAATCATCCAAGGGATCAACATCCACTGATGTTTCAATTACGAGTTCAATGATGAGGTCAAAATCAACTGATTGCTGATTGTCGCTCATGTTGATGTTGTCGTTATCTTTAAAGAAAGATAACAACAATGAGATGTTGCAGAGTAAGAGACAAATCTCAGAGATTATAATAGTAAAATTGTTTAACAAGAGTAACATTTTGCAGCTATTATTTAGCCATGTCCAGCAATGCTGAGGAGGTGAAGCCTATGTCCAATTTTTCAGTGAACAGGACTCATCTCTTCTTAACCTTGGATAAGCCTCACCGACTCTGTGTCCCCTGCACATACTTAAATGTAAAGGGGCAGATTTATGTTAACTGGCACATCCCCAGGGATGCACCAGTTAACGTGCACCGCTGCTCTGCCACCCATGGTGTGCCGCATTTACAATCAGATAGGACAATGCTGCGTCAAAACCCTGCGCCTGCTTGGAGCAGGCATAGGTCTTGACGCAGCATTGTGGAGATGGGGCACCCCTGAGCCTTGCTGGAGCTGCATCGCACTTGCGATGCAGCTCCAGCAATGCGCCACCTTTACGGCACAGATGCGTCACGCATCTGTGCCGTTTTTGCCCCATGGTGCGCCGCATTGTAAATACAGCACACTATGGGTGGCGGAACAGCGGCGCAGGATGACTGGCACATCCCTGGGGATGCGCCAGTCATCATAAATCTATCCCTAAGCTTCTTATCTTGTTGGAGATGAAGTGAGGCCTGTCTTGCAACATGGTGCATCTTTTGCATCACTGCTGCATCGGTTTCATGTGGCACGGTTTTTTTACAGCATGACACATCTGCCTAGGTGCATTAATTTGTAATTTTGTCGCCACATAGCAAATCTTTTGCACCGCCACTGCGTCACAAAAGTGACGCACAGTGGCGCAAAAGAGGCATACACCTATCATAAATCTGTCCCTAGCATTTTAAATAATTAATTCAGGATGACGATAAGGTGTGGCCTATCCAGAGGTTTGTTTAAGGTGAGGCCTACTCAGGGTTGCAGATCAAAGTTACGCTTGTTGAAGAATACAGAGGAGATAATACATGTAAAGGCCTACCAATGAAGTAACTGATGTCCACTTCACTCTTGAACAAAGGCCAGACCTCTGTTGTGTCCATGGACAGACCTAAACTTCATCTGCACAATGTCATTCGTAAACTTAGGAAACACAGGTGATGAAAGCGTTTTTTGATTGCCTTTGCAGCATGTTTGGGTCACTTTTAACATGGCTATGTAACTCAAACAATCAAAATCTAAATTTGCCAAGCACAGGTGGGAGCATATTTACAAAGAATTTGCACCACGGGGAAAGGTCTTTTAATTTAAAATGGGAAAAATAACATCAGAGACACTCAAATGCCTTATAAAGAAGCATACACCATTATGTCCTTGTCATAAATTTTAAAAGCATTCCTTTACCTCAAAAACGATTTTCAAGTCATAATTTCAAAACTCTGCACATGGGGAAATGACTTAAAATGTCCTTAAGACACATGAAAGCGTTTTTTGATTGCCTTTGCAGCATGTTTGGGTCACTTTTAACATGGCTATGTAACTCAAACAATCAAAATCTAAATTTGCCAAGCACAGGTGGGAGCATATTTACAAGGAATTTGCACCAAGGGGAAAGGTCTTACATTAAAATGGGAAAAATAACATCAGAGACACTCAAATGCCTTATAAAGAAGCATACACCATTATGTCCTTGTCATAAATTTTAAAAGCATTCCTTTACCTCAAAAACGATTTTCAAGTCATAATTTCAAAACACTGCACATGGGGAAATGACTTAAAATGTCCTTAAGACCCATGAAAGCGTTTTTGATTGCCTTTGCAGCATGTTTGGGTCACTTTTAACATGGCTATGTAACTCAAACAATCAAAATCTAAATTTTCCAAGCACAGGTGGGAGCATATTTACAAGGAATTTGCACCACGGGGAAAGGTCTTACATTAAAATGGGAAAAATAACATCAGAGACACTCAAATGCCTTATAAAGAAGCATACACCATTATGTCCTTGTCATAAATTTTAAAACCATTCCTTTACCTCAAAAACGATTTTCAAGTCATAATTTGAAAACACTGCACATGGGGAAATGACTTAAAATGTCCTTAAGACACATGAAATCGTTTTTTGATTGCCTTTGCAGCATTTTTGAGTCACTTTTAACATGGCTATGTAACTCAAACAATCAAAATCTAAATTTGCCAAGCACAGGTGGGAGCATATTTACAAGGAATTTGCACCACGGGGAAAGGTCTTACATTAAAATGGGAAAAATAACATCAGAGACACTCAAATGCCTTATAAAGAAGCAGACACCATTATGTCCTTGTCATAAATTTTAAAACCATTCCTTTTCCTCAAAAACGATTTTCAAGTCATAATTTGAAAACACTCCACAGCTCCTATGCACAAAAACACCCTGTCAGTACTAATACTTCACATTTTCTCCAATTACAATTTCTCAAAGAAACAAAATCTATTTGTAAAACACTTGAGACAAAGCAACATTTTAAAAACACAACTTTCTTCATAATTTTCTCCTTAAAGCACACTATTCTCTATCTAAATTAAATAAATCTTTTCTCACCTTAGCAAATACTTTATGAGTTTCAAAACAGTCTCAGAAATACACCAATTTGTCTTCAGCAGAACAAAGGGTATGCACTCCAGAGGCTGCAGCTATAGAAAGCACAGAAATGCTGTAATTCATCACACATATCTCTCATGTCACCCAATCAAAACTCTTCCCTCACTTTTTTCAAATCAAAACCCTTCCCCCCTCTGCCCTCTCTGCCTTTTTTGCATAGCAACCACCTCCTGGAAGACCTCTGGTGTTTGCAAGTTCACACAACAATGTTTCAATTGAACTCTGAACTCTCAGTGCACCTGCATATCCAGTACAATCTTTCATTTAATGATTTTTTATTGACCATTCAAAATACATCTTTCAAAGAACTCATCCATGCACCCTAACTTTCTGTTTTCAGCAATCAAAATCCACCAATCACTGTTACTGCTTCATTAACACAGAAACTCCACAGTTTTTTTCATTTTAAACTCTTATTTTTTCAACTGCCATTTCATTGCCACACTTCATCTGACTGCAGCAGAACCTTCTCTCACCATGTTTTCTGTCTGGATTGTTGGACATAGTTACATCTATTGGGCTCAGAGGTATGCTGAGAACAGAAATTTACCTAACCTCAATTTACAAGATGTGGAAATTAAGTGGTTTGGCCACAGAGGATTAAAATGTCACCAATTGATACCATTGGTGAAAACCTTTATGCATTTGCCAAAACCTGACCTGTTAATTGTGCACTGTGGAGGTAATGATTTGGGCACTTTGACTGGGGTAGGTCTGGAAATGCTTTTAAAGGACACCTTTGAGCAATTGATGGCACTTTTTCCTCAAACTGCCTTGGTATATTCAAATATATGCCAAAGACAGAAATGGAGGTGGTCAAACCAATTTTGTCCACAAATTGAGAAGTCGAGGAAGCATGTAAACAAATCTGTTTCAGCTTACATGAGAGACCATGGAATGGGCTCCATGTACAACAATAACTTGCGTTACTACATGCAAGATATCTACAGAGGAGATGGAGTTCACTTCTCAGATGAGGGCAACAGAATTTTCATTCTGAAATTAAGACTGTGCATTGGTACCTACTTATAAGTACATAAATGTACCATAAACCCAAAAGCTCTTCTCAGAGCTACCCTACATCTGATCACTCACAATTATTATTTTACTCTAACTTTTTTCACTAATTTTCAACAAAGTACGATCCCCGGGGCGCTACCCGGTACGCGAACCGGAAGCTAACCTCGCGAAATTTTTAAAAAAAATGTTTTTTTTCGCACATATAAGCCTCCTCAGCCACCCTCAGAAAACCTAGGGGGTCAAGATAAGTCTACCGTGCCCCCTTCTACCCATTCTGAACATTATTTGCCCTCCATCTTGTATCTTAATTCGACCGAAACACAAAATGGTGGACTCCCGTAACGCTTCAGGTTCGCGTACCGGGGCGCTCGCCAGTTCGCGTACCGGGTCGCTCCCTGGGAAGCGCACCATCAAAAAAGGTGGGAAAGTAATTTACAGAAAAGCGACTGGAGACACTTTCACCAAATATAGATTAGCTCATACTACATACCAATCCCTACCATTTTCACAAATTTGATTGAAATTCCATTTAGCCATTTAGCCTGTAGACCTCTCTAAATACCGTGAGGTAAATTACTTCACAAAACACATCTGAAGTGTTGGAATTGACAACCAATGAAAATGTTACTTTCATTTTCTACTTTTTTTACCTGACATTTGATTGGTTATATACCTGAATATATATAAAGGAAGAGAAGGAAACACAGCCCTTTTGACTACTACTTCTTGTTGTACATTTCAATAGGATTTTCACTAATCACTTCAACTTCTTTGTAAAGGTAAGTTGTTATTTTAAAAACTGAAGTATATTGTGCACTATAAGTTAATATGGTAAACTTTTTCTGATAGTTATATACTATCCCTCTGTATTAGTTATAGATTTAGATAGACTTCTCTGTTATAGTTATGGATGGAGTTAGGTTTCTCTTGTATAATTATGAATTTACTTACGTTAAATCACATACACTTTTTTATATTCCTACTTCCACTCTGATACTATACACTGCCCAAAGATAAATTCACTGATAAAAACTGCCTATCTAAAATTAATCCCAACAGTGCCCTATCTCTACTAATATATATTTTTTTAATCCAAATTTCAGGCAAAATGGAAGGCGAACACAAAGTTTCATTTCAAATTGTCCTGCAAGAGAGCAGCCAAGAAATAATTGATCCAAATTATATAGAATTTATGGATGAAACTTGGGACCAAGAACTACTGCAATGTGTGCAAGCAGTAGATGACCTCCTTCAAAATGAGGACATTTTACACACTCAGAGATTACAAGCTATGTTCAATGAAAATAACGACATTTCAGACAGTGAAATGTTAGAAATGTTATTAAATTTTGAAACACAATCACAATAAAAAATAATTGCATAAAAATTAAAGAAATTAAAAAATAATCAACAAAACCAACAATCAATTTACATACAGTATTTGAAAAGTCTATCATTCTTTTTTCCTTATAGTACGCTCCCCAGAACGCTTCCCGGTTCGCGGACCGGGTGCTCCCCACGCAAAAAAACAAAAAAACATTTTTTTTTTTTTTGCCCTGCGGGGCCCTTTTAAAGCCTCCACATCAAACCTAGGGGGTCAGGGAGGATCTACTATGCCCCCTTATGGTCATTTCCCCCTTTGTTTTGGTCTCCTCATGTCTCTCGATCCTACCGAGAGACAAGATGGCGGCCGCTCCGGACAGTTTAGAATGTTGACAGACACCGGAGAGCCAATCAGCTTCGCTACGCGAAGTTCCGTTACGCGTCAAGTACGCGAACCGGAGCCCTGCCTGGAGCGCGCTTACAGATATATATCTTTTTTTGTACGTTAATTTCTCAAAATCCACTGGAGCACATATATTGAGACCTAGCAAAGGCACATCGGGCTAACAGTCCCTACAATTTTGCCAAGTTTTGTGCAAATCCATTCAGCCGTTCGGCCTAAAAGTGAGGCCAACCGCCCTACGCAAAATTAACATGGGAAAAACGTGTTTTGGGACCCCCCTTTTTTCTCGGCCCCCCCTTGACGAACCCCCCCCAAATTTCCAGGGGCTGCTCAGAAACAAAATGTTCCATTTTCCTGAAAACTTCAGCCAATTCCGTCCGCAAACGCCAAAGTTATTAGACATAGAATTTTCAAAAATCCCATAGGGAAAAAATCCTAACTATATATACCTACTGGCGACCGCCAGTAGGTAATATATATATATATATATATACATATATATATATATATATATTTATTTATTTTTCCGCTCCAAAATTCCCGCGGTATTCCCCGCAAAGAAGACAAGCACTCAGGGTGGCGAGCTCAAAGATTTATTGCTGAGCTCACGGTGTCCAGACGCGTTTCGGCATTCGCCTTCGTCGATGGATGACCATCGATGAAGGCGAATGCCGAAACGCGTCTGGACACCGAAATCTTTGAGCTCGCCACCCTGAGTGCTTGTCTTCTTTGCGGGGAATACCGCGGGAATTTTGGAGCGAAAATATTGCGGAGGGCACCATCCGCTGGGGAGCACCCGCCCGAGGGTGCAAGGACTCGGTGCAGTCTGGAGCAGTCATATATATATATATATATATATATTCACTGAAAAAACCACAGGTTATAGACCATATATAGTTAGGAATTAGCATTTAGAAAACCTTATTTTACTCACACAAAACCATTGAAATTCCATATATACTAACTATATATCGTGCACCCGCAATCCACTGCTGATGATGTCACATATTACATCATTCATGACATGGTCAGTGACATCACTGATGACATCACTGATTTTTGTCAGAAAGTTGGACAATTTTGTTTGGAATGATAATTGTGTACTCATAAGTTTGGATGTTACATCCCTATATACGTCTATACGTCATTTGGATGGTATCAGGGCTGTGAATTATTATCTAAATAGGAGATCTATTAATTTTTCTGCTCACAATTCCATGCTCACTGCGATGATTAAAATTTGTCTAGAGCAAAATTATTTTTTGTTCAATAGCCAAGTATATCAGCAGGTTAGAGGGGTAGCTATGGGGGCCTGTTTTTCTCCCAGCCTAGCGTGCTTGCACATGGGCTGGTGGGAGGAGCAGGTCCTCATGGTGCAGCATCAGGCCATTATGGAGAGGAGTGTACCGGTCTATCTGAGGTATATAGATGATCTCTTTCTCATTTGGCAGGGTAACATGCTGGAGGCCCAGGAATTTGTAGATAAGCTAAACAGTAATGATCTGAATTTGGAATTTACATCCACTATGAGTAAAACCCAACTATGCTTCCTTGATATAGAGGTTTATGTACATGAAGGCAAAATAGCGACACGACTATACAGAAAGCCAACTGCAGGTAACACCATTTTGCACGCGGCAAGTCAGCACCCGCATCACTTGATACAAAGCATCCCCTTTGGGGAGATGCTTCGTATCAAAAGAATTTGCAGTGATGAGAGGGAGTGCACTAGAGCTATGGATGTAAGTCGTCTGCGGTTTTTGGCACGGGGATATTCGGCTAGAACAGTCACTAGGGCCATGGAGCGAGCCAATAACCTGACTAGGGCAGAGATACTAGTGCCTAAATCTAAGAATGATACTGAGTCAGATACAACATCTAAAGACAGCTCTAGAGTCGTGGTTACTTACAACCAGCAGCATAGGGAAATCAGGCGGATTTTCAGCCGCAACTGGAACCTGGTAACGGGGGATCCCGTCATTGGGGGTTCAGTGGGCAGAAGGCCGGAGTTTTCCTTCAGGAAATCTACCTCCATGTCAGACAGGCTAGTGAAAAATCATCTGGAACTCCCGACATCTAGGACCTTTATGAATTTAAAGAAAGGTTTTCTGAAATGTTCCAGTTGCAAAGCCTGTAAAAACGGATGCAACACAACACGCTACCTCATTCCTTTCAAAGAGGATCCAGTTCTGATAACTAAACAGTTATCTTGTAAAACGGAGTTTGCCGTTTATGTGCTGCAGTGCCCCTGTGAACTCAGGTATGTAGGGAGCACCCGGCTGCCGGTTCACAGGAGAATACTGCAGCACTTGAGGGCAATCACCAATAATGAACAAGCCTACCCTGTGGCACGCCATTTTCAGGCGGTACATGGGAGTGATCCCAAACATCTTACCTATTTTGTTATAGATTGTGTGCCACCCCTGAGGAGAGGGGGAAATAGGGATGGGCTGCTCAGGGTGCTTGAAACTAGGTACATCTTGGAACTCAACAGTCGTGCCCCTGGAGGTCTTAACGCCAGTGAGGACCTATACACTTGTCTATAGTTCCAATCAAAAAACTGTTGTACCTATACCAGGGCTGGAATCAATTATACTATTTAGTTATTACAGTGGACTGTTCTAAATACATAAAATTACAAAATCTACAGTCAATAGAATTGTTTTGCATTTTCGGTCACTGCTGTGTATTAACATCTGTCAGATTGATGAATATTGAATAGGGAGGGGCTCTTCCCTTTTTAAAAAAACTGAGACATTTGCACTCAATCACTTTCAATATATCTTTTACTAGCAATTTTTGCGATGATGGCTGCTCCTGGTTACAATATGGGAATTTGATATTTTTTAACTATGTGTGACTATATGTGGTCTTTGTTTAGATACAGCACACGACACTTTACTGGAAATTCCCACTTGGGATATATTCTTTGAAGGTTTTTTCAAAAGGGGTTTGTGAAACACTGTCCTCTTGTAAATCATGAAATTTAAAAGTGGTTTTAAATGAATTATGTATTTATATATTTATATGTATATATTTATGAAGTTCTTTTGTACATGCTATTTATTTGCGCATTTGCACATGTAAATACTTCAGTTTATTTACCCACCATGGGTTGTATTCAAGATGGAACAGGACTATACAAAATAACTGTAGTCCTTCTGTTGTTTCCATGTACCCTTTTGAAGGAATGCTATGTCTTTAATGTGGTGGTTACAATCTAGTCCACCTTTTGTGTCAATGAATAGATGGATAAAATCCCATGTAACTTTGCGATCACATCATGTGATCAAGACAGTGGATACTGTCGAAACGCGTAATGGCGGGCATGCTGAGCGAGATTGAGCAGAAATAAAACACACTTGTTTGGCACCATTCCTGGGTTCCTCTCTTCGTTTATCCAGAGCTGTGCAGATTTGGCAGTCTTGTGGATTTGGGACGAGTTTTCTTGAATACATATATATATATATATATTTATTTTTTTTTCCGCTCCAAAATTCCCGCGGTATTCCCCGCAAAGAAGACAAGCACTCAGGGTGGCGAGCTCAAAGATTTATTGCTGAGCTCACGGTGTCCAGACGCGTTTCGGCATTCGCCTTCGTCGATGGATGACCATCGATGAAGGCGGATGCCGAAACGCCTCTGGACACCGAAATCTTTGAGCTCGCCACCCTGAGTGCTTGTCTTCTTTGCGGGGAATACCGCTGGAATTTTGGAGCGAAAATATTGCGGAGGGCACCATCCGCTGGGGAGCACCCGCCCGAGGGTGCAAGGACTCGGTGCAGTCTGGAGCAGTCATATATATATATATATATATATTCACTGAAAAAACCACAGGTTATAGACCATATATAGTTAGGAATTAGCATTTAGAAAACCTTATTTTACTCACACAAAACCATTGAAATTCCATATATAGTTAGTTGCACTAACTATATATCGTGCACCCGCAATCCACTGCTGATGATGTCACATATTACATCATTCATGACATGGTCAGTGACATCACTGATGACATCACTGATGACATCTCAAATGACATCACTGATGACATCACTGATAACAACATCCAGTGATTTTTTGTTTCTATAAAGTTTAAATATGTCTTACATATTGAAGAATGAGTGGATGTGTAAGTGTCTGGACGAAGGATTTAGTAGGTGCATGACTGACTGTATGAGTGAGTGATTAAATGTGTCTCACTGACTGCATGGGTTAGTGACTAAACTGTCTTAATTTGTGCATCATTATGTCTGTTGTTCTGTAAACTGCTGCATGTGTTGATCAGTAGCTATATGAGTAACTATATGGGTTATTGATTGATTGCCCAAGTATTTGTATGGGAGACTGAGTGTGTGTGTGGCTAGCTGGGAGGTGTGTGACTCTGTGCAGATCAATCTGTACTTGTATCAATGATTGTATAAGAAGGTAAGTATGTGTTAGTATATGTTTGAAAATGTAAGGTGCTCTATGTTTAACTGTATAGACAAGAAAATGGAAGTGTCATTGATTCTTTACAGGACTGACTAGGTGTGTGAGTAACTCCATGGATGAGTGGCAGACTGTGAGTGTCTGTATAGGTGTATGAGTGCATATGATAGTGTTGTAAAGATGAGTGATTGTATGTATGAATGATTGTATGGGTGAATGAGTGAAGGTGTGTGTAGACGTAGCAATCAGTGAGTGCGTATGTAGTAACTAGTATTGGTGTGTCAATGGTTTCAAAAATTATACTCTCTTTTTAACACTGGGTGAAACAGAGGTTATATTAAAATGTGAGGAGATGCATTGTATTGTCACATGAATGATATCATCAGTGATGTGGTCATTGATGTCAAATGAGATGTCATCAGTGATGTCATCAGTGATGTCATTTGAGATGGCATCAGTGATGTCATCAGTGATGTCACTGACCATGTCATGAATGATGTAATATGTGACATCATCAGCAGTGGATTGCGGGTGCACGATATATAGTTAGTGCAACTAACTATATATGGAATTTCAATGGTTTTGTGTGAGTAAAATAAGGTTTTCTAAATGCTAATTCCTAACTAAGGGGCCGATTAGGATGGCGGACGGACTTGCGTCCGTCCGCCACCCCTGAGTTGGAGGGACCGTCCGCATGGGCAGCGGCGGTCCCTCCATAGCAATTAGGATGTGACCGCCACCCTGGCGGTCACATCCTGTATGTTTTACATTGCGGCGGATGCTGCTTGAAGCAGCATCTGCCGCAATGCAAAAAACGAAAGGTGTGCATTTGCATGCACAAAGCGGCAGGCACCGCGCGGTGCCTGCCGCTTCGTGCACGCAAGGGCAGGGGGGTACCATAGGTACCCCCCATGTGCACCCCCCACGCAACCTTCACCCAGGGGGCCCGCAACGGGCCCCCAAAGTGACTGTCCGTATGCTTTTCCACGGCGGAAAAGCCGCCGCGGAAAAGCATGACTCACCCTGCATCCTAATATGGCTGGCGGTGTCTGATAGACACCGCCAGCCATGTTATTGCTTTTCCGCCGTGGTCGCCTTCCGACCGCGGCGGAAAAGCGGCGGACGGATTGGGAGACCCACCAGCCATCCTGATTTGGCGGTGGGTCTTTCAGGCCTCCTCGGCGGATTTCCCGCATACTCCGGGCCGGCGGTGGCTTCCGCCGGCCCGGAGTATGTGGGAAATCCGCCATCCTAATGACCCCCTATATATGGTCTATAACCTGTGGTTTTTTCAGTGAATTTTCAAGGTTTTGTAAATGCTAATTCCTAACTATATATGGTCTATAACCTATGGTTTTTTCTGTGAATTTCATTGGTTTTTTAACAGCTAATATCTGTAGCTGTAAAATGTATTCTTCTTTAAATCCAAAAATATATTTTATATGTTTATGAATAATTTTTTTTTTTAATATTTTTTTTTCTTCGTTCCCGCTTCGCGAATCGGGAAGCTTCCCGTTAGCTGACCTTGATGCCGCGAAATAGACCGCGAGCCGGTAAACGTTTCTTTACCGCAAGTGCCGCGTTAGAAAACAACATCGTGACGCCTCCCGTCCGCATGACGTTTCACGTTGTCGCGTGATACGTCATATGACGTGCTACGTTAGCGAACTGGTACGCGAAGCGAGTCGCAAAGCGCAGGTTTCTGGAAGCAAACCGGGAGGCCCTGCAAAGCGCTTAATGTAAACACAGCAAGTCATGTGACTTGGTAATAACACTTTTCATTGGTTCATTTCACTTTTGGTTTCCTAATGATGTAAGACTAGGTCATATAATCTAAAATGAACACTTTTGATTGGTTGAGAACTCTTGTTTTTCCCAAATGATGAAAATCCCTCCTTCTTTCCTCACTCTGACTTTCATCATTGTGAGAGAAAGACCCTTTGTGATCACTGAGCAATGGCTTCTTTAGTAGCTTCAGCTGGTGCTTCCCCACCACCTCCACCACATCCAAGGAAGAGTGGACCACCTGCTCAAGTTATAATTCAACAAGAAGAAGAAGAAGAGGAACAGGACGACGAGCACGAAGAGAGGCAGTTTTTGCCTGAGCAGCCCAGGACGTCTCACCGGAAAGAAAACTTCATTTGGCAATTTTTTAAAATTCCCAAAGGTCAGAAAAAAGTAAATGCAAGATACGTAACTTGCCTTATATGTCAAGATAGACTGTCCAGAGGAACCGAGAAAAAATACAGTTTCGGAAACTACACAATGCATCGCCATATGACTAGGTGGCATCCTAACAACTACAGTGCTGCACAGTTTCGGAACGACCTAGATAATCTCCCTATTATGGCCAGAAGATCTGTTGTACCGGAAGTAACGGGACCAGAGGGCAGGGAGATGGTGCCAAATATACAAATGAAATTGGGTGAAGTAAAACACACCTGCGTATTTTGCGATGGATTCATTTCCTACGGAGAAAAAAGCATCACTCTGATCAACAGAGCTATTGACTATCATATGCAAGTTTGTACGAAACGCCCAAAATAATAAATACTTCTTTTTTTGTTTTGTTGCTCCTGTTGAGCCCTTTACAATAAATCGTTTTCATTGCCCCCTCCAAGAAAAACCCAAAAAAATATAAAACTTCAGAAAAATTCAAAAAAAGTAAAAAAATGTTCCGAAAAATAATAAAAAATATATAAAACAACAAAAACAATAAAAAAAAAGTTCTTTTCAGAACTACCTCCCCGTTATTAAAAAATTGGTACAATATTTGGAACTGTGCCAACCTCTATTTCTCTTAGTTCGCTTCCCAGTTCGCTCGCCGGTACGCGAACTAGAAGCGAACCAAAAACAGTAAGTATAAGGGAAGGAAACAGACACTTATGTTAAAAGAAAGACAGCTATAGGGGAGTAAACTAGAGATACTATTACCCGTAATCCACTGCTGATGATGTCACATATTACATCATTCATGACATGCTCAGTGACATCATCAGCAGAGGATTGCGGGTTTTTTGGCAACGTGCCTTATCCACGGTTTAATAACGCTGCCTTTTGCTTTATATAAGTTTTCAAATTGTATGAAATATATACCAATAGGTCGTTATGAACCTTTAGGTAGTGCTTTTCTTCATGAGGTCTGGTCGCTTCCATACACATACAGATGTTTCAAAGATGATCAAGAAGTTTATCTGAATGGAGAGGAATGCACTGAGACGCCAGATCATTCACTAATGTGTAGGCACATACAGTTACACGGTTCATGCAACAAACACCGACCAAATATGGCTTGCGTGTTGCAAGGCACGCCAGTTCCTGCTATCATCCCCACGTTCAAGTTGTTGGAAAATGGTAGTTATTTGATGCTCAATAATGAAGATTGTTCTGAGTTAATTGAAAAGGGTCTGCACCTCTGTACGGGTGTTCGCTATGTGAAGCACGAAAGTTTCACGGGCCGAACTCAAGGCCACCTCTCTCTGAGACAAAAGAGCTCTTATTCTTGCCATGCCGTTGAAATCTGTCCCAAGGTTGGTATTTGTGGCCAGATTGAAAACTCCCTATGTTCATGTGTGGGAGGAAATAGAACATTTCTGCAGCAAATAACCCGTTCACTTACTGTTACGATAAAAGGAATACTTTTAATTCAGATTTGCCTTTCAATTTCAGCAAGATGGTTCCGACTATCTTTAACGCATCCTCCACAAAGACCCTGGCGCACTTTTTTAAAGTTGTTACCAGTGGTCTCGTGACTTCATTTGAGAAAATCTTTGGAGTCATCCCTGCTTCCTTTCATTCTATTTTCTCCACTCCGGTTCGTGGATTGGCATTTTTACTTGCATTACCAGCGGACGCTCTTGTGCTTTTTTACATTTTTAAATATGGATGTCCCTCCTATGCAACCTCCCACCCTGCAGCTGCTGACACTGTTCCGCAATCGCATGCTAGAATATTATGGCACAATGCCGTTGGCGATATTAAGCACGGCATATGGATTATCTTTTCGATTCTCCTACTTCACCTGTGTCCAGCCTGTATTTCACTGCCTGACCTGTGATTTCGATTGGGCCATTGATTTGTGTCTCTGCGGACCGGTTTCTCCTGACGTCGACTTTAATCAGCTGATGACTCCTATCATTACTCACGAGTTGGTTTGTCCTGGCGAAAGGATTATGGCTGTGGCATTGATGCATGGACTACTTGGTCCCTGGAATTTACTGGCGGCAGCACAGTCTTTCTTGGAACAGAGCTTTCTTGAAAACCCACCGAGCTGTCCTCTGATGGTGATAGAGGATCCGGTGCTGGGAGAGCACGTATGTTCTTTTCCGCTTTTAAATTGGATGGCTGAACTGTTTTCGGATGAAGACGGTGACTTCCTATTGGAGGCTGTTGCAGCTTATTTTGCATACACAGTTATGTCATAGACCTTTTTCATGTTTGATATGCTGAGTACTAGCATTTCATTGACAATTCATTGACATATTTGTCAAGTTTTTATTATTTACCTTGCCTATTGGCTTAAGACTCGATAAAGTACTTGGCTGTTTTATTTTTCTTTAGCATTAAATTTTCCTAGTTTTTAATGCTTTACCTTGCGGACCGTCCACATATAAACTTGCAATCTGCTCTCATGAGATGGCACTTCTATTATCTTATTCAGTTCGTTTCCGGATCATGGGGAGGTGTCATCTAGGTCCTGGATATCTTTACACCGTGTTTAGTTAGCATGGGGTCATTACCGGTTTAAACGCCATTTTTCCTTTTTTGCAACTTCTCCACACGACACTTAGTTGTTGCTTTAGCTTTCCACCTAGTAGTTCATCGTGGTTTACATGAGAATAATATGTTATTGCTCTACTATCTGCTTTGCTTGTTAAACTATATCTGTACAGCGAGTGCTAAAGTTTCAAGAACAACACGATACAGAATTGTTATGAGGTCTGATCTCCACGACTTCATACTCATAACATAAGTGCAACTTCTGCCAATTCTGGGCATGAGGCGGGTTTTATATTGCTTTGCCGAACACACATACACAACAGTTGATGCGGTTCACATGAAGAGAGAGCTGGTGTATGCTGATGTGATTCCTTCAAATCTAAGACACTAAAGTATGGGCACGCCCTAAACCAACACAAAGAGACCTTCTTAGCAAATAATATAATATGTGTATTAGGGAGGGTGAGATATAAGCAGCCGCGGGCCGTGGAGGGAGTTACGGTGAGGCAGGGAGGCGGGGAGGGGGAGAAGCAGGGTGGAGCCCTCTCTACCTTGCCCCTCCCCCTCCCCGCCTCCCTGCCCCACCGTAACTCCCTCCACGGCCCGCGGCTGCTTATAAGTGTTGCTAACTCTTATTCATTTACAGCATGTTAACATACTGTCACCATTCGCTTTTTATGTACTAGTAACTATGCTGGTAATTTTGCTACTGATAATATGTGTACTTCTATTATCTAAGATACTACGCCTGAGAAGACGGCATTAGTAAATAAACATTTCAAATACACATGTGTTCTTCTTAACTCCATGTTCTGGTTTCTAAGAAATATATAACGACCGACTGTTCATGAGTTCCACGTATCCTGAGGTACTATAAGTTCATATTCTGGATTGTCTAAACATTGAGAGTTTGTTATATCCAATGTGACACTGTACCTAGCTTGCTAAGGAGTTTTTGATTACTAACGTGAGTTTTGGGACACCCTAATTCGCCGAGGTTCCAATCCTCTATCCACAGTTATGTGTGAGAACAGAAACCCTGCGACAGGGGCACCCCCGACCCTTGCTGGAGCTTCATCACACTTGCGATACAACTCCAGCAATGCGCCACCTTTACGGCACAGATACATCACGCATCTGTGCTGTTTTTGCCCCATGATGCGCCGCATTGTAAATGCAGCACACCATAGGTGACGAAACAGCGGCACAGAATGACTAACACATCCCTGGTGATGCGCCAGTCATCATAAATGTATCCCTATGCTTCTTATCTTGTTAGAGATGAACCGCCATATGTATCATCAAAGTTTTTTGCATTTCCTAAATAGCGAACTTTAAGGAATAAATAGCGATTCTTTACCATTCCTAGTTTGCGATTAGCTATTTGCTAATTACAAATTACCCATTCATTTCCTTCATTTCCATAGGGCGGTTGGACTCACTTTTAGCTCGAACGGCTGAATGGATTTCCACGAAACTTGGCAAAATTGTAGGGACTGGTAGCCCGATGTGCCTTTGCTATGTCTCAAGATATATGCTCCAGTGGTTTTTACGAAAATTAACTTTGAAAAATATATATTGGGCTACATTGGCCTATATATATGTTGGAGCCCAAATGTAGCCCAATGTAGCCCAATGAAGCCCAATGTAGCCCAATGTAGCCCAAAGATGGCCGCCAGACACACAAAAAAACAAATGTAGCCCAAATATCAGCCAGATGTAGCCCAAATATAGCCCAGTGACAGAATGACCAATCAGCTTCGCAAACCTCCGTTACGCGAAGCGGAGCGCTGTTACAGATATATATCTTTTTTTGAACGTTAATTTCTCAAAATCCACTGGAGCACATATATTGAGACCTAGCAAAGGCACATCGGGCTACCAGTCCCTAATATTTTGCCAAGTTTCGTGCAAATCCATTCAGCCGTTCGATTATTATTATTATTATTTTTTTTTGCCCCGCGGGGCCCTTTTAAAACCTCCACATCAAACCTAGGGGGTCAGCGAGGATCTACTATGCCCCCTTATAGTTATTTCCCCCTTTGTTTTGACCTCCTCTTGTCTCTCGATCCTACCGAGAGACAAGATGGCGGCCGCTACGGACTTTTTGGAATGTTGACAGACGCCGGAGAACCAATCAGCTTCGCTTCACAAAGCTCCGTTGCGCGTAAAGTACGCGAACCGGAGCGCTGCCTGGTCCGCTGTTACAGATATATATCTTTTTTTAAACGTTAATTTCTCAAAATCCACTGGAGCACACATATTGAGACCTACAAAAGGCACATCGGGCTACCAGTCCCTACAATTTTGCCAAGTTTCGTGCAAATCCATTCAGCCGTTCGGGCTAAAAGTGAGGCCAACCGCCCTATGGAAATTAACATGGGAAAAACGCGTTTTGGGACCCCCCTTTTTTCTCGGCCCCCACTGGACGAACCCCCCCCAAATTTTCAAGGGCTGCTCAGAAACAAAATGTGCCATTTTCCTGAAAATTTCAGCCAATTCCGTCCACAAACGCCAAAGTTATTAGACATAGAATTTTCAAAAAACCCATAGAGAAAAAATCCTAACTATATATACCTACTGGCGACCGCCAGTAGGTAATATATATATATATATATATATATTCACTGAAAAAACCATAGGTTATAGACCATATATAGTTAGGAATTAGCATTTAAAAAACCTTATTTTACTCACACAAAACCATTGAAATTCCATATATAGTTAGTTGCACTAACTATATATTGCGCACCCGCAATCCACTGCTGATCATGTCACATATTACATCATTCATGACATGGTCAGTGACATCACTGATGACATCACTGATGACATCTCAAATGACATCACTGATGACATCACTGATGACAACATCCAGTGACTATGTTTCTGTAAAGTTAAAATATGTCTTACATATTGAAGAATGAGTGGATGTATAAGTGTCTGGACGAAGGATTTAGTAGGTGCATGACTGAATGTATGAGTGAGTGATTAAATGTGTCTCACTGAGTGCATGGGTTAGTGACTAAACTGTCTTAATTTGTGCATCATTATGTCTGTTGTTCTGTAAACTGCTGCATGTGTTGATCAGTAGCTATATGAGTAACTATATGGGTTATTGATTGATTGCCCAAGTATTTGCATGGGAGACTGAGTGTGTGTGTGGCTGGATGGGAGGTGTGTGACTCTGTACAGATCAATGTGTACTTGTATCAATGATTGTATAAGAGAGTAAGTATGTGTTAGTATATGGTTGAAAACGTAAGGTGCTCTATGTTTAACTGTATAGAGTAGAAAATGGAAGTGTGATTGATTCTTTACAGGACTGACTAGGTGTGTGAGTAACTCCATGGATGAGTGGCAGAGTGTGAGTGTCTGTATAGGTGTATGAGTGCATATGATTGTGTTGTAAACATGAGTGATTGTATGTATGAATGATTGTATGGGTGAATGAGTGAATGTGTGTGTAGACGTAGGAATCAGTGAGTACGTATGTAGTAACTAGTATTGGTGTGTCAATGGTTTCAAAAATTATACTCTGTTTTTAACACTGGGTGAAACAGAGGTTATATTAAAATGTGAAGAGATGCATTGTATTGTCACATGAATAATATCATCAGTGATGTGGTCATTGATGTCAAATGAGATGTCATCAGTGATGTCATCAGTGATGTCATTTGAGATGTCATCAGTGATGTCATCAGTGATGTCACTGACCATGTCATGAATGATGTAATATGTGACATGATCAGCAGTGGATTGCGGGTGCGCAATATATAGTTAGTGCAACTAACTATATATGGAATTTCAATGGTTTTGTGTGAGTAAAATAAGGTTTTTTAAATGCTAATTCCTAACTATATATGGTCTATAACCTATGGTTTTTTCAGTGAATTTTCAAGGTTTTGTAAATGCTAATTCCTAACTATATATGGTCTATAACCTATGGTTTTTTCAGTGAATTTCAATGGTTTTTTAATAGCAAATATCATAAGCTGTCGAATGTCAAGTACGTGGTAAGTGAAAACATTTTCGTGTTTATGCACACTGATCTGCTTTGAATGGTACCCCCCCCCCTCATTTCTATTAGGAGTACTCTCTCTTTGCAGATAGTGAAAGGTAGTTAACGCAGGCCTTTGCCCCCGTTGTAATCCGTCGTGCCTGCTTCTCTCTCCATTTGATTGATTGTTATCCAAGTATTTACTGTTTTAGAATTAGTTCTCTTTGGTTCATTCTCTATTTACAAACAAACACAGAGTCGCAATACTCTGTTTAGTCTTTGCAGATAACGAAAAATCGTGTAAAAAAAAGAAAAGGAATCGAGCAAAATCAGTAGGCCACTAATGGGATCTCTTTTTGACCTCGCTAAAATAGAAACATTAGGAACAACCCCTCATGACAAATACAAAACTAGTGAGATGAACTGAACTCCACACAATGATGGCTGCAAAACAGCTCGGCTCCGCCACCCACCCCGCCCAAAATAACGATAAAGAGCGGCTGCCATGATTGGTTGCGGAATGGCCACGACGGAGCTACGAAATGATGCTGCTCTCATGCTAACCCCAGCTTCAGTCTGAAACATCCAGAAACACTGTAGACTACCAATTCGATCAGTTCCGGTAGCGCCCCAATGTAACCCGGTAGAGAAGAACTAGCCCTCCCCTCTTTGACTGATGGTTCTTGTTGCCTGTCCCTTCTGTTCTCATTTAACAGAACTATTTAGCCTGCTGAAAGGGGTTGTGTTCCGACCGCTGGTTGGTGGAGACATTTTGACTATATTCTGGACCTGCGTTGTCGCGTAATGCGTCATATGACGCGCCGCGTTAGCGCATCCGGAAGTCATCCGGGGCGCGCAGCGCGTAACGTAAGCATAACAAGTCATGTGACTTGTTAATAAAACTTTTCATTGGTTCATTTTACTTTTGGTTTCCTAATGATGGAAGGCTTGATCATATGACCTAAAAACAACACTTTTCATTGGATGAAAACTTTTTTTTTTTCCAAACGATGAAAGCCCCACCTTGTTTCTGGATGTTTCAGACTGAAGCTGGCGTCAGCATGAGAGCACCACCATCTCGTAGCTCCGTCGTAGTCATTCCGCGAGCAATCATGGCAGCCGCTCCCCACCAGAAGCCTGCAGGAGTCGGGGCCCCCAAAACTTTTGATGAATTCTCAAGGCGGAGGGGACGCTTTCGAGAATGGGGTCCAAGACCTAGCAGACAAGCATCCGATTTCCAAGGTGTCCCAGGGCCATTTCAGTGGACCAGGCCCAAAAAGGAAAGAGCCTGCCGCCATTTTGAGAGTCCTGTGACAGCCGCCTATCGCTGCACCGCAAGAGTGGGCGCAACTCAGCTGAATTGCGGCTTTTGACACAGTGGACCAAAAACGGACGGAATGGCAACTGAAACGGTAAAGGGGCGCCCCACTACAACAGATGACACTCCACCTGGAGAGGCCCGTTCACGCCGCCTCCCCCGGGGCGCCCCACGCCGTTATTCGGAGCAGCATTGTAGGATACCAAAACCAGTGCGGCAACTTACTGGACATCACCTTGGTGCCATCGTTCTGCTGCCTTGGAACTATTCGCACAACAGTTTGCTACTGAAGACCCACCCCCCGCGACGCCCCACGCCGTTATTTGCTGGGTGGCAACTTACTAGACATCACTTTCGTGTCATCTAGATTTCAGCGCGTTCTGCTGCCTTGGAACTATTCGCACAACAGTTTGCTACTGATGACCCGCCCCACGCCGGAAATCTGGACGTTGTGCTGCGTTGGGACTATTCGCACAGCCGACCGCTACTTCGTTGTTTTTCCCTAAAAATGTTTATATGTTATTACTATTTTTGTTTTCTTGTATATATTTATAAATTATTAAAGTTTTATAATCTTACTACTTTGTCGGAGTGCTATATATTTTTAATGTGACACATAATTGTAAAAACTTTGATGTACAAAGAGTCATCCCTGGAATCTTCCGCTTCACGCTCGGTCCCCTCCCCAATCACAATACAGGATGGTTTTCAGATAATAGCAACGCTTCTGCTGTGACGGATCTCATCGAGTGTGGGCCTTGATCTACTATAACTCCTTTGAAGAGGGGTGAATCTTTACAACTGTGGCCATAAACTACATCTGCAGGGCTAGCTGATACCCTAGGACCAGCCTGGACAATCGGACACAGAGGAAAAGGAGTGTCAGAGGGTGCAGTAGTGAATAGAGCGAAAGGGAGGTGTCGGGCGGGCACAGGGTGTGATTCTCAGGAAAGAGCAGCGCAGATGGGGGGAGGTTTATTACCCATGCATAAGACAGAGAGCGGGGGTGACCACTGCCTGGGGGAGATGCTTGCGAGGGTGGGGAGCCATGCTAAGGATCGACAGCGTGCACAGAGTGGGTCTGGTCAAGGCATCTAAAATGGCTGCCGTGCACGACAAAAGTGTGGCATTTGAAAAAAGACAAGATGGCGCAGACAATGTTTTTCAACACTTCCTGATTTCCTTCGAATCGAACGTTAACAGACGTTGGGGCATATTACCAAAGTTAAGCGATATTTATCCCTAACGATGCATTGCAAAGATTTTTTTACCGTCAGAAATTATCGCAGATAAACCTTGCTATTATCAAAGTTTATCGCAAATACGATAAAAACCGACCGCAATGCATTAATATCGCTGAAAACTCAGCGATATTCATGCATTACCGAGCTAATCCTCTTAGCCATGTTATCCACCTCCCATAGGATAACATGGCTAAGAACTGCTCAGGGCAGCTGTTACTTTTTGGAGATATTCGCGCTTATCTCGAATATTTCCAAAAGTTGATAATAGGAGATAGCGATGTTAGCGACTGTTTCCAGTCGCTAACATCTTGGCATGCCCACTTTGCATGTCATTAGTGATAAATATCACTCACATGCAAAGTGGGGCCCAAGATGGTCGCTATCTCCTACTAGCCGTCGCTAACTGGTGTTAGCAACAGCTAGGTAATACAGATATAATTTTATCTCCGCGAAGCGGAGCGCTGTTACAGATATATATCTTGTTTTTGAACGTTAATTTCTCAAAATGCACTGAAGCACATATATTGAGACCTAGCAAAGGCACATCGGGCTACCAGTCCCTAATATTTTACCAAGTTTCGTGCAAATCCATTCAGCCGTTCGATTATTATTATTATTTATTTTTTTTGCCCCGCGGGGCCCTTTTAAAACCTCCACATCAAACCTAGGGGATCAGCGAGGATCTACTATGCCCCCTTATGGTCATTTGCCCCTTCGCTTTGGCCTCCTCTTGTCTCTCGATCCTACCGAGAGACAAGATGGCGGCCGCTACGGACTGTTTGGAATGTTTACAGACACCGGAGAGCCAATCAGCTTCGCTTCGCAAAGCTCCGTAACGCGAAAAGTACGCGAAGCGGTGCGCTGTTACAGATATATATCTTTTTTTGAACGTTAATTTCTCAAAATCCACTGAAGCACATATATTGAGACCTAGCAAAGGCACATCGGGCTACCAGTCCCTACAATTTTGCCAAGTTTCGTGCAAATCCATTCAGCCGTAAGATTATTATTATAATTTTTTTTTTTTGCCCCGCGGGGCCCTTTTAAAACCTCCACATCAAACCTAGGGGGTCAGCGAGGATCTACTATTCCCCCTTATGGTCATTTGCCCCTTCGCTTTGGCCTCCTCTTGTCTCTCGATCCTACCGAGAGACAAGATGGCGGCCACTACGGACTGTTTGCGGCCACTACGGACTGTTTGGAATGTTGACAGACGCCGGAGAACCAATCAGCTTCGCTTCACAAAGCTCCGTTGCGCGAAAAGTACGCGTCCTAGGCCGCTGCCCGGTCCGCGCTTACAGATATATATCTTTTTTTAAACGTTAATTTCTCAAAATCCACTGGAGCACATATATTGAGACCTACAAAAGGCACATCGGGCTACCAGTCCCTACAATTTTGCCAAGTTTCGTGCAAATCCATTCAGCCGTTCGGGCTAAAAGTGAGGCCAACCGCCCTATGGAAATTAACATGGGAAAAACGCGTTTTGGGACCCCCCTTTTTTCTCGGCCCCCCCTTGACGAACCCCCCCCAAATTTTCAAAGGCTGCTCAGAAACAAAATGTGCCATTTTCCTGAAAATTTCAGCCAATTCCGTCCACAAACGGCAAAGTTATTAGACATAGAATTTTCAAAAATCCCATAGAGAAAAAATCCTAACTATATATACCTACTGGCGACCGCCAGTAGGTAATATATATATATATATATATATATATATAAATATATATATATATATATATATATATATATATATATATATATATATGATCGCTCCAAGGTTGTCCACCTTTGAGTAGCTGACGAGCAGCAGCTTGATTTATGTGTAGGTGAGGACAGGAATCCACTTGCAGATGCCGCTCCGTAATGGATCTGCCCGACGCGTTTTGAAGCTCCATATGCTTCTCTTCAGGGGCTTTAACGCAAGCGGCGTGCATGACCGCTAACCCACTTCTCCAATTTCCATATGACACACCCACCAATGGGAGGCTCGAATGAGACTGTGCATTATGGGAAGTGTGGTGCGGAAAGCACAAATCAAGTCCTGTATGGACCCCGCAAGAGTGCCCGTCCTCGATTCCATGTACGGCTGCTGCTTCACTGCAGTGACCCCCAAGGATAACGGGGTGGTGCATACTCTGCGGCTGGACGGCCGCATGTAAATGATCGCTCCAAGGTTGTCCACCTTTGAGTAGCACACGAGCAGCAGCTTAATTTATGTGTAGGTGAGGACAGGAATCCACTTGCAGATGCCGCTCCGTAATGGATCTGCCCGACGCGTTTCGAAGCTCCATATGCTTCTCTTCAGGGGCTTTAACGCAAGCGGCGTGCATGACCGCTAACCCACTTCTCCAATTTCCATATGACACACCCACCAATGGGAGGCTAGAATGAGACTGTGCATTATGGGAAGTGTGGTGCGGAAAGCACAAATCAAGTCCTGTATGGACCCCGCAAGAGTGCCCGTCCTCGATTCCATGTACGGCTGCTGCTTCACTGCCGTGACCCCCAAGGATAACGGGGTGGTGCATACTCTGCGACTGGACGGCCGCATGTAAATGATCGCTCCAAGGTTGTCCACCTTTGAGTAGCACACGAGCAGCAGCTTGATTTATGTGTAGGTGAGGACAGGAATCCACTTGCAGATGCCGCTCCGTAATGGATCTGCCCGACGCGTTTCGAAGCTCCATATGCTTCTCTTCAGGGGCTTTAACGCAAGCGGCGTGCATGACCGCTAACCCACTTCTCCAATTTCCATATGACACACCCACCAATGGGAGGCTCGAATGAGACTGTGCATTATGGGAAGTGTGGTGCGGAAAGCACAAATCAAGTCCTGTATGGACCCCGCAAGAGTGCCCGTCCTCGATTCCATGTACGGATGCTGCTTCACTGCCGTGACCCCCAAGGATAACGGGGTGGTGCATACTCTGCGGCTGGACGGCCGCATGTAAATGATCGCTCCAAGGTTGTCCACCTTTGAGTAGCACACGAGCAGCAGCTTGATTTATGTGTAGGTGAGGACAGGAATCCACTTGCAGATGCCGCTCCGTAATGGATCTGCCCGACGCGTTTCGAAGCTCCATATGCTTCTCTTCAGGGGCTTTAACGCAAGCGGCGTGCATGACCGCGAACCCACTTCTCCAATTTCCATATGACACACCCACCAATGGGAGGCTCGAATGAGACTGTGCATTAGGGGAAGTGTGGTGCGAAAATATATACATAATTACATAAGATTATAGCTATTTAAAGTGTCAGCTTAAACAGAATGTTTTAAACAAAAAAAAATCCACCATCTATAGTGAGTTATAACGTTCTCAAACAATAATACTGGTGACCTAAAGTAACTATAAATTGTGCCCCTGCCAATTACCAGTTTTGTCCTCAATTATGTCATTTCAGATGTTGCAGTGATGTTATCAAGAATGTCATTGAACGTTTCATGGGCAATTTAATATGTGGTGTAATTGGCAGTGCATGGTGAGGGTGCCAGTTACAGTTATTTCAGGGCACAAGGGGAAGCATGCAGGTGTCCAATCGATTGGGTGAAGTAGGATGGCTGGATATGTCCAATGTAAAATTGCTCCATCTGACCTAAGGATTGTCATTAAGGAGCTCCTGGGCTGTGCAGGCCCGCATGGGCAGGTTAGGCTGCCAGGTGAGGTTACAATGCCTGGAGAGGCACCTACCTGGGACATCTTCTGCCCCAGGAGATGGGTCTGTACGGTAGGGGGGCCTATTTAATATTGGTACAGTTAATGAAATGGATGCTGCATAAAATAGTGTTAAGCGCTCCATTGAAGACAACAATATCTCTCAGAGCCAATGATGACTAGCATAGACCATCTGCACCAAAATGTCAATGTTTGGTTTTCTGTGGCTCTCTTTTTAATTTTGGAACATTCTAAAAGCATTATAACCTTTTCCCTCGGACTATACAGGCTGTTAACTACCCTCTCCCTCAATAAAGGCCCTCAGCTTCAGCTCAGGGCTATTACTTGTCTAGGGGGCCTTTTACAGCCACTCTGGTCACTGCTGAAACGCCCGTAAAACTTCCATTAAAAGATATGCATGCTCTGCGGATTGTTTTTCTGAAGGCACTCTGCACAAGCGTGTTTCTTAGACTATATATCAGGGGGTTTGACGCAGAACTGATGCCCATGAACACAACAGAGAAGATGCTGTTTTTGTCCCACTCCAAGCTTGATTTCGGCCTCAGATATATAAACATGAGGCACATATAATGAAAAATGACTGAAGTGAGGTGTGCAGAACAGGACGAGAAGGCTTTGCGTCTCCCATCGCTCGTCCGGATTCTCAGAATAGCAATAACAAAATAAATGTAAGATATTGTTATAGTAATTAATGGGATATTGAACATTAGTAGGGCAAGCACGTTGTTTACGATTTCGAACACAGTGAATAAGACGGTGCAGTTTGATGCAAGCACTGCCACGTGTGTAACATCACAAACGAAGTGATCAATGTAATTTGAATCACAGAAAGAAAGGGAAAATGTTAAGATAGTCTGAAACAATGCCACCGTGAAACTGATTGTTAGTGCTGCCACAAGCAGTTTCAGGCAGACAACGTCATTGACTACGGTTCTATACCGCAAGGGGTTGCACACAGCTACATAGCGATCATAAGCCATAACCACTACCACCAAAATTGCCCCATATCCAAAAAAGGCATAAAAAAACATCTGTACAGCGCATGCCCTGAAGGGGATTCTATTGTCCTCAGTGAGCAGGCTGACGATCAATCTTGGCATCACAACCAAAGAGCAGCACAGGTCCAACGAGGTCAAACTGCACAAAAAGAAGTACATAGGAACATGTAGGCGCCTGTCTACTATTATTACAGTTATTAGGGAAATGTGTTCCAGAACGATTGCAAGATATGTGAGAAGTAAGATAACGAATAGTAGGAGGTGCAGATCTTTAAGGGTTGAAAATGCCAGAAAAACAAATTCCGTCACAAGGGTGTGGTTTGTCTTTTTCATTTTATCTATATAGGCACCAAAAAAGGGAAAATTGTAGAAGAATCGATATATAACAATATCGGTTTCACTTATTTTAAAACACTCGTAGTTATTTATCAAAGTCTACCACATGATGGCACTCTTTCCCCTTTTTTAGCAGGCCAAATCAGAAGAGTACTACATAAAAAACAATGGACTTTCAAAAATGTGATAGAACTAGAACTGTCAGCCCATCCATGAATCTCCAGGTGGCTTGGAATAGTCCACAATGTCACACTTGAATGTGTGATATGTTGAGACTGGTAATGCTGGCACTTTTATTCGACAGCAGGTGCAGGAGCAGTGGGTGGTGCCAGCTGCAGTAGAATACTGAGATATATCTTGGGTCCCAGCATTTATATTTTTACAAACGAAGGTAGGTGTAATATGCAGAGCAGGGTTTCAAGAGGTTTTCGTACAGTAGGTTGAACCAGCGAGAGTGGGCGTACGTTTTAATCTGTATTGAATTCGGTACTCACAGCGCCATTTAAATACAGGTCTCTTGAGGTCAGAAGTGCATGAAACTTGGCCAGCAACTGCAATTAAAAAGAGATTGATTTATTGAACGTCACATGCTGTATCAATAATAATGTGCAAGTCATATAAAGTACCTACGGCAAATAACAAGTGCTACTAATACCGGTCTCATCAGAAATCACTAATGGTCCCGAGTAAGATGAAGTGCTAAATAGGCCCTGCCATGATTTAAAATATTATCTTTCCAGTTAAAATTTACATGTAAACTCTCTGAAAAAAAGGGAATCCAAACGAAAGAACTAGCGTTACAGCAGCAAAATCTGCCCCCGGAATTGAGGCCCATTATATGCTTTGTGTTATACTGAAAATCGTAAGTGTTCTGCCAGTAAATATATCAATTCAGAGGTGCTCAGTATGCTGGGAAACAATCCGAATAAACACTGCTTCTTGTGCTTCTTGAATATGAAACAGGTACCCTCAAATACTATATGTGGCTGTCATCAATTTCCTGCTGGTTGCTGTGGCAACGAGTTAGTATACAAATGTTGACATATCTACACTCATTGAAGGTAGTGTGATCGAGTAGGGGGGGACTCATAAACAGTGAACCTCATGGAGTTTCAGGGAGGCAATGGAGTCTGTCTGGAGAACCACGGGCCATATTATCAAGCCTGGGCGATACAATTATTGCCACATAATGGGTTTTATAATATGCTCTATGGAATTCCAATCGAAGTTCATGTTAGATGTGAAGGACATCTAACATGAGCTTCGATTCGAATTCCATAGAGCATATTATCAAGCCCATTATCGCCACTTTAGCGGCAGTTTCCTGCCGATAAAGCGGCGATAATTTTATCGCCCAGGCTTGATAATATGCCCCACAATCCTAGAGGTCAGAGGGGTTAAATCTGACTGTTCAATTAGCTGAACCCGCGTGTTGTGTCCTGTTGGACACAGTTGAATGCCTTGCTAGCCTCTCCCTTGAGAGCTGGCCCACACACTCACCTACACCCATCCAACACAGATGCTACCAATTAGGAGCCCTGCTAATAAAGGAGCCCGGGTGCACGTACTCGGGGCCATTACCAGTAACTACGATCACGGTGTTGGTGTCTGTTCATTTCCTCAGCATGTGGGCCTAAAGCCCACGGTTATCACACCGCGTATCTTTCTCATTTACACACTATCTTGATAAAGGGGGCATTGATGTTTCAATGCATGAATTCCAATCGTTCTCAGTATGTACCTTAATCTCGGTGAATTCATTGCTCCAGATCATTACGGAATGGTTCTGTCACCATTTAATTGGAATGCGAATAAAGAGGCAACTTTGTTGTTACAAGTGAAAATAACACGGAGGTTTACAGAAAAGTGCTTTTTCTTGATTGTACAACAGCAGCTTGCTATCCGATACCTCACCCTATACATAACATGTAAAACTCACGATTTGATTAGAATCGGGTTTCATAAATGAGGGTGCATTTAAATACTCCTGTGTAATCAAACATCGATTTTAATCCCATTACTTGGATGTATGACGTTACAACACATGCTTTTACCACGCATGCTTTTACAACGCGGTTTTTACAACGCATACCATTACAACGCATAGCGCTTTGGGGTGCTGGATAGTGAATAGTTAAATTTACTATTCCAACTCCAGTCCCCGTGGACACTAGGGAAGGTGTTGGATAGTAAATTAAATCTATTCCCTATCCTAGAGCGCACCACAGCACAATGCGTTGTAATAGTTTTCGTTGTAAAACCTGTGTTGTAATAGCACTGCGTGGTAAAAGTTGCGTGGTAAAGGATGTTTCCCCCACAACTTATTATCCAAAATGTATTTGAACGAAAAGAATTCCCGCATATGTAGGTGGGTTCTTGTGTATGATTACAAACAGAAAAACGTTCTCAGACTGTTGACATTTCTTTTAAATCTTTCATCATACTTACCTTATACACAAGACATAACAAGCAAAAGTAGTATTTTTGACCTGCGAACTAGCCGTGTGTTTGCTGACCTTTGATGTTTGCAGCCTCTGCAGCGCCATCAAATTGGAGTTAGGTCTAAAGGAAAAACAACATTTTTTTGGACACCCAGTCAGTCAGTTGCTATGAACAATTTAGCATGCTGCTGAAAATGACAGCATTCATCCTAGTAAATGTGTTCCTCCATAAGGATAAGTGCGCTGGCCTGGTAAGTGCAGTGTAACTCAGTGGGTTCCACATGTGCTCTCTCCACTGCTATCGTCATTATGGGGCAGTTAGCGAAAGAACACTGGGCAGATTACCAACCATATACATTTATGGGGTCATGGGATGGGCAACTTCTTTACAATGTAGAATGATACAGTGGTGATGGGTATTTCACCGCACTCAATGAAAATAATTACAACATAGATTTAGATCTAGCAACCTTGGCGTGATTTCCCCCTGACATTTTGCCCTCGGACCTCCTGTTTTTCTGACTTCATTTTTGCTGGCTTTAGGATTCTGGGCACTTTACCACTGCTGATTAGTGCTAAAGTGCATGCGCCCTTTCTCTAAAAACATGGGGACATTGGCATATTTAATTTACGTATAAGTCCCTAGTAAAGTGCACTACATGTGCACAGTACCTATAAATTAAATGCTACTAGTGGATCTGCAGCACTGATTGAACCGCCCACTTGAGTAGCCATTTAAAGCATACCTCAGACCTGCCATTGCAGAGCCTCTGTGTGCAGTTTAAACTTGTCATTTCGTCCTGACAAGTTCACCCACTTGCCAGGCCCAAACCTTCCTTTTTAATACACCTTAGGTAGGCCCTAGACAGCCCCAAGGGCAGGGTGCGATGTATTCAAAATGTTGGACATGTACTTTTAAGTTTTACATGTCTAGGAAGTGAAAACTCTTAAATTCAGTCATTGCTACTGCAAGGCCTATCTTACCTATAGATTAACATTAGAATTACGTTATTCCATTTCATAGGTGTAATTTTCAATTGGGACAATATAGACATTTTGAATTTGGTATCTCTGTACTCACAATTTAAAATCATATCCTATGGTGAAGTCGTATTTTAATTTTAAATCTGAAAATGCTACTTTTAGAAAGTTATTCTATGAAAACAAGGGAAACCGTACTCACACGGAACCAGGGTATATAATGTTACATAAAATAAAAGTTCTTGCTGACAATGAACGCATAAATTATGTTACTACACAATAGCAAATTTTGAACAGAGATTAGGATTTCTAAAGAAGAAATTGTTACACACAAACAAAAAGGAGTCAATTTTATGTTTTATACAAGTAATATTTTAGTTTTATACAAGTATTATCTGAACCAAAATATAGGTAGTGCTTGGTGTCCTATGTGAAAAAGAACCAAAGAAAAGGAGATGTGACATATTACAATATCTAAAAAGGTTTCTTAATAAACAAAAAACACCATTCACAAATTAGCAAAATTCTAAAGGGGCCACTTTTGGATATCAAAGGAGACAGAAATGATTTGTTATGTAATTACTTGACAACATTTTGACCCTGTAAAAGATCGGGGTCTCAACCGGACCTTAAGATAAAGGACCTCTGAAATTAAACAATAGAACAAATACTTGGCTGAAAAGGCAAAAAGGACTTCTAAAAGTTCTAAAATCCTAGAGTCTGAGCCCCAATATTTATACCACATCTCCATTTGAAGTTCTGTGGTGTTGGCACAGCAAAGTTCTCCTGGCACACAGAATCCAGTTGTGTCCTGGTCAGGTCAGGTTCACTACAGGAGGTGGAGACAGCATTGTGGAAGGTAGGCAAAGTCCATTCAGGTGCATATGGCAACTCCTCCCACCCTTTAGATGCAGGACAGACCTGTCAGGCAGGCTATGGGTCTCCCAGGAAAGGCAGGACACAACTCAGCCCCCTTTGTGACCCCTGTCAGTCTAAAACCCAGGAAGCTAATACACAAACAGGCAGGGGATCATGGACGGTTAAACAAGGAAATATTTACTTTCTAAAAGTGGTATTTCCAAACACACAATATAAAAATCATCTTTCCTAAAAGATGCATTTTTAAATCCTGAGTTCAGTTATACCAAAAACCACTTTTCTATCAGCTTCCCCTGGCAAGCTGCATTTGTAAATGACACAAAGCAGCTCCCATGCTAACCTATGGGGGAGATGGCCTTTCAACAGTGAAAACGAAATGCACAGTACCTCACCAATAAAGCATGTAATAAACACCAGTACATGTGCTACCTTTTCCCTCACACTGCACCCTGCCGACAGAGGAAGCTTGGGCCTACCTTGGAGGTATCTTATATGTGACAAAATGAAAGGTTAGGGCCTTGTAAGTTGGTGCACTTGCCAGGTCTACATGGCAATAGAAACTACATAAAGACACTGCAGTGGCACGTCTAAGAACCCTTTGAAAGGCTGCTGGTGTGGGTGGCACAATCAGTGCTGCAGGCCGACTAGCAGCATTTGGTTTACATGCCCTGGGCACACACTGCACTGTACTAGGGACTTAGCAGTAAATCAAATAAGCCATTCATGGAAACACCAATCCATAAACACAATTGACAGTTGGATCACTTGCACTTTAGTACTGACGTATTAAGGTGCACAGAAACACTAAACCAGCAAAACCAAAACCCAGAGTACCACCAAAATCAGGAGGTCATAATCAAAAATACACAGGGAACACGTCAAAAGATACCAAATCTAACACGTCCCCTCCAGCTGAAAGTAGAGAGGACTACCCACCCTCTTGGGAGTTCTCTTCACAAAGGCGGGAGAATCTTGACAGACCATCAGCAGTGGCATGTTCTGTGCCAGGGCAGTGTTCCACCATGGAGTCCATTCCCTCTAAGGAAAAGGGACCACCTAAAAAATGTTGGGTTCTCACCCCTCATTTCAATTAACCATCTGAGGGGCCTGTAGTCTGTGTGTGCTCAGAAGTGAGTCCCAAACAAGTAGGGTCTTAGCTTCTTTAGCGCCAAGAACACAGCAAAGGTCGCACGCTCAATTGCACTCCTACTCTGTTCCCTGGGGGAATAGCCTCCTGCTAAGGAGGACTACTAGCTGGTCTAGGGCCTCGTCCTTAAGTTGTTAGAGCACCGCTCCCACGCCATGCTCTGAAGCATCTGTCTGCACTATGAATTCCTTGGAGAACTCAGTGCCTTGAGCACTGGTGCCATGCACATGGTTGCCTTCAGGCATCAAAAGTGGTCAGGCAGGCATCAGTCCCAATCACCTTCATGGGCTGCTTCATGGAAGACAGCTCAGTCAAGAGGGCAACAATGTTACCATAGCCCTTGACAAATCTCCTATAGTGACCAGTGAGACCTAAGAAGGCCCTCATCTCCTTCTGGGTCTTGGGGGGCTCCCAAGCCAGAGTGGTATCAATCTTAGATTGTAGGGGCACCACCTAGCCATTGCCTACCTGGTGCTCTAAGTACACCACAGATCTCTGCCTGATCTGGCACATACTGCCCTTTTTCGTAAAGCCCGCCTTCTGCACTTCCTAAAACACTTCACAGAGGTGCTGTAGGTGTTCCTCCCAAGCGGAACTAAACACTGCAATGTCAACCAGGTAGGCACACTGAAATCCTACAGTCCTGCCAACACCTGGTTAACCAACCTCTGAAAGGTGGCAGGATCCTTTTTCAATCCACAGGGCATAACCCGGACTGGTAGTTCCCCTCCATGGTTGAAAATGCAAACCTCTCCTTGGCCCCATCAGTCAAGGCAATCTGCCAGTACCCAGACATCAGATGACACAGACTGAGGAACTTCGCAGCTCCTAACTGATCTGTGAGCTCATCAGCTCTGGGGACGGGGTGTGCATCAGTCCAGGTGACAGAGTTGAGTCCTCTGTAATCCACACCGAACTGGAGTTTGGGGGTACCGGTTGCTGCAGGCTTTGGGATCTGAACCACGGGGCTGGCCCAACGACTATTGAAGGGCTCAAGCACCCCTAGCGCCAACATATTAGAAACCATGTCTTTGATGCTGGCCTTGACCCTGTCAGTCAACCTGTAGATTTTGTGGTAGACAGAAGGACTCTCCCCATTGTCCACATCATGGATGCGCTAATGAGTAACACCCGGGGTTAGGAAGAACAGGCTGACAAACTGCCCCAACAACCGGTGGTAGTTGCCCTGCTGGTCTGGGGTCAGTGTAGGGGTAAGGATCACAACTTCCACTGACCCATCACGCTCCTTGGTGAACAGGAGGTCAGGGAGAGGTTCACTTTCCTCTTCCATCACATCATCTGTCGCCAAGAGCATGCTTAGTTCAGACCTCTCAAAGTGAGGTTTGAGGTGGTTCACATGGAGGACCCTTAGAGGGTCCCTGGGAGTCTGAAAAGAAGAAAAGAAAAGAAATGAAATGACTTCACATAAAGGACTGTTTAGAAATATCGAAATTCACAAGAGGAAACCAACTTTGCATTACATTTCATGTACAATTGATATCTGGCACACGCATTTTCATACACATTTCTGATATGGTGTACAAACACTAAATGTAAAGGTTTGTGTTGGAGTAGATGGGACGGTGTTTTTGGCGGGTACATGCAATGGTTAGTGGGACTTGCATTTTCAGTAGGTTTCATTTTGAACTGACTATTGGTAGCAGGTGAATGGTTAGGGGGTTCACAAGGTACACAAGGTGGGTTGGTTTAATTGCGGTCATGAAGTAGCAGTCAGTTGTTTTAGCACTCGCAGAGTGATGAGACAAGGAGGAGAGGTCTCTGTTCACTGCTAAGGAACACAAGGCGTTGAGAGATGGACATATCTACGACAAGGAGTATGCCTATCTAAATGTTGAAAATCCCAGAATGCCCAGTCTCTATTGAGTTCCCAAAATTCACAAAAGTGAGACTAATCCACCATACAGAGCTTTTTTTTTACTACAATAGGTTCTATCACAGAACCTCTCTCTAAATATCTAGATGCGATCCTACGACCATACATTAATAAAACACCAGCCTATATTCAGGACACAAGGCATATAATAAATTTAGTCGAGACACAACAACAATGGCTAGTAACCATGGACATTGAAATCCTGTATAGTAATATCCCTATACCAGGGGCTCTTCAGGCAGTCCAATGGTTCATGGATACCACTTATACTGACTTTCATGCAACCTTCATCATACAGTGCCTCAACATAGTTCTGGAGGAGAACATCTTCGAGTTCAATGGCCAGTTACACAAACATGTTAAGGGTGTAAGCATAGGTGCGTCATGCGCACCTACCATAGCAAACATCTATATGACCCGAATACACATACATCTATAATGAAGTGGCACAATTTTTTGAACCTATCTGGAAAAGGTCCCGCTTCATAGATGACATCTTCTTTATCTGGACAGATACAGAGGACATTTTTATCCTGTATAAATCTATGTCATCCCAGCATACGGTTCACTTCGAATTTTAACAATGTCCAGATAGAGTTTCTGAACATTTTCATCAAACATATTTCTGGAAAACTAGCTGTCGACTTATTTACCAAACAAACGGCACACAACACGTTGCTGTATTCCGACAGCTTCCATCCTACATCCCAGAAAAATAGCATCCCTTTCGGGCAATTTCTGTGGTTGTGCAGAAATTGCACCAATATCCAGGACTTTGACTCAAAAGCCCAAACTATGTGAGAGAAATTCATGGCATGTGGTTACCCTCAGAAACTGCTAAGGGATCCATACAAGAGTGCCAGATTTTACGATTGCCAGCATTTACTAACAAACAATAACAAAACAGATAAGGCTGAATTCGTGTTTGTGACCCCACACTCTATGCTCAATGCCCAAATTACACAAATCATTTCATCCAATTGGCACATTTTGAACATAAATGAAGACAAGCATGACAAACTACCAAAACCAGTGCATGCATACAGAAAAAACAAGAATCTGAAAGACCTGATAGTAAGGTCATGAGTGCCCCCTAGAAAACAGCCAATACAGAGAAGTATTGTAGGGTCCACACCAGTTATAGGAAATTTCAGGTGTGGTACATGGTCTGTCTGCTAACCCTAGAAACCGATGTTGTTGAACTAAATGGAAACGTGATTAAAGCCAAAGGCATTGCCAATTGCAAGACACAGGATATAATATATCTTTTAATTTGTCCATGCGGACTAGGCTATGTGGGGGAAACGTTCCTCACCTTGAACATCCGCCTAACTGAACATCGCTCGGCAATTCGCACAAAAAAACTAGCAGCTCCCTTGGTTGACCATTATATCATAATGAATCACACAGAGGAGGACATAAAATGGTTCATAATAGAAAAAATCTCACCCAAGCAAGGTTATAGCAATGAAGCGATAAGAAAAAAACATGAGTTCTATTGGATTTTCACCCTTGACACTGTTAATAAAGGCCTAAACCTGGAAATACCGTGGGAACATGTAATATTGTACAACCACTAATGGATTAGTCACCTCCTACATCTGATACCTATAATATTGAATGAAGAGATTCCAACATACGAGCATGAAATGAGGTTCGTAATACTATACTTAACGGTGTGTCCAATAATGTCCAGCAAAAGGTAATATATATATATACTACGACAGCATTTAACATCCACATACTTAACATGAGCGTATTACGACGCCCTCCATTCCACACTAGGGGACACACAAAAGATAGTGATTATAGGTCATATGCGCATATAAGGTTTAGCCATTGTGGGACGCAAAACTCCATTTGAATAGGGTGATTACAGGTCGGATACCCACAAATATGGTGAACTATCTTGGGGATTGAAACTCCACACCAATATGGCAATTATAGATTCCACATCTGTATATATGGTATAGTTACACTAGGGTCACAAACTCCACTCCAAAATGGCGATTATAGTGAATATATCCACCTTTAAGGTTAAGCCATCATGGTGTTTTAAACTCCACTCCAACATGGTGCAGATAAAAGTAGTCCTTCATCCATTTTTATAACATTCTACATCCGCATACGTCACACAGGCTCATTCAAGACGCCCCTCATTTCATGCTGACGGACACATAAAAGATGGCGACTACAGGGTGGACAGAATCTGTCTCGGAGCACTTTTCATAGCAGATGGAAGAGATTCGGGCAATCTGTGCCAGTAAGTATCGTGAATGTGGATCCAGGGAGAACTTGGCACGAGCCGGTGTCCCCCTGGGTTTTTTTGCACAGTGGGACAATCCACACGGCGCGATAGGTTTAGATAGGGTGAGTGGCAGGACTAGCAGGTAGGTATTAGTAGGTGGAATTTTGGCGGGAGGATTATTGTGAGGGAAGCTAGTGGCAAGTTTTTTGCTATCGCACTAGTGTGTCTCACTGCATTTATATTTATTCCAGTTTGGTAATTAATTTTACCTTATTGTGGAGGACGCTGTGGTTGGTGAAGCGCTTCGTGTTCTGAGGGCAGCGGGTCGGGAGGATCTCCTGAGGCCTGGTGTATCTGCTGCTGTGGCAGCAGGTGTGAGGCACCCGAGATGGACTGTGGCGCTTGGAGTGGCAGAGGCTGTGGCAACATGTTGCCGTTACACGGGTCTGCTCCTTTGGTGCCCCTCAATGTCGGAGCTGCGGGAAGAAGACAGCAGAGCATCAGCCGTTCTTCACGTCATTGGTAGGCTGTAGGCGTCTCGCTGCTCTTCAACGCCGGTGAGTTAGGCAAGTCAGTTGGGAGTGGTCTCCACCCCTCGTGTGGGCCGGGTGAACAGGCAGGCTTCACATGGTGGTGGGGCTGCCTTCATGAGCCTTTCTCTCCCAGGTGTGCAGGGAAGCGGACACAAGGGGCGGGGCTCGAGTGAAAGGACTGATATTTATTTTTCTTTACCGGCAATTCACTCTCCTGCGAAAAGGTCTAGTTTGCGGCCAAAGTTAATTATGAACATGGCTTTTTCTGGCAAAAGAGGTGCGCAGATAAATATAGCGCCCCCTGTTTCTTCTGATAAGCGCTCCGCTTTGCTTGGGGATTACTCCAGTGATAGTGGGGAGGAGGTCTTGGGGATTTCGACATTGCCTTCTGCCTTCCATGGTAATAATAAAAGTCGGTTAAGAGCTTACAGGTGGGTGGGGTGGCATTTGAGGGGGACATGTCAATTTCTTTTAAGTCTCCTGTGCCCAGAGGCCCCCCAGTTGATAAATCACTTTTTCACATTAAGGATTCACTTGATAAGGGACAGTTGGTTCAGTCAGAGTCATTAGTTAATGAAGATGTCCCTGAGGTTTTGGAAGCGTCTGATTTTTGTTCACACATTGAACCCGACGACTTGACTCATGAACATTTTCGTTTTTCATCTCGAGCTGAATCTCTTTTTCCAGCTTCCTGCCCCCCCCCAAGTCATCCCCAGTTTAATTTTGATTCCTCATTTGGGCCTCAATGAGGTCAATGGGTGTGGGTAGAACATGCTGACACACCAGCGCATGTAGTGGACAGATCTGAGCAAGGGGCTGGGGTTCACAAATTGGCAGCGCCTTCTAGCAAGAGCAGCTGGAAGGTTTCATCATCAACAGTTTCTCAGCCAGTGACTGGTGCTTCCAGTTTTGCAAATGCAGAGCATTTTGCGGCTTTGGGTACATTATCAGGTACACAGGGCGGATCAGGTGCGGATTTGTGGGTTACAGCCGGGCATTCGGAGCGGATGCCTGTGACTAATTGGAAGTTTTATAATGTGGGGGTGGGGGACAGGGAAATGCCTGGTAGTAGCAATAGGGATTTGGAAATTTTTGATGATCAATCTCAATATGGGGATGTTTCTGACAATATAAATGAAGGGGATTTGTTGGAAGGAGGTGAGGTTAATGTAAGTTCATTAAGTCATGAACATGTTTTTTCAAAGGGAGGTTATGTTTTTAGTATGTTGCAGAAGTCAAGAGCAGACAGACAGTCGCATTGGATCCGGAACAGCGACACGGTCATCGTCAGCGTGATGATCCCAAAGTATTTCAGAAACGTGCTGCTCAGCTAACGACAGGTAAGCCTCATTGGTGGGCTTCTTGGTCTCAACCTTTGACTGTCAAGTGCAATACACGTTCAGTTGGGGTGGGTGGTGCTTTGGTGACTGAGGCAGTTTGGGTGTTTATGGGGCAGGGTGAAGGGCAGGTGGCAGATCAGTCATCAACAATAGACAGCGTTGCAGTGGCCAATAAGGTTGTAAGTCAAATTCCACAGATTTGTGGTGTAGAAACATCTAGTTCTGGTGCTGTGGGGGGTGAGGTTAATATTCATAAGAGGCTCCCTTATATGGGTTTAGATATGCAATTGGGGACACATCTTTCCGATAAGACCAAAAATAAGATTTGGCAACATGAGTTTGTTGATGTGGTTAAACTGCTCAGTAGGGACATTCAGGCTAAGGAGGGGTCCAAGCAAGAGGAATGGGAGCTTGCTAGATGCCCCAGAGTACCAAAAAACATTGAGAATTGGACCACAGCTTTTTTGAAATATGCCAGTGTGTATTGTGAAAAGCACCAAGATAGGGCAATTGCTCTTTTCAAATATATGGACATCATTCGTAAGGCCCAACTGCACTTCGGTGGTTTTGAGTGGCTCAGCTACGATGAGGAATTCCAGGCTAGAGTCAGCATGTTCCATTATAAACCATGGGGCGATGTTGATCAGGAGTTTTGGCTTCAATGGATGTCCTCTAACCAACCACCTGCATCCACACATACAGCAAGTGGATTGCCTATTACTTTCCATCCCTTTCAGCCTGGCCCCGCTAAAATCGGGGCAGGATGGTTTGGTAGAGGACAGTTTCCAATATGTGGAACCTGTTGGAACTTTAACAGGGGTATCTGCACCAGACAATTCTGCAAGTTCAAGCATAAATGTTCACAATGTGGAGGAAAACATGCTATTTCCCAATGTTTTAGTAATCAATGGTTTGGAGAGCAAGGTCGGTTCCCAAGGGGGAGGGGATCAGTTTTCAAAACTATGCAAAAGGGCTCATACTCCAATTAAGCTTTCAAGCCTGGCACAATGGCTGGTTGAATACCAAGGTTCTGAAGTTGCTTCTAAACTATATCGGGGTTTTAAGGAGGATTTCAAGATTGGGTACCAAGGGCCAAGATATGATCGTTGGGCTGATAACCTGAAATCTGCCAAGGAATTGCCACAGATTGTGCAAAAGAAACTGGATGTGGAATTACCAGCTGTAAGTATAGCGGGTCCTTTTAGGCAGTGCCCTATGCAAAATTTGATTGAATCCCTATTGTGTTTAGAACCGAAGAAAGTGGCTGGGGAATTGTGTTTAATCCATCTTAATCTATTAATGATTTCATCTCCCCTGATGACTCTAATGTTAGTTATGCCTCGTTAGATGATGCATTAAGGTTGGTACGGATGGCGGGGACGGGTGCGGAATGAGCTAAAAGTGACATTCAGTCAGCCTTCCGTTTACTACCTATACATCCATCAGATTTTAAGCTGATAGGCATGTTGTTTAATGGAGCATTTTATGTAGACAGAGTTCTCCCTATGGGTTGCTCAGTGTCTTGTGCTCTTTTTGAAATGTTTAGTACATTCTTACAATGGTGTTTTTCAAAAAGAAGTGGTCACAAATATGGATGTCATTATTTGGATGACTTTATGTTCATTGGAGTAGCACATTCAGATCAGTGTCACAGAGCATTGTGCATCTTTCAGGACATGGCTGAAGAGTTCGGTGTTCCTCTGGCTCCTTAAAATACGGAGGGTCCTTACACCAGAATCACTGGTTTGGGCATAGAAATCGACACTTAAGTAATGATGGCCCATTTGCCGGCTGAAAAAGTGAAAGAAATTAACTCATTTTTATTAGAGGTTCTTGGTAAAGACAAGCTCAGGCAGGTTCAGTACTTATTGGGCTACCTAAACTTAGCTTGTCATGTGGTCAGGGCAGGCAGGACTTTCTGCAGACGTTTGGGAATGGCAATGTCAGGAGCCTTCCTACCTCATCACAGTATTAGAAATACTAAAGCCATTAAGGAGGATCTTGTCATTTGGTAGAATTTTTTGAAAGGTTTTAATGGTGTCTCTCTATTATTTGTAGAGGATAATACCATTTGGCAGATTCAGCTTTTTTCAGACACATCTGGGGCCCATGGGTTCGGTCTGTTTTGGGAGGGGCGTTGGTGTGCGGAGAGATGGCCGTCTCATTGGATACAACATGGTCGCAGTATTGCCTTCCTGGAATTATTTCCTCTTATTGCTGCTCTGTTAGTTTGGGGTGGAGAATTAAGGGACAGGTGTGTGCTTTTTCGCATTGATAATATGGCTGTGGTAAATCTCATCAATAATCAAAAAGCAAAAGACCTACGGGTGCTACGCCTGTTGCTTGTTTTCATGCTACTGAGCCTCAAATTGAATATCGTTTTCAGAGCTATACTCATTCCGGGCCTTAACAATTCTATAGCAGATGCGTTGTCTCACTTTAATTGGCAGAAATTCTGCCGTCTGGCGCCTGGGGCAGACAGCTTCAAAACTCCGATTCCGCAGAACACCTGGGCGCTGGGGGACTGAGGATCATCAAATTGGTGGAAAAATCTATAGCCCCTGCCACCAGACGAAGTTATCAACAGGCTTGGTGTGGATTTTTAAGTTACGCAGAATTACATAACTTTGATGGGCACTCAGTTTGTAACAGAAGTTTCATTTTACAGTTTGTGTTGCACTTGATTAACAGGGGTAAGTCACATATGACCATTTCTGGGAAATTGGCTGGGATTTCCTTTTACGGACAATTATGGTTGGGTCAGGATTTGTTGGGGGATGTTTTGGTAAGACGCATGTTGAAAGGTTTTAGCAGAGAGTGATCCTATTCTGTACCGTTACGTAAGCCAGTTACGTGTGCTCTCATACAACAGTTGTTGATGCAACTGCCAGTTTGCTGTTACGATTTTTGGGAGGTTTCGCGTTTTATGCTGTGCATGATCTAGCTGTTCTTTGGAGCTTTCAGGGTCTCCGAACTATTGGGTCTAAGAGATCAGATGGGCATTCAGAGCAGTGAGGTGGAAGTACACGGAGATAAGCTGAGGTTTTGGTTGAAGAGGTCAAAAACTGATCAATCGGGCAAAGGCACATGGGTACAGCTAAACAACAGTGGAGTGCCAGATTGCTGCCCGGTGGGGGAGGGGGAGTCATTTGTAAATTCCGCTGTTTTTTCGCATGGAGCTATATTATCTCATTGGAATGGGTCCAGGATCTCCAGTGCTCAGTTATTGGTGGTTTTAAGGAAACCTGATTAAGCTGGTAAAAGTCTCATTACTGTTTGGGACACACTTTTTTCGCATAGGGGCGGCTACTGAAGCGGCAAGGTTGGGTTGGGGTTGGGAGGACATCAAGAGGATTGGTAGATGGAAATCTGCTTGTTGCACTCGTTATGCCAGGAAATAATTGTATAATACTTTTGTTGCACTATTGCTGTCGGCTCATTTTGTTTTCTCCGTCTAGGTTCCATAAAAGGCACATTGTCAACAAAAATGCGTACATGGATATTAGACCTCTCCTTCATTAAATGGGCAGCAACCAGAACAGCAGATTTACGGCAAAGCACTTGTACTTCCCATCAAAGGTCACAAAGTTTTCTGGAAAGGGAAAGGTGGTATGAGGTGGGAGGATTTGTTTCCCTTGTTAACAGAGCTATCTGCGGCGAGGGTCGGGTGGACGCCATTTTCCGGGAAGGCTGGGTTGGCGCTCTAGTTGCGGCTGCCTCCCACCCTCCCAGTCTATTTAGACCCGGTCAGTCTCGCAGCCACTCAGATTAATTGTGTGGTTGTTTGGTTCTCCCCTGTAGCGTTTCAAGGGGCTGCGAGCTATTCAGGAGCTGTATTATTTCTCTGCTGCTTAAATTTTTAATATTTGCACTTTTTATAGCGACCTCCTCACTCATTGCTTATTTTAAATACTGCTTATTTGCACTGTGTGTTTGCCCAGACTAGAATTATTAGGCACTCTGACACCGTCCTTACCCGATATTCTGCCCCGCACAGCCGATTGGGAGCTGCTGCGAGGGTCGGGTGGAAGCCATTTTCCGGGAAGGCTGGGTTGGCGCTGTAGTTGCGGCTGCCTCCCGCCCTCCCAGTCTATTTAGACCCGGTCGGTCTCACAGCCACTCAGATTAATTGTGTGGTTGTTTGGTTCTCCCCTGTAGCGTTTCCAGGGGCTGCGAGCTATTCAGGAGCTGTATTATTTCTCTGCTGCTTAAATTTTTAATATTTGCACTTTTTATAGCGACCTCCTCGCTCATTGCTTATTTTAAATACTGCTTATTTGCACTGTGTGTTTGCCCAGACTAGATTTATTAGGCACTCTGACACCGTCCTTACCCAATATTCTGCCCCGCACAGCCGATTTGGAGCTGCTGCGAGGGTCGGGTGGACGCCATTTTCCGGGAAGGCTGGGTTGGCGCTCTAGTTGCGGCTGCCTCCCGCCCTCCCAGTCTATTTAGACCTGGTCGGTCTCGCAGCCACTCATATTAATTGTGTGGTTGTTTGGTTCTCCCCTGTAGCGTTTCCAGGGGCTGCGAGCTATTCAGGAGCTGTATTATTTCTCTGCTGCTTAAATTTTTAATATTTGCACTTTTTATAGCGACCTCCTCGCTCATTGCTTATTTTAAATACTGCTTATTTGCACTGTGTGTTTGCCCAGACTAGATTTATTAGGCACTCTGACACCGTCCTTACCCGATATTCTGCCCCGCACAGCCAATTTGGAGCTGCTGCGAGGGTCGGGTGGACGCCATTTTCCGGGAAGGCTGGGTTGGCACTCTAGTTGCGGCTGCCTCCCGCCCTCCCAGTCTATTTAGACCCGGTCGGTCTCGCAGCCACTCAGATTAATTGTGTGGTTGTTCGGTTCTCCCCTGTAGCGTTTCCAGGCGCTGCGAGCTATTCAGGAGCTGTATTATTTCTCTGCTGCTTAAATTTTTAATATTTGCACTTTTTATAGCGACCTCCTCGCTCATTGCTTATTTTAAATACTGCTTATTTGCACTGTGTGTTTGCCCAGACTAGATTTATTAGGCACTCTGACACCGTCCTTACCCGATATTCTGCCCCGCACAGCCGATTTGGAGCTGCTGCGAGGGTCGGGTGGACGCCATTTTCCGGGAAGGCTGGGTTGGCGCTATAGTTGCGGCTGCCTCCCACCCTCCTCTACCTATAAAATGAGAGGCATTCCCTGATGGCGCGCCGAAGGCGCGCCAAAGGCAAGCCCGTCCGCGACCGTCATCGCCAAGTCATCGCCTCTCGCCAGAATCCCTGGTTCTGACCCTATGGGAGTCCGAGTGTATGATGCTTTGACACTACGCTCATTGAATAACGGCCAGGTTTGTGATAACTTGCCAATTTGTGTTGGGGATTCGAGCTTTGCTTGTGATTCATGTTGTTTTGCCCTACCTCGGCCCGGCTTGGTCGGACAGAGAGCGGGGGCGGATAAGCTTACTCAGGTGACCGTTCTGCAGCTGAATGTGAGATGCCTCGCCAAGCATTATTTAGATATTCAGGCACTCCTGCTTGAGGAAACACCCGATGTTCTTTTTGTTTGCGAGACCTGGTTACATGACGCTGATACTAGCCTGCCTAATCTCACTCTCCCTGATGGTTATTTGATCAAACTGATTAACAGAGAGACACAAGGTGGTGGGATGGCTGTTATTTTCAAGGAGCAATATACCTGCTCCTTTATTAGAGCTTAAATCTGACGGTCTCCAGTCAACATTGGGGATGTTTCCCGGGGGGGCTGAGCCAGATGTCGACGTCGCTTATTCCACCTTCCAGGATTGGATTGTGAAGGGTCATGATGACCTCGTCCCTGCCAAATGGACCAAAGGGCGTAGTTCCCCATCCCACCCTTGGTATAATGATTCCCTAAGAGCCTTGAGGAAAGAGTGTAAGAGAGCTGAACACCTATGGAGGTGTGAATATAGGGATAAGCATAAACGGCTGTACTTGGCCAAGCTGAAACTTTATCATAAGGCCATCTGTTCCGTGCGTGCCGCTTTTTATGCTGAAGACATTAAGGTCAGCCCCAACCCCACCAAATGTCTGTTCAAACTTTTACAAGAGCTTCAAAATAGCAGAGCTCCATCTTCCAATATCACCTCGGCACAGCAGTGTGAGGATTTGGCCACTTTCTTTGTAGAGAAGGTAAACACAATATATAGCTCCTTTCCACAGCACTCTTCTGAGTCCTGTACTTTTACTAGCCTTAGTACTGAGGGGGCGGTCCTGGCCTGTATCCCTGAGATTACTGCCGATGAATTGGCTATAATCTGTAAAAAAGTTAAATCTGGGAGCCCGGCAGATCCTATGCGGCCGGCTCTATTTGTTGATTCCCTGAATTTTTTTCTGTTACCCCTTAGATCTCTTCTTAACCTGTCCTTTTCCACGGCAACAGTTCCTGATGCTTGGAAACAGGCTTGGGTCTCCCCGATTATAAAAAAAACGACGCTGGATCCATCTAAACCGGAGAATTTTAGGCCTATATCCCTTCTCCCTTGGGTGGCTAAACTTGCTGAAGCCCATGCCAACTCTGTGCTTGAACAATTTGTGCACCAAAATGACATCCTGGACCCATCTCAAAATGGGTTCAGACCGGGCCACAGCACGGAATCTGCATTGTTGGCTACTACCGAATACCTCCGAGAGATCCTCGACGCCGGTCAGAGCGCAGCGCTGATTCTGCTTGATCTCAGCGCTGCCTTGACACGGTGTCGCACGGGATCCTGCTCTGCCGCCTGGAGGAATTTGGTATTAGGGGTCGTGCCCTAGAATGGTTCCGGTCATTCCTTCAGGACAGATCTTTTCGGGTTACTGCCCCTCCTTTCCTGTCCAAGTCTCACCATATCGGTCAGGGTGTCCCTCAGGGTTCAGCACTTAGCCCGTCCCTTTTTAATCTTTATGTGCAGCCGCTTGCTGCGATTGCCAGAGAGTGGGGCTTGACGCTGGTATCATATGCTGATGATACTCAGCTGGTCGTCACACTCTCTGAGAGTCCATCTGTCGCTGCTATAAGATTTAGGGACGGAATAGCTGCAGTTGCTCACTGGATGACCAATAACTGTCTCCAGTTGAATGCCGGTAAAACGGAGATTCTGCTGTTGGGGAAGAACACGGCCTTGTGGAACGAGCACTGGTGGCCTCCCTCTTTGGGTCTGATGCCTGTTCCTAAGGCTTCAGTGAAAAACCTGGGTGTCTGGATGGATTCCTCACTAGGCCTCCAGACCCACACCAAGAGAGTGGCTGCGACTTGTGTAGGCCTGTTAAGGAGCCTCCGCCCCATCTTGAGCTTCTTTGAACCCGCTATGCGTCAGCTTGTGGTTCAAGCTATCATCTTGTCACGCATAGACTATGCCAGCGTTTTACTGTTAGGTGCCAACAAAACTAAAGTAGCCCGTTTTCAGAGAGTTCAGAACTCAGCTGCAAGGACCCTGGTTGGTCTTCCACGGAGATGCTCTGCCAGAGCTACGATTAAAAAATTGCACTGGCTCCCAGTGGAATCTCGTATTAAGTTTAAGGCACTTTGTCTGGCATTCAAAATTCTCAAGCTCAGAGCCCGGCCATTTTGCACCCTCTCGTGGCTCCTTATGTCCCGCAACGTAATCTACGCTCCCTTGGTCAGCACCTTGCAATTATCCCCAGGAGCAGGCTCTGCCGTATGGGTGGACGCTCTTTTCGGGTGCTGGGAGCCAGGCTCTGGAATTCCCTTCCGGTTGCCATCTGCGGTATTGAGAATCTGCTTGCTTTTCGTAAAGCTGTGAAGACCTTCTTGTTCTCCTCTTCTTAGGGCTTCGTGACCTGTTTGGCCTGCTCCATCTATACCACCTTTATTGATCGCTAGCGCCGGGACGACTCTTTGCTGGGGCAGCTGTCGCGCTCATACAAACTAATAACATTACATATTAACATATTGGCTGCAAGATGATTTCCCGACTTGTTAATCATCCACCTAGGTGAAAATGACTTAGTGCCGTTGTCTGGTTTATTGCTTATTAAACAAATGAAATTGGACTTGGCAGTAATAAAGAACAATTGGGTGGGTACATCTTTGGTATGGACTGAATTTATTTACAGGCAACATTGGAGGGGGGCTCGTAATCATGCTGCTATTGAAAAGGCTCGTAGGAAGCTCAATCGGGCAAAGAGGATTTTTTGTCATGTTATGGAGATTAAAGTTTTGTCCCATGATAACATCACAGGTACGGAAGATCATCTGTTCAGAGAGGATGGGGTTCACTTATCTCAGATGGGTCAGGCATGTTATCTTTTGGAGATGAGAGATCTTTTGGCAAATTTTTGTAATGAAACCCTTTGGTGCAATAAGAGTTTATGATGATTTTCTGCTGCAAACAAACCTTTAGGGTGAGGCCAGGAAAACTCTTTGATTTTCTTGGGTGGCGTTTTTTGGGGAGGTATGGATATCTCGAGCAGGCTTATCCATCCCCCTGGGGTGGGGAGGGGGGAGGGAAAGTTCAATAAAAGAAATAAAGGGGTAGGAATGATGAGTTTGTACATTTCATGTGGGGTATTTATAAGTCTTGTTTGAAATAGTTGGCTTTATTATGATAAGATGTTTTTGTGGGATTTTGATTTGCAAATGGGGGTTTTCTTGATATGGCAATGTTTGTTCTTAAGGAACAATATGTTGTTTACTTGTCTTAATAAAGTGACCTTTTCTGCTATTATAATAACAGTGAGTGGAATTGCTGTTATTGCGCGAAGCAAATTAGCAATAAGATATGAGTTTGGCATAGCTAATGGAGGCTCAAGAGATTTTATACTCTGTAGAATGCTTGCAAATAGTCCTTTTTAATCCATAATCACCCTTAAAATTTGTGCCCTATTAATGAAATAGTGAGGCATGCACCATCCATTATTTAGACTAAAAGAAGCAGGAGGCTTTCCGTACATAGGAGACAGTATCCACATAAATAGATCAAACATTTCTGCAGTACCCATTGGTTGATAACATCTAAGTTAGAAGACACACTGTTTAAACATCTTAAGATGCTTGTAGCATTCTCAATACAGAATGGTTGGTTATAGTGAGACCAATATCGAATTAGCGACATTATTCTTGTTGTTATGAACTCTTCACGGTTTAGTCACCTAATATAGCATTATTGTTCCAATTTATTGTAGTAATATGAATATCTTCATAAATATTGAAGACAGGATAGTCAAGTAAGACGAAAAGACACAAATACATCGACAAATTACTCAAGTAAGTCTCCATTTGCACGAAAATGATCAGTTATCCAACCACGAGCGCGACTTAACTATATAGATATTTTGAACGTATACTAACAGTAGTTTCTGTTTTTTCCAGACAGACTGCAAACAGTGACTCTCGTTGTTTTTAAAATAACTTTGCAAAAATAAACTATACAGGATTAGTTACTGAATGGCAGTAAGTATTGAACTACTAGGGAAACCAACCTAATATTGCCAAATATCCACAGGGCCATACAATTATTTCTGCATTTCTCTATTGACAGATATGCATATGGCCTAAAAATTCCGGATAGACCCCAATGATGGAATATATCCTAAAGCTCTATAGTTTTGACATATACTCCCCAACGCTCTTGTTATACAGGTATGAATTTCTTAAATATAGCGTAAATAGTGCTATAGCTACATTGAAAAGAATGCTCACAAGCATTCTGCTCACTGATAAGAAAAGCAAGAACCAATAATTCTTTTAACTTTACTTAACTATCATTTTTGCGCTTGTCCAGGTAATACAAGGTTGATACATGAATTCTTAGCTATGCCTGATGAAGGGCTGTCCAGCCCACAATGCATTGGGTCTAAGAGGTCACAGCTGCCTTGGATGAATTATGTATTCCCACGTGCTACAGAAAAAGGCTTGAGGCATATCTATAGCATTTGAAAATATGGGCATACATACAGCCATTTATGTAAATGGGGCAAGCAAAGACAAAGTTGGAAATAAAACACGGATTTAAATAAATTATTTAATTCACAATGAAATTTGTAGAATATATCCTGATTTTGCTGTGTGACTGGTGGATAGAGCGCAGTGGCACTCAACTGATCATGGACTCTGCAAGTCCACCAAACCGGTGACATCGTTGTTGAGCTCTACCACCTCAGAAGGCCCTATCCATGTAGCCTGGAAAGTACTGGGGCCATGACCCACGCTGTTTATCCAGGTTGAAAGTTAACCGGAGTGCTATTCTGGTCATACCAACATCTAATCTCTTCCTGTCTGGCTTCCCGGTTCACCTGAGTTAGCTTCCTGAAGTGCACGGTCTGATTTCTAAAGGCCAGCATGTAACTAAACACATCCTGTGGAGGTTTCCTGGGAGCTGCCTTGCTTCACTAGACTGAGAGGTTGCCTCACTGGGTGCCCATACAGCAAATCAAAAGGACTGAACCCTAATGACTTCTGCGGCACCTCCCTTTAAGCAAAGAGGAGGCATGGAAAGAGCATGTAGCATTTATGCCTCATAAGTCTGACATACCTTGGCTCATGCCTTTAAGGGTTTAGTTGAATCTTTCCAACAATCCATTACATTCGGGGTGGTAGGGAGTGGTGAACTTGCAGGTCACAGTGCATTCCTTCTAGAGAATGTCATATACTTGGATAAGAAATTGGTACCTGGGTCGGATGTCACCTCTGTGGTGAAACCCACTCTGGAAGATGTCCCCTCCAATGCCCAGTCTACCGAGAGTGCCGTAATTGTCTTGAGAGGGATAACCTCCGGGTGCCCAGTGGCATGGTTCACCAAGACTAGAATGTACCTGGGACCCAAGGCTGTCTTGGCGACCCACCATACTAATCCCCACTCATTCTAAAGGGATTCCCACCACAGTAAAGGGTTGGAGACGGGTCTACCCCGTCCTCCCACTCTTACGACTTGTCTGGCAAGTCTGGCAAAGGCCTACGACTGCCCTCGCATCTGGGGCCATAAGAAGTGGGTGACAATCCTGTCAACGGGCTTGTCCTGCCCGAAATGTCCTGCCAAAGGCATTTCGTGAGCCAGACCCAGTAGGAATTTCCCGAAGTCCTGGGGTACCACCAGCACACGAGCTGGCCCAGACTCAGCATCCATAGGCTTGCTGTATAGGAGACCATTCTCCCAGTAGATCCAGTGTGACCCAGGCTGATCGCCAACTGCCTGGTTTGCAGCCGGCCACTGCAAACTTTCTAGAGAAGGGCATTCTTCCTGCTCTCTGCAGAACTCCTCCCAGGTGGGACCCCCTTCTTGCTGACAAGGTGTTGACTCAGTTAAGTCCCCAAGTTCAGCCACTTGTTCCCCTGTAGGTTTCAAGTCATCCCCCTCAAGGGCAGCCTCCTCCCAGACCGAGGGAACGTCAGGGGTTGGTTTCCCACACCCCTGACTTTTCTCTTGGCAGATTCCTTCACCACCGTTTCAGGCTTCAGGTCCTTCTGATTACCATTGCTGGCTTCCATGGACCGAGTAGTTATGCATGCCCACTCTGGCAACCTATGCATTTCCAAGTGACACCTGAGCTCCACATCCTCCAACAATGTTTGCTCCAGGTCGTTACCTAGCAGAAAATATACAGGCATGGTAGGGCTCACCACCACTTCAAAGTACCTGAGACTCCCCCACTCAAAGGGAACCTGCACCACCTTAAATTGGCGCTCTGAGTAGTTAGCTGCAACCACTAGGTTGAATGCATCTGGGACTACATGCTTCTTAGACACCAAGTGACACCGAAATGAAGTCAACCTGGCTCCAGTGTCTCTGAGAGCCTCTATCCTTTTGCCATTGATGGCCCTCCATTAACTGTACTTCTTAGTGTTTGCAGGGACAGGCATCCTTGGACCATCTCAGTGTCGCCTAGTGAAACTAGGGTTATCTCTGCAGGATCCCCACCCTCCTCTGGTCCTCCCTTCTCCTCCCCAAGCACTACACGGCCAACACTTTTGACCATCGACCAGTGGGTGACTGTGCCCCCTTTGGGCAACTGGGATCCTCCTTCATGTGTCCTACCTGGTTCATGTATAACACTTATGGGGACTTGTCTCTGCCGGCTTCCCTGAAGAGACACATTGTTTCTTGGTGCCTGGGGGGCAGGAATCTTTAACCTGGGTAATATTGTGGGGCCCTTTGGAGAACTCCTTTGCTTTACCTTTGTCCCTCCCACTCTGCTGCTCGGGACCCTGCTGACCTTTAATGGAGTCTCCCCCACTGTCATGACTTACCCTGTTCTCGTCCTGTCACACTGTCCGGTTCCGTGGATCACTCCGGGCCGCTGCTCTGGACTCAATGGAGTCGCGTTGCTTGTGTAGTCGGGACCGGACCTGAACTACAACTCCCATGATTCCTGAAGCGTCACGCTCGTTGTAGGAAGGTGGCTACCTGACTATGGTTACCCCAGATTTTTTGCCTTGTGTTTAGCTGGTTTTTGACTTAGTTGACCTGGTTCCCTGCTAATCAGGGCCCCAGGCCATCTTCTCTCTCTGTAAAATGGATTCCATGTACCCTAGGTACATACCACAATTGGAAATGGACTCCTTGTCAGCCCCTGTACCATGCACTATAGGTGCTCAGGGCATAGGTGCCACCAAGGCCTACCAGGGGCTGCAGCATATCTTTTGCCACCCCTGGCTGGTTCTTAAATTGACACAACTGGCTGATCACTCAGCTGGGGTAAGGTGGTGTAATCACCCCTTGCTTAGATATAGTATACCTATATCTAAACCTATATCTGGACACATATAAACCTGTGAGCCACTCCTATGGAAGGCCTCATCAATCCTGGAGGCAGAGTGCGTGGTATAATGTGAGATGGAGCTCTAGCATGAACTGAGCCTGTCTGCAGCCGTCGGGAACAAATCCCTAAGCTGTTTCAGGATAATGCCATACCATATACTCTTAAGTGCATTATAATCCTCGCGGTTATATAGCAACTTTGGTTTGGCTTTATCAAAACATGTCGTGTAAGGTGTCATACGATTTGGAATACTATCCCCTCGCCAGTTCTGGTGACGGGGATAGCATTCCACCCCTCTAGAGGGGTAAGACATGTTACTTTGCTTAAATGCGGTTAATTTCTAAAAGAGCCTCAGATCCACAAAATGGATGCTTCTGCCACAGACACAAGTCTGACCCCCTGAAGCTGACCGAAACTCAGCCAAAGGGGCCTGGACAAAGAGTTTCCTGTCTCAGGGAGGTGTTACACCCCCCAGACAGGAGATAGTGGATTGTAGCAGGGAGGTTTAAAAGAAACCAGACACTGCATGGGGAGCACAAGGCTTCCCCTTGCATAATCCGGTCAAACCGGTTCTCTGGCACACCAGCCCCAGTCCCAGCGCAGCCTGGATCAAAGGAAAGGGGTGTATCCACCCCCTTCCTGGGTCCCACCCATAGGAGGGGACCTAGCAGGTAATACAGCCCCCCAGATTCGAATAAGAGTGGGAGCAGTGCCAATGCACTTCAGATTATCCTGATGAAACATAAGAAACAAAACTCTGGACCCTTCGACATCCTACTCAACGTAGAAGACTGAAGAATCTCCCTTGTGGTCAAGGAGTGACCACCCTGTGCAAACAGGCACCATCCAGCACCTCGACGTCTGCTTTGTTGCAGTTCCCGCCGGCACTCCAGCGACAGAGATCGACGAGATTAAGCTTGCCTGCCTTCTAACAGCCCGATCCACAGTCCCTGCAGAGCTGAGACCCGTGGAGGCGACCGGAAGCGTGGGGCACGCCATCTTGGAAAGACCATGAGACGCTGACCGTGCAGCCCACGAGTGACCCTCGAAGCTGTACACCGGGGTTTGAGAAGCCCCAACCCTGAGCCACTCTTGCACCGAAGTTCAGCCCTCCACACTCGACGAGTGCTGCGTGGGGCCCATCTGCTTCTTTTGGCTCAACGCGTTGGCCAGTCCCTTGCCAGCTGGCTTGTGGCCCATGTGCCGACGAAACTTGAAATACAACTTGCGATTCTGGTTGCTCAAGATTTGCACCAGCTCCCCTGAAAAGGAGCCCCCACTCTGACCCTCCTGGTTCGAGTGAGAAGCAATCTCCCGGTTCCGCATGGATTGCTTTTGCCAAGTGTTGTTTGCTCCAATCTTGAAGCCGACAGAGCTGACGGCAAGAGCCTACGTGAGACAGTTCGTGACCTGCTCCTGGACTTCGCAGATGCTCCAGAGCCCATGTGACAGCGGACAGAAGCTCCTCGACAACCAACTGATTGCGCCCGACATTGCCTGGTTCCGTCCTGGTTCCACCCTGGTCACTGCTGAGTGACCCAGACTCTGTCCCCTCTGCTTTCAGGTACTTTTCGACTTCGATCCACTCTTGCATCCCACCGGACACTTCTCCTTCACAGCGCCTGCAGCCTCTTCAGCTTCAAGCACCAAGAACCAGTGTGACGAAACCCGACACTACTTCGACCCTGTGCACCCGCTTCCTGTGGGTGAGGTAACATTGCAACGCCGGTGTTCCCACACTGGTACACACCTCTAGGGTCTTTGTCTTAAGTTTTGTCCCTCTAGGTTCAGCGGAAGTGTCCTTAAACTCTATTTGTGTAACTTTTACGCACCATTGACTAACATTGGTGCATGCGTGCGCTTTCAGCGCTGCACCCAAATCCCGCGGGCTTTTCCCGACTTCAGCATTGCTTGTCCCGACTGCTCCCAGCGATTCCCTAGGCCCTAGGCTTAACCGCTGTTCGATTGGTATCTCTTATACCACTTGTTTAGTATATGGTCTGAGTGGCCCCTCGCCCTCATCCATAATTGTGCAAATTTGTATGTTATACTGTGCTTTTGATTTAACGCTTGTGCCCCTTTATTCATAAAGAGTACTGGGGATTAATTTGTGTAATAAATATATATATTCTTATAATATATACTTGTGTGGTGTCCTTTCATTTGATATTACAGGATTGTGATTGGTAAACCAGCTCGCTTAACACGACCTCTTGAGTTAAGCCTTTAAGGCTGCTTAGTCTATGCTACCATTAAGATAGCTTGTCTATAAGGTTGACTTACAACCAGACACCATAAGGGGATATTTGGACTGATACAAGGTGGTTCCAGAATTGGAAACATCATATATCAGGCCAACTTCTCACACTCGTCATATGGACGTGCTCGCTCTCAAGCAGGAAGCCGGAAACGGCAAGCAGAGAGGCATAAAAGGGCTTTGCCTCTTATGAGCGCTACCACTAATTTTGGATACTTGTCCTTGCATTCTCGGACAGTTCTTCGTTGGGGCTTTTGGATACTTGGATGTCAGCGGGGCGCTTTCATGCAACTTCCCCTGGATATTCATGAGCGGGTCCGCGCTCAATCCTACTTGGTTTCCGTAGGCTATGTACTTTTTCCCCGGTATCTGGTAAGGGTGTCGTGTACACCTTAAACAATCCTATATTTTCTTACGAACTATTTATGAGCAGTTTTCATGCGTTTGTTCGCACGTACTTGAGGAGGCTGGGTTCTCCATCTTGGTATATTGCGGTGTCCCTCCCAGTTGGTGAGACACACATTTGTGGTCTCTTGAAGGTAGTAGGAATACTGGCAATCTTTTCTGGTATGACATTCAAACAGACATATATTTAAAAGGCAGTGTGCTCACAAACAACTGGCTTTATTGTGTGTACGCAAACACACCTCAATTTTGTTGTTATATGTTGTTCTACGTGTGTGTGTTTATTGCATGTCTCCTGCAAGTGTATAGTTTTGCAACACCATTCAGTTACTCTTGGTGAAATAACCAGTCTGGTACTACTACACAGAACCAGCATGGTTCGGCCTAACGTGAGGGGAGTTATTTTGAACATACTTCCGACATTGTATTGCTGAATATTTATCGTTTCTCCCTAACCTTCAGGCCACACGTTGTAGCAGGGCATAATTGAAGAGTATGTTGGCAGTTTCTCTGATTATCCTGCGATGCCAGGCTTGGCACTAGATAAGTAGGTTCTAGTGTATAATAGGTTATTGATCTGTCATTGAAAATACCAAGGAAAGCAAAACTGTTGAATTTATGATGGTTTCTTTTGTTTTGTTTAATTCCTCAGATTCATTGTTTAGAGTTCTGCCTTTATGGTACATGGTTCTGAGTCCTATGCAGAAATAGGAGAACTGTTGTCACCGCTAACATCTCTTATGCTGGGTTATATTCTTTTTCTTTACAGGTACTTAAACAAATTATAAGAGAAATCATACACTGTATACAATATAGTTAGTTATAGACATTTATATTATTTTTATTGTCATGTCAGGTCTCCCTCCCCGCTGTCCCCATCCTTTCCTTCCCTCGCTCGACCACTTCACTGATCTGTGCTATAATAGCATACAGACTTGAAGCTGTCGAGAGGTGGACCATTTTTGAGCATCGCACTGATCCTGAGGAGCGGAAACTCGACACCCATATACCTTCTTGTGTACCCTGGTACTCACCCAACAATCAGCCTTCCTGGGGTCAGTCAGCTTCCTATCTGTCAAGTGCTGGCACAGCCCCGCGAAAATTAGACGAGACAAGTGCTCCCACACAGTCAAATTGTACAGGCCCTGAATATCTGTCATGTTGCTGGCCTTCACCCCCCAACCATCAGCTGGCCTGCAAAAAGCATCTGCACGTTCTAACCATATCTGGGAATCAATTTTCCTACTGGTTCTAAACTGATCCTGGTACTTTTCAGGAGTGAGACCATACCTAGCGAGAAAGGCATCTTTCATGCCAGTGTAGGGGAGGTTGTACCCCTTACCCAAAGCCAACAAGGTGTCCCTCCCCTCTTGTTAGAAATGAGGTCACAATTCTGCTCCCCAATTCTTTTCATGGACCCCATTGATGTGGATAGATACCTCATAGCCTTGAAACCACCTTTGTATGTCATAACCCTTCTTGTGCTCCTTTCCTACATTTTTAGGTATGTGCACAATCCTCTCTGAGTGCACAATGGAATAGATGCTGCCTTCTGTGCTGGATTTACTCTGTAGTTCCAACTCCTTGAGACCACGCTCATGGTCTAAAACCATCTTCTGTTATTCCATCTTGAGTCTCTAAAACTCTATGATGCCTCCTAGCTTCCCTCCTGTCCTTCAGCTCCTCTGGGGGCAAACCACTGTTGCCTGGAGGGTCACTCCCCCCAAAAGCACATTCACTCTAGGAATAGACACACTAAGGTCTCCAGACTACCCACTGGCATGTCTGGCTGCTACCCAGGCCCTCAGCGCCTTTTGTAGCTCCTCTTTCCTGGTGAGGCTTATGACTTTCACCCTTAGGTTTATGCAAATAGCGTTTACCTCCTTTACATCATAGGTTTCCAACCTGTCCTCCTCAAAGGCCACTTCTAGAGATGCAACTGATGATGCTATTGAATCAGGCATGATACAATAGGAAGTTTAGGTTACAAAAGCTGGGAACATGAATATAGACCAAAAGAAAACAGCATGTAGTGCATAGTGGTCCATGATACAGTAGTAATGTACACCAATCACTGTAGGTCAAGTGCAAAAGCAGGTCCTATCTTCAGTGCTGACAACCAATGTTAGAAATGGAGATCTCTAGTTGGCAGGTTGTGACCCAGTCTAAGTAGGAAGCCTTCTTCCTTGTCAGGGTAAGGAAGCTACACTTCTAAATTAACCCCTGTTAACCCCTTTAGAAGCTTGGTAGGAGCAGTCAGGTTTATCTCACAGGCAGTGTGTAAAGCATTTGCACATAACATACAGTAACACAGTGAAAACACTACAAAGGGACACCACACCAGTTTTAGAAAATAGCCAGTATTCTTCTGTGTAAAACAAGACCAAAACGATAAGAATCCAACATACAAGTATTTAGAAATATTAATAAGCAAAAATAGACTTTAATAGCAGTTCCTTGAAGTCGATAGCTCTGTCCGGGGCTGTCACAGATGTGTAAACAAACAAATCCAATGGTTTGGCCTGCTACTGTGTTACAGGCCAGCTATGGTGTCCGGAAGACCCGCAAAACAGTACTATTAGAAATGCAGGGTGCCGGTTACATTGTGGTGAGCTCAGAAAAGCCGGCGCCGGTGTAAGAGTCTTCTGGCCCCTGAAGTCACGTTGCAGATTGAACTCCGTGCAGTTGAAGGTGGGGCACTGGCATCAGTGTGCATCGGTGAGACCAGGATTTCGGTGCAAAGTGGGACGGTGCTCCATGTAATCCACGAGGGGTGTCCACAGGTCACGGTGCACACAGCGACATCGGTTGTGGCAGTGTCGGGGATACTAGGGTGGCAGTATGAAGCAAGGCAGTGCGGAGTGCTATGCCCACAAGTCATGGTGCAAGCAGCTGCTCGGTGATGGCATCAAACTGCATTGTCAGTGCCAGGGTGCGAAGTGCAGTGGTGCCCTCTGCAGTGCCTTCAGGTCACAGAACATGCAGCTGCGTCTAGGACAACATTGTGTTGCTGTTTCCTCTGTTGCAACTGAAACTCCCAGTTCCAAATGCTGTTACTTAAAGGATCTTGAAGTCTTTATTGTTCCTGAGACTTCTTGAACAGGGGGCAAGCTCTACCTCAATCCCTTGAAGACACTCAGAAAGAAGTTTCAGAAAGTTCGTCCCAGTCCCTATTCTGCCCAAGACAGAAGAGGCTTCTGCAGGCCATCACAGCAAAGCCCACAGAAAAGTGGTAGTCTCTCCACACAGCTTCCCCAGCTCTTCTTCTGGGCAGGTTTCTTGATCCAAAGCGTTCTAAAATCCTGGACTCTGAGCCCCAATATTTATACCACATTTCCCATTGAAGTTCTGTAGTGTTGCCACAAACAAAGTTCTCCTGGCACACATAATCCAGTTCTGTCATGGTCAGGCCAGGTTCCCTACAGTAGGTGGGAACAGCATTGTGAAAGGCAGGCAAAGTCAATTCAGGTGCACGTGGCAACTCCTCCCATGACTCTAGATGTAGGACAGACCAATCAGCCAAGCTATGAGTCACCCAGGAAAGTAACTACACACCTCAGCCCCCTTTGTGTTGTGTTCCTGTCTAGTGTGAATGCACAAACCAACCCCTGTCAGTCTAAAACCCAGGAAGCTAATACACAAACAGGCAGGGGCTCATGGACGGTTAAACAAGGAAATATTTACTTTCTAAAAGTGGTATTTCCAAACTCACAATATAAAAATCATCTTTGCTAAACGATGCATTTTTAAATCCTGAGTTCAGGCATACCAAACTCCACTTTTCTATCAGCTTCCCCTGGCAAGCTACAATTGTAAAAAAGTGTTACAAAGCAGCTCCCATGCTAACCTATGGGGGGATAGTCTTTCATCAGTGAAAACTAAATGCACAGTATTTCACGATCAGGACATGTAACACACACCAGTATATGTCCTTCCTATCCCTCATACTACACCCTGCCAACAGGGGTTCCTTGGGCCTACCTTAGGGGTGTCTTATATGTGAGAAAAGGGAATTTTAGGGCCTGGAAAGTGGGTGCACTTGCCAGGACTACTTGGCAGAAGAAACTGCGTTAAGACACTGCAGTGGCAGGTCTGTGAACCCTTCGAAAAACAGCTGGTGTGGGTGGCACAATCAGTGCTGCAGGCCCACTAGCAGCATTTGGTTTACATGCCCCAGGCACACACAATGCACTGTACTATGGACTTAGGAGTTAATCAAATAAGCATATCATGGAAACCCCAATCAATTAAAGTGAGCAAACACACTAAACCAGCAAAAACAAGATCCAAAGTGGGCTCCCAATCATGCTTTCTCAACGAGTTGCAAACCCTCCAAAACGTGGCAGCAAGAGTGCTGAAGAACCTTCCAAAATTCTGCTCAGCCTCTAACACAATTAAAGATCTTCATTGGATGGGTGAATAGACTAATTGAGGTAGATTTCTGCAAAGGGGAGGAAACAGGGATGGGAAGTAGGGAAACAAGAAAGGTGCGGACAAAAAGCAAATGGTGGGCGAGCCTACGAACCAGAAAGCTATGCAACTAAGTAGTTGTGAGACAACTGACCGCTGGTGATGACAATTCTTAAATTTCCCTGGAAGTTCACACCTTCCCTTGAGGCTTCACTCTAATTGGTCTCTTAGGGCCACATGCATCAAAGTAATGAATTGCTATTCCTAAATAGCATATTTTAAGAAATCGCTATTTAAGAATCGCAATTAATTATGCATGTAGGAATCACACAAAAAATTGCAATTCCTACATATTCCTTTATAGCAACTCACAAATTGCGACTCGCTATTAAGGAATGCTTTCCCATTTATTCCTATGTGCCTTTGAATGGGAAGTCATTTGTAATTTTCAAGTGTGCTAGGGGGCCTTAAAGGCCACCCTTTGCACCCCCAAATTGGGCATGTGTGCACATGTGGTGCCCACATATGCCCTAAGGGTAAATGTGTGCCCCCTATGGCACTTTGAAAAATTAACTTTTGTGCATTTTTCAAAGTTTTTGCAAATTGCTATCAACTTGCAGTTGATGATAATTAATGTTTCCTAAATGCAAAGTTGCATTTAGGAAAGGCTTGATGGATCCCTAATAGGGGATCACAATTTGCGATTTCCTTAAAGCATTCGCAATTTAGGTAATCTCAAAATTTGCGATTACCTATATTGCGAATGGGTTTTGGGTTGATGCATCCCAATTGCCTAAGTACCGGTCGCAAAGGGGCCGATTCTGCAAATCGTCCTGTTAGCGACTGGTATTTAGGCTGATGTATGTGCCCCTAAGTGATTTAGACCTGGACGCCTGCTCATATCTCTGTGCCCCATTTGTGTTTCACAGAGAAAAGAGAATATTACAGAATGATCTATCTATCTATCTATCTATCTATCTATCTATCTATCTATCTATCTATCTATCTATCTATCTATCTATCTATCTATCTATCTATCTATCTATCTATATATCTATAAAACACAAAGTTTAAAGTAACATTATAGTTAGGTGAGAATTTCAGTGACAACATAACGTTTTAAACAAACAATATCATTGAAATTGACCAGGTGTAGTTAACTCATATAAATATAAGTCTTGCCCTAAGGTAACTATAACATTTGCCCCTGTCGTGAGAGTGTTGTATTGATACTACCAATGATGTAATAGATCTAATGAGTAATGTAATATGTGGGGTAATTAGCAATGCATAACTATGTTGCAAGTTATAATTACCTTACAGCATGAGTTATAGTTACTTGAAGTTTTTTCAGTGAATTTCTAGGTTATTAAAAATAAAGTGATATTTTCTTACCATGCGTAAACACTGACCAGGCCGCAGAGCCTGGTCTATGGCCAAGCAGGTGGCCAATCTCCCACAGAAAGCCAACCTCAAAGGCGGTGTAGCCCATAGGGTTGGCCCTAGGGACCCCATCCCCAGGGCATTGATTTCTAAAGGGGAGGGGCTTGTGCCCCCCGAGCCACTTCAGGACCAGGGGACCCCATCACCCTCGACCAAATAATATTTGTAAAGGCGAGGGGGCAGGTGGTCCTCCTCCCTGAGCCAGAAGGAGCCCAGGAGACCCCATTTCTTGGGGCTTTTGAAGGGGAAGGGAGTACTTGGCTCTTCTCCCGGGGCTAATAGTGGCCTGGAGGATCCCATCCACTGAGGCTAAACCATATATGTTAAAAGAAGAGGATGCACAGCGCCCCTCCCCAAGCCAAGACTCCAGGGACCCCATCTTCCGGGGTCAAAACATGTCTATGAATGGGAGGGGGTGCACAGCTATTCAAAATCAACATCCTCATCGCGTTGGTGCCACATTTATTGACAAACCACCAAAGTATATTGCAGCTGAAAACTTCCGCTGCCACTTATGATATTCCCACAATTCTGCCCAAGTGGGCCAATCCATTCTGGATGTAAACCCACATAAAGACATATGTCAAGACAGCTGAATGAGCAATCTCCCTATACTGAATACTCCTATAGGTACTATCCTTGTCAGAAATAATCCTAACCGGACTTCATAACGTATCTTCTGATGGAGGTGTTTGAATCACACCCTTCTGTCAGATAAAGAAGGGCTCTTTCATATTGATGTATCATGGACATCAATAATCCATAAAATAATACAAAAAATATACAAATCAACATAAATGCATTTAAAAAAAATAATTAAGATCAACTTCTCAAAGGTCCTGAGGAAGCAATGCAGACATCAAACATCTTTATAAATTTAACAATATTCATCCTAACTACCCCAGTTCAACTGCTAGCTCCTCGTCCAGGTTGTGGCCTGATGGGAAAAGGGTATGATATTTAATGAACATTCTAGACTCCAAACATCTCAGTTCTTGTTCCCTGTTTCCACCTCTCTCTTGAGGCCCTATTCACTCGCTTGTTCAAACTGGAGCACTTTTGTGCTTTGGGATGGCGGGAGGAGTGCTGGGGGGGGCGCTCCATTTTTAAAATAGCCCTGGGGAGGTGGTGATCCCCGGGGCAGCGGGGGGCGCGTGCCCCCCCCATTTTTGTATACTAGCCCCAGGAAAGTAGCAGACTCCTGGGATGCATGGGAGAGCCAGAGCCCCCCTCGCATCCTTGTTCTGTATAGCCCAGGGGAGGTGGAGGTCCCCGGGGCTGCGCGGGCCACTTGGCACCCCTGCATTACAAACATTAGCCCCAGGGAGGTAGCACTCCCCAGACCTGTGTTGGAGGCTGGAGCCCCCATGTGTCCTTTTTCTGTATAGCCCCAGGGAGGTGGTGGTCCCCAGGGCTGAGTGAGGAAACTGCAGGCCCCCCACACATTACCATAAAATATAGCCCCTGGGAGTTTGCGTTCCTCTGGCTGCTGAGCCCGCATGGGCACCTGCATCATTATTGGTTATTGCTCCCGAGTCCTGGCCCCGAGTCCTGGCCCACCCGGGGGCCTAAAGTAAACGAAACGCGGGAGCCCACTCTTCATTTAAAAAAAAATGTCTGCTGGATTCATGGATCCACAACGAATCCGGCCAAAATTTTAAAACAAAAAAGATTTTCGGGGCCCTGGAGTTCCTATGGGACCCCCTGAACAGGCCTAGGTGGTCAGGGTGTTTCCATTCTGCCCCCTTTTCTTATTGTATAGCGTATTTTCTTGTGACTAGGTTCAACAGAGTCACAAGATGGCTGCCAACACTTCTTGGTTTGAAGTGTTGGCAGCCAATCAGATCTCAGGCACGAGATCAGGAGGGTTCACGGATCTACTGAACCCACATTTGTATATTTGAGAAATCTGTACATTTCTAAGGAACTACTGAACGGATTCACACCATTTAACAAAAGAGTGCTTTTTGGACCAAGAGCTACCAGTTTTTGCCAAGTTCGCTGTAATTCCATTCAGCAGTTCGGGCTGTAGCCATGTCTAAAGTTTCCTATGGAAACTAACATGGAGAAAAAATATTTTGGGACCCCCCTCTTTCTCAGTCCCCGCTTTATGAATCACCCCTAATCATAGCAGCTGAAGTGAGTGGTCTATTAGTTTTGAAAAATTCATGAAGATTAGTCTAACGACGCCAAACATATTGGCAAATGAAAAAATTGTGTTCCTATGGAAACTGGGTCCTAACTATAACTACCTATTGGCGACTATATTTACACACACATAAAAATCTAAAAAAATTATCAAATACACTGCAAATTAATTACAAATATTTCCAATTTAATTATACATAAAAGGTTAAGTGATAGAAATATGTTTTACTAAAAATATGTTAAAAATTACCTACATTTTTATATATAAATATTATAAAATTAAATACAAAAAACACATAATAGTAACACATATTTAAACAATATTAACAAAATGATTAAACTGTACAAATGATAAATATTCTCTTTCCACTCCAATCTATACAACAGTAGGGTAAGTGTAGGACTCAGGAAGTGTAAAATTTACTATTCCCACTCCAGTGTGTGGAACAGTAGGGAAAGCGTTGGGCTCCAAATGGGTAAAACGTATTATCCCCAATCCAGCGCATGGAACAGTAGGGAAAGCGTTAGATTCACAAGGTGTAAAATTCATTATTATGGCTCCTATCTCTGCAACAGTATGAAAAATGTTGGACATAGTAGTGTTAAAATGTACTATTTCCACTCTAATCTGTGCAACAGTTGGCACAGTGTTGGGCAAATGAGGGGTAAAAATTTGCTATTCCCACTCCAGCTGTTGCAACAGTGCACATGGTGGGGTTGCAAACTCCCATTTCTCTATGGGATTTTGAACGGCGGGCGGAAACCGCCTGCAACACAGGCTCACATTGAGAAATTAGAGTTTATGAAAATCCCTGCACTGTGTAGCAGGCTCATGGTGGCTGCCACACTGTGCAGGGATTTTCATTAGAATTAGACAACAGAAGGCACGAGGAGTGGGCAGGGATATCAAGCTAAATGGACTGCAGTGGCAGCATATCGACCATGCATGTCGATATGTGGGACCCCTGAACAGGCCTAGGTGGTCAGGGTGTTTCCACTCTGCCCCCTTTTCCTATTTTGTAGCATATTTTCTTGTGACTAGGTTCAACAGAGTCACAAGATAGCTGCCAACACTTCTTGGTTTGAAGTGTTGGCAGCAAATCATATCTCAGGCACGAGATCAGGAGGGTTCACTGATCTACTGAAGCCACATTTGTATATCTGAGAAATCTGCACATTTCTCAGGAACTACTGAACTGATTCACACCATGTAACAGAAAAAGAGTGCTTTCTGGACCAAGAGATACCAGTTTTTGCCAAGTTTGCTGTAATTCCATTCAGCAGTACGGCCTGTAGCCATGTCTAAAGTTTCCTATGGAAACTAACATGTATAAAAAGTATTTTGGGGCCCACCTCTTTCAGTCCTTGCTTTACGAATCACCCCTAAACATAGCAGCTGAAGTGAGTGGTCTATTAGTTTTAAAAATTTCATGAAGATTCGTCAAACGAACCAAAGATATTGGCAAATGAAAAAATGTTGTTCCTATGGAAACTGTGTCCTAACTATAACTACCTACTGGCGACTATATTTACACACACATAACATTTTTAAAAATTAACAAATAAACTGCAAATTAATTACAAATATTTCCAATTTAATTATACATAAAAGGTAAATTGCTAAAAATATGTTTTACTAAAAATATGTTAAAAATTAACTATATTTTTATATATAAATATTATAAAATTAAATACAAAAACACATAATAGTAACTCATATTTAAACAATATTAACAAAATGATTAAAGTCTACAAATGATAAATATACTCTATCCACTCCAATCTATACAACAGTAGGGTAAGTGTAGGACTCAGGAAGTGTAAAATGTACTATTCCCACTCCAGTGTGTGCAACAGTAGGGAAAGCGTATGGCTCCAAATGGGTAAAACTTATTATTCCCAATCCAGCACATGGATCAGTAGGGAAAGCGTTAGATTCACAAGGTGTAAAATTCATTATTCCAGCTCCTATCTCTGCAACAGTAGGAAAAACGTTGGACACAGTAGTGGTCAAATGCACTATTCCCACTCTAATCTGTGCAACAGTTGGCAAAGTGTTGGGCAACGGAGGGGTAAAAATTGCTATTCCCACTCCAGCTGATGCAACAGTAGGGAAAGCATTGGGTAATGGAGGGGTAAAATGTACTAGTCCCACTTCAATCTGCGCAACAGTAGGGAAAGCATTGGACATCTGAGGGGTTAAATCTAGTATTCCTACTCCATTTTGAGCAACAGTAGGGAAGGCATTTGACTCAGGAGGGATAACATGTACTATTACCACTCCAGTTAGTGCAGCAGTAGGGAAATCGTTGGATACATGAGGGGTGACATTTACTATTCCTACTCCAGTTTATGCAAAAGTAGGGAAAGCATTTGACTCAGGAGGGGTACAATTTACAATTCCCACTCCAGTCTGTACTACAGTATGGAAAGCATTGGTAATATTTATTATTCCCTCTCCAACCTTTGCAACAGTAGGGGAAATCATTGGACAGGGTCAAATTAGCTATTCCCTCTTAAAAATGTGCAACAGTAGGGAAAGAGTTAGACTCAGGAGTGGTACAATGTACTATTCTAATTCCAATCTGTGTAACAGTAGTGAAATCAATGAACCCCAAATGGGTAAAATTAACTACTCCCACTCCAGTCTGTGCAATAGTGGAGAAAGAAAAGCTAACTTCAAACAAATAACAACCATAGGTTGGTGGTTCCGCATACCGAATTAGGATCTGACTGCACATGGTAGGGTTGCAAACTCCAATTTCTCTATGGGAGCTTGTACGGCGGGCGGAAACCGCCTGCAGCACAGGCTCACATTGAGAAATGGGAGTTTGTGAGAATTCCTGCACTGTGTAGCAGGCTCATGGTTGTTGCCACACTGTGCAGGGATTTTCATTATAATTGGACAACAGAAGGCAGGAGGAGTGGGCAGGGATATCAACCTAAATGGACGGCAGTGGCAGCATATCGACCATGCTGATGCATGGACTTAGACAACAGAGGGTAGGGAGGAGGTAGATGGTGCAGCAAGCTACCTGTTTAGGGCAGGCTCGAAGGGCACTGGCAGAGCAACTGCCACACCCAACTGTAATGAGGGAGCAGGGTCATTGACTTGGACAATGGATGACAAGGAGGAGGGGGGGCAATAGTCGCTAGCTTGGGTGGTGGTAGCACAATACAGGGCGAGGCCCTGTGTTGCACTCCCCTCCCCCATTGTGGATGGTGATGGGCATCTTGCTTAACATTAAAAAAAATCATTAAATATTCACTGAAAACAATAAAGGTTACATGGACATTGTAGCTAGGAAATAGAATTTAAAAAACTTTTGTAATTCATTGAAAAAAACAAAGGTTACCGGAACGTTATAGTTAGGCTAGATTTCCCTCATACAAAACCAGTGAAATTACTCAGTTATAGTTACCTGAGCTAAGTATACATATTGTCCCCGCAATGCACTGCTTATGACCTTGTGTATTACATCACTCATGACATGGTCAGTGGCATCACTCACTAAGGTTAAAGCTTTGTGTAGTAGAGCATCCAACTAACCACACACTCTAACGGCCCAGTGACGACCATGGAACACCTCTATGTCAACATCCAGAACAACCCCAACAGCACCCTCCTTGGGACCTTTGTCTACAGGCCCCCCAGACTCGGACGGCCCTTTACTGATGCCATCATAGACCTCATTGTACCCCAAGCTCTTTTATCCACTAACTATGTCCTACTCGGAGACCTCAACTCCCACATAGACAACCCCAGCGGCCAGAACACTGCTTCCCTACTGGAGAATGTCGCCAACATTCATCTCAAGCAGCAGGTTACCGCACCGACCACATAGCTGGACATACGCTCAACCCCATTTTCTCTGCCAGCGGGAACATCAGCTACAGCTCCACCACTGAACTCTCCTTGACCAACAAGCACTGCATACATTCCACATTTGCCAAACCCACCCTACACCACCACCCTCATCACCCCCTTCACAGCTGGGGCAAGGCCACTGATGAACTCATCATCGACTCCCTCAGCACTATCACTCCACCAGTGCCAACTGATGCCATCACAGCACTACACAACCTCCACCAATGGATCTCCGACTCTGCCTACACTCTGGCACCCCACAAGTAGAGATCAGGCAAGCAACACACCAAGAGACTGAGCTGGTTCACTCCCACCCTCCCTGAGTCCAGACATACCTGCCAATGACTCGAGAAGAGATGGAGGAACAACAAAACCCCAGAAACCCACGTAAACTTCAAATCTGCCGTCAATGCACACCACCTCCTCCTGAAAATCACAAAGAAAAGGGCATTCCCCGACAGAATCAATGCCAAAGCACACAGCAGCAAATAACACTTTGCCATCGTCAGGGAGTTTGTGAAGCCCAACAGCGAGACAAAAGGCATCCCACCCTCCAAAGACCTTTATAACAAACCCGGCACCTTCTTCAACCACAAGATTAAGCATATCTTTGACAGCTTTGATACCCTAGACCCTTCCACCACGCCTGCCACCACTGCACGCAACCACGCCGCATACAGATCATGCTCAGTTGGACCCCGCTCCACAATAGAGGACATGCTCAAGACCATGAAAAAGCATCCACTCAGGAGCCCTGTTGGATCCTTGCCCGTAACACATCTTCCACGGAGAAGCTGCGGCCATCACCCCCCAACTTTGCTGCACCATCAAATGCTCCAACAAAACCGCCACCTTCCCCAATATTGGAAACATGTCAAGATCAACGCCCTACTGAAGAAGCTGTCCTCACTCCCGACAGACCTCAATGACTTTAGACCCATCTCCTTCCTTCCCTTCCCAGCCAAAGTAATTGAGAAGGCCATCAATGCCCAACTCTCCTAGTTCATCGTAGTAAACCATGTCCTGGACTCCTCCCAATCCAGCTTCCAATGCAACCACAGCATGGAGACTGCACTCCTCGCCGCCACTGACGACATCCTCTCTCTCCTTGATCGAGGCAATACCACAGCCTTCATCCTACTGGACCTCTCAGCTGCTTTCCATGCCATTTTACACCGCACCCAAATCACGAGACTCCACGATGCTGGCATCCGTGAAAAGGCTCTGTACTGGATTCCTCCTTTTCTCACCGGCTAGGCACAGCAAGCAAGACTACCACCATTCCTCCCAGAATCCACAGAGATCAGCTGCGGAGTGCCCCAGGATTTTCCCTGAGCCTCATACTCTTTAACATCGGCATGGCCCACCTCACAGACATCGTCAGAAGCCACAGACTCAATATCGTTTCCTGTGACGACAACATCCAGCTGATCCTCTACCTCACCAACAAACCTGCACCACCAGAACCAACTTCTACATCCACATTGCCAACTGGATGAAAGACAGCTGCCTCAAGCTCAACTCGGACAAGACGGAACTACTTATCCTGGGTCCTGCCCCTTCAGCTTGGGAGGACTCCTGGTGGCCAGCCCATCTAGGACCCCCACCCCTACATACCACGCAAGCAACCTTGGCATCATACTGGACATTTCTATCTCAATAAACAAACAAATAACTCAGTTTCCTCAGCCTGCTTCAATACACTATACCTGCTATGAAAGACATTCAGGTGAATCCCCACAGAATCCAGAAAGACTTATACCCATACACTCATTACCAGCTGACTCGACTACGCACTCTATGCTGGCATCATCCAGAAACAACTCAAGAAATGACAGACGATTCAAAATGAGGTCAGACTGGTCCTCGACATCCCCTGCCCCAGTCACACCACGCAACACCTCCTACACCTCTACTGGCTCCCGGTCAACAAGAGAATCACCTGCAAGCTCCTCACACATGCCCACAGAGCTCTCCACAACATAGGAACAGCCTACCTGAACCACTGCCTCGCATTCCATGTAACCGACAGGCAACTCTGTTACGCCCATCGCACCCCAGCCTCCGTCCCCAGGATCCACAAGACCAGAACCGGAGGAAATTCCTTCTCCTACCTCATAACCAAGACCTGGAACACCCTACCCCTCCACCTCAGGCAATCCATGCCTCTGACCCAATTCAAGAAAAAACTTTAAGATCTGGTTCTTTGAATCAATCAATCAATCAATCAATCAATCATAACATTTGTAAAGCGCACAACTTATCCGTGAGGGTCTCAAGGCGCTGGGGGGTACGGAGTGCTGCTACTGCTCGAAAAGCCAGGTCTTGAGGAGTCTTCTGAAGGACAGCAAATCTTGGGTCTGCCGTAGGTGGACGGGGAGTGTGTTCCAGGTCTTGGCGGTGAGGTGGGAGAATGATCTGCCGCCGGAGGTCACCCTTCGGGTGCAGGGGGCTGTGGCGAGGGTGAGGTCGGCTGAGTGGAGCTGGTGGGTGGGGGGTAGAAGCTGAGTCGGCTGTTGAGGTACGCTGGTCCTGTGTTGTGGAGTGCCTTTTGTGCATGGGTGAGGAGCTTGAAGGTTATCCTCTTGTTGACGGGGAGCCAGTGCAGGTCTCTCAGGTACGGTGTGATGTGGCTGCGGCGAGGGATGTCGAGGATCAGGCATGCAGAGGCGTTCTGGATGCATTGAAGCCGTTTCAGGAGTTTTGCCGAGGCTCCTGCATAGAGGGCGTTTCCGTAGTCCAGCCTGCTGCTGACGAGGGCCTGGGTGACTGTTCTTCTCGTTTCAGTGGGGATCCACTTGTAGATCTTGCGGAGTATGCGGAGGGTGTTGAAGCAGGAGGAAGAGACGGCTGCTTGGTCATGGAGAGGGCGGAGTCGAGGATGATCCCTAGGTTGCGTGCATGGTCGGTGGGTGTTGGAGCTGTTCCCAGTGCGGTCAGCCACCATGAGTCGTTCCAGGCCGAAGGGGTGGATCCGAGGATGAGGACCTCCATCTTGTCCAAGTTCAGCTTCAGTCGGCTGTTGCTTATACATTCGGCGACAGCCTTCATTCCTTCGTGGAGGTTGGTTTTGGTAGTATGGGGGTCCTTGGTGAGGGAGAGGATCAGCTGGGTATTGTCAGCATAGGAGATGATGTTGAGGTTGTGCAGTCGGGCGACGTGGGCGAGCAGTGCTATGTAGATGTTGAACAGTGTTGGTCTGAGTGATGCGCCCTGGGGTACACCGCAGACGATCTTGGTGGCATCGGAGCGGAAGTGGGGGAAGGTGGACACTCTGTGTTCTGCCGGAGAGGAAGGAGGTGGTCCAGTCCAGGGCCTTCTCCTGCATCCCGGCATCGTGGAGGTAGTGTGCGGTGGCAGACCGTGTCGAAGGTGGCTGACAGGTTCAGGAGGATGAGGGCCGCGTTTTCTCCATTGTCTTGCAGGGTCCGGGGATCCGGAGTGGATGGTGTTCATGATCTTGATGGTGTCCTTGTCATTGATGTTGGTTCAGGAGAACAGGCAGTTGGTGCGGATGGTGGTCGTGGGGGTGGAGATCTCAGTGGTTGTCGGGCGGTCGTGTTGTCGAAGCTGTCATGGATGTCTGCGATCTTGCGATGAAAGAAGGTTGCCAGTGAGTCGCACTGGTCTTGCGAGGGAGGGATGTCGTTGGTGTTGGAGAGTTCCTTCACGATGTTGAAGAGCTCTTTGCTGCTGTGTGTGTTGTTGTCTAGGCAGTCTTTGAAGGAGGCCCTTTTGGCTGATCTGATGAGGTGGTGGTGTCTGAGGGTGGCGTTCTTGTTGGCTGCGTAGCTGTCCGGTGTTCGTTCACAGAGCCAGTTCTACTTCAGCTTTCTGCAAGTTTGCTTGGAGGCCTGGAGGTCTTCGGTGAACCAGCTGGCTTTCTTGCTGGTGTGACTGTTGGAGGATTTCTTGAATTGGGCGAGGGTGTTGGCGCAGTCATCGATCCACTGTCTGAGGATGCGGGCTTCGGTGTCGGCATCGGTGGACTCGGGAGTGGGCTCTAGACGAGGGTGGTGGTTAGCTGGTCTTCGGTGACTTTGCTCCAGCAGCGGAGCGGCATCTGTTGAGAGAGGTGGTGGGTTTCTGGAAGGTGAAGTGGATGCAGCGATGGTCGGTCTAGTGGAGTTCTGTGGTGTGGTTGAAGGAGACGTGGGGGCTTGCGGAGAAGATGGGGTCGAGCGTGTGGCCGGCGGAGTGGGTGGGTGTTGTGACGAGTTGTCTGAGTCCGAGGTTGGCTATGTTGTCGATCAGGGTGGTAAAGTTGATGAATGATACTCTACTCCCAGAAGGACCAGTAGCCCCTCAATGCCTTCAGACCCTCATGGGTGAGTAGTCACACTTAAAAAATCCCTGATTGATTGAAAGTCTTCACCACACAAGGGGCCTTGGGTATCTAGAGGTCGTAGAGCTCTCCAAGTAGGGGTTGTGAACAGGGCAAAGGCTCTTCCTAGTAGGTACTTTCCTACTCATGTCTGGTTCATTACCCATGAGGTCGGCTATGTGCAAAGTGTTCCGTATAGGGCAAATACTGTGCATAGTAAGGTTTGGTCACCTAATTGTGCTGGGTGTTTGTAGGTAGTGGGTTGTCCATGACAAATTGTTTACAGGTCAAAGGCCATGCACAGCAAGGGCTTACCAACCCATTCCTGCTTAATTGGCCTTATGAGGTCAGCTAGCTAAAAAGTTTCTGCCTCAAATCGAAGGCTATGCGCGGGAGGAGCTTGGTTCACATAAGGGAACATAGGTGTCCGATGAGTAATTAATACATTACATGATTCTATGTCATTTAGAAATTCCACATCTGAAATACTGGTTTACGGAGCACTTTTTACAGCAGTAGGTTAGATTATGTCATCAGTGATATAATCAATGATGTCATTGAACATATCATGAGTGATCTCTTAAGAGGATCTCTTGAGTCTTTTTTTGTAAATATTGCCTTCTTTTTACTCTAAGTCAGAGCCAGTCACATTTAAATCTTGTATTTGATTTTACCTCACTCCTGTCCAGTCCTAATTGTCAAAATACTTTGTTTAGAATCATATTAATCAAATATGGGGAGGTGTGAAGATGTGGAAATATGTCAATGATTAATCTGCTTCAACATGATTTAAATAGGACAAGGCTGAGAACAAACAAATCACTGGGAATGCAAATGTGACTATCCATTGCCATATTTACTTTGTAAACTACCCTATTAGGACTAGGGAGGAGTGAGTTACAAATCAAGTACTGTTGCAGGGATTCTGCTTAGAAACAGAACTATGCCTGAAACCACAGAACTTCAGCATGTGTGAACTGAGTCACCAGACATACAGGCATATCCATGTATCACCTCTCGCAAGAGATTGGTTTCAGCTTCTGCACAAACCGGGGTAAGATTTTCATGTGGTATCTCTTGAATCCTAAGATTTTCTACTTTTCTGATTCTCCATCTCAGATTTTGCAAGGGCTCTGTGCATTCTTATGAGACTAAGGAAGGTTTCCTATGCACATTAGCATATCAGAGATTATTTTAGCGGTCAGCATTTTGTGTACACTGGAATCAAGCAAGACAGATATTGAAATGTCATTTTGCTAAAAATTTGACCACTTTTTCTGATTTTAGAAAAGTTTACAGTCATTATGCCTCATCACTTTCCCTAGCACCCACCGACTGATCTTTATGATTTACACTTGATTTAGTCAGTTTGGAAAATAGGTGCTGGATGCTGATACACATGGGTGGTGTGTGTTATTATGAGGTATTCGTAAGGAAGTGTGAGAGCCTTTTCAAACATTTACAAAGATTCCGGACAGAAGGGCATGTGACAATCTACAACACCTAGATCTAAAAGACACTAGAAATTGATGTAATCAGGATGGGGCTTTGATATGATAGAGCCAATCTAGAGCAGGCCCTAACCTTCTCATACCAGCCACCCAGCCTGAATGGGGAATGGAACATGACAAAATGATTCCCTTACTTAATAACAATTCTATTTAAATTCTGAAGTAATTTACGATAAAGGATGTTGGAAAATTGCCTTTTCTGAAGGGTCACCCCAAATGTTTTGCTTATCTCCACTTTTATTTACCTTCTATATGTTGGCTTTAGGACTCTGAGCACTTTACTACAGCTAACCAGTGCTAAAGTGCAATGGCTCTTTCTTTTAAACATGCCAACATTGGCTAAAACCCAATTGTCATATTTAATTTACTTGTAAGTCCCTAGTAAAGTGCACTACATGTGCCCAGGGCCTGCACATTAAATGCTACTAGTGGACCTGTGGCATTGATTGTGCTACCCACACAAGTGTTATAACAATGGGGTGACCCAAAAGCCACTGAGCCTAGGTAGATAATGGTACAAAAAGATTATGTCCCAGTGGAAATCAAATGAAACAGAAAAATCGATAAAGCGTATTAATCAAAATAATCTAAACAAAGTCAAACACCACCATTAATTCCTTCCAAGCAATGGGTCTACTTTAATTGAATCATAATATTTGAATACATCAATACATACAATGGAAAATAAATCCTAAATGGATATATTCTTTAAAAACAGGTGCACAGAGGAGTGAAGTGATAGGTGTATAAGAAGGATTGTGAAAAAGGACAGTGGTGCATACATATATACATCAATCAGATACCTGTAAACTATCCCAACAGTGTTACTATCCAATCATTAAATGTCAAGTCATAACATATTTAAAGATAAACATTCTCTGTCATATATGTCTGAAGTGTCGACGTTTCGATCCCTAAACGGAACAGCCAATTTCAGGCATTGTGGGCAGGGTCTTCATCTGGACAAAGGTGAGGGTGGAGAGGGGTTATGGCACCTAGGGTCAATGACATAAGATTATTTGGGTGGTGCCTGCATAAAAGAGAAAAGATTTTTATATACAAATGTCATGGTGATTTACCAGTAGAGACAGCTCTATTGCTTTGGGCTGTATTTGAGAAAGGCTGGGCTCGTAGGCTCCTGTAAAAAGAGAGGAGACAGGATACTAGGACCTGTGTTCCTAGAGCTACTGAGGGGTAACAAATATAAATTATATAAAGATTCCAAGATAACAAACGTACTCAGACTTCTTAAAGATGTTCGAGGTGTTCAAAAGGTAAGGGCCCTGGTTGATGAGTAACCTGTGGCTGAAAAAGGTAATACCTATGTCACACAATAGCCCTCTAAAATAGGTTGAGTTTTAAAGCGACATATTACATGCCAGTGCATGGTCGCACATTTACAAAAAACAGTACCAGTGATGTGTGTAATAGTGTATAATAACTGCCTTGTCAACATTAATATGCAATGTGCTTATAACCACTGTTATCAGTTTAAGGAAACCAAACTGTCAGCTTAAGAAGACAAACCCCGGGCATCTGTGTGTGACTCCGACTGAGTTACTTGTGTGAAAGAAAAAGCACCAACTGGTTCTCAATACATGATTACATGCATGAGTGCGAGTTCATCTTTGGAAGGCATATCGCGCCTGATGGGGGAGGTATAAGCAAGATATTTGCACTAGACTCCTGCTTAAGTTAAATAACCTTGTGACGCTTGAGCATAAATACTGCATGTGCTCGATGAGAATTAGGAACGAAAGCACTAGTTGAATGCAAATACATTGAAAGTATGTGCAATATATTACATCTCCGCTCTGTACAGATGCACCAAATGTCAAGAAGCGGGCTGTGTTGCATGCCCAAATTAAGCTGGAAAAGTTTTAATTAGTGAAGTGGTTGTCCCAAATAAACTTCCGGGATGAGCAAGGTGAAAAAAAACCTTCAATCGTGCTTCAGTAAAAGCCATTATTTCAAAAATATACCAAAGATATGTGAAATGTATTACATCCCTGATTCGTTATGAGTAACAATGCATGAAATGTCACGAAGCGTGCTGAATTCACTAGAAAAGTTGTTAACTAATGCTGTATGAATCATCCTCAAAACAGTGTATTACATCATTTAAAAAAGAGAGAGAAACGATTAAATCTCCTGACAATCAGGACGGTGACTGGTTACATACTTCCCGGCTCCACACAAGTAGCACTTTAAACATGTCTCAGACCTGCCATTGCACAGCCTGTGGGAGCAGTTTACACCAGCATGTTGACTTGCCATGTAAAACCCCTTGCTAAACCAGGGCCAGGAAAACGCTTGGTCACAGAGCGCTTTACAAATACTTCCAACATCAACATCAACATCAAACCTTAAACTCTACTTTTCTTACATAGAAAACAACCCTAATGCAGGCCATAGGTAGCCTTTAGGGCAGAGTGCTGTGTAATCAAAAGATAAGACATGTACTTTTATGTTTTGCATGTCCAGGTAGTAAAAAACAACCAACTTATTTTTTCACTCCTGAGAGGCCTACTTCTCTCATATGTTAACATTGGGTATTCTTTATTATACTTAATACGCAGAAATTCCTAATGGAGAGAAGATGGAGAAGTCATGCTTAGTACCTCTGGAATGATAATGACAAATCCTCTTTAATGGTAAAGTTGTATTTGTAGTGACCATTCTGAATATGCCACTTTCAGAAAGTTGTGAATTTTCCTGCTCTTAACCATTTGATCTCTGTTGCCTGTTTCTGATCACTGGCTAGGTTGGGTGACAGCTCACTTTGTGTATTCCCTCTAGACAGCCCCAAACAAAGGAAGATGGGCTTTAATTAATGAATCTTCCTGAGAGGAAGAGGGAGGAGCAGGGCACAGCCTCACACTGAATAGACGTGGCCCTGTCCATACACAAAGGGCTGTCCTAGTCATAGTCATAGTCAGGGCTGCATACCCTCTGTAGTAATTCTGGAGCCAGGGCATGATGAAGGGCCTGTGTGCACTTCAAAGGTCCATCTTTGATGTCACCCTCACGTCAAAGGCACAACTGGGCAAAAGGACTGGACTGCTGACCCTACCAACTCAATACACTTCTGGACCTGAAAAGAACTTGCCTAGAAGAGGAACCGCTGTACTAAGGACTGCTACACTGCTGGACTGCTGCTCTTGAAGACTGATGCCTTGCTGTACTGTCTGTGGCCTACTGCTTTCTCTGACTGGGCCTTCATCACTTGACCCAGAGTGACTCCAATGGCTAACAGACTAGCTTCCTGTTGTCTAATGACTCAGTGACATCAAAATCTGTTACTCTGCTCCTATGACTGGTTCTTTGGAAGTGAACGTAGGTGCTTACTCCAGTGAAACCAATGCATCCTCTGCTGCAAGAAGCCGAATTGACACATTCTGCTTGTGCAGGAACAGAACCAGTGCACCGCATTTGGAACCTGAGCATCGCCATCAGAACATTTGCATCAGAACTGCTGCATTGACACCACTGCTGAAGGACAATTGATTCATTTCTTCATTTGCATGGACGAACCCAGGGCATCGACTTTGGAACCAATGTATCTTGGAACTGGTGCTTTGTCATCGGAACCGCTGTAAGAGACTCGTCCAATCGCAGCCACAGCTGAAGGATGGTTGACGCATCCCTTTGTTTGCATGGAGAAACCTGGCACATTGGCTTTGGAACCAACACATCTTGGAACTAGCTCTCGTCTTCTGAATCAACGCATCACCACCCTTGCATGATGAAAATCAACACTTCTTGTGTTGTGACCATGATTAAGGTACCTTTGCTCAGAGAGCCCTGTGTGGGTCTTGTATCCAGCCCGTCCCCCATCACAGTCGACCTGAACTCTTGACTTTGTCCTGGTCCATAGATATAGAGGGAAAGATATTTTCCAAGAGACCCATAACATCTGCAAATCATGGCGGTGGAGAGCATGACAAAAAATCTGAAATGTCTCTGAGTTTTCTCAGTCTGCATGAGAAACCTTTCAGGTTTTTCCGAAACTAAAATGCTTGCAGGTACATCCATTAAAAGAAAAACCAGTCGCAAACGTGCACATTCTCAGAATCTGCCCCTTTGCGACTGGTATTTTTTCATTTGGGATACATCATCCCAAATGCAAAAATCGCAATTTAAGTAATCTCTAAATTGCGATTACTTAAATTGCATTAAAGGAATCGCAAATTGAGATTCCTTAAATGCAATGCATTTAAGTAAAAAATCAGCGATTTTGCTAATAGGGGTCGCAAATTACCATGAAGTTGAACTTCACGGTAATTTGCAAAAACGTTGAAAAATGTACTTTTGTGCATTTTTCAAAGTTTCACGTTGCGCACACACATGCCCTTAGGGCATGTATGTGTGCAACATATGTGCACAGGTCAATTTCAGGGGTGCAACAGGGTGTCCTTTTGACACCCTTGCTCCCTGAAATTGCATGCGCAATTTGCGAGGACCTATTGGTACTCACAAATTTTGCGCTTGAAATTTTCCATTCATTCCTATGGGCCTGTGGCCCTTAGGAATGAATGGGAAGCCATTCCTATTTGCGACTCGCAATTTGCGAGTCGCAAATAAGGAATGTGTAGGAATCGATATTTTTACAGCGATTCCTACATGCATAGACTTTTGCGAGTCCTTAATTGCGATTCCTTAATTATCGCAATTAAGGAGTTGCAAAATCCTACCTTGATGCATGTGCCTGTTGGTGAGCTCATGGCATGGTGCTCTACCTAGCATTATATTTTTGGTGAAATGCTTCTGCGCTGTCATCAATGGGATCACTTTCCTTAGCAATTACTCACCAATGCGAGCAGAGGTGGTGCTTCTGTCACCCTAGGGGTTTGCCAGTCCTAATCAAATTCATAAGGTAACCATTTTCTAGTTGTTGTCGTTCAGAATTGTTTAGTAAGCATAGAGATGCTTAACCCTTTTAACCATGCCTTTAATGCATGCCACATTTTCTATGATGTTAGTAAATACATTTGTTATCATAAAGCAAGGAAATGTAGGCAAAATGTAAGTATATTATTTGCTACAAACATATAGAAAGAAATTCACTTCATCTTAAATTCAGGGCACGCTATTAATGATAAAGAAAGAAAACTTGTCTTCTGCAAAGGTTGCAATAACTGTGCTAAATGAAATCAATTGTGGTGCTTACAATATTTGCCAATAAATTATACAGAGATTTTATGTTGGGAACAAACTTAATTACAAAGAAACAGAGCAGAAAGATAAAAAAAAACGAATAACTATTTCAGGGCCAAGTATGTCCCTGGATGAATTCTGTTCATAATACAAGCTGGATTATTATCACCTACACAGAAAGAAAACAGTCAGGATAAAAATGTTTGCAAACAAATTCTAGATAAAAAACAGCTTGAGGGATAACTGTTTACAAGAAACTTTGAAGGCAGCACATGAATTGACAAAAGCGATTTGCAATAAAGGGGAGTGTAACTTTAACAGAGAGATTATTAAAAAGGAATGGGTAATAAACTGGGAAGATATGCACAAAAGATCAATTTGTTTGGGAAACAGAAAGGTTCACTATAAACTAATGTTTATCTAGTATTGCACCCTTGATAGCCATCCCCACAAGCTTTCAAATGCTTGTTCAAACGGTTAGAGGGGTAGGAATCACAAATGGGATTTTTCATATACGTGTTACCCTATATCAATCACTTCTGGGATGGGAAGCTGCTGCGTGTGATCAACAACATAGTGGGATATTTTATGTGTGCTACTGTTACCTTGCAGTGATTAAATAGGGAGTCATTATACTGTGAATTATAAATTGGGTTTCTGTTTGGCAGGGGTATGCACCCTGTCCAAACAGGAGCGACAATCCTAGTCAGGGTAAGTTACTACACAACCTATATTATCCTGTGTTCAACCTCTGTTAGCTTGGCACAGAACAGTCAGGCTAAATTTAAGAGATAATATGTAAAATATTTGTGCAACACATAAACAGTAAAACAGTGAAAACACCACAAAAAGACTCTCTACCCGTTTAGAAAATTAAAGAAGAACTTTATCAGATAAACATGAGCAAAATGATAAAAATTCAATATGTACCAGTCGAGATATGAATTTTTAAAAATTAAATGCAAAAAATAGCTCTTAGAAGCAAGTAGCGCCCAAGGAGTTAATTGGTTGCGCTGGACTGGGACAAAATGCAGGCTGACCACAATGGAGCATGGGTGGGATACAGTACCCACACAGGGCCTGCTGAGAAAAAGTGCCTTGATCCTGGTTTTAATAGAGGGATAAGTCGATGATTCCCACAAAGTTGAGGTGTTGCACTGAATTTCTCCACACAACTGTGGTGATGTGTTGGTACTGTAAGCAAAGCAACACTTCTGAAGTGCGGTGGTTCCTAATGTGAGGTGCAGGGTTTCTCCACTCTGTAGAGGGGATATGTCAATCTTCTACATGTGTCAGTTCCGAAGCACTGGTTCTGAGCCTGATACAGTGGTTCCTAGTGCAATGCACCAGTGCGGTTCCCCCAATAGCGACTATGCATTGATTAATCTCTTGCAGCGTCGGTTCCACTGGATTAAATGCCTAAGTCAATTTCCAAGCATCCAGAACTGGGGTGGCACCACCTGGCAGGACAGACTCACAAGCAGATGAGCCCAGGTGGTTTCTAAGTCTCTTGTATCACTGAGATGTAGGCAACATATTGTATGAAAGGAAGTCCTTGAAGTCACTTTGGGTTCAAGTGATGCAAGTCCTTCTCACCCAGGCAGAGAGGGAGAGAGTAGGTGGGTAACACAGCAAGACAAGAGTTCAATAGAAATCAGTTCCAGCAGAATGGCAGAATGGCAGTCCTTGAGCAGCACACCAGATCCTATTCTTCCTGGCAGAGGGGTCACAGGCCCAGAAGTGTAATGAGTTTGTGGTGTCAGAGGTCCAGTACTTATATCGAGTTGAGACTTAAACGTGTTGGAGGCTTCAAAGAGTTGCATTTGAAGTGCACAAGTCCATGCCTTTCCTGCTCTGGCTCCGGACTCAGCACAGGTGGGCATGCAGCCCTTTGAGGGGGGGGGGGGCAGGATAACAGGATACAACCCTTTCAGGTGTAAGGGTCAGCTCCTCCCTTCTCTACTGTCCAGGATGGCCCATCAGGATGTGGATGGCCCATCAGTCACACCTAAGCTCCTTTTGTGTGTGGCTGTCTAGAGAGAATGCTCAAAGACAGCTGTCCTGTCACCCACTTCAGACATGTATTTGGAGGCAGGCAAAAGGCACTGAAAGGTTACAGTAAGAGAAATGCCAACTTTCTAAAAGTTATAGCAAACAAAGGGGTTGGCCTCATAAAGTCAGTAAGGCTGAGCCACCAAAAAGTTACACAAACATACAATGTCAAAACTGGCTGATCCTTTTTGACTCCAATTAATTTGTGGCCGCTATATTCAATAAAAGCCATCACCATGTATTTTTTTATAAACCTAATACAAATGCTTTTGTTTTTGTAACACACAGAAGTTCAAATACAAAATTGAATCAGAAATGTTCTTCCCTTCCACCAACATAAATTAATACACAACAGTGGATACAGACAAAATGATAGTAACAAATAAATGTGAATACAACAATGCACAAAAAACCCATATAGAATACAATAATGAATCAGTTCTTATTTTACGATGTCTAGAACAACAGCTCAGAATAAGTAACACATATATTCATGTATATAACACTTCAAATGAATTCAACTGCTCTCTTTTATATGGACAGTGCACCTCTGACAAATCGTGACTTCTGGAGCAAGGTTGAATTTTTAGAAAATATAACAATTGATGTTTCCCTGGATTTCAGTGTAACTCTTTTAAAAAAAAAATGTTTTAACACAGTATGAGTACAAATGTTGGTTAACGTGTTTCGAAACCACTAATCATCATGCCTGGTGTTCTTAGGACACAGAACTGATATCCACTCTATAAAAATAAACAAATATTTACATATTACTGTCAACACAATGCTATAGTGTGTCTGAAATACCTCAAGTTTGACACCATTATTACCTCGTGGGGCTTGAAGCATTGGCACAAGTATGCTAGTCAAATTCTTTTACCTGGAACACATTAGTAAGTATGTCTTGGTTACAATACCTAATATACTTCAATGAAACCCACAAGGGTGGCAAATGTCACCGACGATATTTTAAAACAACAACTCAGGACTGGTACTCACAGAAAAAGGAACTGATAACCTTCCTTCGTAATGCGATCTCCAGTTTAATTCAGATTCCATGTTTGGAAAAATAAAACAATCTACCACAAAAAAATTTCCCATTACTCAAAACAAAGCAGCACAACCGAAATGCTATTTACAATTTGGGTCCCAGACATTTCTAAAAAACGCCTAGTGGAGTCCAGGATGGTGTGATCTAAATGGATCCCAACAAGTTTTTTACCATGCATGCCCTGCAAACATAAAACTTAGGCTAAAATAGCAGATTTTCCTCATATTTGTAAAAGGAAACGTTTCAAAATCTGCTGGGATCCACAAGATTATTCATATGTTTACAAATTATATATTTAAAATTGCATGTTATCATTAATTAAATGTGTCATGGACCCAAATACTGTCGCTACCCATATTTCTAGAATGGGTCAATTTTCATGAGGAAATTGTTGATGTTTCCTTTTAGTAATTTGTGGCCCTCCTTGTTGCAGGCAATAGGCCCAGCCACACATATGAGGTGCAACGTTTTTCGGAGTGTGAGACTACAGAATACTGGGACATTTGCTAATATCAATTGAATTTCTCTCTAATGTTTGCTTCCATGTATAAGCCAGTGTGCAAGAAACAACATGTTCGGTAGTCTGAATCTCATGAAAGTGCAGGTAAACAACTGCACCAATAGCCACTATTCCTAAACTTATTATTTTGTTCACATTTAAAAAATGCAGAGATTTCTTTCACTCACATTTTTCCTTCATTAGATTTTACTACATGAATTGATGTGTGGTGTGCACAATAAAAAATCATTATAAGTTTCTGTTCTGATATTGGTCAGGGTAGAGAACAAACAAACACTATGTATCTTTGTGGCCAGAAAAGTCTAGCAGATGTAACAGTATTTACTTTTGTAATTTGGCCCTCGGGCAAAGCATTACAGCTGAAAACACCACCTATTGCTATTTTTCCAACGTATTCACATTTTTTATTTCAACAATTAAGTTCTTGGGACATCTAAATATCCCCTTACTGAATGTCTGATTTGTGTCTACTTTTCAGAAAAGTATAGCTGTTCACCAATGGCTTTCTCATCTGTGTTCACCACAAACTGCAAATAGGAAGAAACCACAAAACCTTGAAAAAATAGACCACTCAGAAAAATGCAAAACATAGGTATAAAAATGCTATTTGTTTACAAATCCGCCATTTTCCGCACTCTGGAAGGAGGGCGATCTTAGCCCTGCAAACGTTTTGCTGATGCCATCTTTAGAAAAAAACATATAGGGCCATATTACCAAGATGTGCGTTAAAAAACGCACATCGCACATTTCCCTATCGCCGGCTATCGCCGGATTTTATCGCCGTGTTAGCGCGTCATTATCAATGCGCAACACGTAGGTGATATCAAATCCGGCGATAGCCGGCGATAGGGAACATTAGCGCGTGAAAACAAGCGTTGTTGTCACGCGCTAATGTATGCCTTCATAATATGGGGGGGGGGTGGATTCAGCTTTATGATCCACACCCCCATGTTATCAATGCCTAACACCTGATCAGAGCAGGCATTGGGAGACCTGCGATAAACGAGTTTATCGCAGGTCTCCTTCTCCCAACGCCTGCCTTGGTAATAGGGCGTTACCACCTCCAACCACATTTTACATGTGGTTGGACGTGGGAACGCCCACTTTGCATGTCATTAGCGATGTTTCTCGCTGACATGCAAAGTGGGCTTGAGGCAGGCGTTAGCATGCCCTTGTTAATAGGGCGCTAGAAGTGTCGCCGCTTTCTCGGCACCATTCGCCGAAAAAGCGTCGATACTTCACCTTGGTAATATGGCCCATACTTCCTTGTACAGCATGTTTTCACATTTCTTTAAAAACATATATATATGTTGTTTCATTCCAGGGGAATAGGCAAACTCTGGGCACCTCTGGAATCTCCAAAATCTGTTAAAAAGAATGATACAAATATGGTCTGGATTCCATTTGGGGAAAAAAGTTAGGAAGAATTAAGCGCAAAGTCTCTGAACCATCCAAAAAGGCACAGTACTATGTGTGTGTGTGTGGGGGGGGGGGGCGGTTATACAGGTGGGTGGACCATCTCAGCATGTTAGGGTTGGGCGATTTCCTGCCCCTTTCTCTAGGGTACTGAAAGTGATTTTTAAGACAGAATACATATTCCAGTCGAGAAGAATTTCTGGGCCAAAATGTAAAGTACACCTCTGAAGTGAGACTGCCTTTTGATCATCTTGTCCCTTAGTATACTGTCTTCACGTTTGAGAATCTAGGCTACCTCTCCCTCTGCTTTAGAATTACTATCTTTTCTAAATGTCCATGTTTACGTTCTGCTGTTGCTGTGAAATAAAGTGGCAGCGGTTCTTGGAGAGCCAATCATATACTTTGAAAGGGAAACCGTGAAAACACTGCAAGAATTATAAGTTTACCTCTGTTCTTGACCCCACTCTGATTAAAATTAACTATATAAATAGGCAGCTTGCGTGACCACATATTGAAAATATACAGACAGAGCTTTTGACACATGTACCTTTCATAGGGCTATTAATTTGGCGTATCTGCATATCATAGTAGAGGAGTTAAGTTGCATTGCACCATAGCATATTTTAATAGTGGAGGGAGCGGGCCTTGGAGGTAAAGGTTTGCACGATCTTATGCACATGATGTTTGTTTGCTCTAAGAGGTAAAATACAGAAAGTGAACAGTGGACTTTATTGTGGGGTTGGGGTCACTGATGGCATCAGCAGGTCTCTAAAGGAGTTAGCCTGTGATTAAATATTTGGGAAGGGGGGATAGACTGATGGTTTCTGTGAGGTAGGAAGGTCTCCATCCTTGGCTGATGCCCTGCTCTCCGTCCTTTCCCTTGGCCTGATTTGGGAGTCTCAAGGAGTGCTTCACTGTTGACAATGGCCCCAACATGTCCCAGCAGTGAGCTGAAAATCCGCTCAGCACAGCCTGGCTCATGGCCCATCATCTATCTCTGGGTGATGGCCCTTCTTGCCAGGCCTGAGCACACCCCAGTATCATTCTGTGGGGCTGATCAAATCGCTACTCTCAATATGTACCCTTCAATAAGGTTTAGTTAACTTCTGGGCAGCATTTACATCTCTCTTTAAAATATATTTTAAGGTGATATATTGACCTTTCGGCAGAGCAGAGTGGCGATACTGCGGGTATTGATCTTTAGCACAATAAACTAATTTCCCATGCTGCCAACCACCTCTGGCACATGCCAAATGTGTTACCTCAGCTTTCTTGCAAATCACTCAAATGGTGCCAAAGTTATTAACCCCTTCGATGCTGATGACGGCCCCCAGCCGTCATGCATCACGGTGGGCGTGTGCTGATGACGGCTGGGGGCAGTCATGAACCCGCCCACTTCAAAAAACGCCGCACAGGCGCAGCATCGTGGCCGCGTCCAAGGTGTTAAACACTCCGTCCTTGCCAAAAGGTTTCCTCCCTAGCCTCACTGTCTTTCAAATACAATTTGCCTTTCTCTAACTATGAGATCATATAAACGTACCTGCAATGAAGATGAAAACATTGCAGCCAGAGGAAACTATTGTTACCTTTGCCTCAAATTGTAAAGTGCTCTGATATCCTTCGGGATCAAGTTTGCGCTATATAAAACTTTATAAATAAATCGTTATTTATGACTTTCTCTTTAACCTTACAGCCTTCTTTCTGGTCTCCAGAAAAACTGGAATCAATGCTCTGGGCTTAACTTGATTAACAGGAAATTAAACATGAAAATACCTGGTGGATTGTACACATTTGGCAAAGGATAGTAGGGATATTAGCAAATAACACTCTTTGAGCATCATCTGTCTGTACCGCTCCTGACAGTTCGGCCTGAAACTCAAAATATCGAAAGTAAGGTAAACATGTCAAGTGTTTGTGTATTTTCATACAGCATTTTTACTGTATCATGTTTTATACACCCCTCTTAAACTCTACCCCTCCTCATTAGATCCGAGTGAAACCTGACATTTCTGCACTGGTCCTGATTTGCTAATAGCCTGCAAAATGTCATGCAGATTTATATAAAAAAGCCATTCTTATCCACAAACTGACACTTTTTGACCCTCACTTTAATTGTCCCCCCTTGAGTGATCTACATATAATCCAAACATTTAAAAAGTAAGCTAAACATGCACGACACTCCCAAATATTTTACGGATCTGTGAAACTGTGCAAATGTTATTAATTAATCAATTTTCTTTTGGCTCTCTCTTCAAGTCCCCTCACCCACATAAGGCTCCTGAATGGGGCATAACTGGCTAACTTCCTTCTAAATTTATTTTGATTGATTGATTCATTCATTAATTCCACTCTCCCTTTGTTGGATCTGCACAAAACCTCCAGGGTAGGACTGGGACAGAAAATAAGCCTGTCACCAAAATCTAAGTGGCTCTCATTAGTAAATTTGATAGCCGAAAAAGTGGCCCATTTTTGAAAATTGGGGCAGGTTAACCTTTAAAGACACGCTGTATAGGAGTTTTGCAAGGTATAGAAGACTGTATGTATTTGAGCTTGCATGCAGCGCTTGTTTTAATATGATGGAACTCAACAGTAAAAGCTAGCCGAGTCGACCATAAAATAAACATACAAACAGCTAAAAAAACTGCCAAACGAATTGTCCTTTCAGGACCAGCTCCCCAGGCATTGCGTGTTTCCCCATATTGCCAGTCTCACTCTGGAAACCTGCTGTACTGAAAGAAGACTAAAAATGCTAAATTATCTGGGTTGTGAGAAAAAAAAAAAACAGCTTTTATTTCCTCGTGGAATCCCACGAGGCTGTGGCTGCAAAAGCAGCCAAGCCTCACCACCCTCCTGCCGGGTCCCTGCCAACCTTTTCCTCTGGCAATCACAAACCATGCAAAACTATTAAAACTAAAATTATTCCTTTGTTCTACCTCAAAAATCTAACTTTGGGAATCGTGTTTTTCACCATTTCTGCATAAGGAAAACATCTAAAAAAAACTTGTATTGCAGTGAATTGTAGTAATTATTTTCAGGTAAACTGAAGAACTAATCTATGATTAGTCTCACACAGGAGTGGCCCTCTAAAAATACAATGTTTTCAAGACCCACACTTAAGAATCATTTTTAAAGTTCTATGATAGTAGGCATACATAGATTCGAAAAACTGACTTACATATGCATTGGCGAAGATGACCATGATGATTTTGTTTCTTTGCTTGATGTTGTTGAAAAATAATGTTGGGCGGAAATTGGTGTATGTGCAATTAGCAGGAACAGAGATTAGAGCAATGACAGGGTCTCATCATTAACAAGTGTGGTGGCTTAGTGCAGAGCCAAACGCCCTGCGGTATTTATCTGTTTACACTGCTGTCTGAAATGTCCTGCAAAGTATTGTTTAAAAAAAACTGGGAAACAACAAAAAACACAATTTGAGAAGCAGAGGTTTGGAGCAGAAACGGGTGGTTTCTCATTAGAGATTGTGAGCAATAAATAGTGTTCAAGAGAATCTCCTAGGTATTATCCTTAGAAGCCTCTTCCCTCGAGGCCATCAACACTCCATGCACAAACACAATTTATATTAGGGGGGGGGGGATTTGGACTCTTCGTGGCATTTCTAACTAATGAAGTAAATTGTGTTAGTTTCATGGGTCTCATTTTGTTTCATTAAAAGAAGACTTTGGGTCTGATTTAGAGGTTAGGATGAGAACTCCATTACAAATGTGAGGGATAGCCCTTCTCCTTATACAAGTGCCTTAGGATATGATGAACTTGTAATAAGACGGATGCAATGATATCTGTTGTGTTGTGACAGAGGGGCATATTATCAAGGACAGGCGATACATTATCGCCGCTGTTATCGGCAGGAAACTGCAGATAAAGCGGCGATAATGGCCTTAATAATATGCTCTATGAATTCCAATCGAAGCCCATGTTAGATGTGAACACATCTAACATGGGCTTCGATTGGAATTCATAGAGCATATTATCAAGGCCATTATCGCCGCTTTATCTGCAGTTTCCTGCCGATAAAAGCGGCGATAATGTATCGCCTGTCCTTGATAATATGCCCCAGAGTTCCCTCCTGCCAAACTCTAAATCAAGCCTTTTGTGTAGTTGTAAGTGTAGAAAATGCAGTCAGATCATTGTTAGTACAGAAGATAATTTAGTTTCGAGTTGACTCAGGAAACTATTCTCAAACCTGAACTTTGATGCCACCCTGAGTTTACAAGCCCATCAGACTTTTAGGAATAAAATAATCTGAGGTTCACTGAAGTTGGAACATATCTGAAAGCTTTAGTTATCAGGTTAAAAGACCACTACCATTTCTGCCGGCAATAAGTCACTTCAGTCAGAGTTTGCTTTGTTTAAAGTTTAACCTTCCTACTATTAAAGCACTTATTATAATTAACTTTTAAACATTTGTGAATTGAGTTTTTGAATTGAACATTTTGAAAACATTGGGTGGGCTAAATTGAAAGATATTTTATGTACGAGGACCTATCATCCCCACATTTAATGATTCAGAATATATATGAGATAAAGCACAACTTGCTACACATTATAAGTGTATTGGAGGTCATCAGGGAGCTTCATGACTATTTAGAGAAACAAAGCTGAAGGTTGAGTAACACAGAACTCCAAAGTGTCCTGCAATATTCTTTAATGCTGAGCAGAGGATATTTTAATCCTTATAATACATGGTCACACCATAAGCGTTTCCACATACTGAATAAATACCTGGGGCCAGATTCACAAACTGCACTATGTAGTACTATAACATTTACTACAAATTGCAATTTGCAAAAACATGTGGAGTTTTACACCTCTGCAACACTTATATGTAAGTGTATAGCATTTTTCTCCCCGACTGCGGAGTCTCTGCGCACTTAAGCATACCGTTCAGTAGTAAATTTGGGTGGCACTGGAGGGAATGGGTATGATAAGAGGCAGAATTCTTACAGAATGGGATTGGATTGCTGAGGAGTAAGACTGTTTTGGAGAGGATCAGGGGGGAGTTTACTGTGTGCCACGAAGGGATTTAGGTAAGGGATTATAGAGGGGCATCACCTACTCACAAAAATGTAAGCAATCACATTACTCTTGAGGTAGGGCCGTATAACTTATACTTAGTAATATGTTTTCACTCGATGTTTGCGGATAACAAAAGTAATAAACTTACTCCAAAATGTAAATGTACTAAAACGTGCTAGTTACTTGTGTGAATCGGGCCCCTGGTGTCTTGCTATTCCCTGTGTAAAATATAGTATGGTGCCAGAAGCAATTAATAAAAAGGAAATCTGTAGTGCAAAGTTAAACTCACCCAAAAGTATTTCTGCAAAAATGTATTTGAATAATTTTAATATGTCAGGTTATAAAATACTATCGATTGCTGATTTTGGTTTTGGTGGTGCAGTGAGTGGTCCACTCATATTGCTTTTTTCTGCTTTTCTGTGAATACTCAAAGGCTATTTGGCCTTAATCATTATAAGTACCCAATGGTGGAAGGTACAGGTGGTAACAATAAAGACAGAGACTCCAAAGAAAATCTGAAACACTCTAAACATTCCCCACCTATTTCAGAATCTCCAGCTAAAGGAAGTCCTGACTCTGCTTAAACGTTGGAGGCTATTCTACTTAAACTAAACACATTACATGACATAGCTCAAAGCACGAAAACCAATATGGATCTCCTTCAGGTGGAGGTGGCAGGGATCTGTAATGACTTTAAAGAACTTTCAATACAAGTATCTAATGCTGAAACATAAATGAGTAATGGGGAAGACTACACAAATAAGCAGGCTAAACATATTCAAAATTTGGAGCGCTCTATCTCATCTTTAAAGAGAGATCTAACTGAACAGGAAGATCACAACCGGAGAATTAGTCTCTGTATCTTAGGTGTACCGGAGGGGGTTGAGTATTCTTCTCCTTCAGTGTTTAACTTCTTGATTTCTTGGATCCCAAATGCAATGCATCTCTCTTTTAAACAAGAATTTGGAATTGAACGAGCTCACAGAGTTCTAACTTTTACACCTAAAAATATGTCTTCCACTAGACCAGTGATCTCAAGCCACTGAGACACCAACACACAGATCAAATATTACCACAAACGAGGAAGATTAAGTTGATTCAATGGAAGGGTCACACAATTTGAATTTCACAGGATTTTGCCAGAGATACTGTTATCCATCGAAAATGCTTTCTTAATTTTCGTAGAAGGCTTACTGACATGGGAATTTCATATGCTTTTGCTGGACTGTCAAGATTCAGGATAGCTTTCAAGGGAAACTCACAGATCTTTTATGAACCTGCAGATCTCTCAACTTTTATGGACAATCACTCTGAATCTCAAATGGATTCGGACTGTCAACCTAGGTCTTCACGTTCTTGGACAATCATATAATCCTGTTGTGCTCTTTCTGATTCTATGATAAACCAAATCCTTTTTGTTGCTCTATAATATGTGATTCTATCCTTTCATATTCTATTATTTGCCGGAGCTCCTGCAACATGCTTTAAGTCTTCTAGGTTACTCTCGCTGTACATTATACAGATTTTTCTGTCATGATTATATTTGGTATTACTGTTCTGATGCATTTTATATCCTGCACAGGTCATTTTTGACTCTGTATACAGTATTATGTATCACATATGTGATATTCAAGGTTATTTTGAAGACATATTTCATCAGGAATTTTCTATATGATATCAAGAGGTGGGATTATCATTTGAATTTCACTGATTTCTTTTGCTAGCTTTCCTAATATAAGTAGGTATTCTACCCTTTTACAGTGACATTTTACCCTTAATTATTTGTTATATGTAAGTTAATATTCATATATATACATTTATTATATATTGACCACCTATGAAATGTTCTGGTAAATATATAGAGAGCCTTAGGATGATATGTATCTACTGTGCTCTTCTTCTAATGTTGGGGTTGTTTTGACTAATTACTAATGATATTTAATATATTTTCTTCTTTATTCTACCACATTGAAATGTTAGATCATTATGTAGGTATTACGTTAAGACTTATAATACTCATATATGAATTATTTTTATGCACTATAGCTCGTTTGTGATGACCCTGAAATATAGCACTTGACCGTATGTTTATAGATGTATGGGGGTACATATAAATTGAGATATATATGTTACATTTATTATGAATGAAATATCTATGTAAGATCATCTTTTTATATATGTGTTCTTTACTGCATATTTGATTATTTAACAAATTGGTTGTTGATATACCCTTATATATAGCTAATGTGTTTACATAATAAGCTGGTCATCCATTCATGATGTATCTTTCATTCCGCTGTTTCTCTTGTTCCGCTGATTCTCCTTGATGGAGTTGTCTGTTCTGGTGATGGTAGCTGTTGTCGCTGCTTATCCACGTTGATTCCCCATGCAACATGTCTCTTACAGACATCCCCTGGTGGGACTGGGTTTGGATGTCCCTCCGGATATATTTGGAGTGCGTTTGAACCCTCTTTATATTCCCCTATTCTTTCTTCTTCTCCCTTTTTCATACTTTCGTAGTGGGACATCTGCTTCACTGCCTCAATTCTTTATATAGTAAACAACCTTTACAACGCAACTTTTACCACGCAGTGCCTTTACAACGCAAACCATTACAACGCATTGCGCTGGGGGATGCTCTAGGATAGGGAATAGGTTTAATGTACTATCCAACACCTTCCCTACTATCCATGGGGACTGGAGTTGGAATAGTAAATTAAACAATTCACTACCCAGCGCCTACAAGCACTATGCGTTGTAATGGTATGCGTTGTAAAAACCAGATTGTAAAAGCATGCGATGTAAAAGCATGCGTTGTAATGTCATACATCCCTTTATATATTTGTCAGCTATTATTGTGCTCTTCTCTCAGATTTTGCTGTTGTTTGTAAATCATGCATATGAATGCCAGGTATAAATGTAATTTCCGTTAATGTTTAGGGTTTGAATCAACTGATTAAGTGAGCCAAGATTCTAGATTATTGTAAGAGTTTGTCTGGTGATGTAGTTCTACTCTAAGAGACTAAAATAGGCTTTAAAGAAGCCCTTCTTATGAGTCGAGATCGGGTGTCATATATTGCATGCTCTTAACCCTCTGATAATAAAAACAGGATTCTTACTCTTATTTCTAAGAAATATGGCTTATCTACAATTGCAGCTGAACATGATGCCAACCGGAGAAGGTTACTTACACAACTGACGAATGGTTCGGCTATGTATATATTATGAATTTATAGGTGCCAAATATTGATGAACGGAACTTTTGGCGTGCGATAAACGAAAAACTTGCTGATCTGCCACAAAATTCAAAAACAATTGTTGGAGGAGACTTTAATCTTCCTCTTTATCCTATTTTGGATTGACACTCTGCTTTGAAATTACGACCTCCCAGGGCACATAAGCAATTGCTTAATATGTGTTTGTCACATCATCTGCTGGATGTTTGGAGATTACACAATCGAACGGGTAGCGATTTCACTTTTGTCTCTTTCCCCCACTCTAGCTTCTCTCATATCGATTATCTTCTTGTTAACGTTTCCCTTTTACAACATACAACGAATGTCATGATTCATCCAATAGTTGGCTTTGATCATGCGGCAGTCTCATTTTCAATCCTTAGCCTTAATGATACAAAAACCTTGTAACTGGTGCCTAAATACAGATATTTTAGAGGATGAGACTGAAGTCAAGGAACAAGGAACTTAATGATGAAATTGTGCGTTTCTTCAAAGAGAACAAGTCATCAGTGAACTCTCCAATAATATTATGGTTCTCTTCAGTCTCTGGGGGATGATATTAAACAAAAATGAGAATTACATAGATATACTAGTGACAAATCACTCTTGCAGGACATTAAATATTTAAAATTGTCTTTTAATTACATCGTAACCAAAAGAGCTTATCTTGGAGTGCATGCTCAGAAGTCTTATCAATTATTGCTATGGAATAGAGCTGGCAAATTGCTAGCCACTACTCTCAACTTTAAGAATACTAAAGCCACATACATTTCCCATATTATCATTTTATTGATAGAAACGGTTCAAAAAAATGTCATACCCAAGAAAGGTCTATAGAGAATTCTATGAAAACTTATATATCCCCCAAAAGCAGTACCCTAAGCTTGGCTGCCAATAATTATGTAATTCCCTCTCTTTTACAACTACTTTGGAAGATGAAAAAGTCAAGTTGGCTAAACCTACTGAAATTGAAGAGATTATTCAAATTATTAAGGCTACTTGTTATGGGAAAGCTCCTGAGTCCTGACACAGATGGGTACCCCATTGCCTTCTATTACCGCTTCAATGATCAACTATCTTTAAAAAGGATTTTGATCATTATGTTTTATCTGGAAAGGTTTTGGGCACGGCTACTGAGACTACTATTGTAGTTATACCAATAGAAGGTAAAGATCATTCCAACCCAAAAAATTTCCAGCCCATCTCCTTATTGAATATGTAAGCAAAGATTTTTGCCAAAATGTTAGCAAATCGACTAGAGTGTTACATTCCTAATCTTATTCATGCCTCCCAAACAGGTTTGTTAATGGTGGGCTTGCTAGGGACAACATTTGCACGTTCTGTCACATTTTAGAAAAACCCAAACTCTCGATTTCCCTCGATGCCAAAAAAGACATTTGGTAAGGTTTCTTGGTATTTTTTGCATTCGGTTTTAGAGTCTCACAACCTTGGCAACTCCTTTATTAATATGGTCATGGTTCTTTATGCGCAACCTAAGGCTAATATTAGAATTAATGGCGCAATGTCTTCCTTTTCTAATCTCCATCAAGGAACGAGACAAGGGTGCCCGCTTTCTTCCCTTCTCTTTCTTTTATCCATTGATCCACTTTTCCGCTTGCTGAATCTGAACTCAGAGATTAAGCGGTTCCAATTTGGAACACATATACTTAAAACGGCTGTGTACGCTGACGATATACTTATTTTTCAGAGGATATTGAATTAGCGATCCCTTCTATCTCTAGGGTCATTTGTGATTTCTTGGTTGTTCTTGGTTACACTTTTAACAAAGAGAAGAGAAAAGTTTTCCCTTTGAATCCTTTGTGCCTTCCCTCTCACTTAGGTGATTCCGGATTTAAATGGCAATCCACCTGCATTGACTATCTGGGGATCTGGTTCTGTAAAGATCTTTCAGATACTGTTACTTATAATGAATCCCACGTAATAAGTACAGTTAAAGTTCTCTTGTCTTCCGGGTCTACTAAATATATTTCTTGGTGGGGTAGGTTACAATCTCCTAAAATGATGATAAACCCCACTATTAATTTTTTATCTTCTATGCTCCCTATAAAACTTTCATCATCTTTCTTTCATGAAATTGATGTACTCACGTCAAGATTTTTATGGAGCGGTCAAAGAGCTAGAATTTCCTATAAAAACCTCAGGAAGCCCTCTACATTGTGAGGTTGTAATCTTCCAAACAGGTATCTATACCAAAAAACCTTTTTTTGCGGCCCAAGGAGCAGTATGGTTTTCACCAAAATCTCATGTTATGCCTCAATGGGTTCATATAGAACGATATTTATGCAACCCCTTTAGCACTCTTTCTTTGCTCACAGCTTCTAAACTTACAATAGAACTTTCTCAATGAATTTCGTCAGATACAGTTAGTGCTATGAAATACCTTATTTGGAAGCTTTCGAAACCCATTAATAAATCAAGATGGACATTTTTATGGCTCAATCCTAAGCTTTTTACTGATGTCAAATTTAATACCACCCCTTTACGGGCTATTATTTTTATATATTTATATATATATATATATATTTTATTTATATATTATATATATTATATATTATTATTTATTATATATCTTTTTTATTATATATATTATATATACAAATATATATATAATATTTATAATATATATATATTATATATAACACAGTTGCAGAACGAATTGCTTTCTGTTCGTGACCAAACGAACCCGCTTTGGTAATGAAAGTGATGTTTATTTTTCTGTCAAAATGTGTAACCTTTATTATAGTCAGAAACAATTGTGGTTTCAAATGTGTAACTGTCATGTACATTAAAATGTAATAATGTAATATAGTGTTTGAGAATTGCCTGTCCGTTTCGAATTTTTTTAGAATAAGTAACCTTCCTGTAAATATAAAAAGTAATACTGAAACAAACTTTTTTGTCCACCTGTAACAGCATAGGGCAAAATGATGGGACCCCGCTGCAAAACGTGAAGAGGGGAATGTTAGTATCCCATATCTTATCTCAGAGGTATTCATTGGCTTTGGGTAGAAAAGGAGCCCCATGAAGGTCTGGGGCACACCCCGCTGCAGAGATGTGCGGTATACCCCAATGAAGCCCAAGAAGCTGTTTTTCCAAATATATGCATGGAGAATCGCTGCCTTATTTTGTTACAGTTCATTGGCAACACAAATTCTGGGAAGGGATTTCTAATTTTACTGAGTTACCTCAAATAATGTGATGTGGGCTCGTAAGGCCTGTTTTTCTTTTAGAAAGACTTGCACAAAAATATGGGCAGTGTTAGTCTTTATAGGTAAGGCAGCTGAGAGCCATAGTGCTAAGGCATCTTTCTACCTTAAGTACCTGGTGGATGTCCTCCATCCATCCAGACAGCCATCCATTCATCCATCCGCCGTCCATTCATCCATCCATCCACCCACCCACTCACCACACACACATCCATCCACCCAGCACCCATACATGCATCCATCCACCCATCCACCCATACACCCATCCACCCATCCATCCATCCATCCCCCAGCACCCATCCATGCATCCATCCACCCATACACCCATCCACCCATCCATCCAGCAGCACCCATCCATGGATCCATCCACCCATACACCCATCCATCCATCCATCCGCCACCACCCATCCATCCATCCATCCATCCATCCATCCGCCAGCACCCATCCATGCATCCATCCACCCATACACCCATCCATCCATCCCCCAGCAGCCATCCATGCATCCATCCACCCATACACCCATCCATCCGCCAGCACCCATCCATCCATCCGCCAGCACCCATTCATGCATCCATCCACCCATCCACCCATCCATCCATCCATCCATCCATCCGCCAGCAGCCATCCATGCATCCATCCGGAGAGCCATCCATTCATCACCCGCCATCCATTCATCCATCCATCCACCCCCCCACTCACCACACACAGATCCATCCACCCAGCCACCCATAAATATTGACACCTATCCTGCATTTTTATGTGAATACATAAAAAGTGTCGTTGATAGGAGGCTCGAACCCTGCTTCACAGCACCAAAGTCCCTCTCAGTGACACTCTGCATTTTTTAGCATTTCTATTCGATGCGGCCTCTGCATTTTTTAGCATTTCTTTTCGATGCGGCAATTGTAAGATATATAAATTAGGCAAATTGAAAGTGATGTGACACTCTGCATTTCTTAGCATTTCTTTTACAAGGTACTTGAAGTAATCCGATGTTGATGCTGCATGTTGGGAAAGCCCGTTGTAATGGCATCTTAACATCGCATGATTTGTAATTGCATGTGATGTTAATGGCCTCGCGCCGTCGTAGCATGCGTACTAAAAGCATGAGATGTGAACGCTCATGCGAGGTCAAAGTCGCAATGTTTTGACCCCGATGTGTTGGGTGTTTCCCCTGGTGTCCAGTGTTGGTAGTTGGTATGCTGTTTAAAATTTACAGTGATAATATGGCTGAGAGAGTAGCTCACTGTTACAGTCCGTTTACAGTTGCACAGTGGGAGTACAGCTGCTGGGGAGCATATATGCACCCAGACAAAAACTTGCGGCTCTAGTTTGGAACATGTTAAAGACAGTAGATGTTTCAGTACCCAGGCTAATGTGCTGCATACCTAAATACATATAAGTACCTAATGGCGAGACAGATTGGCATTGCCAATGCTTGTTTTAAGGGCAGGTAGTGGTCCCTGGGACCACTGCCTGCCCTTAAAAAATATTTTTAGAGCTAGTCACAAGGGGAAGGGGTGCCATGGGGACCCCTTCCCATTTGCGACTCCATTACCACCCACTTGAAAAGGGTGGTAATTTGCAAGTGTTTCGCGACCGCAATTGCGGTTGCAAAACATTCATACAAATCTAGGGACTCGCTATTAGAAAGGGAACACCCCTTCCTAATAGCGAGTCGCAAACGCAATTTTTTGCGACTCACAAAATAGTGTTTGTACATTGAGCATGTAGGTTTTTGCATGCTCAAACGGGTCACAAACCTGTTTGCGCATGTAAAACTGGTCGTAGATCTGGCCAAAAATCTTTAAAACTCTTCTTAATAAATTGAACTAGAGCAAAACAGATTTTTTAAACTTTTGAAATTTGGACTAATGTTTTTAATTACTTCATTTTTAATTTTTTTAAATTGTTCTGATTAATTGGTGCCAACATTTTTGCGTGACCCAAAATTTAGGTAGACCATGGAGCTTGATCAGACTAGCCTTACCTCACTCACTGTAGCTGTGATTAGAGTGATGTGCAGAAAGAGGTGGTTACCTGCCCGAACCAACACTAGGAAGGTGGATTTGGTGCAGTCCATGGGGCCTGGTCAGTTGTAGAAGAAACAGAGGATGTTCTAGAGGTAGAAGAAGAGGGGGAAGTAGACCCCTTCAACCTCAAAGAGGAGGATGATGACTGCTTGACCTCTGTTTCTGAAACCAGGGTCCTCCTTCAGCTAGTGTGAAATTAGGTTCTGTGGGATTCACCCAAGAGGAAGCAAAGCTGTCCCTCAGGGTTAGAGAGCTTGAGGCCCAGTTAGCCTACAGAGCTCTGGAGGAGAAAAAGTTGTTCCTGGCCAAGAAGCTGTGGGCAATGGAGGAAAGAGATGGTCCATTGAAACAGAGTTTGAGATGTCAAGGGGTGGTGGGTTTGACCCAAGACTGACTAAGGGGATTGTCCCTAATTACCAAGAGGATGATGGCATTGATAAATGGCTGACAGAATTTGAGAGGGCCCTTAGAATGAAAAGGGTTAGCTCTCAATATTGGGGTTAACTCCTGTGGTAGTTGATCCCAGTAGCTGAGAGGGATACACTCCTGACCCTAAAGGGGGAAGCAGCAGAATCATACTCCCACTTGAAACAGTGTTGTATCAGAAATGTTGGTCTCACCTCAGAGCAGTACAGGATGAAGTTCAGGGACACCCAGAAAGTCAGCACCGAATCTTGGGTGGACTTTGTTGAGAACTCAGTGAAGACACTAGAGCAGAGGTTTTCAAACTTTTGGATGCAGAGACCCCCCTGTCAACATTTTCAAGCGTAAGGACCCCCTCCTGACAAAAATTTCTAAACCTCTTGGTTATGAGGAAGGTGAGGACCAAATTATGCGACAGGCTTGACTAAATTGTGTGAGTAGAAAATGTAAATAATGTTCTGTAATGCTGCATATTTTGGGGTAGCATTGCTTTATTATTTAGAATTTTTTTAAACACATTAATACTGAGGAAAGATTTCACCCATCAGTACCAGTTTATAACCAAAATACAGCAATTAACATCAGCAAGATGTCTAGTCAACCTCTGTGAAGGGCCTCCCAATCCACAGGAATACACGCAGCCACATTAGAAGTTCACCTGGCCATGGCCGGGAGCAGCAAGGGTGCATTCAAACCATGGCGGTCTTGTGCAGAGTGAAGCAGTTTACCCATGTCCCTTTCCTCTCACCCCTTCCTTCCATCCCTCCCTTCTCTCCTCTCCCAACCCCGGGTCCCTCTCTCACATTGCAGGCAGATGGTTATTAGCCCCAGGACACCTTTTGGTAACAGTAGCGCACTACAAATGTAAATAATAGGCAGAAGCAGGGGATCCACTAGACCTGAACTTCGGGGGGGGAGGGTTAACACTCCCAGCCAGGGCTTGTCCAAGCACTGGTTGCACACAGTGAAACAGTCTTTCCACCTCCTCCATGAATTCCCACACTACCACTCACCAACAATACAACTCATCTCTCTATAGCACCTGTATGACAAACATTTCATTTTTTATAGCGCTACTCATAGTTTACTCACACTCAGACTGTGATGTGCATGGTACATCTTCTTTGTACCAGGCACTTTAACCTTCTGCACTGTCTGGGTGACAAGAGTGCCTTTGTGACTGCACGGTGAGCAATGCAACAGTGTGAGAGTAGAGTAAAAGAAGTGACAGCAGTGAGTGAGGTGACCATATGAATTTGGGTTCGGCTGTAAGTGCAGAGTGGGACGAATTAGTGCACGGTTAGTGATGGCCTTGTTTGAGTGAGCTACAGATTGAGCAGTAAGGGGGGGACAGGTGAGTGAAGTGTCACATGAGTGCAGGGTGAGAAGTGTGCTCGTGTGACTGCAGGGTGAGGTACAGAGTGAACAATGCAAGCAAATTTTTAGTGCAGAGTGATCATTGTGAGAGCAGGGTGAGCGTGTGAATGTTGTGAGTGCATGGTGATCAGTGTGAGTGCATTGTGATCACTGTGAGTACATTATGATCACTGTGAGTGCAGGGTGAGTGGGTGAATATTGTGAGTGCATGGTGATCGGTGTGAGTGCATTGTGATCAGTGTGAGTGCATTGTGATCAGTGTGAGTGCATTATGATCACTGTGAGTGCAGGGTGAGTGGGTAAATGTGTGAGTGCATGGTGATTGGTGTGAGTGCAGGGTGAGCGGGTGAATGATGTGAGTGCATTGCGATCAGTATGAGTGCATTGTGATCACTGTGAGTGCAGGGTGAGTGGGTGAATGTTGTGAGTGTATGGCGGTCAGTGTGAGTGCACTGTGATCAGTGTGAGGGCATTGTGATCACTGAGTGCAGGGTGAGCGAGTGAATGGTGTGACTGCATGGTGATTGGTGTGAGTGCATGTTGATCGGTGTGAGTGCATGGTGGTCAGTGTGAGTGCATGGTGATCAGTGTGAGTGCATGGTGATCAGTGTGAGTGCATTGTGATCAGTGTGAGTGCATGGTGATCAGTGTGAGTGCATGGTGATCAGTGTGAGTGCATTGTGATCGCTATGAGTGTATGGTGATCGCTATGAGTGCATGGTGATCAGTGTGAGTACATTGTGATCGCTGGGAGTGCAGGGTGAACGTGAAAGTGAAGGCGAGAATGAGAAGTGAGTAGTCTGAAAGCAGGGTGCATTCGCAGAAACTTGAAGCATAGGGTTTCAGATATAAGTTAAACTATTGCTATAATGGCATTAATCAGGGTTCGAGGATGGAGGAAATAAATAATGTGCTGATCCTGCATCAAACTTCCAGTCTAATGATTAGGGTTACCAGCTCATTATTTTGAAGGCCCAGACATATGCAGTCACCTACAGCTGTATTTTTTGCACTTATCTGGGAATACTTAGAACAGCAAATATAAATTAGAAAGAACTTTTAATTGTGTTCTAGGGATGCCTCAATGATCCATGACTAATAATTAAAGAGAATAAAGGCAGAAAAGTCACATAACTAATTAATACATACTTTTTTATTTATAACTCAATTTAGTGTCAAGAGCAGGTCTCTGCAGGATCTTTAAACAACACATAGCAGGCATGTTTCTTTTGGCAACCCAACTTTATATTTCTTTTCATTAAATGCATTCTGATCATTTACTTCACAGCTGATCTTTACTTATAGCAAATTCACCCCTGATGTTCAGAAAGTGTTTTCAGAAGGTATGAAAACCATCACCCTTTGGATGAAGAGAAACTTTCTGCAACTTTACGCAATAAATGCGTAGAATTTTAACTTTTGCAAAGTCAGAATCAATATGTTGGTGTGGACTGCTTGCTGCTTGCTGAAAATCCTGCTGCCGCAGTTGATGTGCTTGGGGTAGCAGCAGGTGGGTTCTCGTGCAACCTCCGTCTTGCAGCTCGAGCAAAGTTCTTGGGGTGCAAATTCTTCACGTGTCGCACCATATTTGCTGTGCCAAAGGAGTATTTTTTACATGGATCACCCCTTGAAAGAGTTGTTTCACAAATTTTACATGTTACTTTTGGAGCATTAACCTTTTTTTGACCTTCTGGAAAAGTGAAAAACTTCCAAATTAGAGCTTCTTTCCTCTTCTTTGGACGTTCTTCAGGAATGAAATCTCCCTCTGAAGAACTGCTGCAATAGATGACTGCATTGCTCTTATTATTGTGATCTTCCTTCTATTTGAGAAGATTCTCATAACAAATGCTTCTTCTTAGATAGTCAAAGTCGAATAATTATAATGGGACGGAACTTTCAACAGTCGCAATAGGAAAAGTTATGAACCAATCAAATCTCTACTTTTTAAGTCACATGGCTTTGCGTACGCTTATGATGCGCTTGCGCAGCTCTTTCAATACGAGTACGCATGATGTTCTACCGCGATTTGTGTAATTTTTTTAAAAGTAATATATGAATATTACAAGTATTAAAAAAATTCATAGTTATCCCAAATGTCTACCCTTAGTATGTACATTAAATACATACATGTTTTAAACCAAGTAGAAACATTGTCCCCTTTCGCGTACAGAAAGCCGTACATGATGTCACACCGAAGCTTTAATGCGACGCGTAACGTCAAAGCATATTCGTACCGTATGCGCGGGTACACGCTGAGTATAATAAGCAGTACAAACTATGGTGCGATCACCTTTCAGTGACAAATCAGAGCTCAGGGCGCGCTAAGGAGAATGATTAGAAGTGCTGACTCATTGCAGATCCGATTCTGGGCCTGCCTCTGCGTACATTATAACACCGCCCCCATCTCTCTCTGTTGTTAATTGTTGGGGCACACATTCATACTTGCACATGGGCGATGCACGCCCGCCCACTCTACCCACATGCCACCACCAAGCATGCTTGCTATCATTTAGCCTGGAAACCAATACATTACCCAATGGCATGTCCAAAACACCCCAGACTCAGCGAAACCACAGCCTTTCAAGACACGACAAAAGACGACAGAAACAAAGTTAAGAGAAAACGTCTCAACATCAGCCTCCACTGTAAATTGTATATGCATTACACTATTTTTTTATCCTTCATATGGCTTTCTACCCCTCAATGGTTTTAAATAGTATTTACATAATTGAAATATTTCTTTAAAAGTCACGAGGTCCTATACACCTCTAATCTTAAAAATTGTGCGTGCATACATTTCTGTGTCGTATTTCTGTACTACGCCACGTGCTTAGGCCTCTATTATTATTAATTGTGCGTCCATGATAGTATTTTTTTTTCTGCGTCACGAGGCCGTCCCAGGCCTTTATTAACTTATTGATCTTCCTTTGTTTGCTGGAGCTGCAACAGTCTTAACTACGGAATATTAAGAATCCACATTAAAATTCACTTTTGATAGTAGTTACGCAACTCAGTTTCAATGACTAATCAAAATGTCCTTTTGTTTCCTTCACCAAACATCGTTCAGAAGCAACCACGTACTATCGAGCAACAGCAATGGAATTCTCTGCAACTAATTGAATATACTTTGATGTATAGAAGCAGAGTTCAAGTCGAGTGGTGAACTCCGGTGGCCACACTCTTTATACAAGGTAAGCACAGCAGCCTAGATCTACAAAGCCTTCATAGGAATGCATTAGAAATAAGTCGCCATAACGGGCGTCAGTAATGCAGTAGGCACTTCCATATAGACACCACTTGAACGCGGCACTATAACAAGTAAAATGTACCAGGTACACTGCACTTGTAAAACTGTAGTGTTAGCTTTATTTGTGAAACGAGAGAGGGCCATATTATCAAGCCTTGGCGACAAAATTATCTCCACTTTATCTGCAGCAAACTGCCGCTAAAGTGTCCATAATAGGTTTGATAATATACTCTATTGAATTCCAAACAAAGCTCATGTTAGATGTGACGGACATATAACATGAGCTTCGATTGGAATTCCATAGAGCATATTATCAAACCCATTATTGCCACTTTAGCGACACTTTCCTGCCGGTAAACCGGCGATAATTTTATCGCCCAGGCTTGATATCATGGCCCAGAGTGCATAGTGTACAGCAGCTTCTCTGTAAAATCTATAATTACCTCCGAGCAGTGACAACAGATACGTTACAACAGTCTGACAAACAAATCCACAACCTTATTATGCCACTTTTGATTCACTTTTAACATGTGTAAAGTGACACATGGAAAAAATCTCAACTCCAGACTCTGCGACACAGTTTTAATGTTGTTTTCTCTCTCTTTATCTCTCTCACTCTCGGTGACATCATTTCTCTTTCTCTCTTAAACTTAGACACTGTTGTCTTGGACGTGTAGACGTGTAGAAGAATTGTTCAGAATAAGTTGTGACACCAACTGCCTGAAATGTTTACCCACAAGGTTTATACAACGGTAAGCACAGAGGCCTACATCTACAAAGCCGTACAGCAGCGGATGACCCACGAACCGGGAAAAGAAAGCGACAGATTTAATAACTGATATAAAGAAAGGTTTCCTTGTTGAACTTGAAATTTGCGATTCCTTAAATGCAATTGCAAAATAAGGAATTGCAAATTTAGCGATTCCTTATTTTGCACCAGATTTTGCTTAATACATACCATTTAGCAAATTCGCATTCGCAAAGGCCGAAATTCTGCGAATTTGTATTGAAAGAGAAACAGCAGTTTGAGATAATCACTAAAGATAAACTTCCACACTTTTATTGCCATATTAAGAGTTTCTAGGACACTCTGCCGCATGATCTTCTTCCAACAAAAACATTATTTTAAGGAAATGCTATAACCAAACTTTCACCTGAAGATTTTCTATTTGAAGTAATTCCCCTTGAATACTGGGGGTCCCTGGGGGCCAACTAGCCCACCAGGTACCTCCAGTAAGCGCCACAGAGCTGCGTTGCAGAGTGTTGTAAAAAGGGGTGTGGCCTCTAAAATCAGCCGAATTCCGAATTCCGATTTACTCACCTGTTTTCAGGAGAGACCTTAGTGTTGCATCTTTGAGTCCAGTACTGATCCTGAAAAGTAATTCTAACCATACTTACCGGTAACTTGAATTTCCTACCATAGGAATCCATTGTCTAGTTTTCACCAGAAATTTTTCTGTGTCTATTTTCAAAAACGAAAAATATTTTTTAAAAATCGCCTGTATGACTTAAACGCATTCTTTCAACTGTTTACAGGAGATGCACCAGTGCTGGAACTAGGATCCACGACTAATTAAGAAAAAGTAATGATAGCATTACTGACCTGCTAAGTGAATTTCCTCCTGTAGGATAAACTGGTGATTCTATGTGAAAAAAATTCTGTCAACTATTAAAATACAATAATATTCCTTAAAAATCACTACTGTAACTAAAACAGTTTTACTCAACCATTTACAGGAGGTGTCCGAGGACTGAATCTACGATCCAGTCCTGTGGTTGGAAAAGTAATCCATAAAGTAACTAATTGCATTTAACTAGAATAACACATTGAGGCCAATGTTGCTCTGTGTTTGAAATTGTGTTGCCCATTGCAACAACTGCAACTACTGTACTTAAAAGTCTATTGCCTATTTGCAAAGTATTTAAACAAAAGTAATTCATTCTGAGAAAATATATTTTGTAATGTGATGTATAATGTAATTACAATGTAATTTAAAAAATAAAATATCTAAAAATAAATAGTTTAAAAGCATCTATTTGCTGCATACCTTTTGCTCCAGAAAACATAGCTATGTCCTACTATCCAGACTTTGAGCATCTTGAAGGCAGATCTGGTTGTACTCAGATGGGCTGTGGAAATGAAATGGCTGTTTGAAAGTAGGAGTTTAGAAAAAAAATGTGGTTGAGATTCAGTGCATTTGAAAAACAAGAAATGATTGGTGGTTTCTGATGATTTAAGATTGAAAACTAGGGTGCTTCCTATTGTTTATTAAAAGGAATAATACTATTGGTTTTGAAAAAGTGATTGAAAAGAACATCACACAGGATAAGCTGGTTTATCGAGAGGTCAAACACACCTGCTAGTTTGGTTTGCAACATTGAGAGATGAACTTTTCACCTTTTCAGTTCAGTTAGGTGTCTCTGCAACATCTGTCTCTTACACCTTTTCGTGTGGTAAATGTGTTGTGGTAAAAAGTTTGGTTTTAAACTTTTTGTCCATGATCACACTGAGTGTCTGTGTAAATTAAAGAATTATATTTGCACCTTTTTGTATAATCTCTTTTGTCTCTCCTCATAGTGTACTTCTCTATGCTTATAATGTGTTCTTTCTTCTGATATTGTGTCTCATGTTTGGATGTAAGGCTGGCAAAAAAGTATTGATGTACATTGGACATGTATTTTGAAAATGACTCAGGTTTCTGCACTGTATTGTAGTTCTGAAATAGAAAGGCTGTGTTCTTTCTCTTAAACTTTTTTGTGTTTTAAATGTGTTTTGGTAAAATGTATGGTTTTAAACTTTTTGTCCAGGATCACACTGAGTTTCTGTGTAAAAAAAAGAATTATATTTCCACCTTTTTGTATAATCTCCCCTGTCTCCCCTTACAGTCTACCTCTCTCTGCTTATCTCATTTTCTGTCTGCACCAACCCTCTCCCACTGCCTGCATCCTCTTATGTGTATCTTCAGAGACCTATTATGATATGGCTGCTGGTGTGTATTAGACAGCGCTCACATGTTAAATCTTTTTCTGCTCTGTCTGTAGTCTCGCACCCTCTGTGTGTATCATTGTATCTCTGTCTTTACTAACTCTCCCTGTGTATGCTCCAATTAGCCTCTGCATGTAACATTTCTTTCACTGTTTCCAGTATTTCTTCTCTGTTGTACCATTTTATCCTCTGTGTGTACCATGTCTGTGTCTGTTTGCACTATCTGTGTCTCTGCTTGAACCATCTCACCCTCTCTCTGCACCACCTTTTCTCTGACTGCACCATCTGTCCCTCTGCCTGAAGCCCTACACCATCAACGCTCTGTGTGTACCATGTATGTCTGCTTGCACTATCTGTACCTCTGCCTACAGCACTCCACCATCTATCCTCTGTGTGTATTATGTCTGTGTCTGCTTGCACTATCTGAGTCTCTGCTTGAACATCTAACCATCTCTCTGCACCATCTTTTCTGTGACTGCATCATCTGTCCCTGTGCCTGTAGCCCTACACCATCTACCCTCTGTGTGTACCATGTCTGTGTCTGCTTGCACTATCTGTCTCTCTGCCTACAGCCCTCCACCATCTATCCTCTGTGTGTACCATGTCTGTGTCTGCTTGCACTATCTGAGTCTGTGCTTGAACCATCTCACCCAATCTCTGCACCATCTTTTCTGTGACTAAACCATCTGTACCTCTGCCTGCAGCCCTACACCACCTATCCTCTGTGTGTACCATGTCTGTATCTGCTTGCACTATCTGTCCCTCTGCCTACAGCCCTCCATTTTCTATCTTTGTGAATACCATGTGTGAGAAGTTGGCCTGGTATATGATGTTCACCATTCATCTCCTGAGGCGCAGCCGGGAGAACGTTTCTGTTTTTAACTGAACTTCTGCTTTTAAAACTGTGTGCTTATTGCTTAAGTTTCTAACTGTGTTGCTCACTTAGGGCTCCTGTGTTGTTGCTCGATCCCCTTAAATTCTTGGCCATGCCCACATGATAGCCACGCCCCCCGCTGAAGGCATTTCACAGCGCTGACTACGAGCACTCGTCAGAGGCTTTCACATCTCCTGAGGCGCAGCCGGGAGAGCGTTTCTGCTAAAAACTGAACTTTTTGTTTTAAAAATTGTGTGTTCATTTGGTTTCAACGGTGGTGTCCTCGCTGGGCATCTGTTTGCTGGACGATCCCCGAAGGCCATAAGCCACGCCCCCTCCCTCTAACCACGCCCCCAACCGAAGGCATTTAACCGCACTGAGTACAAGCGTCTGTCAGAGGTTATTCAATCTCCTGAGGCACAGCCGGGAGAACGCCATCACTTGTTTTTAACTTGTTTGCTTAAAAAATTGTTGTTGTATTTACTGATTTACCTGGCTCTGGGCACTTGTTTTCTTTGATCCCTATGCTCTGGGCACTCCCGCGCAGCTGAATCGAGCGCTGTGCGGGCCACCACCCTTCCGCCGCCATCCCCCAGAGGCCACAGGCCACGCCCACCACCTACAGGCCACGCCCCTTCCACTTATCCCCTCCATAAACAATGTGTTTCCCCCGGTCGCGCAGCGGACGGGCGCAGCGGGCGCGCCGTCAGCGCGCCAAAGGCAAGCCCGTCTGTGCCCGTCCGCGACCGGCAGGGACCAGGGGCCATGGACCCTGCCCTTCCCTTACCCTATACCCCAGCTCAACTCCTGTCCTTCAATAACGGTCAGTGCATTGACCCTCTTCTGCTTCAGCGCATTATTGCTCTGGACATCTTATCCCCATCAGTCCTACTACCCTTACCCACGCCATCTTCGTCCCAGTCTTGTCCCATTTTGGTTTCTTCTCCCCTCCCCTCCTCCAGCACGGCTACTGCCTACCTACTCAATACTAGATCTGCGAGTAGACATCAGCTGGAGATTTTCAATTTATTAGACACTGACGCCCCTGATTTTCTTTTCCTTACGGAAACTTGGTTCTCTGCTGATTCCCTTCCTGATCTCCTCTACGCCCTCCCCGACTCTTACTATGCTCTTCGGGCTGATCGTCCCGCTGGTAAACTCGGGGGGGGGGAGTGGTGATGATCATCCGTTCTAGTCTCCAGTTTCAGTCTCTTTCTTATTCTCCCATGTGTGGAGTAGATTTCCTAGTTGCCCATTCTGTCAATCTTAGGGCCCCTCTTACTATAGCCCTTTTCTATCGCCCTCCGCAGTATATGTCCTCCTTTGTTCCTGCACTCCAGGAACTTCTGGCTACGCTCGTTGTCAATAACTCCTCTGTGCTTCTTCTAGGGGATTTTAATTATTGGCCGGGCGATCCCAGAGAAGATTTGTCTTCTAAGGATTTCTCTGCTACCCTTCAGTCTCTTAATTTCTCCTCCCACATTCACTCCCCCACTCACATTCACGGTCATGTCTTGGACCAAATTTGGTCAGTTAACTGTCCCATTCCCACCCCCACTGTCCTTCCCTGCACCTGGTCTGATCATTCACTGATTTCCTTTTCCATTGAGCTCGGAATGCAGGAGAGGCCCCCCTACCTAAAAACATCGTGGCCCGAAATTGGAATCGGGTGGACCTTGATTCTTTGTGTGTCTCCCTTGCTTCTTCTGGCCCTGACCTATGCAACCTCCCTATTGACCGTCAAGTAGACGTCGTAAACCATTGGCTGTCCTCCTCTTGTGATTTGGTCTTCCCCCTCAGGAGAGTTAAGACCTGTCGCCCCCATGACGCTCAAAAATGGTTTTCAGATGAGCTAAAAACCCTCAAACTGGACCTTAGACGCTCTGAACGTCATTGGAGGCGTAAATACTGCCCTGTTTTGCGAGCCAAATACAAAATGCTTTTAGCGAGTTACAAAAAAGCTATATTGCAAGCCAAAACTATCTACTTCTCGGAGAGAATATCCCTTTCAGCAAATAAACCTAAGGAGATCTTCTCTATAGTTCGCAATCTTGTTGCATCCGACAGAGCCAATTTGACCACCATCCCTTCCCAAGACCTTTGTCTTTCTCTTAATGACTTCTTCCTGGAGAAGATTGCCAAGATCAAATCTAATATTCCCTCTGTCTCTCCGTCCCCTCTTCTTTCTGTCCCCTCTCTGTCCTCTATTCCTCTTTATCAGTTCCCCCCTATCTCCTTGGATGTGTTCTTGGCTCTACTCCAGAAAGTGAAATCTGGTTCCCCCGCCGACTGTGCGCCTGCCCGCTTTCTGAAAGTATTTTTCACCCATTGCCCTGACCCTCCTCTCTCTCTTCTTAATTCCTCCATTTCCTCTGGTTCTGTCCCCAAGTATTTCAAATCCGCGATAGTTCGTCCTATTTTAAAAAAAACCTGGCCTAGACCCTTCCCTCCCCTCTAACTTTAGGCCTATTTCTCTCCTCCCCTACCTCGGAAAGATCCTGGAGAGCTACATCACTTCTTGTCTCTCTTCTTACATCGAGGACAACCACCTCCTGGCCTCTCACCAAGCGGGCTTCCGACCGGCTCACTCCACCGAGTCTGTTGTCCTGTCCGTCTTGGACGAACTAAAGAGTAAGGCAGATTCCAACTTGCCCCAAGCCTTGGTGCTCCTCGATTTGTCCGCTGCGTTTGACACGGTCAAACATGCCATCCTTCTCGACCGTGTCAGCGCAGCGGGCATTCGGGGTACTGCCCTCTCTTGGCTCGCCTCTTTTCTTAAAGATCGAACTCAGGCGGTTCATCTTTCCGGTTACTCTGCTCCTTCTCGCTTGGTCCCCTGTGGAGTTCCCCAAGGCTCCTCTTTGTCCCCCCTTCTTTTCAACCTTTATATCCGTCCTCTTATTCTTTCCCTTCTTGATATGGGGGTCTCCTGTACAACTACGCGGATGACCTCCAGCTTGTTTTTGATCTTTCCTCTCCCTTGCACTCCCCACTTAAATTTCACTCCACCTTGGTCTTTATTTCAGATTGGATGAATCGGAACCAACTGAAGCTTAATCTGGACAAGACGGAGCTGGTCTTGACTGGCTCTTCCTCCTCCCCTTGGTCGACTGCCTTCTGGCCCTCCATCTCTGGCCCTCCACCTTTACCAGTGGCCTCGGCAAAGACCTTGGGCATTAGAGTCAGTCGGGACCTCTCTATGCGTGCCCAGATCAGCTCGGTTGTCTCCTCCTGTTTCCTCTCCCTCCGAATCATCCGAAAGGTGTCCCGTTTCTTCTCTTCTGATGCCCTTAAGCTCATTATCTTGGCCATGATTCTTTCCCGTCTTGACTACGAGAACAGCCTGTCTGTGGCATTCCAGCGTATGAACTTCGCCGCCTACAGGCTGTTCAGAACCAGGCCGCCCGTCTTATTCTTCACCTCCCAAAGTCCACCCACATCACCCCCGTTCTGAAAACACTTCATTGGCTCCCCATCTCTCAGAGATCTCTCTTTAAGATGGGCTGTCTGGTCTTCATGGCTCGAGCCCGCACCGGCCCAGCCTTTTTAATTCCCTCATCACTCCCTATATCCCCAACCGTTCCCTTCGTTCTGCCAATCAGTTTCTCTCTAATGTACATAGGTATACTATATCTAAGCAAGGGGTGATTACACGACCTTGCCCCAGCTGAGTGATCAGCCAGTTGTGTCAGTTTGAATGGCCAGCCAGGGGTGGCAAAAGATATGCTGCAGCCCCTGGTAGGCCTTGGATGCACCTATGCCCTGGGTACCTATAGTACACTGTACAGGGGCTGATAAGATGACCCAATCCAATTAGTTATGTACCTAGGGTACATGGAGTCCATTTTAAAGAGAGAGCAGATAGCCTGGGGCCCTGATTGGCAGGATCCCAGACCAACTAAGTCGAAAACCAGCTAAACACTGGGGTAACCATAGTCAGATATCCATCCTCCTACACCATGTCTGTGTCTGCTTGCACTATCACTGAGGATAGAAGATGGAAGGTTGTAGGCAGAGGGACAGATAGTGCAAGCAGACACAGACATGGTACACACAGAGGATAGGTTGTGTAGGGCTGCAGGCAGAGGGACAGATGGTGCAGTCACAGAAAAGATGATGCAGACAGAGGGTGAGATGGTTCAAGCAGAGACTCAGATAGTGCAAGCAGACACAGACATGGTACACACTGAGGATAGAAGATGGAGGGCTGTAGGCAGATGGACAGATAGTGCAAGCAGACACAGACATGGTACACACAGAGCGTTGATGATGTAGTGCTCCAGGCAGAGGGACAGATGGTGCAGTCACAGAAAAGATGTTGCAGAGAGAGGGTGAGATGGTTCAAGCACAGACTCAGATAGTGCAAGCAGACACTGACATGGTACACACTGAGGATAGAAGATGGAGGGCTGTAGGCAGAGGGACAGATAGTGCAAGCAGATATAGACATGGTACACACAGAGGGTAGATGGTGTAGGGCTGCAGGCAGAGGGACAGATGGTGCAGTCACAGAAAAGATGGTGCAGAGGGAGGGTGAGATGGTTCAAGCAGAGATGCAGAGACTTAGATAGTGCAAGCAGACGCAGACATGGTACACACTGAGGATAGAAGATGGAGGGCTGTAGGCAGAGGGACAGATAGCGCAAGCAGATACAGACATGGTACACACAGAGGATAGGTGGTGTAGGGCTGCAGGCAGAGGGACAGATGGTACTGTCACAGAAAAGATAGTGCAGAGAGAGGGTGAGATGGTTCAAGCAGAGACTCAGATAGTGTAAGCAGACACAGATATGATACACACAGAGGATAGAAGATGGAGGACTGTAGGCAGAGGGACAGATAGTGCAAGCAGACACAGACATGGTACACACAGAGGGTAGATGGTGTAGGGCTGCAGGCAGAGGGACAGATAGTGCAAGCAGACACAGTTATGATACTCACAGGGGGTGTGAGACCAAAGGCAGACAAGGAAAAGATTTAACATGGTAGCAGTGTGAAGCCTCTGTCTGTACCCTCTCATGTGCATCTTTAGAGGCCTATTATGATATGGCTGCTGGTGTGTATTAGAAAGCGCTACCATGTTATATTTTTCCCCTCTCTGCCTGTAGTCTTGCACCCTCTCCCTGTATGATTTTGAGTCTGTTTGTACTTTTTCTCCCTGTGTGTGCTAAATCACCTTAATCAAGAAGTGAGTTATGATTTAGGTGATGTAGTTGTAGAAAGTCCTATGTAGTATGTGTTTCAGGCATCTTAGTTTTCAAATTGTGTTTATGCTGTGCAATTTAGATGTTTGGTGTGCTGTTGAAATGGAAAAGCAACTGTGTCTGTAGCAAGTAGTAATCATTTCAGTGAATTTCATTTGTACATTCTCAGTCACACTTTGACTCACTACACTGCATTTAAAATCACTTCATTGTCCTAAACCATGAAACTCCATTCATACAAAAATATTCTAAACTCTTGTAACACAACCGCAGTGTTGTAAAGCCTGAAAGAATATTCCGAACAAGACTCCCTTTGATTGTAGTAATCATTTTACTGAATTTGAAGGGATAGTGTTATGTGTGTAAGATCACAGTGTGAGTCTGTTTTCATTAAAGAGGAAGGTGGCAGAATAATATGCGTAGTTAGTGTGTTTAAAAATATGGGAATATATGTACTTATAAAATTGATAAAGGTAGTTTTTTATTATCTATTAGTGAAATCGATATAATTAAGTTTTTTTTTTTTTTGCAAGGACCAGCAACATTATCATATTGGTGCAATGGAAGAGCATCAAGAGAACGTTACTTTGAATGTTGAGATCTCAGGCGAATTAATAGAGGATGTCAAAGATGGACCTTTTCCAGAGGAAATTGAACTAAAAATGAAGATTTCTTTGATGAGAGTTTGGACAGTGATTTTGTGGAAGGGGTGGAAGATTTTGAATTTGAAGATGTACATTTTGTATTTGATGAAAATTAAATACTGGACAAACTCATGTTGGTAGTTTTATTGGAATATGAAATGTTTGATGAATAAATGTATAATTTATAATTAAAAATTATTCGAGTGAGTCTTTTTGTAGTATTGTAATAATTTGGATCGTTGATGTGTTTAAAAAATATGAAAATACATGTTCTGATGAAGTGTGTTAGGGTTTAGGGTATGTAGTGTTATAAACTGCTATCCAATATGTCTGTCAAGCCTGTTAATTTGGAAATAGTCCTTGTATCAAACAAGGGTTCCCTGTATGAATATTTGAAAGTCAACCCCTAGGTCAGGGAAAAACACAGTGAAAAAAACAACCCAGGCGGTAACAGAGGATTGCCCACACAATGGTGGTAGGACAGGAACTAAGACTGAACAGCTTCCAGTAAACAACTTATTTCTATTAAACAATTTATTTTATAATTCATAAAACATAGACATTGAAATGTACATCATGTAGAAGACAGACAAGATATTTAAAAAAAAAACACTTTATGAAGTTAAAAAAAAACGTTTCTAAATGGCTTAAAAATTACGACATAACCATAGGTTAAATAATACAACATTTATGAATTCTTTAGTAGTGAACTTTGTGTCGATGCGCGTTTCGGCGGCCAGCGCCTTTCTCAAGACAGAACTCAGTATTCTGTAAATTAAGAGTACAATTTAGTATTCAAGTTACAAAATCCTATTCATACAATAATAAAAAGTAAAGCATTAAACATGATTAGACCAGAGTTTAAATAAAAAAACACAGATTATGCAGAAATTGCATCATTATTTTTCTTAAAATATTAAGAACCAGAGAATTAAATAAATAAAAAGGAAGCTGTGCAGAATAGCTAAGTCCTATATTTAAAGCAATCAAAAACCCAATTGGATGGAGGGAAGGATAGTAGGCCTCTACTTAAAGCCCAAAGATTGGCTCAAATTAACTTGGGATGAATAATAAAGTTGTGGTAAGTAATCAAATGAAAAATAAGTCCTACCACCATTGTGTGGGCAATCCTCTGTTACCGCCTGGGTTGTTTTTTTCACTGTGAATTTGGAAATAGTCTCCATGCTGTGTACTGAAGATCGTGGCCGTGCTGTAGAAATGCCATAACAAGTCTCTCTGTAGCATGTAGTAATCATTTCACTTCCTCGGTGTATGTGTTTAAAGACATGGGAATACATGTACTCCTGGAGTGAGTTAGACTTTAGGACATGCAGTGCTTTATACAACTAGCCCTTGCATGATACCATATACTGCCTACACACAACTGTATTGCTCTAAAGTCAGAAATATGAATCTCACCATGACTCTCTACACTGTCTAAACACCACTGCACTGTTCATAACTCTGAAACACCATTCTTAACAAATTCCCCTATAATGTTGAAACACCACTGCACTATCATGAACTGAGAAACAGCAGTGACTGTATGATTTGCTACTCTGCTCAGACACTGTTGCTGTACCTTCAACTTACTTATAAAGTGAATCAGTGTTTACATCATGTGATTGTAATTGCTACGTAGTATGTTAGTAGTGGTCTATAACATGTTTTTTTTCCTTCACAATAGATGTAAAGAAAAGACTAAAGAAAATCAAGATGCCTACAAAGGAGGTGAAGAGAAGGAAATATAAAAAGGCTTACTTTTCCAAGACCATACAATTACAAGATGCATCTAGACAACATTGTATAGAGAAAAAGAAGAATGCTCCTGGTAAGACACCAAAGGATTTTATAAGGAAATTAACTAAAATGAAAAAAATGTGGATAATGTGGAAACAATCAAAAAAACTTCTCTAAGAACAAAAAAAAGGAATTAAAAAAAAATTGGAAAACTGTGTGGCAATATCTATAGTAATAGACGTAGGAATCAATTTGTTGAAATTCGGAAGAGAATGATTTATAACAGAATTATTTTAAATTTGTTGAAAAGTGGAAAGATTTCTAAAAGGAAAACAGCTTTTTATAAGCAAAAAAAAGAATTGAAGGTATTGTGGATGAAGTGTTAGAATTAAAAAAGAAATTATATGTTTTAGTAATCAATAGACTTCGTACACTAGACAAGGCAATTAATGTTTTAAAAGCGAAAAGTAAGTGGAAAAGAGTAATTAATAGAACTAATTTTTGTAATGTTCAAGTTCTGAGCCATTTTTTAATGAGGAGGCTCACTTTCACACTAATGATTTGCATGCAGTTGACACCAGTGGTCGAGCATATGAGGTGAAGGATGGTTGCCCGATTGAAAAAGAGAAAATTGTCCCAAGAAATGCAGAAGAGGTGTTAGCTGATGAAGTTTTAAGGAGACGTCCTAAGGCTCCAGTGTACACTTGGAATTGTAGTAGTATTTGTAGTGTACAATAGGATTCAATTGATTTTTCCGCAGTTTATTACGTAAGTATACTAAGAAAAGTATTAAACAGAAGATTAAGATGTTGCAAGAATTAGACCCCTGCCGAGTGAGAGAAAAAACGGGTTTGCAAGGTCATTCTCTGGATTGCCTTTCTAAAAAAGTATGCCAGAGTGTTTTTCACCATTTTAGGATGTTAGCATGTGAAGAAATTGAGATTAGTTACTTTAGTCCTTAAGAAGACAGTGCAGAAACTGATACAGTAATAGAAGGAAGTGTGGATGAAAATGTTCAAAATTTTGGTACAGAAAATTTTGACCAAGAAATTACAAGGTTTAAGGTCACTTCAGGAGAAAGGCCCAATTTTTCTTGCATTTGTTGTAGAAGAATTCACTATAAAAATCAGAACAGGTTAGTTGATCTATATTTAAAAAGTGAAAAGGAGAATAATAATGAGTGGAAGGAATTTGCAACTTATTTGTTGGTAGAGAATTGTTTTGATTGGGTTCAGATCAACGTATTTGTAAATATTGTTATAAAAAACTTAAATGAAAACAAAATGCCAGCTAGAGCTGTACATAATCATCTTGAGTTGGTAAATATTCCTTCTGAACTGATGGATTTAAATACTTATGAGTCTATTCTGATTCAATGTGTGCATCCATTTCAGGCTATTGTTCGTATGGAGCCTAAGACATGGAAATTGCCTCCTTCAGATTTACTGAGAGGTTTAAAGGGAAGAGTTGTATATTTACCTCTAAATATAAAAAAAAATACTGAAACAATTGGTGTAGAAAATGTGGAAGACGAACCTCTAGTTATTCTAGTTAATGGCGTTTCTACGAAGAGTAAGAAAATCTGGCAAGAATTAGTGGATGTTAGGAAAGTGAAAAAGGCAACGTTGTATTTGGTAAAAAACAATCAATACTACAAACATGTATATATAGAAGAAGAGGAAACAAATGTAGAGGAGGACACTGATGTGTCAGCTGGACAAATTGAAAAAGTGGATGTGTCCAGAAGTGAACACATCTACGAACATTACATTGTTCATCCACTGCATTTCAAAGAAGTAATGGGGAATGCTATTGAGTTATTCTAAATAAAAGAAGCAAAAGGAAGTCCTATTAGTGTATGGGAAGAAAGCTTGGAAGCTCGTTGTTTTCCTCAGTTATTTCCAACAGGACAAGGTGGACGATTAGATGACCGACCTGTGCAGATACCAGCATCTGAATACCGGCCATCAAGATTATATGCAGAAGATACAGGTTTCGTCAGTGTATTCCATATTTGATTCATCTTCTGCTTAAGAGTGACTTGTCTGGACTTTCTTATGCAGTGAACCACATATTAAAAAGTGGAGTACATCTGCAGAATGTTTCGGCAAGGGATTTTATGAATAAAGTCCAACAGAATGACACTGTTTTGGAATCTCAGCTAATTAATCTCATGGCATGCCAGCGTGGTACTAACGAGTATTAGTACCATCGTCATGGGGAATTGAAATGTATGTTAAGAAACTTAGGAAGTCCTACATGGTTCCTTACTTTAAGCTGTGCTGAGTATGCTTGGGAAGATTTACTTCAAATACTTCGAGAGGCAAATGCAAACATAGAAAATATAGAATACAAAACAACTGGAGAATTGTGCTCTTTGGATCCAGTAAATGTATGCAGGTATTTCAATCATAGATTCGAAGCTATGATGTCTTTTATAACAAACAAAAAAAATCCTCCTCTTGGAGAGGTTCTGGATTTCTTTTGGAGAAAGGAGTACCAAGCAAGAGGTGCTCCTCACATACATATGCTGCTATGGATCAAAGATGCCCTCAAATTCGGAACAGATTCAGATGATACAGTGATGAGTTTTATTGAACAATATGCTACATGTGCTGTACCAAAAAGTACAGAAGAAAAGAATTTAAGACAACAAGTCTTACGATTTCAAACCCATCGTTGTGGAAAATAGTGTCGTCGAAAATACAAATCTAAGGATAAGTTCTACACAAAATGTCGTTTTGGCTTTCCACGTCCAGTAATATTGAAAGGAAGAGTGAACAATGTTATGTCATCTTTGCGATATACTGTGACAAGAAAATCACCGAAAAATACGTACAACTTAAGGGGAAATAAAGAGTCAAAATACATAAATGACTATAACACAGTCATTTTGTCAGTGTGGAATGCTAACATGGATATTCAATATGTTGCAGACAACTCTATTGCTGTGGCTCGATATGTTACATCTTACATTACGAAATCTGAGAAGACAGAACTAAAGGAAATGTGGGAGGAAATTTCTCATGAAAAGAGCCTAAGTAAGAAATTGTACAGCTACAGTTTGAAGATGTTGTCTCATCGAGAAATTGGAGCATATGAATGTTCAGATCGCTTATCATCTGCAAGTCTATATGCCAAATCTAGAAAAATTATTTGGGTGAGTTTAGGACCTGCAAGAACATGAAACAGAGTTTTGAAATCTGTACAAGAAATTGAGTATTTAGCAGAGAAAGAACCAAACAGTACAGATATTTTGAAAACAAATATGTTGGATACATACTATCCAAATAGAAGTAATCATCTTGAGAACGTTTGTCTCTATGAAGTACTGCAAAGCTATATTTTTAAGAGGAATTTTACAGAGGATATTAATAAAGGAGTACATGCTGTGATTGGATCTGAAGGTTGTCTGGTAAAACAAAGAAAAGGACATTTGATTAATCATCGAAGACTGAGTTGCGAAACTCCTGAGAAAAGGGAATTAAACTATTTAGCTCTTTTGCAACTCTTTAAACCATGGCGTATAGACGAGGAACGATTTGGAGATTTTCTTAGTTATGAAGATTCATTCAACGCAACCAAAAATACTATAGAATGTCCTGTTTTCACAAATTTTCTACAAATGTTGATCGAGGAAATACAGCAAGAAGCTACAATTGCAGCAGAGATTGCTAGAGACAGTTCTCAAGACAGTCAAAGTTCTGCTTCGTTCAGTCAGGATCCACTAGGAGGACCAATTATCCAAAATAAAGCAGCCACTGCCATGGATGAGGTGGAAAGAGCAATGGAACAAGCTCAGGAGGATGTAATAAACTTAGAAGAATTGGAAAAACAACTAAATGTTCAGCAAAAACAAATATATGATGAAATGACTGAGCAGATTGAGCATGGTTTACTTCATGAGAGAAAAGAGTGCTCATGTATGTCATTTCAACCTGTCCGACTGTATGTGAGTGGACAAGCAGGAACTGGAAAAAGTTTTCTAATTAAATGAATTGCATCTTATCTTCAAAAAAGAACAGAGTCATCACTCTCTTGTGTTGTTACAGCTCCAACTGGGTTGGCAGCTCATAACATTAAAGGGATTACTTTACATCATTTGTTGATTCTGCCAGTAGAGCATGCAAATAAATTAGAATACCACAAGCTATCTGGAGAAGCTTGTTGTGAAGTTTCCAGAGTTCTAAAAAAAATTATATTTCTCATTATTGATGAGGTGAGTATGGTATCAAATTTAATGCTTGCCTTTGTGCATTTAAGAATGCAACAAATTCTTAAAACAGAGTAAGATGTGTTATTTGGAGGGAAACACAACATCATTTTTGGAGATCTACTACAGCTAACACCTGTGAAAGGACAACCAGTGTTTAAAACTGTTACACATGAAGATACCAGAAAGTGCCTGGGAAGCATTGGGAATGTTAATATATGGTTATATTTCAAATATACAGAACTGACTCAAAATATGCGACAGGCAAAGGATGCTGGTTATAAAATTATTCTTGAAGATATAAGAATTGGAAAACTAAGTGAACATGGGAAAGAAGCTCTACAGCCACGATTACTTTGTAATTTGTTTCCAAAGGAAAATGTTGGTGCAGAAAATATATATAGAAAAATTGCAGAAAATAAATCAGTAATATACTTGATGCCATCTCTGCAAGAATGTGGAATCTGCAATGAAAATTTTTTAAAGTTAGAACATCAAGAAATTATAAAATTGGAAGCTATTGATAGAATAGAGCATGAAGGATCTACTATTATTTTGTCAGAAAAGTTGAAGTCAAAATTGGATTCTTTAGACAAGTCAATATCTAAAACAGCTGGTTTAGAAAAGAATCTATATGTATATTTAAATTGTCGGATCATTTTACGACGTAATTTAGATGTGGAAAGAGGTTTAGTAAATGGAGCAATAGGTCATGTTGTTGAATTTGTGAGTTACCCAAATAGAGAGAAGATTGAAATTATTAAAAATCAAATTTGATGAAATTGAAGAAGTTCAACAATTCTGTTGTTGTTCAACTCGATTTTTGCTTGTAAAAGATTTATATGTGTGCCGAAAACAGTTTCCTGTTTGTTTGGCATATGCAGTGACTATTCATAAATCTCAAGGTTTAAGTGTGGATAGTGCTTTGGTGAATATTGGAAGTACTGTTTTCAAGGAAGGTATGGCATATGTTGCTTTATCTCGAGTCAGAACTTTACCTGATTTTGATGAGACAAAGATTAGTGCAGATCTGAATTATGTGAAAGAGTATACAAGGTTAAGAAGAGAATATGCTCCAAATTTACCTCAATATCCTTTATTTGAAAAGGTTGTGGTACGTCGAAAAAGAAGATTGGAGAAAAATTGTAGTGAAAAGAAAAAACTAGATGAACCAGTAATTGCAAAGAAAAAGGATAGTATTGAAGAGGTTGTTGGTTTTCAGTTTGAAAACAGTTTTGGTGTCAACTGCTATGCTAATGTAGTGGTTAATGTTGTTTTTTTTCTTCAAACTTTACAGCAACAGATTGTTGATAATCGGGATCAAAGATTTTGTTGTTTGATGAATTCTGTGTTTGAGAAATGTAGCAGTGATAAAACAAAAATAAAAAGAGTTTCTGATATTCGAAATGTTTTACACATATGTTCTGGAGTAAATCAATTTTCACAGAATATTCAGCAAGATTGTCAGGAATTTCTTATGTATATACTTGTTGTATTGGAAGACGAAGGTATAGATATTGAAAATGTATTCGGTGTATCTTATAAATGGCAACATGACTGTGATATGTCCAGACTCTGGTGAATCGCTCTATTGCTGAGGGCCAGGTACCACGGGAATCCGGAAGAACCCTGCTCTTCCCTGGTTGGACTTATCTAACCTACGCCCCATATCTCTTCTCCCATACCTGAGTAAGATGACTGAAAAGCACATTAACACCCACCTGTCGAGTTTCATCGAGCGGTCTGGAGGTTTAGATCGCTCTCAGTCCGGATTTAGGCCCAATTACAGCACGGAATCGGCACTCCTATCTGTGACAGATACCATCAGAATGTCACAGGATAATGGGAGTTCTATGATTCTAGTGCTGTTGGACCTCTCCGCGGCTTTCGACACAGTATCGCATGAAATCTTACTCAGTCGATTGCAGGAGATAGGGGTTGCCTAAGTCCCACACTTTTTAATGTGTATGTGGCCCCCCTAGCGGATCTCATGAGATCATATGGATTTATTCCTGTGTCATACGCGGACGACACCCAGCTGCTTTTCCCTTTTAAAACCCTGACGGCTGCAGTTAAACACTCATTCTCAGAAGGGATGAGGGCTGTGTCCCAATGGATGGCCGCAAACGTCCTGCAATGCAACGTAGGGAAGACTGAGGTCATGCTATCTGGGGATGCGCCACTGATGTGGTCACCGGATTGGTGGCCATTAGACCTGGGCCCCGTCCCCATTCCTAAGCAGACCGTAAAGAACTTGGGGGTTCGACTAGATTAGGGATTGTCATTGAAGGATCGTGTCAACCAAACAGCTGGGTCCTGCTTTCATGCAATTGGACTCCTTAGGCGAGTGTTTCCTTTACTGCCGGATACATCTAGAAAGACCCTTGTCCAGGCCCTAGTGCTTAGTCGCCTGGACTATTGTAATGGATTATTGATATCAGCTACCGATAACTCGCTAAGTAGGCTTCAGGTGGTCCAGAACACCGCTGCAAGGTTAGTTCTCAATGCCCCTCCTAGAACTCCCTCCCATCCTCTTTTGGATAAGTTGCACTGGCTGCTGATTAGTGAGCGGGTAACATTTAAAACCTGTTGTATAATCCACAAGAGTATTTATGGCTCCTGTCCTTTGTACCTGGCTGAGAAATGTGTTCCTTACAACCCAGTACGTACCCTCCACTCCAGCAATCAATATCTACTTCAGGTTCCCTCTATAAGAAGGTCGAGACTGGGCGGAAGAGCTCTTTCATTTCTGGGTCCCACCCTTTGGAACAAATTGCCCTTTACCCTCAGACAGTGTACCAATAATTTAGCATTTAGAAAAATGCTGAAGACCTTTCTGTTTTGAATACATCCCTCGTCTTTGATCTGGTGAGCACTATACCTTTTGCCTGTTGGTGAGCAAAGCGCAGAGATACTCCTTCGGGAGTCGAGTCCAGCGCTATATAAACCTATAAATAAATAAATAAATAAATAATTGTTCGTTTTCAAGTAGTACTCAAATAGACACGGAAAGATTTATATATTTGACATTACCAGACTGCAAATTAGTGACTTTTAATAATCTAGTTAGAGAAGCAAATCAAAACATGGTCTGTACCCAATGCAACTCAGAAATGTTATCAACATTTTTTATACAAAGATATGGACAGTATGTAATTTTAATGCTCTAACGATGCAGAACTGATGGAACAAAATTGACAACTTTAATTAAAAAGTTTGTGGCATCTCAAATATCAATTTCAGGAAGAACTTTTGTAACTGTAGCAATTATTTTCCATGATGGTTCTTCTACAACATCAGGACATTATACAGTATACTTAAAATGTGCAAAAGGCTGGACTCATTGTAATGACACTGAATTGACTTTTAAACAACGTTTGCCTTACCAAATTCTTACCTAGTGTTTTTGGAACCCACATTTTAGGGAAAATAATTGCCCTAGGATGATTGGTGCTGTAAAAAAAGGTTAGTCTGCTGCTGAGAATTACTTTGTAAGTCAGGGTGTTGAAGATAAAAAAAAAACTTAAACTTGTCATAGAGGTAGTGTAAGTGTATCATATAGTGAGTGATATGAGTATTACACGAAATGCTGATCATAAGTGAGGCAGAGGTGTTTTAGATTTGTTGTAGTTGTTGGAGAGGTTGGTGACATTTTTTATTCCCTTGAAGAGATTTCTTTTAATGGTATACAGCTCCTTGGTGAAATAAAGGATGAGCAGAGTGTGATCGGCATACCAGATGATGTTGAGGTTCTGATAGCATGCTATTTGTTTAAAGTTCTATGTTTATGATAAATACTATTGGGTGGAGGTTTAACCATTGTTAGATGGACCAAAAGATGTGGGTGCTTTTGTTTCAGAAGGTCGGGAGATGGATGCTTAAGAGTACTATTACATAACTACGAAACTAAGGATTTCACAGATACTATTTGGCCATGAGGAATAGTATCACAAACAAACGACTATTTCTGGTAAATTTTGTTAGCATATGTTTGGATATTAGTTTAGTGTATGAGAAAGAAGTAGTAACGTTTTGTTACTTTGTGATTGTTCTTCATATTGTTTACTTAGGTAATAAATTGCGGTTTGAAAAAGATATTTAAGATATGTTTTTTTCTAATTGTCACATTGTGAATGAAAATATTGAATGGGTTTTTTAAACACAATCTTTTTGATTGTGTTTTTTTTGCCCGCTGTGATATGATGAGTTTATATTGAACTCACTGTTTTTAGTGAAATTCAATATATTCTGAGAACAGCAAAATAAAATATATAACATATTGTACAAATCATTTTGTATTTTGTATTGTGAAAAATATATTATAACTCAATTGTTTCTTCTCTTCCACAGATATTATATTTAGGTATGTATGAGAAACAAAAAATACTTTTTTATTTTTTTTTACTTCTATTTCTCTCTATCCTTTCTTAAATGTCTGTCTTATTTCTTTACCTTTCCTCATGTTACTCCTCTTCCCTCATTCTACTTACTCCCCATCATTCACCTTTACTCTGCTTCTGTCACCATCAGTACTGTACTTTCACATTTACTCATCTTGTTTAACTCCCTCTTTCCCCTGTCTGTTACTCACTTCTCTTTCCTAACTTCCTACATCACTACTGTTGTCCTGCTGTATCAATCAGTCTCTTGTCACTGCCCCATTACTCTCTTTCCTTCATATCATCACTGAGTGACCTTCACTCACTCCACTTTGTTCACTCCCTCACTCCCTTTTGTTCACTGCCGTTTTCTACATTTGTGTCTAAGTCTGTTCCTCTGTGTAAGTTAGTATAACTGATTTACTACTTCACAGTCTGTCACTCTCCCTCTGTTTCTTTCTTTTACTGTCTCCTTATCTCTCCACCAGTGTTCCTTTTGTTTTCTCTCTCTTTCCATAAATTCTTCTCTCTGACTTACTTCTTTTTCTTTTTCCTTTCTCTTAATATTTGTTTTTTTCCTTCACTGTCTTTCTCTCACTCTTATATACCTTCCCTCGCTATCCTTGCCCTTCATTCAATCTGAGTCTTCTTCCTCCACTTCATGTTCTCTTCTCTCTGCATCACTCTCATTCCATTTCTCTTGCACCCATTCCCTCACTCTTCTTCACACTCTTTTGTTTACTCTATCCGTCAATTCCTTTCCCTTAATCTCGTTTCCTCAATCCCTTTTGGTAACTCTCATTCGTTAAGTTTCTTACTCCTTTCAGTCCATCACTCAGTTCCTCTCTTCCTCTGTGTTTCTCCCTCACCCTTCCTTTCTTTCCCTTTCTGTTTTTTTTTTTCACTTTTACTTTCTATTGTATCATGAATAATATATTGTAACTTATTTTTTTCTTGTCTTCCACAGATACTATATTTATGGAAAATAATTCTATTAAGTTGTCATTATTTATAAGGAAAGTATGACAAACAGAAACAAAATTCTTCACTCTTTTACTTGTGTTTCTCTCTTTCTTATTCTTTAATCTCTTTCTTACTCTTCTTCAGCTAGTCGTCTAACTTTCTGTTTCTCATTCTAATTATTGCCCTTCATTCACTTTTATAGTTTTTTTGGGACTATGAGTACTGTGGGTTTTCTGTCAGTCACCTTGTCCAACTCCCTGTTTACCCTGTCTGTCTCTCACTTCTCTTTCCTATGTTCCTACATCACTACCTATATGTTACTGTGTCATTTAGTCTCTTCTCACTCCACCCTTGCTCTCTTTCCATAACACTAACTCTCACTGACCTTCACTTACTCCATTTCTGTTACTCCCTCACTCCCTTTTGCTCAATTCTCTTCCTTTATTCCATCCCTCAGTTACCTTTCCTCCATCTGTTTCTAAATCTCTTTTTCTGTGTTAGTCACTGTAACTGATTTACTCCTTCACACCCCATCATTCTCCTTTTGTTTGTCTCTTTTACTACTTTCCTCTCTCTTCACTACTCTTTCTTTTATTTTGTTTCTCTCTTTCTATAAATATGCTTATTATTCATTCACTTCATTTCCCTTAATCTTATATTCCTTCCTTCACTGTTACTGCCCTTCATTTAATCTGAGTCCTTTTTCCCACTTCATGTTCTCCTCACTATGTATCCAACTTTGTCTTCACTCTCTCTGTTCCTCACTTCTCTTTCCATCTTACTCCATTACTATCTTTGTCTTGCTGTATCACTCAGTGTCTTCTTAGTCTCTCCTTACTCATTTTTCTTCACATTATCTTTCAGTCTCATGCACTCACTCCCCTCACTTTGTTTACCTCACTCAGTCCGGCAGACCCTTTTTGGTAATCCTCTTTGCTCATTCATTTTTGTTTAGTGTCATTTGTTTAGTCCCACACTTCCTTTAACTCCTTTTCTATTTTCCTTTCTCCCTCTATCTCACTCAGTCTAAGTGCCTTACTGCCTCTCAGTCACTTCCCGTCTGTCTCTTTCTCTGTTACTCTCTCTCTCTCTTACTCTCCCTCACCCTTCCTGTCTTTCTCTTTCTGTTTCCTTCATTCTTACTTTATTTCTTAGTGCTCTTTCTTCTCTCTTAATGTTGTTCCTTCTCTCTCTTTGTCTTTTGTCACCTGCATATCCCTTTTCTCAGTGTTACTGCCTTTCACTCACTTAATAGTTCTCCCTCAGTCACCTTGCCTCACTCCCCTTTTCTCACTCCCTCACTCCATCTCATTTACTCCCCTTCACTTATTCCTTCCCTCTTTTTTTTCATCAATTTTTCACTCCCTGTTTCACTCTGTGTCACTGAGTCTCACTGGCTCACTCCTTCTCAGTTCTTTGCTCTCCCTCTCCCTGTCTCTCACTCTGTCCTTCTCTCTCCTTTACCCTTAAACTCCTATTCTCTCTCTTTCTATCACTGTTGTTCTTTTCCTCAATCATTTTTCCTATCTCTTAATTTTGTTCCTTCTCCCTCATTTTTCTTTTCTCTTCCTCATACTACTTCCGTAACTATCACTGTTGTTCAATCATCATCATTCACTTTCTCTCTCTGCACTTCATCCTATCTGTATTTTTCACCACTTTACTTTCCCACTCCTTTTTTGTCACTCTCTCTCTCACTCTGCTTCTGTCATTCCCCTTCTCTCACTTTCTTACCTTTATTCCTCTTTCATTACACCCTCACCCCAACTCACTTACTCACTTTCGTTTACTGCCTCTCTCACTTTAAAAAAAGAATCTCTCTATCTACCTCTGTCTTACTCACTGTAACTGCTTTACTGATATTTGCTTTACAGATAGTAAAGAATATCATCGCACAAGTTGCATTGGAGGTGGACATTGGCGAAAAGTGGCCAGATATTTAGAGCAGTCGATGAATGGGATGCCCCTGTAGAAAGGTGGAAAGCTAACAGATAAAAGACGAAAGTACGTGGCTGCTCTTCAATAAACTAAACATCCGAGTCAGATGATAAAGTTTCTTTACTCTCCCATTCCCCTTAACTCGATTTCTCTATCTGTTACTTTTTCTGTCTTACTGAATGTAACTGCTTTACTCCATCTCAGTCACTCACTCCACCTCTTTTTCTCTCTCACTCTATCTCTGTCTTTCTCTCTCTCACTCTTCTTCTCTTTCCGTTTCTGTTTCCTTCACTTCTACTTTTTTTTCTTTACAAAATATATATTATATCTAAATTTTTTCTTTTGTTCCACAGATAGTATATATTTTTTTTAAATATAGTATAAAGTTGTCATTATTTGGAAGGTAAGTTTGATAAACAAAAAAATACTTTTTCATCTCTCCCTTATTTTTCTTTCTCTCTTTCACATTCTTTTATCTCTCTATTACTAACCTTCCTTTACTGATCTTACTGTGCTTTTGTCATTGTTATTACTGCCCTTTATTCACCTCTACACTGTTTTTCTCTCCAAAAGTACTGTTCCTTTACAATAACTGACCTTGTCTAACTCCCTCTTTCCACTGCTTGTCTCTCACTTCTCTTTCCTATCTTCCTCAATCACTACCTTGTGTTGCTGTATCGTTCAATGTTATCTCACTCCCCCTTTACTCTTTTTCTATTACATCATCCCTCACTAACCTTCAGTCACTCCACTTCTCTCACTTATTCACTCCCTTTTGCTCACTTCCCTTCCTTTATTCCCTCCTTCACTCCCCTTTCCTCCATCTGTCTCTAAGTCTCTTCCTCTGTTTTAGTAACTGTAAGTGTTTTACTCCTTCACAGTCTCTCAGTCTCATTTTGTTTGTCTCTTTCATTGTCTCTGTCTCTCTTCACTATTTTCCTGTTCTCTTCTGTCTTTCCATAAATAGATGTCTCTCACATACTTCTTTTTCCTTTCTCTTAATATGCTTCTTTTTTCATCACACATCTCCCCTCACTCTTATATCCCTTCCCTCACTGTCACTGCCCTTCACTCAATGTCACTCCTCTTCTCCCACTTCATGTTGTCCTCTCTGTGCATCACTTCCATTTCCTTTTCTCCTGCTCCCATTCCCTCAGTCCCCCTCAGTCCCTTTTGCTTACTCCATCCGTGAATCCCCTTTCCCTTATTTCCCTTTCCTCATTTCCTTTTGCTAACTCCCATTCTTTTAGTCTCTCACTCACCTTCTCTACATTTTTCTATCCCTCTCTCGCTGTGTCTCACTTGCCTTTCCTCCTGTCTGTATATCACCTCTCTCGTCTTTTCCACTCTGTTTCCCTCACTCTCCCTAATTTTCCTTCACTCATTTAAATCCTCAGTCCCATTCTCTCTCTACGCTTTCATAAGTCCATCCATTCCCTCACTCAATTTTTCTCTTACTCACCCCCACTTCTCACTTTCACTTACCTCCCTTTTATCATCCTCATACCCATTCCCTCACCATCATTTCACTTCTCTTACCTTCACCCCCCTTACCATACTCTATTTCCCTCTCTCCGTCTCTTACTCCCATTCCCTGTGTCCGGCCCCGCTCCACTTCTCTCACTCTACCTTCCTCACTTTCCTTTCCTTACTGCCCTTCCCTTACTCTTTCACTCCCCTTACCTTACTCCCCTACTCTTAGTCCCCTTGTTTCATTCACTCTTTGACTCCCCTTTCCTCACTCACCATACTACCTTTTCCTCACTTATTTCCTCAGTCCCTTCCTCCCCTTCACTCAGTTATTTCAGTCATTCATTTATACACTACACATTCATTCAAAAAATTAATGACACAGTGGGGTCGATTCCGATCCGTTAAAAATCTCCGTCCGTACGACTCGCATCAGGAGCCGTTTCCGTACGACTCGTACGGACGCCGTACGACCGGATGATTCCGATCCCCATCGGGCGACCCGGACACGATTCGTACGGTCCACGACGATTCGTACGGAAAAGCGCACGATCACCTACACACCGTATGGCGCGTACCCCCCATGATCGCAGGGGTACGCACCGTACATGGGGTACAGCGTACATGGGGGGTACGGCACGTACCCCATGTACGCTGGGTGTACGGCACGTACTCCCATGATCGCAGGAGTACGGCGCGTACCCCTGCGATCATGGAGGGTACGCGCCGTACCCGGGGGGGCCGTTCCGTACCTGGTTCAGGGCGAACTCTGACTGTACGACAGTTTCCAGCTCCCGTAGAAAAAGGGTCGTACGGAGCGTACACAACACGTATCGTACTTGCCGGGTCGTAAAAAGCAGACGCGAAACGTATGAACGTCGTGTACAGCGGCTTCCGAGGGCAATTCGTACGGGGATTTCATTCGTACGGTCCCTGGTACGATTCGGACGGATAGCTGCATCGGGTGTGGATCGTACTACGTCGTTCGTACGGAGACGGTTACGGGTACGATTCGTACGGAAAATAAGGCTCCGTACGACGATTCGGAGCGCTTTTTATGGGATCGGAATCGACCCCAGTGTGTAAGAAATACAGCTCTTTTTGGAGAAGTGAGTTAGTTCTGAAAATAACTTTTATTTTGGTTTTGTTGTTTTATATATTTTTTTTCTTTTTTGAAAGTTTTATATATATATATATTTTTTTAAACAGGAACAGCAAACTGGAATGACAAAACTGTTCAACAGGAACAAATTAAATCAAAAATGAAAAAAAATCAGTCTTTGCTGCATTTGTGCTCTTCAATCCTAATATCAATTAGGTTTACACTTTGCTCTCCATAGCAAATGATTTTGTTGCAATTATTGCAGGAAATGTGAACTTTTTTGAAATTTGGATGTATGTCCAGTTCTGTTGTACTAGGAGATTGAATTCCTGAAGATGTGCTTGGTACAGCAGGTGGAAGTTCCATAGCTTTAGCACTGGTTGCTGCACGACCATAGTTGATAGGGTGCACTTTTTTAATGTGCCTAATCATAGTATGAATGCTAAAGCTATATTTCTTCTTCGGATCTCCTCTGGACAAAACAGTCCCACAGAGCACGCAGGTCACTTTGGGGGCATTTACCTTTTTTTGCTCCTCTGGTATCGTAAAAAATTGCCAAATAAAATATATTTTCTTCTTATCTTTCGGTGGCTCCACAAGGAAGGATTGGACATCACTGTCAGATGAAGACTCCTGTGCCATCTTCAGAGTTGAAATGAAGAGAATGTATGCAGAGGTGCTTCTCCAAAGAAGTGAAAGAGATAGTGAGAGAAGTGGGTGGGGTGTTTGAACGTTCTAGAATAGAAACTGCCATAAACCAATGAAAAGTGGTGTTTTCAAGTCACGTGACTTTCCGTGCGCGCACCGTGCGCGCACGCATGCACGCACGGTGCAAGCACGTCGCTTCAAAATGGCGTTTTGCCCGATTTCCTAAAAAGTTTCAAAACACAAAAAGAAGGCACGGGAGAGAGTCCCTGACCCCCTAGGCTTACTCAGGGGGTCCCTGAAACACTCCGATGGGCAAAAAATGCATTTTTTTTAATTAAAAAATCGCGAGGTGGGTGCACGGCACCTCAAAGTAACAGTGAGTAAATAACAATAGTGGAGAACGTGGTAAAGGAGGCAGTAAAGAGAATCCCAAACTCCCTAGGCCTTCCCAGAGGGTCCCTGAAGGACCCCTAAAGGCTAAAAAAAGCGATTTTTCTTAAAAAAGATCGCGAGGTGCGCGCACGGTGCAAGCACCCCAAGGTAAAAGTCAGTAAAAAACAATAGTGGAGAACGTGGTAAAAGAGGCAGCGAAGAGAGTCCATGACCCCCTAGGCCTTCTCAGGGGGTCCCTGAAGGACCCCTAAAGGCCAAAAAAGGTGTTTTTTTTAGGAAAGAAAATCATGAGGTGCGCCCACGGTGCAAGCACCCCAAGGCAAAAGTCAGTAAAAAACAATAGTGGAGAACGTGGTAAAGGAGGTAGTGAAGACACTCCCTGACCCCCTAGGCCTTCTTAGGTGGTCCCTGAAGGACCCCTGAATTCCCCCAATTTTTTTTTATTTATTAACATAAATTGAGGGTGCGAGCACGGAGCGCCCACGCTGAAAAAATCACAAAAAAAGATTAATAACAACTATGACTGCTATTTGTTGTTTCAAGTTGTAGACTATACTGTTTAACTTTAAGCAAATCATAAAAAGTTGTTGTGCCACTGCATATAAATGGATACAGTCAATCCATTATAATATGCAAAGGCAGTTTGTGAAAAATAAATATATATGAAATGAAAAAAAAAATACAATAATGAGTATGTTAAAAACTTTACAAATTCACTGAAATTAACATATGTTTCAGACCAGATATCATTAGAAATTAGCGTTTAAAAAGCTTGCAAATTCACTGAAAAAAACATAGGTTTCACACACGTTATAGTTAGGAATTCGCATTTAAAAAACCTTGCAAATTCATTGAAAAAAACATAGGTTTCACACACGTTATAGTTAGGAATTAGCATTTAAAAAACCTTGCAAATTCACTGAAAAAACCATAGGTTTCACACATATTATAGTTAGGAATTAGCATTTATAAAACCTTGCGAATTCACTGAAAAAAACATAGGTTAAACACATGTTATATTTAGCTGGACATTTCACTCATACAAAACCATTGAAATTCCCCCGTTATAGTTAGTGCAGCTAACTATAACTTGCGCGCCCACAATGCACTGCTGATGATGTCACATATTACATCACTCATGACATGGTCAGTGACATCACTCATGACATCACTGATGACATCTCAAATGATATCACTGATGACACCATCCTTGTGAAAGAGTGGCAGACCTCCTCTCAGCGTAATATAACCTTTGATACACACATTCAAAAATAGAAACTAAAATTTTCAAAAAAATTGAGATACCAATACCAGTTACAACCTATTCAGTAATTCCACCATCTATATACTCATCCACTCATTCACCAACAGTTCTATATAGTCACTTATACATATACTCACTCATCATATGTACTGATACACCTATACATCCTATTACACACGACAGTCATCCATAGAGCTACTCACACACATACTTACACATGCAAATGAACTATCAAACATCCATTTATTTGCATATACAGCTATACACACACTACCACACTTACTTCTACGGAAACTTACACATACTTACTCTCTTAAACAATCACTTATAGAAACACATACTTATTTAAACAGGAACTCTTCCAATCTCTCACTCTCACATATACTCACTTATATACATCAATACTCACATATACTAGATTAAAACATATGTAGTTACTCATAAAGATACTATTGAGACAGTCATTCACTCAGTAACACACCCATACACACACTCATCCACCCGTACAGTCCTGCACACATGCTGTCTTCAAAACACATACAAACAGTAGGTCAGTCATTCATGCATCTATGTGCTAAGTAATCCCCCGCACCAAACCATACAGACACTCATATTGATACTCAAAAAAACAACTAATAACCCATATACACACTCATGTAGCTACTCACCAACCCATGCAGCCACTTATACACAAAGTGAGACACTGATACATATATTTAAATATTTAAACATTACTCGCTAATATATGTATTCATTAAGATACACTTAATAAGTCAGTTAACCAATCAATTTAAAAAAAAAAACATCCATTTAGACACTTATTTACCCATTTATTCTCCCATCGACCTTTAGATATACATATAGAAAACATATTTATTTTTCAGAAAGACACACATTCACTGGATGGTGTCATCAGTGATGTCATATGAGATGTCATCAGTGATGTCATCAGTAATGTCACTGAGTGATGTAATATGTGACGTCATCAGCAGTGCATTCCGGGCGCGCGAGTTATATAGCTGAACTAACTCTAACGGGGGAATTTCAATGGTTTTGTATGAGTGAAATGTCCAGCTAACTATAACATGTGCTTAACCTATGTTTTTTTCAGTGAATTTGCAAGGTTTTTTAAATGCTAATTCCTAACTATAACATGTGTGAAACCTATGGTTTTTTCTGTGAATTTGCAAGGTTTTTTAAATGCTAATTCCTAACTATAACGTGCGTGAAACCTATGGTGTTTTCAGTGAATATATATATATATATATATATATATATTCACTGAAAAAACCATAGGTTATAGACCATATATAGTTAGGAATTAGCATTTACAAAACCTTGAAAATTCACTGAAAAAACCATAGGTTATAGACCATATATAGTTAGGAATTAGCATTTAGAAAACCTTATTTTACTCACACAAAACCATTGAAATTCCATATATAGTTAGTTGCACTAACTATATATCGCGCACCCGCAATCCACTGCTGATGATGTCACATATTACATAATTCATGACATGGTCAGTGACATCACTGATGACATCACTGATGACATCTCAAATGACATCACTGATGACATCACTGATGACAACATCCAGTGATTTTTTGTTTCTGTAAAGTTTAAATATGTCTTACATATTGAAGATTGAGTGGATGTGTAAGTGTCTGGACGAAGGATTTAGTAGGTGCATGACTAACTGTATGAGTGAGTGATTAAATGTGTCTCACTGAGTGCATGGTTTAGTGACTAAACTGTCTTAATTTGTGCATCATTATATCTGTTGTTCTGTAAACTGCTGCATGTGTTGATCAGTAGCTGTATGAGTAACTATATGGGTTATTGATTGATTGCCCAAGTATTTGTATGGGAGACTGAGTGTGTGTGTGGCTGGCTGGGAGGTGTGTGACTCTGTGCAGATCAATGTGTACTTGTATCAATGATTGTATAAGAAGGTAAGTATGTGTTAGTATATGTTTGAAAATGTAAGGTGCTCTATGTTTAACTGTATAGACAAGAAAATGGAAGTGTCATTGATTCTTTACATGACTGACTAGGTGAGTGAGTAACTCCATGGATGAGTGGCAGACTGTGAGTGTCTGTATAGGTGTATGAGTGCATATGATAGTGTTGTAATAATGAGTGACTGTATGTATAAGTGATTGTATGGGTGAATGAGTGAATGTGTGTGTAGACGTACGAATCAGTGAGTGCGTATGTAGTAACTGGTATTGGTGTGTCATGATGTCATCAGTGATGTCATTTGAGATGTCATCAGTGATGTCATTTCAGATGTCATTAGTGATGTCATCAGTGATGTCACTGAAGTATGGTGTTCTGTGTTTAACTGTATAGATGAGGAAATGGAAGTGTGATTGATTCTTTACAGGACTGACTTGGTGTGTGAGTAACTCCATGGATGAGTGGCAGTGTGTGACTGTCTGCATAGATGTATGAGTGCATATGATAGTGTTGTAATAATGAGTGACTGTATGTATGAGTGATTGTATGGGTGAATGAGTGAATGTGTGTGTAGACGTAGGAATCAGTGAGTGCGTATGTAGTAACTGGTATTGGTGTGTCATGATGTCATCAGTGATGTCATTTGAGATGTCATCAGTGATGTCATCAGTGATGTCATTTGAGATGTCATCAGTGATGTCATCAGTGATGTCACTGACCATGTCATGAATGATGTAATATGTGACATCATCAGCAGTGGATTGCGGGTGCGCGATATATAGTTAGTGCAACTAACTATATATGGAATTTCAATGGTTTTGTGTGAGTAAAATAAGGTTTTCTAAATGCTAATTCCTAACTATATATGGTCTATAACCTATGGTTTTTTCAGTGAATTTTCAAGGTTTTGTAAATGCTAATTCCTAACTATATATGGTCTATAACCTATGGTTTTTTCAGTGAATTTCATTGTTTTTTTAACAGCTAATATCTGTAGCTGTAAAATGTATTCTTCTTTAAATCCAAAAATATATTTTATATGTTTATTAATAACTTTTTTTAAAAATTTTTTTTTTTCTTCGTTCCCGCTTCGCGAATCGGGAAGCTTCCCGTTAGCTGACCTTGATGCCGCGAAATAGACCGCGAGCCGGTAAACGTTTCTTTACCGCAACTGCCGCGTTAGAAAACAACATCGTGACGCCTCCCGTCCACATGACGTTTCGCGTTGTCGCGTGATACGTCATATGACGTGCTACGTTAGCGAACTGGTACGCTTACCGAGTCGCAAAGCACAGGTTTCTGGAAGCAAACCGGGAGGCCCTGCAAAGCGCGTAACGTAAACACAGCAGGTCATGTGACTTGGTAATAACACTTTTCATTGGTTCATTTCACTTTTGGTTTCCTAATGATGTAAGACTAGGTCATATAATCTAAAATGAACACTTTTCATTGGTTGAGAACTATTGTTTTTCCCAAATGATGAAAATCCCTCCTTCTTTCCTCACTCTGACTTTCATCATTGTGAGAGAAAGACCCTTTGTTACCAGTGAGCAATGGCTTCTTTAGTAGCTTCAGCTGGTGCTTCCCCACCACCTCCACCACATCCAAGGAAGAGTGGACCACCTGCTGAAGTTATAATTCAGCAAGAAGAGGAAGAAGAGGAACAGAACGACGAGCACGAAGAGAGGCACTTTTTGCCTGAGGAGCCCAGGACGTCTCACCGGAAAGAAAACTTCATTTGGCAATTTTTTAAAATTCCCAAAGGTCAGAAAAAAGTAAATGCAAGATACGTAACTTGCCTTATATGTCAAGATAGACTGTCCAGAGGGACCGACAAAAAATACAGTTTCGGAAACTACACAATGCATCGCCATATGACTAGGTGGCATCCTAACAACTACAGTGCTGCACAGTTTCGTAACGACCTAGATAATCTCCCTATTATGGCCAGAAGATCTGTTGTACCGGAAGTAACGGGACCAGAGGGCAGGGAGATGGTGCCAAATATACAAACGAGATTTCGTGAAGTAAAACAAGTCTGCGTACATTGCAGTGGATTCATTTGCTACGGACAAAGTAGCATCACTCTGATCAACAGAGCTATTGACTATCATATGCAAGTTTGTACGAAACGCCCCAAATAATAAATTCTTTTTTTTTGTTTTGTTGCTCCTGTTGAGCCCTTTACAATGAATCGTTTTCGTTGCCCCCTCCGAAAAAAAACCAAAAAAAATATAAAACTGTTCAAAAAAATTCAAAAAAAGTAAAAAAATGTTCAGAAAAATAATAAAAAAAATATAAAACAACAAAAACAATTTAAAAAAAAGTTCTTTTCAGAACTACCTCCCCGTTATTAAAAAATTGGTACAATATTTGGAACTGTGCCAACCTCTATTTCTCTTAGTTCGCTTCCCAGTTCGCTCCCCGGTACGCGAACCGGAAGCGAACCAAACATTTTTTTTTTTTAAAAAAGAACAGTAAGTATAAGGGAAGGAAACAGACAGTTATGTTAAAAGAAAGACAGCTATAGGGGAGTAAACTAGAGATACTATTACCCGTAATCCACTGCTGATGATGTCACATATTACATCATTCATGACATGCTCAGTGACATCATCAGCAGAGGATTGCGGGTAACAGTATCCCTAGTTTATTCCCTATAGCTGTGTTTCTTTTAACATAACTGTCTGTTTCCTTCCCTTATACTTACTGTTCTTTTTAAAAAAAAATTTTTAGATCAGTGAGAAACAGTGAAAGTAATGAAATATAAAAGACTACGTAGAATATGAGCACTGTATGCAACAACTTTGACACTTACAGAAGCCTCACCTTCTCCATGCCTCCTACACAGTTCTACATGTACATCATAAATGCAAACAGAACAGAATTAATTATACATGTTAAATGGTTTATTTTTGCTGTTCTCAGAATGTATCAAATTTCACTAAAACAGTGACTTGAAGGTATTCATCATATAACAGCGGGGGAAAAAAAACCACAATCAAAATGATTGTGTTTAAAAAACCCATACAACATAACAAATCAGAATTCAGAACTCCTTAAAGTTAACTTACTTTCCATGACGGCCAAGGATGTCCTATGAACAGCTTACACTCTGTTGTGCTGTTATTACTTTCAACCCGCCACTTTCTGAAAGAAAACCTCCATCGTTTTCAAAAACATGTTACATACAATAAATGACTTCTTGCTCTCTACCACAAGTTTCCACAAGGCCAAATCTTGTCAGAGCCATTTATAACTCTTGGATTTCTTGTAAGCCAATCCCATCTTTTCGCATTTCCGCAACTTTCAGAATTAAAATGTTGAAGATCATTTACACAATCCTGGACTAGTAATATCTTCCCCTTCTTGCTCAATCATGTTCTACATTTCCTATCACACTGATACTGCTTACTATGAAGCAGACTTACACTACCTTTATGACTAGTACAATTATTTAATTCTCTACATCACTTTTAATCACAAAGCAATGTAAAACAGTAGACAGCATTGCAGACTTACATTCCCTCTACTCCATGTTTTGATTGGCTGCTTCAATTAGCTTATAAAAAGAAACAGTTTTTCTGAACTCATTCAAAGTGCACGTATTTCTCCATGACGTCCAGTGTTATGGTAAGAAGTTATGTCTCTGTACTACACTTATCCTCAAGGCCAAATCGTGTAGGAGCCATGAGAACTTCTTGAAATTCCTCAGAGCACATCCCGAGATTCTTTCCCTAAAATTTTGGTTTTAAAAACACCAGGTAAGAGTTTTTAAGGTCATACGGCAATTTTTTTTTGAAAATTAAAACAGAATCATTGCAGAATGACCAGCCATTTCTACACTTTAAATAAGCTGTATAATGTCCTGATGTTATTGAAGGACCATCATGATATATAATTGCTACAGTTACAAAAGTCCTTCCTGATATTGACAACTGTGAAGCCACAACATTTTTAATTAAAGTTGTCAATTTTGTTCCATCAGGCCTACATCGTTGGAACATTAAAATGACATACTGGCCATATGTTCGTATAAATATGTGGACATCATTTCAGATTTACATTGGCTACACTCCATGTTGTGATCAGCTGCTTTTACTAGCTTATTAAAAGAGACTGATTTACTGTCTGGCAAAGTTAAATATATAAATCTTTCTGAGTCTACACTAGTAGTACTTGATACCCTACAGTTCTCGCAGTCATGCTGCCATTGATAAGAAAGCCCAAACAGGTGATCTACATCTACACCTTCATCATGCAATACATCAAGCATATACATTAAAAACTCCTGACAATCTTGCTGACTATTTTGAGAGAATTGTGTTTGGCCTGAACATCTGTCTAACAGATTTCGAATTTCAGACACACTTTCTATGTTTGTTCTATCAGTGCTACATTTCTCTAACACAGAATTTAACAAACTGCAAAATCTTTGATCAGAATTGACCACAATCTCTTCTTTTACATTTTCTAGAGAAAACAAAACATTAACCACTACATTAGCATAGCAGTTGACACCAGAACTGTTTTCAAATTGAAAACCAACAACATCTTCAACAGAATCCTTTTTGTTTCTGCTTATAATTTCAGGTTCATCGACTTTTCGTCTTTTTGCTACAACCTCCCCAGTATTGGTCACATTTCTTCGTTTCCGGCCTACCACACGTTTCTCAAACAAAGGATACTGAGGCAAATGTGGCGCATACTCTCTTCTCAACCTATTGTATTCCTTAACACAATCTAGATCCGCACAAATGTTTGTGACATCACACTCAATCAAGTACAATCCCGATAAAGTTCTAACTCGTGACAATGCCACATATGCCATACCCTCCTTGAACACAGAACTGCCAATATTCACCAATGCACAGTCTACACTTAAACCTTGCGATTTATGGATTGTCACCGCATATGCCAAGCAAACAGGAAACTGCTTACGACGAACATATAAGTCTTTTACAAGCAAAAATCTAGCAGAACAACGAGCAATTAGCTGTACTTCCTCAATGCCATCAAATTTAATTTTTAAAAATTCAATTCCATCTCTATTTCTGTATTTCACAAAATCAACAACATTACCCATTGATCCATTTACCAGACCTCTTTCAACATGTAAATTCCTTCTTAAAATTATACGGCAGTTCAAGCACACATTCAGAGTCTTTTCAAAACCCGCAGTTTTAGATATACTCTTCTCTAATGAATCCAATTTTGTTTTCAGATTCTCAGACAAAATAATTGTTGATCCCATATGCTCTACTCTGTCAATAGCTTCCAGTTTCACAATCTCTTGCTTTTCTAAATGCAACATTTTGTTGTTGAATTTGGCACATTCTGCAAGAGTTGGCATCAAACATATTCCAGATTTTTTCTCAGTATCTTTCTGAAAAATATTCTCAGGCACAACATCTTCGTCTGGATATAAATTTGTCAGTAATCGTGCATGTAAAGCTTCTTTACCATGCTCGGTCACTTTTCCAATTCTAACATCTTGTAGAATAGTCTTGTAAACTTCATCCTTTGCCTGACGCATATTTTCATGCAGTTCAGCATAATTGAAGTTTAACCATATATTGACGTTGCCAATGCTCCCTAAGCACTTCCTGGTATCTTCATGCGTGAGCATTTTGAACACAGGTTGCCCTTTCACTGGTGTCAGCTGCAGAAGATCTCCGAAAACAATGATGTGTTTGCCACCAAATAACACATCATACTCTGTTTTGAGAACTTCTTGCATTCTCAAATGCACAAAGGCAAGCATGACATTGGAACCATGCTTACTTCGTCAATGATAAGAAGTTTCATTTTCCTCAAGACTCTTGAAACTTCAAAACAAGCATCTCCAGATAGCTTGTGATATTCTAATTTGTTGTCATGCTCCACTGGCAGCATCAGTAAACGATGTAAAGTAATCCCTTTAATGTTATGTGCTGCCAGTCCAGTTGGAGCGGTGACAACACAAGACAGCGATGACTCTGTCCTTTCCTGCAAATAACATGAAATTGCTTTAATAAGGAAACTTTTTCCAGTTCCCGCTTCTCCACTCACGTACAGTCGGACAGGCTTCAACGACGTACATGAGCACTCTTTCTTGTCATGACTTAATCCATGATCAATTTGCATGGTAAGTTTGTCATATATTTTCCTCTGCTCAACGTTGAGTTGCCTTTCCAACTCTTCTAAGTTAACCGCATCCTCCTGAGCATGTGCCATGGCTCTTTCCACTTCATTCATAGCAGTGGCAGCTTCATTTTCGATAAGAGGTCCTCCTAGTGGATCCTGACTCAATGAAGCAGAACTCTGACTGTCCTGAGAACTGTCTCTGGCAATCTCGGCTGCAATCGTTGCTTCCTGCTCAATTTCCACATTCAACATTTCTACATATTTCAGAAAAGCAGGACATTCTATGGTCTCCTTGGCAGCATTGAATGAGTCTTCGTAACAAAGGAAATCTCCAAGCAGTTCCTCTTCTGCACGCCAAGGCTTAAAAAGTTGCAAAAGTGCTAAATAGAAAAACTCCTTTTTTTCAGGAGATTCGCCACTCAATTTTCGATGGTTTATCAAGTGGCATTTTCTTTGCTTGACCAGACATCCCTCACTTCCTATTACAGCATACACTCCTTTCTCAGTATCTTCTTTGATGTTCCTCTTGAATATGTAATTTTGCAGAACCTCACACAGACAAACATTCTCGAGGTGACTGCTTCGATTTGGATAATATGTATCCAACATGTTGCTCTTCAAAATGTCGGTACTGTTTGGCTCCTTTTCCGCCAAATACTCAATTTCCCGCACAGGTTTCAGAACTCGATTACGCGTTGCAGCAAGACCAACACTCGCCCAAACGATACTCCTGGACTTGGCATAGAGACTTGCTGAAGACAACCGGTCAGAACATTCGTAAGCTCCGATTTCTCGATGCGACAACATCTTCAGACTGAAACTGTACAACTTCTTGCTGAGGCTCTTTTCATGGGAAATGTCCTCCCACATATCCTTCAATTCTGTCTTCTCTTTTTTGGTGATGTAAGATGTCACATACCGAGCCACAGCCATACAGTTATCAGCCACAAACTGTATATCCATGTTAGCATTCCACATGGACAAAATCACCGGGTTGTAGTCGTTGATGTACTTAGACTCTTCGTTCCTCTTCAAATTGTATGTGTTTTTAGGTGATTTCTTCATCACATTATGTCGCAACGAAGACATCAAACTGTTCACTCTTCCTTTAGAAATCACCGGTCGTGGAAAGCCGAAACGACATTTGGTGTAGAACTTGTCTTTGTTCCGGAATTTACGATGACAGTACTTTCCACATCGATGGCTTTGGAAACGTAGAACTTTTTCTCTTAGGCTTTTTTTCTCCTTTGCGTTTGGAACAGCACACGTAGAATACTGTTCTATGAAACTCATCACTGAGTCTTCTGCATCCGTTCCAAATTTAGGTGCATCCTTGATCCACAGCAACATATGTATATGAGGAGCACCTCTTGCTTGGTACTCCTTCCTCCAGAAGAAATCCAACACCTCTCCAAGAGGTGGATTCTTCTTATTCATGATGAAAGACATCATACCTTCAAATCTATGATTGAAGTACCTACATACATTGACTGGATCCAAAGAGCACAGTTCTCCGGGTGTCTTGAATTCGATGTTTTCTACGTTAGCATTTGCCTCTCGTAGAAATCCAAGTAAGTCTTCCCAGCCATACTCAGCACAGCTCAAAGTGAGGAACCATGTGGGAGTTCCTAAGTTCCTCAGCATACATTTTAAATCACCATGACGACGGTACCAGTACTCATTAGTACCACGCTGACACGCCATGAGATTAATCAGGTGAGAATCCAAAATACTGTCTTGGACATTGACTTTATCCATAAAGTCACTTGCCGAGATGTTTTGCATGTGTATACCACTTTTCAAGATGTGGTTCACTGCATATGACAGTCCAGACAGATCGCTTTCAAACAGGAGATGAAACAAATAAGGAATGCATTGTCGAAACCTAGGATCTCCTGCATACAATCGCAAAGTCCGGTATTCAGAAGCAGGAATTTGATGAGGTCGCTCATCATATCTTCCTCCCTGACCTGTTGGAAAAAGCTGTGGGAAACACCGAGCTTCCAAACTTTCCTCCCAAACACTAATGGGACTCCCTTTCGCTTGTTTCATTTGAAACAACTCAATAGCATTCCCCATGACTTCCTTGGAATGCAAAGGATGAACACTATAATGTTCATATATTTCTTCACTAGTACAGGGTTCTACTTTCTCAATTTGACCAGCACACAAATCGCTATCCTCTTCCTCACTTACTTCCTCTTCTGCAACATATACATTTTTATAGTATTTATTATATTTTTTCAAATACAATGTTGCCCTTTTGACTTTCCTAACATCTACTAAATCTTGCCATATTTTCTTATTCTTTGTCGGAACCCCATTAACTAAGATGACAAGAGGTTCCTCTTCCACTTTTTCTACTCCAATTGTGTTAATGTTTTTCTTCAAATCTAGAGGCAAATAAACAACTCTTCCCTTTAATCCTCTCTGTAAATCTGATGGAGGCAATTTCCATGTCTTTGGCTCCATTCTTACAATAGCCTGAAAGGGATGGATACTTTGAATCAAAATAGATTCATAAGTATTTAAATCCTTCAATTCAGAAGGAATCTCAACCAATTCCAGATTATTATGAACTGCTCTAGCAGGCATCTGGTTTTGATTTAATTTGTTACAACAATAAGTACACACACGTTGATCCAATCCCAAATCAAAACAATTTTCTACCATCAAGTATGTTGTAAAATCCTTCCATTCACTATTATTTTCCCTTTCACTTTTTGCATATAAATCCACTAACTTAGTCTGATTCTTATAATAAGTGCGTCGACAACACGCACAAGTGAAATTTGGCCTCTCACTTGATTTCACCTCAAACGTCGCAATTTCCCTCTGGAAATTATCTGTACTGGAAACCTGTACACTATCTTCCACATTACTCTCTTCTTCTTGGTCAATTTCAACATTCTCCTCTTTACTTCCAAAGTAACAAAACTCAATTTCTTCACATATATTCTTCACATCTATTTCAGAACCATGCAAAAGAGCAGCGCATAATTGTTTAAGCATAATTGCTGGACTCTTAGCATAATACAACATTCTAACTAATTTCCTCACTTTATTATGATGCACTGCTAGCATCCTGAAATGATGAAAAACACTCTGGCATACTCTTCTCCTGGAAAGACAAGCCAGTGAATGACCATGCAAACCTATCACTTCTCTCACTCTGCAAGGATCTAATTCTTGCAACAACTTCATTTTCTGCTTCAAACTTTTCTTATTAAATGACCGTATAAAATCACAAAGCAAATTGATGGAATCCTGTCGTACACTGCAAATACTACTACACTTCCAGGTGTACACAGGACCCTTAGGACGTCTCCCTAAAACCTCATTACCTAACACCTCTTCTATCTCTGTTCTCACAAGTTTTTCTTTTTCAACTGGACAACCATCTTTCACTTCATAAGCTCGACCACTGGTGTCAACTGCATGCACCAAATCATTATCCTGGAAATAACTCTCCTCATTAAAAAATGCCTCAGAGCTTGAACTATGCATCCATTCTCCAGAAAAAACTTCACAAAAATTACTACGATTAACTATTCTCTTCCATCTACTATTTCTTTTGAAATCATAAATTGCCTTGTTTAGCTTCCTAATTCTATTGATTGTCAAAATAAATAACTTACGTTTAATTTCAAATGCCTGATCAATAACTTTCTCAACTATTTTTTTTCTCTTATAAAAAACCACTTTCTGTTGACCTTTCTTAATATTTTTTAACAAATTGCCAATTATCCTGTTGCGGAACATTCGTTTACGAATGTCCCTAAACTGTTGTTTCCTTCTACTTTCATGCATAGAGTTATCTCTTACTCTAGCAGTAACATTTCTCATTGGCCTTTCCTTACCATTTGAATTGCTTCTCCTTTTCTGGACTGAAACATTTTCTGTAGTAATATTTTTTTTACTAGAGAAATTTCTTATGAATGTTTTTGTACTCTTACCCGGTGCTTTCTTGGTGACTTGACAAATCTTTTTGTTAGAGGACTGCTGCTTTTTTTGATTCACCTGCTGTCTTTGACGTTTTGAAGCCTTTCTCACTCTTTCTTTGCTTGGCATCCTAAAATCTTGAAATAATCTGCAGTTGAATCTGTGGTAAAATATAATAAAAATTTTTATTAACCACTATTACCCAACAGTAAATTAATAACAGTCATCAAAAACTTAACACACTACTTAAGTATATAATATACTGAAGCCTATCTCCAATTTTTCACTGAACAGGACTCATCTCTTCTTAACCTTGGATAAACTTCACCTACTCTGTGTCCCCTGCACATAATTAAATGTAAAGGGGCAGATTTATATTAACTAGCACATCCCCAGTTAACGTGCACCGCTGCTCTGCCACCCACGGTGTGCCGCATTTACAATCAGATAGGACAAAGCTACATCAAAACCCTGCGCCTGCTTGAAGCAGGCATAGATCTTGACGCAGGTAGGCTGAAAGCTAAAGCAACAACTAAGTGTCGTGTGCAGAAGTTGCAAAAAAGGAAAAATGGCGTTTAAACCAGTAATGAGCCCATGCTAACTTAACACAGAGTAAAGATATCCAGGATCTACATCAGTTTGGGGTTCACGAACCTGGCAGGTACAAGGCACTGAGGCTTTGCACCGTGCATGTCTCATCCCAAATCATATGTTGTTTGTGAATGAAACAATTTCCCAGACCAAATGCTTTGGATTGGCTACTTCTAAAAAATTAAACACCCCTACTATCCCGGAGTTACAGGAATATGATGGTTGGAGTAATTTTACTCGTTGTCCATTAAAGATTTACAGGCCCTACTCCGTAATTCTTCCTTTAACATTTCCAGTATAAATCCAAAAGGTTGACTGCTTTGGCAACGTGCCTTATCCACGGTTTAATAACGCTGCCTTTTGCTTTATATAAGTTTTCAAATTGTATGAAATATATACCAATAGGTCGTTATTAACCTTTAGGTAGTGATTTTCTTCATGAGGTCTGGTCGCTTCCATACACATACAGATTTTCAAAGATGATCAAGAAGTTTATCTGAATGGAGAGGAATGCACTGAGACGCCAGATCATTCACTAATGTGTAGGCACATACAGTTACACGGTTCATGCAACAAACACCGACCAAATATGGCTTGCATGTTGCAAGGCACACCAGTTCCTGCTATCATCCCCACGTTCAAGTTGTTGGAAAATGGTAGTTATTTGATGCTCAATAATGAAGATTGTTCTGGGTTAATTAAAAGTATTCCTTTTATCGTAACAGTAAATGAACGGGTTATTTGCTGCAGAAATGTTCTATTTCCTCCCACACATGAACATAGGGAGTTTTCAATCTGGCCACAAATACCAACCTTGGGAGCACATTTCAACGGCATGGCAAGAATAAGAGCTCTTTTGTCTCAGAGAGAGGTGGCCTTGACTTCGGCCCGTGAAACTTTCGTGCTTCACATAGCGAACACCCGTACAGAGGTGCAGACCCTTTTAAATACAGAATCGCCTTTCCATTTCAGCAAGATGGTTCGGACTATCTCTAACGCGTCCTCCACAAAGGGCCTGGCTCACTTTTGTTACCAGTGGTCTCGTGACTTCATTTGAGAAAATCTTTGGAATCATCCCTGCTTTCTTTCATTCTATTTTTTCCACTGTGCTTGGTGGATTCCCATTTTTACTTGCATTACCAGCGGACGCTCTTGTGCTTTTTTACATTTTTAAATATGGATGTCCCTCCTGTGCAAGCTCCCGCCCTGCAGCTGCTGACGCTGTTCCGCAATCGCATGTTTGAATATTATGGCACAATGCCGCTGGCGATATTAAGCACGGCATATGGATTATCTTTTCGATTCTCCTACTTCACCTGTGTCCAGCCTGTATTTCACTGCCTGACCTGTGATTTCGATTGGGCCATTGATTTGTGTCTCTGCGGACCGGTTTCTCCTGACGTCGACTTTAATCAGCTGATGAGTCCTATCATTACTCACGAGTTGGTTTGTCCTGGCGAAAGGATTATGGCTGTGGCATTGATCCATGGACTAATTGGTCCCTGGAATTTACTGGCGGCAACACAGTCTTTCTTGGAACAGAGCTTTCTTGAAAACCCACCGAGCTGTCCTCTGATGGTGATAGAGGATCCGGTGCTGGGAGAGCACGTATGTTCTTTTCCGCTTTTAAATTGGATGGCTGAACTCTTTTCGGATGAAGACGGTGACTTCCTATTAGAGGCTGTTGCAGCTTATTTTGCATACACAGTTATGTCATAGACCTTTTTCATGTTTGATATGCTGAGTACTAGCATTTCATTCACAATTCATTGACTTATTTGTCAAGTTTTTATTATTTAGCTTGCCTATTGGCTTAAGCCTCGATAAAGTAGTTGGCTGTTTTATTTTTCTTTAGCATTAAATTTTCCTACTTTTTAATGTTTTACCTTGCGGACCGTCCACATATAAAGTTGCAATCTGCTCTCATGAGATGGCACTTCTATTATCTTATTCAGTTCGTTTCCGGATCATGGGGAGGTGTCATGTAGATCCTGGATATCTTTACACCGTGTTAAGTTAGCATGGACTCATTACCAGTTTAAACGCCATTTTTTCCTTTTTTGCAACTTCTGCACACGACACTTAGTTGTTGCTTTAGCTTTCAACCTAATAGTTCATCGTGATTTACATGAGAATAATATGTTATTGCTCTACTATCTGCTTTACTTGTTAAACTATATCTGTACAGCGAGTACTGAAGTTTCAAGAACAACACGATACAGAATTGTTATGAGGTCTGATCTCCACGACTTCATACTCATAACATAAGTGCAGCTTCTGCCAATTCTGGGCATGAGGCGGGTTTTATATTGCTTTGCCAAACACACATACACAACACTTGATGCGGTTCACATGAAGAGAGAGCTGGTGTATGCTGATGTGATTCCTTCAAATCTAAGACACTAAAGTATTGGCACGCCCTAAACCAACACAAAGAGACCTTCTTAGCAAATAATATAATATGTGTATTAGGGAGGGTGAGATATAAGCAGCCGCGGGCCGTGGAGGGAGTTACGGTGGGGCCACGGCCCGCGGCTGCTTATAAGTGTTGCTAACTCTTATTCATTTACAGCATGTTAACATACTGTCACCATTCGCTTTTTATGTACTAGTAACTATGCTGGTAATTTTGCTACTGATAATATGTGTACTTGTATTATCTAAGATACTACGCCTGAGAAGACGGCATTAGTAAATAAACATTTCAAATACACATGTGTTCTTCTTAACTCCATGTTCTGGTTTCTAAGAAATATATAACGACCGACTGTTCATGAGTTCCACGTATCCTGAGGTATTATAAGTTCATATTCTGGATTGTCTAAACATTGAGAGTTTGTTATATCCAATGTGACACTGTACCTAGCTTGCTAAGAGATTTTGATTACTAAGGTGAGTTTTGGGACACCCTAATTCGCCGAGGTTCCAATCCTCTGTCCACAGTTCTGTGTGAGAACAGAAACCCTGCGACAGGAGCACCCCTGAGCCTTGCTGGAGCTTCATCACACTTGCGATACAACTCCAGCAATGCGCCACCTTTACGGCACAGATACGTCACACATCTGTGCTGTTTTTGCCCCATGATGCGCCGCATTGTAAATGCAGCACACCATAGGTGACGGAACAGCGGCACAGAATGACTAACACATCCCTGGTGATGCGCCAGTCATCATAAATCTATCCCTATGCTTCTTATCTTGTTAGACATGAACCGCCATATGTATCAGCAAAGTTTTTTGCATTTCCTAAATAGCGAACTTTAAGGAATAAATAGCGATTCTTTACCATTCCTAGTTTGCGATGAGCTATTTGCTAATTACAAATTACCCATTCATTTCCATGCAGCAGGAGGCCCATAGGAATGAAGGTGCAATTTGCGATTAGCAATTACCTCATCGCAAATTACGAATTTTTCCAAGGGTCCAGGAGTGTCTCAAGAACACCCTGCTGCACCCCTGAAAAAGAAATTTGGGGGCATATGGCGCACATAAATTTTGAAAACATTCCTTTACCTCAAAAACGATTTTCAACTCATAATTTGAAAACACTGCACATGGGGAAATGACTTAAAATGTCCTTAAGACACATAAAAGCGTTTTTTGATTGCCTTTGCAGCATGTTTCAGTCACCTTTAACATGCCTATGTAACGCAAACATTCAAAATCTAAATTTGCCATGCACAGGTGGGAGCATATCTACAAGCAATTTGCTCCACAGACAAACTTCTTACATTGAAATGGGAAAAATAACATCAGAGACTCTCAATTACCTTATAAAGAAGCAGACACCATTATGTCCTTCTCATCAATATTAAAACCATTGCTTTTTCTCAAAAACGATTTACAAGTCATAATTTGAAAACACTCCACAGCTCCTATGCACATAAAAGCCCTGTCAGTACTAATACTTCACATTTTCTCCAATTACAATTTCTCAAAGAAACAAAATCTATTTGTAAAACACTTGAGACAAAGCAACATTTGAAAAACACAACTTTCTTCATAATTTTCTCCTTAAAGCACACTATTTTCTATCTAAATTAAAGAAATCTTTTCTCACCTTAGCAAATACTTTGAGTTTCAAAACAGTCTCAGAAACACACCAATTTGTCTTCAGCAGAGCAAAAGGTATGCACTCCAGAGTCTGCAGCTATCAAAAGCACAGAAATGCTGTAATTCCTCACACATATCTCTCATGTCACCCAATCAAAACTCTTCCCTCACTTTTTTTCAAAGCAAAACCCTTCCCCCCTCTGCCCCCTCTCTGCTTTTTCTGCATAGCAACCACCTCTTGCAAGACCTCTGGTGTTTCCAAGTTCACACAACAATGTTGCAATTGAACTCTGAACTGTCTTCCAACCTACTGGACTTGGGCAAGATGGCCGCCATGCTGTGGTAGAGAGCAGTCGCATTAATTCCTTCTCCTTGTCCCAAGGATTAAATGGCTGGATATAGGAACAAAATATGCTGATTTTTCAAGGCATACTGAGCGCCAAAGGAGTTACTAAAGGAACCACAGGTACAGGCACCAAAGCACTGCAAAGGGTGCTTACAACTCTGAGACTTTTCTTCTACTGTGGACATTTCAAGGAAACGCTGGTCTAAGGTATCACTGCAGCCTTGAGAATGGCACAGCGCACAGGCACGATACCAAAAACCACGCAGAGCAAACGTGCAACAACTACTGCATCAAGCGGCGCTATACTAAAGATGCAGTCCAAGAAAAGCGAGAAATCTACAAAGGACAAGGAAAAAGCCGAAAAAGCCGATCCTAAGGCAGCGGCCAAAGCAACTACTCAAGTAACAGCAACGGAGACTCCTGGAGGCAGAGGGCACGCACAACAGAGGCGCTCTCATTCGGAAAGCGGGGCAGTAAAACATACGATCACTCCGATCACTGCACCTACCTCAAGTAGAGACTTGCGGCAATCCACGGTCACTGAGGCATTTGCGGGCAAAAATCAACAAGCAATAGCGGCCGCCGGAGGTGCTCCAGGTTCAATCTCAACACCGAATGCGGAAATCGTGCTCGCCGACCGCGAGGACGCAAGCACGGCGGCTGCTAGGCAACCAGGGCCTGAGACGCCTACGCTTCAAGCGGGAGCCGCGCAAGGAGCGGAGAAGACTGGCGAGAACGCCAGCAAATGCGAGAACGATAATGCAGGCAAAGAAGCTGGCAGAGAGACGGCGAACAGCACCAGCGCCAGTACCTGTAAGCCTAGTAATGAACAACTAAAGGAGCTGACTGAAACGGTAAATTCTGATAACAATATCAATACTAATAATGCTCAAATGCTTGAGGCTCTGTTGGAAGTGAAACTAGCGCCAACACCTGTAGATAGGAGTGTAATGGCACAATCAAACTGGGGGAGTATGAAAAGCATTCAGAGTGATCAGAGCTACACAAAAGTGGCTAAAGGGAGGAGAGTACGCTCCCCAGAGGGGGAACAATTTTACTCAGTGACTGAGGGGTCAGATTATTCATTGTTGGGGTCAGAGGAGGAAGCTTTGACCACAGATCTTTCATCAGGGTCAGAGTCAGAAAGATCTCTCTCTAGCGACCACAGAGATAAGGAAACACAAAAGAAAAGGAGAAGAACTATGATAAGGCGTGATAGAGAGATGGACAGAGCAGCGACAAGTACAAACCGGAAACTGCTATGGGATTATGGTAGTGCTTCCAAAATGTATCAGGAGCAAGATCTGGGTGTTGCACCTGAGAGTTACCCCTTAAATGACTTGAATGATGCCCCGCCCCAAGCAACTTTGGATGGTATGTTCTCTATGCTAAAGCAAATGCACCTAGAGGCTCGCTTAGAAAGCAGACGAGCAAGGCAGGACACCAAGAAAATACAAACAAGCATCAGGAGAATGAATAGAAAATATGTCGAAGTGGAAGGCAGAGTGGAACAAGTTGAAGAAAGAACTGGAAGGCTTGAGGACGAAGTCACGGATTGGCAGAATGTAAGAACTGAGCAAGGGAAGGTGATTGAGGACTTGCAGTGGAAACTGGAAGGGTTTGAGAATCGCCAAAGGCGGAATAATCTACGCTTTCTGGGCCTAGAGGAAGGACTTGAAGGGAAGGATCCGAGGGGGTTTATGATTAAACTACTAAAAGATGCATATCCGGAGGCACAGTGGCAGTGGGAACTGGAAGTGCAGAGAGCGCACAGATTCCCACTGACACAGAAGGGAGGAAGAGGCGGCGGTCAAAATGGTCTACCTAGGGCAATGCTTGTCTTTTTTGGGAATTTTCTGGCTAGGCAGGAAGTTATGGAGTCTGCAAGACCAGATAGGAAAAAGTCAGTAGAAGGGATTACATTTTTCACGAGACCGGATTTTTGTCACACGACCGTGGAAAGGAGGTGGAAACTTAGGCAGCTTATCACCCCTTTCCAACGCCAGGGCTCCGAAGCTTACCTGATGTACCCATCAAAGTTAAAAGTTGTTACAAAAGGGCGTATCAGAATGTTCTTCTCTGAAGTAAAGGCGGGCGAGTATCTTGCTGAAATTACAGAGTCTCAGAAAGACAGGAAGGGTAGGGAATCAGAACCAGCATAAGACGTATATGGGAAATTAATAGGTATATTGGATATTGAATATGGGTTACTAGGGCGGGAGAAGGGAAGCGACACTACTGCAGCAAGCAGTCACACATAGGTCAGTATTGACCTATTTGCCTGTAACAGGGGGGGGGTTAGCAAGGGGTGGGGGGACAGAGGGGGGGTGGGGGAGGGGAGGGGGCAGCACGGTGGTGGGAAAAAGGTATGGATATATCCAGCACAAAATAAGAAGCTATATAGACACGCAAAGGCGGCAGTAAAAAACCTAGAGGAATTAGTTTGTGGGCTCTTCTATAAGAACAGATGGCAATAAGAATTGCTACGATTAACATCTGTGGTTTGAATGATGGTGGGAAAAGGCAGAAAGTAGCGGCCATGTGCAGAGTATTAAAATTAGATCTTATATGTCTCCAGGAGACACATGTGAGAGGGAAGGATAGGTATCTTATAGATCAGTTAGGGTTCGAAGTTCTAGCACACACTCTGCAAGATGCTAAAACAAAAGGAGTGGCTATAGTGGCAAGAAAAGGACTAATGGTAGTAAAGAGAAAGAAGGAAGATGTTGGCGGCAGATGGGTAATGATAGAAGGAGAGATAGGTGGATGCTGTTACACAATTGTTTCGGTATATGGCTCTAATGAAGATGAACCTGATATATTCGAGTTCTTAGATACTGAATTGTCATTATGGCCAGAACCAATAATTTTGTGTGGGGATTTCAATGTCAATGGGCTAACAGGATTGGGTATGATGGGAGGGGGGATGAAGGGAGATCGCAAGAAGAGAACAAGAAAGGCTATCGCCAACTTAATGAATAATAATGCATTAGTAGATGTATGGTTGGCATATAATTCTACGGGGACAGGTAGCACTTTCTATTCTGCCCCTCATAAAAGCATAGCCAGATTGGATTATTTTTTAGTCTCTAGCCCCCTAGTACTAGAAGTGAAGATAGAAATGATACCACGGGTTTCCTCAGATCATAATCCATTGGTGTTGACCATCTCCAAAAACCATAGTACTAGTCGCAAAGAATACAACTGGACATTCGAGAGGGGGCTGCTCAAGGAAGAGGACTATGTCAGTAGAATGAAGACATGGATTACACAGTTCTGGGAGGCAAACAGAGGCACGGCAGCTACAGGCATGGTTTGGGACGCATTCAAAGCAGGGGTAAGGGGGGAAACGCTGGCTTACACCTTACATAGAAGTAAAAAAGAGAAAATGGAGTTAGCTAGTAGGCTACAGGAGCTAAAGAATCTAGAACAAAAACTTATTCAGCTGGTCACGAATCAGGAACCTCTTGAGCAGATCCTATTAGAAATAGAATTGAAAAAGGCAGAGACTGGGGAGAGATTGGCTAATAAAGCAGCAGCCAATTACCTAGCAAAAAAGGAAAAGCTTTATGAATTTAATGAGAGGGTTGGGCATATGCTGGCAGTACGCACTAGACAAGATCTGGCAGCTGGGGAAATCAAAGAAATCAAAAATAAAAGGGGGAAGGTAGTAACCAAGGTGGAAGATGTGAGGGAGGTGTTTAGAGAATTTTATTCAGAACTCTATGACCAGGATGTGGAAAGTAAGGAAGAGGAAATAGAGGAGTACTTGGCTGGAATCCCTCACAAGGAATTGACTCTGGAGGATAAAGAGGCTATGGAATTGCCATTAACATTGGGAGAAATATATGATGCAGTATCGAAACTTCCCCCGGGTAAGGCCGCGGGGCCTGATCAGATACCAGCAGAATTTTATAAAACATTCTGGGACACATTAGGGATAGATATGCTAGAAACTTTAAGGCATGCACAGATAGGGGGAAATACACCACAATCATGGGCCGGTGCAAGTATCGTAGTTATTTTGAAAAAGAATAAATCGCATTTGGATCCTGGCTCTTATAGACCAATTACCCTCATGAATTCGGACGCAAAAATATACTCTAAGGCACTCTCACAAAGGCTTAGCAGGGTAATTGAGGGGTTGGTATATACAACACAACACGGCTTCATACCGGGTAAAGGGACTACAGAACACACAAGGAGGATGATTACCATTTTGGATGTTACGGGAGCCGCAGGGGATCCTGCCTCAGCCATCTTCTTGGATGCGGAGAAGGCTTTTGACAGGGTCTCCTGGGGCTACCTGTGGAAAGCCTTGGAGTGGTTTGGGATAGGGACAGGCTATATAGGAGCCATAAAAGCGCTCTATATAGCTCCAACAGCTAGGGTGAGGATTAATAGAGGGTATACAGAGGACATACGTATAAAGCGCGGCACAAGACAGGGTTGCCCGGCTTCACCATTGCTATTCGCCCTATATTTAGATTCTTTTCTGCGAAGACTAGAAGGAAACCCTAAAATTCTCCCGATTGGAGTACATGGTCAGGCATATAAGACACTTGCATACGCAGACGACGTGGCAGTGGTTACACCAGACCCAGGGTCAGCTATAATAGAAATCGAACAGGAGGCTGTATTGTTTGGCGCATTTTCAGGTTATTCTTTAAATAAAGGAAAAACACAAATAATACAAAACAAACGGGTAAACTATCAAGATATAAGAATAACACCTGAAGTTACATATTTAGGGGTGAAGATCACAACGGAATTAGATAGATTAGTAGAAATCAATATGAGCCCGCTGTTGGGAAAAATTAAAATAAACACAGAAAGAATGAATAACTTACATCTGACCTTAATGGGTCGAATTAATGTCATCAAAATGATAACATTTCCCAAAGTTTTGTATTTATTTAGATCCATTCCCTTATTTTTTGAAAATGTTTGGTTCAGTAAGTTAGAATCAATTTTGAATAAATTAATTTGGGTTAAAGGAAAAACAAGAAGAGCCTATAGACACTTAACAATGGATAGAGAGAAAGGGGGTTGGGGTGCACCGGACTTTAGGCTCTACTATTGGGCTGCAGTGTTACAGTATAGTAGGGTGTTAATAGGCGGGGGAGGTTCGGAACATCTATCAGGCACTTATCCAGGATTACCTAATGTCTATGCCCTATTATTAGGGGAAGAAGCAGAGAATGGATTTCTAAATACAACTGAATTCACGTATTTTAAGCACACAAGATTTAAGACTCTGAAAGCAGTATATAGGGTGTGGAAAGGGGTGGCTAAGAAATTTGGGCTAGGTAGATTTAACCACTATACAAGATTATACACAAATAGCTCACTGCCAAGGGAGATTTTTAAAGATGCCATTATGCATGACTGGGATAATAAAGGCATAGTACAAATAGGGAACCTACTGGATAGACAGGGTAATATTGAGCAGTTTGGGGCACTCAAAGCAAAATTTGGATTAGAACAAAACAGTTTCTATAAATATCTCCAAGTGAGGAGCTTTCTAGTACAAAAACAAGGCGGCCCGGTAGGGATGGGACAGTGCAAAATTATGGATTATATAGTAACAACTATCAAATGTACGATAAGACACCTGTACACAGAATTGAAAGAAAACAAAACAGATGATAGGGCAAAATTTTCGCAAAAATGGATGGAAAAGTTTGGGTCAGGCTCAGAAACTTTCCAGGAGTCATTGGATTTGGGTAGAACAGTGCTATGCTCGGCAACTCTCCAATCTCAGCATTTCAAAACAGTGTTCTCACTCTATCATACACCGGATAGAATTGCCCAGTGGGGAGGGACAACAGGAATAACATGCCCGCGATGCAATGCGAGTGGTGCAGACATTGTACACATGTTCTCACAGTGCCCACAACTGTTTACCTTGAAGATAGCTATAGAAGAGTTTCTTGATAAAACACTCAATATTAAGATTAAGCTTGTAGATGAATTAATTATTTTGGGGGTAGCAAGTATGGAAGGAGCAATTCCAGTTGAGTTTATTTTTGTTACAACCGCAGTGCTCCGTATCTGTATTGCAAGGAATTGGCTGAGTAAGGCTCCCCCACTATTCTCAGAGTGGATGGCCAGCCTTCTTAACATCTATAATCTAGAAAAGGCAATATACGATAGGAAAGGCAGAAGGGCCAAGGCATTAGGTAAAATAATATGGCAACCCATCACGATGTGGAAATCCAGTAGGATAAACCTAGAATAGTATAAGAAATTAGGATTTTTCCGAGGGCGGGTTTTCTTTTTCTTTTTTGTTTTTAGGCTAGGGGATAGGTTTTGTCTTATCTTATTACATCTGCTTGTGATATAAAAATTGTATAAACAATGAATTGTATATATAACCACCTGAGAAATTGGAATGTGCTGTAAACATACGAAATTGGAAGGTGCTGTAAACATACGTTGGAATGTATGGAAACATTTTATGAAAAATTTAATAAATATTTAAAAAAAAAAAAAAAAAAATGAACTCTGAACTCTCAGTGCACCTGCATATCCAGTGCAATCTTTCATTTAATGATTTTTTCTTCGCCACTCAAAATACATCTTTCAACGAACTCATCCATGCACCCTAACTTTCTGTTTTCAGCAATCAAAATCCACCAATCACTCTTACTGCTTCATTAACACAGAAACTCCTCAGTTTTTTTCATTTTACACTCTCATTTTTTCAACTGCCATTTCATTGCCACACTTCATCTGACTGCAGGAGAACCTTCTCTCGCCATGTTTTCTGTCTGGATTGTTGGACATAGTTATATCTATTGGGCTCAGAGGTACGCTGAAAACAGGAATTTACCTAACCTCAATTTACAAGATGTGGAAATTAAGTGGTTTGGCCACAGAGGATTAAAATGTCACCAATTGATACCATTGGTGAAAACCTTTATGCATTTGCCAAAACCTGACCTGTTAATTGTGCACTGTGGAGGTAATGATTTGGGCACTTTGACTGGGGTAGGTCTGGAAATGCTTTTAAAGGACACCTTTGAGCAATTGATGGCACTTTTTCCTCAGACTGCCTTGGTATATTCAAATATATGCCAAAGACAAAAATGGAGGTGGTCGAACCAATTTTGTCCACAAATTGAGAAATCGAGGAAGCATGTAAACAAATCTGTTTCAGCTTACATGAGAGACCATGGAATGGGCTCCCTGTACAACAATAACTTGCGTTACTACATGCAAGATATCTACAGAGGAGATGGAGTTCACTTCTCAGATGAGGGCAACAGAATTTTCACTCTGAATTTAAGACTGTGCATTGGTACCTACTTATAAGTACCTAAATGTACCATAAACCCAAAAGCTCTTCTCAGAGCTACCCTACATCTGATCACTCACAATTATTATTTTACTCTAACTTTTTTCACTAATTTTCAAGAAAGTACGCTCCCCAGAACGCTTCCCGGTTCGCGAACCGGGCGCACTCCACGCAAAAAAACTAAAAAAACGGTATATTTTTTTTTGCCCTCGAGACCCTTTTAAAGCCTCCACATCAAACCTAGGGGGTCAGGGACGATCTACTATGCCCCCTTATGGTCATTTGCCCCTTCGCTTTGGCCTCCTCTTGTCTCTTGATTCTACCGAGAGACAAGATGGCGGCCGCTACGGACTGTTTGGAATGTTTACAGACGCCGAAGAACCAATCAGCTTCGCAAACCTCCGTAACGCGAAAAGTACGCGAAGCGGAGCGCTGTTACAGATATATATCTTTTTTTGAACGTTAATTTCTCAAAATCCACTGGAGCACATATATTGAGACCTAGCAAAGGCACATCGGGCTACCAGTCCCTACAATTTTGCCAAGTTTCGTGCAAATCCATTCAGCCGTTCGATTATTATTATTTTATTTTTTTTTGCCCCGCGGGGCCCTTTTAAAACCTCCACATCAAACCTAGGGGGTCAGCGAGGATCTACTATGCCCCCTTATGGTCATTTGCCCCTTCGCTTTGGCCTCCTCTTGTCTCTCGATCCTACCGAGAGACAAGATGGCGGCCGCTACGGACTGTTTGGAATGTTTACAGACGCCGGAGAACCAATCAGCTTCGCTTCACAAAGCTCCGTTGCGCGAAAAGTACGCGTACTGGGCGGCTGCCCGGTCCGCTGTTACAGATATATATCTTTTTTTTAAACGTTAATTTCTCAAAATCCACTGTAGCACATATATTGAGACCTACAAAAGGCACATCGGGCTACCAGTCCCTACAATTTTGCCAAGTTTCGTGCAAATCCATTCAGCCGTTCGGGCTAAAAGTGAGGCCAACCGCCCTATGGAAAACTCAATGTTAAAAACACGTTTTGGGACCCCCCTTTTTTCTCGACCCCCCCTGGACGAACCCCCCCCCAATTTTCAGGGGCTGCTCAGAAACAAAATGTGCCATTTTCCTGAAAATTTCAGCCAATTCCGTCCACAAACGCCAAAGTTATTAGACATAGAATTTTCAAAAATCCCATAGAGAAAAAATCCTAACTATATATACCTACTGGCGACCGCCAGTAGGTAATATATATATATATATATATATATATATATATATATATATATATATATATATATATATATTACATAAACTCCTCACAGTCCATGAAACAAGCACACACACACACAAATATACACACACATACTGCAAAGTCCAAAGATTATAGTTAGTTAAAATCTCAGTTAAACAGAATGTTTTAAACTAAAAAACCCAATCCACCATCTACAGTGAGTTATAACGTTCTCAAGCAATAATAACTGGTGACCTAAAGTAACTATAAATGTTGCCCCTGCTATACATAGGTTTGTCCTCAATTATGTAATTTCAGATGTTGCAGTGATGTTATCAAAAATGTCATTGAACGTTTCATGAATAATGTAATATGTGAGGTAATTGGCAGTGTATGGGGACAGTGCCAGTTACAGTTATTTCAAGGCACAAGGGGAAGCATGCAGGTGTCCAATTGATTGGGTGCCTGAAGTTGGATGGCTGGATATGTCCAATGTAAAATTGCTCCATCTGACCTAAGGACTGACATTAAGGAGCACCTGGGCTGGGCAGGCCTGCATGGGCAGGATAGGCTCCCAGGTGAGGTTGCAATGCCTGGAGAGGCACCTACCTGGGACATATTCTGCCCCAGGAGATGGGACTGTACAGTAGGAGGGGGGGGGTTATTTAATATTGGTACAGTTAATGAAATGGATGCAGCATAAAATAGTGTTAAGCGCTCCATTGAAGACAACAATATCTCTCAGAGCCAATGATGACTGCACCAACATTTCAATGTTTGTTTTGCTGTTGCTCTCTTTTTAATTTTTAACGTTCTAATAGCATTATAACCTTTTTCCTCTGACTATACAGGCTGTTAACTACCCTCTCCCTCAATAAAGGCCCTCAACTTCAGCTCAGGGCTTTTACTTGTCTAGGGGGTCTTTTACAGCCACTGTGGTCCTCAACAACGGGCTACAATGCTATAGCGAATCACTGCTCTGAATCGTCCATCAAAGTTCCACTAAAAGATATGCATGCTCTGCGGATTGTTTTTCTGAAGGCACTTTGCACAAGCTTGTTTCTTAGACTATATATCAGGGGGTTTGACGCAGAACTGATACCCATGAACACAACAGAGAAGAATCTGTTTTTGTCCCACTCCAAGCTTGATTTCGGCCGCATATATATGAACGTGAGGCACATATAATGAAAAATGACTGAAGTGAGGTGTGCAGAACAGGACGAGAAGGCTTTGCGTCTCCCATCGCTCGTCCGGATTCTCAAAATAGCAATAACAATATAAATATAAGATATTGTTATAGTAATTATTGGGATATTGAACATTAGTAGGCCAAGCACGTTGCTTACGATTTCGAACACAGTGAATAAGACGGTGCAGTTTGATGCAAGCACTGCCACGTGTGTAACATCACAAACGAAGTGATCAATGTAATTTGAATCACAGAAAGGAAGGGAAAATGTTAAGATAGTCTGAAACAATGCCACCGTGAAACTGATTGTTAGTGCTGCCACAAGCAGTTTCAGGCAGACAACGTCACTGACTACGGTTCTATACCGCAAGGGGTTGCCCACAGCTACATAGCGATCATAAGCCATAACCACTACCACGAAAATTGCCCCATATCCAAAAAAGGCATAAAAAAACATTTGTACAGCGCATGCCATGAAGGGGATTCTATTGTACTCGGTGAGCAGGCTGACGATCAATCTTGGCATCACAACCAAAGTGCAGCACAGGTCCAACGAGGTCAAACTGCACAAAAAGAAGTACATAGGAACATGCAGGCGCCTGTCTACTATTATTACAGTTATTAGGGAAATGTGTTCCAGAACGATTGCAAGATATGTGAGAAGTAAGATAAGGAATAGTAGGAGGTGCAGATCTTTATGGGTTGAAAATGCCAGAAAAACAAATTCCGTCACAAGGGTGTGGTTTGTCTTTTTCATTTTATCTATATAGGTACCAAAAAAGGGAAAATTGTAGAAGAATCGATATATAACAATATCGGTTTCACTTATTTTAAAACACTCGTAGTTATTTATCAAAGTCTACCACATGATGGCACTCTTTCCCCTTTTTTAGCAGGCCAAATTAGAGGAGTACTACATAAAAAACAATGGACTTTCAAAAATGTGATAGAACTAGAACTGTCAGGCCATCCATGTATCTCCAGGTGGCATGGAATAGTCCACAATGTCACACTTGTATGTGTGATAAGTTGAGACTGGTAATGCTGGCACTTTCATTCGACAGCAGGAGCAGGAGCAGTGGGTGGTGCCAGCTGCAGTAGAATACTGAGATATATCTTGGGTCCCAGCATTTATATTTTTACAAACGAAGGTAGGTGTAATATGCAGAGCAGGGTTTCAAGAGGTTTTCGTACAGTAGGTTGAACCAGCGAGAGTGGGCGTACGTTTTAATCTGTATTGAATTCGGTACTCACAGCGCCATTTAAATACAGGTCTCTTGAGGTCAGAAGTGCATGAAACTTGGCCAGCAACTGCAATTAAAAAGAGATTGATTTATTGAACGTCACATGCTGTATCAATAATAATGTGCAAGTCATCTAAAGTACCTACGGCAAATAACAAGTGCTACTAATACCGGTCTCATCAGAAATCACTAATGGTCCCGAGTAAGATGAAGTGCTAAATAGGCCCTGCCATGATTTAAAATATTATCTTTCCAGTTAAAATTTACATGTAAACTCTCTGAAAAAAAGGGAATCCAAACGAATGAACTAGCGTTACAGCAGCAAAATCTGCCCCCGGAATTGAGTCCCATTATATGCTTTGTGTTATACTGAAAATCGTTAGTGTTCTGCCAGTAAATATATCAATTCAGAGGTGCTCAGTATGCTGGGAAACAATCCGAATAAACACTGCTTCTTGTGCTTCTTGAATATGAAACAGGTACCCTCAAATACTATATGTGGCTGTCATCAATTTCCTGCTGGTTGCTGTGGCAACGAGTTAGTATACAAATGTTGACATATCTACACTCATTGGAGGTAGTGTGATCGAGTAAGGGGGGACTCATGAACAGTGAACCTCATGGAGTTTCAGGGAGGCAATGGAGTCTGTCTGGAGAACCACGGGCCATATTATCAAGCCTGGGCGATACAATTATTGCCACATAATGGGTTTTATAATATGCTCTATGGAATTCCAATCGAAGCTCATGTTAGATGTGAAGGACATCTAACATGAGCTTCGATTCGAATTCCATAGAGCATATTATCAAGCACATTATCGCCACCCGGGGTTAGGAAGAACAGGCTGACAAACTTCCCCAACAACCGGTGGTAGTTGCCCTGCTGGTCTGGGGTCAGTGTAGGGGTAAGGATCACAACTTCCACTGACCCATCACGCTCCTTGGTGAACAGGAGGTCAGGGAGAGGTTCACTTTCCTCTTCCATCACATCATCTGTCGCCAAGAGCATGCTTAGTTCAGACCTCTCAAAGTGAGGTTTGAGGTGGTTCACATGGAGGACCCTTAGAGGGTCACTGGGAGTCTGAAAAGAAGAAAAGAAAAGAAATGAAATGACTTCACATAAAGGACTGTTTAGAAATATCGAAATTCACAAGAGGAAACCAACTTTGCATTACATTTCATGTACAATTGATATCTGGCACACGCATTTTCATACACATTTCTGATATGGTGTACAAACACTAAATGTAAAGGTTTGTGTTGGAGTAGATGGGACGGTGTTTTTGGCGGGTACATGCAATGGTTAGTGGGACTTGCATTTTCAGTAGGTTTCATTTTGAACTGACTATTGGTAGCAGGTGAATGGTTAGGGGGTTCACAAGGTACACAAGGTGGGTTGGTTTAATTGCGGTCATGAAGTAGCAGTCAGTTGTTTTAGCACTCGCAGAGTGATGAGACAAGGAGGAGAGGTGTCTGTTCACTGCTAAGGAACACAAGGCGTTGAGAGATGGACATATCTACGACAAGGAGTATGCCTATCTAAATGTTGAAAATCCCAGAATGCCCAGTCTCTATTGAGTTCCCAAAATTCACAAAAGTGAGACTAATCCACCATACAGAGCTATTTTTACTACAATAGGTTCTATCACAGAACCTCTCTCTAAATATCTAGATGCGATCCTACATTAATAAAACACCAGCCTATGTTCAGGACACAAGGCATATAATAAATTTAGTCGAGACACAACAACAATGGCTAGTAACCATGGACATTGAAATCCTGTATAGTAATATCCCTATACCAGGGGCTCTTCAGGCAGTCCAATGGTTCATGGATACCACTTATACTGACTTTCATGCAACCTTCATCATACAGTGCCTCAAAATAGTTCTGGAGGAGAACATCTTCGAGTTCAATGGCCAGTTACACAAACATGTTAAGGGTGTAAGCATAGGTGCGTCATGCGCACCTACCATAGCAAACATCTATATGACCCAAATACACATACATCTATAATGAAGTGGCACCATTTTTTGAACCTATCTGGAAAAGGTCCCGCTTCATAGATGACATCTTCTTTATCTGGACAGATACAGAGGACATTTTTATCCTGTATAAATCTATGTCATCCCAGCATACGGTTCACTTCGAATTTTAACAATGTCCAGATAGAGTTTCTGAACATTTTCATCAAACATATTTCTGGAAAACTAGCTGTCGACTTATTTACCAAACAAACGGCACACAACACGTTGCTGTATTCCGACAGCTTCCATCCTACATCCCAGAAAAATAGCATCCCTTTCGGGCAATTTCTGTGGTTGTGCAGAAATTGCACCAATATCCAGGACTTTGACTCAAAAGCCCAAACTATGAGAGAGAAATTCATGGCATGTGGTCACCCTCACAAACTGTTAAGGGATACATACAAGAGTGCTAGATTTTACGATCGCCAGCATTTACTAACAAACAATAACAAAACAGATAAGGCTGAATTTGTGTTTGTGACCCCACACTCTATGCTCAATGCCCAAATTACACAAATCATTTCATCCAATTGGCACATTTTGAACATAAATGAAGACAAGCATGACAAACTACCAAAACCACTGTATGCATACAGAAAAAACAAGAAGCTGAAAGACCTGATAGTAAGGTCATGAGTGCCCCCTAAAAAACAGCCAATACAGAGAAGTATTGTAGGGTCCACACCAGTTATAGGAAATTTCAGGTGTGGTACATGGTCTGTCTGCTAACCCTAGAAACCGATGTTGTCGAACTAAGTGGAAACGTGATTAAAGCCAAAGGCATTGCCAATTGCAAGACACAGGATATAATATATCTTTTAATTTGTCCATGCGGACTAGGCTATGTGGGGGAAACGTTCCTCACCTTGAACATCCGCCTAACTGAACATCGCTCGGCAATTCGCACAAAAAAACTAGCAGCTCCCTTGGTTGACCATTATATCATAATGAATCACACAGAGGAGGACATAAAATGGTTCATAATAGAAAAAATCTCAGCCAAGCAAGGTTATAGCAATGAAGCGATAAGAAAAAAACATGAGTTCTATTGGATTTTCACCCTTGACACTGTTAATAAAGGCCTAAACCTGGAAATACCGTGGGAACATGTAATATTGTACAACCACTAATGGATTAGTCACCTCCTACATCTGATACCTATAATATTGAATGAAGAGATTCCAACATACAAGCATGAAATGAGGTTCGTAATACTATACTTAACGGTGTGTCCAATAATGTCCAGCAAAAAGTAATATATATATATATACTACGACAACATTTAACATCCACATACTTAACATGAGCGTATTACGACGCCCTCCATTCCACACTAGGGGACACACAAAAGATAGTGATTATAGGTCATATGCGCATATAAGGTATAGCCATTGTGGGACGCAAAACTCCATTTGAATAGGGTGATTACAGGTCGGATACCCACAAATATGGTGAACTATCTTGGGGACTGAAACTCCACACCAATATGGCAATTATAGATCGCACACCTGTATATATGGTATAGTTACACTAGGGTCACAAACTCCACTCCAAAATGGCGATTATAGTGAATATATCCGCCTTTAAGGTTAAGCCATCATGGTGTTTTAAACTCCACTCCAACATGGTGCAGATAAAAGTAGTCCTTCATCCATTTTTATAACATTCTACATCCGCATACGTCACACAGGCTCATTCAAGACGCCCCTAATTTCATGCTGACGGACACATAAAAGATGGCGACTACAGGGTGGACAGAATCCGTCTCGGAGCACTTTTCATAGCAGATGGAAGAGATTCAGGCAATCTATGCCAGTAAGTATCGTGAATGTGGATCCAGGGAGAACTTGGCACGAGCCGGTGTCCCCCTGGGTTTTTTTGCACAGTGGGACAATCCCCACGGCGCGATAGGTTTAGATAGGGTGAGTGGCAGGACTAGCAGGTAGGTATTAGTAGGTGGAATTTTGGCGGGAGGATTATTGTGAGGGAAGCTAGTGGCAAGTTTTTTGCTTTCGCACTAGTGTGTCTCACTGCATTTATATTTATTCCAGTTTGGCAATTAATTTTACCTTATTGTGGAGGACGCTGTGGTTGGTGAAGCGCTTCGTGTTCTGAGGGCAGCGGGTCGGGAGGACCTCCTGAGGCCTGGTGTATCTGCTGCTGTAGCGGCAGGTGTGAGGCACCCGAGATGGACTGTGGCGCTTGGAGTGGCAGAGGCTGTGGCAGCATGTTGCCGTTACACGGGTCTGCCCCTTTGGTGTCCCTCAATGTCGGAGCTGCGGGAAGAAGACAGCAGAGCATCAGCCGTTCTTCACGTCATTGGTAGGCTGTAGGCGTCTCGCTGCTCTTCAACGCCGGTGAGTTAGGCAAGTCAGTTGGGAGTGGTCTCCACCCCTCGTGTGGGCCGGGTGAAGAGGCAGGCTTCACATGGTGGTGGGGCTGCCTTCATGAGCCTTTCTCTCCCAGGTGGGCAGGGAAGCGGACACAAGGGGCAGGGCTCGAGCGAGAGGACTGATATTTATTTTTCTTTACCGGCAATTCACTCTCCTGCGAAAAGGTCTAGTTTGCGGCCAAAGTTAATTATGAACATGGCTTTTTCTGGCAAAAGAGGTGCGCAGATAAATATAGCGCCCCCTGTTTCTTCTGATAAGCGCTCCGCTTTGCTTGGGGATTACTCCAGTGATAGTGGGGAGGAGGTCTTGGGGATTTCGACATTGTCTTCTGCCTTCCATGGTAATAATAAAAGTCGGTTAAGAGCTTACAGGTGGGTGGGGTGGCATTTGAGGGGGACATGTCAATTTCTTTTAAGTCTCCTGTGCCCAGAGGCCCCCCAGTTGATAAATCACTTTTTCACATTAAGGATTCACTTGATAAGGGACAGTTGGTTCAGTCAGAGTCATTAGTTAATGAAGATGTCCCTGAGGTTTTGGAAGCGTCTGATTTTTGTTCACACATTGAACCCGACGACTTGAATCATGAACATTTTCGTTTTTCATCTCGAGCTGAATCTCTTTTTCCAGCTTCCTGCCCCCCCCAAGTCATCCCCAGTTTAATTTTGATTCCTCATTTGGGCCTCAATGAGGTCAATGGGTGTGGGTAGAACATGCTGACACACCAGCGCATGTAGTGGACAGATCTGAGCAAGGGGCTGGGGTTCACAAATTGGCAGCGCCTTCTAGCAAGTGCAGCTGGAAGGTTTCATCATCAACAGTTTCTCAGCCAGTGACTGGTGCTTCCAGTTTTGCAAATGCAGAGCATTTTGCGGCTTTGGGTACATTATCAGGTACACAGGGCGGATCAGGTGCTGATTTGTGGGTTACAGCCGGGCATTCGGAGCGGATGCCTGTGACTAATTGCAAGTTTTATAATGTGGGGGTGGGGGACAGGGAAATGCCTGGTAGTAGCAATAGGGATTTGGAAATTTTTGATGATCAATCTCAATATGGGGATGTTTCTGACAATATAAATGAAGGGGATTTGTTGGAAGGAGGTGAGGTTAATGTAAGTTCATTAAGTGAACATGTTTTTTCAAAGGGAGGTTATGTTTTTAGTATGTTGCAGAAGTCAAGAGCAGACAGACAGTCGCATTGGATCCGGAACAGCGGCACGGTCATCGTCAGCGTGATGATCCCAAAGTATTTCAGAAACGTGCTGCTCAGCTAACGACAGATAAGCCTCATTGGTGGGCTTCTTGGTCTCAACCTTTGACTGTCAAGTGCAATACACGTTCAGTTGGGGTGGGTGGTGCTTTGGTGACTGAGGCAGTTTGGGTGTTTATGGGGCAGGGTGCAGGGCAGGTGGCAGATCAGTCATCAACAATAGACAGCGTTGCAGTGACCAATAAGGTTGTAAGTCAAATTCCACAGATTTGTGGTGTAGAAACATCTAGTTCTGGTGCTGTGGGGGGTGAGGTTAATATTCATAAGAGGCTCCCTTATATGGGTTTAGATATGCAATTGGGGACACATCGTTCCGATAAGACCAAAAATAAGATTTGGCAACATGAGACTGTTGATGTGGTTAAACTGCTCAGTAGGGACATTCAGGCTAAGGAGGGGTCCAAGCAAGAGGAATGGGAGCTTGCTAGATGCCCCAGAGTACCAAAAAACATTGAGAATTGGACCACAGCTTTTTTGAAATATGCCAGTGTGTATTGTGAAAAGCACCAAGATAGGGCAATTGCTCTTTTCAAATATATGGACATCATTTGTAAGGCCCAACTGCACTTCGGTGGTTTTGAGTGGCTCAGCTACGATGAGGAATTCCAGGCTAGAGTCAGCATGTTCCATGATAAACCATGGGGCGATGTTGATCAGGAGTTTTGGCTTCAATGGATGTCCTCTAACCAACCACCTGCATCCACACATACAGCAAGTGGATTGCCTATTACTTTCCATCCCTTTCAGCCTGGCCCCGCCAAAATCGGGGCAGGATGGTTTGGTAGAGGACAGTTTCCAATATGTGGAACCTGTTGGAACTTTAACAGGGGTATCTGCACCAGACAATTCTGCAAGTTCAAGCATAAATGTTCACAATGTGGAGGAAAACATGCTATTTCCCAATGTTTTAGTAATCAATGGTTTGGAGAGCAAGGTCGGTTCCCAAGGGGGAGGGGATCAGTTTTCAAAACTATGCAAAAGGGCTCATACTCCAATTAAGCTTTCAAGCCTGGAACAATGGCTGGTTGAATACCAAGGTTCTGAAGTTGCTTCTAAACTATATTGGGGTTTTATGGAGGATTTCAAGATTGGGTACCAAGGGCCAAGATATGATCGTTGGGCTGATAACCTGAAATCTGCCAAGGAATTGCCACAGATTGTGCAAAAGAAACTGGATGTGGAATTACCAGCTGTAAGTATAGCGGGTCCTTTTAGGCAGTGCCCTATGCAAAATTTGATTGAATCCCTATTGTGTTTAGAACCGAAGAAAGTGGCTGGGGAATTGTGTTTAATCCATCTTAATCTATTAATGATTTCATCTCCCCTGATGACTCTAATGTTAGTTATGCCTCGTTAGATGATGCATTAAGGTTGGTACGGATGGCGGGGACGGGTGCGGAATGAGCTAAAAGTGACATCCAGTCAGCCTTCCGTTTACTACCTATACATCCATCAGATTTTAAGCTGATAGGCATGTTGTTTAATGGAGCATTTTATGTAGACAGAGTTCTCCCTATGGGTTGCTCAGTGTCTTGTGCTCTTTTTGAAATGTTTAGTACATTCTTACAATGGTGTTTTTCAAAAAGAAGTGGTCACAAATATGGATGTCATTATTTGGATGACTTTATGTTCATTGGAGTAGCACATTCAGATCAGTGTCACAGAGCATTGTGCATCTTTCAGGACATGGCTGAAGAGTTCGGTGTTCCTCTGGCTCCTTAAAATACGGAGGGTCCTTACACCAGAATCACTGGTTTGGGCATAGAAATCGACACTTAAGTAATGATGGCCCATTTGCCGGCTGAAAAAGTGAAAGAAATTAACTCATTTTTATTAGAGGTTCTTGGTAAAGACAAGCTCAGGCAGGTTCAGTACTTATTGGGCTAACTAAACTTAGCTTGTCGTGTGGTCAGGGCAGGCAGGACTTTCTGCAGACGTTTGGGAATGGCAATGTCAGGAGCCTTCCTACCTCATCACAGTATTAGAAATACTAAAGCCATTAAGGAGGATCTTGTCATTTGGTAGAATTTTTTGAAAGGTTTTAATGGTGTCTCTCTATTATTTGTAGAGGATAATACCATTTGGCAGATTCAGCTTTTTTCAGACACATCTGGGGCCCATGGGTTCGGTCTGTTTTGGGAGGGGAGTTGGTGTGCGGAGAGATGGCCGTCTCATTGGATACAACATGGTCGCAGTATTGCCTTCCTGGAATTATTTCCTCTTATTGTTGCTCTGTTAGTTTGGGGTGGAGAATTAAGGGACAGGTGTGTGCTTTTTCGCATTGATAATATGGCTGTGGTAAATCTCATCAATAATCAAAAAGCAAAAGACCTACGGGTGCTACGCCTGTTGCTTGTTTTCATGCTACTGAGCCTCAAATTGAATATCGTTTTCAGAGCTATACTCATTCAAGGCATTAACAATTCTATAGCAGATGCGTTGTCTCACTTTAATTGGCAGAAATTCTGCCGTCTGGCGCCTGGGGCAGACAGCTTCAAAACTCCGATTCCGCAGAACACCTGGGCGCTGGGGGACTGAGGATCATCAAATTGGTGGAAAAATCTATAGCCCCTGCCACCAGACGAAGTTATCAACAGGCTTGGTGTGGATTTTTAAGTTACGCAGAATTACATAACTTTGATGGGCACTCAGTTTGTAACAGAAGTTTCATTTTACAGTTTGTGTTGCACTTGATTAACAGGGGTATGTCACATATGACCATTTCTGGGAAATTGGCTGGGATTTCCTTTTACGGACAATCATGGCTGGGTCAGGATTTGTTGGGGGATGTTTTGGTAAGACGCATGTTGAAAGGTTTTAGCAGAGAGTGATCCTATTCTGTACCGTTACGTAAGCCAGTTACGTGTGCTCTCATACAACAGTTGTTGATGCAACTGCCAGTTTGCTGTTACGATTTTTGGGAGGTTTCGCGTTTTATGCTGTGCATGATCTAGCTGTTCTTTGGAGCTTTCAGGGTCCCCGAACTATTGGGTCTAAGAGATCAGATGGGCATTCAGAGCAGTGAGGTGCAAGTACACGGAGATAAGCTGAGGTTTTGGTTGAAGAGGTCAAAAACTGATCAATCGGGCAAAGGCACATGGGTACAGCTAAACAACAGTGGAGTGCCAGATTGCTGCCCGGTGGGGGAGTGGGAGTCATTTGTAAATTCCGCTGTTTTTTCGCATGGAGCTATATTATCTCATTGGAATGGGTCCAGGATCTCCAGTGCTCAGTTATTGGTGGTTTTAAGGAAACCTGATTAAGCTGGTAAAAGACTCATTACTGTTTGGGACACACTTTTTTCGCATAGGGGCGGCTACTGAAGCGGCAAGGTTGGGTTGGGGTTGGGAGGACATCAAGAGGATTGGTAGATGGAAATCTGCTTGTTGCACTCGTTATGCCAGGAAATAATTGTATAATACTTTTGTTGCACTATTGCTGTCGGCTCATTTTGTTTTCTCCGTCTAGGTTCATAAAAGGCACATTGTCAACAAAAATGCGTACATGGATATTAGACCTCTCCTTCATTAAATGGGCAGCCACCTTTGCAGAACAGCAGATTTACGGCAGAGCACTTGTACTTCCCATCAAAGGTCACAAAGTTTTCTGGAAAGGGAAAGGTGGTATGAGGTGGGAGGATTTGTTTCCCTTGTTAACAGAGCTATCTGCGGCGAGGGTCGGGTGGACGCCATTTTCCGGGAAGGCTGGGTTGGCGCTCTAGTTGCGGCTGCCTCCCACCCTCCCAGTCTATTTAGACCCGGTCAGTCTCGCAGCCACTCAGATTAATTGTGTGGTTGTTTGGTTCTCCCCTGTAGCGTTTCAAGGGGCTGCGAGCTATTCAGGAGCTGTATTATTTCTCTGCTGCTTAAATTTTTAATATTTGCACTTTTTATAGCGACCTCCTCACTCATTGTTTATTTTAAATACTGCTTATTTGCACTGTGTGTTTGCCCAGACTAGAATTATTAGGCACTCTGACACCGTCCTTACCCGATATTCTGCCCCGCACAGCCGATTTGGAGCTGCTGCGAGGGTCGGGTGGAAGCCATTTTCCAGGAAGGCTGGGTTGGCGCTGTAGTTGCGGCTGCCTCCCGCCCTCCCAGTCTATTTAGACCCGGTCGGTCTCGCAGCCACTCAGATTAATTGTGTGGTTCTTTGGTTCTCCCCTGTAGCGTTTCCAGGGGCTGCGAGCTATTCAGGAGCTGTATTATTTCTCTGCTGCTTAAATTTTTAATATTTGCACTTTTTATAGCGACCTCCTCGCTCATTGCTTATTTTAAATACTGCTTATTTGCACTGTGTGTTTGCCCAGACTAGATTTATTAGGCACTCTGACACCTTCCTTACCCGATATTCTGCCCCGGACAGCCGATTTGAAGCTGTTGCGAGGGTCGGGTGGACGCCATTTTCCGGGAAGGCTGGGTTGGCGCTCTAGTTGCGGCTGCCTCCCGCCCTCCCAGTCTATTTAGACCTGGTCGGTCTCTCAGCCACTCATATTAATTGTGTGGTTGTTTGGTTCTCCCCTGTAGCGTTTCCAGGGGCTGCGAGCTATTCAGGAGCTGTATTATTTCTCTGCTGCTTAAATTTTTAATATTTGCACTTTTTATAGCGACCTCCTCGCTCATTGCTTATTTTAAATACTGCTTATTTGCACTGTGTGTTTGCCCAGACTAGATTTATTAGGCACTCTGACACCGTCCTTACCCGATATTCTGCCCGCACAGCCGATTTGGAGCTGCTGCGAGGGTCGGGTGGACGCCATTTTCTGGGAAGGCTGGGTTGGCACTCTAGTTGCGGCTGCCTCCCGCCCTCCCAGTCTATTTAGACCCGGTCGGTCTCGCAGCCACTCAGATTAATTGTGTGGTTGTTTGGTTCTCCCCTGTAGCGTTTCCAGGCGCTGCGAGCTATTCAGGAGCTGTATTATTTCTCTGCTGCTTAAATTCTTAATATTTGCACTTTTTATAGCGACCTCCTCGCTCATTGCTTATTTTAAATACTGCTTATTTGCACTGTGTGTTTGCCCAGACTAGATTTATTAGGCACTCTGACACCGTCCTTACCCGATATTCTGCCCCGCACAGCCGATTTGGAGCTGCTGCGAGGGTCGGGTGGACGCCATTTTCCGGGAAGGCTGGGTTGGCGCTATAGTTGCGGCTGCCTCCCACCCTCCTCTACCTATAAAATGAGAGGCATTCCCTGATGGCGCGCCAAAGGCGCGCCAAAGGCAAGCCCGTCCGCGCCCGTCATCGCCAAGTCATCGCCTCTCGCCAGAATCCCTGGTTCTGACCCTATGGGAGTCCGAGTGTATGATGCTTTGACACTACGCTCATTGAATAACGGCCAGGTTTGTGATAACTTGCCAATTTGTGTTGGGGATTCGAGCTTTGCTTGTGATTCATGTTGTTTTGCCCTACCTCGGCCCGGCTTGGTCGGACAGAGAGCGGGGGCGGATAAGCTTACTCAGGTGACCGTTCTGCAGCTGAATGTGAGATCCCTCGCCAAGCATTATTTAGATATTCAGGCACTCCTGCTTGAGGAAACACCCGATGTTCTTTTTGTTTGCGAGACCTGGTTACATGACGCTGATACTAGCCTGCCTAATCTCACTCTCCCTGATGGGTATTTGATCAAACTGATTAACAGAGAGACACAAGGTGGTGGGATGGCTGTTATTTTCAAGGAGCAATATACCTGCTCCTTTATTAGAGCTTAAATCTGACGGTCTCCAGTCAACATTGGGGATGTTTCCCGGGGGGGCTGAGCCAGATGTCGACGTCGCTTATTCCACCTTCCAGGATTGGATTGTGAAGGGTCATGATGACCTCGTCCCTGCCAAATGGACCAAAGGGCGTAGTTCCCCATCCCACCCTTGGTATAATGATTCCCTAAGAGCCTTGAGGAAAGAGTGTAAGAGAGCTGAACACCTATGGAGGTGTGATTATAGGGATAAGCATAAACGGCTGTACTTGGCCAAGCTGAAACTTTATCATAAGGCCATCTGTTCCGTGCGTGCCGCTTTTTATGCTGAAGACATTAAGGTCAGCCCCAACCCCACCAAATGTCTGTTCAAACTTGTACAAGAGCTTCAAAATAGCAGAGCTCCATCTTCCAATATCACCTCGGCACAGCAGTATGAGGATTTGGCCACTTTCTTTGTAGAGAAGGTAAACACAATATATAGCTCCTTTCCACAGCACTCTTCTGAGTCCTGTACTTTTACTAGCCTTAGTACTGAGGGGGCGGTCCTGGCCTGTATCCCTGAGATTACTGCCGATGAATTGGCTATAATCTGTAAAAAAGTTAAATCTGGGAGCCCGGCAGATCCTATGCGGCCGGCTCTATTTGTTGATTCCCTGAATTTTTTTCTGTTACCCCTTAGATCTCTTCTTAACCTGTCCTTTTCCATGGCAACAGTTCCTGATGCTTGGAAACAGGCTTGGGTCTCCCCGATTATAAAAAAACCGACGCTGGATCCATCTAAACCGGAGAATTTTAGGCCTATATCCCTTCTCCCTTGGGTGGCTAAACTTGCTGAAGCCCATGCCAACTCTGTGCTTGAACAATTTGTGCACCAAAATGACATCCTGGACCCATCTCAAAATGGGTTCAGACCGGGCCACAGCACGGAATCTGCATTGTTGGCTACTACCGAATACCTCCGAGAGATCCTCGACACCGGTCAGAGCGCAGCGCTGATTCTGCTTGATCTCAGCGCTGCCTTGACACGGTGTCGCACGGGATCCTGCTCTGCCGCATGGAGGAATTTGGTATTAGGGGTCGTGCCCTAGAATGGTTCCGGTCATTCCTTCAGGACAGATCTTTTCGGGTTACTGCCCCTCCTTTCCTGTCCAAGTCTCACCATATCGGTCAGGGTGTCCCTCAGGGTTCAGCACTTAGCCCGTCCCTTTTTAATCTTTATGTGCAGCCGCTTGCTGCGATTGCCAGAGAGTGGGGCTTGACGCTGGTATCATAAGCTGATGATACTCAGCTGGTCGTCACACTCTCTGAGAGTCCATCTGTCGCTGCTATAAGATTTAGGGACGGAATAGCTGCAGTTGCTCACTGGATGACTAATAACTGTCTCCAGTTGAATGCCGGTAAAACGGAGATTCTGCTGTTGGGGAAGAACACGGCCTTGTGGAACGAGCACTGGTGGCCTCCCTCTTTGGGTCTGATGCCTGTTCCTAAGGCTTCAGTAAAAAACCTGGGTGTCTGGATGGATTCCTCACTAGGCCTCCAGACCCACACCAAGAGAGTGGCTGCGACTTGTGTAGGCCTGTTAAGGAGCCTCCGCCCCATCTTGAGCTTCTTTGAACCCGCTATGCGTCAGCTTGTGGTTCAAGCTATCATCTTGTCACGCATAGACTATGCCAGCTTTTTACTGTTAGGTGCCAACAAAACTGAAGTAGCCCGTTTTCAGAGAGTTCAGAACTCAGCTGCAAGGACCCTGGTTGGTCTTCCACGGAGATGCTCTGCCAGAGCTACGATTAAAAAATTGCACTGGCTCCCAGTGGAATCTCGTATTAAGTTTAAGGCACTTTGTCTGGCATTCAAACTTCTCAAGCTCAGAGCCCGGCCATTTTGCACCCTCTCGTGGCTCCTTATGTCCCGCAACGTAATCTACGCTCCCTTGGTCAGCACCTTGCAATTATCCCCAGGAGCAGGCTCTGCCGTATGGGTGGACGCTCTTTTCGGGTGCTGGGAGCCAGGCTCTGGAATTCCCTTCCGGTTGCCATCTGCGGTATTGAGAATCTGCTTGCTTTTCGTAAAGCTGTGAAGACCTTCTTGTTCTCCTCTTCTTAGGGCTTCGTGACCTGTTTGGCCCGCTCCATCTATACCACCTTTATTGATCGCTAGCGCCGGGACGACTCTTTGCTGGGGCAGCTGTCGCGCTCATACAAACTAATAACATAACATATTAACATATTGGCTGCAAGATGATTTCCCGACTTGTTAATCATCCACCTAGGTGAAAATGACTTAGTGCCGTTGTCTGGTTTATTGCTTATTAAACAAATGAAATTGGACTTGGCAGTAATAAAGAACAATTGGGTGGGTACATCTTTGGTATGGACTGAATTTATTTACAGGCAACATTGGAGGGGGGCTCGTAATCATGCTGCTATTGAAAAGGCTCGTAGGAAGCTCAATCGGGCAAAGAGGATTTTTTGTCATGTTATGGAGATTAAAGTTTTGTCCCATGATAACATCACAGGTACGGAAGATTATCTGTTCAGAGAGGATGGGGTTCACTTATCTCAGATGGGTCAGGCATGTTATCTTTTGGAGATGAGAGATCTTTTGGCAAATTTTTGTAATGAAACCCTTTGGTGCAATAAGAGTTTATGATGATTTTCTGCTGCAAACAAACCTTTAGGGTGAGGCCAGGAAAACTCTTTGATTTTCTTGGGTGGCGTTTTTTGGGGAGGTATGTATATCTGGAGCAGGCTTATCCATCCCCCTGGGGTGGGGAGGGGGGGAGGGAAAGTTCAATAAAAGAAATAAAGGGGTAGGAATGATGAGTTTGTACTTTTCATGTGGGGTATTTATAAGTCTTGTTTGAAATAGTTGGCTTTATTATGATAAGATGTTTTTGTGGGATTTTGATTTGCAAATGGGGGTTTTCTTGATATGGCAATGTTTGTTCTTAAGGAACAATATGTTGTTTACCTGTCTTAATAAAGTGACCTTTTCTGCTATTATAATAACAGTGAGTGGAATTGCTGTTATTGCGCGAAGCAAGTTAGCAATAAGATATGAGTTTGGCATAGCTAATGGAGGCTCAAGAGATTTTATACTCTGTAGAATGCTTGCAAATAGTCCTTTTTAATCCATAATCACCCTTAAAATTTGTGCCCTATTAATGAAATAGTGAGGCATGCACCATCCATTATTTAGACTAAAAGAAGCAGGAGGCTTTCCGTACATAGGAGACAGTATCCACATAAATAGATCAAACATTTCTGCAGTACTCAACGGTTGATAACATCTAAGTTAGAAGACACACTGTTTAAACATCTTAAGATGCTTGTAGCATTCTCAATACAGAATGGTTGGTTATAGTGAGACCAATATCGAATTAGCGACATTATTCATGTTGTTATGAACTCTTCACGGTTTAGTCACCTAATATAGCATTATTGTTCCAATTTATTGTAGTAATATGAATATCTTCATAAATATTGAAGACAGGATAGTCAAGTAAGACAAAAAGACACAAATACATCGACAAATTACTCAAGTAAGTCTCCATTTGCACGAAAATGATCAGTTATCCAACCACGAGCGCGACTTAACTATATAGATATTTTGAACGTATACTAACAGTAGTTTCTGTTTTTTCCAGACAGACTGCAAACAGTGACTCTCGTTGTTTTTAAAATAACTTTGCAAATATAAACTATACAGGATTAGTTACTGAATGGCAGTAAGTATTGAACTAGTAGGGAAACCAACCTAATATTGCCAAATATCCACAGGGCCATACAATTATTTCTGCATTTCTCTATTGACAGATATGCATATGGCCTAAAAATTCCGGATAGACCCCAATGATGGAATATATCCTAAAGCTCTATAGTTTTGACATATACTCCCCAACGCTCTTGTTATACAGGTATGAATTTCTTAAATATAGCGTAAATAGTGCTATAGCTACATTGAAAACAATGCTCACAAGCATTCTGCTCACTGATAAGAAAAGCAAGAACCAATAATTCTTTTAACTTTACTTAACTATCATTTTTGCGCTTGTCCAGGTAATACAAGGTTGATACATGAATTCTTAGCTATGCCTGATGAAGGGCTGTCCAGCCCACAATGCATTGGGTCTAAGAGGTCACAGCTGCCTTGGATGAATTATGTATTCCCACGTGCTACAGAAAAAGGCTTGAGACATATCTATAGCATTTGAAAATATGGGGATACATACAGCCATTTATGTAAATGGAGCAAGCAAAGACAAAGTTGGAAATAAAACACGGATTTAAATAAATTATTTAATTCACAATGAAATTTGTAGAATATATCCTGATTTTGCTGTGTGACTGGTGGATAGAGCGCAGTGGCACTCAACTGATCATGGACTCTGCAAGTCCACCAAACCGGTGACATCGTTGTTGAGCTCTACCACCTCAGAAGGCCCTATCCGTGTAGCCTGGAAAGTACTGGGGCCATGACCCACGCTGTTTATCCAGGTTGAAAGTTAACCGGAGTGCTATTCTGGTCATACCAACATCTAATCTCTTCCTGTCTGGCTTCCCGGTTCACCTGAGTGAGCTTCCTGAAGTGCACGGTCTGATTTCTAAAGGCCAGCATGTAACTAAACACATCCTGTGGAGGTTTCCTGGGAGCTGCCTTGCTTCACTAGACTGAGAGGTTGCCTCACTGGGTGCCCATACAGCAAATCAAAAGGACTGAACCCTAATGACTTCTGCGGCACCTCCCTTTAAGCAAAGAGGAGGCATGGAAAGATCATGTAGCATTTATGCCTCATAAGTCTGACATACCTTGGCTCATGCCTTTAAGGGTTTAGTTGAATCTTTCCAACAATCCATTACATTCGGGGTGGTAGGGAGTGGTGAACTTGCAGGTCACACTGCATTCCTTCTAGAGCATATACTTGGATAAGAAATTGGTACCTGGGTCGGATGTCACCTCTGTGGTGAAACCCACTCTGGAAGATGTCCCCTCCAATGCCCAGTCTACCGAGAGTGCCGTAATTGTCTTGAGAGGGATAACCTCCGGGTGCCCAGTGGCATGGTTCACCAAGACTAGAATGTACCTGGGACCCAAGGCTGTCTTGGCGACCCACCATACTAATCCCCACTCATTCTAAAGGGATTCCCACCACAGTAAAGGGTTGGAGAGGGGTCTACCCCGTCCTCCCACTCTTACAACTTGTCTGGCAAGTCTGGCAAAGGCCTACGACTGCCTTCGCATCTGGGGCCATAAGAAGTGGGTGACAATCCTGTCAACGGGCTTGTCCTGCCCGAAATGTCCTGCCAAAGGCATTTCGTGAGCCAGACCCAGTAGGAATTTCCCGAAGTCCTGGGGTACGACCAGCACACGAGCTGGCCCAGACTCAGCATTCATAGGCTTGCTGTATAGGAGACCATTCTCCCAGTAGATCCAGTGTGACCCAGGCTGATCGCCAACTTTCTAGAGAAGGGCATTCTTCCTGCTCTCTGCAGAACTCCTCCCAGGTGGGACCCCCTTCTTGCTGACAAGGTGTTGACTCAGTTAAGTCCCCAAGTTCAGCCACTTGTTCCCCTGTAGGTTTCAAGTCATCCCCCTCAAGGTCAGCCTCCTCCCAGACCGAGGGAAGGTCAGGGGTTGGTTTCCCACACCCCTGACTTTTCTCTTGGCAGATTCCTTCACCACCGTTTCAGGCTTCAGGTCCTTCTGATTACCATTGCTGGCTTCCATGGACCGAGTAGTTATGCATGCCCACTCTGGCAACCTATGCATTTCCAAGTGACACCTGAGCTCCACATCCTCCAACAATGTTTGCTCCAGGTCGTTACCTAGCAGAAAATATACAGGCATGGTAGGGCTCACCACCACTTCAAAATACCTGAGACTCCCCCACTCAAAGGGAACCTGCACCACCTTAAATTGGCGCTCTGAGTAGTTAGCTGCAACCACTAGGTTGAATGCATCTGGGACTACATGCTTCTTAGACACCAAGTGACACCGAAATGAAGTCACCCTGGCTCCAGTGTCTCTGAGAGCCTCTATCCTTTTGCCATTGATGGCCCTCCATTAACTGTACTGCTTAGTGTTTGCAGGGACAGGCATCCTTGGACCATCTCAGTGTCGCCTAGTGAAACTAGGGTTATCTCTGCAGGATCCCCACCCTCCTCTGGTCCTCCCTTCTCCTTCCCAAGCACTACACGGCCAACACTTTTGACCATCGACCAGTGGGTGACTGTGCCCCCTTTGGGCAACTGGGATCCTCCTTCAGGTGTCCTACCTGGTCACATGTATAACACTTATGGGGACTTGTCTCTGCCGGCTTCCCTGAAGAGACACATTGTTTCTTGGTGCCTGGGGGGCAGGAATCTTTAACCTGGGTAATATTGTGGGGCCCTTTGGAGAACTCCTTTGCTTTACCTTTGTCCCTCCCACTCTGCTGCTCGGGACCCTGCTGACCTTTAATGGAGTCTCCCCCACTGTCATGACTTACCCTGTTCTCGTCCTGTCACACTGTCCGGTTCCGTGAATCACTCCGGGCCGCTGCTCTGGACTCAATGGAGTCGCGTTGCTCGTGTAGTCGGGACCGGACCTGAACTACAACTCCCATGATTCCTGAAGCGTCACGCTCGTTGTAGGAAGGTGGCTACCTGACTATGGTTACCCCAGATTTTTTGCCTTGTGTTTAGCTGGTTTTTGACTTAGTTGACCTGGTTCCCTGCTAATCAGGGCCCCAGGCCATCTGCTCTCTCTGTAAAATGGATTCCATGTACCCTAGGTACATACCACAATTGGAAATGGACTCCTTGTCAGCCCCTGTACCATGCACTATAGGTGCTCAGGGCATAGGTGCCACCAAGGCCTACCAGGGGCTGCAGCATATCTTTTGCCACCCCTGGCTGGTTCTTAAATTGACACAACTGGCTGATCACTCAGCTGGGGTAAGGTGGTGTAATAACCCCTTGCTTAGATATAGTATACCTATATCTAAACCTATATCTGGAAACATATAAACCTGTGAGCCACTCCTATGGAAGGCCTCATCAATCCTGGAGGCAGAGTGCGTGGTTTAATGTGGGATGGAGCTCTAGCATGAGCTGAGCCTGTCTGCAGCCGTCGGGAAAAAATCCCTAAGCTGTTTCAGGATAATGCCATACCATATACTCTTAAGTGCATTATAATCCTCGCGGTTATATAGCAACTTTGGTTTGGCTTTATCAAAACATGTCGTGTAAGGTGTCATACGATTTGGAATACTAGTCCCTCGCCAGTTCTGGCGACTGGGATAGCATTCCACCCCTCTAGAGGGGTAAGACATGTTACTTTGCTTAAATGCGGTTAATTTCTAAAAGAGCCTCAGATCCACAAAATGGATGCTTCTGCCACAGACACAAGTCTGACCCCCTGAAGCTGACCCAAACTCAGCCAAAGGGGCCTGGACAAAGGGTTTCCTGTCGCAGGGAGTTGTTACACCCCCCCAGACAGGAGATAGTGGATTGTAGCAGGGAGGTTTGAAAGAAACCAGACCCTGCATGGGGAGGACAAGGCTTCCCCTTGCATAATCCGGTCAAACCGGTTCTGGGGCACACCAGCCCCAGTCCCAGTGTGGCCTGGATCAAAGGAAAGGGGTGTATCCACCCCCTTCCTGGGTCCCACCCATAGGAGGGGTCCTAGCAGGTAATCCAGCCCCCCGGATTCGAATAAGAGTGGGAGCAGTGCCAATGCACTTCAGATTATCCTGATGAAACATAAGAAATGAAACTCTGGACCCTTCGACATCCTACTCAACGTAGAAGACTGAAGAATCTCCCTTGTGGTCAAGGAGTGACCACCCTGTGCAAACAGGCACCATCCAGCACCTCGACGTCTGCTTTGTTGCAGTTCCCGCCGGCACTCCAGCGACAGAGATCGACGAGATCAAGCTTGCCTGCCTTTTAACAGCCCGATCCACAGTCCCTGCAGAGCTGAGACCCTTAGAGGCGACCGGAAGCGCGGGGCACGCCATCTTGGAAAGACAACGAGACGCTGACCGTGCAGCCCACGAGTGACCCTCGAAGCTGTACACCGGGGTTTGAGAAGCCTTAACCCTGAGCCACTCTTGCACCGAAGTTCAGCCCTCCACACTCGACGAGTGCTGCGTGGGGCCCATCTGCTTCTTTTGGCTCAACGCGTTGGCCAGTCCCTTGCCAGCTGGCTTGTGGCCCCTGTGCCGACGAAACTTGAAATACAACTTGCGATTCTGGTTGCTCCAGATTTGCACCAGCTCCCCTGAAAAGGAGCCCCCACTCTGACCCTCCTGGTTTGAGTGAGAAGCAATCTCCCGGTTCCGCATGGATTGCTTTTGCCAAGTGTTGTTTGCTCCAATCTTGAAGCCAACAGAGCCGACGGCGAGAGCCTACATGAGACAGTTCGTGACCTGCTCCTGGACTTCGCAGATGCCCCAGAGCCCATGTGACAGCGGAGAGAAGCTCCTCGACAACCAACTGATTGCGCCCGACATTGCCTGGTTCCGTCCTGGTTCCACCCTGGTCACTGCTGAGTGACCCAGACTCTGTCCCCTCTGCTTTCAGGTACTTTTCGACTTCGATCCACTCTTGCATCCCACCGGACACTTCTCCTTCACAGCCCTGCAGGCTCTTCAGCTTCAAGCACCAAGAACCAGTGTGACGAAACCCGACACTACTTCGACCCTGTGCACCCGCTTCCTGTGGGTGAGGTAACATTGCAACGCCGGTGTTCCCACACTGGTACACACCTCTAGGGTCTTTGTCTTAAGTTTTGTCCCTCTAGGTTCAGCGGAAGTGTCCTCAAACTCTATTTGTGTAACTTTTACGCACCATTGACTAACATTGGTGTATGCGTGCGCTTTCAGCGCTGCACCCAAATCCCGCGGGCTTTTCCAGACTTCAGAATTGCTTGTCCCGACTGCTCCCAGCGATTCCCTAGGCCCTAGGCCTAACCGCTGTTCGATTGGTATCTCTTATACCACTTGTTTAGTATATGGTCTGAGTGGCCCCTCGCCCTCATCCATAATTGTGCAACTTTGTATGTTATACTGTGCTTTTGATTTAACGCTTGTGCCCCTTTATTCATAAAGAGTACTGGGGATTATTTTGAGTAATAAATACATATATTTTTATAATATATACTTGTGTGGTGTCCTTTCATTTGATATTACAGGATTGTGATTGGTAAACATGACCTCTTGAGTTAAGCCTTTAAGGCTGCTTAGTCTATGCTACCATTAAGATAGCTTGTCTATAAGGTTGACTTACAACCAGACACCATAAGGGGATATTTGGACTGATACAAGGTGGTTCCAGAATTGGAAACATCATATATCAGGCCAACTTCTCACACTCGTCATATGGACGTGCTCGCTCTCAAGCAGGAAGCGGGAAACGGCAAGCAAAGAGGCATAAAAGGGCTTTGCCTCTTATGAGCGCTACCACTAATTTTGGATACTTGTCCTTGCATTCTCGGACAGTTCTTCGTTGGGGCTTTTGGATACTTGGATGTCAGCGGGGCGCTTTCATGCAACTTCCCCTGGATATTCATGAGCGGGTCCGCGCTCAATCCTACTTGGTTTCCGTAGGCTATGTACTTTTTCCGCGGTATCTGGTAAGGGTGTCGTGTACACCTTAAACAATCCTATATTTTCTTACGAACCATTTATGAGCAGTTTTCATGCTTTTGTTCGCACGTACTTGAGGAGGCTGGGTTCTCCATCTTGGTATATTGCGGTGTCCCTCCCAGTTGGTGAGACACACATTTGTGGTCTCTTGAAGGTAGCAGGAATACTGGCAATCTTTTCTGGTATGACATTCAAACAGACATATATTTAAAAGGCAGTGTGCTCACAAACAACTGGCTTTATTGTGTGTACGCAAACACACCTCAATTTTGTTGTTATATGTTGTTCTACGTGTGTGTGTTTATTGCATGTCTCCTGCAAGTGTATAGTTTTGCAACACCATTCAGTTACTCTTGGTGAAATAACCAGTCTGGTACTACTACACAGAACCAGCATGGTTCGGCCTAACGTGAGGGGAGTTATTTTGAACATACTTCCGACATTGTATTGCTGAATATTTATCGTTTCTCCCTAACCTTCAGGCCACACGTTGTAGCAGGGCATAATTGAAGAGTATGTTGGCAGTTTCTCTGATTATCCTGCGATGCCAGGCTTGGCACTAGATAAGTAGGTTCTAGTGTATAATAGGTTATTGATCTGTCATTGAAAATACCAAGGAAAGCAAAACTGTTGAATTTATGATGGTTTCTTTTGTTTTGTTTAATTCCTCAGATTCATTGTTTAGAGTTCTGCCTTTATGGTACATGGTTCTGAGTCCATGCAGAAATAGGAGAACTGTGGTCACCGCTAACATCTCTTATGCTGGGTTATATTCTTTTTCTTTACAGGTACTTAAACAAATTATAAGAGAAGTCATACACTGTATACAATATAGTTAGTTATAGACATTTATATTATTTTTATTGTCATGTCAGGTCTCCCTCCCCGCTGTCCCCATCCTTTCCTTCCCTCGCTCGACCACTTCACTGATCTGTGCTATAATAGCATACAGACTTGAAGCTGTCGAGAGGTGGACCATTTTTGAGCATCGCACTGATCCTGAGGAGCGGAAACTCGACACCCATATACCTTCTTGTGTACCCTGGTACTCACCCAACAATCAGCCTTCCTGGGGTCAGTCAGCTTCCTATCTGTCAAGTGCTGGCACAGCCCCGCGAAAATTAGACGAGACAAGTGCTCCCACACAGTCAAATTGTACAGGCCCTGAAAATCTGTCATGTTGCTGGCCTTCACCCCCCAACCATCAGGTGGCCTGCAAAAAGCATCTGCACGTTCTAAACATATCTGGGAATCAATTTTCCTACTGGTTCTAAACTGATCCTGGTACTTTTCAGGATTGAGACCATACCTAGCGAGAAAGGCATCTTTCATGCCAGTGTAGGGGAGGTTGTACCCCTTACCCAAAGCCAACAAGGTGTCCCTCCCCTCTTGTTAGAAATGAGGTCACAATTCTGCTCCCCAATTCTTTTCATGGACCCCATTGATGTGGATAGATACCTCACAGCCTTGAAACCACCTTTGTATGTCATAACCCTTCTTGTGCTCCTTTCCTACATTTTTAGGTATGTGCACAATCCTCTCTGAGTGCACAATGGAATAGATGCTGCCTTCTGTGCTGGATTTACTCTGTAGTTCCAACTCCTTGAGACCACGCTCATGGTCTAAAACCATCTTCTGTTATTCCATCTTGAGTCTCTAAAACTCTATGATGCCTCCTAGCTTCCCTCCTGTCCTTCAGCTCCTCTGGGGGCAAACCACTGTTGCCTGGAGGGTCACTCCCCCCAAAAGCACATTCACTCTAGGAATAGACACACTAAGGTCTCCAGACTACCCACTGGCATGTCTGGCTGCTACCCAGGCCCTCAGCGCCTTTTGTAGCTCCTCTTTCCTGGTGAGGCTTATGACTTTCACCCTTAGGTTTATGCAAATAGCGTTTACCTCCTTTACATCATAGGTTTCCAACCTGTCCTCCTCAAAGGCCACTTCTAGAGATGCAACTGATGATGCTATTGAATCAGGCATGATACAATAGGAAGTTTAGGTTACAAAAGCTGGGAACATGAATATAGACCAAAAGAAAACAGCATGTAGTACATAGTGGTCCATGATACAGTAGTAATGTACACCAATCACTGTAGGTCAAGTGCAAAAGCAGGTCCTATCTTCAGTGCTGACAACCAATGTTAGAAATGGAGATCTCTAGTTGGCAGGTTGTGACCCAGTCTAAGTAGGAAGCATTCTTCCTTGTCAGGGAAAGGAAGCTACACTTCTAAATTAACCCCAGTTCACCCCTTTAGAAGCTTGGTAGGAGCAGTCAGGTTTATCTCACAGGCAGTGTGTAAAGCATTTGCACATAACATACAGTAACACAGTGAAAACACTACAAAGGGACACCACACCAGTTTTAGAAAATAGCCAGTATTCTTCTGTGTAAAACAAGACCAAAACGATAAGAATCCAACATACAAGTATTTAGAAATATTAATAAGCAAAAATAGACTTTAATAGCAGTTCCTTGAAGTCGATAGCTCTGTCCGGGGCTGTCACAGATGTGTAAACAAACAAATCCAATGGTTTGGCCTGCTACGGTGTTACAGGCCAGCTATGGTGTCCGGAAGACCCGCAAAACAGTACTATTAGAAATGCAGGGTGCCGGTTACATTGTGGTGAGCTCAGAAGAGCCGGCGCCGGTGTAAGAGTCTTCTGGCCCCTGAAGTCACGTTGCAGATTGAACTCCGTGCGGTTGAAGGTGGGGCACTGGCATCAGTGTGCATCGGTGAGACCAGGATTTCGGTGCAAAGTGGGACGGTGCTCCATGTAATCCACAAGGGGTGTCCACAGGTCACGGTGCACACAGCGACATCGGTTGTGGCAGTGTCGGGGATACTAGGGTGGCAGTGTGAAGCAAGGCAGTGCGGAGTGCTATGCCCACAAGTCATGGTGCATGCAGCTGCTCGGTGATGGCATCAAACTGCATTGTCAGTGCCAGGGTGCGAAGTGCAGTGGTGCCCTCTGCAGTGCCTTCAGGTCACAGAACATGCAGCTGCATCTAGGACAACATTGTGTTGCTGTTTCCTTTGTTACAACTGAAACTCCCAGTTCCAAATGCTGTTACTTAGAGGATCTTGAAGTCTTTATTGTTCCTGAGACTTCTTGAACAGGGGGCAAGCTCTACCTCAATCCCTTGAAGACACTCAGAAAGAAGTTTCAGAAAGTTTGTCCCAGTCCCTTTTCTGCCCAAGACAGAAGAGGCTTCTGCAGGCCATCACAGCAAAGCCCACAGAAAAGTGGTAGTCTCTCCACACAGCTTCCCCAGCTCTTCTTCTGGGCAGGTTTTTTGATCCAAAGCGTTCTAAAATCCTGGACTCTGAGCCCCAATATTTATACCACATTTCCCATTGAAGTTCTGTAGTGTTGCCACAAACAAAGTTCTCCTGGCACACATAATCCAGTTCTGTCATGGTCAGGCCAGGTTCCCTACAGTAGGTGGGAACAGCATTGTGAAAGGCAGGCAAAGTCAATTCAGGTGCACATGGCAACTCCTCCCATGACTCTAGATGTAGGACAGACCAATCAGCCAGGCTATGAGTCACCCAGGAAAGTAACTACACACCTCAGCCCCCTTTGTGTTGTGTTCCTATCTAGTGTGAATGCACAAACCAACCCCTGTCAGTCTAAAACCCAGGAAGCTAATACACAAACAGGCAGGGGCTCATGGACGGTTAAACAAGGAAATATTTACTTTCTAAAAGTGGTATTTCCAAACTCACAATATAAAAATCATCTTTGCTAAAAGATGCATTTTTAAATCCTGAGTTCAGGCATACCAAACTCCACTTTTCTATCAGCTTCCCCTGGCAAGCTACAATTGTAAAAAAGTGTTACAAAGCAGCTCCCATGCTAACCTATGGGGGGATAGTCTTTCATCAGTGAAAACTAAATGCACAGTATTTCACGATCAGGACATGTAACACACACCAGTATATGTCCTTCCTATCCCTCATACTACACCCTGCCAACAGGGGTTCCTTGGGCCTACCTTAGGGGTGTCTTATATGTGAGAAAAGGGAATGTTAGGGCCTGGAAAGTGGGTGCACTTGCCAGGACTACTTGGCAGAAGAAACTGCGTGCAGACACTGCAGTGGCAGGTCTGTGAACCCTTCGAAAAACAGCTGGTGTGGGTGGCACAATCAGTGCTGCAGGCCCACTAGCAGCATTTGGTTTACATGCCCCAGGCACACACAATGCACTTTACTATGGACTTAGGAGTTAATCAAATAAGCATATCATGGAAACCCCAATCAATTAAAGTGAGCAAACAAACTAAACCAGCAAAAACAAGATCCAAAGTGGGCTCCCAATCATGCTTTCTCAACGAGTTGCAAACCCTCCAAAACGTGGCAGCAAGAGTGCTGAAGAACCTTCCAAAATTCTGCTCAGCCTCTAACACAATTAAAGATCTTCATTGGATGGGTGAATAGACTAATTGAGGTAGATTTCTGCAAAGGGGAGGACACAGGGATGGGAAGTAGGGAAAGAAGAAAGGTGCGGACAAAAAGCAAATGGTGGGCGAGCCTACGAACCAGAAAGCCATGCAACTAAGTAGTTGTGAGACAACTGACCGCTGGTGATGACAATTCTTAAATTTCCCTGGAAGTTCACACCTTCCCTTGAGGCTTCACTCTAATTGGTCTCTTAGGGCCACATGCATCAAAGTAATGAATTGCTATTCCTAAATAGCATGTTTTAAGAAATCGCTATTTAAGAATCGCAATTAATTATGCATGTAGGAATCACACAAAAAATTGCAATTCCTACATATTCCTTTATAGCAACTCACAAATTGCGACTCGCTATTAAGGAATGCTTTCTCATTTATTCCTATGTGCCTTTGAATGGGAAGTCATTTGTAATTTTCAAGTGTGCTAGGGGGCCTTAAAGGCCACCCTTTGCACCCCCAAATTGGGCATGTGTGCACATGTGGTGCCCACATATGCCCTAAGGGCAAATGTGTGCCCCCTATGGCACTTTGAAAAATTTACTTTTGTGCATTTTTCAAAGTTTTTGCAAATTGCTATCAACTTGCAGTTGATGATAATTAATGTTTCCTAAATGCAAAGTTGCATTTAGGAAAGGCTTGATGGATCCCTAATAGGGGATCACAATTTGCGATTTCCTTAAAGCATTCGCAATTTAGGTAATCTCAAAATTTGCGATTACCTATATTGCGAATGGGTTTTGGGTTGATGCATCCCAATTGCCTAAGTACCGGTCGCAAAGGGGCCGATTCTGCAAATCGTCCTGTTAGCGACTGGTATTTAGGCTGATGTATGTGCCCCTAAGTGATTTAGACCTGGACGCCTGCTCATATCTCTGTGCCCCATTTGTGTTTCACAGAGAAGAGAGAATATTACAGAATGATTGCATTGTACTTTTCAAAAGTATATGATGCCTCCAAACAGATAGATAGATAGATAGATAGATAGATAGATAGATAGATAGATAGATAGATAGATAGATAGATAGATAGATAGATAGATAGATAGATAGATAGATAGATAGATAGATAGATAGATAGATAGATAGATAGATAGATAGATAGAGATTTAGAATATCAATCCTTATTTCAGGCTAACCTTTTTCTAACCTTTCCAGGCTTAGAGTGCTGCATAAATTATGCAAAAAAGGAAGCAGGGTCCTCTGGGTTGTTCCCAAGTTTTAGTTGGAAAGCACCTAAAACGATCTATCTATCTATCTATCTATCTATCTATCTATCCATCTATCTATCTATCTATCTATCTATCTATCTATCTATCTATCTATCTATCTATCTATCTATCTATCTATCTATCTATCTATCTATCTATCTATCTATCTATCTATCTATCTATCTATCTATCTATCTATCTATCTATATATCTATAAAACACAAAGTTTAAAGTAACATTATAGTTAGGTGAGAATTTCAGTGACAACATAACGTTTTAAACAAACAATATCATTGAAATTGACCAGGTGTAGTTAACTCATATAAATATAAGTCTTGCCCTAAGGTAACTATAACATTCGCCCCTGTCGTGAGAGTGTTGTATTGATACTACCAATGATGTAATAGATCTAATGAGTAATGTAATATGTGGGGTAATTAGCAATGCATAACTAGGTCGCAAGTTATAATTGCCTTACAGCATGAGTTATAGTTACTTGAAGTTTTTTCAGTGAATTTCTAGGTTATTAAAAATAAAGTGATATTTTCTTACCATGCGTAAACACTGACCAGGCCGCAGAGCCTGGTCAATGGCCAAGCAGGTGGCCAATCTCCCACAGAAAGCCAACCTCAAAGGTGGTGTAGCCCATAGGGTTGGCCCTAGGGACCCCATCCCCAGGGCATTGATTTCTAAAGGGGAGGGGCTTGTGCCCCCCGAGCCACTTCAGGACCAGGGGACCCCATCACCCTCGACCAAATAATATTTGTAAAGGCGAGGGGGCAGGTGGTCCTCCTCCCTGAGCCAGAAGGAGCCCAGGAGACCCCATTTCTTGGGGCTTTTGAAGGGGAAGGGAGTACTTGGCTCTTCTCCCGGGGCTAATAGTGGCCTGGAGGATCCCATCCACTGAGGCTAAACCATATATGTTAAAAGAAGAGGATGCACAGCGCCCCTCCCCAAGCCAAGACTCCAGGGACCCCATCTTCCGGGCTCAAAACATGTCTATGAATGGGAGGGGGTGCACAGCTATTCAAAATCAACATCCTCATCGCGTTGGTGCCACATTTATTGACAAACCACCAAAGTATATTGCAGCTGAAAACTTCCGCTGCCACTTATGATATTCCCACAATTCTGCCCAAGTGGGCCAATCCATTCTGGATGTAAACCCACATAAAGACATATGTCAAGACAGCTGAATGAGCAATCTCCCTATACTGAATACTCCTATAGGTACTATCATTGTCAGAAATAATCCTAACCGGACTTCATAACGTATCTTCTGATGGAGGTGTTTGAATCACACCCTTCTGTCAGATAAATAAGGGCTCTTTCATATTGATGTATCATGGACATCAATAATCCATAAAATAATACAAAAAATATACAAATCAACATAAATGCATTTAAAAAAAAAAATAAGATCAACTTCTCAAAGGTCCTGAGGAAGCAATGCAGACATCAAACATCTTTATAAATTTAACAATATTCATCTTAACTACCCCAGTTCAACTGCTAGCTCCTCGTCCAGGTTGTGGCCTGATGGAAAAAGGGTATGATATTTAATGAACATTCTAGACTCCAAACATCTCAGTTCTTGTTCCCTGTTTCCACCTCTCTCTTGAGGCCCTATTCACTCGCTTGTTCAAACTGGAGCACTTGTGTGCTTTGGGATGGCGGGAGGAGTGCTGGGGGGGCGCTCCATTTTTAAAATAGCCCTGGGGAGGTGGTGATCCCCGGGGCAGCGGGGGGCGCGTGCCCCCCCCATTTTTGTATACTAGCCTCAGGGAAGTAGCAGACTCCTGGGATGCATGGGAGAGCCAGAGCCCCCCTCGCATCCTTGTTCTGTATAGCCCAGGGGAGGTGGAGGTCCCCGGGGCTGCGCGGGCCACTTGGCACCCCTGCATTACAAACATTAGCCCCAGGGAGGTGGCACTCCCCAGACCTGTGTTGGAGGCTGGAGCCCCCATGTGTCCTTTTTCTGTATAGCCCCAGGGAGGTGGCGGTCCCCAGGGCTGAGTGAGGAAACTGCAGGCCCCCAACACATTACCATAAAATATAGCCCCGGGGAGTTTGCGTTCCTCTGGCTGCTGAGCCCGCATGGGCACCTGCATCATTATTGGTTATTGCTCCCGAGTCCTGGCCCCGAGTCCTGGCCCACCCGGGGGCCTAAAGTAAACGAAACGCGGGAGCCCTCTCTTCATTTAAAAAAAAATGTCTGCTGGATTCATGGATCCACAACGAATCCGGCCAAAATTTAAAAAAAAAAAGATTTTCGGGGCCCTGGAGTCCCTATGGGACCCCCTGAACAGGCCTAGGTGGTCAGGGTGTTTCCACTCTGCCCCCTTTTCTTATTGTATAGCGTATTTTCTTGTGACTAGATTCAACAGAGTCACAAGATGGCTGCCAAAACTTCTTTGTTTGAAGTGTTGGCAGCCAATCAGATCTCAGGCACGAGATCAGGAGGGTTCACGGATCTACTGAACCCACATTTGTATATTTGAGAAATCTGTACATTTCTAAGGAACTACTGAACGGATTCACACCATTTAACAAAAGAGTGCTTTTTGGACCAAGAGCTACCAGTTTTTGCCAAGTTCGCTGTAATTCCATTCAGCAGTTCGGGCTGTAGCCATGTCTAAAGTTTCCTATGGAAACTAACATGGAGAAAAAGTATTTTGGGACCCCCCTATTTCTCAGTCCCCGCTTTATGAATCACCCCTAAACATAGCAGCTGAAGTGAGTGGTCTATTAGTTTTGAAAAATTCATGGAGATTAGTCTAACGACGCCAAACATATTAGCAAATGAAAAAATGTTGTTCCTATGGAAACTGGGTCCTAACTATAACTACCTATTGGCGACTATATTTACACACACATAAAAATCTAAAACAATTATCAAATACACTGCAAATTAATTACAAATATTTCCAATTTAATTATACATAAAAGGTTAAGTGATAGAAATATGTTTTACTAAAAATATGTTAAAAATTACCTACATTTTTATATATAAATATTATAAAATTAAATACAAAAACACATAATAGTAACACATATTTAAACAATATTAACAAAATGATTAAACTGTACAAATGATAAATATTCTCTTTCCACTCCAATCTATACAACAGTAGGGTAAGTGTAGGACTCAGGAAGTGTAAAATTTACTATTCCCACTCCAGTGTGTGGAACAGTAGGGAAAGCGTTGGGCTCCAAATGGGTAAAACGTATTATCCCCAATCCAGCGCATGGAACAGTAGGGAAAGGGTTAGATTCACAAGGTGTAAAATTCATTATTATGGCTCCTATCTCTGCAACAGTATGAAAAATGTTGGACACAGTAGTGGTAAAATGTACTATTTCCACTCTAATCTGTGCAACAGTTGGCAAAGTGTTGGGCAAATGAGGGGTAAAAATTGCTATTCCCACTCCAGCTGTTGCAACAGTGCACATGGTGGGGTTGCAAACTCCCATTTCTCTATGGGATTTTGAACGGCGGGCGGAAACCGCCTGCAACACAGGCTCACATTGAGAAATTAGAGTTTATGAAAATTCCTGCACTGTGTAGCAGGCTCATGGTGGCTGCCACACTGTGCAGGGATTTTCATTAGAATTAGACAACAGAAGGCACAAGGAGTGGGCAGGGATATCAAGCTAAATGGACTGCAGTGGCAGCATATCGACCATGCATGTCGATATGTGGGACCCCTGAACAGGCCTAGGTGGTCAGGGTGTTTCCACTCTGCCCCCTTTTCCTATTTTGTAGCGTATTTTCTTGTGACTAGGTTCAACAGAGTCACAAGATAGCTGCCAACACTTCTTGGTTTGAAGTGTTGGCAGCAAATCATATCTCAGGCACGAGATCAGGAGGGTTCACTGATCTACTGAAGCCACATTTGTATATCTGAGAAATCTGTACATTTCTCAGGAACTACTGAACTGATTCACACCATGTAACAGAAAAAGAGTGCTTTCTGGACCAAGAGATACCAGTTTTTGCCAAGTTTGCTGTAATTCCATTCAGCAGTACGGCCTGTAGCCATGTCTAAAGTTTCCTATGGAAACTAACATGTATAAAAAGTATTTTGGGGCCCACCTCTTTCAGTCCTTGCTTCACGAATCACCCCTAAACATAGCAGCTGAAGTGAGTGGTCTATTAGTTTTAAAAATTTCATGAAGATTCATCAAACGAACCAAAGATATTGGCAAATGAAAAAATGTTGTTCCTATGGAAACTGGGTCCTAACTATAACTACCTACTGGCGACTATATTTACACACACATAACATTTTTAAAAATTAACAAATAAACTGCAAATTAATTACAAATATTTCCAATTTAATTATACATAAAAGGTAAATTGCTGAAAATATGTTTTACTAAAAATATTTTAAAAATTAACTATATTTTTTATATATAAATAATATAAAATTAAATACAAAAAACACATAATAGTAACTCATATTTAAACAATATTAACAAAATGATTAAAGTCTACAAATGATAAATATACTCTATCCACTCCAATCTATACAACAGTAGGGTAAGTGTAGGACTCAGGAAGTGTAAAATTTACTATTCCCACTCCAGTGTGTGCAACAGTAGGGAAAGCGTATGGCTCCAAATGGGTAAAACCTATTATTCCCAATCCAGCACATGGATCAGTAGGGAAAGCGTTAGATTCACAAGGTGTAAAATTCATTATTCCAGCTCCTATCTCTGCAACAGTAGGAACAACGTTGGACACAGTAGTGGTCAAATGCACTATTCCCACTCTAATCTGTGCAACAGTTGGCAAAGTGTTGGGCAACGGAGGGGTAAAAATTGCTATTCCCACTCCAGCTGATGCAACAGTAGGGAAAGCATTGGGTAATGGAGGGGTAAAATGTACTAGTCCCACTTCAATCTGCGCAACAGTAGGGAAAGCATTGGACATCTGAGGGGTTAAATCTAGTATTCCTACTCCATTTTGAGCAACAGTAGGGAAGGCATTTGACTCAGGAGGGATAACATGTACTATTACCACTCCAGTTAGTGCAGCAGTAGGGAAATCGTTGGATACATGATGGGTAACATTTACTATTCCTACTCCAGTCTATGCAAAAGTAGGGAAAGCATTTGACTCAGGAGGGGTACAATTTACAATTCCCACTCCAGTCTGTACTACAGTATGGAAAGCATTGGTAATATTTATTATTCCCTCTCCAACCTTTGCAACAGTAGGGGAAATCATTGGACAGGGTCAAATTAGCTATTCCCTCTTAAAAATGTGCAACAGTAGGGAAAGAGTTAGACTCAGGAGTAGTACAATGTACTATTCTAATTCCAATCTGTGTAACAGTAGTGAAATCAATGAACCCCAAATGGGTAAAATTAACTACTCCCACTCCAGTCTGTGCAATAGTGGAGAAAGAAAAGCTAACTTCAAACAAATAACAACCATAGGTTGGTGGTTCCGCATACCGAATTAGGATCTGACTGCACATGGTAGGGTTGCAAACTCCAATTTCTCTATGGGAGCTTGTACGGCGGGCGGAAACCGCCTGCAGCACAGGCTCACATTGAGAAATGGGAGTTTGTGAGAATTCCTGCACTGTGTAGCAGGCTCATGGTTGTTGCCACACTGTGCAGGGATTTTCATTATAATTGGACAACAGAAGGCAGGAGGAGTGGGCAGGGATATCAAGCTAAATGGACGGCAGTGGCAGCATATCGACCATGCTGATGCATGGACTTAGACAACAGAGGGTAGGGAGGAGGTAGATGGTGCAGCAAGCTACCTGTTTAGGGCAGGCTCGAAGGGCACTGGCAGAGTAACTGCCACACCCAACTGTAATGAGAGAGCAGGGTCATTGACTTGGACAATGGATGACAAGGAGGAGGGGGGGCAATAGTCACTAGCTTGGGTGGTGGTAGCACAATACAGGGCGAGGCCCTGTGTTGCACTCCCCTCCCCCATTGTGGATGGTGATGGGCATCTTGCTTAACATTAAAAAAAATCATTAAATATTCACTGAAAACAATAAAGGTTACATGGACATTGTAGCTAGGAAATAGAATTTAAAAAACTTTTGTAATTCATTGAAAAAAACAAAGGTTACCGGAACGTTATAGTTAGGCTAGATTTCCCTCATACAAAACCAGTGAAATTACTCAGTTATAGTTACCTGAGCTAAGTATACATATTGTCCCCGCAATGCACTGCTTATGACCTTGTGTATTACATCACTCATGACATGGTCAGTGGCATCACTCACTAAGGTTAAAGCTTTGTGTAGTAGAGCATCCAACTAACCACACACTCTAACGGCCCAGTGACGACCATGGAACACCTCTATGTCAACATCCAGAACAACCCCAACAGCACTCTCCTTGGGACCTTTGTCTACAGGCCCCCCAGACTCGGACGGCCCTTTACTGATGCCATCATAGACCTCATTGTACCCCAAGCTCTTTTATCCACTAACTATGTCCTACTCGGAGACCTCAACTCCCACATAGACAACCCCAGCGGCCAGAACACTGCCTCCCTACTGGAGAACGTCGCCAACATTCATCTCAAGCAGCAGGTTACCGCACCGACCACATAGCTGGACATACGCTCAACCCCATTTTCTCTGCCAGCGGGAACATCAGCTACAGCTCCACCACTGAACTCTCCTTGACCAACCAGCACTGCATACATTCCACATTTGCCAAACCCACCCTACCCCACCACCCTCATCACCCCCTTCACAGCTGTGGCAAGGCCACTGATGAACTCATCATCGACTCCCTCAGCACTATCACTCCACCAGTGCCAACTGATGCCATCACAGCACTACACAACCTCCACCAATGGATCTCCGACTCTGCCTACACTCTGGCACCCCACAAGTAGAGATCAGGCAAGCAACACACCAAGAGACTGAGCTGGTTCACTCCCACCCTCCCTGAGTCCAGACATACCTGCCAATGACTCGAGAAGAGATGGAGGAACAACAAAACCCCAGAAACCCACGCAAACTTCAAATCTGCCGTCAATGCACATCACCTCCTCCTGAAAATCACAAAGAAAAGGGCATTCCCCGACAGAATCAATGCCAAAGCACACAGCAGCAAATAACACTTTGCCATCGTCAGGGAGTTTGTGAAGCCCAACAGCGAGACAAAAGGCATCCCACCCTCCAAAGACCTTTATAACAAACCCGGCACCTTCTTCAACCACAAGATTAAGCATATCTTTGACAGCTTTGATACCCTAGACCCTTCCACCACACCTGCCACCACTGCACGCAACCATGCCGCATACAGATCATGCTCAGTTGGACCCCGCTCCACAATAGAGGACATGCTCAAGACCATGAAAAAGCATCCACTCAGGAGCCCTGTTGGATCCTTGCCCGTAACACATCTTCCACGGAGAAGCTGCGGCCATCACCCCCCAACATTGCTGCACCATAAAATGCTCCAACAAAACCGCCACCTTCCCCAATATTGGAAACATGTCAAGATCAACGCCCTACTGAAGAAGCTGTCCTCACTCCCGACAGACCTCAATGACTTGAGACCCATCTCCTTCCTTCCCTTCCCAGCCAAAGTAATTGAGAAGGCCATCAATGCCCAACTCTCCTAGTTCATCGTAGTAAACCATGTCCTGGACTCCTCCCAATCCAGCTTCCAATGCAACCACAGCATGGAGACTGCACTCCTCGCCACCACTGACGACATCCTCTCTCTCCTTGATCGAGGCAATACTACAGCCTTCATCCTACTGGACCTCTCAGCTGCTTTCCATGCCATTTTACACCGCACCCAAATCACGAGACTCCACGATGCTGGCATCCGTGACAAGGCTCTGTACTGGATTCCTCCTTTTCTCACCGGCTAGGCACAGCAAGCAAGACTACCACCATTCCTCCCAGAATCCACAGAGATCAGCTGCGGAGTGCCCCAGGATTTTCCCTGAGCCTCATACTCTTTAACATCGGCATTGCCCACCTCACAGACATCGTCAGAAGCCACAGACTCAATATCGTTTCCTGTGACGACAACATCCAGCTGATCCTCTACCTCACCAACAAACCTGCACCACCAGAACCAACTTCTACACCCACATTGCCAACTGGATGAAAGACAGCTGCCTCAAGCTCAACTCGGACAAGACGGAACTACTTATCCTGGGTCCTGCCCCTTCAGCTTGGGACGACTCCTGGTGGCCAGCCCATCTAGGACCCCCACCCCTACATACCACGCAAGCAACCTTGGCATCATACTGGACATTTCTATCTCAATAAACAAACAAATAACTCCGTTTCCTCAGCCTGCTTCAATACACTATACCTGCTATGAAAGACATTCAGGTGGATCCCCACAGAATCCAGAAAGACTTATACCCATACACTCATTACCAGCTGACTCGACTACGCACTCTATGCTGGCATCATCCAGAAACAACTCAAGAAATGACAGACGATTCAAAATGAGGTCAGACTGGTCCTCGACATCCCCTGCCCCAGTCACACCACGCAACACCTCCTACACCTCTACTGGCTCCCAGTCAACAAGAGAATCACCTGCAAGCTCCTCACACATGCCCACAGAGCTCTCCACAACATAGGAACAGCCTACCTGAACCACCGCCTCGCATTCCATGTACCCGACAGGCAACTCTGTTACGCCCATCGCACCCCAGCCTCCGTCCCCAGGATCCACAAGACCAGAACCGGAGGAAATTCCTTCTCCTACCTCATAACCAAGACCTGGAGCACCCTACCCCTCCACCTCAGGCAATCCATGCCTCTGACCCAATTCAAGAAAAAACTTCAAGATCTGGTTCTTTGAATCAATCAATCAATCAATCAATCAATCAATCATAACATTTGTAAAGCGCACAACTTATCCGTGAGGGTCTCAAGGCGCTGGGGGGTACGGAGTGCTGCTACTGCTCGAAAAGCCAGGTCTTGAGGAGTCTTCTGAAGGACAGCAAATCTTGGGTCTGCCGTAGGTGGACGGGGAGTGTGTTCCAGGTCTTGGCGGTGAGGTGGGAGAATGATCTGCCGCCGGAGGTCACTCTTCGGGTGCAGGGGGCTGTGGCGAGGGTGAGGTCGGCTGAGTGGAGCTGGTGGGTGGGGGGTAGAAGCTGAGTCGGCTGTTGAGGTACGCTGGTCCTGTGTTGTGGAGTGCCTTTTGTGCATGGGTGAGGAGCTTGAAGGTTATCCTCTTGTTGACGGGGAGCCAGTGCAGGTCTCTCAGGTACGGTGTGATGTGGCTGCGGCGAGGGATGTCGAGGATCAGGCATGCAGAGGCGTTCTGGATGCATTGAAGCCGTTTCAGGAGTTTGGCCGAGGCTCCTGCATAGAGGGCGTTTCCGTAGTCCAGCCTGCTGCTGATGAGGGCCTGGGTGACTGTTCTTCTCGTTTCAGTGGGGATCCACTTGTAGATCTTGCGGAGTATGCGGAGGGTGTTGAAGCAGGAGGAAGAGACGGCTGCTTGGTCATGGAGAGGGCGGAGTCGAGGATGATCCCTAGGTTGCGTGCATGGTCGGTGGGTGTTGGAGCTGTTCCCAGTGCGGTCAGCCACCATGAGTCGTTCCAGGCCGAAGGGGTGGATCCGAGGATGAGGACCTCCATCTTGTCCAAGTTCAGCTTCAGTCGGCTGTTGCTTATACATTCGGCGACAGCCTTCATTCCTTCGTGGAGGTTGGTTTTGGTAGTATGGGGGTCCTTGGTGAGGGAGAGGATAAGCTGGGTATTGTCAGCATAGGAGATGATGTTGAGGTTGTGCAGTCGGGCGACGTGGGCGAGCAGTGCTATGTAGATGTTGAACAGCGTTGGTCTGAGTGATGCGCCCTGGGGTACACCGCAGACGATCTTGGTGGCATCGGAGCGGAAGTGGGGGAAGGTGGGCACTCTATGTTCTGCCGGAGAGGAAGGAGGTGGTCCAGTCCAGGGCCTTCTCCTGGATCCCGGCATCGTGGAGGTAGTGTGCTGTGGCAGACCGTGTCGAAGGTGGCTGACAGGTTCAGGAGGATGAGGGCCGCGGTTTCTCCATTGTCTTGCAGGGTCCTGATGTCATCAGTGGTGGCGATGAGGGCAGTTTCGGTGCTGTCGTTGCTGCAGAACCTGGCCTGGGACGGGCCCGGGATGCTGTTCTCCTGGAGGTAGCGGGTCAGTTGTTTGTTGACGGTCTTCTCGATAAACTTCGCCGGGAACAGGAGCAGGGAGATGGGCAGGTAGTTCTTGAGGTCCTTGGGGTCCACCTTGGGTTTCTTGAGTGAGGCGTTGATCTTTGCGTGCTTCCAGCTCTCCGGGAAAGTTGCTGTGTCGAAGGAGATGTTGGTGGCTTTCCTGAGATGGGGTGCGATGGCTGTGCTGGCTTTCTTGAAGATGTGGTGTGGGCAAGGGTCTGACGGGGATCCGGAGTGGATGGTGTTCATGATCTTGATGGTGTTCTTGTCATTGATGTTGGTTCAGGAGAACAGGCGGTTGGTGCGGATGGTGGTCGTGGGGGTGGAGATCTCAGTGGTTGTCGGGCGGTCGTGTTGTCGAAGCTGTTATGGATGTCTGCGATCTTGCGATGAAAGAAGGTAGCCAGTGAGTCGCACTGGTCTTGCGAGGGAGGGATGTCGTTGGTGTTGGAGAGTTCCTTCACGATGTTGAAGAGCTCTTTGCTGCTGTGTGTGTTGTTGTCTAGGCAGTCTTTGAAGGAGGCCCTTTTGGCTGATCTGATGAGGTGGTGGTGTCTGAGGGTGGCGTTATTGTTGGCTGCGTAGCTGTCCGGTGTTCGTTCACAGAGCGAGTTCTACTTCAGCTTTCTGCAGGTTTGCTTGGAGGCCTGGAGGTCTTCGGTGAACCAGCTGGCTTTCTTGCTGGTGTGACTGTTGGAGGATTTCTTGAATTGGGCGAGGGTGTTGGCGCAGTCATCGATCCACTGTCTGAGGATGCGGGCTTCGGTGTCGGCATCGGTGGACTCGGGGGTGGGCTCTGGATGAGGGTGGTGGTTAGCTGGTCTTCGGTGACTTTGCTCCAGCAGCGGAGCGGCATCTGTTGAGAGAGGTGGTGGGTTTCTGGAAGGTGAAGTGGATGCAGCGATGGTCGGTCTAGTGGAGTTCGGTGGTGTGGTTGAAGGAGACGTGGGGGCTTGCGGAGAAGATGGGGTCGAGCGTGTGGCCGGCGGAGTGGGTGGGTGTTGTGACGAGTTGTCTGAGTCCGAGGTTGGCTATGTTGTCGATCAGGGTGGTAGAGTTGGTGAATGATACTCTACTCCCAGAAGGACCAGTAGCTTCTCAATGCCTTCAGACCCTCATGGGTGAGTAGTCACACTTTACAAATCCCTGATTGATTGAAAGTCTTCACCACACAAGGGGCCTTGGGTATCTAGAGGTCGTAGGCTCTCCAAGTAGGGGTTGTGAACAGGGCAAAGGCTCTTCCTAGTAGGTACTTTCCTACTCATGTCTGGTTCATTACCCATGAGGTCGGCTATCTGCAAAGTGTTCCGTACAGGGCAAATACTGTGCATAGTAAGGTTTGGTCACCTAATTGTGCTGGGCGTTTGTAGGTAGTGGGTTGTCCATGACAAATTGTTTACAGGTCAAAGGCCATGCACAGCAAGGGCTTACCAACCCATTCCTGCTTAATTGGCCTTATGAGGTCAGCTAGCTAAAAAGTTTCTGCCTCAAATCGAAGGCTATGCGCGGGAGGAGCTTGGTTCACATATGGGAACATAGGTTTCCGATGAGTAATTAATACATTACATGATTCTATGTCATTTAGAAATTCCACATCTGAAATACTGATTTACGGAGCACTTTTTACAGCAGTAGGTTAGATTATGTCATCAGTGATATAATCAATGATGTCATTGAACATATCATGAGTGATCTCTTAAGAGGATCTCTTGAGTCTTTTTTTGTAAATATTGCCTTCTTTTTACTCTAAGTCAGAGCCAGTCACATTTAAATCTTGTATTTGATTTTACCTCACTCCTGTCCAGTCCTAATTGTCAAAATACTTTGTTTAGAATCATTTTAATCAAATATGGGGAGGTGTGAAGATGTGGAAATATGTCAATGATTAATCTGCTTCAACATGATTTAAATAGGACAAGGCTGAGAACAAAAAAATCACTGGGAATGCAAATGTGACTATCCATTGCCATATTTACTTTGTAAACTACCCTATTAGGACTAGGGAGGAGTGAGTTACAAATCAAGTACTGTTGCAGGGATTCTGCTTAGAAACAGAACTATGCCTGAAACCACAGAACTTCAGCATGTGTGAACTGAGTCACCAGACCACATCGGTACCTATGGGCCCCAATCCAGACTAGCTCACAGTGCCTTACTTGCACTCCTAACCTTCCCAGAGAAGGAAGTAATTTGACACCCAAGAACACAACACTCTAGAACCTCTCAGGGATTACGGTGGCAGGTCATCTCCTGTCATTCTGACACTCATCCGTGCCCACGATAAACAGAAAAGACGTCACAGGTGAAAAGTAAAAGCAACTTAGTATGCACAGTTAGGCTAACATAAGCGACAAATCACAGTGGGTCTATGAGAAATACAAGTCAGCGCAAGCTTTTAATTCGACTGACACAGTGGTTCTTAACCTTTTGACTTTGTGGACCCCCACTTAATCATTACGTGAACTAGAGGGCACCTCACTGAATCATTATTGAAATTCAGGGCCTCCCATTGAATCATTAACGAAAGACAGAGACCATCTAAGCATTTTCAATGATTTGAACTGCAAAAAATACACACAAAATACTGAAAGAAACATTTAGCAAACAAATACACAAAATTGTCTACATTTTTATTTTAGTGGGGAGGTAAGAGCTTTTCTAAATTCAATTGAGGCTGCCCATCCTCAATACTGTATTATGTTTGGGGCATTTACACTGCTATCACAAATCAATCAGAAGATGCTTAATTGTTAGTCTCCAATTTCAAATCACTTAATATTTACAGACCATTTTACATTTTCAAATGTTACATTTTGCTTCTTTATTTGTGTACTTATGGGAATATTATTTAATTTTCTAAGCAATTATGGACCCCTGAGTTGGCTTTGCGGACCACCAGAGTTCCTGGGACCAGAGATTAAGAACATTCTCCTCTGGGCCTGAAGAGAGGTATTTGCAGCTGACAAAACCAATGCACTGCATGCTGCAGCCTGCAATTCCGAATGTAGGCCAATGCTATTGATCTGCAAAACAAACGCAGATGCGGTCTTTTTTTTCAAGATCAGGAATATCCATGTATCACCTCTCGCAAGAGATTGGTTTCAGCTTCTGCACAAACCGGGGTAAGATTTTCATGTGGTATCTCTTGAATCCTAAGATTTTCTACTTTTCTGATTCTCCATCTCAGATTTTGCAAGGGCTCTGTGCATTCTTATGAGACTAAGGAAGGTTTCCTATGCACATTAGCATATCAGAGAATATTTTAGCGGTCAGCATTTTGTGTACACTGGAATCAAGCAAGACAGATATTGAAATGTAATTTTGCTAAAAATTTGACCACTTTTTCTGATTTTAGAAAAGTTTACTGTCATTATGCCTCATCACTTTCCCTAGCACCCACCGACTGATCTTTATGATTTACACTTGATTTAGTCAGTTTGGAAAAGAGGTGCTGGATGCTGATACACATGGGTGGTGTGTGTTATTATGAGGTATTCGTAAGGAAGTTTGAGAGCCTTTTCAAACATTTACAAAGATTCCGGACAGAAGGGCATGTGACAATCTACAACACCTAGATCTAAAAGACACTAGAAATTGATGTAATCAGGATGGGGCTTTGATATGATAGAGCCAATCTAGAGCAGGCCCTAACCTTCTCATACCAGCCACCCAGCCTGAATGGGGAATGGAACATGACAAAATGATTTCCTTACTTAATAACAATCCTATTTAAATTCTGAAGTAATTTACGATAAAGGATGTTGGAAAATGGCCTTTTCTGAAGGGTCACCCCAAATGTTTTGCTTATCTCCACTTTTATTTACCTTCTATATGTTGGCTTTAGGACTCTGAGCACTTTACTACAGCTAACCAGTGCTAAAGTGCAATGGCTCTTTCTTTTAAACATGCCAGCATTGGCTAAAACCCAATTGTCATATTTAATTTACTTGTAAGTCCCTAGTAAAGTGCACTACATGTGCCCAGGGCCTGCACATTAAATGCTACTAGTGGACCTGTGGCATTGATTGTGCTACCCACACAAGTGTTATAACAATGGGGTGACCCAAAAGCCACTGAGCCTAGGTAGATAATGGTACAAAAAGATTATGTCCCAGTGGAAATCCAATGAAACAGAAAAATACATAATGCGTATTAATCAAAATAATCTAAACAAAGTCAAACACCACCATTAATTCCTTCCAAGCAATGGGTCTACTTTAATTGAATCATAATATTTGAATACATCAATACATACAATGGAAAATAAATCCTAAATGGATATATTCTTTAAAAACAGGTGCACAGAGGAGTGAAGTGATAGGTGTATAAGAAGGATTGTGAAAAAGGACAGTGGTGCATACATATATACATCAATCAGATACCTGTAAACTATCCCAACAGTGTTACTATCCAATCATTAAATGTCAAGTCATAACATATTTAAAGATAAACATTCTCTGTCATATATGTCTGAAGTGTCGACGTTTCGATCCCTAAACGGAACAGCCAATTTCAGGCATTGTGGGCGGGGTCTTCATCAGGACAAAGGTGAGGGTGGAGAGGGGTTATGGCACCTAGGGTCAATGACATAAGATTATTTGGGTGGTGCCTGCATAAAAGAGAAAAGATTTTTATATACAAATGTCATGGTGATTTACCAGTAGAGACTGCTCTATTGCTTTGGGCTGTATTTGAGAAAGGCTGGGCTCGTAGGCTCCTGTAAAAAGAGAGGAGACAGGATACTAGGACCTGTGTTCCTAGAGCTACTGAGGGGTAACAAATATAAATTATATAAAGATTCCAAGATAACAAACGTACTCAGACTTCTTAAAGATGTTCGAGGTGTTCAAAAAGTAAGGGCCCTGGTTGATGAGTAACCTGTGGCTGAAAAAGGTAATACCTATGTCACAAAATAGCCCTCTAAAATAGGTTGAGTTTTAAAGTGACATATTACATGCCAGTGCATGGTCGCACATTTACAAAAAACAGTACCAGTGATGTGTGTAATAGTGTATAATAACTGCCTTGTCAACATTAATATGCAATGTGCTTATAACCACTGTTATCAGTTTAAGGAAACCAAACTGTCAGCTTAAGAAGACAAACCCCGGGCATCTGTGTGTGACTCCGACTGAGTTACTTGTGTGAAAGAAAAAGCACCAACTGGTTCTCAATACATGATTACATGCATGAGTGCGAGTTCATCTTTGGAAGGCATATCGCGCCTGATGGGGGAGGTATAAGCAAGATATTTGCACTAGACTCCTGCTTAAGTTAAATAACCTTGTGACGCTTGAGCATAAATACTGCATGTGCTAGATGAAAATTAGGAACGAAAGCACTAGTTGAATGCAAATACATTGAAAGTATGTGCAATATATTACATCTCCGCTCTGTACAGATGCACCAAATGTCAAGAAGCGGGCTGTGTTGCATGCCCAAATTAAGCTGGAAAAGCTTTAATTAGTGAAGTGATTGTCCCAAATAAACTTCCGGGATGAGCAAGGTGAAAAAAAACCTTCAATCGTGCTTCAGTAAAAGCCATTATTTCAAAAATATACCAAAGATATGTGAAATGTATTACATCCCTGATTCGTTATGAGTAACAATGCATGAAATGTCACGAAGCATGCTGAATTCACTAGAAAAGTTGTTAACTAATGCTGTATGAATCATCCTCAAAACAGTGTATTACATCATTTAAAAAAGAGAGAGAAACGATTAAATCTCCTGACAATCAGGACGGTGACTGGTTACATACTTCCCGGCTCCACACAAGTAGCACTTTGAACATGTCTCAGACCTGCCATTGCACAGCCTGTGTGAGCAGTTTACACCAGCATGTTGACTTGCCATGTAAAACCCCTTGCTAAACCAGGGCCAGGAAAACGCTTGGTCACAGAGCGCTTTACAAATACTTCCAACATCAACATCAACATCAAACCTTAAACTCTACTTTTCTTACATAGAAAACAACCCTAATGCAGACCATAGGTAGCCTTTAGGGCAGAGTGCTGTGTAATCAAAAGATAAGACATGTACTTTTATGTTTTGCATGTCCAGGTAGTAAAAAACAACCAACTTATTTTTTCACTCCTGAGAGGCCTACTTCTCTCATATGTTAACATTGGGTATTCTTTATTATACTTAATACGCAGAAATTCCTAATGGAGAGAAGATGGAGAAGTCATGCTTAGTACCTCTGGATTGATAATGACAAATCCTCTTTAATGGTAAAGTTGTATTTGTAGTGACCATTCTGAATATGCCACTTTCAGAAAGTTGTGAATTTTCCTGCTCTTAACCATTTGATCTCTGTTGCCTGTTTCTGATCACTGACTAGGTTGGGTGACAGCTCACTTTGTGTATTCCCTCTAGACAGTCCCAAACAAAGGAAGATGGGCTTTACTTCATGAATCTTCCTGAGAGGAAGAGGGAGGAGCAGGGCACAGCCTCACACTGAATAGACGTGGCCCTGTCCATACACAAAGGGCTGTCCTAGTCATAGTCATAGTCAGGGCTGCATACCCTCTGTAGTAATTCTGGAGCCAGGGCATGATGAAGGGCCTGCGTGCACTTCAAAGGTCCATCTTTGATGTCACCCTCACGTCAAAGGCACAACTGGGCAAAAGGACTGGACTGCTGACCCTACCAACTCAATACACTTCTGGACCTGAAAAGAACTTGCCTAGAAGAGGAACCGCTGTACTAAGGACTGCTACACTGCTGGACTGCTGCTCTTGAAGACTGATGCCTTGCTGTACTGTCTGTGGCCTACTTCTTTCTCTGACTGGGCCTTCATCACTTGACCCAGAGTGACTCCAATGGCTAACAGACTAGCTTCCTGTTGTCTAATGACTCAGTGACATCAAAATCTGTTACTCTGCTCCTATGACTGGTTCTTTGGAAGTGAACCTAGGTGCTTACTCCAGTGAAACCAATGCATCCTCTGCTGCAAGAAGCCGAATTGACACATTCTGCTTGTGCAGGAACAGAACCAGTGCACCGCATTTGGAACCTGAGCATCGCCATCAGAACATTTGCATCAGAACTGCTGCATTGCCACCACTGCTGAAGGACAATTGATTCATCTCTTCATTTGCATGGAGAAACCCAGGGCATCGACTTAGGAACCAATGTATCTTGGAACTGGTGCTTTGTCATCGGAACCGCTGTAAGAGACTCGTCCAATCGCAGCCACAGCTGAAGGATGGTTGACGCATCCCTTTGTTTGCATGGAGAAACCTGGCACATTGGCTTTGGAACCAACACATCTTGGAACTAGCTCTCGTCTTCTGAATCAACGGATCGCCACCCTTGCATGATGAAAATCAACACTTCTTGTGTTTTGACCATGATTAAGGTACCTTTGCTCAGAGAGCCCTGTGTGGGTCTTGTATCCAGCCCGTCCCCCATCACAGTCGACCTGAACTCTTGACTTTGTCCTGGTCCATAGATATAGAGGGAAAGATATTTTCCAAGAGACCCATAACATCTGCAAATCATGGCGGTGGAGAGCATGACAAAAAATCTGAAATGTCTCTGAGTTTTCTCAGTCTGCATGAGAAACCTTTCAGGTTTTTCAGAAACTAAAATGCTTGCAGGTACATCCATTAAAAGAAAAACCAGTCGCAAACGTGCAGATTCTCAGAATCTGCCCCTTTGCGACTGGTATTTTTTCATTTGGGATACATCATCCCAAATGCAAAAATCGCAATTTAAGTAATCTCTAAATTGCGATTACTTAAATTGCATTAAAGGAATCGCAAATTGAGATTCCTTAAATGCAATGCATTTAAGTAAAAAATCAGCGATTTTGCTAATAGGGGTCGCAAATTACCATGAAGTTGAACTTCACGGTAATTTGCAAAAACGTTGAAAAATGTACTTTTGTGCATTTTTCAAAGTTTCATGTTGCGCACACACATGCCCTAAGGGCATGTATGTGTGCAACATATGTGCACAGGTCAATTTCAGGGGTGCAACAGGGTGTCCTTTTGACACCCTTGCTCCCTGAAATTGCATGCGCAATTTGCGAGAACCTATTGGTACTCACAAATTTTGCGCTTGAAATTTTCCATTCATTCCTATGGGCCTGTGGCCCTTAGGAATGAATGGGAAGCCATTCCTATTTGCGACTCGCAATTTGCGAGTCGCAAATAAGGAATGTGTAGGAATCGATATTTTTACATCGATTCCTACATGCATAGACTTTTGCGAGTCCTTAATTGCGATTCCTTAATTATCGCAATTAAGGAGTTGCAAAATCCTACCTTGATGCATGTGCCTGTTGGTGAGCTCATGGCATGGTGCTCTACCTAGCATTATATTTTTGGTGAAATGCTTCTGCGCTCTCATCAATGGGATCACTTTCCTTAGCAATTACTCACCAATGCGAGCAGAGGTGGTGCTTCTGTCACCCTAGTGGTTTGCCAGTCCTAATCAAATTCATAAGGTAACCATTTTCTAGTTGTTGTCGTTCAGAATTGTTTAGTAATCATAGAGATGATTAACCCTTTTAACCATGCCTTTAATGCATGCCACATTTTCTATGATTTTAGTACATACATGTGTTATCATAAAGCAAGGAAATGTAGGCAAAATGTAAGTATATTATTTGCTACAAACATATAGAAAGAAATTCACTTCATCTTAAATTCAGGGCACGCTATTAATGATAAAGAAAGAAAACTTGTCTTCTGCAAATGTTGCAATAACTGTGCTAAATGAAACCATTTGTGGTGCTTAAAATATTTGCCAATAAATTATACAGAGATTTTATGTTGGGAACAAACTTAATTACAAAGAAACAGAGCAGAAATATTAAAAAATACGAATAACTATTTCAGGGCCAAGTATGTCCCTGGATGAATTCTGTTCATAATACAAGCTGGATTATTATCACCTACACAGAAAGAAAACAGTCAGGATAAAAATGTTTGCAAACAAATTCTAGATAAAAAACAGCTTGAGGGATAACTGTTTACAAGAAACTTTGAAGGCAGCACATGAATTGACAAAAGCGATTTGCAATAAAGGGGAGTGTAACTTTAACAGAGAGATTATTAAAAAGGAATGGGTAATACACTGGGAAGATATGCACAAAAGATCAATTTGTTTGGGAAACAGAAAGGTTCACTATAAACTAATGTTTATCTAGTATTGCACCCTTGATAGCCATCCCCACAAGCTTTCAAATGCTTGTTCAAACGGTTAGAGGGGTAGGAATCACAAATGGGATTTTTCATATACGTGTTACCCTATATCAATCACTTCTGGGATGGGAAGCTGCTGCGTGTGATCAACAACATAGTGGGATATTTTATGTGTGCTACTGTTACCTTGCAGTGATTAAATAGGGAGTCATAATACTGTGAATTATAAATTGGGTTTCTGTTTGGCAGGGGTATGCACCCTGTCCAAACAGGAGCGACAATCCTAGTCAGTGTAAGTTACTACACAACCTATATTATCCTGTGTTCACCCTCTGTTAGCTTGGCACAGAACAGTCAGGCTCAATTTAAGAGATAATATGTAAAATATTTGTGCAACACATAAACAGTAAAACAGTGAAAACACCACAAAAAGACTCTCTACCCGGTTAGAAAATTAAAGAAGAACTTTACCAGATAAACATGAGCAAAATGATAAAAATTCAATATGTACCAGTCGAGATATGAATTTTTAAAAATTAAATGCAAAAAATAGCTCTTAGAAGCAAGTAGCGCCCAAGGAGTTAATTGGTTGCGCTGGACTGGGACAAAATGCAGGCTGACCACAATGGAGCATGATTGGGATACAGTACCCACACAGGGCCTGCTGAGAAAAAGTGCCTTGATCCTGGTTTTAATAGAGGGATAAGTCGATGATTCCCACAAAGTTGAGGTGTTGCACTGAATTTCTCCACACAACTGTGGTGATGTGTTGGTACTGTAAGCAAAGCAACACTTCTGAAGTGCGGTGGTTCCTAATGTGAGGTGCAGGGTTTCTCCACTCTGTAGAGGGGATATGTCAATCTTCTACATGTGTCAGTTCCGAAGCACTGGTTCTGAGCCTGATACAGTGGTTCCTAGTGCAATGCACCAGTGCGGTTCCCCCAATAGCGACTATGCATTGATTAATCTCTTGCAGCGTCGGTTCCACTGGATTAAATGCCTAAGTCAATTTCCAAGCATCCAGAACTGGGGTGGCACCACCTGGCAGGACAGACTCACAAGCAGATGAGCCCAGGTGGTTTCTAAGTCTCTTGTATCACTGAGATGTAGGCAACATATTGTATGAAAGGAAGTCCTTGAAGTCACTTTGGGTTCAAGTGATGCAAGTCCTTCTCACCCAGGCAGAGAGGGAGAGAGTAGGTGGGTAACACAGCAAGACAAGAGTTCAATAGAAAGCAGTTCCAGCAGAATGGCAGTCCTTGAGCAGCACACCAGATCCTATTCTTCCTGGCAGAGGGGTCACAGGCCCAGAAGTGTAATGAGTTGGTGGTGTCAGAGGTCCAGTACTTATATCGAGTTGAGACTTAAACGTGTTGGAGGCTTCAAAGAGTTGCATTTGAAGTGCACAAGTCCATGCCTTTCCTGCTCTGGCTCCGGACTCAGCACAGGTGGGCATGCAGCCCTTTGAGGGGGGGGGGGGGCAGGATAACAGGATACAACCCTTTCAGGTGTAAGGGTCAGCTCCTCCCTACTCTACTGTCCAGGATGGCCCATCAGGATGTGGATGGCCCATCAGTCACACCTAAGCTCCTTTTGTGTGTGGCTGTCTAGAGAGAATGCTCAAAGACAGCTGTCCTGTCACCCACTTCAGACATGTATTTGGAGGCAGGCAAACGGCACTGAATGGTTACAGTAAGAGAAATGCCAACTTTCTAAAAGTTATAGCAAACAAAGGGGTTGGCCTCATAAAGTCAGTAAGGCTGAGCCACCAAAAAGTTACACAAACATACAATGCCAAAACTGGCTGATCCTTTTTGACTCCAATTAATTTGTGGCCGCTATATTCAATAAAAGCCATCACCATGTATTTTTTTATAAACCTAATACAAATGCTTTTGTTTTTGTCACACACAGAAGTTCAAATACAAAATTGAATCAGAAATGTTCTTCCCTTCCACCAACATGAATTAATACACAACAGTGGATACAGACAAAATGATAGTAACAAATAAATGTGAATACAACAATGCACAAAAAACCCATATAGAATACAATAATGAATCAGTTCTTATTTTACGATGTCTAGAACAAAAGCTCAGAATAAGTAACACATATATTCATGTATATAACACTTCAAATGAATTCAACTGCTCTCTTTTATATGGACAGTGCACCTCTGACAAATCTTGACTTCTGGAGCAAGGTTGAATTTTTAGAAAATATAACAATTGATGTTTCCCTGGATTTCAGTGTCACTCTTTTAAAAAAAAAAATGTTTTATCACAGTATGAGTACAAATGTTGGTTAACGTGTTTCGAAACCACTAATCATCATGCCTGGTGTTCTTAGGACACAGAACTGATATCCACTCTATAAAAATAAACAAATATTGACATATTACTGTCAACACAATGCTATAGTGTGTCTGAAATACCTCAAGTTTGACACCATTATAACCTCCAGGGGCTTGAAGCATTGGCACAAGTATGCTAGTCAAATTCTTTTACCTGGAACACATTAGTAAGTATGTCTTGGTTACAATACCTAATATACTTCAATGAAACCCACAAGGGTGGCAAATGTCACCGACGATATTTTAAAAAAACAACTCAGGACTGGTACTCACAGAAAAAGGAACTGATAACCCTCCTTCGTAATGCGATCTCCAGTTTAATTCAGATTCCATGTTTGGAAAAATAAAACAATCTACCACAAAAAATGTTCCCTTTTTTTTTTTTTTTTTATATTTTTATTAGAGTTTTTATAGGCACACGTATGGCGTTACACAGAATACGCAGAATACAAGTACATATGTAAATCAAACTCTAGACAGAAATTTATACAAGATAAAACACTTTACATCCATCTATACCACTAGACATAACAACAATAGTTAAATCAATTATAACTTTCATTTATCCTTTCTTTCCATCGATGAACTGGTTCCCAAATTTTCCTTCCCAACCTCCTTGCCCTTCTTCCTTTCCTAAGATAAATGCCTTTTTCTAGATTAAAGGTACCCAATAACAAGGCAATCCATTGTTGAATTACTGGAGGTGTTTTATCCAGCCAAGCTCTGGCGATCAACAATCTATACACCGCCATTGCTACAAACAAAAATTCACCATAATCACCATCAAACCCTCTAACCCCTAACATAATTACGGTTGGTGTTAACGTGACGTCCAACCCAAGTGTACGACCCAAAAATTCTTCAATACCCTTCAACAATACTCTTAATTGAGGACATAACGCGAACATATGTATACTATCAGCTGCTGGAGTGCTACAACGAGGGCAGGTAGTCCCTGTAATACCTCCCCACTGTGCAATGCGATCCGGTGTATGGTAGAGTTGATATAAAGTTTTATAGTGTTGAGATTGAAGTGGGGCAGAGCAAAGAACGGAGCATCCTAATTCCAACGAGTCCGAGAAATATCGGCCCTGTATTCCTAATTTCCCTGCCCATTTATTGTCATATTTTTTGATATCGTCTAACTTCAACTCTACCAGGATGGCGTAAAAATGACGGATAGAACACACCCCGCCTTGTTCTATAGCATCCAGAATATTATTTTTTGCAAAGCCAGCCTCTCCCCCATTTTTTGTACTGAGAAAACTCCTGACCTGCAAATACTTAAAAAAGCTCTGCCTGACAATATTAAACTTTGCCAACAAGTCAGAGAATTGCAATATCTTCTCATCTGGGCCCAACAAATCCCCTATTTTTGTAATTCCTTTTCTGTACCATTCTGCCATAGTAGCATCAGCAAAGATTAACGGTGGGAGGGTTTTGTTCCTGTAAAGTCTAGTGTATCTATTAAATCTGCCCAACCCGCACTTTTTAGCTACAGCTGTCCAAATGTTATTCGCCGCTAAAACAGTCTTAAATCGGGTACGTTTATAATACGAAAAATCAGCGCAACTTAAAAAGGCATTTGTTGTTTCAGAACCCAACACAATGGAGTACACCATGGTCGAAAAGCCGTTAACATTTAAATCCGCTCCGCTTGCACCAATCAAGCCCTGCATATATTGAAGAGCCGAAGCCCAATAATATAATCTAAAATCTGGGACCCCCCACCCCCCCCAGCCCTTGGTAGAGTCATGAATTTATAGGCCCGCCTGGTCTTCCCATATGACCAAATAAACTTATTCAAAATTGATTCAAGCTTATTAAACCAAGAGGATTCAAACATTAGGGGTATTGTTCTAAAAAAATAAAGAAACTTAGGGAGTATAAGCATTTTAATCACATTGGTACGACCCACTAATGAGAGTCTAAGATTGTTTATCCTAACCAAATCTAGGCTTATTTTCCTCACTAAAGGAGACAAATTCCGTTCTACCACTGTCTCAAGATTAGCTGATATTTCAACCCCTAAATAAACTGCTGCCGGAACCACTCGTATGTCATCACAGCATGCCGTTGAATTCTTAATGATTTGAGTTTTAGCGCTGTTGAGCTTATAACCAGAGATTATACCAAATTTTTGGGCCTCTTGTTCAATTTCTCCAATTGCCATAGATGGGTCCGGAGTAATTATAGCAACGTCATCTGCGTACGCCAATACATTAATCTCTAAACCATTCGAACAAAGGGGAGGAATTCTAGGATAAAAATTAAGATAACGTAGATAGGGATCCATATAAAGTGCGAAAAGAAGTGGAGAACTCGGACAACCTTGCCTTGTCCCTCTTTTTATCTGTACCGCAGCTGGGAGTTCTCGATTAATTCAAATTCTAGCCGTTGGTGTCTTATATAAAACCTGGATTGCTCTAATAAACCCTTCACCAAAACCATAGTGCCGCAGTACCTCCCACAAATACCCCCAGGCGACCCTATCAAAAGCCTTCTCGGCGTCAAGGAATAAAGCTGCGACAGGGCCACCTGAAATTTCCATAGCATCGAAGGAAGTGATCACTGTTCTAACATGTTCCATAGTACCCTTCCCTGGGATAAAACCATGTTGGACTGGGGAAACTAACTTCTCTATAACAACCGCCAGTCTAGTTGCCAGAATTTTCGAATATAGTTTCACATCCGCATTCATTAGGGCTATAGGTCTATACGACCCAGGGGCTGTAGCAGGTTTGCCTTTTTTCAGAATAACTATAATTTCGGTGCCTCCCCATGAGTTTGGAATCGAAACCTCCCTCTGAGCTTGAGTAAGCATGTCCATTAACTCCAACCTGAGAGCAGCTAGGAATGTTTTGTAGAACTCCACGGGGATCATATCTGGGCCTGCAGCCTTTGATGATGGAAGATCTGCTAGGGCTGATGTCAATTCTTCAAGTGTTATATTAGAATCCAGTTTTCCCCTTTCGGCTGCCTCTAGCTCATTAAATTGGAGATTTCCTAAATAGCCCCTGATTTTATCGCTACACTCCTCAACTTCCGAATCATATAACTCTGAATAGTATTTCCTAAACTCTTCTCTTATATCTGCGGAGTTAGTAATCGAATTGCCTAATCCATCTTTCATACTCTTGATATCTCCTGCAGCGATCTTCTGTCTCGTTCTAACAGCAAGAATATGCCCCACTCTTTCGCTCAGCTCGCAAGCCTGTTCTTTCTTTGCCAAATAGTTTGCTGCTGTTTTATTAGCGATATTTTCAGCAATTCCAGCCTTTAATACCGTAATTTCCAGCAGCTGTTGGTCCAAGGGGCTTCCGAGCAAGATTAACCTACCCAGCTCCTCCTCTGCAGCTAAAAGGGAATTAACTTGTTGTTCTACCCTTTCTCTTTCCACTTTCTGCCTAAACGTTGTAAAGCTAAGCGTCTCACCCCTTATCCCTGCTTTGAACGCATCCCAAGCATTGCCACTGCTAGTACTCCCCTTATTGATACTCCAGAACTCTCTAATCCACCTATCCATATGGTTGCAATACCCCTCGTCTTTTAGAAGAGCTCTCTCGAATGTCCACCTATATACCTTCCTTATTATCCCGCTTAGACTAACTGACAAAATTAAAGGATTGTGGTCCGAAACAAGACGAGGTAGTTTCCTAGCCTGTGAACTTGACAGCAAGGAATTGGAGATTAGAAAGTAATCCAACCTTACCATTATTCTATGAGGGGCAGAAAAAAAAGTATCGCCATCTGCCTGAGGATAAAGATTAGCCCAGACGTCAGACATAGCATTATGTAATGCCATGTCTACTATTGCCCTATGCACCCTCTTTTTGCGCCCATTATACCCATGCTCAGCTTGCAACTCGATCCCAGAAGGACGACTAATGTTAAAATCCCCACAGCATACAATGGGTTCGGGCCAGGTTGGTAACTCTTGATCCAAGAAATGAAATATATCGGGATCGTCGCCCGTTGAACCATACACAGAAACCAGTTTAAACCTAGCTCCTCTAAGGCTTACCTCTATTATAACCCACCTCCCCCATATGTCTTCTTTTTTCCTAGAAACTATACATTCCCTACCTCTCCCTAGTATAGCTACTCCGCGGGTCTTTGAACCTTGTTTTGTATATGCTAATACTTTAAAGCCCAACTGTTCTAACAGATATCCCTTTCCTCCTTCCACGTGAGTTTCCTGCAAGCAGATTAAATCTGGGTACATTGATTTGCAAAATGCTGAAACCCGTAATCTTTTCTGAAGATCATTAAGGCCACAGACATTCATCGACATAATTCGACAAGACATTAAAAAACATCTAGAATTGGTACCAGCTCTCTATTCCATCTCTCGGTTTCTTCTCTTACTTCCCCCTTCCAAAAAATAAACAGATCCTGTGACTGTTTCTGCAACTGTTTCTCAATGTAATTCTGCGTGTGCAACGTGTGCCATTTTCTCCCCCCCTGCCTCTCCCCCCCTCTCCCTGAACCCCCCCCCCACACTACCCCACCCCCACCCTCCCCTACAGGCAAATAGGTCACCCATGACCTATGTGTGGACGCTAGGGAGACAGCTGTCGCCACCCCCTCCCCACCACCGTTCGGTCACCCAGAGAGAACCCTTAACTGTTACTCCTTGTACCCCAAAGTTTCCACCATATATGCCTTCGCTTTAATTTCAGAAAAGAACATTTTGAATTGACCTTTGGTAACTATCTTCAATTTAGCAGGGTACAACAAATAAGCCTCGGAACCCAAGGCCTGAATGTGGGGAATCAACTGCCTCAGTCTCCATCTGCGCTCGACTGTAGTATGGCAGAAATCCGGCCTTGCAAAAAAGCTACATTATTAAATGTACGTCTAGATTCTGGTTTAGCCTTATCCAATATGAGTTGCCTCAATAGAAAATTCCCGACATAGATCAGCAATGCCCTCAGGCGCCCCTCTTGGGCACCCGATTGACCCCTTTTGACAACAAACGGAAAACGGTGGGCCCTTTGTATCTCCGTCTCCCACTGCCAGGTTGCTAATTCAGGGAAAGCCCCTTTTAGGAGGCTAACAACAAACAATCTGTGGTCCTCCCCTTCCAGTCCTTCTGGCACACCTAACAGTCTAAGATTGTTGCGGCGCTGCCTGTTTTCATACTCCTCCATCTTCCAGTTAACATCCTCAGCCACCTTTTGATGCTCTTGTTTATACATTTTCAGATCTCTCAGCTCATCTTCTACTTTACCAGTTCTTTCCTCCACGTGTGTAACCCTCTCCACCACCTCATCCTGTCTTTTGCTTATTTTCCTCAGTTTGTTCTGAATTTTCCTTGACTCCTGTCTTGCTCTCCTACTTTCGCCTCTAGCCTCGGATTGCATTAATTTAAGCGTATTAAATAGTAAGTCAAGCGTGACCGGAGGTTGAGGAGATTGTGATGAACCTTGATCACCAGCCAACATAGTGGGACTGTCTTGCTCCATAAAAGATAGGGTGGTGGTAGAATAGTCCCAGGCTAGCTTTTTAGTAGGGTCGGTAGTGCTGCCTGTCGTAGAGGGCTTTCTTTTAAAAAGGCGCTTCTTCTGCGTGTTTCTCTGTGCCGGCGAACTACTGCCTGTGTCTATACCAGTCGACTCATTTGTACTGATTTCATCTGAGGGCAAAGACTGAGACTGTGACTGTGAGTCTTCATTCACGGAATAGAATTTGTCTGGGGAGGCGGCACCATCGCCGATACCCACTTCGGCAGAAGCGGAAGGCTCTTCTCCTAATTTAATACAATTGCTTTCCAAGTCCATAGTTCCCGCCCAATCTAGAGTACTGGGTTCAACAGCTGAATATTCAACACATGTTGTTGCATCAGGCAACTCGGTAGTCCCTGCAAGGCTGACTAACGTATTTTTGCACACAATTGCCTTCTCAGCCCGCTCCATACCTGGTTTGTCTGGTTTGGCTATCCCAGGCCAGGTTGCCTCCAGAACTGGCTCGGGCGCTAGCTCTGACCCCTTTGCTACAACCACAGCATCCGGAGCGTCTACAGCAGGCATTGAATCCGCCATCACAGAATCCGATTGTTTCTCAGGTTGCCTAGCAACCGCAGCTCCAACTCCAGCTCCGGGACCCAAGGCGTTCATGGCGGCAGCGCGAGCACCTCCCACAACCAGAGCACCGGCAATACTGCCATGCACCCCGCCGCCCACAGGTACGTTTGCAAAGCTCTATGAAACCGTGGGTTGGCGCAGGGCATTTTCCTTTGTCTTGATTTTATTCATACTCGTCTTCCCCGACTCCTTCGACTCCTTCGATTCCTTCGGGAGACCAGCGGCGTCAGGGCCGTTTTTCTTTACCATTGTTTTTTTTAATCCAGTGGCCCCTTTCTGTGAGGCACTTGAAAAAGGGGTTCTTGAGTCCGCTTTTATTTCCGTTTTATTTTTCTCTTTGGAGACTGCTCCTCTCTGGGGGTCAACGTCGGTGTCTTTAGCCCCCCCCTTGCCATCTTTTGCTTCATTCCCCCTCTGCGTGCGGGGTGACATCTCAAACCAGGTTCAAACCAAAAATGTTCCCATTACTCAAAACAAAGCAGCACAACCGAAATGCTATTTACAATTTGGGTCCCAGACATTTCTAAAAAACGCCTAGTGGAGTCCAGGATGGTGTGATCTAAATGGATCCCAACAAGTTGTTTACCATGCATGCCCTGCAAACATAAAACTTAGGCTAAAATAGCAGATTTTCCTCATATTTGTATAAGGAAACGTTTCAAAATCTGCTGGGATCCACAAGATTATTCATATGTTTACATATTATACATTTAAAATTGCATGTTATAATTAATTAAATGTGTCATGGACCCAAATACTGTAGCTACCCATATTTATGAATGGGTCAATTTTCATGAGGAAATTGGTGATGTTTCCTTTTAGTAATTTGTGGCCCTCCTTGTTGCAGGCCCAGCAACACAGATGAGGTGCAACGTTTTTCCGATTGTGAGGTTACAGAATACTGGGACATTTGCTAATATCAATTGAATTTCTCTCTAATGTTTGCTTCCATGTCTAAGCCAGTGTGCAAGAAACAACATGTTCGGCAGTCTGAATCTCATGAAAGTGCAGGTAAACAACTGCACCAATAGCCACTATTCCTAAACGTATTATTTTGTTCACATTTAAAAAATGCAGAGATTTCTTTCACTCACATTTTTCCTTCATTAGATTTTACCATTTGAATTAATGTGTGGTCGGTACACAATAACAAATCATTATAAGCTTCTGTTCTGATATTTGCTCAGAGTAGAGAACAAACAAACACTATGTATCTTTGTGGCCAGAAAAGTCTAGCAGTATTTACTTTTGTAATTTGGCCATCGGGCAAAGCATTACAGCTGAAAACACCACCTATTGCTATTTTTCCAACGTATTCACCTTTTTTATTTCAACAGTTTAGTTCTTGGGACATCTAAATATCCCCTTACTGAATGTCTGATTTGTGTCTACTTTTCAGAAAAGTATAGCTGTTCACCAATGGCTTTCTCATCTGTGTTCACCACAAACTGCAAATAGGAAGAAACCACAAAACCTTGAAAAAATAGACCACTCAGAAAAATGCAAAACATAGGTATAAAAATGCTATTTGTTTACAAATCCGCCATTTTCCGCACTCTGGAAGGAGGGCGATCTTAGCCCTGCAAACATTTTGCTGATGCCATCTTTAGAAAAAAACATATAGGGCCATATTACCAAGATGTGCGTTAAAAAACGCACATCACACATTTCCCTATCGCCGGCTATCGCCGGATTTTATCGCCGTGTTAGCGCGTCATTATCAATGCGCAAGATGTAGGTGATATTAAATCCGGCGATAGCCGGCGATAGGGAACATTAGCGTGTGAAAACAAGCGTTGTTGTCACGCGCTAATGTATGCCTTGATAATATGGGGGGGGTGGATTCAGCTTTATGATCCACACCCCCATGTTATCAATGCCTAACACCTGATCAGAGCAGGCATTGGGAGACCTGCGATAAACGAGTTTATCGCAGGTCTCCTTCTCCCAACGCCTGCCTTGGTAATAGGGCGTTACCACCTCCAACCACATTTTACATGTGGTTGGACGTGGGAACGCCCACTTTGCATGTCATTAGCGATGTTTCTCGCTGACATGCAAAGTGGGCTTGAGGCAGGCGTTAGCATGCCCTTGTTAATAGGGCGCTAGAAGTGTCGCCGCTTTCTCGGCACCATTCGCCGAAAAAGCGGCGATACTTCACCTTGGTAATATGGCCCATACTTCCTTGTACAGCATGTTTTCACATTTCTTTAAAAACATATATATATGTTGTTTCATTCCAGGGGAATAGGCAAACTCTGGGCACCTCTGGAATCTCCAAAATCTGTTAAAAAGAATGATACAAATATGGTCTGGATTCCATTTGGGGAAAACAGTTAGGAAGAATTAAGCGCAAAGTCTCTGAACCATCCAAAAAGGCGCAGTACTATGTGTGTGTGTGTGTGGGGGGGGGCGGTTATACAGGTGGGTGGACCAACTCAGCATGTTAGGGTTGGGCGATTTCCTGCCCCTTTCTCTAGGGTACTGAAAGTGATTTTTAAGACAGAATACATATTCCAGTCGAGAAGAATTTCTGGGCCAAAATGTAAAGTACACCTCTGAAGTGAGTCTGCCTTTTGATCATCTTGTCCCTTAGTATACTGTCTTCACATTTGAGAATCTAGGCTACCTCTCCCTCTGCTTTAGAATTACTATCTTTTCTAAATGTCCATGTTTACGTTCTGCTGTTGCTGTGAAATAAAGTGGCAGCGTTTCTTGGAGAGCCAATCATATACTTTGAAAGGGAAACCGTGAAAACACTGCAAGAATTATAAGTTTACCTCTGTTCTTGACCCCACTCTGATTAAAATTAACTATATAAATAGGCAGCTTGCGTGACCACATATTGAAAATATACAGACAGAGCTTTTGACACATGTACCTTTCATAGGGCTATTAATTTGGCGTATCTGCATATCATAGTAGAGGAGTTAAGTTGCATTGCACCATAGCATATTTTAATAGTGGAGGGAGCGGGCCTTGGAGGTAAAGGTTTGCACGATCTTATGCACATGATGTTTGTTTGCTCTAAGAGGTAAAATACAGAAAGTGAACAGTGGACTTTATTGTGGGGTTGGGGTCACTGATGGCATCAGCAGGTCTCTAAAGGAGTTAGCCTGTGATTAAATATTTGGGAAGGGGGGGTAGACTGATGGTTTCTGTGAGGTAGGAAGGTCTCCATCCTTGGCTGATGCCCTGCTCTCCGTCCTTTCCCTTGGCCTGATTTGGGAGTCTCAAGGAGTGCTTCACTGTTGACAATGGCCCCAACATGTCCCAGCAGTGAGCTGAAAATCCGCTCAGCACAGCCTGGCTCATGGCCCATCATCTATCTCTGGGTGATGGCCCTTCTTGCCAGGCCTGAGCACACCCCAGTATCATTCTGTGGGGCTGATCAAATCGCTACTCTCAATATGTACCCTTCAATAAGGTTTAGTTAACTTCTGGGCAGCATTTACATCTCTCTTTAAAATATATTTTAAGGTGATATATTGACCTTTCGGCAGAGCAGAGTGGCGATACTGCGGGTATTGATCTTTAGCACAATAAACTAATTTCCCATGCTGCCAACCACCTCTGGCACATGCCAAATGTGTTACCTCAGCTTTCTTGCAAATCACTCAAATGGTGCCAAAGTTATTAACCCCTTCGATGCTGATGACGGCCCCCAGCCGTCATGCATCACGGTGGGCGTGTGCTGATGACGGCTGGGGGCAGTCATGAACCCGCCCACTTCCAAAAACGCCGCACAGGCGCAGCATCGTGGTCGCGTCCAAGGTGTTAAACACTCCGTCCTTGCCAAAAGGTTTCCTCCCTAGCCTCACTGTCTTTCAAATACAATTTGCCTTTCTCTAACTATGAGATCATATAAACGTACCTGCAATGAAGATGAAAACATTGCAGCCAGAGGAAACTATTGTTACCTTTGCCTCAAATTGTAAAGTGCTCTGATATCCTTCGGGATCAAGTTTGCGCTATATAAAACTTTATAAATAAATCGTTATTTATGACTTTCTCTTTAACCTTACAGCCTTCTTTCTGGTCTCCAGAAAAACTGGAATCAATGCTCTGGGATTAACAGGAAATTAAACATGAAAATACCTTGTGGATTGTACACATTTGGCAAAGGATAGTAGGGATATTAGCAAATAACACTCTTTGAGCATCATCTGTCTGTACCGCTCCTGACAGTTCGGCCTGAAACTCAAAATATCGAAAGTAAGGTAAACATGTCAAGTGTTTGTGTATTTTCATACAGCATTTTTACTGTATCATGTTTTATACACCCCTCTTAAACTCTACCCCTCCTCATTAGATCCGAGTGAAACCTGACATTTCTGCACTGGTCCTGATTTGCTAATAGCCTGCAAAATGTCATGCAGATTTATATAAAAAAGCCATTCTTATCCACAAACTGACACTTTTTGACCCTCACTTTAATTGTCCCCCCTTGAGTGATCTACATATAATCCAAACATTTAAAAAGTAAGCTAAACATGCACGACACTCCCAAATATTTTACGGATCTGTGAAACTGTGCAAATGTTATTAATTAATCAATTTTCTTTTGGCTCTCTCTTCAAGTCCCCTCACCCACATAAGGCTCCTGAATGGGGCATAACTGGCTAACTTCCTTCTAAATTTATTTTGATTGATTGATTCATTCATTAATTCCACTCTCCCTTTGTTGGATCTGCACAAAACCTCCAGGGTAGGACTGGGACAGAAAATAAGCCTGTCACCAAAATCTAAGTGGCTCTCATTAGTAAATTTGCTAGCCGAAAAAGTGGCCCATTTTTGAAAATTGGGGCAGGTTAACCTTTAAAGACACGCTGTATAGGAGTTTTGCAAGGTATAGAAGACTGTATGTATTTGAGCTTGCATGCAATGCTTGTTTTAATATGATGGAACTCACCAGTAAAAGCTAGCCGAGTCGACCATAAAATAAACATACAAACAGCTAAAAAAAACTGCCAAACGAATTGTCCTTTCAGGACCAGCTCCCCAGGCATTGCGTGTTTCCCCATATTGCCAGTCTCACTCTGGAAACCTGCTGTACTGAAAGAAGACTAAAAATGCTAAATTATCTGGGTTGTGAGAAAAAAAAAAACAGCTTTTATTTCCTCGTGGAATCCCACGAGGCTGTGGCTGCAAAAGCAGCCAAGCCTCACCACCCTCCTGCCGGGTCCCTGCCAACCTTTTCCTCTGGCAATCACAAACCATGCAAAACTATTAAAACTAAAATTATTCCTTTGTTCTACCTCAAAAATCTAACTTTGGGAATCGTGTTTTTCACCATTTCTGCATAAGGAAAACATCTAAAAAAAAACTTGTATTGCAGTGAATTGTAGTAATTATTTTCAGGTAAACTGAAGAACTAATCTCTGATTAGTCTCACACAAGAGTGGCCCTCTATCAATACAATGTTTTCAAGACCCACACTTAAGAATCATTTTTAAAGTTCTATGATAGTAGGCATACATAGATTCGAAAAACTGACTTACATATGCATTGGCGAAGATGACCATGATGATTTTGTTTCTTTGCTTGATGTTGTTGAAAAATAATGTGGTGCGGAAATTGGTGTATGTGCAATTAGCAGGAACAGAGATTAGAGCAATGACAGGGTCTCATCATTAACAAGTGTGGTGGCTTAGTGCAGAGCCAAACGCCCTGCGGTATTTATCTGTTTACACTGCTGTCTGAAATGTCCTGCAAAGTATTGTTTAAAAAAAACTGGGAAACAACAAAAAACACAATTTGAGAAGCAGAGGTTTGGAGCAGAAACGGGTGGTTTCTCATTAGAGATTGTGAGCAATAAATAGTGTTCAAGAGAATCTCCTAGGTATTATCCTTAGAAGCCTCTTCCCTCGAGGCCATCAACACTCCATGCACAAACACAATTTATATTAGGGGGGGGGGGGGATTTGGACTCTTCGTGGCATTTCTAACTAATGAAGTAAATTGTGTTAGTTTCATGGGTCTCATTTTGTTTCATTAAAAGAAGACTTTGGGTCTGATTTAGAGGTTAGGATGAGAACTCCATTACAAATGTGAGGGATAGCCCTTCTCCTTATACAAGTGCCTTAGGATATGATGAACTTGTAATAAGACGGATGCAATGATATCTGTTGTGTTGTGACAGAGGGGCATATTATCAAGGACAGGCGATACATTATCGCCGCTGTTATCGGCAGGAAACTGCAGATAAAGCGGCGATAATGGCCTTAATAATATGCTCTATGAATTCCAATCGAAGCCCATGTTAGATGTGAACACATCTAACATGGGCTTCGATTGGAATTCATAGAGCATATTATCAAGGCCATTATCGCCGCTTTATCTGCAGTTTCCTGCCGATAAAAGCGGCGATAATGTATCGCCTGTCCTTGATAATATGCCCCAGAGTTCCCTCCTGCCAAACTCTAAATCAAGCCTTTTGTGTAGTTGTAAGTGTAGAAAATGCAGTCAGATCATTGTTAGTACAGAAGATAATTTAGTTTCGAGTTGACTCAGGAAACTATTCTCAAACCTGAACTTTGATGCCACCCTGAGTTTACAAGCCCATCAGACTTTTAGGAATAAAATAATCTGAGGTTCACTGAAGTTGGAACATATCTGAAAGCTTTAGTTATCAGGTTAAAAGACCACTACCATTTCTGCCGGCAATAAGTCACTTCAGTCAGAGTTTGCTTTGTTTAAAGTTTAACCTTCCTACTATTAAAGCACTTATTATAATTAACTTTTAAACATTTGTGAATTGAGTTTTTGAATTGAACATTTTGAAAACATTGGGTGGGCTAAATTGAAAGATATTTTATGTACGAGGACCTATCATCCCCACATTTAATGATTCAGAATATATATGAGATAAAGCACAACTTGCTACACATTATAAGTGTATTGGAGGTCATCAGGGAGCTTCATGACTATTTAGAGAAACAAAGCTGAAGGTTGAGTAACACAGAACTCCAAAGTGTCCTGCAATATTCTTTAATGCTGAGCAGAGGATATTGTAATCCTTATAATACATGGTCACACCATAAGCGTTTCCACATACTGAATAAATACCTGGGGCCAGATTCACAAACTGCACTATGTAGTACTATAACATTTACTACAAATTGCAATTTGCAAAAACATGTGGAGTTTTACACCTCTGCAACACTTATATGTAAGTGTATAGCATTTTTCTCCCCGACTGCGGAGTCTCTGCGCACTTAAGCATACCGTTCAGTAGTAAATTTGGGTGGCACTGGAGGGAATGGGTATGATAAGAGGCAGAATTCTTACAGAATGGGATTGGATTGGTGAGGAGTAAGACTGTTTTGGAGAGGATTAGGGGGGAGTTTACTGTGTGCCACGAAGGGATTTAGGTAAGGGATTATAGAGGGGCATCACCTACTCACAAAAATGTAAGCAATCACATTACTCTTGAGGTAGGGCCGTATAACTTATACTTAGTAATATGTTTTCACTCGATGTTTGCGGATAACAAAAGTAATAAACTTACTCCAAAATGTAAATGTACTAAAACGTGCTAGTTACTTGTGTGAATCGGGCCCCTGGTGTCTTGCTATTCCCTGTGTAAAATATAGTATGGTGCCAGAAGCAATTAATAAAAAGGAAATCTGTAGTGCAAAGTTAAACTCACCCAAAAGTATTTCTGCAAAAATGTATTTGAATAATTTTAATATGTCAGGTTATAAAATACTATCGATTGCTGATTTTGGTTTTGGTGGTGCAGTGAGTGGTCCACTCATATTGCTTTTTTCTGCTTTTCTGTGAATACTCAAAGGCTATTTGGCCTTAATCATTATAAGTACCCAATGGTGGAAGGTACAGGTGGTAACAATAAAGACAGAGACTCCAAAGAAAATCTGAAACACTCTAAACATTCCCCACCTATTTCAGAATCTCCAGCTAAAGGAAGTCCTGACTCTGCTTAAACGTTGGAGGCTATTCTACTTAAACTAAACACATTACATGACATAGCTCAAAGCACGAAAACCAATATGGATCTCCTTCAGGTGGAGGTGGCAGGGATCTGTAATGACTTTAAAGAACTTTCAATACAAGTATCTAATGCTGAAACATAAATGAGTAATGGGGAAGACTACACAAATAAGCAGGCTAAACATATTCAAAATTTGGAGCGCTCTATCTCATCTTTAAAGAGAGATCTAACTGAACAGGAAGATCACAACCGGAGAATTAGTCTCTGTATCTTAGGTGTACCGGAGGGGGTTGAGTATTCTTCTCCTTCAGTGTTTAACTTCTTGATTTCTTGGATCCCAAATGCAATGCATCTCTCTTTTAAACAAGAATTTGGAATTGAACGAGCTCACAGAGTTCTAACTTTCACACCTAAAAATATGTCTTCCACTAGACCAGTGATCTCAAGCCACTGAGACACCAACACACAGATCAAATATTACCACAAACGAGGAAGATTAAGTTGATTCAATGGAAGGGTCACACAATTTGAATTTCACAGGATTTTGCCAGAGATACTGTAATCCATCGAAAATGCTTTCTTAATTTTCGTAGAAGGCTTACTGACATGGGAATTTCATATGCTTTTGCTGGACTGTCAAGATTCAGGATAGCTTTCAAGGGAAACTCACAGATCTTTTATGAACCTGCAGATCTCTCAACTTTTATGGACAATCACTCTGAATCTCAAATGGATTCGGACTGTCAACCTAGGTCTTCACGTTCTTGGACAATCATATAATCCTGTTGTGCTCTTTCTGATTCTATGATAAACCAAATCCTTTTTGTTGCTCTATAATATGTGATTCTATCCTTTCATATTCTATTATTTGCCGGAGCTCCTGCAACATGCTTTAAGTCTTCTAGGTTACTCTCGCTGTACATTATACAGATTTTTCTGTCATGATTGTATTTGGTATTACTGTTCTGATGCATTTTATATCCTGCACAGGTCATTTTTGACTCTGTATACAGTATTATGTATCACATATGTGATATTCAAGGTTATTTTGAAGACATATTTCATCAGGAATTTTCTATATGATATCAAGAGGTGGGATTATCATTTGAATTTCACTGATTTCTTTTGCTAGCTTTCCTAATATAAGTAGGTATTCTACCCTTTTACAGTGACATTTTACCCTTAATTATTTGTTATATGTAAGTTAATATTCATATATATACATTTATTATATATTGACCACCTATGAAATGTTCTGGTAAATATATAGGGAGCCTTAGGATGATATGTATCTACTGTGCTCTTCTTCTAATGTCGGGGTTGTTTTGACCAATTACTAATGATTTTTTAATATATTTTCTTCTTTATTCTACCACATTGAAATGTTAGATCATTATGTAGGTATTACGTTAAGACTTATAATACTCATATATGAATTATTTTTATGCACTATAGCTCGTTTGTGATGACCCTGAAATATAGCACTTGACCGTATGTTTATAGATGTATGGGGGTACATATAAATTGAGATATATATGTTACATTTATTATGAATGAAATATCTATGTAAGATCATCTTTTTATATATGTGTTCTTTACTGCATATTTGATTATTTAACAAATTGGTTGTTGATATACCCTTATATATAGCTAATGTGTTTACATAATAAGCTGGTCATCCATTCATGATGTATCTTTCATTCCGCTGTTTCTCTTGTTCCGCTGATTCTCCTTGATGGAGTTGTCTGTTCTGGTGATGGTAGCTGTTGTCGCTGCTTATCCACGTTGATTCCCCATGCAACATGTCTCTTACAGACATCCCCTGGTGGGACTGGGTTTGGATGTCCCTCCGGATATATTTGGAGTGCGTTTGAACCCTCTTTATATTCCCCTATTCTTTCTTCTTCTCCCTTTTTCATACTTTCGTAGTGGGACATCTGCTTCACTGCCTCAATTCTTTATATGGTAAACAACCTTTACAACGCAACTTTTACCACGCAGTGCCTTTACAACGCAAACCATTACAACGCATTGTGCTGGGGGACGCTCTAGGATAGGGAATAGGTTTAATGTACTATCCAACACCTTCCCTACTATCCATGGGGACTGGAGTTGGAATAGTAAATTAAACAATTCACTATCCTGCGCCTACAAGCACTATGCGTTGTAATGGTATGCGTTGTAAAAACCAGATTGTAAAAGCATGCGATGTAAAAGCATGCGTTGTAATGTCATACATCCCTTTATATATTTGTTAGCTATTATTGTGCTCTTCTCTCAGATTTTGCTGTTGTTTGTAAATCATGCATATGAATGCCAGGTATAAATGTAATTTCCGTTAATGTTTAGGGTTTGAATCAACTGATTAAGTGAGCCAAGATTCTAGATTATTGTAAGAGTTTGTCTGGTGATGTAGTTCTACTCTAAGAGACTAAAATAGGCTTTAAAGAAGCCCTTCTTATGAGTCGAGATCGGGTGTCATATATTGCATGCTCTTAACCCTCTGATAATAAAAACAGGATTCTTACTCTTATTTCTAAGAAATATGGCTTATCTACAATTGCAGCTGAACATGATGCCAACCGGAGAAGGTTACTTACATTACTGACGAATGGTTCGGCTATGTATATATTATGAATTTATAGGTGCCAAATATTGATGAACGGAACTTTTGGCGTGCGATAAACGAAAAACTTGCTGATCTGCCACAAAATTCAAAAACAATTGCTGGAGGAGACTTTAATCTTCCTCTTTATCCTATTTTGGATAGACACTCTGCTTTGAAATTACGACCTCCCTGGGCACATAAGCAATTGCTTAATATGTGTTTGTCACATCATCTCCTGGATGTTTGGAGATTACACAATCGAACGGGTAGCGATTTCACTTTTGTCTCTTCCCCCCACTCTAGCTTCTCTCATATCGATTATCTTCTTGTTAACGTTTCCCTTTTACACATACAACGAATGTCATGATTCATCCAATAGTTGGCTTTGATCATGCGGCAGTCTCATTTTCAATCCTTAGCCTTAATGATACAAAAACCTTGTAACTGGTGCCTAAATACAGATATTTTAGAGGATGACACTGAAGTCAAGGAACAAGGAACTTAATGATGAAATTGTGCGTTTCTTCAAAGAGAACAAGTCATCAGTGAACTCTCCAATAATATTATGGTTCTCTTCAGTCTCTGGGGGATGATATTAAACAAAAAGGAGAATTACATAGATATACTAGTGACAAATCACTCTTGCAGGACATTAAATATTTAAAATTGTCTTTTAATTACATCGTAACCAAAAGAGCTTATCTTGGAGTGCATGCTCAGAAGTCTTATCAATTATTGCTATGGAATAGAGCTGGCAAATTGCTAGCCACTACTCTCAACTTTAAGAATACTAAAGCCACATACATTTCCCATATTATCATTTTATTGATAGAAACGGTTCAAAAAAATGTCATACCCAAGAAAGGTCTATAGAGAATTCTATGAAAACTTATATATCCCCCAAAAGCAGTACCCTAAGCTTGGCTGCCAACAATTATGTAATTCCCTCTCTTTTACAACTACTTTGGAAGATGAAAAAGTCAAGTTGGCTAAACCTACTGAAATTGAAGAGATTATTCAAATTATTAAGGCTACTTATTATGGGAAAGCTCCTGAGTCCTGACACAGATGGGTACCCCATTGCCTTCTATTACCGCTTCAATGATCAACTATCTTTAAAAAGGATTTTGATCATTATGTTTTATCTGGAAAGGTTTTGGGCACGGCTACTGAGACTACTATTGTAGTTATACCAATAGAAGGTAAAGATCATTCCAACCCAAAAAATTTCCAGCCCATCTCCTTATTGAATATGTAAGCAAAGATTTTTGCCAAAATGTTAGCAAATCGACTAGAGTGTTACATTCCTAATCTTATTCATGCCTCCCAAACAGGTTTGTTAATGGTGGGCTTGCTAGGGACAACATTTGCACGTTCTGTCACATTTTAGAAAAACCCAAACTCTCGATTTCCCTCGATGCCAAAAAAGGCATTTGGTAAGGTTTCTTGGTATTTTTTGCATTCGGTTTTAGAGTCTCGCAACCTTGGCAACTCCTTTATTAATATGGTCATGGTTCTTTATGCGCAACCTAAGGATTATATTAGAATTAATGGCGCAATGTCTTCCTTTTCTAATCTCCATCAAGGAACGAGACAAGGGTGCCCGCTTTCTTCCCTTCTCTTTCTTTTATCCATTGATCCACTTCTCCGCTTGCTGAATCTGAACTGAGAGATTAAGCGGTTCCAATTTGGAACACATATACTTAAAACGGCTGTGTATGCTGACGATATACTTATTTTTCAGAGGATATTGAATTAGCGATCCCTTCTATCTCTAGGGTCATTTGTGATTTCTTGGTTGTTCTTGGTTACACTTTTAACAAAGAGAAGAGAAAAGTTTTCCCTTTGAATCCTTTGTGCCTTCCCTCTCACTTAGGTGATTCCGGATTTAAATGGCAATCCACCTGCATTGACTATCTGGGGATCTGGTTCTGTAAAGATCTTTCAGATACTGTTACTTATAATGAATCCCACATAATAAGTACAGTTAAAGTTCTCTTGTCTTCCGGGTCTACTAAATATATTTCTTGGTGGGGTAGGTTACAATCTCCTAAAATGATGATAAACCCCACTATTAATTTTTTATCTTCTATGCTCCCTATAAAACTTTCATCATCTTTCTTTCATGAAATTGATGTACTCACGTCAAGATTTTTATGGAGCGGTCAAAGAGCTAGAATTTCCTATAAAAACCTCAGGAAGCCCTCTACATTGTGAGGTTGTAATCTTCCAAACAGGTATCTATACCAAAAAACCTTTTTTTGCGGCCCAAGGAGCAGTATGGTTTTCACCAAAATCTCATGTTATGCCTCAATGGGTTCATATAGAACGATATTTATGCAACCCCTTTAGCACTCTTTCTTTGCTCACAGCTTCTAAACTTACAATCGAACTTTCTCAATGAATTTCGTCAGATACAGTTAGTGCTATGAAATACCTTATTTGGAAGCTTTCGAAACCCATTAATAAATCAAGATGGACATTTTTATGGCTCAATCCTAAGCTTTTTACTGATGTCAAATTTAATACCACCTCTTTACGGGCTATTATTTTTATATATTTATATATATATATATATTTTATTTATATATTATATATATTATATATTATTATTTATTATATATCTTTTTTATTATATATATTATATATACAAATATATATATAATATATATAATATATATATATATTATATATAACACAGTTGCAGAACGAATTGCTTTCTGTTTGTGACCAAACGAACCCGCTTTGGTAATGAAAGTGATGTTTATTTTTCTGTCAAAATGTGTAACCTTTATTATAGTCAGAAACAATTGTGGTTTCAAATGTGTAACTGTCATGTACATTAAAATGTAATAATGTAATATAGTGTTTGAGAATTGCCTGTCCGTTTCGAATTTTTTTAGAATAAGTAACCTTCCTGTAAATATAAAAAGTAATACTGAAACAAACTTTTTTGTCCACCTGTAACAGCATAGGGCAAAATGATGGGACCCCGCTGCAAAACGTGAAGAGGGGAATGTTAGTATCCCATATCTTATCTCAGAGGTATTCATTGGCTTTGGGTAGAAAAGGAGCCCCATGAAGGTCTGGGGCACACCCCGCTGCAGAGATGTGCGGTATACCCCAATGAAGCCCAAGAAGCTGTTTTTCCAAATATATGCATGGAGAATCGCTGCCTTATTTTGTTACAGTTCATTGGCAACACAAATTCTGGGAAGGGATTTCTAATTTTACTGAGTTACCTCAAATAATGTGATGTGGGCTCGTAAGGCCTGTTTTTCTTTTAGAAAGACTTGCACAAAAATATGGGCAGTGTTAGTCTTTATAGGTAAGGCAGCTGAGAGCCATAGTGCTAAGGCATCTTTCTACCTTAAGTACCTGGTGGATGTCCTCCATCCATCCAGACAGCCATCCATTCATCCATCCGCCGTCCATTCATCCATCCATCCACCCACCCACTCACCACACACACATCCATCCACCCAGCACCCATACATGCATCCATCCACCCATCCACCCATACACCCATCCACCCATCCATCCATCCATCCCCCAGCACCCATCCATGCATCCATCCACCCATACACCCATCCACCCATCCATCCAGCAGCACCCATCCATGGATCCATCCACCCATACACCCATCCATCCATCCATCCGCCACCACCCATCCATCCATCCATCCATCCATCCGCCAGCACCCATCCATGCATCCATCCACCCATACACCCATCCATCCATCCCCCAGCAGCCATCCATGCATCCATCCACCCATACACCCATCCATCCGCCAGCACCCATCCATCCATCCGCCAGCACCCATTCATGCATCCATCCACCCATCCACCCATCCATCCATCCATCCATCCGCCAGCAGCCATCCATGCATCCATCCGGACAGCCATCCATTCATCACCCGCCATCCATTCATCCATCCATCCACCCCCCCACTCACCACACACAGATCCATCCACCCAGCCACCCATAAATATTGACACCTGTCCTGCATTTTTATGTGAATACATAAAAAGTGTCGTTGATAGGAGGCTCGAACCCTGCTTCACAGCACCAAAGTCCCTCTCAGTGACACTCTGCATTTTTTAGCATTTCTATTCGATGCGGCCTCTGCATTTTTTAGCATTTCTTTTCGATGCGGCAATTGTAAGATATATAAATTAGGCAAATTGAAAGTGATGTGACACTCTGCATTTCTTAGCATTTCTTTTACAAGGTACTTGAAGTAATCCGATGTTGATGCTGCATGTTGGGAAAGCCCGTTGTAATGGCATCTTAACATCGCATGATTTGTAATTGCATGTGATGTTAATGGCCTCGCGCCGTCGTAGCATGCGTACTAAAAGCATGAGATGTGAACGCTCATGCGAGGTCAAAGTCGCAATGTTTTGACCCCGATGTGTTGGGTGTTTCCCCTGGTGTCCAGTGTTGGTAGTTGGTATGCTGTTTAAAATTTACAGTGATAATATGGCTGAGAGAGTAGCTCACTGTTACAGTCCGTTTACAGTTGCACAGTGGGAGTACAGCTGCTGGGGAGCATATATGCACCCAGACAAAAACTTGCGGCTCTAGTTTGGAACATGTTAAAGACAGTAGATGTTTCAGTACCCAGGCTAATGTGCTGCATACCTAAATACATATAAGTACCTAATGGCGAGACAGATTGGCATTGCCAATGCTTGTTTTAAGGGCAGGTAGTGGTCCCTGGGACCACTGCCTGCCCTTAAAAAATATTTTTAGAGCTAGTCACAAGGGGAAGGGGTGCCATGGGGACCCCTTCCCATTTGCGACTCCATTACCACCCACTTGAAAAGGGTGGTAATTTGCAAGTGTTTCGCGACCGCAATTGCGGTTGCAAAACATTCATACAAATCTAGGGACTCGCTATTAGAAAGGGAACACCCCTTCCTAATAGCGAGTCGCAAACGCAATTTTTTGCGACTCACAAAATAGTGTTTGTACATTGAGCATGTAGGTTTTTGCATGCTCAAACGGGTCACAAACCTGTTTGCGCATGTAAAACTGGTCGTAGATCTGGCCAAAAATCTTTAAAACTCTTCTTAATAAATTGAACTAGAGCAAAACAGATTTTTTAAACTTTTGAAATTTGGACTCATGTTTTTAATTACTTCATTTTTAATTTTTTTAAATTGTTCTGATTAATTGGTGCCAACATTTTTGCGTGACCCAAAATTTAGGTAGACCATGGAGCGTGATCAGACTAGCCTTCCCTCACTCACTGTAGCTGTGATTAGAGTGATGTGCAGAAAGAGGTGGTTACCTGTCCGAACCAACACTAGGAAGGTGGATTTGGTGCAGTCCATGGGGCCTGGTCAGTTGTAGAAGAAACAGAGGATGTTCCAGAGGTAGAAGAAGAGGGGGAAGTAGACCCCTTCAACCTCCAAGAGGAGGATGATGACTGCTTGACCTCTGTTTCTGAAACCAGGGTCCTCCTTCAGCTAGTGTGAAATTAGGTTCTGTGGGATTCACCCAAGAGGAAGCAAAGCTGTCCCTCAGGGTTAGAGAGCTTGAGGCCCAGTTAGCCTACAGAGCTCTGGAGGAGAAAAAGTTGTTCCTGGCCAAGAAGCTGTGGGCAATGGAGGAAAGAGATGGTCCATTGAAACAGAGTTTGAGATGTCAAGGGGTGGTGGGTTTGACCCAAGACTGACTAAGGGGATTGTCCCTAATTACCAAGAGGATGATGACATTGATAAATGGCTGACAGAATTTGAGAGGGCCCTTAGAATGAAAAGGGTTAGCTCTCAATATTGGGGTTAACTCCTGTGGTAGTTGATCCCAGTAGCTGAGAGGGATACACTCCTGACCCTAAAGGGGGAAGCAGCAGAATCTTACTCCCACTTGAAACAGTGTTGTATCAGAAATGTTGGTCTCACCTCAGAGCAGTACAGGATGAAGTTCAGGGACACCCAGAAAGTCAGCACCGAATCTTGGGTGGACTTTGTTGAGAACTCAGTGAAGACACTAGAGCAGAGGTTTTCAAACTTTTGGATGCAGAGACCCCCCTGTCAACATTTTCAAGCGTAAGGACCCCCTCCTGACAAAAATTTCTAAACCTCTTGGTTATGAGGAAGGTGAGGACCAAATTATGCGACAGGCTTGACTAAATTGTGTGAGTAGAAAATGTAAATAATGTTCTGTAATGCTGCATATTTTGGGGTAGCATTGCTTTATTATTTAGAATTTTTTTAAACACATTAATACTGAGGAAAGATTTCACCCATCAGTACCAGTTTATAACCAAAATACAGCAATTAACATCAGAAAGATGTCTAGTCAACCTCTGTGAAGGGCCTCCCAATCCACAGGAATACACGCAGCCACATTAGAAGTTCACCTGGCCATGGCCGGGAGCAGCAAGGGTGCATTCAAACCATGGCGGTCTTGTGCAGAGTGAAGCAGTTTACCCATGTCCCTTTCCTCTCACCCCTTCCTTCCATCCCTCCCTTCTCTCCTCTCCCAACCCCGGGTCCCTCTCTCACATTGCAGGCAGATGGTTATTAGCCCCAGGACACCTTTTGGTAACAGTAGCGCACTACAAATGTAAATAATAGGCAGAAGCAGGGGATCCACTAGACCTGAACTTCGGGGGGGAGGGTTAACACTCCCAGCCAGGGCTTGTCCAAGCACTGGTTGCACACAGTGCAACAGTCTTTCCACCTCCTCCATGAATTCCCACACTACCACTCACCAACAATACAACTCATCTCTCTATAGCACCTGTATGACAAACATTTCATTTTTTATAGCGCTACTCATAGTTTACTCACACTCAGTTCTGTGATGTGCATGGTACATCTTCTTTGTACCAGGCACTTTAACCTTCTGCACTGTCTGGGTGACAAGAGTGCCTTTGTGACTGCACGGTGAGCAATGCAACAGTGTGAGAGTAGAGTAAAAGAAGTGACTGCAGGGTGAGTGAGGTGACCATATGAATTTGGGTTCGGCTGTAAGTGCAGAGTGGGACGAATTAGTGCACGGTTAGTGATGGCCTTGTTTGAGTGAGCTACAGATTGAGCAGTAAGGGGGGGACAGGTGAGTGAAGTGTCACATGAGTGCAGGGTGAGAAGTGTGCTCGTGTGACTGCAGGGTGAGGTACAGAGTGAACAATGCAAGCAAATTTTTAGTGCAGAGTGATCATTGTGAGAGCAGGGTGAGCGTGTGAATGTTGTGAGTGCATGGTGATCAGTGTGAGTGCATTGTGATCACTGTGAGTACATTATGATCACTGTGAGTGCAGGGTGAGTGGGTGAATATTGTGAGTGCATGGTGATCGGTGTGAGTGCATTGTGATCAGTGTGAGTGCATTGTGATCAGTGTGAGTGCATTATGATCACTGTGAGTGCAGGGTGAGCGGGTAAATGTGTGAGTGCATGGTGATTGGTGTGAGTGCAGGGTGAGGGGGTGAATGATGTGAGTGCATTGCGATCAGTATGAGTGCATTGTGATCACTGTGAGTGCAGGGTGAGTGGGTGAATGTTGTGAGTGCATGGCGGTCAGTGTGAGTGCACTGTGATCAGTGTGAGGGCATTGTGATCACTGAGTGCAGGGTGAGCGAGTGAATGGTGTGACTGCATGGTGATTGGTGTGAGTGCATGGTGATCGGTGTGAGTGCATGGTGGTCAGTGTGAGTGCATGGTGATCAGTGTGAGTGCATGGTGATCAGTGTGAGTGCATTGTGATCAGTGTGAGTGCATGGTGATCAGTGTGAGTGCATGGTGATCAGTGTGAGTGCATTGTGATCGCTATGAGTGTATGGTGATCGCTATGAGTGCATGGTGATCAGTGTGAGTACATTGTGATCGCTGGGAGTGCAGGGTGAACGTGAAAGTGAAGGCGAGAATGAGAAGTAAGTAGTCTGAAAGCAGGGTGCATTCCCAGAAACTTGAAGCATAGGGTTTCAGATATAAGTTAAACTATTGCTATAATGGCATTAATCAGGGTTCGAGGATGGAGGAAATAAATAATGTGCTGATCCTGCATCAAACTTCCAGTCTAATGATTAGGGTTACCAGCTCATTATTTTGAAGGCCCAGACATATGCAGTCACCTACAGCTGTATTTTTTGCACTTATCTGTGAATACTTAGAACAGCAAATATAAATAGAAAGAACTTTTAATTGTGTTCTAGGGATGCCTCAATGATCCATGACTAATAATTAAAGAGAATAAAGGCAGAAAAGTCACATAACTAATTAATACATACTTTTTTATTTATAACTCAATTTAGTGTCAAGAGCAGGTCTCTGCAGGATCTTTAAACAACACATAGCAGGCATGTTTCTTTTGGCAACCCAACTTTATATTTCTTTTCATTAAATGCATTCTGATCATTTACTTCACAGCTGATCTTTACTTATAGCAAATTTACCCCTGATGTTCAGAAAGTGTTTTCCGAAGGTATGAAAACCATCACCCTTTGGATGAAGAGAAACTTTCTGCAACTTTACGCAATAAATGCGTAGAATTTTAACTTTTGCAAAGTCAGAATCAATATGTTGGTGTGGACTGCTTGCTGCTTGCTGAAAATCCTGCTGCCGCAGTTGATGTGCTTGGGGTAGCAGCAGGTGGGTTCTCGTGCAACCTCCGTCTTGCAGCTCGAGCAAAGTTCTTGGGGTGCAAATTCTTCACGTGTCGCACCATATTTGCTGTGCCAAAGGAGTATTTTTTACATGGATCACCCCTTGAAAGAGTTGTTTCACAAATTTTACATGTTACTTTTGGAGCATTAACCTTTTTTTGACCTTCTGGAAAAGGGAAAAACTTCCAAATTAGAGCTTCTTTCCTCTTCTTTGGACGTTCTTCAGGAATGAAATCTCCCTCTGAAGAACTGCTGCAATAGATGACTGCATTGCTCTTATTATTGTGATCTACCTTCTATTTGAGAAGATTCTCAGAACAAATGCTTCTTCTTAGAAAGTCAAAGTCGAATAATTATAATGGGACGGAACTTTCAACAGGAAAAGTTATGAACCAATCAAATCTCTACTTTTTAAGTCACATGGCTTTGCGTACGCTTATGATGCGCTTGCGCAGCTCTTTCAATACGAGTACGCATGATGTTCTACCGCGATTTGTGTAATTTTTTTAAAAGTAATATATGAATATTACAAGTATTAAAAAAATTCATGGTTATCCCAAATGTCTACCCTTAGTATGTACATTAAATACATACATGTTTTAAACCAAGTAGAAACATTGTCCCCTTTCGCGTACAGAAAGCCGTACATGATGTCACACCGAAGCTTTAATGCGACGCGCAACGTCAAAGCATATTCGTACCGTATGCGCGGGTACACGCTGAGTATGATAAGCAGTACAAACTATGGTGCGATCACCTTTCAGTGACAAATCAGAGCTCAGGGCGCGCTAAGGAGAATGATTAGAAGTGCTGACTCATTGCAGATCCGATTCTGGGCCTGCCTCTGCGTACATTATAACACCGCCCCCATCTCTCTCTGTTGTTAATTGTTGGTGCACACATTCATACTTGCACATGCGCGGTGCACGCCCGCCCACTCTACCCACATGCCACCACCAAGCATGCTTGCTATCATTTAGCCTGGAAACCAATACATTACCCAATGGCATGTCCAAAACACCCCAGACTCAGCGAAACCACAGCCTTTCAAGACACGACAAAAGACGACAGAAACAAAGTTAAGAGAAAACGTCACAACATCAGCCTCCACTGTAAATTGTATATGCATTACACTCTTTTTTTATCCTTCATATGGCTTTCCTACCCCTCAATGGTTTTAAATAGTATTTACATAATTGAAATATTTCTTTAAAAGTCACGAGGTCCTATACACCTCTAATCTTAAAAATTGTGCGTGCATAAATTTCTGTGTCGTATTTCTGTACTACGCCACGTGCTTAGGCCTCTATTATTATTAATTGTGCGTCCATGATAGTATTTTTTTTTCTGCGTCACGAGGCCGTCCCAGGCCTTTATTAACTTATTGATCTTCCTTTGTTTGCTGGAGCTGCAACAGTCTTAACTACGGAATATTAAGAATCCACATTAAAATTCACTTTTGATAGTAGTTACGCAACTCAGTTTTAATGACTAATCAAAATGTCCTTTTGTTTCCTTCACCAAACATCGTTCAGAAGCAACCACGTACTATCGAGCAACAGCAATGGAATTCTCTGCAACTAATTGAATATACTTTGATGTATAGAAGCAGAGTTCAAGTCGAGTGGTGAACTCCGGTGGCCACACTCTTTATACAAGGTAAGCACAGCAGCCTAGATCTACAAAGCCTTCATAGGAATGCATTAGAAATAAGTCGCCATAACGGGCGTCAGTAATGCAGTAGGCACTTCCATATAGACACCACTTGAATGCGGCACTATAACAAGTAAAATGTACCAGGTACACTGCACTTGTAAAACTGTAGTGTTAGCTTTATTTGTGAAACGAGAGAGGGCCATATTATCAAGCCTTGGCGACAAAATTATCTCCACTTTATCTGCAGCAAACTGCCGCTAAAGTGTCCATAATAGGTTTGATAATTTACTCTATTGAATTCCAAACAAAGCTCATGTTAGATGTGACGGACATATAACATGAGCTTCGATTGGAATTCCATAGAGCATATTATCAAACCCATTATTGCCACTTTAGCGACACTTTCCTGCCGGTAAACTGGTGATAATTTTATCGCCCAGGCTTGATATCATGGCCCAGAGTGCATAGTGTACAGCAGCTTCTCTGTAAAATCTTTAATTACCTCCGAGCAGTGACAACAGATACGTTACAACAGTCTGACAAACAAATCCACAACCTTATTATGCCACTTTTGATTCACTTTTAACATGAGTAAAGTGACGCATGGAAAAAATCTCAACTCCAGACTCTGCGACACAGTTTTAATGTTGTTTTCTCTCTCTTTATCTCTCTCACTCTCGGTGACATCATTTCTCTTTCTCTCTTAAACTTAGACACTGTTGTCTTGGACGTGTAGACGTGTAGAAGAATTGTTCAGAATAAGTTGTGACACCAACTGCCTGAAATGTTTACCCACAAGGTTTATACAACGGTAAGCACAGAGGCCTACATCTACAAAGCCGTACAGCAGCGGATGACCCACGAACCGGGAAAAGAAAGCGACAGATTTAATAACTGATATAAAGAAAGGTTTCCTTGTTGAACTTGAAATTTGCGATTCCTTAAATGCAATTGCAAAATAAGGAATTGCAAATTTAGCGATTCCTTATTTTGCACCAGATTTTGCTTAATACATACCATTTAGCAAATTCGCATTCGCAAAGGCCGAAATTCTGCGAATTTGTATTGAAAGAGAAACAGCAGTTTGAGATAATCACTAAAGATAAACTTCCACACTTTTATTGCCATATTAAGAGTTTCTAGGACACTCTGCCGCATGATCTTCTTCCAACAAAAACATTATTTTAAGGAAATGCTATAACCAAACTTTCCCCTGAAGATTTTCTATTTGAAGTAATTCCCCTTGAATACTGGGGGTCCCTGGGGGCCAACTAGCCCACCAGGTACCTCCAGTAAGCGCCACAGAGCTGCGTTGCAGAGTGTTGTAAAAAGGGGTGTGGCCTCTAAAATCAGCCGAATTCCGAATTCCGATTTACTCACCTGTTTTCAGGAGAGACCTTAGTGTTGCATCTTTGCGTCCAGTAGTGATCCTGAAAAGTAATTCTAACCATACTTACCGGTAACTTGAATTTCCTACCATAGGAATCCATTGTCTAGTTTTCACCAGAAATTTTTCTGTGTCTATTTTCAAAAACGAAAAATATTTTTAAAAAATCGCCTGTATGACTTAAACGCATTCTTTCAACTGTTTACAGGAGATGCACCAGTGCTGGAACTAGGATCCACGACTAAGTAAGAAAAAGTAATGATAGCATTACTGACCTGCTAAGTGAATTTGCTCCTGTAGGATAACACTGGTGATTCTATGTGAAAAAAATTCTGTCAACTATTAAAATACAATAATATTCCTTAAAAATCACTACTGTAACTAAAACAGTTTTACTCAACCATTTACAGGAGGTGTCCGAGGACTGAATCTACGATCCAGTCCTGTGGTTGGAAAAGTAATCCATAAAGTAACTAATTGCATTTAACTAGAATAACACATTGAGGCCAATGTTGCTCTGTGTTTGAAATTGTGTTGCCCATTGCAACAACTGCAACTACTGTACTTAAAAGTCTATTGCCTATTTGCAAAGTATTTAAACGAAAGTAATTCATTCTGAGAAAATATATTTTGTAATGTGATGTATAATGTAATTACAATGTAATTTAAAAAATAAAATATCTAAAAATAAATAGTTTAAAAGCATCTATTTGCTGCATACCTTTTGCTCCAGAAAACATAGCTATGTCCTACTATCCAGACTTTGAGCATCTTGAAGGCAGATCTGGTTGTACTCAGATGGGCTGTGGAAATGAAATGGCTGTTTGAAAGTAGGAGTTTAGAAAAAAAATGTGGTTGAGATTCAGTGCATTTGAAAAACAAGACATGATTGGTGGTTTCTGATGATTTAAGATTGAAAACTAGGGTGCTTCCTATTGTTTATTAAAAGGAATAATACTATTGGTTTTGAAAAAGTGATTGAAAAGAACATCACACAGGATAAGCTGGTTTATCGAGAGGTCAAACACACCTGCTAGTTTGGTTTGCAACATTGAGAGATGAACTTTTCACCTTTTCAGTTCAGTTAGGTGTCTCTGCAACATCTGTCTCTTACACCTTTTCGTGTGGTAAATGTGTTGTGGTAAAAAGTTTGGTTTTAAACTTTTTGTCCATGATCACACTGAGTGTCTGTGTAAATTAAAGAATTATATTTGCACCTTTTTGTATAATCTCTTTTGTCTCTCCTCATAGTGTACTTCTCTATGCTTATAATGTGTTCTTTCTTCTGATATTGTGTCTCATGTTTGGATGTAAGGCTGGCAAAAAAGTATTGATGTACATTGGAAATGTATTTTGAAAATGACTCAGGTTTCTGCACTGTATTGTAGTTCTGAAATAGAAAGGCTGTGTTCTTTCTCTTAAACTTTTTTGTGTTTTAAATGTGTTTTGGTAAAATGTATGGTTTTAAACTTTTTGTCCAGGATCACACTGAGTGTCTGTGTAAAAAAAAGAATTATATTTCCACCTTTTTGTATAATCTCCCCTGTCTCCCCTTACAGTCTACCTCTCTCTGCTTATCTCATTTTCTGTCTGCACCAACCCTCTCCCACTGCCTGCATCCTCTTATGTGTATCTTCAGAGACCTATTATGATATGGCTGCTGGTGTGTATTAGACAGCGCTCACATGTTAAATCTTTTTCTGCTCTGTCTGTAGTCTCGCACCCTCTGTGTGTATCATTGTATCTCTGTCTTTACTAACTCTCCCTGTGTATGCTCCAATTAGCCTCTGCATGTAACATTTCTTTCACTGTTTCCAGTATTTCTTCTCTGTTGTACCATTTTATCCTCTGTGTGTACCATGTCTGTGTCTGTTTGCACTATCTGTGTCTCTGCTTGAACCATCTCACCCTCTCTCTGCACCACCTTTTCTCTGACTGCACCATCTGTCCCTCTGCCTGAAGCCCTACACCATCAACGCTCTGTGTGTACCATGTATGTCTGCTTGCACTATCTGTACCTCTGCCTACAGCACTTCACCATCTATCCTCTGTGTGTATTATGTCTGTGTCTGCTTGCACTATCTGAGTCTCTGCTTGAACATCTAACCATCTCTCTGCACCATCTTTTCTGTGACTGCATCATCTGTCCCTGTGCCTGTAGCCCTACACCATCTACCCTCTGTGTGTACCATGTCTGTGTCTGCTTGCACTATCTGTCTCTCTGCCTACAGCCCTCCACCATCTATCCTCTGTGTGTACCATGTCTGTGTCTGCTTGCACTATCTGAGTCTGTGCTTGAACCATCTCACCCAATCTCTGCACCATCTTTTCTGTGACTAAACCATCTGTACCTCTGCCTGCAGCCCTACACCACCTATCCTCTGTGTGTACCATGTCTGTATCTGCTTGCACTATCTGTCCCTCTGCCTACAGCCCTCCATTTTCTATCTTTGTGTATACCATGTGTGAGAAGTTGGCCTGGTATATGATGTTCACCATTCATCTCCTGAGGCGCAGCCGGGAGAACGTTTCTGTTTTTAACTGAACTTCTGCTTTTAAAACTGTGTGCTTATTGCTTAAGTTTCTAACTGTGTTGCTCACTTAGGGCTCCTGTGTTGTTGCTCGATCCCCTTAAATTCTTGGCCATGCCCACATGATAGCCACGCCCCCCGCTGAAGGCATTTCACAGCGCTGACAACGAGCGCTCGTCAGAGGCTTTCACATCTCCTGAGGCGCAGCCGGGAGAGCGTTTCTGCTAAAAACTGAACTTTTTGTTTTAAAAATTGTGTGTTCATTTGGTTTCAACGGTGGTGTCCTCGCTGGGCATCTGTTTGCTGGACGATCCCCGAAGGCCATAAGCCACGCCCCCTCCCTCTAACCACGCCCCCAACCGAAGGCATTTAACCGCGCTGAGTACAAGCGTCTGTCAGAGGTTATTCAATCTCCTGAGGCACAGCCGGGAGAACGCCATCACTTGTTTTTAACTTGTTTGCTTAAAAAATTGTTGTTGTATTTACTGATTTACCTGGCTCTGGGCACTTGTTTTCTTTGATCCCTATGCTCTGGGCACTCCCGCGCAGCTGAATCGAGCGCTGTGCGGGCCACCACCCTTCCGCCGCCATCCCCCAGAGGCCACAGGCCACGCCCACCACCTACAGGCCACGCCCCTTCCACTTATCCCCTCCATAAACAATGTGTTTCCCCCGGTCGCGCAGCGGACGGGCGCAGCGGGCGCGCCGTCAGCGCGCCGAAGGCGCGCCAAAGGCAAGCCCGTCTGCGCCCGTCCGCGACCGGCAGGGACCAGGGGCCATGGACCCTGCCCTTCCCTTACCCTATACCCCAGCTCAACTCCTGTCCTTCAATAACGGTCAGTGCATTGACCCTCTTCTGCTTCAGCGCATTATTGCTCTGGACATCTTATCCCCATCAGTCCTACTACCCTTACCCACGCCATCTTCCCCCTCGTCCCAGTCTTGTCCCATTTTGGTTTCTTCTCCCCTCCCCTCCTCCAGCACGGCTACTGCCTACCTACTCAATACTAGATCTGCGAGTAGACATCAGCTGGAGATTTTCAATTTATTAGACACTGACGCCCCTGATTTTCTTTTCCTTACGGAAACTTGGTTCTCTGCTGATTCCCTTCCTGATCTCCTCTACGCCCTCCCCGACTCTTACTATGCTCTTCGGGCTGATCGTCCCGCTGGTAAACTCGGGGGGGGAGTGGCGATGATCATCCGTTCTAGTCTCCAGTTTCAGTCTCTTTCTTATTCTCCCATGTGTGGAGTAGATTTCCTAGTTGCCCATTCTGTCAATCTTAGGGCCCCTCTTACTATAGCCCTTTTCTATCGCCCTCCGCAGTATATGTCCTCCTTTGTTCCTGCACTCCAGGAACTTCTGGCTACGCTCGTTGTCAATAACTCCTCTGTGCTTCTTCTAGGGGATTTTAATTATTGGCCGGGCGATCCCAGAGAAGATTTGTCTTCTAAGGATTTCTCTGCTACCCTTCAGTCTCTTAATTTCTCCTCCCACATTCACTCCCCCACTCACATTCACGGTCATGTCTTGGACCAAATTTGGTCAGTTAACTGTCCCATTCCCACCCCCACTGTCCTTCCCTGCACCTGGTCTGATCATTCACTGATTTCCTTTTCCATTGAGCTCGGAATGCAGGAGAGGCCCCCCTACCTAAAAACATCGTGGCCCGAAATTGGAATCGGGTGGACCTTGACTCTTTGTGTGTCTCCCTTGCTTCTTCTGGCCCTGACCTATGCAACCTCCCTATTGACCGTCAAGTAGACGTCGTAAACCATTGGCTGTCCTCCTCTTGTGATTTGGTCTTCCCCCTCAGGAGAGTTAAGACCTGTCGCCCCCATGACGCTCAAAAATGGTTTTCAGATGAGCTAAAAACCCTCAAACTGGACCTTAGACGCTCTGAACGTCATTGGAGGCGTAAATACTGCCCTGTTTTGCGAGCCAAATACAAAATGCTTTTAGCGAGTTACAAAAAAGCTATATTGCAAGCCAAAACTATCTACTTCTCGGAGAGAATATCCCTTTCAGCAAATAAACCTAAGGAGATCTTCTCTATAGTTCGCAATCTTGTTGCATCCGACAGAGCCAATTTGACCACCATCCCTTCCCAAGACCTTTGTCTTTCTCTTAATGACTTCTTCCTGGAGAAGATTGCCAAGATCAAATCTAATATTCCCTCTGTCTCTCCGTCCCCTCTTCTTTCTGTCCCCTCTCTGTCCTCTATTCGTCTTAATCAGTTCCCCCCTATCTCCTTGGATGTGTTCTTGGCTCTACTCCAGAAAGTGAAATCTGGTTCCCCCGCCGACTGTGCGCCTGCCCGCTTCCTGAAAGTATTTATCACCCATTGCCCTGACCCTCCTCTCTCTCTTCTTAATTCCTCCATTTCCTCTGGTTCTGTCCCCAAGTATTTCAAATCCGCGATAGTTCGTCCTATTTTAAAAAAAACCTGGCCTAGACCCTTCCCTCCCCTCTAACTTTAGGCCTATTTCTCTCCTCCCCTACCTCGGAAAGATCCTGGAGAGCTACATCACTTCTTGTCTCTCTTCTTACATCGAGGACAACCACCTCCTGGCCTCTCACCAAGCGGGCTTCCGACCGGCTCACTCCACCGAGTCTGTTGTCCTGTCCGTCTTGGACGAACTAAAGAGTAAGGCAGATTCCAACTTGCCCCAAGCCTTGGTGCTCCTCGATTTGTCCGCTGCGTTTGACACGGTCAAACATGCCATCCTTCTCGACCGTGTCAGCGCAGCGGGCATTCGGGGTACTGCCCTCTCTTGGCTCGCCTCTTTTCTTAAAGATCGAACTCAGGCGGTTCATCTTTCCGGTTACTCTGCTCCTTCTCGCTTGGTCCCCTGTGGAGTTCCCCAAGGCTCCTCTTTGTCCCCCCTTCTCTTCAACCTTTATATCCGTCCTCTTATTCTTTCCCTTCTTGATATGGGGGTCTCCTGTACAACTACGCGGATGACCTCCAGCTTGTTTTTGATCTTTCCTCTCCCTTGCACTCCCCACTTAAATTTCACTCCACCTTGGTCTTTATTTCAGATTGGATGAATCGGAACCAACTGAAGCTTAATCTGGACAAGACGGAGCTGGTCTTGACTGGCTCTTCCTCCTCCCCTTGGTCGACTGCCTTCTGGCCCTCCATCTCTGGCGCTCCACCTTTACCAGTGGCCTCGGCAAAGACCTTGGGCATTAGAGTCAGTCGGGACCTCTCTATGCGTGCCCAGATCAGCTCGGTTGTCTCCTCCTGTTTCCTCTCCCTCCGAATCATCCGAAAGGTGTCCCGTTTCTTCTCTTCTGACGCCCTTAAGCTCATTATCTTGGCCATGATTCTTTCCCGTCTTGACTACGAGAACAGCCTGTACGTGGGCATTCCAGCGTATGAACTTCGCCGCCTACAGGCTGTTCAGAACCAGGCCGCCCGTCTTATTCTTCACCTCCCAAAGTCCACCCACATCACCCCCGTTCTGAAAACACTTCATTGGCTCCCCATCTCTCAGAGATCTCTCTTTAAGATGGGCTGTCTGGTCTTCATGGCTCGAGCCCGCACCGGCCCAGCCTTTATTAATTCCCTCATCACTCCCTATATCCCCAACCGTTCCCTTCGTTCTGCCAATCAGTTTCTCTCTAATGTACCTCGGTTCCGTAGATCCAAAACCGGAGGCACCAGATTTTCCGTTTTGGGCCCCTCCTTTTGGAACAGTCTCCCTCTTTCAATCAGATCCATCACCGTTTATTCCCAATTCCGCAAGGCTCTAAAAACCCACCTGTTCTCCATTGCCTATTCCTGTTAAACAGTTCTGGTTTCCCCTCTCCCTCAGTCTTTCACCTCTAGCGCCAGGAAGCCGCTTGGTCACAGTGCGCTTTACTAAGAACCTTTTTTCATTTCATTTCTAGTGAGCACCTTGCACCAGTCCATACAACCCTTATGGTGGTGGTTGTAAAGTCAACCTTTTAGACCAGCTATCCTAGGGGTAGCATGGACAAAGCAGTCTGAGGCTAAACTCAAGAGGGCATGTGAAGCCAGCTGTTTTACCATATGCAATCCTGTAATATCAAATTAAAGGACACCACACAGGTTATACATTCAAAATATATATGTATTTATTTCTAGATAAATCCCCTTAACTCTTTATGAGCACAGGAGCGCACAGTTATGGATAGGCCCTGGCGGCCCGTAAAACCATATACTAAAATAGTGGTATAAGAACCACTTCACGAACAATGGTAAGGCCTAGGGCCTTGGAAATCGCTGGGAATACACTGGACTAACAGCAGTTAGGACGTAGGAGGCCCACAGGATGCGGGTGCAGTGTCTAAAGGCACACGCGTGCACTCATAGGAATCAATGGGTGCTTAAAAGTTAGAAAGTTGCAGTTTTGGAAGTCTTCCAACTGGACTAGAACTTAATCACTTAAAACTAGGACACTAGGGATGTAAATCTCTACAGGAGCACCGTAGTACTCTTGTTACCTCACCCACAGGAAGCGGGTGCATAGGTGTCAAAGTGTGTCGGGTTTCGTCGTGGAGTTCTATGGAGCCTTGGAGAAAAGATGCTGCAGGCGACCAGGAGAGAAGAGTCCGGTTGGATTCAAGGGTGGATCGAAGATGTAGAGTACCTGAAAGCAGAGGGGACAGAGTCTGGGTCACTAGCCAGTGACCAGGATGGAACCAGGAAGGTACCAGACGATGTTGGGCGCCATCAGGTGGTTGTTGAGAAGCTTGTCTCCGCTGCCACGTGGACCAGGAGGTATCGTCGATGACCAGGAGCTGAATATGGGCTGTCCCACAAAGGCTCTCGCTGTCGGCAGTGTCGGATCTTGATTCAGCGTCAACAGGCCTTGGCAAATGCAACCCATGCAAGAATCAAAGATGGCTTCTTACTCGGACCAGCAAGGTCTGAGGGGCTGCTCCTTTTCAGGGGAGCAGGGGCCATTCTGGAGCAACTAGACCAACATTGTAAATGTGAAGGTTCATCGTCACAAAGGCCACTAGCCAACGGGCAAGTGACCGGACAGACACGTCAAGCAGGAAAATGCAAAAGGGCCCCACGCAGCACTCGGTGAGTGTGAAGAGGTGATCTTCGGTGAAAAAGCTGCTCGGGGCTGGGGCTTCTCAATCCCCAATGCACAGCTTCGAGGGTGCCTCGGGAGCTGCACGGTAAGCACTTTGCTGGCTTTCCAAGATGGCCGGTCCCACGTCTCACGTCGCCTCCACGGGTTTCAGCTTTGTTGTGGCTGTGGATCGCGCTGTTGGAAGTCTGGACGTCCAGTTCTTGTTGATCTCTGTCGCTCTAGCTCCGGCAGGAGCTACAACAAAGCAAACCTTTGAGTGCTTGATGGTGCCTCTTTGCACAGGGTGGTCACTCCTTGACCACAAGGGAGATTCATCAGTCTTCTACGTCGAGTAGGATGTCGAAGGTTCCAGAGTTCTGTTTCAAAGTTTCAGTCAGGATTATCTACAGTCTATGGACACAGCTCCTACCTTTATTCAAAATCAAGGGGCTGGATTACCTGCTAGGTCCCTCCTATGGGTGGGACCCAGGAAGGGGGTGGTTACACCCTTTCCCTTTGTCCAGTTTCGTGCCAGAGCTGGGGCTGGAGTGCCCCAGCACCGGTTTGAACTGGGCTATGCATGGGACACCTTGTGTGCCCCAGGCAGTGTCTAGTTTCACTCAGCCCTCCCTGCCTCAATCCACTACCTCCTGTCTGGGGTGGTGTTAGCACCTCCCTGTGACAGGAAACCTTTTTTCCAGGCCTCCCCTGCCGGAGTTTCGGTCAGCAGCAGGAGGCCAGACTTGTGTCTGTGGCAGCAGCATCCATTTTGTGATGCCGATGCTCTGTTAGTTTTAACCGTGTTTACTGTTAGCTACATGTCTTCTCCCTCTAGAAGGGTGGAATGTTACCCCCGTTGCCAGAATTGGCAAGGGGGTAGTATTCCAAAGCGTATGACACCTTACACGACATGTTTCGATAAAGCCAAACCAAAGATAGCATCTAACCGCGAGGATTAAAATGCACTTAAGAGTATATGGTATGGCAATACCCTGAAACAGCTATAAGGACATGGGTCCGAAAGCTGCAGACAGGCTCAGCTCATGCTAGAGCACCATCTCACATGAAATCAAGCACTCTGCCTCCAGGATTGTTAAGGCTTGCCATAGAAGTGACTTATAGGTGCATATGTGTCCAGATTATAAGGTTAGACATAGGTATACTATATCTAAGCAAGGGGTGATTACACGACCTTGCCCCAGCTGAGTGATCAGCCAGTTGTGTCAGTTTGAATGGCCAGCCAGGGGTGGCAAAAGATATGCTGCAGCCCCTGGTAGGCCTTGGATGCACCTATGCCCTGGGTACCTATAGTACACTGTACAGGGGCTGATAAGATGACCCAATCCAATTAGTTATGTACCTAGGGTACATGGAGTCCATTTTAAAGAGAGAGCAGATAGCCTGGGGCCCTGATTGGCAGGATCCCAGACCAACTAAGTCGAAAACCAGCTAAACACTGGGGTAACCATAGTCAGATATCCATCCTCCTACACCATGTCTGTGTCTGCTTGCACTATCACTGAGGATAGAAGATGGAAGGTTGTAGGCAGAGGGACAGATAGTGCAAGCAGACACAGACATGGTACACACAGAGGATAGGTTGTGTAGGGCTGCAGGCAGAGGGACAGATGGTGCAGTCACAGAAAAGATGATGCAGACAGAGGGTGAGATGGTTCAAGCAGAGACTCAGATAGTGCAAGCAGACACAGACATGGTACACACTGAGGATAGAAGATGGAGGGCTGTAGGCAGATGGACAGATAGTGCAAGCAGACACAGACATGGTACACACAGAGCGTTGATGATGTAGTGCTCCAGGGAGAGGGACAGATGGTGCAGTCACAGAAAAGATGTTGCAGAGAGAGGGTGAGATGGTTCAAGCACAGACTCAGATAGTGCAAGCAGACACTGACATGGTACACACTGAGGATAGAAGATGGAGGGCTGTAGGCAGAGGGACAGATAGTGCAAGCAGATATAGACATGGTACACACAGAGGGTAGATGGTGTAGGGCTGCAGGCAGAGGGACAGATGGTGCAGTCACAGAAAAGATGGTGCAGAGGGAGGGTGAGATGGTTCAAGCAGAGACGCAGAGACTTAGATAGTGCAAGCAGACGCAGACATGGTACACACTGAGGATAGAAGATGGAGGGCTGTAGGCAGAGGGACAGATAGCGCAAGCAGATACAGACATGGTACACACAGAGGATAGGTGGTGTAGGGCTGCAGGCAGAGGGACAGATGGTACTGTCACAGAAAAGATAGTGCAGAGAGAGGGTGAGATGGTTCAAGCAGAGACTCAGATAGTGTAAGCAGACACAGATATGATACACACAGAGGATAGAAGATGGAGGACTGTAGGCAGAGGGACAGATAGTGCAAGCAGACACAGACATGGTACACACAGAGGGTAGATGGTGTAGGGCTGCAGGCAGAGGGACAGATAGTGCAAGCAGACACAGTTATGATACTCACAGGGGGTGTGAGACCAAAGGCAGACAAGGAAAAGATTTAACATGGTAGCAGTGTGAAGCCTCTGTCTGTACCCTCTCATGTGCATCTTTAGAGGCCTATTATGATATGGCTGCTGGTGTGTATTAGAAAGCGCTACCATGTTATATTTTTCCCCTCTCTGCCTGTAGTCTTGCACCCTCTCCCTGTATGATTTTGAGTCTGTTTGTACTTTTTCTCCCTGTGTGTGCTAAATCACCTTAATCAAGAAGTGAGTTATGATTTAGGTGATGTAGTTGTAGAAAGTCCTATGTAGTATGTGTTTCAGGCATCTTAGTTTTCAAATTGTGTTTATGCTGTGCAATTTAGATGTTTGGTGTGCTGTTGAAATGGAAAAGCAACTGTGTCTGTAGCAAGTAGTAATCATTTCAGTGAATTTCATTTGTACATTCTCAGTCACACTTTGACTCACTACACTGCATTTAAAATCACTTCATTGTCCTAAACCATGAAACTCCATTCATACAAAAATATTCTAAACTCTTGTAACACAACCGCAGTGTTGTAAAGCCTGAAAGAATATTCCGAGCAAGACTCCCTTTGATTGTAGTAATCATTTTACTGAATTTGAAGGGATAGTGTTATGTGTGTAAGATCACAGTGTGAGTCTGTTTTCATTTAAGAGGAAGGTGGCAGAATAATTTGCGTAGTTAGTGTGTTTAAAAATATGGGAATATATGTACTTATAAAATTGATAAAGGTAGTTTTTTATTATCTATTAGTGAAATCGATATAATTAAGTTTTTTTTTTTGTTGCAAGGACCAGCAACATTATCATATTGGTGCAATGGAAGAGCATCAAGAGAACGTTACTTTGAATGTTGAGATCTCAGGCGAATTAATAGAGGATGTCAAAGATGGACCTTTTCCAGAGGAAATTGATACTAAAAATGAAGATTTCTTTGATGAGAGTTTGGACAGTGATTTTGTGGAAGGGGTGGAAGATTTTGAATTTGAAGATGTACATTTTGTATTTGATGAAAATTAAATACTGGACAAACTCATGTTGGTAGTTTTATTGGAATATGAAATGTTTGATGAATAAATGTATAATTTATAATTAAAAATTATTCGAGTGAGTCTTTTTGTAGTATTGTAATAATTTGGATCGTTGATGTGTTTAAAAAATATGAAAATACATGTTCTGATGAAGTGTGTTAGGGTTTAGGGTATGTAGTGTTATAAACTGCTATCCAATATGTCTGTCAAGCCTGTTAATTTGGAAATAGTCCTTGTATCAAACAAGGGTTCCCTGTATGAATATTTGAAAGTCAACCCCTAGGTCAGGGAAAAACACAGTGAAAAAAACAACCCAGGCGGTAACAGAGGATTGCCCACACAATGGTGGTAGGACAGGAACTAAGACTGAACAGCTTCCAGTAAACAACTTATTTTTATTAAACAATTTATTTTATAATTCATAAAACATAGACATTGAAATGTACATCATGTAGAAGACAGACAAGAGATTTAAAAAAAAACACTTTATGAAGTTAAAAAAAAACCCGTTTCTAAATGGCTTAAAAATTACGACATAACCATAGGTTAAATAATACAACATTTATGAATTCTTTAGTAGTGAACTTTGTGTCGACGCGCGTTTCGGCGGCCAGCGCCTTTCTCAAGACAGAACTCAGTATTCTGTAAATTAAGAGTACGATTTAGTATTCAAGTTACAAAATCCTATTCATACAATAATAAAAAGTAAAGCATTAAACATGATTAGACCTGAGTCTAAATAAAAAAACACAGATTATGCAGAAATTGCATCATTATTTTTCTTAAAATATTAAGAACCAGAGAATTAAATAAATAAAAAGGAAGCTGTGCAGAATAGCTAAGTCCTATATTTAAAGCAATCAAAAACCCAATTGGATGGAGGGAAGGATAGTAGGCCTCTACTTAAAGCCCAAAGATTGGCTCAAATTAACTTGGGATGAATAATAAAGTTGTGGTAAGTAATCAAATGAAAAATAAGTCCTACCACCATTGTGTGGGCAATCCTCTGTTACCGCCTGGGTTGTTTTTTTCACTGTGAATTTGGAAATAGTCTCCATGCTGTGTACTGAAGATCGTGGCTGTGCTGTAGAAATGCCATAACAAGTCTCTCTGTAGCATGTAGTAATCATTTCACTTCCTCGGTGTATGTGTTTAAAGACATGGGAATACATGTACTCCTGGAGTGAGTTAGACTTTAGGACATGCAGTGCTTTATACAACTAGCCCTTGCATGATACCATATACTGCCTACACACAACTGTATTGCTCTAAAGTCAGAAATATGAATCTCACCATGACTCTCTACACTGTCTAAACACCACTGCACTGTTCATAACTCTGAAACACCATTCTTAACACATTCCCCTATAATGTTGAAACACCACTGCACTATCATGAACTGAGAAACAGCAGTGACTGTATGATTTGCTACTCTGCTCAGACACTGTTGCTGTACCTTCAACTTACTTATAAAGTGAATCAGTGTTTACATCATGTGGTTGTAATTGCTACGTAGTATGTTAGTAGTGGTCTATAACATGTTTTTTTTCCTTCACAATAGATGTAAAGAAAAGACTAAAGAAAATCAAGATGCCTACAAAGGAGGTGAAGAGAAGGAAAGGCTTACTTTTCCAAGACCATACAATTACAAGATGCATCTAGACAACATTGTATAGAGAAAAAGAAGAATGCTCCTGGTAAGACACCAAAGGATTTTATAAGGAAATTAACTAAAATGAAAAAAATGTGGATAATGTGGAAACAATCAAAAAAACTTCTCTAAGAACAAAAAAAAGGAATTAAAAAAAAATTGGAAAACTGTGTGGCAATATCTATAGTAATAGACGTAGGAATCAATTTGTTGAAATTCGGAAGAGAATGATTTATAACAGAATTATTTTAAATTTGTTGAAAAGTGGAAAGATTTCTAAAAGGAAAACAGCTTTTTATAAGCAAAAAAAAGAATTGAAGGTATTGTGGATGAAGTGTTAGAATTAAAAAAGAAATTATATGTTTTAGTAATCAATAGACTTCGTACACTAGACAAGGCAATTAATGTTTTAAAAGCGAAAAGTAAGTGGAAAAGAGTAATTAATAGAACTAATTTTTGTAATGTTCAAGTTCTGAGCCATTTTTTAATGAGGAGGCTCACTTTCACACTAATGATTTGCATGCAGTTGACACCAGTGGTCGAGCATATGAGGTGAAGGATGGTTGCCCGATTGAAAAAGAGAAAATTGTCCCAAGAAATGCAGAAGAGGTGTTAGCTGATGAAGTTTTAAGGAGACGTCCTAAGGCTCCAGTGTACACTTGGAATTGTAGTAGTATTTGTAGTGTACGATAGGATTCAATTGATTTTTCCGCAGTTTATTACGTAAGTATACTAAGAAAAGTATTAAACAGAAGATTAAGATGTTGCAAGAATTAGACCCCTGCCGAGTGAGAGAAAAAACGGGTTTGCAAGGTCATTCTCTGGATTGCCTTTCTAAAAAAGTATGCCAGAGTGTTTTTCACCATTTTAGGATCTTAGCATGTGAAGAAATTGAGATTAGTTACTTTCGTCCTTAAGAAGACAGTGCAGAAACTGATACAGTAATAGAAGGAAGTGTGGATGAAAATGTTCAAAATTTTGGTACAGAAAATTTTGACCAAGAAATTACAAGGTTTAAGGTCACTTCAGGAGAAAGGCCCAATTTTTCTTGCATTTGTTGTAGAAGAATTCACTATAAAAATCAGAACAGGTTAGTTGATCTATATTTACAAAGTGAAAAGGAGAATAATAATGAGTGGAAGGAATTTGCAACTTATTTGTTGGTAGAGAATTGTTTTGATTTGGGTTCAGATCAACGTATTTGTAAATATTGTTATAAAAAACTTAAATGAAAACAAAATGCCAGCTAGAGCTGTACATAATCATCTTGAGTTGGTAAATATTCCTTCTGAACTGATGGATTTAAATACTTATGAGTCTATTCTGATTCAATGCTTGCATCCATTTCAGGCTATTGTTCGTATGGAGCCTAAGACATGGAAATTGCCTCCTTCAGATTTACTGAGAGGTTTAAAGGGAAGAGTTGTATATTTACCTCTAAATATAAAGAAAAATACTGAAACAATTGGTGTAGAAAATGTGGAAGACGAACCTCTAGTTATTCTAGTTAATGGCGTTTCTACGAAGAGTAAGAAAATCTGGCAAGAATTAGTGGATGTTAGGAAAGTGAAAAAGGCAACGATGTATTTGGTAAAAAACAATCAATACTACAAACATGTATATATAGAAGAAGAGGAAACAAATGTAGAGGAGGACACTGATGTGTCAGCTGGACAAATTGAACAAGTGGATGTGTCCAGAAGTGAACACATCTACGAACATTACATTGTTCATCCACTGCATTTCAAAGAAGTAATGGGGAATGCTATTGAGTTATTCTAAATAAAAGAAGCAAAAGGAAGTCCTATTAGTGTATGGGAAGAAAGCTTGGAAGCTCGTTGTTTTCCTCAGTTATTTCCAACAGGACAAGGTGGACGATTAGATGACCGACCTGTGCAGATACCAGCATCTGAATACCGGCCATCAAGATTATATGCAGAAGATACAGGTTTCGTCAGTGTATTCCATATTTGATTCATCTTCTGCTTAAGAGTGACTTGTCTGGACTTTCTTATGCAGTGAACCACATATTAAAAAGTGGAGTACATCTGCAGAATGTTTCGGCAAGGGATTTTATGAATAAAGTCCAACAGAATGACACTGTTTTGGAATCTCAGCTAATTAATCTCATGGCATGTCAGCGTGGTACTAACGAGTATTAGTACCATCGTCATGGGGAATTGAAATGTATGTTAAGAAACTTAGGAAGTCCTACATGGTTCCTTACTTTAAGCTGTGCTGAGTATGCTTGGGAAGATTTACTTCAAATTCTTCGAGAGGCAAATGCAAACATAGAAAATATAGAATACAAAACAACTGGAGAATTGTGCTCTTTGGATCCAGTAAATGTATGCAGGTATTTCAATCATAGATTCGAAGCTATGATGTCTTTTATAACAAACAAAAAAAATCCTCCTCTTGGAGAGGTTCTGGATTTCTTTTGGAGAAAGGAGTACCAAGCAAGAGGTGCTCCTCACATACATATGCTGCTATGGATCAAAGATGCCCTCAAATTCGGAACAGATTCAGATGATACAGTGATGAGTTTTATTGAACAATATGCTACATGTGCTGTACCAAAAAGTACAGAAGAAAAGAATTTAAGACAACAAGTCTTACGATTTCAAACCCATCGTTGTGGAAAATACTGTCGTCGAAAATACAAATCTAAGGATAAGTTCTACACAAAATGTCGTTTTGGCTTTCCACATCCAGTAATATTGAAAGGAAGAGTGAACAATGTTATGTCATCTTTGCGATATACTGTGACAAGAAAATCACCGAAAAATACGTACAACTTAAGGGGAAATAAAGAGTCAAAATACATAAATGACTATAACACAGTCATTTTGTCAGTGTGGAATGCTAACATGGATATTCAATATGTTGCAGACAACTCTATTGCTGTGGCTCGATATGTTACATCTTACATTACGAAATCTGAGAAGACAGAACTAAAGGAAATGTGGGAGGAAATTTCTCATGAAAAGAGCCTAAGTAAGAAATTGTACAGCTACAGTTTGAAGATGTTGTCTCATCGAGAAATTGGAGCATATGAATGTTCAGATCGCTTATCATCTGCAAGTCTATATGCCAAATCTAGAAAAATTATTTGGGTGAGTTTAGGACCTGCAAGAACATGAAACAGAGTTTTGAAATCTGTACAAGAAATTGAGTATTTAGCAGAGAAAGAACCAAACAGTACAGATATTTTGAAAACAAATATGTTGGATACATACTATCCAAATAGAAGTAATCATCTTGAGAACGTTTGTCTCTATGAAGTACTGCAAAGCTATATTTTTAAGAGGAATTTTACAGAGGATATTAATAAAGGAGTATATGCTGTGATTGGATCTGAAGGTTGTCTGGTAAAACAAAGAAAAGGACATTTGATTAATCATCGAAGACTGAGTTGCGAAACTCCTGAGAAAAGGGAATTAAACTATTTAGCTCTTTTGCAACTCTTTAAACCATGGCGTATAGACGAGGAACTACTTGGAGATTTTCTTAGTTATGAAGATTCATTCAACGCAACCAAAAATACTATAGAATGTCCTGTTTTCACAAATTTTCTACAAATGTTGAACGAGGAAATACAGCAAGAAGCTACAATTGCAGCAGAGATTGCTAGAGACAGTTCTCAAGACAGTCAAAGTTCTGCTTCGTTCAGTCAGGATCCACTAGGAGGACCAATTATCCAAAATAAAGCAGCCACTGCCATGGATGAGGTGGAAAGAGCAATGGAACAAGCTCAGGAGGATGTAATAAACTTAGAAGAATTGGAAAAACAACTAAATGTTCAGCAAAAACAAATATATGATGAAGTGACTGAGCAGATTGAGCATGGTTTACTTCATGAGAGAAAAGAGTGCTCATGTATGTCATTTCAACCTGTCCGGCTATATGTGAGTGGACAAGCAGGAACTGGAAAAAGTTTTCTAATTAAATGAATTGCATCTTATCTTCAAAAAAGAACAGAGTCATCACTCTCTTGTGTTGTTACAGCTCCAACTGGGTTGGCAGCTCATAACATTAAAGGGATTACTTTACATCATTTGTTGATTCTGCCAGTAGAGCATGAAAATAAATTAGAATACCACAAGCTATCTGGAGAAGCTTGTTGTGAAGTTTCCAGAGTTCTAAAAAAAATTATATTTCTCATTATTGATGAGGTGAGTATGGTATCAAATTTAATGCTTGCCTTTGTGCATTTAAGAATGCAACAAATTCATAAAACAGAGTAAGATGTGTTATTTGGAGGGAAACACAACATCATTTTTGGAGATCTACTACAGCTAACACCTGTGAAAGGACAACCAGTGTTTAAAACTGTTACACATGAAGATACCAGAAAGTGCCTGGGAAGCATTGGGAATGTTAATATATGGTTATATTTCAAATATACAGAACTGACTCAAAATATGCGACAGGCAAAGGATGCTGGTTATAAAATTATTCTTGAAGATATAAGAATTGGAAAACTAAGTGAACATGGGAAAGAAGCTCTACAGCCACGATTACTTTGTAATTTGTTTCCAAAGGAAAATGTTGGTGCAGAAAATATATATAGAAAAATTGCAGAAAATAAATCAGTAATATACTTGATGCCATCTCTGCAAGAATGTGGAATCTGCAATGAAAAATTTTTAAAGTTAGAACATCAAGAAATTATAAAATTGGAAGCTATTGATAGAATAGAGCATGAAGGATCTACTATTATTTTGTCAGAAAAGTTGAAGTCAAAATTGGATTCTTTAGACAAGTCAATATCTAAAACAGCTGGTTTAGAAAAGAATCTATATGTATATTTAAATTGTCGGATCATTTTACGACGTAATTTAGATGTGGAAAGAGGTTTAGTAAATGGAGCAATAGGTCATGTTGTTGAATTTGTGAGTTACTCAAATAGAGAGAAGATTGAAATTATTAAAAATCAAATTTGATGAAATTGAAGAAGTTCAACAATTCTGTTGTTGTTCAACTCGATTTTTGCTTGTAAAAGATGTATATGTGTGCCGAAAACAGTTTCCTGTTTGTTTGGCATATGCAGTGACTATTCATAAATCTCAAGGTTTAAGTGTGGATAGTGCTTTGGTGAATATTGGAAGTACTGTTTTCAAGGAAGGTATGGCATATGTTGCTTTATCTCGAGTCAGAACTTTACCTGATTTTGATGAGACAAAGATTAGTGCAGATCTGAATTATGTGAAAGAGTATACAAGGTTAAGAAGAGAATATGCTCCAAATTTACCTCAATATCCTTTATTTGAAAAGGTTGTGGTACGTCGAAAAAGAAGATTGGAGAAAAATTGTAGTGAAAAGAAAAAACTAGATGAACCAGTAATTGCAAAGAAAAAGAAAAAGGATAGTATTGAAGAGGTTGTTGGTTTTCAGTTTGAAAACAGTTTTGGTGTCAACTGCTATGCTAATATAGTGGTTAATGTTGTTTTTTTTCTTCAAACTTTACAGCAACAGATTGTTGATAATCGGGATCAAAGATTTTGTTGTTTGATGAATTCTGTGTTTGAGAAATGTAGCAGTGATAAAACAAAAATAAAAAGAGTTTCTGATATTCGAAATGTTTTACACATATGTTCTGGAGTAAATCAATTTTCACAGAATATTCAGCAAGATTGTCAGGAATTTCTTATGTATATACTTGTTGTATTGGAAGACGAAGGTATAGATATTGAAAATGTATTCGGTGTATCTTATAAATGGCAACATGACTGTGATATGTCCAGACTCTGGTGAATCGCTCTATTGCTGAGGGCCAGGTACCACGGGAATCCGGAAGAACCCTGCTCTTCCCTGGTCGGACTTATCTAACCTACGCCCCATATCTCTTCTCCCATACCTGAGTAAGATGACTGAAAAGCACATTAACACCCACCTGTCGAGTTTCATCGAGCGGTCTGGAGGTTTAGATCGCTCTCAGTCCGGATTTAGGCCCAATTACAGCACGGAATCGGCACTCCTATCTGTGACAGATACCATCAGAATGTCACAGGATAATGGGAGTTCTATGATTCTAGTGCTGTTGGACCTCTCCGCGGCTTTCGACACAGTATTGCATGAAATCTTACTCAGTCGATTGCAGGAGATAGGGGTTGCCTAAGTCCCACACTTTTTAATGTGTATGTGGCCCCCCTAGCGGATCTCATGAGATCATATGGATTTATTCCTGTGTCATACGCGGACGACACCCAGCTGCTTTTCCCTTTTAAAACCCTGACGGCTGCAGTTAAACACTCATTCTCAGAAGGGATGAGGGCTGTGTCCCAATGGATGGCCGCAAACGTCCTGCAATGCAACGTAGGGAAGACTGAGGTCATGCTATCTGGGGATGCGCCACTGATGTGGTCACCGGATTGGTGGCCATTAGACCTGGGCCCCGTCCCCATTCCTAAGCAGACCGTAAAGAACTTGGGGGTTCGACTAGATTAGGGATTGTCATTGAAGGATTGTGTCAACCAAACAGCTGGGTCCTGCTTTCATGCAATTGGACTCCTTAGGCGAGTGTTTCCTTTACTGCCGGATACATCTAGAAAGACCCTTGTCCAGGCCCTAGTGCTTAGTCGCCTGGACTATTGTAATGGATTATTGATATCAGCTACCGATAACTCGCTAAGTAGGCTTCAGGTGGTCCAGAACACCGCTGCAAGGTTAGTTCTCAATGCCCCTCCTAGAACTCCCTCCTGTCCTCTTTTGGATAAGTTGCACTGGCTGCTGATTAGTGAGCGGGTAACATTTAAAACCTGTTGTATAATCCACAAGTGTATTTATGGCTCCTGTCCTTTGTACCTGGCTGAGAAATGTGTTCCTTACAACCCAGCACGTACCCTCCACTCCAGCAATCAATATCTACTTCAGGTTCCCTCTATAAGAAGGTCGAGACTGGGCGGAAGAGCTCTTTCATTTCTGGGTCCCACCCTTTGGAACAAATTGCCCTTTACCCTGAGACAGTGTACCAATAATTTAGCATTTAGAAAAATGCTGAAGACCTTTCTGTTTTGAATACATCCCTCGTCTTTGATCTGGTGAGCACTATACCTTTTGCCTGTTGGTGAGCAAAGCGCAGAGATACTCCTTCGGGAGTCGAGTCCAGCGCTATATAAACCTATAAATAAATAAATAAATAAATAATTGTTCGTTTTCAAGTAGTACTCAAATAGACACGGAAAGATTTATATATTTGACATTACCAGACTGCAAATTAGTGACTTTTAATAATCTAGTTAGAGAAGCAAATCAAAACATGGTCTGTACCCAATGCAACTCAGAAATGTTATCAACATTATTTATACAAAGATATGGACAGTATGTAATTTTAATGCTCTAACGATGCAGACCTGATGGAACAAAATTGACAACTTTAATTAAAAAGTTTGTGGCATCTCAAATATCAATTTCAGGAAGAACTTTTGTAACTGTAGCAATTATTTTCCATGATGGTTCTTCTACAACATCAGGACATTATACAGCATACTTAAAATGTGCAAAAGGCTGGACTCATTGTAATGACACTGAATTGACTTTTAAACAACGTTTGCCTTACCAAATTCTTACCTAGTGTTTTTGGAACCCACATTTTAGGGAAAATAATTGCCCTAGGATGATTAGTGCTGTAAAAAAAGGTTAGTCTGCTGCTGAGAATTACTTTGTAAGTCAGGGTGTTGAAGATAAAAAAATAACTTAAACTTGTCATAGAGGTAGTGTAAGTGTATCATATAGTGAGTGATATGAGTATTACACGAAATGCTGATCATAAGTGAGGCAGAGGTGTTTTAGATTTGTTGTAGTTGTTGGAGAGGTTGGTGACATTTTTTATTCCCTTGAAGAGATTTCTTTTAATGGTATACAGCTCCTTGGTGAAATAAAGGATGAGCAGAGTGTGATCGGCATACCAGATGATGTTGAGGTTCTGATAGCATGCTATTTGTTTAAAGTTCTATGTTTATGATAAATGATATTGGGTGGAGGTTTAACCATTGTTAGATGTGTGGTAAATAAATAAATTATTACCTGATCTATTTTTGACTATAAACAATAAACGGTTTAGCTCAATAAATAAGAGTCAAGATTCGAGGTAGCTGAAGTTGACAGGCTTTAATAGGCATAAAGGACAGGAACAGGACAGCCTGTACGGGAACAGGGATGGCAGGGCCCGGCAGCTGCCGGGGCAGGATCTGGGATGAGCGCGCTAACTTTTAATAACAGTGCACAAGTATATATAGTTAAAACATTTACATAGCATTCAGTACAGTAGGCGTAGCAGTAGGCGGGGCTTGTAGCAGTCGCGAAAGATAAGGACAAAATGAGGTAACAAGAAGGCGTGAACAGGGCGTATACATAGACATGTGATGCAAACGTAACAGAAGTGTCATGAATGGGGCGGAAACATGGAGGGGGCTACCTGAGGAGCCGGGACCTCTGACCTAGTGGTGCGCGCAAACTGGCAATGACGTGTTACCAGGGAGAAACTGGGGGCTATGACTTCTGCGCTAGAAGAGGAGACTGAAGTCTGGAGTGTCAGAGCGACATGTACCTAGGCATATCTGATATCTCGTGTTTGGAGAACATGTTGATAGAAACTAAAAGTTATCAGGGCAAAGGCTACTTGACTCTAAGACTGGTGCATGCATTATTCTACATATAATGTGTGTGCGAGGAATATTCTTTGAATATTAATACAGTATTTCTCTTACATGGAGACAGTAAGGCTAGACCATGACGGAAACTATTGATGCGATTCAGTAGCTTAGGAATGCAGAGAAGGAGAGCTGGACTGATAACTAGAATCATAACATTACTCTTGGCAGACTGGGAGGCAGAGTCAGGCCGAGCCGGGCACTGCGAGGCTGGAAGTAAGTGAAGGGTCAGGTATACAGGTGGGGGCTGCATCGCTCCTCGGAGAGGGTTCAGAAGACAGGAGCTGAATCTGAGTCCGGGCCCTTTTGAGGCCTAGAAACGGGGACTTTTCAATGCATTAACGTGCACACTGTAAAACGTGGCAACATAGGCCAATGCTCGTTGCTATTCACGAGAACTGGAAACTGGCATACTAGAGTTGGACACAACTATAATTGCGTCTTTAATCGGACAGAGGGGACACATATGCATATTAATCATGCACATATAACATAGGATGGGGAACACGTAGGGGCATAGAACATGGCAAAATTTACTTTTCCACATTCCCTCCTTGACCCTACGTTTCCATCAGGAAACATCAATATTCATGATACCATCTATCATTTCAGACAGTATCATTTGCTCGTCTCGAATTGTCTTGGAACGGGATTTAGAGCGGGACTTAGGACTAGGGATACAAGAGGTAGCACAAATGCCGCAAATCTCAGGGCCACATTGTATACAGAGGCAGCAACTGAATATGATCATTACTGCAATACCTAGGAATGACAATACTTTCCATCCCCAGGCAGATATAATACTCCAGAGCCAACCGGACCATGTCCAGGTGCCTGGATCTTGGTGTAACTGACGGGCAATTTTATGAAGTCTGGTTATAGCTGAATAAACAGACGGCGCGTTATTAGGAATGAAAATGCAGCAACTAGATCCGATGACTCTACATGCCCCGCCCCTATCGGCCAGTATGACGTCAAGGACGAGACGATTTTGCAAAACGACAAATCTCATAGCAGATTGCTCTTCGGTTAAGTTACCTAGGGCGGAAGTAGTCTCATTCACTACGGCTTCAAGGGTTCTGGTTAACCTACGGATTAACTTACTATTCTGGACAGGGCCTATAAAGAAAAAGAAACCTTTATTGAAATCTTGATATTGTTCTAGAGCAGTTTCAGTTTGATCGACAATTGGGGACTCGATCTCCCTTCTATGTCTAATGTGTACTAGATGTGTGTTCCTATGATAATCTGATGGGGCTAGAAAAACTGGTGGCAGTAGGAAGGCAATATAACATATACCATCCCAATCAAGGGGCAGACGAACATATGCGGTCTGACCACAAACAAAATAAGAATGACGTGAGGCTTTGAAAATAGATTTCCCACTGTCACTATACTCGACAGTAGTAGTACAATCACTATGTCCTACATGTGCGGAACCATTCTTTCTGACACATAATTCGCCTTTGACTGGTAGTACAGAAATAGCAGGTAGATCTGGAGCGGTATCGGACTGAACATTCAGGACCATAAAATTCGAAGAATAATTACCTAAATCATATACTTCATTTTCTAGATCTGACCCTGTTCTATGGGAGAGACCTTGCTTGTCTGGAAAACATGTTCCATTCAGAAGGGACATATCATTCGAGGATGAAGTTAACGTGGACCATGCTCCACACGAACCATTATGAGAAAACGGATAAGGAAAGAGTGGCAGAACTCCCTTCGGTGTCTGGAAAGGGGGGAGTCGACCACACACCCAACAATTAGTGGCATTGCTGGTCTGGTGTGAATAGTGTAACATACGGATGAATGTATTGTTGCGCATAGCAAGACGATAGGATAACTCGTGAGGAGGCAGATCACTAAATCTGTGCTCTACTGTAGAATTAGAAAACTTATTTACATGAGAAATTGGAAAACATAAATAAAAAGCATAACTTGTGCAGGTAATCATAAGGCTTAGATATAGCAGAAAACATAAAATAATAATGCAACTTTTAGAGTTTTCACTAACTCTCTCACTGTGGGGGTCTATCTTATACATGTCAGAAACCTGTCTAACCGTTTCACCCGAGGGGGACTTAGACAATTAAACTGGCTGACTTATTTTACTAGACCGGAGCTTTAACTTATACTCCTGCTGCGGAGTTTTCTCTAACAGGGAGGGCTTGATTTCAAAGTCAGTAGCGGGACAGTCCTTGAGAATAGAGCAGTCTTTCGAAATGGAACAATCCTTTGAAAAAGTTTTAGTTCGTAATCCATGGAACTTCTTGACGTGAGACAGGTGGACCCAACCCTTACGGCCTTCCAACTTCACGGCCGTACGGGTGGTCAAAAGGACTAGTTGAGGTTGCTTCCAGCGGGGCTCCAGCAGACTTGAACGATCAAAGTTCCTTATCAAAACGAAATCCCCGGGGATGACCTCATGCGGTTTCACTTCAGTGTTGTCTGGAAATGCAGCGGCAACCTGTGAACGACAAGAGTGTAGGGCAGATATCAAGGAAGCTAGGTAATCTGTCAGCATATTACTTGAAACATCTGTAATACTGCGGGGTCTAGGTGTGCCCCACATATTTGGGGGGCGGCCGAATACGACCTCATAAGGGGACAGACCTGATCTGGAATGTGCGACCATGCGCATGAAGAATAAAGCAACTGGCAGGGCAACTAGCCAGTCTACACCTTTCTCTTTACATATTTTGGCAATGCAGATTTTCAGGGTCTGATTATGTCTCTCTACGAGACCGGCTGCTTCAGGATGGCGCACACAATGGAACTTCCACTGGTACCCTAACAAAAGGGAAACATGCTTCATGAGCTCGGACGAGAATGGCTGGCCGTTATCTGAATACACGACCCTAGGGAGTCCATAGCGGGGGAAGAATTCACGAACCAACTGCCTGGCAGTGGTCGCGGCTGTGTAATCTGGGACTGGATATGCTTCTGTCCACCTGGACAAAGCGCATACAACTACGAGGACATACTTGAAACCTCGACATCGCTCCATCTGAATATAATCCATTTGGAGGACTTCAAAAGGGTGGTCAGGAGGCTGGAATCCACCTTGTTCCACCGGGACACTTTTACCTGGATTGAACTGACAACATATCATACAGGTACGGACTTTCTGCTTGGCTGCAGCTCGTAAATGCTTGTTGAACCAAATGTTCTGGATACTGTCTAACATGGCTTTTTCTCCTAAATGTGCTGGACTATGTGCGGTATTGATAATGACTTGAACCATAGAGTCGGGGAGAAACCATGTGGCTTTTCCCTTCGTTACCCATCCCTGATCTGTCTGGACCCCTCCTTGTTCGGACCATTTCTTGATTTCTTCAGGAGTGGCATGTAACTGTATGTCTATGACATCTTGTGTAGGGTCCTTAACTGTCATACAAGTAGTCTGATCTGAAGTGAGTGTCTGTGTCGTGTTAACTGGAATGTCTGGGGTCTGGGCTGTAAGCTTGGCTGTGCGATCTGCTAGATCGTTACCTTGGGAAACAATGTCAGTAACTTTAGTATGTGCCTTGCACTTCATGATAGCGATAGCTGTCGGTAAATGTATTGCATCTAACAGAGCTTGAATAAGGAGACCATGCTGAATCTTGGTTCCATGAGAAGTCATGAAACCTCTCTCCTGCCAGAGTACTCCGAAGTCGTGTACAACTCCGAATGCATAACGTGAATCTGTGTATATATTAACCTTCAGGTTCTTGGCACGTATGCAGGCTTGGGTCAGAGCAACTAGCTCTGCTGCTTGAGCAGACAGGGTGTCAATGCGATGTGTTTCTATAACTTCGGTTTCAGTAGTCACTGCATACGCGGCTACTAGTTCTCCTGTACTTGTTCTCATACATGAACCATCCACATAAAGTGTCAGGTCGGGGTTAGGTAGTGCAATATCTGTCAGGTCTTGTCTTGGCTTTGTCATGGTGTTAACAACTTCCACACAGTCATGTGTGGCAGGATTTGAAGTAACAGACGGTAACAGTGTAGCAGGATTTAAAACGTTGCAGCGTCTGATTTCTATGTGTGGCTGGAACAGTGTCAATTCATAACCTGTTAAACGTGCAATTGTCAAGTGCTGAGTCTGTGTTCGATTTAAAAGAACTTCCACGGAGTGTGGAACTTGTACTGTCAGAGAGTGTCCTAATACTATGGAATCACTTTGTCTGATAGCTAGAGCTGTGGCTGCAACTGACTTGAGGCATGCAGGCAGAGCCTGGGCTACTGGATCTAATGTGCTCAAAAAATAAGCACAGGGCTTGTATTGTCCGGCTTGATCTTGTGTGAGAACAGATAATGCAGTACCATCACGTTCTGTGACGAAAAGTGTAAAAGGCTTACTGTAGTTCGGTGTTGCTAGAACAGGTGCTTGGCATAAGGCTTTCTTTAACTCATTAAAAGCGAGTGTATGTTCGGATGTCCAAGGTAGGACAGTCGATACGGCTGCCTCCTGTGTTGTTAACTGTATCAGTGGCTTGGCTAAGAATGCATACTGAGGAATCCATTGTCTGCAGTAAGAAGTAAGGCCGATAAAAGCACGTACCTCCTTCTGGGTCCTTGGCTGAGGAAGACTCGCTATTAACTGGATACGGTCTGGTGTCAACTGCCTACCCCACTTGGACAGCAAGTGGCCTAAGTAGATCACTTGCTGGACACAGAATTGAAGCTTTGAAGGGGACACCTTGTGCCCCATCTCGGCTAGGAAATACAAGACAGTAAGTGAGGCTCGCTCGCAAGCACGTTCAGAACGGGCTGTGATTAATAGGTCATCGACATACTGGAGCAGGGCAGTGTCAGTTGGCATGTGAATATTGTCTAGTTGTCTCTTAAGTGCTTGACTGTAAATACTAGGACTTTCTGTGAAACCTTGAGGAGCTCGTGTGAATTTATAGCTCTTTCCATTTAAACAGAAACCGAAAAGGTACTGGCTGTCTGGATGAATGGGGACACTGAAGAATGCGTTCTTGAGGTCTATTACAGTAAAGAACGTGGCTTCGGAATCAATGGCTGTCAATAGGGATGATATATCTGGGACAACTGGATACTGAGGAATGATACATTTATTAAGTTCTCGAAGGTCAATCACTAATCGATATACTGGGGGTGCATTTGGATCAGTACGTTTCATAACTGGAATGATAGGAGAATTACATACATTGGAGTCAGTTTCTACAACCACTCCTTGAGCAATAAGCTCGTCAATAATTTTGGATAAGGCTGCTGCAGCCTCAGGTGGCAATCTGTACTGTCTGATTCGTGGTAAGACTATACCTTGTTTGAGAGTCACACGATGGGGTGTGATTTGCATAAAACCTACATCAGTTGGACCTTGTGCCCATAAATGCTGCGGAACATTCAGTAGTCTTGGATCAAAATCACGTAATACATAGTGACCCTTGAAGTCACGTAAAAACAAACGAATTCCCTCTGGGGAACAACAAATAACTGCACCTAATTCTTTCAATGTTTTGATACCTAACACATTTTCTGGACATGACTTCGTTAGTAGCAAATCAGTAGTTCGGGATAATGGACCTACTTCTAGAGTAACTGGTTTTGATATCTCGTTTACAATAGGCTTTCCTGAAAATCCAAGTGAAACATTTCTAGAGCCTGAGAGCGGAGCCCCTGGAACCTCGTCATGACTGATAGTAGTCCTACTTGCCCCTGTATCAATCAGAAACTTTCTGTCTTTCCCTAATACTTGACTGTGTACATAGGGACCCTCTTGATCTACAGGTATCTCGATGAGAGGCAAGCCTACCTCCCTCTCTAGGCTGTTTCATGAATACTGTTGATACTCTGGATACTCTGCCTGAGCATACTGGTACATTTGCTGTGTAACGTGCTGTGTGGCAGCTATAGGCTGTAGTGCTGGAACTGTCTGTTGTGCATTCTGTGGTGACTGAGAAGTCTGTGAAACTTGTTCTTGTCTAGGCGGACGTGGTCTTTCTTTAGTTTTACCTGTGGCTATATTGTGTTTCAGAACTGCACACTCGTTTATAAAATGACCTGGCTGTTTACAATAATTGCAAGTCCCTTTAACGGGACCTGCAGGATGACTGGCTTGATTCGGACCTCTTTTCTGACTGTCTTGAGGAACAGATTGTGCAACTAATACTTTCATTTTCGTGTCTTTCATACGTTTCCTTTCGTGTTCTTGTTCTTCTCTGATTCTATTCTGGTGATACTGGAGCATCTGGAGCATTTGGGACGGAGTATTAGCTTGCCAAGTACATTCAACTTTCAAAACTCGATTTTTAACTTGTGGACTGGAATTCTCGACTAGTTTAGTAACAAAAAGATGAGGGTATGACTCGCTACTTGTCTTGAGACCACTGTTGATAATGAAACATTTCTCGAATCTAGAATAAAAATCACTAGTATCTTCATCTTGTTTCTGTTTGCAGGCTGAGATTGCATCCCAGTCTTCCTTTTTCGTGGCTAGTAGTCTTGGCAAGACCTGAATCAATAACTCGGGCAATTCTTTACATTTGTCCCCAAGACCGGTACATGGTACTCGTATTTTATCTTCAGCTTCTAGAGCTGTCCAATCAATCTTTTTCTCTCCCACCTCCCATTCTTTTTCTTTGAGTTTTTCATATACCCCTGCGGGCAACAGGACCTTTAACATTTTAATGATATCAGGATACGTGTATTCTCCCATACGGAGCATATCTTTTAATTCTCTATGGAACCCTGCTGGATCTTTGTCGTGACAGGGAATTAATTTCTTCATCTCTAAGAGTTCCATCTTGGTAATAGGGGTGTAAACAAATACTCGTTCTAGTTCACCACCCGGTGTCCTAACTGGGTGTACTTCTCGTAACGGATTCTGTCTGTCTATGTAGAATCTTTTACTGTCTGGAGGTGAGACATGAACAAAGTGCGGGTTCAGAAACGTTCTATATTTGTGGCGCTGTTCTAGAATGGTACTAATTAAGTCGGTACCTAGACCTTTCCATCTATACTGGAGTAACTCGTTCAGGACGTCGTGTAACGGACCTGGATCAGTATGTTGACCCTCATAGAGTGTAATGAGGTGCTGGATCATATACATACCCACCAGTCGCTGCTCGGCTGGGGGCAGTTTCAGAAACATTTGTGCCACTATTTCATCTGGAAAAGTGGTAGAATCAGTAATCCATCGGACTGCTGATCGGACTAGTTCTTGTTCATGCATAGTACTAAGTTCACTATAACCGATTCGTGATTTCAGAATGTGATCGGTAGCTTGAAATACTTGTTCAAGATTCTCTTGTTCTGGTACTGGAGGGAAGAAAACTTTCTTGTGTTCTGGACGTGAATGTCGGTCGGGAAGTCTAGTTCTACCTACATACGCTATTCTGGTGGGATTCTCGTCGTCTACCTCTTCAGTAGAAGAGTTGTCTTCTTTCTCGGACACTTGTGCTGCTTTGCGTTTCTCGTGTAACCTTATTATTTCCTTACGAATCTTCTTGTACATACTTTCTATGCTACTGAGTGTCCTGCGTTTACCTTCGGCTATATTATCACTCCACCTTGTCAGGACTTTCATTTCTTCTCGATCTTTTTCTGGATAATCTTGTTCTCTTATTAAACAATTAATTAGAAACTTTAATATCATGAGCTGGGTCTCAGCTTTCCTTAGAGACATGATTTCACCAATACTTTCTGGATCATCCCCTGTACGGATGAAACGATATATTCTGTCTAGGTCTTCTTTCATATTCGGTAGGGTGTCCAAATACTCGGTCACCCGTCTTACACGCAATGAATATATGACCATATTATCATCGCCTGGGACTGGATCATAACGGCATTCGGTGAGAGCTCGTCTGATATCTGCAACGGACTGATGTTTGGGCGTACGCTGTAACGCACGTTCATGTAACTCGACTAACGTTACACGTTTGTGTGGTGGCGGGGTTCCCGGAGGACCTCCCCCCGCGGCTCCTAAACTGTAATCATCGACTGATACTCTTCGTGCTGGCAGAGTGACCGATGTAACGGGAACTTGTACTGTGGGCTGGACCGGGGGTGCCGTAACAGGTACTGCAACGGGTGCCCCGGTGGCTGGAGGAACAGGAATCACATTATTTACAGGAGCAGGCGGAACAGGATTTACATATTCTGGGACTGTGTCGTCCAAATAGGACGAGAGAAAAATTTCAGCTGCGGTCGGTTTATGACGTAGCTTAATCGGAACTAATGGTGGCGGAAAATTACTGGATGCTTCTGGGGTTGCTTTTGGCAAGCCCTCGGCAAGGAGAGGATACATACCCTTAACAAGGGCATTTCTCGTCTGTCTGACTGTTCGGCTTTAACTCGTTCACCTATTTCGATCAATTCCCTTTCTTGGGCTCTTTCTGAGGATTCTCTACTTAATTCTGACTTTCTGATTTCTTTTTCTGTTCTTCTATGAGATTCTTTGCGCCATAACTCGATGGCATCTTTCTGGGACTGTCTGGCTTTCTTTTTCCATAATGCTTCTTCTACTCGCATGATGCACTCGGCATCCCATGTACCCGATACGGGCCATCTATATTTCTCGTCTAATTCCTTGGTGTACTCCACCCATAAATCTAGATATAATATGGCACTTATGCCATGCTTATGATACATAAAATGACCTGGACTGTCCCTAGGCGGGACAGGAACTGCTTCCGCGAGCAGACCTTTTCTAGTTCTTAGCTGACGTAATTTCGAGAACAGAGGCATACTAGACTTGAATCTGAGCACAATACAATACACGAAAAACACAATAATGACTGAAAAAAACAGCTCACTCATACCACGACATTGAAAACACATTGAATGACATTTAAAAATAACATTTCGGACAGAATATTACCTGGAATACTGAGAACAGAACACATGAATTTCTCGAGAACAGAACTTACTAGAATTACTAGGTGCACTGCTAACACAGTACAGAACATACTGGTCCCATAAAGAGACACGTCAGGACCCGCATCCACCTAGGTGGACACTTCGTGTTGGATTTGCGTACCCAAACCCACGGACCAGAGACAAATTAATTGACCCTGTCTAGATACTACCCCAGCAACGGTACTCACCGGGCAGCAAGAACGGAAGGCCTCAGACTGGACTGGACTGCTACGACGACGGACGGACGAACTTCGGACTTCAGTTACAGGTGGGCCTCCGGATACCTCGGACCTTGGACTCTCGGCTTGGGCTCTGGTCGGGACTTGCCGCGTTCCTCCACCGCCTCGTCTGGATGCTGGACCGCAACCTCCGTCTCCTCCGTGGGCCTGAGGGATACTTGAAGCAGAAATATCTGCACGTGCACGGTATGGTTCCGTCACGGCTGCAGAGGGTCAGGGGGCTTACGTGGCTTCACCGGCGCGTGGGGAAAGGGCAAGTCCCTATTCGGGCGCCATTATGTGGTAAATAAATAAATTATTACCTGATCTATTTTTGACTATAAACAATAAACGGTTTAGCTCAATAAATAAGAGTCAAGATTCGAGGTAGCTGAAGTTGACAGGCTTTATTAGGCATAAAGGACAGGAACAGGACAGCCTGTACGGGAACAGGGATGGCAGGGCCCGGCAGCTGCCGGGGCAGGATCTGGGATGAGCGCGCTAACTTTTAATAACAGTGCACAAGTATATATAGTTAAAACATTTACATAGCATTCAGTACAGTAGGCGTAGCAGTAGGCGGGGCTTGTAGCAGTCGCGAAAGATAAGGACAAAATGAGGTAACAAGAAGGCGTGAACAGGGCGTATACATAGACATGTGATGCAAACGTAACAGAAGTGTCATGAATGGGGCGGAAACATGGAGAGGGCTACCTGAGGAGCCGGGACCTCTGACCTAGTGGTGCGCGCAAACTGGCAATGACGTGTTACCAGGGAGAAACTGGGGGCTATGACTTCTGCGCTAGAAGAGGAGACTGAAGTCTGGAGTGTCAGAGCGACATGTACCTAGGCATATCTGATATCTCGTGTTTGGAGAACATGTTGATAGAAACTAAAAGTTATCAGGGCAAAGGCTACTTGACTCTAAGACTGGTGCATGCATTATTCTACATATAATGTGTGTGCGAGGAATATTCTTTGAATATTATTACAGTATTTCTCTTACATGGAGACAGTAAGGCTAGACCATGACGGAAACTATTGATGCGATTCAGTAGCTTAGGAACGCAGAGAAGGAGAGCTGGACTGATAACTAGAATCATAACATTACTCTTGGCAGACTGGGAGGCAGAGTCAGGCCGAGCCGGGCACTGCGAGGCTGGAAGTAAGTGAAGGGTCAGGGATACAGGTGGGGGCTGCATCGCTCCTCGGAGAGGGTTCAGAAGACTGGAGCTGAATCTGAGTCCGGGCCCTTTTGAGGCCTAGAAACGGGGACTTTTCAATGCATTAACGTGCACACTGTAAAACGTGGCAACATCGGCCAATGCTCGTTGCTATTCACGAGAACTGGAAACTGGCATACTAGAGTTGGACACAACTATAATTGCGTCTTTAATCGGACAGAGGGGACACATATGCATATTAATCATGCACATATAACATAGGATGGGGAACACGTAGGGGCATAGAACATGGCAAAATTTACTTTTCCACAGATGGACCAAAAGATGTGGGTGCTTTTGTTTCAGAAGGTCGGGAGATGGATGCTTAAGAGTACTATTACATAACTACGAAACTAAGGATTTCACAGATACTATTTGGCCATGAGGAATAGTATCACAAACAAACGACTATTTCTGGTACATTTTGTTAGCATATGTTTGGATATTAGTTTAGTGTATAAGAAAGAAGTAGTAACGTTTTGTTACTTTGTGATTGTTCTTCATATTGTTTACTTAGGTAATAAATTGCGGTTTGAAAAAGATATTTAAGATATGTTTTTTTCTAATTGTCACATTGTGAATGAAAATATTGAATGGGTTTTTTAAACACAATCTTTTTGATTGTGTTTTTTTTTGCCCGCTGTGATATGATGAGTTTATATTGAACTCACTGTTTTTAGTGAAATTCAATATATTCTGAGAACAGCAAAATAAAATATATAACATATTGTACAAATCATTTTGTATTTTGTATTGTGAAAAATATATTATAACTCAATTGTTTCTTCTCTTCCACAGATATTATATTTAGGTATGTATGAGAAACAAAAAATACTTTTTTATTTTTTTTTACTTCTATTTCTCTCTATCCTTTCTTAACTGTCTGTCCTATTTCTTTACCTTTCCTCATGTTACTCCTCTTCCCTCATTGTACTTACTCCCCATCATTCACCTTTACTCTGCTTCTGTCACCATCAGTACTGTACTTTCACATTTACTCATCTTGTTTAACTCCCTCTTTCCTCTGTCTGTTACTCACTTCTCTTTCCTAACTTCCTACATCACTACTGTTGTCCTGCTGTATCAATCAGTCTCTTGTCACTGCCCCATTACTCTCTTTCCTTCATATCATCACTGAGTGACCTTCACTCACTCCACTTCGTTCACTCCCTCACTCCCTTTTGTTCACTGCCGTTTTCTACATTTGTGTCTAAGTCTGTTCCTCTGTGTAAGTTAGTATAACTGATTTACTACTTCACAGTCTGTCACTCTCCCTCTGTTTCTTTCTTTTACTGTCTCCTTATCTCTCCACCAGTGTTCCTTTTGTTTTCTCTCTCTTTCCATAAATTCTTCTCTCTGACTTACTTCTTTTTCTTTTTCCTTTCTCTTAATATTTGTTTTTTTCCTTCACTGTCTTTCTCTCACTCTTATATACCTTCCCTCGCTATCCTTGCCCTTCATTCAATCTGAGTCTTCTTCCTCCACTTCATGTTCTCTTCTCTCTGCATCACTCTCATTCCATTTCTCTTGCACCCATTCCCTCACTCTTCTTCACACTCTTTTGCTTACTCTATCCGTCAATTCCTTTCCCTTAATCTCATTTCCTCAATCCCTTTTGGTAACTCTCATTCGTTAAGTTTCTTACTCCTTTCAGTCCATCACTCAGTTCCTCTCTTCCTCTGTGTTTCTCCCTCACCCTTCCTTTCTTTCCCTTTCTGTTTTTTTTTCACTTTTACTTTCTATTGTATCATGAATAATATATTGTAACTTATTTTTTTCTTGTCTTCCACAGATACTATATTTATGGAAAATAATTCTATTAAGTTGTCATTATTTATAAGGAAAGTATGACAAACAGAAAAAAAATTCTTCACTCTTTTACTTGTGTTTCTCTCTTTCTTATTCTTTAATCTCTTTCTTACTCTTCTTCAGCTAGTCGTCTAACTTTCTGTTTCTCATTCTAATTATTGCCCTTCATTCACTTTTATAGTTTTTTTGGGACTATGAGTACTGTGGGTTTTCTGTCAGTCACCTTGTCCAACTCCCTGTTTACCCTGTCTGTCTCTCACTTCTCTTTCCTATGTTCCTACATCACTACCTGTATGTTACTGTGTCATTTAGTCTCTTCTCACTCCACCCTTGCTCTCTTTCCATAACACTAACTCTCACTGACCTTCACTTACTCCATTTCTGTTACTCCCTCACTCCCTTTTGCTCAATTCTCTTCCTTTATTCCATCCCTCAGTTACCTTTCCTCCATCTGTTTCTAAATCTCTTTTTCTGTGTTAGTCACTGTAACTGATTTACTCCTTCACACCCCATCATTCTCCTTTTGTTTGTCTCTTTTACTACTTTCCTCTCTCTTCACTACTCTTTCTTTTATTTTGTTTCTCTCTTTCCATAAATATGCTTATTATTCATTCACTTCATTTCCCTTAATCTTATATTCCTTCCTTCACTGTTACTGCCCTTCATTTAATCTGAGTCCTTTTTCCCACTTCATGTTCTCCTCACTATGTATCCAACTTTGTCTTCACTCTCTCTGTTCCTCACTTCTCTTTCCATCTTACTCCATTACTATCTTTGTCTTGCTGTATCACTCAGTGTCTTCTTAGTCTCTCCTTACTCATTTTTCTTTATATTATCTTTCAGTCTCATGCACTCACTCCCCTCTTTTTGTTTACCTCACTCAGTCCGGCAGACCCTTTTTGGTAATCCTCTTTGCTCATTCATTTTTGTTTAGTGTCATTTGTTTAGTCCCACACTTCCTTTAACTCCTTTTCTATTTTCCTTTCTCCCTCTATCTCACTCAGTCTAAGTGCCTTACTGCCTCTCAGTCACTTCCCGTCTGTCTCTTTCTCTGTTACTCTCTCTCTCTCTTACTCTACCTCACCCTTCCTGTCTTTCTCTTTCTGTTTCCTTCATTCTTACTTTATTTCTTAGTGCTCTTTCTTCTCTCTTAATGTTGTTCCTTCTCTCTCTTTGTCTTTTGTCACCTGCATATCCCTTTTCTCAGTGTTACTGCCTTTCACTCACTTAATAGTTCTCCCTCAGTCACCTTGCCTCACTCCCCTTTTCTCACTCCCTCACTCCATCTCATTTACTCCCCTTCACTTATTCCTTCCCTCTTTTTTTTCATCAATTTTTCACTCCCTGTTTCACTCTGTGTCACTGAGTCTCACTGGCTCACTCCTTCTCAGTTCTTTGCTCTCCCTCTCCCTGTCTCTCACTCTGTCCTTCTCTCTCCTTTACCCTTAAACTCCTATTCTCTCTCTTTCTATCACTGTTGTTCTTTTCCTCAATCATTTTTCCTATCTCTTAATTTTGTTCCTTCTCCCTCATTTTTCTTTTCTCTTCCTCATACTACTTCCGTAACTATCACTGTTGTTCAATCATCATCATTCACTTTCTCTCTCTGCACTTCATCCTATCTGTATTTTTCACCACTTTACTTTCCCACTGCTTTTTTGTCACTCTCTCTCTCACTCTGCTTCTGTCATTCCCCTTCTCTCACTTTCTTACCTTTATTCCTCTTTCATTACACCCTCACCCCAACTCACTTACTCACTTTCGTTTACTGCCTCTCTCACTTTAAAAAAAGAATCTCTCTATCTACCACTGTCTTACTCACTGTAACTGCTTTACTGATATTTGCTTTACAGATAGTAAAGAATATCATCGCACAAGTTGCATTGGAGGTGGACATTGGCGAAAAGTGGCCAGATATTTAGAGCAGTCGATGAATGGGATGCCCCTGTAGAAAGGTGGAAAGCTAACAGATAAAAGACGAAAGTACGTGGCTGCTCTTCAATAAACTAAACATCCGAGTCAGATGATAAAGTTTCTTTACTCTCCCATTCCCCTTAACTCGATTTCTCTATCTGTTACTTTTTCTGTCTTACTGAATGTAACTGCTTTACTCCATCTCAGTCACTCACTCCACCTCTTTTTCTCTCTCACTCTATCTCTGTCTTTCTCTCTCCCACTCTTCTTCTCTTTCCGTTTCTGTTTCCTTCACTTCTACTTTTTTTTCTTTACAAAATATATATTATATCTAAATTTTTTCTTTTGTTCCACAGATAGTATATATATTTTTTAAATATAGTATAAAGTTGTCATTATTTGGAAGGTAAGTTTGATAAACAAAAAAATACTTTTTCATCTCTCCCTTATTTTTCTTTCTCTCTTTCACATTCTTTTATCTCTCTCTTACTAACCTTCCTTTACTGATCTTACTGTGCTTTTGTCATTGTTATTACTGCCCTTTATTCACCTCTACACTGTTTTTCTCTCCAAAAGTACTGTTCCTTTACAATAACTGACCTTGTCTAACTCCCTCTTTCCACTGCTTGTCTCTCACTTCTCTTTCCTATCTTCCTCAATCACTACCTTGTGTTGCTGTATCGTTCAATGTTATCTCACTCCCCCTTTACTCTTTTTCTATTACATCATCCCTCACTAACCTTCAGTCACTCCACTTCTCTCACTTATTCACTCCCTTTTGCTCACTTCCCTTCCTTTATTCCCTCCTTCACTCCCCTTTCCTCCATCTATCTCTAAGTCTCTTCCTCTGTTTTAGTAACTGTAAGTGTTTTACTCCTTCACAGTCTCTCAGTCTCATTTTGTTTGTCTCTTTCATTGTCTCTGTCTCTCTTCACTATTTTTCCTTTTCTCTTCTGTCTTTCCATAAATAGATGTCTCTCACATACTTCTTTTTCCTTTCTCTTAATATGCTTCTTTTTTCATCACACATCTCCCCTCACTCTTATATCCCTTCCCTCACTGTCACTGCCCTTCACTCAATGTCACTCCTCTTCTCCCACTTCATGTTGTCCTCTCTGTGCATCACTTCCATTTCCTTTTCTCCTGCTCCCATTCCCTCAGTCCCCCTCAGTCCCTTTTGCTTACTCCATCCGTGAATCCCCTTTCCCTTATTTCCCTTTCCTCATTTCCTTTTGCTAACTCCCATTCTTTTAGTCTCTCACTCACCTTCTCTACATTTTTCTATCCCTCTCTCGCTGTGTCTCACTTGCCTTTCCTCCTGTCTGTATATCACCTCTCTCGTCTTTTCCACTCTGTTTCCCTCACTCTCCCTAATTTTCCTTCACTCATTTAAATCCTCAGTCCCATTCTCTCTCTACGCTTTCATAAGTCCATCCATTCCCTCACTCAATTTTTCTCTTACTCACCCCCACTTCTCACTTTCACTTACCTCCCTTTTATCATCCTCATACCCATTCCCTCACCATCATTTCACTTCTCTTACCTTCACCCCCCTTACCATACTCTATTTCCCTCTCTCCGTCTCTTACTCCCATTCCCTGTGTCCGGCCCCGCTTCACTTCTCTCACTCTACCTTCCTCACTTTCCTTTCCTTACTGCCCTTCCCTTACTCTTTCACTCCCCTTACCTTACTCCCCTACTCTTAGTCCCCTTGTTTCATTCACTCTTTGACTCCCCTTTCCTCACTCACCATACTACCTTTTCCTCACTTATTTCCTCAGTCCCTTCCTCCCCTTCACTCAGTTATTTCAGTCATTCATTTATACACTACACATTCATTCAAAAAATTAATGACACAGTGGGGTCGATTCCGATCCGTTAAAAATCTCCGTCCGTACGACTCGCATCAGGAGCCGTTTCCATACGACTCGTACGGACGCCGTACGACCGGATGATTCCGATCCCCATCGGGCGACCCGGACGCGATTCGTACGGTCCACGACGATTCGTACGGAAATGCGCACGATCACCTACACACCGTATGGCGCGTACCCCCCACGATCGCAGGGGTACGCACCGTACATGGGGTACAGCGTACATGGGGGGTACGGCACGTACCCCATGTACGCTGGGTGTACGGCACGTACTCCCATGATCGCAGGAGTACGGCGCGTACCCCTGCGATCATGGAGGGTACGCGCCGTACCCGGGGGGGGCCGTTCCGTACCTGGTTCAGGGCGAACTCTGACTGTACGACAGTTTCCAGCTCCCGTAGAAAAAGGGTCGTACGGAGCGTACACAACACGTATCGTACTTGCCGGGTCGTAAAAAGCAGACGCGAAACGTATGAACGTCGTGTACAGCGGCTTCCGAGGGCAATTCGTACGGGGATTTCATTCGTACGGTCCCTGGTACGATTCGGACGGATAGCTGCTTCGGGTGTGGATCGTACTACGTCGTTCGTACGGAGACGGTTACGGGTACGATTCGTACAGAAAATAATGCTCCGTACGACGATTCGGAGCGCTTTTTATGGGATCGGAATCGACCCCAGTGTGTAAGAAATACAGCTCTTTTTGGAGAAGTGAGTTAGTTCTGAAAATAACTTTTATTTTAGTTTTGTTGTTTTATATATTTTTTTTCTTTTTTGAAAGTTTTATATATATATATATTTTTAAACAGGAAAAGCAAACTGGAATGACAAAACTGTTCAACAGGAACAAATTAAATCAAAAATGAAAAAAAATCAGTCTTTGCTGCATTTGTGCTCTTCAATCCTAATATCAATTAGGTTTACACTTTGCTCTCCATAGCAAATGATTTTGTTGCAATTATTGCAGGAAATGTGAACTTTTTTGAAATTTGGATGTATGTCCAGTTCTGTTGTACTAGGAGATTGAATTCCTGAAGATGTGCTTGGTACAGCAGGTGGAAGTTCCATAGCTTTAGCACTGGTTGCTGCACGACCATAGTTGATAGGGTGCACTTTTTTAATGTGCCTAATCATAGTATGAATGCTAAAGCTATATTTCTTCTTCGGATCTCCTCTGGACAAAACAGTCCCACAGAGCACGCAGGTCACTTTGGGGGCATTTACCTTTTTTTGCTCCTCTGGTATCGTAAAAAATTGCCAAATAAAATATATTTTCTTCTTATCTTTCGGTGGCTCCACAAGGAAGGACTGGACATCACTGTCAGATGAAGACTCCTGTGCCATCTTCAGAGTTGAAATTAAGAGAATGTATGCAGAGGTGCTTCTCCAAAGAAGTGAAAGAGATAGTGAGAGAAGTGGGTGGGGTGTTTGAACGTTCTAGAATAGAAACTGCCATAAACCAATGAAAAGTGGTGTTTTCAAGTCACGTGACTTTCCGTGCGCGCACCGTGCGCGCACGCATGCACGCACGGTGCAAGCACGCCGCTTCAAAATGGCGTTTTGCCCGATTTCCTAAAAAGTTTCAAAACACAAAAAGAAGGCACGGGAGAGAGTCCCTGACCCCCTAGGCTTACTCAGGGGGTCCCTGAAACACTCCGATGGGCAAAAAATGCATTTTTTTAAATTAAAAAATCGCGAGGTGGGTGCACGGCACCTCAAAGTAACAGTGAGTAAATAACAATAGTGGAGAACGTGGTAAAGGAGGCAGTAAAGAGAATCCCAAACTCCCTAGGCCTTCCCAGAGGGTCCCTGAAGGACCCCTAAAGGCTAAAAAAAGCGATTTTTCTTAAAAAAAGATCGCGAGGTGCGCGCACGGTGCAAGCACCCCAAGGTAAAAGTCAGTAAAAAACAATAGTGGAGAACGTGGTAAAAGAGGCAGCGAAGAGAGTCCATGACCCCCTAGGCCTTCTCAGGGGGTCCCTGAAGGACCCCTAAAGGCCAAAAAAGGTGTTTTTTTTAGGAAAGAAAATCATGAGGTGCGCCCACGGTGCAAGCACCCCAAGGCAAAAGTCAGTAAAAAACAATAGTGGAGAACGTGGTAAAGGAGGTAGTGAAGACACTCCCTGACCCCCTAGGCCTTCTTAGGTGGTCCCTGAAGGACCCCTGAATTCCCCCAATTTTTTTTTATTTATTAACATAAATTGAGGGTGCGAGCACGGAGCGCCCACGCTGAAAAAATCACAAAAAAAGATTAATAACAACTATGACTGCTATTTGTTGTTTCAAGTTGTAGACTATACTGTTTAACTTTAAGCAAATCATAAAAAGTTGTTGTGCCACTGCATATAAATGGATACAGTCAATCCATTATAATATGCAAAGGCAGTTTGTGAAAAATAAATATATATGAAATGAAAAAAAAAATACAATAATGAGTATGTTAAAAACTTTACAAATTCACTGAAATTAACATATGTTTCAGACCAGATATCATTAGAAATTAGCGTTTAAAAAGCTTGCAAATTCACTGAAAAAAACATAGGTTTCACACACGTTATAGTTAGGAATTCGCATTTAAAAAACCTTGCAAATTCATTGAAAAAAACATAGGTTTCACACACGTTATAGTTAGGAATTAGCATTTAAAAAAACCTTGCAAATTCACTGAAAAAACCATAGGTTTCACACATATTATAGTTAGGAATTAGCATTTATAAAACCTTGCGAATTCACTGAAAAAAACATAGGTTAAACACATGTTATATTTAGCTGGACATTTCACTCATACAAAACCATTGAAATTCCCCCGTTATAGTTAGTTCAGCTAACTATCACTTGCGCGCCCACAATGCACTGCTGATGATGTCACATATTACATCACTCATGACATGGTCAGTGACATCACTCATGACATCACTGATGACATCTCAAATGATATCACTGATGACACCATCCTTGTGAAAGAGTGGCAGACCTCCTCTCAGCGTAATATAACCTTTGATACACACATTCAAAAATAGAAACTAAAATTTTCAAAAAAATGGAGATACCAATACCAGTTACAACCTATTCAGTAATTCCACCATCTATATACTCATCCACTCATTCACCAACAGTTCTATATAGTCACTTATACATATACTCACTCATCATATGTACTGATACACCTATACATCCTATTACACACGACAGTCATCCATAGAGCTACTCACACACATACTTACACATGCAAATAAACTATCAAACATCCATTTATTTGCATATACAGCTATACACACACTACCACACTTACTTCTACGGAAACTTACACATACTTACTCTCTTAAACAATCACTTATAGAAACACATACTTATTTAAACAGGAACTCTTCCAATCTCTCACTCTCACATATACTCACTTATATACATCAATACTCACATATACTAGATTAAAACATATGTAGTTACTCATAAAGATACTATTGAGACAGTCATTCACTCAGTAACACACCCATACACACACTCATCCACCCGTACAGTCCTGCACACATGCTGTCTTCAAAACACATACAAACAGTAGGTCAGTCATTCATGCATCTATGTGCTAAGTAATCCCCCGCACCAAACCATACAGACACTCATATTGATACTCAAAAAAACAACTAATAACCCATATACACACTCATGTAGCTACTCACCAACCCATGCAGCCACTTATACACAAAGTGAGACACTGATACATATATTTAAATATTTAAACATTACTCGCTAATATATGTATTCATTAAGATACACTTAATAAGTCAGTTAACCAATCAATTTAAAAAAAAACCCATCCATTTAGACACTTATTTACCCATTTATTCTCCCATCGACCTTTAGATATACATATAGAAAACATATTTATTTTTCAGAAAGACACACATTCACTGGATGGTGTCATCAGTGATGTCATATGAGATGTCATCAGTGATGTCATCAGTAATGTCACTGAGTGATGTAATATGTGACGTCATCAGCAGTGCATTCCGGGCGCGCGAGTTATATAGCTGAACTAACTATAACGGGGGAATTTCAATGGTTTTGTATGAGTGAAATGTCCAGCTAACTATAACATGTGCTTAACCTATGTTTTTTTCAGTGAATTTGCAAGGTTTTTTAAATGCTAATTCTTAACTATAACATGTGTGAAACCTATGGTTTTTTCTGTGAATTTGCAAGGTTTTTTAAATGCTAATTCCTAACTATAACGTGCGTGAAACCTATGGTGTTTTCAGTGAATATATATATATATATATATATATATATATATATATTCACTGAAAAAACCATAGGTTATAGACCATATATAGTTAGGAATTAGCATTTACAAAACCTTGAAAATTCACTGAAAAAACCATAGGTTATAGACCATATATAGTTAGGAATTAGCATTTACTAAACCTTATTTTACTCACACAAAACCATTGAAATTCCATATATAGTTAGTTGCACTAACTATATATCGCGCACCCGCAATCCACTGCTGATCATGTCACATATTACATCATTCATGACATGGTCAGTGACATCACTGATGACATCACTGATGACAACATCCAGTGATTATGTGTTTCTGTAAAGTTTAAATATGTTTTACATATTGAAGAATGAGTGGATGTATAAGTGTCTGAATGAAGGTTTTAGTAGGTGCGTGATTGACTGTATGAGTGAGTGATTAAATGCGTCTTACTGAATGCACGGGTTAGTGACTAAACTGTCTAAAAGTGTGCATCAGTATGTCTGTTGTTGTGCAAGCTGCTGCACGTGTTGATCAGTAGCTATATAAGTAGCTATATGGGTTATTGATTGGTTGCACAAGTATTTGTATGGGAGACTGAGTGTGTGTATGGCTGGCTGGGAGGTGTGTGACTCTGTGCAAATCAATGTGTACTTGTATCAGTGATTCTATAAGAGAGTAACTATGTGTTAGTATATGTTTCAAAAATGTAAGGTGTTCTGTGTTTAACTGTATAGATGAGAAAATGGAAGTGTGATTGATTCTTTTCAGGACTGACTAGGTGTGTGAGTAACTCCATGGATGAGTGGCAGAGTGTGAGTGTCTGTATAGGTGTATGAGTGCATATGATAGTGTTGTAAAGATGAGTGATTGTATGTATGAATGATTGTATGAGTGAATGTGTGTGTAGACATAGGAATCAGTGAGTGCGTATGTAGTAACTAGTATTGGTGTGTCAATGGTTTCAAAAATGATACTCTCTATTTAACACTGGGTGTAACGGAGGTTATATTAGAGTGTGAGGAGATGCATTGTATTATCACATGAATGATATCATCAGTGATGTGATCATTGATATCAAGTGAGATGTCATCAGTGATGTCATTTGAGATGTCATCAGTGATGTCATCAGTGATGTCACTGACCATGTCATGAATGATGTAATATGTGACATGATCAGCAGTGGATTGCGGGTGCGCGATATATAGTTAGTGCAACTAACTATATATGGAATTTCAATGGTTTTGTGTGAGTAAAATAAGGTTTAGTAAATGCTAATTCCTAACTATATATGGTCTATAACCTATGGTTTTTTCAGTGAATTTTCAAGGTTTTGTAAATGCTAATTCCTAACTATATATGGTCTATAACCTATGGTTTTTTCAGTGAATTTCATTGGTTTTTTAACAGCTAATATCTGTAGCTGTAAAATTTATTCTTCTTTAAATCCAAAAATATATTTTATATGTTTATGAATAATTATTTTTTTAAATATTTTTTTTTCTTCGTTCCCGCTTCGCGAATCGGGAACCTTACAGTAAAAAAATGTTCAGAAAAATAAAAAAAAAAGTTCTTTTCAGAACTACCTCCCCGTTATTAAAAAATTGGTACAATATTTGGAACTGTGCCAACCTCTATTTCTCTTAGTTCGCTTCCTAGTTCGCTCGCTGGTACGCGAACTGGAAGCGAACCAAAAACAGTAAGTATAAGGGAAGGAAACACACACTTATGTTAAAAGAAAGACAGCTATAGGGGAGTAAACTAGAGATACTATTACCCATAATCCACTACTGATGATGTCACATATTACATCATTCATGACATGCTCAGTGACATCATCAGCAGAGGATTGCGGGTTTTTTGGCACCATGCCTTATCGACGGTTTAATAACGCTGCCTTTTGCTTTATATAAGTTTTCAAATTGTATGAAATATATACCAATAGGTCTTTATGAACCTTTAGGTAGTGCTTTTGTTCATGAGGTCTGGTCGCTTCCATACACATACAGATGTTTCAAAGATGATCAAGAAGTTTATCTGAATGGAGAGGAATGCACTGAGACGCCAGATCATTCACTAATGTGTAGGCACATACAGTTACACGATTCATGCAACAAACAGCGACCAAATATGGCTTGCGTGATGCAAGGCACGCCAGTTCCTGCTATCATCCCCACGTTCAAGTTGTTGGAAAATGGTAGTTATTTGATGCTCAATAATGAAGATTGTTCTGAGTTAATTAAAAGTATTCCTTTTATCGTAACAGTAAGTGAACGGGTTATTTGCTGCAGAAATGTTCTATTTCCTCCCACACATGAACATAGGGAGTTTTCAATCTGGCCACAAATACCAACCTTGGGACACGTTTCAACGGCATGACAAGAATAAGAGCTCTTTTGTCTCAGAGAGAGGTGGCCTTGAGTTCGGCCCGTGAAACTTTCGTACTTCACATAGCGAACACCCGTACACAGGTTTGCCTTTCAATTTCAGCAACATGTTTCCGACTATCTTTAACGCATCCTCCACAAAATCCCTGGCACACTTTTTTAAAGTTGTTACCAGTGGTCTCGTGACTTCATTTGAGAAAATCTTTGGAGTCATCCCTGCTCCCTTTCATTCCATTTTCTCCACTCTGGTTCGTGGATTGCATTTTTACTTGCATTACCAGCGGACGCTCTTGTACTTTTTTACATTTTTAAATATGGATGTCCCTCCTATGCAACCTCCGACCCTGCAGCTGCTGACACTGTTCCGCAATCGCATGCTAGAATATTATGGCACAATGCCGTTGGCGATATTAAGCACGGCATATGGATTATCTTTTCGGTTCTCCTACTTCACCTGTGTCCTGCCTGTATTTCACTGCCTGACCTGTGATTTCGATTGGGCCATTGATTTGTGTCTCTGCGGACCGGTTTCTCCTGACGTCGACTTTAATCAGCTGATGACTCCTATCATTACTCACGAGTTGATTTGTCCTGGCGAAAGGATTATGGCTGTGGCATTGATGCATGGACTACTTGGTCCCTGGAATTTACTGGCGGCAGCACAGTCTTTCTTGGAACACAGCTTTCTTGAAAACCCACCGAGCTGTCCTCTGATGGTGATAGAGGATCCGGTGCTGGGAGAGCACGTATGTTCTTTTCCGCTTTTAAATTGGATGGCTGAACTGTTTTCGGATGAAGACGGTGACTTCCTGTTGGAGGCTGTTGCAGCTTATTTTGCATACACAGTTATGTCATAGACCTTTTTCATGTTTCATATGCTGAGTACTAGCATTTCATTGACAATTCATTGACTTAATTGTCAAGTTTTTATTATTTACCTTGCCTATTGGCTTAAGACTCGATAAAGTACTTGGCTGTTTTATTTTTCTTTAGCATTGAATTTTCCTAGTTTTTAATGCTTTACCTTGCGGACCGTCCACATATAAACTTGCAATCTGCTCTCATGAGATGGCACTTCTATTATCTTATTCAGTTCGTTTCCGGATCATGAGGAGGTGTCATCTAGGTCCTGGATATCTTTACACCGTGTTAAGTTAGCATGGGCTCATTACCGGTTTAAACGCCATTTTTCCTTTTTTGCAACTTCTGCACACGACATTTAGTTGTTGCTTTAGCTTTCCACCTAGTAGTTCATCGTGGTTTACATGAGAATAATATGTTATTGGTCTACTATCTGCTTTACTTGTTAAACTATATCTGTACAGCGAGTGCTAAAGTTTCAAGAACAACACGGTACAGAATTGTTATGAGGTCTGATCTCCACGACTTCATACTCATAACATAAGTGCAACTTCTGCCAATTCTGGGCATGAGGCGGGTTTTATATTGCTTTGCCGAACACACATACACAACAGTTGATGCGGTTCACATGAAGAGAGAGCTGGTGTATGCTGATGTGATTCCTTCAAATCTAAGACACTAAAGTATGGGCACGCCCTAAACCAACACAAAGAGACCTTCTTAGCAAATAATATAATATGTGTATTAGGGAGGGTGAGATATAAGCAGCCGCGGGCCGTGGAGGGAGTTACGGTGAGGCAGGGAGGCGGGGAGGGGAAGAAGCAGGGTGGAGCCCTCTCTACCTTGCCCCTCCCCCTCCCCGCCTCCCTGCCCCACCGTAACTCCCTCCACGGCCCGCGGCTGCTTATAAGTGTTGCTAACTCTTATTCATTTACAGCATGTTAACATACTGTCACCATTCGCTTTTTATGTACTAGTAACTATGCTGGTAATTTTGCTACTGATAATATGTGTACTTGTATTCTCCACCCTGCTTCTCCCCCTCCCCGCCTCCCTGCCTCACCGTAACTCCCTCCACGGCCCGCGGCTGCTTATAAGTGTTGCTAACTCTTATTCATTTACAGCATGTTAACATACTATCACCATTCACTTTTTATGTACTAGTAACTATGCTGGTAATTTTGCTACTGATAATATGTGTACTTTTATTATCTAAGGTACTACGCCTGAGAAGACGGCATTAGTAAATAAACATTTCAAATACACATGTGTTCTTCTTAACTCCATGTTCTGGTTTCTAAGAAATATATAACGACCGACTGTTCATGAGTTCCACGTATCCTGAGGTACTATAAGTTCATATTCTGGATTGTCTAAACATTGAGAGTTTGTTATATCCAATGTGACACTGTACCTAGCTTGCTAAATAGTTTTTGATTACTAACGTGAGTTTTGGGACACCCTAATTCGCCGAGGTTCCAATCCTCTGTCCACAGTTCTGTGTGAGAACAGAAACCCTGCGACAGGGGCACCCCCGACCCTTGCTGGACCTTCATCACACTTGCGATACAACTCCAGCAATGCGCCACCTTTACGGCACAGATACATCACGCATCTGTGCTGTTTTTGCCCCGTGATGCGCCGCATTGTAAATGCAGCACACCATAGGTGACGGAACAGCGGCACAGAATGACTAACACATCCCTGGTGATGCGCCAGTCATCATAAATCTATCCCTATGCTTCTTATCTTGTTAGAGATGAACCGCCATATGTATCATCAAAGTTATTTGCATTTCCTAAATAGCGAACTTTAAGGAATAAATAGCGATTCTTTACCATTCCTAGTTTGCGATGAGCTATTTGCTAATTAGCCGAATGTAGCCCAATGAAGCCCAATGTAGCCCAATGTAGCCCAAAGATGGCCGCCAGACACACAAAAAAACAAATGTAGCCCAAATATCAGCCAGATGTAGCCCAACTATAGCCCAGTGACAGAATGACCAATCAGCTTCGCAAACCTCCGTTACGCGAAGCGGAGCGCTGTTACAGATATATATCTTTTTTTGAACGTTAATTTCTCAAAATCCACTGGAGCACATATATTGAGACCTAGCAAAGGCACATCGGGCTACCAGTACCTAATATTTTGCCACGTTTCGTGCAAATCCATTCAGCCGTTCAATTATTATTTTTATTATTTTTTTTTGCCCCGCGGGGCCCTTTTAAAACCTCCACATCAAACCTAGGGGGTCAGCGAGGATCTACTATGCCCCCTTATAGTTATTTCCCCCTTTGTTTTGACCTCCTCTTGTCTCTCGATCCTACCGAGAGACAAGATGGCGGCCGCTACGGACTGTTTGGAATGTTGACAGACGCCGGAGAACCAATCAGCTTCGCTTCACAAAGCTCCGTTGCGCGAAAAGTCCGCGAACCAGAGCGCTAACCGGTCCGCTGTTACAGATATATATCTTTTTTAAACGTTAATTTCTCAAAATCCACTGGAGCACATATATTGAGACCTACAAAAGGCACATCGGGCTACCAGTCCCTACAATTTTGCCAAGTTTCGTGCAAATCCATTCAGCCGTTCGGGCTAAAAGTGAGGCCAACCGCCCTATGGAAAACTCAATGTTAAAAACACGTTTTGGGACCCCCCTTTTTTCTCGGCCCCCACTGGACGAACCCCCCCCAAATTTTCAAGGGCTGCTCAGAAACAAAATGTGCCATTTTCCTGAAAATTTCAGCCAATTCCGTCCACAAACGCCAAAGTTATTAGACATAGAATTTTCAAAAAACCCATAGAGAAAAAATCCTAACTATATATACCTACTGGCGACCGCCAGTAGGTAATATATATATTCACTGAAAAAACCATAGGTTATAGACCATATATAGTTAGGAATTAGCATTTACAAAACCTTATTTTACTCACACAAAACCATTGAAATTCCATATATAGTTAGTTGCACTAACTATATATCGCGCACCCGCAATCCACTGCTGATGATGTCACATATTACATCATTCATGACATGGTCAGTGACATCACTGATGACATCACTGATGACATCTCAAATGACATCACTGATGACATCACTGATGACATCTCATTTGACATCAATAATCACATCACTGATGATATCATTCATGTGATAATACAATGCATCGCCTCACACTCTAATATAACCTCCGTTACACCCAGTGTTAAATACAGAGTATAATTTTTGAAACCATTGACACACCAATACTAGTTACTACATACGCACTCACTGATTCCTATGTCTACACACACATTCGCTCATTCACCCATACAATCATTCATACATACAATCACTCATCTTTACAACACTATCATATGCACTCATACACCTATACAGACACTCACACTCTGCCACTCATCCATGGAGTTACTCACACACCTAGTCAGTCCTGAAAAGAATCAATCACAGTTCCATTTTCTCATCTATACAGTTAAACACAGAACACCTTACATTTTTGAAACATATACTAACACATGCTTACTCTCTTATACAATCACTGATACAAGTACACATTGATCTGCACAGAGTCACACACCTCCCAGCCAGCCATACACATACTCAGTCTCCCATACAAATACTTGTGCAACCAATCAATAACCCATATAGCCACTCATATAGCTACTGATCAACACATGCAGCAGCTTGCACAACAACAGACATACTGATGCACACTTTCAAACAGTTTAGTCACTAACCCGTGCATTCAGTAAGACGCATTTAATCACTCACTCATACAGTCAATCACGCAACTACTAAAACCTTCATTCAAACACTTATACATCCACTCATTCTTCAATATGTAAAACATATTTAAACTTTACAGAAACACATAATCACTGGATGATGTCATCAGTGATGTCATCAGTGATGTCATTTGAGATGTCATAAGTGATGTCATCAGTGATGTCACTGACCATGTCATGAATGATGTAATATGTGACATCATCAGCAGTGGATTGCGGGTGCGCGATATATAGTTAGTGCAACTAACTATATATGGAATTTCAATGGTTTTGTGTGAGTAAAATAAGGTTTTGTAAATGCTAATTCCTAACTATATATGGTCTATAACCTATGGTTTTTTCAGTGAATTTTCAAGGTTTTGTAAATGCTAATTCCTAACTATATATGGTCTATAACCTATGGTTTTTTCAGTGAATTTCATTGGTTTTTTAACAGCTAATATCTGTAGCAGTAAAATGTATTCTTCTTTAAATCCAAAAATATATTTTATATGTTTATGAATAATTTTTTTTTTTTATATTTTTTTTTCTTCGTTCCCGCTTCGCGAATCGGGAAGCTTCCCGTTAGCTGACCTTGATGCCGCGAAATAGACCGCGAGCCGGTAAACATTTCTTTACCGCAACTGCCGCGTTAGAAAACAACATCGTGACGCCTCCCGTCCGCATGACGTTCACGTTGTCGCGTGATACGTCATATGACGTGCTACGTTAGCGAACTGGTACGCGAAGCGAGTCGCAAAGCGCAGGTTTCTGGAAGCAAACCGGGAGGCCCTGCAAAGCGCTTAACGTAAACACAGCAGGTCATGTGACTTGGTAATAACACTTTTCATTGGTTCATTTCTCTTTTGGTTTCCTAATGATGTAAGACTAGGTCATATAATCTAAAATGAACACTTTTCATTGGTTAAGAACTCTTGTTTTTCCCAAATGATGAAAATCCCTCCTTCTTTCCTCACTCTGACTTTCATCATTGTGAGAGAAAGACCCTTTGTGATCACTGAGCAATGGCTTCTTTAGTAGCTTCAGCTGGTGCTTCCCCACCACCTCCACCACCTCCAAGCAAGAGTGGACCACCTGCTCAAGTTATAATTCAGCAAGAAGAAGAAGAACAAGAACAGGAGGAAGAGCACGAAGAGAGGCAGTTTTTGCCTGAGCAGCCCAGGACATCTCACCGGAAAGAAAACTTCATTTGGCAATTCTTTAAAATTCCCAAAGGTCAGAAAAAGGTAAATGCAAGATACGTAACTTGCCTTATATGTCAAGATAGACTGTCCAGAGGGACCGACAAAAAATACAGTTTCGGAAACTACACAGTGCATCGCCATATGACTAGGTGGCATCCTAACAACTACAGTGCTGCACAGTTTCGGAACGACCTAGATAATCTCCCTATTATGGCCAGAAGATCTGTTGTACCGGAAGTAACGGGACCAGAGGGCAGGGAGATGGTGCCAAATATACAACTGAGATTTGGTGAAGTAAAACACACCTGCGTATATTGCGATGGATTCATTTGCTACGGAGAAAAAAGCATCACTCTGATCAACAGAGCTATTGACAATCATGCTCATGTTTGTCCGAAACGCCCCAAACAATAAATTCTTTTTTTTTTTTTGTTGCTCCTGTTGAGCCCTTTACAATGAATCGTTTTCGTTGCCCCCTCTGAAAAAAAAACCAAAAAAATATGAAACTGTTCAGAAAAATTCAAAAAAAGTGAAAAAAATTTCAGAAAAAAAAAAAAAAAGAGTTCTTTTCAGAACTACCTCCCCGTTATTAAAAAATTGGTACAATATTTGGAACTGTGCCAACCTCTATTTCTCGTAGTTCGCTTCCCAGTTCGCTCGCCGGTACGCGAACCGGAAGCAAACCAAAAACAGTAAGTATAAGGGAAGGAAACAGACACTTATGTTAAAAGAAAGACAGCTATAGGGGAGTAAACTAGAGATACTATTACCCGTAATCCACTGCTGATGATGTCACATATTACATCATTCATGACATGCTCAGTGACATCATCAGCAGAGGATTGCGGGTTTTTTGGCAACGTGCCTTATCCACGGTTTAATAACGCTGCCTTTTGCTTTATATAAGTTTTCAAATTGTATGAAATATATACCAATAGGTCGTTATGAACCTTTAGGTAGTGCTTTTCTTCATGAGGTCTGCTCGCTTCCATACACATACAGATGTTTCAAAGATGATCAAGAAGTTTATCTGAATGGAGAGGAATGCACTGAGACGCCAGATCATTCACTAATGTGTAGGCACATACAGTTACACGGTTCATGCAACAAACACCGACCAAATATGGCTTGCGTGTTGCAAGGCACGCCAGTTCCTGCTATCATCCCCACGTTCAAGTTGTTGGAAAATGGTAGTTATTTGATGCTCAATAATGAAGATTGTTCTGAGTTAATTAAAAGTATTCCTTTTATCGTAACAGTAAGTGAACGGGTTATTTGCTGCAGAAATGTTCTATTTCCTCCCACACATGAACATAGGGAGTTTTCAATCTCGCCACAAATACCAACCTTGGGAGCAGATTTCAACGGAATGGCAAGAATAAGAGCTCTTTTGTCTCAGAGAGAGATGGCCTTGAGTTCGGCCCGTGAAACTTTCGTGCTTCACATAGCGAACACCCGTACAGAGGTGCAGACCCTTTTCAATTCAGATTTGCCTTTCCATTTCAGCAAGATGGTTCGCACTATCTCTAAGGCGTCCTCCACAAAGGCCCTGGCGCACTTTTTTAAAGTTGTTACCAGTGGTCTCGTGACTTCATTTGAGAAAATCTTTGGAGTCATCCCTGCTTTCTTTCATTCTATTTTTTTCCACTCTGCTTCGTGGATTGCCATTTTTACTTGCATTACCAGCGGACGCTCTTGTGCTTTTTTACATTTTTAAATATGGATGTCCCTCCTATGCAACCTACCGCCCTGCAGCTGCTGACACTGTTCCGCAATCGCATGCTAGAATATTATGGCACAATGCCGTTGGCGATATTAAGCACGGCATATGGATTATCTTTTCGATTCTCCTACTTCACCTGTGTCCAGCCTGTATTTCACTGCCTGACCTGTGATTTCGATTGGGCCATTGATTTGTGTCTCTGCGGACCGGTTTCTCCTGACGTCGACTTTAATCAGCTGATGACTCCTATCATTACTCACGAGTTGGTTTGTCCTGGCGAAAGGATTATGGCTGTGGCATTGATCCATGGACTAATTGGTCCCTGGAATTTACTGGTGGCAACACAGTCTTTCTTGGAACAGAGCTTTCTTGAAAACCCACCGAGCTGTCCTCTGATGGTGATAGAGGATCCGGTGCTGGGAGAGCACGTATGTTCTTTTCCGCTTTTAAATTGGATGGCTGAACTCTTTTCGGATGAAGACGGTGACTTCCTATTGGAGGCTGTTGCAGCTTATTTTGCATACACAGTTATGTCATAGACCTTTTTCATTTTTGATATGCTGAGTACTAGCATTTCATTGACAATTCATTGACTTATTTGTCAAGTTTTTATTATTTAGCTTGCCTATTGGCTGAAGACTCGATAAAGTACTTGGCTGTTTTATTTTTCTTTAGCATTAAATTTTCCTAGTTTTTAATGTTTTACCTTGCGGACCGTCCACATATAAAGTTGCAATCTGCTCTCATGAGATGGCACTTCTATTATCTTATTCAGTTCGTTTCCGGATCATGGGGAGGTGTCATCTAGGTCCTGGATATCTTTACACCGTGTTAAGCTAGCATGGGCTCATTACCGGTTTAAACGCCATTTTTCCTTTTTTGCAACTTCTGCACACGACACTTAGTTGTTGCTTTAGCTTTCAACCTAATAGTTCATCGTGATTTACATGAGAATAATATGTTATTGTTCTACTATCTGCTTTACTTGTTAAACTATATCTGTACAGCGACTGCTGAAGTTTCAAGAACAACACGATACAGAATTATTATGAGGTCTGATCTCCACGACTTCATACTCATAACATAAGTGCAGCTTCTGCCAATTCTGGGCATGAGGCGGGTTTTATATTGCTTTGCCGAACACACATACACAACACTTGATGCGGTTCACATGATGAGAGAGCTGGTGTATGCTGATGTGATTCCTTCAAATCTAAGACACTAAAGTATGGGCACGCCCTAAACCAACACAAAGAGACCTTCTTAGCAAATATAATAATATGTGTATTAGGGAGGGTGAGATATAAGCAGCCGCGGGCCGTGGAGGGAGTTACGGTGAGGCAGGGAGGCGGGGAGGGGGAGAAGCAGGGTGGAGCCCTCTCCACCCTGCCCCTCCCCCTCCCCGCCTCCCTGCCCCACCGTAACTCCCTCCACGGCCCGCGGCTGCTTATAAGTGTTGATAACTCTTATTCATTTGCAGCATGTTAACATACTGTCACCATTCGCTTTTTATGTACTAGTAACTATGCTGGTAATTTTGCTACTGATAATATGTGTACTTTTATTATCTAAGATACTACGCCTGAGAAGACGGCATTAGTAAATAAACATTTCAAATACACATGTGTTCTTCTTAACTCCATGTTCTGGTTTCTAAGAAATATATAACGACCGACTGTTCATCAGTTCCACGTATCCTGAGGTACTATAAGTTCATATTCTGGATTGTCTAAACATTGAGAGTTTGTTATATCCAATGTGACACTGTACCTAGCTTGCTAAGGGGTTTTTGATTACTAACGTGAGTTTTGGGGCACCCTAATTCGCCGAGGTTCCAATCCTCTGTGCACAGTTCTCTGTGAGAACAGAAACACTGCGACAGGGGCACCCCCGACCCTTGCTGGAGCTTCGTCACACTTGCGATACAACTCCAGCAATGCGCCACCTTTACGGCACAGATACATCACGCATCTGTGCTGTTTTTGCCCCATGATGCGCCGTATTGTAAATCCAGCACACCATAGGTGTCGGAACAGCGGCACAGAATGACTAACACATCCCTGGTGATGCGCCAGTCATCATAAATCTATCCCTATGCTTCTTATCTTGTTCGAGATGAACCGCCATATGTATCATCAAAGTTTTTTGCATTTCCTAAATAGCGAACTTTAAGGAATAAATAGCGATTCTTTACCATTCCTAGTTTGCGATGAGCTATTTGCTAATTACCAATTACCCATTCATTTCCTTCATTTCCATAGGGCGGTTGGACTCACTTTTAGCTCGAACGGCTGAATGGATTTCCACGAAACTTGGCAAAATTGTAGGGACTGGTAGCCCGATGTGCCTTTGCTATGTCTCAAGATATATGCTCCAGTGGTTTTTACGAAAATTAACTTTGAAAAATATATATTGGGCTACATTGGCCTATATATATGTTGGAGCCCAAATGTAGCCCAATGTAGCCCAATGAAGCCCAATGAAGCCCAATGTAGCCCAAAGATGGCTGCCAGAGACAAAAAAAACAAATGTAGCCCAAATATCAGCCAGATGTAGCCCAACTATAGCCCAGTGACAGAATGACCAATCAGCTTCGCAAACCTCCGTTACGCGAAGCGGAGCGCTGTTACAGATATATATCTTTTTTTGAACGTTAATTTCTCAAAATCCACTGGAGCACATATATTGAGACCTAGCAAAGGCACATCGGGCTACCAGTCCCTAATATTTTACCAAGTTTCGTGCAAATCCATTCAGCCGTTCGATTATTATTATTATTATTTTTTTTTGCCCCGCGGGGCCCTTTTAAAACCTCCACATCAAACCTAGGGGTCAGCGAGGATCTACTATGCCCCCTTATGGTTATTTCCCCCTTTGTTTTGGCCTCCTCTTGTCTCTCGATCCTACCGAGAGACAAGATGGCGGCCGCTACGGACTGTTTGGAATGTTGACAGACGCCGGAGAACCAATCAGCTTCGCTTCACAAAGCTCCGTTGCGCGAAAAGTACGTGTCCTGGGACGCTGACCGGTCCGCTGTTACAGATATATATCTTTTTTTAAACGTTAATTTCTCAAAATCCACTGGAGCACATATATTGAGACCTACAAAAGGCACATCGGGCTACCAGTCCCTACAATTTTGCCAGGTTTCGTGCAAATCCATTCAGTCGTTCGGGCTAAAAGTGAGGCCAACCGCCCTATGGAAAACTCAATGTTAAAAACACGTTTTGGGACCCCCCTTTTTTCTCGGCCCCCCCTTGACGAACCCCCCCAAATTTTCAAGGGCTGCTCAGAAACAAAATGTGCCATTTTCCTGAAAATTTCAGCCAATTCCGTCCACAAACGCCAAAGTTATTAGACATAGAATTTTCAAAAATCCCATAGAGAAAAAATCCTAACTATATATACCTACTGGCGACCGCCAGTAGGTAATATATATATATATATATATATATATATATATATATTACATAAACTCCTCACAGTCCATGAAACAAGCACACACACACACAAATATACACACACATACGGCAAAGTCCAAAGATTATAGTTAGTTAAAATCTCAGTTAAACAGAATGTTTTAAACTAAAAAACCCAATCCACCATCTACAGTGAGTTATAACGTTCTCAAGCAATAATAACTGGTGACCTAAAGTAACTATAAATGTTGCCCCTGCTATACATAGGTTTGTCCTCAATTATGTAATTTCAGATGTTGCAGTGATGTTATCAAAAATGTCATTGAACGTTTCATGAATAATGTAATATGTGAGGTAATTGGCAGTGTATGGGGACAGTGCCAGTTACAGTTATTTCAAGGCACAAGGGGAAGCATGCAGGTGTCCAATTGATTGGGTGCCTGAAGTTGGATGGCTGGATATGTCCAATGTAAAATTGCTCCATCTGACCTAAGGACTGACATTAAGGAGCACCTGGGCTGGGCAGGCCTGCATGGGCAGGATAGGCTCCCAGGTGAGGTTGCAATGCCTGGAGAGGCACCTACCTGGGACATATTCTGCCCCAGGAGATGGGACTGTACAGTAGGAGGGGGGGGTATTTAATATTGGTACAGTTAATGAAATGGATGCAGCATAAAATAGTGTTAAGCGCTCCATTGAAGACAACAATATCTCTCAGAGCCAATGATGACTGCACCAACATTTCAATGTTTGTTTTGCTGTTGCTCTCTTTTTAATTTTTAACGTTCTAATAGCATTATAACCTTTTTCCTCTGACTATACAGGCTGTTAACTACCCTCTCCCTCAATAAAGGCCCTCAACTTCAGCTCAGGGCTTTTACTTGTCTAGGGGGTCTTTTACAGCCACTGTGGTCCTCAACAACGGGCTACAATGCTATAGCGAATCACTGCTCTGAATCGTCCATCAAAGTTCCACTAAAAGATATGCATGCTCTGCGGATTGTTTTTCTGAAGGCACTTTGCACAAGCTTGTTTCTTAGACTATATATCAGGGGGTTTGACGCAGAACTGATACCCATGAACACAACAGAGAAGAATCTGTTTTTGTCCCACTTCAAGCTTGATTTCGGCCGCATATATATGAACGTGAGGCACATATAATGAAAAATGACTGAAGTGAGATGTGCAGAACAGGACGAGAAGGCTTTGCGTCTCCCATCGCTCGTCCGGATTCTCAAAATAGCAATAACAATATAAATATAAGATATTGTTATAGTAATTAATGGGATATTGAACATTAGTAGGCCAAGCACGTTGATTACGATTTCGCACACAGTGAATAAGACGGTGCAGTTTGAGGCCAGCACTGCCACCTGTGCAACATCACAAAAGAAGTGATTAATGTAATTTGACTCACAGAAAGGAAGGGAAAATATTAAGAAAGTCGGTAACAATGCCACCGTGAAACTGATTATTAGTGCAGCAACAAGCAGTTTCGGGCAGGCAAAGTCACTGACTATGGTTCTATACAGCAAGGGGTTGCACACAGCTACATAGCGATCATAAGCCATAACCACTACCACCAAAATTGCCCCATCTCCCAAAAAGGCATAAAAAACATTTGTACAGCGCATGCCATGAAGGGGATTCTATTGTACTTGGTGAGCAGGCTGACGATCAATCTTGGCATCACAACCAAAGTGCAGCACAGGTCCAACGAGGTCAAACTGCACAAAAAGAAGTACATAGGAACATGCAGGCGCCTGTCTACTATTATTACAGTTATTAGGGAAATGTGTTCCAGAACGATTGCAAGATATGTGAGAAGTAAGATAAGGAATAGTAGGAGGTGCAGATCTTTAAGGGTTGAAAATGCCAGAAAAACAAATTCCGTCACAAGGGTGTGGTTTGTCTTTTTCATTGTATCTATATAGACACCAAAAAAGGGAACATTGTAGAAGAATCGATATAACAATATCGGTTTCACTTATTTTAAAACACTAGTAGGTATTTATCAAAGTCTACCACATGATGGCAATCGTTCCCCTTTTTTTAGCAGGCCAAATCAGTAGAGTACTACATACAAATCAATAGACTTTCAAAGAGTTGATAGAACTAGAACCTTAAGGCCATCCATGCATCTCCAGGTGGCTTGGAATAGTCCACAATGTCACACTTGTATGAGTGATACGTTTAGACTGGTAATGCTGGCACTTTCATTTGACAGCAGGAGCAGGAGGAGTGGGTGGTGCCAGCTGCATTAGAATACTGAGAAATATCTTGGGCCCCAGCCTTTATATTTTTACAAACAAAGGTAGGTGTAATATGCACAGCTTGGTTTCAAGAGGTTTACGTCCAGGAGGTTGAACCAGGGAGACTGGGCATACGTTTTAATCTGTATTGGATTCGGCTCTCACAGCGCCATTTAAATACGGGTCTCTTGAGGTCCAGAAAAGCATGAAAGCTGGCCAGCAACTGCAATTAAAAAGAGATGCAGTTATTGGACGTCACATGCAGCAAAAATAATAATGTGCAAGTCATATAAAGTACTTACAGCAAATAACAAGTGCAACTAATACCGGTCTCATTAGAAATCACTGATTGTTCCGAGTAAGATGAAGTGCTAAATAGGCCCTGCCAGGATTTAAAATAATATCTTTGAAGTTTAAAAAGACAGGGTTACATTAACACACTCTTTTCATTTCTGAATACTGGCAGGGATTGCGAGAAGCCCCCTAAACATGCATTTTGTAGCACAACTAGTGAATCAAGCCATTCTAAAGTGGGGTTAAGGTGGTTCTTTAGCCATCATCATTCTCTGAAATAGGGCCATGTGGGGCTTTATAAAGGATCTTTCGCAAGATACATTCCTTACGATTTAGAGAGAGCATTATTATTCTGAAGGAACAATTTACATGTAAACTCTCTGGAAAAAAAGGGAATCCATACTAAAGAACTAGCGTTACAGCAGAAACATCTGCCTCCGGAATTGAGGCCCATTTGATGCTTTGTGTTATACTGAAAGTGTTCTGCCAGTAAATATATCAACACAGACGTGCTCAGGGGCAGATTTACAAGCCCCTTGCGCCACTTTGGCATCACTTTTAACATCGGAAAATGGCGCATGGGGCTTGTAAATCTGCCCCTCAGTATGCTGGGAAACAATCGGTATAAACACTGCTTCCTGAATATGAAACAGGTACCCTCAAATACTATATTTGGCTATCATCAATTTCCTGCTGGTTACTGTGGCAACGAGTTAGTATACAAATGTTGACATATCTACACTCATTGAAGGTAGAGTGATCCAGTAGGGGGGGACTCATAAACAGTGAACCTCATGGAGTTTCAGGGAGGCAATGGGGTCTGTCTGGAGAACCCCGGGCCATATTATCAAGCCTGGGCGATATCATTATTGCCACATAATGGGTTTTATAATATGCTCTATGGAATTCCAATCGAAGTTCATGTTAGATGTGAAGGACATCTAACATGAGCTTCGATTCGAATTCTATAGAGCATATTATCAAGCCCATTATCGCCACTTTAGCGGCAGTTTCCTGCCGATAAAGCGGCGATAATTTTATCGGCCAGGCTTGATAATATGCCCCACAATCCTAGAGGTCAGAGGGGTTAAATCTGACTGTTCAATTAGCTGAACCCGCGTGTTGTGTCCTGTTGGACACAGTTGAATGCTTTGCTAGCCACTCCCTTGAGAGCTGGCCCACACACTCACCTACACCCATCCAACACAGATGCTACCAATTAGGAGCCCCGCTAATAAAGGAGCCCGAGTGCACGTACTCGGGGACATTACCAGTAACTACATTCACGGTTTTGGTGTCTGTTCATTTCCTCAACATGTGGGCCTAGAGCCCACGGATATCACACCGCGTATCTTTCTCATTTACACACTATCTTGATAAAGGGGCATTGATGTTTCAATGCATGAATTCCAATCGTACTCAGTATGTACCTTAATCTCGGTGAATTCATTGCCCCAGATCATTACGGAATGGTTCTGTCACCATTTAATTGCAATGCGAATAAAGAGGCAACTTTGTTGTTATAAGTGAAAATAACACGGAGGTTAACAGAAAAGTGCTTTTTCTTGATTGTACAACAGCAGCTTGCTATCCGATACCTCACCCTATACATAACATGTAAAACTCACGATTTGATTAGAATCGGGTTTGATAAATGAGGGTGCATTTAAATACTCCTGTGTAATCAAACATCGATTTTAATCCCATTACTTATTATCCAAAATGTATTTGAACGAAAAGAATTCCCCCAAATGTAGGTGGGTTCTCGTGTATGATAACAAACAGAAAAACGTTCTCAGACTGTTGACATTTCTTTTAAATCTTTCATCATACTTACCTTATACACAAGACATACCAAGCAAAAGTGGTATTTTTGACCTGGGAACTAGCCGTGTGTTTGCTGGTCTCTGATGTTTGCAGCCTCTGCAGCGCCATTAAATTGGAGTTAGGTCTAAAGGAAAAACAACATTTTTTTGGACACCCAGTCAGTCAGTTGCTATGAACAATCTAGCATGCTGCTGAAAATGACAGCATTCATCCTAGTTAATGTGTTCCTCCAACAGGATAAGTGCGCTAGCCTGGTAAGTGCAGTGTAACTCAGTGGGTTCCAAATGTGCTCTCTCCACTGCTATCGTTATTATGGGGCAGTTAGCGAAAGAACACTGGGCAGATTACCAACCGGATACATTTATGGGGTCATGGGATGGGCAACCTCTTTACAATGTAGAATGATACAGTGGTGGTGGGTATTTTAGCGCACTCAATGAAAATAATTACAACATAGATTTAGATCTATCAACCTTGGCGTGGTTTCCCCCTGACATTTTGCCCTCTGACCTCCTGTTTTTCTGACTTCCTTTTTGCTGGCTTTAGGATTCTGGGCACCTTACCACTGCTGATTAGTGCTAAAGTGCAGACTCCCTTTCTCTAAAAACATGGGGACATTGGCTTATTTAATTTACGTATAAGTCCCTAGTAAAGTGCACTACATGTGCACAGTACCTATAAATTAAATGCTACTAGTGGATCTGCAGCACTGATTGAACCACCCACTTCAGTAGCCATTTAAAGCATACCTCAGACCTGCCATTGCAGAGCCTCTGTGTGCAGTTTAAACTTGTCATTTCGTCCTGGCAAGTTAACCCATTTGCCAGGCCCAAACCTTTCTTTTTAATACACCTAAGGTAGGCCCTAGACAGCCCCAAGGGCAGGGTGCAATGTATTCAAAATGTTGGACATGTACTTTTAAGTTTTACATGTCTAGGAAGTGAAAACTCTTAAATTCAGTCATTGCTACTGCAAGGCCTATCTTACCTATAGATTAACATTAGAATTACGTTATTCCATTTCATAGGTGTAATTTTCAATTGGGTCAATATAGACATTTTGAATTTGGTATCTCTGTACTCACAATTTAAAATCATATCCTATGGTGAAGTCGTATTTTAATTTTAAGTCTTAAAATGCTACTTTTAGAAAGTTATTCTAGGAAAACAAGGAAACCGTACTCACACGGAACCAGGGTATATAATGTTACATAAAATAAAAGTTCTTAATGACAACGAACGCATAAATGATGTTACTACACAATAGCAAATTTTGAACAAAGATTAGGATTTCTAAAGGAGAAATTGTTACACACAAACAAAAAGGAGTCAATTTTATGTTTTATACAAGTAATTTTTTGGTTTTATACAAGTATTATCTGAACCGAAATATAGGTAGTGCTTGGTGTCCTATGTGAAAAAGAACCAAAGAAAAGGAGATGTGACATATTACAATATCTAATAAGGTTTCTAAATATACAAAAAATACCATCCACAAATTAGCAAAATTCTAAAGGGGCCACTTTTGGATATCAAAGGAAGCAGAAATGGTTTGTTATGTAATTAGTTGACAACATTTTGACCCTGTAAAAGATCAGGGTCTCAACCGGACCTTAAGATAAAGGAGCTCTGAAATGAAACAATAGAACAAATACTTTGCTGAAAAGGCAAAAAGGACTTCTAAAAGTTCTAAAATCCTAGAGTCTGAGCCCCAATATTTATACCACATCTCCATTTGAAGTTCTGTGGTGTTGGCACAGCAAAGTTCTCCTGGCACACAGAATCCAGTTCTGTCCTGGCCAGGCCAGGTTCACTACAGGAGGTGGAGACAGCATTGTGGAAGGTAGGCAAAGTCCATTCAGGTGCATATGGCAACTCTTCCCACCCTTTAGATGCAGGACAGACCTGTCAGCCAGGCTATGGGTCTCCCGGGAAAGGCAGGACACAACTCAGCCCCCTTTGTGACCCCTGTCAGTCTAAAACCCAGGAAACCAATACACAAACAGGCAGGGGATCATGAACGGTTAAACAAGGAAATATTTACTTTCTAAAAGTGGTATTTCCAAACACACAATATAAAAATCATCTTTACTAAAAGATGCCTTTTTAAATCCTGAGTTCAGTTATACCAAAAAACACTTTTCTATCAGCTTCCCCTGGCAAGCTGCATTTGTAAATGTGTTACAAAGCAGCTCCTATGCTAACCTATGGGGGAGATGGCCTTTCAACAGTGAAAACGAAATGCACAGTACCTCACCAATAAAACAAGTAATAAACACCAGTACATGTGCTACCTTTCCCTCACACTGCACCCTGCCTACAGAGGAAGATTGGACCCACCTTGGAGGCATCTTATATGTGACAAAAGGAAAGGTTAGGGCCTTGTAAGTTGGTGCACTTGCCAGGTCTGCATGGCAATAGAAACTACATAAAGACACTGCAGTGGCACATCTGAGAACCCTTTGAAAGGCTGCTGGTGTGGGTGGCACTATCAGTGCTGCAGGCCGACTAGCAGCATTTGGTTTACATGCCCTGGGCACACACTGCACTGTACTAGGGACCTAGGAGTAAATCAAATAAGCCATTCATGGAAACACCAATCCATAAACACAATTTACAGTTGGATCACTTGCACTTTAATACTGATCAGAAGTATTAAGGTGCAAAGAAACACTAAACCAGCAAAACCAAGACCCAGAGTACCACCAAAATCAGGAGGTCATAAGCAAAAATACACAGGGAACACGCCAAAAGATACCAAATCTAACACATGTCCCCTCCAGCTGAAAGTAGAGAGGACTACCCACCCTCTTGGGAGTTCTCTTCACAAAGGCGGGAGAATCTTGACAGACCATCAGCAGTGGCATGTTCTGTGCCAGGGCAGTGTTCCACCATGGAGTCCATTCCCTCTAAGGAGAAGGGACCACCTAAAAAATGTTGGGTTCTCACCCCTCATTTCAATTAACCATCTGAGGGGCCTGTAGTCTGTGTGTGCTCAGAAGTGAGTCCCAAACAAGTAGGGTCTTAGCTTCTTTAGCGCCCAGACCACAGCAAAGGTCTCACGCTCAATTGCACTCCTACTCTGTTCCCTGGGGAATAGCCTCCTGCTAAGGAGGACTACTAGCTGGTCTAGGGCCTCGTCCTTAAGTTGTTAGAGCACCGCTCCCACACCATGCTCTGAAGCATCTGTCTGCACTACGAATTCCTTGGAGAACTCAGTGCCTTGAGCACTGGTGCCATGCACATGGTTGCCTTCAGGCATCAAAAGTGGTCAGGCAGGCATCAGTCCCGATCACCTTCCTGGGCTGCTTCATGGAAGACAGCTCAGTCAAGGGGGCAACAATGTTACCATAGCCCTTGACAATTCTCCTATAGTGACTGGTGAGACCTAAGAAGGCCCTCATCTCCTTCTGGGTCTTGGGGGGCTCCCAAGCCAGAGTGGTATCAATCTTAGATTGTAGGGGCACCACCTAGCCACTGCCTACCTGGTGCTCTAAGTACACCACAGATCTCTGTCTGATCTGGCACATACTGGCCTTGTTCGTGAGGCCCGCATTCTGCACCTCCTGAAACACTTCACAGAGGTGCTGTAGGTGTTCCTCCCAAGTGGAACTAAACACTGCAATGTCAACCAGGTAGCCACACTGAAATCCTACAGTCCTGCCAACACCTGGTTAACCAACCTCTGAAAGGTGTGAGGAGCATTTTTCAATCCACAGGGCAAAACCCGGACTGGTAGTTCCCCTCCATGGTTGAAAATGCAAACCTCTCCTTTGCCATATCAGTCAAGGCAATCTGCCAGTACCCAGACATCAGATGACATGGACTGAGGAACTTCGCAGCTCCTAACTGATCTGTGAGCTCATCAGCTTTGAGGATGGGGTGTGCATCAGTCCAGGTGACAGAGTTGAGTCCTCTGTAATCCACACCGAACCGGAGTTTGGGGGGTACCGGTTGCTGCAGGCTTTGGGATCAGAACTACTGGGCTGGCCCAATGACTATTGGAGGGCTCAAGCACCCCTAGCGCCAACATATTAGAAACCATGTCTTTGATGCTGGCCTTGACCCTGTCAGTCAACCTGTAGATTTTGTGTTAGACAGAAGGACTGTCCCCATTGTCCACATCATGGATGCTCTAATGAGTAACACCCGGGGTTAGTAAGAACAGGCTGACAAACTGCCCCAACAACCGGTGGCAGTTGCCCTGCTGGTCTGGGGTCAGTGTAGGGGTAAGGATAACAACTTCCACTGACCCATCACGCTCCTTGGTGAACAGGAGGTCAGGGGGAGGTTCACTTTCCTCTTCCATCTCATCATCTGTCGCCAAGAGCATGCTTAGTTCAGACCTCTCAAAGTGAGGTTTGAGGTGGTTAACACATGGAGGACCCTTAGAGGGTCACTGGGAGTCTGAAAAGAAGAAAAGAAAAGAAATGAAATGACTTCACATAAAGGGCTGTTTAGAAATATCGAAATTCACCAGAGGAAACCAACTTTGCATTACATTTCATGTACAATTGACATCTGGCACACGCATTTTCATACACATTTCTGATATGGTCTACAAACACTAAATGTAAAGGTTTGTGTTGGAGTAGATGGGAGGGTGTTTTTGGATGGAACATGCAATGGTTAGTGGGACTTGCATTTTCAGTAGGTTTCATTTTTAACTGACAATTGGTAGCAGGTGAATGGTTAGGAGGTTCACAATGTACACAAGGTGGGTTGGTTTTATTGCGGTCATGAAGTAGCAGTCAGTTGTTTTAGCACTCGCAGAGTGATGAGACAAGGAGGAGAGGTGTCTGTTCACTGCTAAGGAACACAAGGCGTTGAGAGATGGACATATCTGTGACAAGGAGTATGCCTATCTAAATTTTGAAAATCCCAGAATGCCCAGTCTCTATTGTGTTCCCAAAATACACAAAAGTGAGACTAATCCACCATACAGAGTTATTGTTACTACAATAGGTCCTATCACAGAACCTCTCTTTAAATATCTAGATGCGATCCTGTCGACCATACATTAATAAAACACCAGCCTATGTTCAGGAGACAAGGCATATAATAAATTTAGTCAAGACACAACAACAATGGCTTGTAACCATGGACATTGAAATCCTGTAGAGTAATATCCCTATACCAGGGGCTCTTCAGGCAGTCCAATGGTTCATGGATACCACTTATACTGACTTTCATGCAACCTTCATCATACAGTGCCTCAAAATATTTCTGGAGGAGAACATCTTCAAGTTCAATGGCCAGTTACACAAACAAGTGAAGGGTGTAAGCATAGGTGCGTCATGCGCACCTACCATAGCAAACATCTATATGACCCGAATACACATACATCTATAATGAAGTGGCACCGTTTTTTGAACCTATCTGGCAATGGTCCCGCTTCATAGATGACATCTTCTTTATCTGGACAGATACAGAGGCCATTTTTATCCTGGATAAATCTATGTCATCCCAGCATACGATTCACTTCGAATTTTAACAATGTCCAGATAGAGTTTCTGAACATTTTCATCAAACATATTTCAGGAAAACTAGCTGTCGACTTATTTACCAAACAAACGGCACACAACACGTTGCTGCATTCCGACAGCTTCTATCCTACATCCCAGAAAAATAGCATCCCTTTCGGGCAATTTTTGTGGTTGTGCAGAAATTGCACCAATATCCAGGACTTTGATTCAAAAGCCCAAACTATGAGAGAGAAATTCATGGCATGTGGTTACCCTCACAAACTGTTAAGGGATACATACAAGAGTGCCAGATTTTACGATCGCCAGCATTTACTAACAAACAATAACAAACCAGATAAGGCTGAATTCGTGTTTGTGACCCCACACTCTATGCTCAATGCCCAAATTACACAAATCATTTCATCCAATTGGCACATTTTTAACATAAATGAAGACAAGCATGACAAACTACCAAAACCACTGTATGCATACAGAAAAAACAAGAATCTGAAAGACCTGATAGTAAGGTCATGAGTGCCCCTAAAAAACAGCCAATACAGAGAAGTATTGTAGGGTCCAAACCAGTTATAGGAAATTTCAGGTGTGGTACATGGTCTGTCTGCTAACCCTAGAAACTGATGTTGTCGAACTAAATGGAAACGTGATTAAAGCCAAAGGCATTGCCAATTGCAAGACACAGGATATAATATATCTTTTAATTTGTCCATGCGGACTAGGCTATGTGGGGGAAACGTTCCGCACCTTGAACATCCGCCTAACTGAACATCGCTCGGGAATTCGCACAAAAAAACTAGCAGCTCCCTTGGTTGACCATTATATCACAATGAACCACACAGAGGAGGACATAAAATGGTTCATAATAGAAAAAATCTCACCAAAGCAAGGTACTAGCAATGAAGCGATAAGAAAAAACATGAGGTCTATTGGATTTTCACCCTTGACACTGTTAATAAAGGCCTAAACCTGGAAATACCGTGGGAACATGTAATATTGTACAACCACTAATGGATTAGTCACCTCTTACATCTGATACCTATAATATTGAATGTAGAGATTCCAACATACGAGCATGAAATGAGGTTCGTAATACTATAATTACGGTATGGTCCAATAATGTCCAGCAAAAGGTAATATATATATATATATACTACGACAACATTTAACATCCACATACTTAACATGAGTGTATTACGACGCCCTCCATTCCACACTAGGGGACACACAAAAGATAGTTATTATAGGTCATATCCGCATATAAGGTATAGCCATTTTGGGACGCAAAACACCATTTGAATAGGGTGATTACAGGTCGGATACCCACAAATATGGTGAACTATCTTGGGGATTGAAACTCCACACCAATATGGCAATTATAGATCGCACACCTGTATATATGGTATAGTTACACTAGGGTCACAAACTGCACTCCAAAATGGCGTTTATAGGGAATATATCCGCCTTTAAGGTTAAGCCATCATGGTGTTTTAAACTCCACTCCAACATGGCGCAGATAAAAGTAGCCCTTCATCCATTTTTATAACATTCTACATCAGCATACATCACACAGGCTCATTCATGACGCCCCTAATTTCATGCTGACGGACACATAAAAGATGGCGACTACAGGGTGGACAGAATTCGTCTCGGAGCACTTTTCATAGCAGATGGAAGAGATTCGGGCAATCTATGCCAGTAAGTATCGTGAATGGGGATCCAGGGAGAACTTGGCACGAGCCGGTGTCCCCCTGGGTTTTTTGCACAGTGGGACAATCCACACGGTGCAATAGGTTTAGATAGGGTGAGGGGCAGGACTAGCAGGTAGGTATTAGTAGGTGGAATTTTGCGGGAGGATTATTGTGAGGGAAGCTAGTGGCGAGTTTTTGCTGACGCACTAGTGTGTGTCGCTGCATTTATATTTATTCCAGTTTGGTAATTAATTTTACCTTATTGTGGAGGACGCTGTGGTTGGTGAAGCGCTTCGTGTTCTGAGTGCAGCGGGTCGGGAGGACCTCCTGAGGCCTTGTGGATCTGCTGCTGTGGCGGCAGGTGTGAGGCACCCGAGATGGACTGTGGCGCTTGGAGTGGCAGAGGCTGTGGCAGCATGTTTGCCGTTACACGGGTCTGCTCCTTTGGTGCCCCTCAACGTCGGAGCTGCGGGAAGAAGACAGCAGAGCCGCAGCCGTTCTTCGCGTCGTTGGTAGGCTGTAGGCGTCTCGCTGCTCTTCAGCGCCGGTGAGTTAGGCAAGTCAGTTGGGAGTGGTCTCCACCCCTCGTGTGAGCCGGGTGAAGAGGCAGGCTTCATATGGTGGTGGGGCTGCCTCCAGGAGCCTTTCTCTCCCGGGTGTGCAGGGAAGCGGACACAAGGGGCGGGGCTCGAGCGAGAGGACTGATATTTATTTTTCTTTACCGGCAATTCACTCTCCTGCAAAAAGGTCTAGTTTGCGGCCAAAGTTAATTATGAACAGGGCTTTTTCTGGCAAAAGAGGTGCGCAGATAAATATAGCGCCCCCTGTTTCTTCTAATAAGCGCTCCGCTTTGCTTGGGGATTACTCCAGTGAGAGTGGGGAGGAGGTCTTGGTGATTTCGACATTGTCTCCTGCCTTCCATGGTAATAATAAAAGTCGGTTAGGAGCTTACAGGTGGGTGGGGTGGAATTTGAGGGGGACATGTCAATTTTTGTTAAGTCTCCTGTGCCCAGAGGCCCCCCAGTTGATAAATAACTTTTTCACATTAAGGATTCACTTGATAAGGGACAGTTGGTTCAGTCAGAGTCATTAGTTAATGAAGATATCCCTGAGGTTTTGGAAGCGTCTGATTTTTGTTCACACATTGAACCCGACGACTTGACTCATGAACATTTTTGTTTTTCATCTCGAGCTAAATCTCTTTTTCCAGCTTCCCGCCCCCCCAAGTCATCCCCAGTTTAATTTTGATTCCTCATTTGAGCCTCAATGAGGTCAATGGGGAAGGTAGAATATGCTGACACACCAACGCATGTAGTGGACAGATCTGAGCAAGGGGCTGGGGTTCACAAATTGGCAGCGCCTTCTAGCAAGAGCGGCTGGAAGGTTTCATCATCAACAGTTTCTCAGCCAGTGACTGGTGCTTCCAGTTTTGCAAATGCAGAGCATTTTGCTGCTTTGGGTACATTATCAGGTACACAGGGCGGATCAGGTGCGGATTTGTGGGTTACAGCCGGGCATTCGGAGCGGATGCTGTGACTAATTGGAAGTTTTTATGATGTGGGGGTGGGGGACGGGGAAATGCCTGGTAGTAGCAATGCGGATTTGGACATTTTTGATGATCAATCTCAATATGGGGATGTTTCTGACAATACAAATGAAGGGGATTTATTGGAAGGAGGTGAGGTTAATGTAAATGCAATAAGTCATGAACATGTTTTTTTGCAAAGGGAGGTTATGTTTTTAGTATGTTGCAGAAGTCTAGAGCGGACAGCGCATCGGATCGTGAACAGCGACACAGTCATCGTCAGCGTGATGATCCCAAAGAATTTCAGAAACGTGCTGCTCAGCTAACGACAGGTAAGCCTCATTGGTGGGCTTCATGGTCTCAACCTTTGACTGTCAAGTGCAATACACGTTCAGTTGGGGTGGGTGGTGCTTTGGTGACTGAGGGAATTTGGCTGTTTATGGGGCAGGGTGCAGGGCAGGTGGCAGATCAGTCATCAACAATAGACAGCGTTGCAGTGGCCAGTAAGGTTGTAAGTCAAATTCCACAGATTCGTGGTGTAGAAACATCTAGTTCTGGTGCTGCGGGGGGTGAGGTTAATATTCATAAGAGGCTCCCTTATATGGGTTTAGCTATGCCATTGGGGACATATCTTTCCGATAAGACCAAAAATAAGATTTGGCAACATGAGTTTGTTGATGTGTTTAAACTGCTCAGTAGGGACATTCAGGCTAAGGAGGGGTCCGAGGAAGAGGAATGGGAGCTTGCTAGATGCCCTAGAGTATCAAAAACATTGAGAATTGGACCGCAGCATTTTTGATATATGCCAGTGTGTATTGTGAAAAGCACCAAGATAGGGCAATTGCTCTTTTCAAATATATAGACATCATTCGTAAGGCCCAACTGCACTTCGGTGGTTTTGAGTGGCTCAGCTACGATGAGGAATTCCAGGCTAGAGTCAGCATGTTCCATGATAAACCATGGGGCGATGTTGATCAGGAGTTTTGGCTTCAATGGATGTCCTCTACCCAACCACCTGCATCCACACATACAGCAAGTAGATTGCCTATTACTTTCCGGCCCTTTCAGCCTGGCCCCGCTCAAATCGGGGCAGGATGGTTTGGTAGAGGACAGTTTCCAATATGTGGAGCCTGTTGGAACTTTAACAGGGGTATCTGCACCAGACAATTCTGCAAGTTCAAGCATAAATGTTCACAATGTGGAGGAAAACATGCTATTTCCCAATGTTTTAGTAATCAATGGTTTGGAGAGCAAGGTCGGTTCCCAAGGGGGAGGGGATCAGTTTTCCAAACTATGCAAAAGGGCTCATACTCCAATTAAGCTTTCAAGCCTGGAACCATGGCTGGATGAATACCAAGGTTCTGAAGTTGCTTGTAAACTATATTGGGGTTTTAAGGAGGATTTCAAGATTGGGTACCAAGGGCCAAGATCCGATCGTTGGGCTGATAACCTGAAATCTGCCAAGGAATTTCCACAGATTATGCAAAAGAAACTGGATGTGGAATTAACAGCTGTAAGGATAGCGGGTCCTTTTAGGCAGTGCCCTATGCAAAATTTGATTGTATCCCTATTGTGTTTAGAACTGAAGAAAGTGGCTGGGGAATTTTGTTTAATCCATCATCTATCATGGCCGGAGGGTCAATCTATTAATGATTTCATCTCCCCTGATGACTCTAATGTTACTTATGCCTCGTTAGATGATGCATTAAGGTTGGTACGGATGGCGGGGACGGGTGCAGAATGAGCTAAAAGTGACATTCAGTCAGCCTTCCGTTTACTACCTATACATCCATCAGATTTTGAGCTGATAGGCATGATCTTTAATGGAGCATTTTATGTAGACAGAGTTCTCCCTATGGGTTGCTCAGTGTCTTGTGCTCTTTTTGAAATGTTTAGTACATTCTTACAATGGTGTTTTTCAAAAAGAAGTGGTCACAAATATGTATGTCATTATTTGGATGACTTTATGTTCATTGGAGTAGCACATTCAGATCAGTGTCACAGAGCATTGGTCATCTTTCAGACATGGCTGAGGAGTTCGGTGTTCCTCTGGCGCCTTAAAATATGGAGGGTCCTTACACCAGAATCACTGGTTTGGGCATAGAAATCGACACTCAAGTTATGATGGCCCATTTGCCGGCTGAAAAAGTGAAAGAAATTAATTCCTTTTTATTGGAGGTTCTTGGTAAAGACAAGCTCAGGCAGGTTCAGTGCTTATTGGGCTACCTAAACTTAGCTTGTCGTGTGGTCAGGGCAGGCAGGACTTTCTGCAGACGTTTGGGAATGGCAATGTCAGGAGCCTTCCTACCTCATCACAGTATTAGAAATACTAAAGCCATTAAGGAGGATCTTGTCATTTGGTAGAATTTTTTGAAAGGTTTTAATGGTGTCTCTCTATTATTTGTAGGGGATAATACCATTTGCCAGATTCAGCTTTTTTCAGACACATCTGGGGCCCATGGGTTCGGTCTGTTTTGGGACGGGCGTTGGTGTGCGGAGAGATGGCCGTCTCATTGGATACAACATGGTCGCAGTATTGCCTTCCTGGAATTATTTCCTCTTATTGTTGCTCTGTTAGTTTGGGGTGGAGAATTAAGGGACAGGTGTGTGCTTTTTTGCATTGATAATATGGCTGTGGTAAATCTCATCAATAATCAAAAAGCAAAAGACCTACGGGTGCTACGCCTGTTGCTGGTATTCATGCTACTGAGCCGCAAATTGAATATCGTTTTCAGAGCTATACTCATTCCGGGCATTAACAATTTTACAGCAGATGCGTTGTCTCACTTTAATTGGCAGAAATTCTGCCGTCTGGCGCCTGGGGCAGACAGCTTCAAAACTCCGATTCCGCAGAACACCTGGGCGCTGGGGGACTGAGGATCATCAAATTGGTGGAAAAATGTATAGCCCCTTTCACCAGAGGAAGTTATCAACAGGCTTGGTGTGGATTTTTAAGTTACGCAGAATTACATAACTTTGATGGGCACTCAGTTGGTAACAGAAGTTTCATTTTACAGGTTGTGTTGCACTTGATTAACAGGGGTATGTCACATATGACCATTTCTGGGAAATTGGCTGGGATTTCCTTTTACGGACAATTATGGTTGGGTCAGGATTTGTTGGGGATGTTTTGGTAAGACGCATGTTGAAAGGTTTTGGCAGAGAGTGATCCTATTCTGTACCGTTACGTAAGCCAGTTATGTGTACTCTCATACAACAGTTGTTGATGCAACTGCCAGTTTGCTGTTACGATTTTTGGGATGTTTCGCGTTTTAGGCTGTCCATGATCTAGCTGTTCTTTGGAGCTTTCAGGGTCTCCGAACTATTGGGTCTAAGAGATCAGATGGGCATTCAGAGCAGTGAGGTGCAAGTACACGGAGATAAGCTGAGGTTTTGGTTGAAGAGTTCAAAAACTGATCAATCGGGCAAAGGCACATGGGTACAGATAAACAACAGTGGAGTGCCAGATTGCTGCCCGTTGGGGGAGTGGGAGTCATTTGTAAATTCCGCTGGTTTTTCGCATGGAGCTATATTATCTCATTGGAATGGGTCCAGGATCTCCAGTGCTCAGTTATTGGTGATTTTAAGGAAAACTTTGATTAAGCTGGTAAAAGACCCATTACTGTTTGGGACACACTTTTTTCGCATAGGGGCAGCTACTGAAGCGTCAAGGTTGGGTTGGGGTTTGGAGGACATCAAGAGGATTGGTAGATGGAAATCTGCTTGTTGCACTCGTTATGTCAGGAAATAATAGTATAATACTTTTGTTGCACTATTGCTGTCGGCTCATTTTGTTTTCTCCGTCTAGGTTCCATAAAAGGCACATTGTCAACAAAAATGCGTACATGGATATTAGACCTCTCCTTCATTAAATGGGCAGCCACCTTTGCAGAACAGCAGATTTACGGCAGAGCACTTGGACTTCCCATCAAAGGTCACAAAGTTTTCTGGAAAGGGAAAGGTGGTATGAGGTGGGAGGGTTTGTTTCCCTTGTTAACAGAGCTATCGGCTGCAAGATGATTTCCCGACTTGTTAATCATCCACCTAGGTGAAAGTGACTTAGTGCCGTTGTCTGGTTTATCGCTTATTAAACAAATTAAGTTGGACTTGGCAGTAATAAAGAACAATTGGCTGGGTACATCTTTGGTATGGACTGAATTTATTTACAGGCAACATTGGAGGGGGCTCGTAATCACGCTGCTATTGAAAAGGCTCGTAGGAAGCTCAATCGGGCAATGAGGGTTTTTTGTCATGTTATAAAGATTAAAGTTTTGTCCCATGATAACATCACGGGTACGGAAGATCATCTGTTCAGAGAAGATGGGGTTCACTTATCTCAGATGGGTCAGGCATGTTATCTTTTGGAGATGAGAGATCTTTTGGCAAATTTTTGTAATGAAAACATTTGGTGCAGTAAGAGTTTATGATGATTTTCTGCTGCAAACAAAACTTTAGGGTGAGGCCAGGAAAACTCTTTGATTTTCTTGGGTGGCGTTTTTTGGGGAGGTATGGATATCTCGAGCAGGCTTATCCATCCCCCGGGGGTGGGGAGGGAAAGTTCAATAAAAGAAATAAAGGGGTAGGAATGATGGGTTTGTACATTACATGTGGGGTATTTATAAGTCTTCTTTGAAATAGTTGGCTTTATTATGATAAGATGTTTTTGTGGGATTTTGATTTGCAAATGGGGTTTTTCTTGATATGGCAATGTTTGTTCTTAAGGAAAAATATGTTGTTTACCTGTCTTAATAAAGTGACATTTTCTGCTATGATAATAACGGTGGGTGGAATTGTTGTTAGTGCGCGAAGCGAATTAGCAATAAGATATGAGTTTGGCATAGCTAATGGAGGCTCAAGAGATTTTATAGAATGCTTGCAAATAGTCCTTTTTAATCCATAGTCACCCTTAAAATTTGTGCCCTAATTATGAAATAGTGAGGCACGCACCATCCATTATTTAGACTAAAAGAAGCAAGAGGCTTTCCGTACATAGGAGACAGTATCCACATAAATAGATCAAAAATCTCTGCAGTACCCAACGATTGATAACATCTAAGTTAGAAGCCACACTGTTTAAACATCTTAAGATGCTTGTAGCATTCTCAATACAGAATGGTTGGTTATAGCGAGACCAATATCGAATTAGCAACATTATTCTTGTTGGTATGAACTCTTCACGGTTTAGTCACCTACTATAGCATTATTGTTCCAATTTATTGTAGAATACTCTATTTATTAAACACCAATGACCAGTAATATGAATATCTTCATAAATATTGAAGACAGGATAGTCAAGTAAGAAGAAAAGACGCAAATACATCGACAAATTACTCAAATAAGTCTCTTTTTTCACGAAAATGATCAGTTATCCAACCACGAGCGCCACTTAACTATATAGATATTTTGAACGTATACTAACAGTAGTTTCTGTTTTTTCCAGACAGACTGCAAACAGTGACTCTCGTTGTTTTTAAAATAACTTTGCAAATATAAACTATACAGGATTAGTTACTGAATGGCAGTAAGTATTGAACTACTAGGGAAACCAACCTAATATTGCCAAATATCCACAGGGCCATACAATTATTTCTGCATTCCTCTATTGACAGATATGCATATGGCCTAAAAATTCCGGATAGACCCCAATGAAGGAATATATCCTAAAGCTCTATAGTTTTGACATATACTCCCCAATGCTCTTGTTATACAGGTATGAATTTCTTAAATAAAGAGTAAACAGTGCTATATCTACATTGAAAAGAATGCTCACAAGCATTCTGCTCACTGACAAGAAAAGCAAGAACGAATAATTCTTTTAACTTTACTTAACTATCATTTTTGCGCTTGTCCGGGTAATACAAGGTTGATACACAAGCATCTACCTCTAAATAGAGAGCATTCAGCTCTATCTACAACAGGTACAATTGTCAAGCATCTCAAGACACTCATATTGTGATCACTAAGGTTAACCCTAGGGTATCCACTATATATCAGAGACAATTCATGAGTGATTTCATCCACCACATGTTTAAATAACTCACAATGGCCTTAGTCCTCACTTTTTTCACTTTTTTCATTTCTTACTCCTAATGCCCAACACATCCTCTTGTGTGGGATATAAGGAACTGTTTAGAACAGAATAAATCATGGTGGTGTTGATTATAATATTATGCATTTCTAAATACCACTGGTCTCGAAACTACAGTGCCCCTTTACCCCACCTGCACTCTCTATAGGTTTATGAAGCAGGAATTGCTTATTAGAAATAAAAGTGTTCACTACAGGCTATAAAATTATTTTTTCTCCTAAGTTAATTGTATGTTTCTGTTATAGAGAAAGTTGAGACGGTTTCCTGATGAAGGCAATACTGCCGAAACACGCGTAGTGTTTTTATCTACCGCCTGCTTCGGAAATCTTTTTTGACAAGCCACCTTCTCCATCTCCTATGTTGTCCTGTTGATGTAGAAATTCTAGACATTATATGGAATTGTTTGTATTCAAATTGTATGCATGTCTATATATGTTCTATGATTGTGCACCATTGTACTAAATAAATGAATTACTAGTCTAGTTATAAAATACTTCTTGAATTGAATTCAGCTATGAAAAGTATTATTAATACTTATATCAAAAAATATAAAGAACAAAAGATGCAATAATAAATAATTAAATCAGATTTTGGAAATATAGAAATCTTTTGTCATATCTGTGTATATAACTTTTTTTTGATCTTGCACTTTCACAGACAATCATGTTGTTAAATTCATAGCATGCACTGAGTCACTAAGGATGACCATATAACTTGTATCTAGCTACTTTTTTACCCTTTTTGTATTTTTCCATACAGCTAGCAAGTCCCATTGTCTCGTGTAGGGGTCCCCTGTTTCCCAAACCAAGGAACATAGCATGTGCAGGTACAAATTATGGTGATTAGTTTGGGGAATTCATCACTGTTTGTGGGTTTGAATCGGTATACACTGGGTGGAGTTTTCGTTTTTGAGTTTTTAATGTCGGTGTGATCACATGGTTATTTTTTCTATACAAGCAAATAGTTTAAAGAATATGTTAAGATTTCATAGTTTATTCATATTGTCTAATGTCATAAAATACTAATAGTGGTTTTAAATTTGAATTCTTAGCTATGCCTGATGAAGGGCTGTCCAGCCCACAATGCATTGGGTCTAAGAGATCACAGCTGCCTTGGATGAATTATGTATTCCCACGTGCTACAGATAAAAGCTTGAGGCATATCTATAGCATTTGAAAATATGGGGATACATACAGCCATTTATGTAAATGGAGCAAGCAAAGACAAAGTTGGAAATAAAACACAGATTTTAATAAATTATTTAATTCACAATGACATTTGTAGAATATATCCTGATTTTGCTGTGTGACTGGTGGATAGAGCGCAGTGGCACTCAACTGATCATGGACTCTGCAAGTCCACCAAACCGGTGACATCGTTGTTGAGCTTTACCACCTCAAAAGGCCCTATCCATGTAGCCTGGAAAGTACTGGGGCCATGACCCACGCTGTTTGTCCAAGTTGAAATTTAACCAGAGTGCTATTCTGGTCATACCAACATCTAATCTCTTCCTGTCTGGCTTCCCGGTTCACCTGAGCGAGCTTCCTGAAGTGCACGGTCTGATTTCTAAAGGCCAGCATGTAACTAAACACATCCTGTGGAGGTTTCCTGGGAGCTGCCTTGCTTCACCAGACTGAGAGGTCGCCTCACTGGGTGCCCATACAGCAAATCAAAAGGACTGAACCCTAATGACTTCTGCGGCACCTCCCTTTAAGCAAAGAGAAGGTATGGAAAGAGCATGTCCCATTTATGCCTCATAGGTCCGACATACCTTGGATCATGCCTTTAAGGGTTTGGTTGAATCTTTCCAATAATCCATTACATTCGGGGTGGTAGGGAGTGGTAAACTTGCAGGTCACACTGCATTCCTTCTAGAGGGGTGTCATATACTTGGATACGAAATTGGTACCTGGGTCGGATGTCACCTCTGTGGTGAAACCCACTCTGGAAGATGTCCCCTCCAATTCCCAGTCTACCGAGAGTGCCGTAATTGTCTTGAGAGGGATAACCTCCGGGTGCCCAGTGGCATGGTCCACCAAGACCAGGATGTACCTGGGACCCAAGGCTGTCTTGGGGACCCACCAGGCTAATCCCCCCTCATTCTAAAGGGATTCCCACCACAGTAAAGGGTTGGAGAGGAGCCTACCTCATCCTCCCACTCTTACAACTTGTCTGGCAAGTCTGGCAAAGGCCTACGACTGCCTTCACATCTGGGGCCATAAGAAGTGGGTGACAATCCTGTCAACGGGCTTGTCCTGCCCGAAATGTCCTGCCAAAGGCATTTCGTGAGCCAGACCCAGTAGGAATTTCCTGAAGTCCCGGGGTACCACCAGCACACGAGCTGGCCCAGGCTCAGCATCCATAGGCTTGCTGTATAGGAGACCATTCTCCCAGTAGATCCAGTGTGACCCAGGCTGATCGCCAACTGCCTGGTTTGCAGCCTGCCACTGCAAACTTTCTAGAGAAGCGCATTCTTCCTGCTCTCTGCAGAACTCCTCCCTGGTGGGAACCCCTTCTTGCTGCCAAGGTGTCGACTCAGTTAAGTCCCCAAGTTCAGCCACTTGTTCCCCTGTAGGTTCCGGGGCATCCCCCTCAAGGTCAGCCTCCTCCCAGACGGAGGGAACGTCAGGGGTTGGTTTCCCACACCCCTGACTTTTCTCTTGGCAGATTCCTTCACCACCGTTTCAGGCTTCAGGTCCTTCTGATTACCATTGCTGGCTTCCATGGACCGAGTAGTTATGCATGCCCACTCTGGCAACCTATGCATTTCCAAGTGAGACCTGAGCTCCACATCCTCCCACAATGATTGCTCCAGGTCGTTACCTAGCAGAAAATCTACAAGCATGGTAGGGCTCACCACCACTTCAAAGGACCTGAGACTCCCCCACTCAAAGGGAACCTGCACCACCTTAAATTGGCACACTGAGTAGTTAGCTGCAACTACTAGGTTGAATGCACCTGGGACTACATGCTTCTTAGACACCAAGTGACACCGAAATGAAGTCACCCTTGCTCCAGTGTCTCTGAGAGCCTCTACCCTTTTGCCATTGATGGCCCTCCATTGACTGTACTTCTTAGTGTTTGCAGGGACAGGCATCCTTGGACCATCTCACTGTCGCCTAGTGAAACAAGGGTTATCTCTGCAGGATCCCCACCCTCCTCTGGTCCTCCCTTCTCCTCCCCAAGCACTACACGGCCAACACTTTGGACCATCTACCAGTGTGTGACTGTGCCCCCTTTGGGCACCTGGGATCCTCCTTCAGGTGGCCTACCTGGTCACATGTATAACACTTATAGGGACCTGTCTCTGCCGGCTTCCCTGAAGAGACACATTGTTTCTTGGTGCCTGGGGGGCAGGAATCTTTAACCTGGGTAATAGTGTGGGCCCCTTTGGAGAACTCCTTTGCTTTACCTTTGTCCCTCCCACTCTGCTGCTGGGGACCCTGCTGACCTTTAATGGAGTCTCCCCCACTGTCATGACTTACCCTGTTCTCGTCCTGTCACACTGTCCGCTTCCGTGGATCACTCCGGGTCGCTGCTCTGGACTCAATAGAGTCGCGTTGCTCGTGTAGTCGGGACCGGACCTGAACTACAACTCCCATGATTCCTGAAGCGTCACGCTCGTCATATGGACGTGCTCGCTCTCAAGCAGGAAGCGGGAAACGGCAAGCAGAGAGACATAAAAGGGCTTTGCCTCTTATGAGCGCTATCGCTAATTTTGGATAGTTGACCTTGGATTCTTGGACAGTTCTTCGTTGGGGCTTTTTGATGCTTGAATGTCGGCGGGGCGCTTTCATGCAACTTCCCCTGGATATTCATGAGCGGGTCCGCGATCAATCCTACTTGGTTTCAGTAGGCTAAGTACTTTTTACCCGGTATCTGGTAAGGGTGTCGTGTACACCTTAAACAATCCTATTTTTTCTTACAAACTATTTATGAGCAGTTTTCATGCGTTTGTTCGCACGTACTTGAAGAGGCTGGGTTCTCCATCTTGGTATATTGCGGTGTCCCTCCCAGTTGGTGAGACACACGTTTGTGGTCTCTTGAAGGTAGCAGGGATACTGGCAATCTTTTCTGGTATGACATTCAAACAGACATATATTTAAAAGGCAGTGTGCTCACAAACAACTGGCTTTATTGTGTATACGCAAACACACCTTAATTTTGTTGATATATGTTGTTATACGTGTGTGTGTTTATTGCATGTCTCCTGCAAGTGTTTAGTTTTGCAACACCATTCAGTTACTCCTGGTGAAATGACCAGACTGGTACTACTACACAGAACCAGCATGGTTCGGCCTAACGTGGGGGGAGTTATTTTGAACATACTTCTGACATTGTATTGCTGAATATTTATCGTTTCTCCCTAACCTTCAGGCCACACGTTGTAGCAGGGCATAATTGAAGAGTATGTTGGCAGTTTCTCTGATTATCCTGCGATGCCAGGCTTGGCACTAGATAAGTAGGTTCTACTGTATATTAGGTGATTGATCTGTCATTGAAAATACCAAGGAAAACAAAACTGTTGCATTTATGATGGTTTCTTTTGTTTTGTTTAATTCCTCAGATTCATTGTTTAGAGTTCTTCCTTGATCGTACATGGTTCTGAGTCCTATGCAGAAATAGGAGAACTGTGGTCACCGCTAACATCTCTTATGCTGGGTTGTATTCTTTTTCTTTACAGGTACTTAAACAAATTATAAGAGAAGTCATACACTGTATACAATATAGTTCGTTATAGACATTTATATTATTTTTATTGTCATGTCACGTCTCCCTCCCCATCCTTTCCTTCCCTCGCTCGACCACTTCACTGATCTGTGCTATAATAGCATACAGACTTGAAGCTGTCGAGAGGTGGACCATTTTTGAGCATCGCACTGATCCTGAGGAGCGGAAACTCGACACCCATATACCTTGTTGTGGACCCTGGTACTCACCCAGCAATCAGCCTTTCTGGGGTCAGTCAGCTTACTATCTGTCAAGTGCTGGCACAGCCCCGTGAAAATTAGACGAGACAAGTGCTCCCACACAGTCAAATTGTACAGGCCCTGAAAATCTGTCATGTTGCTGGCCTTCACCCCCCAACCATCAGGTGGCCTGCAAAAAGAATCTACACGTTCTAACCATATGTGGGAATACATTTTCCTACTGGTTCTAATGTGATCCTGGTACTTTTCAGGAGTGAGACCATACCTAGCGCGAAAGGCATCTTTCATGTCAGTGTAGGGGAGGTTGTACCCCTTACCCAAAGCCAACAAGGTGTCCCTCACCTCTTCTTAGAAATGAGGTCGCAATTCTGCTCCACAATTCTTTTCATGGACCCCATTGATGTGGATAGATACCTCATAGCCTTGAAACCTCCTTTGTATGTCATAACCCTTCCTGTGCTCCTTTCCTACATTTTTAGGTATGTGCACAATCCTCTCTGAGTGCACAATGGAAAAGATGCTGCCTTCTGTGCTGGATTTACTCTGTAGCTCCAACTCCTTGAGACCACGCTCATGGTCTAAAACCATCTTCTGTTATTCCATCTTGAGTCTCTAAAACTCTATGATGCCTCCTAGCTTCCCTCCTGTCCTCCAGCTCCTTTGGGGGCAAACCACTGTTGCCTGGAGGGTCCCTCCCCCCAAAAGCACATTCACTCTAGGAATAGACTCCTCCACACTAAGGTCTCCAGACTACCCATTGGCATGTCTGGCTGCTAACCAGGCCCTCAGCGCCTTTTGTAGCTCCTCTTTCCTGGTGAGGCTTCTGACTGGCACCCTTAGGTTCATGCAAATAGCCTTCACCTCCTTTACATCGTAGGTTTCCAACCTGTCCTCCTCAAAGGCCACTTCTAGAGATGCAACTGATGATGCTATTGAATCAGGCATGATACAGTAGGAAGTTTAGGTTAAAAAAGCTGGGAACACGAATATAGACCAAAAGAAAACAGCATGTAGTACATAGTGGTCCATGATACCGTAGTAATGTACACCAATCACTGTAGGTCAAGTGCAAAAGCAGGTCCTATCCTCAGTGCTGACAACCAATGTTAGAAATGGGGATCTCTAGTAGGAAGCCTTCTTCCTTGTCAGGGTAAGGAAGCTACACTTCTAAATTAACCCCTGTTCACCCCTTTAGAAGCTTGGCACGAGCAGTCAGGTTTATCTCACAGGCAGCGTGTAAAGCATTTGCACATAACATACAGTAACACAGTGAAAACACTACAAAGGGACACCACACCAGTTTTAGAAAATAGCCAGTATTTTTCTGTGTAAAACAAGACCAAAATGATAAGAATCCAACATACAAGTATTTAGAAATATTAATAAGCAAAAATAGACTTTAATAGCAGTTCCTTGAAGTCGATAGCTCTGTCCGGGGCTGTCACAGATGTGTAAACAAACAAATCCAATGGTTTGGCCTGCTACGGTGTTACAGGCCAGCTCTGGTGTCCGGAAGACCCGCAAAACAGTACCATTGGAAATGCAGGGTGCCGGTTACATTGTGGTGAGCTCAGAAGAGCCGGCGCCGGCGTAAGAGTCTTCTGGCCCCTGAAGTTACGTTGCAGATTGAACTCCGTGCGGTTTAAGGTGGGGCACTGGCGTCAGTGTGCATCGGTGAGACCAGGATTTTGGTGCAAAGTGGGACGGTGCTCCATGTAATCCACGAGGGGTGTCCACAGGTCACGGTGCACACAGCGACATCGGTTGTGGCAGTGTCGGGGATATTAGGGTGGCAGTGTGAAGCAAGGCAGTGCGGAGTGCTGTGCCCACAAGTCATGGTGCAAGCAGCTGCTCGGTGACGGCATCAAACTGCATTGTCAGTGCCAGGGTGCGAAGTGGAGTGGTGCCCTCTGCAGTGTCTTCAGGTCACAGAACATGCATCTGCGTCTAGGACAACATTGTGTCGCTGTTTCCTCTTAGTTCCAAATGCTGTTACTCAGAGGATCTTGAAGTCTTTATTGTTCCTGAGACTTCTTGAACAGGGGGCAAGCTCTACCTCAATCCCTTGAAGACACTCAGAAGGAAGTTTCAGAAAGTTCATCCCAGTCCCTTTTCTGCCCAAGACAGAAGAGGCTTCTGCAGGCCATCACAGCAAAGCACACAGAAAAGTGGTAGTCTCTCCACACAGCTTCCCCAGCTCTTCTTCTGGGCAGGTTTCTTGATCCAAAAGAGTTCTAAAATCCTGGAGTATGAGCACCAGTATTTATACCACATTTCCCATTGACGTTCTGTAGTGTTGCCACAAACAAAGTTCTCCTGGCACACATAATCCAGTTCTGTCATGGTCTGGCCAGGTTCCCTACAGTAGGTGGAGACAGCATTGTGAAAGGCAGGCAAAGTGAATTCAGTTGCACGTGGCAACTCCTCCCACGACTCTAGATGTAGGACAGACCAATCAGCCAGGCTATGAGTCACCCAGGAAAGTAACTACACACCTCAGGCCCCTTCTTGTTGTGTCCCTGTCTAGTGTGAATGCACAAACCAACCCCTGTCAGTCTAAAACCCAGGAAGCTAATACACAAACAGGCAGGGGCTCATGGACTGTTAAACAAGGAAATATTTACTTTCTAAAAGTGGTATTTCCAAACTCACAATATAAAAATCATCTTTACTAAAAAATGCATTTTTAAATCCTGAGTTCAGGCATACCAAACTCAACTTTTCTATCAGCTTCCCCTGGCAAGCTACAATTGTAAAAAAGTGTTACAAAGCAGCTCCCATGCTAACCTATCGGGGGATAGTCTTTCATCAGTGAAAACTAAATGCACAGTATTTCACGATCAGGACATGTAACACACACCAGTACATGTCCTTCATATCCCTCATACTGCACCCTGCCAACAGGGGTTCCTTGGGCCTACCTTAGGGGTGTCTTATATGTGAGAAAAGGGAATGTTAGAGCCTGGAAAGTGGGTGCACTTGCAAGGACTACATGGCAGAAGAAACTGCGTGCAGACACTGCAGTGGCAGGTCTGTGAACCCTTTGAAAAACAGCTGGTGTGGGTGGCACAATCAGTGCTGCAGGCCCACTAGCAGCATTTGGTTTACATGCCCCAGGCACACACAATGCACTGTACTATGGACTTAGGAGTTAATCAAATAAGCATATCATGGAAACCCCAATCCATTAAAGTGAGCAAACACACTAAACCAGCAAAAACAAGATCAAGAGTGGGCTCCCAATCATGCTTTCTCAACGAGTTGCAAACCCATCCAAAACGCGGCAGCAGGAGTGTTGAAGAATCTTCCCAAATTCTGCTCAGTTAAAGATCTTCATTGGATGGGTGAATAGACTAATCGAAGTAGATTTCTGCAAAGGGGAGGAAACAGGGATGGGAAGTAGGGAAACAACAGAGGTGCAGACAAAAAGCAAACGGTGGGAGAGCCTACGAAACAGAAAGCCATGCAACTAAGTAGTTGTGAGACAACTGACCGTTGGTGATGACAATTCTTAAATTTCCCTGGAAGTTCACACCTTCCCTTGAGGCTTCACGCTAATTGGTCTCTTAGGGCCACATGCATCAAAGTAATGAATTGCGATTCCTAAATAGCATATTTTAAGAACTCGCTATTTAAGAATCGCAATTACTTATGCATGTAGGAATCACACAAAAAATTGCAATTCCTACATATTCCTTTATAGCAACTCACAAATTGCGACTCACTATTAAGGAATGCCTTCCCATTTATTCCTATGTGCCTTTGAATGGGAAGTCATTTGTAATTTTCTAGTGTGCTAGGGGGCCTTAAAGGCCACCCTTTGCACCCCCAAATTGGGCATGTGTGCACATGTGGTGCCCACATATGCACTAAGGGCAAATGTCTGCCCCCTATGGCACTTTGAAAAATTCACTTTTGTGCATTTTTCAAAGTTTTTGCAAATTACTATCAACTTGCAGTTGATGATAATTAGTGTTTCCTAAATGCAAAGTTGCATTTAGGAAAGGCTTGATGGATCCCTAATAGGGGATCACAATTTGCGATTTCCTTAAAGCATTCGCAATTTAGGTAATCTCAAAATTTGCGATTATCTATATTGCCAATGGGTTTTGGGTTGATGCATCCCAATTGCCTAAATACCGGTCGCAAAGGGGCCTATTCTGCAAATCGTCCTGTTAGCGACTGGTATTTAGGCTGATGTATGTGCCCCTAAGTGATTTAGACCTGGACGCCTGCTCATATCTCTGTGCCCCATTTGTGTTTCACAGAGAAACTAGAATATTACAGAATGATTGCATTGTACTTTTCAAAAGTATTTGATGCCTCCAAACAGATAGATAGATAGATAGATAGATAGATAGATAGATAGATAGATAGATAGATAGATAGATAGATAGATAGATAGATAGATAGATAGATAGATAGATAAAGATTTATAATATCAATCCTTATTTCAGGCTAACCTTTTTCTTACCTTTCCAGGCTTAGAGTGCTGCATAAATTATGCAAAAAAGGAAGCAGGGTCCTCTGGGTTGTTCCCAAGTTTTAGTTGGAAAGCACCTAAAACGATCTATCTATCTATCTATCTATCTATCTATCTATCTATCTATCTATCTATCTATCTATCTATCTATCTATCTATCTATCTATCTATCTATCTATCTATCTATCTATCTATCTATCTATCTGTCTGTCTGTCTATCTATCTATCTATCTATCTATCTATCTATCTATCTATCTATCTATCTATCTATCTATCTATCTATCTATCTATCTATCTATCTATCTATCTATCTATCTATCTATCTATCTATCTCTCTATCTATCTATCTATCTCTCTATCTATCTATCTATCTATCTATCTATCTATCTATCTATCTATCTATAAAACACAAAGTTTAAAGTAACATTTTAGTTAGGTGAGAATTTCAGTGACAACATAACGTTTTAAACAAACAATATCATTGAAATTGACCAGGTATAGTTAACTCATGTAAATATAAGTCTTGCCCTAAGGTAACTATAACATTCGCCCCTGTCGTGAGAGTGTTGCATTGATACTACCAATGATGTAATAGATCTAATGAGTAATGTAATATGTGGGGTAATTAGCAATGCATAACTAGGTCGCAAGTTATAAGTACCTTAGAGCATGAGTTATAATTACTTGAAGTTTTTTCAGTGAATTTCTAGGTTATTAAAAAATAAAGTGATATTTTCTTACCATGCGTAAACACTGACCAGGCCGCAGAGCCTGGTCTGTGGCCAGGCAGGTGGCCAATCTCCCACAGAAAGCCAACCCCAAAGGCGGTGTAGCCCATAAGGTTGGCCCTAGGGACGCCATCCCCAGGGTATTGATTTCTAAAGGGGAGGGGCTTGTGCCCCCTGAGCCACTTCAGAACCAGGGGACCCCATCACCCTTGACCAAATAATATTTGTAAAGGCGAGGGGGGCAGGTGGTCCTCCTCCCTGAGCCAGAAGGAGCCCAGGAGACCCCATTTCTTGGGGCTTTTTAAGGGGAAGGGAGCACTTGGCTCTTCTCCCGGAGCTAATAGTGGCCTGGGGGATCCCATCCACTGAGGCTAAACTATATATGTTAAAAGAAGAGGATGCACAGCGCTCCTCCCCAAGCCAAGCCAAGCCAAAAGTGACTCCAGGGACCCCATCTTCCGGGGTCAAAACATGTCTATGAATGGGAGGGGGTGCACAGCTATTCAAAATCAACATCCTCATCGCGTTGGTGAAGCATTTATTGACAAACCACCAAAGTATATTGCAGCTGAAAACTTCCGCTGCCACTTATGACATTCCCACAATTCTGCCCAAGTGGGCCAATCCATTCTGGGTGTAAACCCATATAAAGACATATGTCAAGACAGCTCAATGAGCAATCTCCCTATACTGATTACTCCTATAGGTACTATCATTGTCAGAAATAATCCTAACCGGACTTCATAACGTATCTTCTGATGGAGGTGTTTGAATCACACTCTTCTGTCAGATAAATAAGGGCTCTTTCATATTGATGTATCATAGACATCAATAATCCCTAAAATAATACAAAAAATATACAAATAAATATAAATGCATTAAAAAAAACATTTAAGATCAACTTCTCAAAGGTCCTGAGGAAGCAATGCAGACATAAAACATCTTTATAAATTTAACAATATTCATCCTAACTACCCCAGTTCAACTGCTAGCTCCTCGTCCAGGTTGTGGCCTGATGGAAAAAGGGTATGATATTTAATGAACATTCTAGACTCCAAACATCTCAGTTCTTGTTCCCTGGTTCCACCTCTCTCTTGAGGCCCTATTCACTTGCTTGTTCAAACTGGAGCACTTGTGTGCTTTGGGATGGCGGAAGGAGTGCTGGGGGGCCGCTCCACTTTTAAAATATCCCTGGGGAGGTGGTGATCCTCGGGGCAGCGGGGGCGCGTGCCCCCCCATTTTTGTATACTAGTCCCAGGGAAGTAGCAGACCCCTGGGATGCATGGGAGAGCCGGAGCCCCCCTCGCATCCTTGTTCTGTATAGCCCAGGGGAGGTGGAGGTCCCCGGGGCTGCGGGGGCCACACGGCCCCCCTGCATTACAAACATTAGCCCCAGGGAGGTGGCACTCCCCAGACCTGCGTTGGAGGACTGGAGCCCCCCATGTGTCCTTTTTCTGTATAGGCCCAGGGAGGTGGCGGTCCCCAGGGCTGAGTGAGGGAACTGCAGCCCCCCCCACACATTACCATAAAATATAGCCCCGGGGAGGTTGCGGTCCTCTGGCTGCTGAGCCCGCATGGGCCCCTGCATCATTATTTGTTATTGCCCCCGAGTCCTGGCCCACCAGGGGACTAAAGTAAACGAAGCGCGGGAGCCTGCTCTTCATTTAAAAAAATGTCTGCTGGATTCATGGATCCACAACGAATCTGGCCAAAATTTTAAAACAAAAATGATTTTGGGGGGCCTGGAGTCCCTATGGGACCCCCTGAACAGGCCTAGGTGGTCAGGGTGTTTCCACTCTGCCCCCTTTTCTTATTGTGTAGCATATTTTCTTGTGACTAGGTTCAACAGAGTCATAAGATGTGGCTGCCAACACTTCTTGGTTTGAAGTGTTGGCAGCCAATCAGATCTCAGGCACAAGATCAGGAGGGTTCACGGATCTACTGAACCCACATTTGTATATCTGACAAATCTGTACATTTCTAAGGAACTACTGAACGGATTCACACCATTTAACAAAAGAGTGCTTTTTGGACCAAGAGCTAACAGTTTTTGCCAAGTTTGCTGTAATTCCATTCAGCAGTTCGGGCTGTAGCCATGTCTAAAGTTTCCTATGGAAACTAACATGGAGAAAAAGTATTTTGGGACCCCCCTCTTTCTCAGTCCCCGCTTTATGAATCACCCCTAAACATAGCAGCTGAAGTGAGTGGTGTATTAGTTTTGAAAAATTCATGAAGATTCGTCTAACAACGCCAAAGATATTGGCAAATGAAAAAATGTTGTTCCTATGGACACTGGGTCCTATCTATAACTACCTACTGGCGACTATATTTACACACACATAAAAATATAAAAAAATTATCAAATACACTGCGAATTATTTACAAATGTTTCCAATTTAATTATACATAAAAGGTTAAGTGATAGAAATATGTTTTACTAAACATATGTTAAAAATTACCTACAGTTTTTATATATAAATATTATAAAATTAAATACAAAAAACACATAATAGTAACACATATTTAAACAATATTAACAAAATGAATAAACTGTACAAATTATAAATATTCTCTATCCACTCCAATCTATACAACAGTAGGGTAAGTATAGGACTCAGGAAGTATAAAATTTACTATTCCCACTCCAGTGTGTGGAACAGTAGGGAAAGCGTTGGGCTCCAAATGGGTAAAACTTGTTATTCCCAATCCAGCGCATTTAACACTAGGGAAAGCGTTAGATTCACAAGGTGTAAAATTCATTATTACGGCTCCTATCTCTGCAACAATATGAAACATGTTGGACACAGTAGTGGTAAAATGTACTATTTCCACTCTAATCTGTGCAACAGTTGGCAAAGTGTTGGGCAAATGAGGGGTAAAAATTGCTATTCCCACTCCAGCTGATGCAACAGTAGGGAAAGCATTGGGCAATGGGGGGGTAAAATGTACTACTCCCACTCCAATCTGCGCAACATTAGGGAAAGCATTGGACATCTGAGGGGTAAAATCTAGTATTCCTACTCCATTTTGTGCAACAGTAGGGAAGGCATTGGACTCAGGAGGGATAAAATGTACTATTACCACTCCAGTTAGTGCAGCAGTAGGGAAATCGTTGGATACATGAGGGGTGACATTTACTATTCCCACTCCAGTCTATGCAAAAGTAGGGAAAGCATTTGACTCAGGAGGGGTACACATTACAATTCCCACTCCAGTCTGTACTACAGTATAGAAAGCATTGGACTCTGGCGGGGTAATATTTATTATTCCCTCTCCAACCTTTTCAACAGTAGGGGAAATCACTGGACAGGGTCAAATTAACTATTCCCTCTTCAACATATGCAATAGTAGGGAAAGAGTTAGACTCAGGAGTGGTACAATGTACTATTCCAATTCCAATCTGTGTAACAGTAGTGTAAGCAAATAACCCAAATGGGTCAAATTAACTACTCCCACTCCAGTCTGTGCAACAGTGGGGAGAGAATAGTTAACTTCAAGCAAATAACAACCATAGGTTGGTGGTTCCGCATACCGAATTAGGATCTGACAGCACATGGTGGGGTTGCAAACTCCCATTTCTCTATGGAATCTTGAACGGCGGGCGGAAACCGCCTGCAACACAGGCTCACATTGAGAAATTAGAGTTTGTGAAAATTCCTGCACTGTGTAGCAGGCTCATGGTGGCTGCCACACTGTGCAGGGATTTTCATTAGAATTGGACAACAGAAGGCATGAGGAGTGGGCAGGGATATCAAGCTAAATGGACTGCAGTGGCAGCATATCGACCATGCATGTCGATATGTGGGACCCCTGAACAGGCCTAGGTGGTCAGGGTGTTTCCACTCTGCCCCCTTTTCCTATTTTGTAGCGTATTTTCTTGTGACTAGGTTCAACAGAGTCACAAGATGGCTGCCAACACTTTTTGGTTTGAAGTGTTGGCAGCAAATCATATCTCAGGCACGCGATCAGGAGGGTTCACGGATCTACTGAAGCCACATTTGTATATCTGAGAAATCTGTACATTTCTCAGGAACTACTGAACTGATTCACACCATTTAACAAAAAAAGAGTGATTTTTGGACCAAGAGCTACCAGTTTTTGCCAAGTTTGCTGTAATTTCATTCAGCAGAACGGGCTGTACCCATGTCTAAAGTTTCCTATGGAAACTAACATGGAGAAAAAGTATTTTGGCACCCTCCTCTTTCAGTCCCCGCTTTACAAATCACCCCTAAACATAGCAGCTGAAGTGAGTGGTCTATTAGTTTTAAAAATGTCATGAAGATTCGTCAAATGAACCAAAGATATTGGCAAATGAAAAAATGTTGTTCCTATGAAAACTGGGTCCTAACTATAACTACCTACTGGCGACTATATTTACACACACATAAAAATTTTAAAAAGTTAACACATACACTGCAAATTAATTACAAATATTTCCAATTTAATTATACATAAAAGGTAAATTGCTAGAAATATGTTTTACTAAAAATATGTTAACAATTAACTACATTTTTATATATAAATAATATAAAATTAAATACAAAAAACACATAATAGTAACACATATTTAAACAATATTAACCAAATGGTTAAACTCTACAAATGATAAATATACTCTATCCACTCCAATCTATACAACAGTAAGGTAAGTGTAGGACTCAGGAAGTGTAAAATTTACTATTCCCACTCCATTGTGTGCAACAGTAGGGAAAGCGTATGGCTCCAAATGGGTAAAACTTATTATTCCCAATCCAGCACATGGAACAGTAGGGAAAGCGTTAGATTCACAAGGTGTAAAATTCATTATTCCGGCTCCAATCTCTGCAACAGTAGGAAAACGTTGGACACAGTACTAGTAAAATGTACTATTCCCACTCTAATCTGTGCAACAGTTGGCAAAGTGTTGGGCAACGGAGGGGTAAAAATTGCTATTCCCACTCCAGCTGATGCAACAGTAGGGAAAGCATTGGGTAATGGAGGGGTAAAATGTACTACTCCCACTTCAATCTGCGCAACAGTAGGGAAAGCATTGGACATCTAAGGGGTAAAATCTAGTATTCCTACTTCATTTTGTGCAACAGTAGGGAAGGCATTTGACTCAGGAGTGATAAAATGTACTATTACCACTCCAGTTAGTGCAGCAGTAGGGAAATCGTTGGATACATGAGGGGTAACATTTACTATTCCCACTCCAGTCTATGCAAAAGTAGGGAAAGCATTTGACTCAGGAGGGGTACAATTTACAATTCCCACTCCAGTCTGTACTACAGTATGGAAAGCATTGGTAATATTTATTATTCCCTCTCCAACCTTTGCAACAGTAGGGGAAATCATTGGACAGGGTCAAATTAACTATTCCCTCTTCAACATGTGCAACAGTAGGGAAAGAGTTAGACTCAGGAGTGGTACAATGTACTATTCTAATTCCAATCTGTGTAACAGTAGTGAAATCAATGGACCCCAAATGGGTAAAATTAACTACTCCCACTCCAGTCTGTGCAATAGTGGAGAAATAATAGCTAACTTCAAACAAATAACAACCATAGGTTAGTGGTTCCGCATACTGAATTAGGATCTGACTGCACATGGTGGGGTTGCAAACTCCCATTTCTCTATGGGATCTTGTACGGCGGGCGGAAACCGCCTGCAGCACAGGCTCACATTGAGAAATGGGAGTTTGTGAAAATTCCTGCACTGTGTAGCAGGCTCATGGTGGCTGCCACACTGTGCAGGGATTTTCATTAGAATTGGACAACAGAAGGCAGGAGGAGTGGGCAGGGATATCAAGCTAAATGGACAGCAGTGGCAGCATATCGACCATGCAGGGCAGGAGGTAGGAGGCTGATGCATGGACTTAGACAACAGAGGGTAGGGAGGAGGTAGATGGTGCAGAAAGCTACCTGTTTAGGGCAGGCTCGAAGGGCACTGGCAGAGCAACTGCCACACACAACTGTAATGAGAGAGCAGGGTCATTGACTTGGACAATGGATGACAAGGAGGAGGGGGCAATAGTCGTTAGCTTGGGTGGGGGTAGCACAATACAGGGCGAGGCCCTGTGTTGCACTCCCCTCCCCCATTGTGGATGGTGATGGGCATCTAGCTTAACATTAAAAAAAATCATTAAATATTCACTGAAAACAATAAAGGTCACATGGACATTGTAACTAGGAAATAGAATTTAAAAAACGTTGGTAATTCATTGAAAAAAAAAAGATTACCGGAACGTTGTAGTTAGGCTAGATTTCCCTCATAAAAAAACAGTGAAATTCCTCAGTTATAGTTACCTGAGCTAAGTATACATATTGTCCCCGCAATGCACTGCTTATGACCTTGTGTAGTACATCACTCATGACATGGTCAGTGGCATCACTCACTAAGGTTAAAGCTTTGTGTAGTAGAGCATCCAACTAACCACACACTCTAACGGCCCAGTGATGACCATGGAACACCTCTATGTCAACATCCAGAACAACCCCAACAGCACCCTCCTTGGGACCTTTGTCTACAGGCCCCCCAGACTCGGATGGCCCTTTACTGATGCCATCATAGACTCATTGTACCCCAAGCTCTTTTATCCACTGACAATGTCCTACTCGGAGACCTCAACTCCCACATAGACAACCCCAGTGGCCAGAACACTGCCTCCCTACTGGAGAACGTCGCCAACATTCATCTCAAGCAGCAGGTTACCGCACCGACCACATAGCTGGACTTACGCTCAACCTCATTTTCTCTGCCAGCGGGAACATCAGCTACAGCTCCACCACTGAACTCTCCTTGACCAACCAGCACTGCATACATTCCACATTTGCCATACCCACCCTACACCACCACCCTCATCACCCCCTTCACAGCTGGGGCAAGGCCACTGATGAACTCATCATCGACTCCCTCAGCACTATCACTCCACCAGTGCCAACTGATGCCGTCACAGCACTACACAACCTCCACCAATGGATCTCCGACTGCCTACACTCTGGCACCCCACAAGTAGAGATCAGGCAAGCAACACACCAAGAGACTGAGCTGGTTCACTCCCACCCTCCCTGAGTCCAGACATACCTGCCAATGACTCCAGAAGAGATGGAGGAACAACAAAACCCCAGAAACCCACGCAAACTTCGAATCTGCCGTCAATGCACACCACCTCCTCCTGAAAACCACAAAGAAAAGGGCATTCCCCGACAGAATCAATGCCAAAGCACACAGCAGCAAAGAACACTTTGCCATCGTTAGGGAGTTTGTCAAGCCCAACAGCGAGACAAAAGGCATCCCACCCTCCAAAGACAAACCCGGCACCTTCTTCAACCACAAGATTAAGCATATCTTTGACAGCTTTGATACCCTAGACCCTTCCACCACGCCTGCCACCACTGCACGCAACCACGCCGCATACAGATCATGCTCAGTTGGACCCCGCTCACAATAGAGGACATGCTCAAGACCATGAAAAAGCATCCACTCAGGAGCCCTGTTGGATCCTTGCCCGTAACACATCTTCCACGGAGAAGCTGCGGCCATCACCCCCCCAACTTTGCTGAACCATCAAATGCTCCAACGAAACCGCCACCTTCCCCAATATTGGAAACATGTCAAGATCAACGCCCTACTGAAGAAGCTGTCCTCACACCTCAATGACTTTAGACCCATCTCTTTTCTCCCCTTCCCAGCCAAAGTCATTGAGAAGGCCATCAATGCCCAACTCTCCTAGTTCATTGTAGTAAACCATGTCCTGGACTCCTCCCAATCCAGCTTCCAATGCAACCACAGCATGGAGACTGCACTCCTCGCCACTGACGACATCCGCTCTCTCCTTGATCGAGGCAATACCACAGCATTCATCCTACTGGACCTCTCATCTGCTTTCCATGCCATTTTACACCGCACCCAAATCACGAGACTCCACGATGCTGGCATCCGTGACAAGGCTCTGTACTGGATTCCTCCTTTTCTCACCGGCTAGACACAGCAAGCAAGACTACCACCATTCCTCCCAGAATCTACAGAGATCAGCTGCAGAGTGCCCTAGGATTTTCCCTGAGCCTCATACTCTTTAACATCTGCATGGCCCACCTCACAGACTTAATATCGTCTCCTGTGACGACAACATCCAGCTGATCCTCTACCTCACCAATGAACCTGCACCACCAGAACCAACTTCTACATCCATATTGCCAACTGGATGAAAGACAGCTGCCTCAAGCTCAACTTGGACAAGATGGAACTACTTATCCTGGGTCCTGACCCTTCAGCTTGGGACGACTCCTGGTGGCCAGCCCATCGAGGACCCCCACCCCTACATACCACGCAAGCAACCTTGGCATCATACTGGGCATATCTATCTCAATAAACAAACAAATAACTCAGTTTCCTCAGCCTGCTTCACTACACTATACCTCCTTTGAAAGACATTCGGGTGGATCCCACGGAATCCAGAAAGACTGATACCCATACACTCATTACCATCTGACTCGACTATGCACTCTATGCTGGCATCATCCAGAAACAACTCAAGAAATGACAGACGATTCAAAATGAGGTCAGACTGGTCCTCGACATCCCCTGCCCCAGTCACACCATGCAACACCTCCTACACCTCTACTGGCTCCCGGTCAACAAGAGAATCACCTGCAAGCTCCTCACACATGCCCACAGAGCTCTCCACAACATAGGAACAGCATACCTGAACCACCGCCTCGCATTCCATGTACCCGCCATGCAACTCTGTTACGCCCATCGCACCCCAGCCTCCGTCCCCAGGATCCACAAGACCAGAACCGGAGGAAATTCCTTCTCCTACCTCATAACCAAGACCTGGAACACCCTACCCCTCCACCTCAGGCAATCCATGCCTCTGACCCAATTCAAGAAAAAACTTCAAGATCTTGTTCTTTGAATCAATCAATCAATCATAACATTTGTAAAGCGCACAACTTATCCGTGAGGGTCTCATGGCGCTGGGGGGTACGGAGTGCTGCTACTGCTCGAAAAGCCAGGTCTTGAGGAGTCTTCTGAAGGACAGCAAATCTTGGGTCTGCCGTAGGTGGATGGGGAGTGTGTTCCAGGTCTTGGCGGTGAGGTGGGAGAATGATCGGCCGCCGGAGGTCACTCTTCTGGTGCAGGGGACTGTGGCGAGGGTGAGGTCGGCTGAGTGGAGCTGGCGGGTGGGGGGTAGAATCTGAGTCGGCTGTTGAGGTACGCTGGTCCGGTGTTGTGGACTGCCTTGTGTGCATGGGTGAGGAGCTTGAAGGTTATCCTCTTGTTGACAGGGAGCCAGTGCAGGTCTCTCAGGTACGGTGTGATGTGGCTGCGGTGAAGGATGTCAAGGATCAGGCATGCAGAGGCGTTCTGGACGCATTGAAGCCGTTTCAGGTGTTTGGCCGAGGCTCCTGCATAGAGGGCGTTTCCGTAGTCCAGCCTGCTGCTGACGAGGGCCTTGGTGACTGTTCTTCTCGTTTCGGTGGGGATCCACTTGTAGATCTTGCTGAGTATGCGGAGGATGTTGAAGCAGGAGGAAGAGACGGCGTTGACCTGCTTGGTCATGGAGAGGGCGGAATCGAGGATGACCCCTAGGTTGCGTGCATGGTCGGTGGGTGTTGGAGCTGTTCCCAGTGCAGTCGGCCACCATGAGTCGTTCCAGGCCAAAGGGGTGGATCCGAGGATGAGGACCTCCATCTTGTCCAAGTTCAGCTTCAGTTGGCTGTTCCTTATCCATTCGGCGACGGCCTTCATTCCTTCGTGGAGGTTGGTTTTGGTAGTGTGGGGGTCCTTGGTGAGGGAGAGGATCAGCTGGGTATTGTCAGCATAGGAGATGATGTTGAGGTTGTGCAGTGGGGCGACGTGGGCGAGCGGTGCTATGTAGATGTTGAACAGCGTTGGGCTGAGTGATGAGCCCTGGGGTACACCACAGACGATCTCGGTGGCATCGGAGCGGAAGTGGGGGAAGGCGGACACTCTGTGTTCTGCCGGAGAGTAAGGAGGTGGTCCAGTCCAGGGCCTTCTCCTGGATCCCGGCATCATGGAGGCCTGTTCATAGTGTGCGGTGGCAGACCGTGTCGAAGGCGGCTGACAGGTCCAGGAGGATGAGGGCCGCGGTTTCTCTGTTGTCTTGCAGGGTCCTGATGTCATCAGTGGTGGCGATGAGGGAAGTTTTGTTGCTGTCGTTGCTGCAGAACCTGGACTGGGATGGGTCCGGGATGCTGTTCTCCTCGAGGTAGCGGGTCAGTTGTTTGTTGACGGTCTTCTCGATGAACTTCGCCGGGAACGGGAGCAGGGAGATGGGCCGGAAGTTCTTGAGGTCCTTGGGGTCCACCTTGGGTTTCTTGAGTGAGGCGTTGATCTTGGCTTGCTTCCAGCTCTCCGGGAAGGTTGCTGTCCCGAAGGAGATGTTGATGGCTTTCCTGAGATGGGGTGCGATGGCTGTGCTGGCTTTCTTGAAGATGTGGTGTGGGCAAGGGTCTGACAGGGATCCGGAGTGGATGGTGTTCATGATCTTGATGGTGTCCTCGTCATTGATGTTGGTTCAGGAGAGCAGGCTGTTGGTGCGGATTGTGGTCATGGGGGTGGAGGTCTCAGTGGTTGTCGTGCGGTCGTGTTGTCGAACCTGTCATGGATGTCTGCGATCTTGCGATGAAAGAAGGTAGCCAGTGAGTCGCACTGGTCCTGCAAGGGAGGGATGTCGTTGGTGTTGGAGAGTTCCTTCACGATGTTGAAGAGCTCTTTGCTGCTGTGTGTGTTGTCGTCTAGGCAGTCTTTGAAGGAGGCTCTTTTGGCTGCTCTGATGAGGTGGTGGTGTCTGAGGGTGGCGTTCTTGTTGGCTGCGTAGCTGACCGGTGTTCGTTCACAGAGCCAGTTCTTCTTCAGCTTTATGCAGGTTTGCTTGGAGGCATGGAGGTCTTCGGTGAACCAGCTGGCTTTCTTGCTGGTGTGACTGTTGGAGGAATTCTTGAATTGGGCGAGGGTGTTGACGCAGTCATCGATCCACTGTCTGAGGATGCGGGCGGCGGTGTCGGCGTCGGTGGACTCGGGGGTGGGCTCTGGACGAGGGTGGTGGTTAGCTGGTCTTCGGTGACTTTGCTCCAGCAGCGGAGCGGCATCTGTTGGGAGCGGTGGTGGGTTTCTGGAAGGTGAAGTGGATGCAGCGATGGTCGGTCCAGTGGAGTTCGGTGGTGTGGTTGAAGGAGACGTGGGGGCTTGCGGAGAAGATGGGGTTGAGCGTGTGGCCGGCGGAGTGGATGGGTGTTGTGACGAGTTGTCTGAGTCCGAGGTTGGCTATATTGTCGATCAGGGTGGTGGAGTTGGTGAATGATACTCTACTCCCAGAAGGACCAGTAGCCCCTCAATGCCTTCAGACCCTCATGGGTGACTAGTCACACTTTACAAATCCCTGATTGATTAAAAGTCTTCACCACACAGGGGGCCTTGGGTATCTAGAGGTCGTAGGCTCTCCAAGTAGGGGTTGTGAACAGGGCAAAGGCTCTTCCTAGTAGGTACTTTCCTACCCATGTCTGGTTCATTGCCCATGAGGTCGGCTATGCGCAAAGTGTTCCGTACAGGGCAAATACTGTGCATAGTAAGGTTTGGTCACCTAATTGTGCTTGGGTGTTTGTAGGTAGTGGGTTGTCTATGACAATTTGTTTACAGGGCATAGGCCATGTACAGCAAGGGCTTACCAACCCATTCCTGCTTAATTGGCCTTATGAGGTCAGCTAGCTAAAAAGTTTCTGCCTCAAATCAAAGCCTGTGCGTGGGAGGAGCTTGGTTCACATAAGGGAACATATGCATCCGATGAGTAATTAATGCATTACATGATTCTATGTCATTTAGAAATTCCACATCTGAAATACTGGTTTACGGAGCACTTTTAACAGCAGTAGGTTAGATGATGCTTAATTGTTAGTCTCCAATTTCAAATCACTTAATATTTACAGACCATTTTACATTTTCAAATGTTACATTGTGCTTCTTTATTTATGTACATATAGGAATATTATTTAATTTTCTAAGCAATCATGGACCCCTGAGTTGGCTTTGCGGACCACCAGAGTTCCTGGGACCAGAGATTAAGAACATTCTCCTCTGGCCTTGAAGAGAGGTGTTTGCAGCTGACAAAACCAATGCACTGCATGCTGCAGCCTGCAACTCAAAATGCAGGCCAATGCTATTGATCTGCAAAAACAAAACAAAAGCAGATGCAGTCTTTTTTTTCAAGATCAGGAATAACCATGTATCACCTCTCGCAGGAGATTGGTTTCAGCTTCTGCACAAACCGGGGTCAGAAGCAAACTATGCCCATATTTTATTTTCTGTAACAGAAGCCAAAGAAAGCCCCTGGGGCTCAAAAATCAAATTACTTACATGTACCAGGACCAAATATTTGCTTGCGGTCCGCCATTAGGGCCCGACCCACAGTTCTGCTGCTCATCCAAAAATTATGAGTGTTGTCTTGAGAGTTTTTGGTCCTTTTCATAACTACTTGTTTTATTACCCCTGACATTGCATGTACATAAATATTCATCTACATGTAAGATTTGTATGTGGTATCTCTTGAATCCTAAGATTGTCTAGTTTTCTGATTCTCCATCTCAGATTTTGCAAGGGCTCTGTGTATTCTTATGAGACTAAGGAAGGTTTCCTATGCCCATTAGCATATCAGAGATTATTTTAGCGGTCAGCATTTTGTGTACACTGGAATCAAGCAAGACAGACATTGAAATGTCATTTTGCAAAAAATTTGACCACATTTCCTGATTTTAGGAAAGTTTACAGTCATTATGCCTCATCACTTTCCCTAGCACCCACCGACTGATCTTTATGATTTACACTTAATTTAGTCAGTTTGGAAAATAGGTGCTGAATGCTGATGCACATGGGTGGTGTGTGTTACTATGAGGTATTCATAAGGACGTGTGAGAGCCTTTTCAAACATTTACAAAGATTCCGGACAGAAGGGCACGTGACAATCTACAACCCGTAGATCTAGAAGACACTAGAAGTGGATGTAATCAGGATGGGGCTTTGATATAGATAGAGCCAATCTAGAGCAGGCCCTAACCGTCTCATACCAGCCACCCAGCCTGAATGGGGAATAGAACATGACAAAATTATTCTCTTACTTAATAACAATCTTATTTAAATTCTGAAGTAATTTACGATAAAGGATGTTGGAAAATGGCCCTTTCTGAAGGGTCACCCCAAATGTTTTGCTTATCTCGACTGTTATTTATCTTCTCTATGTTGGCTTTAGGACTTTGAGCACTTTACTACTGCTAACCAGTGCTAAAGTGCAATGGCTCTTCTTTTTAAACATGCCAGCGTTGGCTAAAACCCAATTGGCATATTTAATGTACTTGTAAGTCCCTAGTAAAGTGCACTACATGTGCCATGGGACTGCACATTAAATGCTACTAGTGGACCTGTGGCATTGATTGTGCTACCCACACAAGTGCTATAACAATGGGGCGACCCAAAAGCCACTGAGCCTAGGTAGATAATGGTACAAAAAGATAATGTTCCAGTGGAAATCAAATGAAACAGAAAAATCGATAAAGCGTATTAATCAATAGAATCTAAACAAAGTCAAACACCACCATTAATTCCTTCCAAGCAATGAGTCTACTTTAATTGAATCATAATATATGAATAAATCAATACATACAATGGAAAATAAATCCTAAATGGATATATTCTTTAGAAACAGGTGCACAGAGGAGTGAAGTGATAGGTGTATAGGTAGGATTTTGAAAAAGGACAGTGGTGCATACATATATACATCAATCAGATAACTGAAAACTATCTCGACAGTGTTACTGTCCAATCATTAAATGTCAAGTCATAACATATTTACAGATAAACATTCTCTGTCATATATGTCTGAAGTGTCGATGTTTCGATCCCTAAACGGAACAGCCAATTTCAGGCATTGTGGGTGGGGTATTCATCAGGACAAAGGTGAAGGTGGGGAGGGGTTATGGCACCTAGGGTCAGTGACATAAGATTATTTGGGTGGTGCCTGCTTAAAAGAGAAAAGATTTTTATATACAAATGTCATGGTGATTTACCAGTAGAGACAGCTCTATTGCTTCGGGCTGTATTTAAGAAAGGCAGGGCTCGTAGGCTCCTGTAAAAAGAGAGGAGACAGGATACTAGGACCTTTTTTTCCTAAAGCTACTGAGGGGTAACAAATATAAATTATATAAAGATTCCAAGACAACAAACGTACTCAGACTTCTTAAAGATGATCGAGGTATTCAAAAAGTAAGGGCCCTGATTGATGAGTAACATGTGGCTGAAAAAGATAATACCTATGTCACAAAATAGCCCTCTAAAATAGGTTGAGTTTTAAAGCTACCTATTACATGCCAGAGCATGGTCGCACATTTACAAAAAACAGTACCAGTGATGTGTGTAATAGCGTATAATAACTGCCTTGTCAACATTAATATGCAATGTGCTTATAACCACTGTTATCAGCTTAAGGAAACTAAACTGTAAGCTTAAGAAGACAAACCCGGGGCATCTGTATGTGACTCCGACTGAGTTACTTGTGTGAAAGGAAAAGCACCAACTGGTTCTCAATACATGATTACATGCATGAGTGCGAGATCATCTTTTGAAGGTATATCGCATCTGATGGGGGCGGTATAAGCAAGATATTTGCACTATACTCCTGCTTAAGTTAAATAACCTTGAGACGCTTGAGCATAAATACTGCATTTGCTAGATGAGAATTAGGAACAAAACCACTAGTTGAATGCAAATACATTGAAAGTATGTGCAATATATTACATCTCCGCTCTGTATAGATGCACCAAATGTCAAGAAGAGCGCTGTGTTGCATGCCCAAATTAAGCTGGAAAAGTTTTAATTAGTGAAGTGATTGTCCCAAATAAACTTCCCGGGATGAGCAAGGTGAAAAAAAACCTTCACTTGTGCTTCAGTGAAAGCCATTATTTCAAAAATATACCAAAGATATGTGAAATGTATTACATCCCTGATTCATTATGAGTAACAATGCTTGAAATGTCACGAAGCGTGCTGAATTCACTAGAAAAGTTGTTAACTAATGCTGTATGAATCATCGTCAAAACAGTGTATTATATCATTTAAAAAAGAGAGAGAAACAATTAAATCTCCTGACAATCAGGACGGTGAGTGGTTACATACTTCCCGGCTCCACTCAAGTAGCACTTTGAACATGTCTCAGACCTGCCACTGCACAGCCTACACTAGCATGTTGAATTGCCATGTAAAACCCCTTGCTAAACCTTACACTCTACTTTTCTTACATATAAAAAAAACCCTAATGCAGGCCATAGGTAGCCTTTAGGGCAGAGTGCTGTGTAATCAAAAGATAAGACATGTACTTTTATGTTTTGCATGTCCAGGTAGTAAAAAACAACCAACTTATTTTTTCACTCCTGAGAGGCCTACTTCTCTCATATGTTAACATTGGGTATTCTTTATTATACTTAATAAGCAGTAATTCCTAATGGAGAGAAGATGGAGAAGTCATGCTTAGTACCTCTGGAATGATAATGACAAATCCTCTTTAATGTTAAAGTTGTATTTGTAGTGACCATTCTGAATATGCCACTTTCAGAAAGTTGTGCATTTTCCTGCTCTTAGCCATTTGATCCCTGTTGCCTGTTTCTGATCACTGGCTAGGTTGGGTGACAGCTCACTTTGTGTATTCTCGCTAGACAGTCCCAAACAAAGGAAGCTGGGCTTTACTTTATGAATCTTCCTGAGAGGAAGAGGGAGGAGCAGGGCACAGCCTCACACTGAATAGCCGGGGCCCTGTCCATACACAAAGGGCTGTCCTAGTCATAGTCATAGTCAGGGCTGCATACCCCCTGTAGTAATTCTGGAGCCAGGGCATGATGAAGGGCCTATGTGCACTTCAAAGGTCCATTTTTGATGTCACCCCCACGTCAAAGGCACAACTGGGCAAAAGGACTGGACTGCTGACCCTTCCAACTCAATACACTTCTGGACCTGAAAAGAACTTGCCTAGAAGAGGAACCACTGTACTAAGGACTGCTACACTGCTGGACTGCTGCTCTGGAAGACTGATGCCTTGCTGTACTGTCTGTGTCCTACTGCTCTCTCTGACTGCGTCTTCATCACTTGACCCAGAGTGACTCCAACTGATAACTTACTAGCTTCCTGTTGTCTAATGACTCAGTGACATCAAAATCTGTTACTCTGCTCCTATGCTTGGTTCTTTGGAAGTGAACCTAGGTGCTTACTTCAGTGAAACCAACGCATCCTCTGCTGCAAGAAGCCGAATTGACACATTCTGCTTGTGCAGGAACAGAACCAGTGCACCGCATTTAGAGCCTGAGCATCTCCATCTGAACATTTGCATGAGAACTCTGCATTGCCACCACTGCTGAAGGACAATTGATTCATCTCTTCATTTGCATGGAGAAACCCAGGTTATCGACTTTGGAACCAATGCATCTTGGAACTGGTGCTTTGTCATCGGAACCGCTGTATGAGACTCGTCCAATCGCAGCCACAGCTGAAGGATGGTTGTTGCTTCCCTTTGTTTGCATGGAGAAACCTGGCACATTGGCTTTGGAACCAACACATCTTGGAACTAGCTCTCGTCTTCTGAATCAACGCATCACCACCCTTGCATGATGAAAATCAACACATCTTGTGTTGTGACCATGATTGAGGTACCTTTGCTCAGCGAGCCCTGTGTGGGTCTTGTATCCAGCCCGTCCCCCATCACAGTCGACCTGAACTCTTGACTTTGTCCTGGTCCTTAGATATAGAGGCAGAGATATTTTCCAAGAGATCCATAACATCTGCAAATCATGGCGTTGGAGAGCATGACAAAAAATCTGAAATGTCTCTGAGTTTTCTCAGTCTGCATGAGAAACCTTTCAGGTTTTTCCGAAACTAAAATGCTTGCAGGTACATCCATCAATAGAAAAAACCAGTTGCAAACGTGCAGATTCTCAGAATCTGCCTCTTTGCGACTGGTATTTTTGCATTTGGGATACATCATCCCAAATGCAAAAATCGCAATTTAAGCAATCTCTAAATTGAGATTACTTAAATTGCATTAAAGGAATCGCAAATTGAGATTCCTTTAAATGCGATTTTGCTAATAGGGGGCGTAAATTACCATGAAGTTGAACTTCACGGTAATTTGCAAAAACGTTCAAAAATGTACTTTTGTGCATTTTTCAAAGTTTCATGCTGCGCACACACATGCCCTTAGGGCATGTGTGTGTGCAACATATGTGCACAGATCCATTTCAGGGGTGCAACGGGGTGTCCTCTTGACACCCTTGCTCCCTGAAATTGCATGGACCTATTGGTACTCGCAAATTTTGCGCATGCAATTTCCCATTCATTCTGAATGGGAAGACATTCCTTAATTGCGACTCGCAATTTGCGAGTCGCAAATAAGGAATGTGTAGGAATCGATATTTTTACAGCGATTCCTACATGCATAGGCTTTTGCGAGTCCTTAATTGCGATTCCTTAATTATCGCAATTAAGGAGTTGCAAAATCCTACTTTGAGGCATGTGCCTGTTGGTGAGCTCATGGCATGGTGCTCTTCCTAGCATTATATTTTTGGTGAAATGCTTCTGCGCTGTCATCAATGGGATCACTTTCCTTAGCAATTACTCACCACTGCGTGCAGAGGTGGTGCTTCTGTCACCCTAGTGGTTTGCCAGCCCTAATCAAATTCATAAGGTAACCATTTTCTAGTTGTTGTCGTTCAGAAATGTTTAGTAAGCATAGAGATGATTAACCCTTTTAACCATGCCTTTAATGCATGCCACATTTTCCATGATGGTAGTACATACATTTGTTATCATAAAGCAAGGAAATGTAGGCTAAATGTAAGTATATTATTTGCTACAAACATATAGAAAGAAATTCACTTCATCTTAAATTCAGGGCACGCTATTAATGATAAAGAAAGAAAACTTGTCTTCTGCAAAGGTTGCAGTAACTGTGCTAAAGGAAACCAATTGTGGTGCTTACAATATTTGCCAATAGAATATACAGAGCTTTTATGTTGGGAACAAACTTAATTACAAAGAAACAGAGCAGAAAGATAAAAAAAAACGAATAACTATTTCAGGGCCAAGTATATCCCTGGATGAATTCTGTTCATAATACAAGCTGGAATATTATCACCTACACAGAAGGAAAACAGTCAGGATAAAAATGTTTGCAAACAAATTCTAGATTAAAAACAGCTTGAGGGATAACTGTTTACAAGAAACTTTGAAGGCAGCACATGAATTGACAAAAGCGATTTGCAATAAAGGGGAGTGTAACTTTAACAGAGAGATTATTAAAAAGGAATGGGTGATAAACTGGGAAGATATACACAAAAGATCAATTTGTTTGGGAAACAGAAAGGTTTACTATAAACTAATGTTTATCTAGTATTGCACCCTTGATAGCCATCCCCACAAGCTTTCAAATGCTTGTTCAAACGGTTAGAGGGGTAGGAATCACAGATGGGATTTTTCATATACTTGTTACCCTATATCAATCACTTCTGGGATGGGAAGCTGCTGCGTGTGATCAACAACATAGTGGGATATTATGTGTGCTACTGTTACCTTGCAGTGATTAAATAGGGAGTCATTATACTGTGAATTATAAATTGGGTTTCTGTTGGGCAGGGGTATGCACCCTGTCCAAACAGGAGCGAAAATTCTTAGTCAGGGTAAGTTACTACACAACCTATATTATCCTGTGTTCACCCTCTGTTAGCTTGGCACAGAACAGTCAGGCTCAATTTAAGAGATAATATGTAAAGTATTTGTGCAACACGTAAACAGTAAAACAGTGAAAAAACCACATAAAGACTCTCTACCAGTTTAGAAAATTAAAGAAGAATTTTATCAAATAAACATGAGCAAAATGATAAAAATTCAATATGTACCAGTCGAGATATGAATTTTTAAAAATTAAATGCAAAAAATAGCTCTTAGAAGCAAGTTGCGCCCAAGGAGTTAATTGGTTGCCCTGGACTGGGACAAAATTCAGGCTGACCACAATGGAGCATGGGTGGGATACAGGACCCACACAGGCCCTGCTGAGAAAAAGTGCCTCAATCCTGGTTTTAATAGAGGGATAAGTCAATGATTCCCACAAAGTGGAGGTGTTGCACTGAATTTCTCCACACAACTGTGGTGAAGTGTTGGTACTGTAAGCAAAGCGTCACTTCTGAAGTGCGGTGGTTCCTAATGTGAGGCGCAGGGTTTCTCCACTCTGTAGAGGGGATATGTCAATCTTCTACATGTGTCAGTTGCGAAGCACTGGTTCTGAGCCTGATACAGTGGTTCCTAGTGCAATGCACCAGTGCGGTTCCCCCAATAGCGACTATGCATTGATTAATCTCTTGCAGCGTTGTTTCCACTGGATAAAATGCCTAAGTCCATTTCCAAGCATCCAGAACTGGGGTGGCACCACCTGGCAGGACAGCCTCACAAGCAGATGAGCCCAGGAGGTTTCTAAGTCTTTTGTATCACTGAGATGTATGCAACACAATGTATGAAAGGAAGTCCTTGAAGTCACTTTGGGTTCAAGTGATGCAAGTCCTTCTCACCCAGGCAGAGAGTGAGAGAGTAGGTGGGTAACACAGCAAGACAAGAGTTCAATAGAAAGCAGTTCCAGCGAATGGCAGAATGGCAGTCCTTGAGCAGCACACCAGATCCTATTCTTCCTGGCAGACGGGTCACAGGCCCAGACGTGTAATGAGTTTGTGGTGTCAGAGGTCCAGTACTTATATCCAGTTGAGCCTTAAACGTGTTGGAGGCTTCAAAGAGTTGCATTTGAATTGCACAAGTCCGTGCCTTTCCTGCTCTGGCTCCAGACTCAGCACAGGCGGGTATGCAGCCCTTTGAGGGGGGGTGGCAGGATAGCAGGATACAACCCTTTCAGGTGTAAGGGTCAGCTCCTCCCTTCTCTACTGTCCAGGATGGCCCATCAGGATGTGGATGGCCTATCAGTCACATCAGCTCCCTTTATGTGTGGCTGTCTAGAGAGAATGCTCAAAGGCCGCTGTTCTGTCATCCACTTCAGACATGTATTTGGAGGCAGGCAAAAGGCACTGAATGGTTACAGTAAGAGAAAGGCCAACTTTCTAAAAGTTATAGCAAACAAAGGGGTTGGCCTCATAAAGTCAGTAAGGCTGAGCCACCAAAAAGTTACACAAACATACAATGCCAAAACTGGCTGATCCTTTTCGACTCCAATTAATTTGTGGCCGCTATATTCAATAAAAGCCATCACCATGTATTTTTTTATAAACCTAATACAAATGCTTTTGTTTTTGTCACACACAGAAGATCAAATACAAAATTGAATCAGAAATGTTCTTCCCTTCCACCAACATGAATTAATACACAACAGTGGATACAGACAAAATGATAGTAACAAATAAATGTGAATACAACAATGCACAAAAAACCCAAATAGAATACAATAATGAATCAGTTCTTATTTTACGATGTCCAGAACAAAAGCTCAGAATAAGTAACACATATATTCATGTATATAACACTTCAAATGAATTCAACTGCTCTCTTTTATATGGACAGTGCACCTCTGAAAAATCGTGACTTCTGGAGCAAGGTTGAATTTTTAGAAAATATAACAATTGATGTTTCCCTGGATTCCAGTGTCACTCTTTTAAAAAAAAAAATGTTTTAACACAGTATGAGTACAAATGTTGGTTAACGTGTTTCGAACCCGCTAAATCATCATGCATGGTGTTCTTAGGACACAGAACTGATATCCACTCTATAAAAATAAACAAATATTTACATATTACTGTCAACACAATACTATAGTGTGTCTAAAATACCTCAGGTTTGACACCATTATTACCTCGTGTGGCTTGAAGCTTTGGCACAAGTATGCTAGTCAAAAGTTAAAATCCTTTTTACCTGGGACACATTAGTAAGTATGTCTTGTTACAATACCTAATATACTTCAATTAAACCCACAAGGGTGGCAAATATCACCGACGATATTTTAAAACAACAACTCAGGACTGGTACTCACTAGAAAAAGGAACTGATAACCCTCCTTCGTAATGCGATCTCCAGTTTAATTCAGATTCCATGTTTGGAAAAATAAAACAATCTACCACAAAAAATATTCCCATTACTCAAAACAAGGCAGCACACCCGAAATGCTATTTACACTTTGGGTCCCATACATTTCTAAAAAACGCCTAGTGGTGTCCAGGATGGAGTGATCTAAATGGATCCCAACATGTTTTTTACCATGCATGCCCTGCAAACATAAAACTTAGGCTAAAATAGCAGATTTTCCTCATATTTGTATAAGGAAACGTTTCAAAATCTGCTGGGATCCACAAGATTATTCATATGTTTACAAATTATACATTTAAAATTGCATGTTATAATTAATTAAATGTGTCATGGTCCCAAATACTGTAGCTACCCATATTTCTAGAATGGGTCAATTTTCATGAGGAAATTGTTGATGTTTGCTTTTAGTAGTTTGTGGCCCTCCTTGTTGCAGGCCCAGCCACACAGATGAGGCGCAACGTTTTTCGGATTGTGAGACTACAGAATACTGGGACATTTGCTAATATCAATTGAATTTCTCTCTAATGTTTGCTTCCATGTGTAAGCCAGTGTGCAAGAAACAACATGTTCGGCAGTCTGAATCTCATGAAAGTGCAGGTAAACAACTGCACCAATAGCCTCTATTCCTGAACTTATTATGTTGTTCACATTTAAAAAATGCAGAGATTTCTTTCACTCACATTTTTCCTTCATTAGATTTTACTATATGAATTGATGTGTGGTGTGCACAATAAAAAATCATTATAAGCTTCTGTTCTGATATTTGCTCAGGATAGAGAACAAACATACACTATGTATCTTTGTGGCCAGAAAAGTCTAGCAGATGTAACAGTATTTACTTTTGTAATTTGGCCATCGGGCAAAGCATTACAGCTGAAAACACCACCTATTGCTATTTTTCCAACGTATTTACATTTTGTATTTCAACAGTTAAGTTCTTGGGACATCTAAATATCCCCTTACTGAATGTCTGATTTATGTCTACTTTTGAGAAAAGTATAGCTGTTTACCAATGGCTTTCTCATCTGTGTTCACCACAAACTGCAAATAGGAAGAAACCACAAAACCTTGAAAAAATCGACCACGCAGAAAAATGCAAAACATAGGTATAAAAATGCTATTTGTTTACAAATCCGCCATTTTTCGCACTCTGGAAGGAGGGTGATCTTAGCCCTGAAAACGTTTTGCTGATGCCATCTTTAGAAATAAATAAGCTAAATAACGGTGATGGATCAAGCCCTGATCTTTGGACTGGGTAAGAGTGGTCTGCTTAATTCAGACACTCTGTTCATCCCCACCCCCTTTTCTGAATCATCTTTAGAAAAAAACATATAGGGCCATATTACCAAGATGTGCGTTAAAAAACGCACATCGCATATTTCCCTATCGCCGGCTATCGCCGGATTTTATCGCCGTGTTAGCGCATCATTATCAACGCGCAACACGTAGGCGATATTAAATCCGGCGATAGCCGGCGATAGGGAACATTAGCGAAAGAAAACAAGCGTTGTTGGCACGAGCTAATGTGTGCCTTGATAATATGGGGGGGTGGATTCAGCTTTATGATCCACACCCCCATGTTATCAATGCCTAACACCTGATCAGAGCAGGCGTTGGGAGACCTGCGATAAACGAGTTTATCGCAGGTCTCCTTCTCCCAACGCCTGCCTTGGTAATAGGGTGTTACCACCTCCAACCACATTTTACATGTGGTTGGACGTGGGAACGCCCACTTTGCATGTCATTAGCGATGTTTCTCGCTGACATGCAAAGTGGGCTTGAGGCAGGCGTTAGCATGCCCTTGTTAATAGGGCGCTAGAAGTATCGCCGCTTTCTCGGCACAATTCGCCGAAAAAGCGACAATACTTCACCTTGGTAATATGGCCCATACTTTCTTGTACAGCATGTTTTCACATTTCTTTAAAAAAAAAATATATATATATATATAATGGGCCTGATTCACAGAACTAACTTAAGACAAAATCCTAAACTTACTACTTTTGGTATTCACAGAAGTTAGGATTTTGTCTTAAGTTTGTCTTAAGACAGACTTAAGACAGACTTAAGTTAGGATTTTATCTTAAGTCTGTCTTAAGCCTGTCTTAAAACAAACTTAAGACAAAATCCTAACTTCTGTGAATACCAAAATTAGTAAGTTTAGGATTTTGTCTTAAGTTAGTTCTGTGAATCGGGCCCGTTGTTTCATTCCAGGGCAATAGGCAAACTCTGGGCACCTCTGGAATCTCCAAAATCTGTTAAAAAAAATGATACAAATATGGTCTGGATTCCATTTGGGGAAAACAGTTAGGAAGAATTAAGGGCAAAGTCTCTGAACCATCCAAAAAGGCTCAGTACTATGTGTGTGTGTGTGGGGGGGAGGCGGTTATACAGGTGGGTGGACCATCTCAGCATGTTAGGGTTGGGCGATTTCCTGCCCCTTTCTCTAGGGTACTGAAAGTGATTTTTAAGACAGAATACATATTCCAGTCGAGAAGAAGTTCTGGGCCAAAATGTAAAGTACACCTTTGAAGTGCGTCTGCCTTTTGATCATCTTGTCCCTTAGTATTCTGTCTTCACGTTTGAGAATCTAGGCTACCTCTCCCTCTGCTTTAGAATTACTATCTTTTCTAAATGTCCATGTTTACGTTCTGCTGTTGCTGTGAAATAAAGTGGCAGCGGTTCTTGGAGAGCCAATCATATACTTTGAAAGGGAAACCGTGAAAACACTGCAAGAATTATAAGTTTACCTCTGTTCTTGACCCCACTCTGATTAAAATTAACTATATAAATAGGCAGCTTGCGTGACCACATATTGAAAATATACAGACAGAGCTTTTGACACAAGCACCTTTCATAGTGCTATTAATTTGGCGTATCTGCATATCATAGTAGAGGAGTTAAGTTGAATTGCACCATAGCATATTTTAATAGTGGAGGGAGCGGGCCTTGGAGGTAAAGGTCTGCACAATCTTATGCACATGATGTTTGTTTGCTCTAAGAGGTAAAATACAGAAAGTGAACGGTAGACTTTATTGTGGGGTTGGGGTCACTGATGGCCTCAGCAGGTCTCTAAAGGAGTTAGCTTGTAACTAAATATTTGGGAAGGGGAGATAGACTCATGGTTTCTGTGGGGTGGGAGGGTCTCCATCCTTGGCTGATGCCCTGCTCTCCGTCCTTTCCCTTGGCCTGATTTGGGAGTCTCAAGGAGTGCTTCACTGTTGACAATGGCCCCAACATGTCCCAGCAGTGAGCTGAAACTCCGCTCAGGATAGCCTCATCATCTATCTCTGAGTGATGGCCCTTCTTGCCAGGCCTGAGCACACCCCAGTATCATTCTGTGGGGCTGATCAACTCGCTACTCTCAATATGTACCCTTCAATAAGGTTTAGTTAACTTCTGAGCAGCATTTACGTCTCTCTTTAAAATGTATATTAAGGTGATATATTAACCTTTCGGCAGAGCAGAGTGGCGAAATGCTGCGGGTATTGATCTTTAGCACAATAAACCAATGTTCCATGCTGCCAACCACCTCTCGCACATGAAATTTACCAGTTAAACCCACATTTGTTACCTCGGCTTTCTTGTAAATCACTCAAATGGTGCCAAAGTTAATAAACAATCAAAGCATTTTTGATGACTTTCTCTGTAACCTTGCAGCCTTCTTTCTGGTCCCCAGAAAAACTGGAATCAATGCTCTGGGCTTAACTTGACAAACAGGAAATTAAACATGGTGCATTGTGCAAATTTGGCAAAGGTTAATAAGGATATTATCAAATAAAATTCTTTGAGCATCATCTTTCTGTACCGCCCCTGACAGGTCGGCCTGAAACTCAAAATATCAAAAGTAAGGTAAACATGTCAAGTGTTTGTGTATTTTCATACAGGGTTTTACTGTAAAATGTTTTAAATACCCCTCTTCAACTCCACCCCTCCTCATTGGTCCTGACTTGTTAATAGCCTTCAAAATGTGATGCAGATTTAATTAGAAAAGCCATTCTTATCCACAAACTGACACTTTTTGACCTTCGCTCTAATTGTGCCCCCTTGAGTGATCTACATATGATCCAAAAAAATTAAAAATAAGCTACACATACACGTCACTCCCAAAAGTTTTACAGATCTGTGAAACTGTGCCAATTTTTATTAATTAATCAATTTTCTTTTGGCTCTCCCTTCAACCACATAAGGGTCCTGAATGGGGCATAACTGGCTACCTTACTTCTAAATTTCTTTTGATTGATTGATTGATTTATTAATTCCACTCTCCCTTTGTTGGATCTGCACAAAACCTCCAGGGTAGGACTGGGACAGAAAATAAGCCTGTCACCAAAATAAAAGTGTCCCTCATTAGTGAATTAGATAGCCGAAAAAGTGGCCCATTTTTGCAAATTGGGGCAGGTTAACCTTTAAAGACACGCTGTATAGGAGTTTTGCAAAGTATAGAAGACTATGTATTTGAGCTTGCATGCAATGCTTGTTTTAATATGATGGAAATCAACAGTAAAAGCTAGCCTAGTCGACCATAAAATAAACATACAAACAGCTAAAAAAAACAACTGCCAAACGAATTGTCCTTTCAGGACCAGCTCCCCAGGCATTGCGTGTTTACCCATATGGCCAGTCTCACCCTGGAAACCTCCTGTACTGAACGAAGACTAAAAATGCTAAATTATCTGGGTTGTGAGTAAAAAAAAACAGCTTTTATTTCCTCGTAGAATCCCACGAGGCTGTGGCAGCTAAGCCTCACCACCCTCCTGCCCGTTCCCTGCCAACCTTTTCCTCTGGCAATCACAGACCATGCAAAACTAATAAATCTAAAATTATTCCTCTGTTCTACCTCAAAAACCAAACTGTGGGAATCGTGTTTTTCACCATTTATGCATAAGAAAACATCTAAAAAAAAACTTGTATTGTAAATTGTAGTCATTATTTTCAGGTAAACTGAAGAACTATTATCTGATTAGTCTCACACAAGAGTGGCCCTTTATCAATACAATGTTTTTAAGACCCACACTTAAGAATAATTTTTAAAGTTCTATGATAGTAGGCATACATAGATTCGAAACACTGACTTACATATGCATTGGCGAAGATGACCATGATGATTTTGTTTCATTGCTTGATGTTTTTGAAAAATAATGTTGGGCGGAAATTGGTGTATGTGCAATTAGCAGGAACAGAGATTAGAGCAATGACAGAGTCTCATCCTTAACAAGTGTGGTGGCTTAGTGCAGAGCCAAACGCCCTGCGGTATTTATCTGTTTACACTGCTGTCTGAAACGTCCTGCAAAGTATTGTTAAAAAAACTGGGAAACAACAAAAAACACAATTTGAGAAGCAGAGGTTTGGAGCAGAAACGGGTGGTTTCTCATTAGAGATTGTGAGCAATAAATAGTGTTCAAGAGAATCTCCTAGGCATTATCCTTGGAAGCCTCTTCCCTCGAGGCCATCAACACTCCATGCACAAACACAATTTGTATTAGGGGGGGATTTGGACTCTTCATGGCATTTCTAACTAATGAAGTAAATTGTGTTAGTTTCATGGGTCTCATTTTGTTTCATTAAAAGAAGACTTTGGGTCTGATTTAGAGGTTCGGATGAGAACTCCATTACAAACGTGAGGGATAGCCCGTCTCCTTATACATGGGCCTTAGGATGTGATGAACTTGTAATAAGACGGATGCAATGATATCTGTTGTGTTGTAAAAGAGTTCCCTCCTGCCAAACTCTAAATCAAGCCTTTTGTGTAGTTTTAAGTGTAGAAAATGCAGTCAGATCATTGTTAGTACAGAAGATAATTAGGGGCCGATTATGATGGCGGACGGACCTGAGTCCGTCCGCCACCATAGAGTAGGAGGGACCGTCCGCAGGGGCTGCGGCGGTCCCTCCGTGCAGATTAGGATGTGACCGCCAGGGTGGCGGTCACATCCTCAATCTTTAACATTGTGGCGGGTGCAGCTTCAAGCTGCACACGCCGCAATGTTAAAAATGCATGCACTGCATTTGCGTGCACAAAGCTGCAGGCACCGCGCGGTCCCTGCCGCTTTGTCCACGCAAATGCAGGGGGGTACCATAGGTACCCCCCATGTGCACCCCCCACCCCCCCTTCACCCAGGGGACCCGCAAAGGGCCCCCGAAGTGAAGCTCCGTATGCTTTTCCACGGCGGAAAAGCCGCAGTGGAAAAGCATACTTTGTACTCCATCCTAATATGGATGCCGGTGTCTGATAGACACCGCCAGCCATGTTAATGCTTTTCCGCCGCGGTCGGAAGGCGACCGCGGCGGAAAAGCGGAGGACAGATTGTAAGACCCACCAGCCATCCTAATTTGGCGGTGGGTCTTTCAAGCCTCCGCAGCGGATTTCCCGCATCCTCCGGGCCGGCGGTGGCTTCCGCCGGCCCGGTGGATGCTGGAAATCCGCCATCGTAATAGGCCCCTTAGTTTCGAGTTGACTCAGGAAACTATTCTCAAACCTGAACTTTGATGCAACCCTGAGTTTACAAGCCCATCAGACTTTTAGGAATAAAATAATGTGAGGTTCACTGAAGTTGGATCATATCTGAAAGCTTTAGTTATCAGGTTAAAAGACCACTACTATTTCTGCCAGCAATAAGTCACTTCAGGCAGAGTTTGCTTTGTTTAAAGTTTAACCTTCCTACTATTAAAGCACTTATTATAATTAACATTTAAACATTTGGGAATTGAGTTTCTGAATTGAACATTTTTAAAACATTGGCTGGGCTAAATTGAAAGATGTTTTATGTACGAGGACCTATCATCCCCACATTTACTGATTCAGAATATATATGAGATAAAGCACAACTTGCTACACATTATAAGTGTATTGGAGGTCATCAGGGAGCTTCATGACTATTTAGAGAAACAAAGCTAAAGGTTGAGTAACACAGAACTCCAAAGTGTCCTGCAATATTCTTTAATGTACAGCAGAGGATGTTTTAATCCTTATAATACATGGTCACACCATAAGCGTTCCCACATACTAAATAAATACCTGGGGCTAGATTCACAAACTGCACTTTGTAGTACTATAACATTTACTACAAATTGCAATTTGCAAAAACATGTGGAGTTTTACACCTCTGCAACACCTATATGTAGGTGTATAGAATTTTTCTCCCGACTGCGGAGTCTCTGCGCACTTAAGAATACCGTTCAGTAGTAAATTTGGATGGCACTGGAGGGAATGGGTATGAAAAGAGGCAGAATTCTTACAGAATGGGATTGGATTGGTGAGGAGTAAGACAGATTTGGGGAGGATCAGGGGGGAGTTTACTGTGTGCCAGGAAGGGATTTAGGTAAGGGATTATGGAGGGGCATCACCTACTCACAAAATGTAAGCCAATGACATTACTCTGGGGGTAAGGCCGTACAACTTATACTTAGTAATATGTTTTCACTCGACGTTTGTGGATACCAAAAGTAATAAACTTACTCCAAAATGTAAACTTACTAAAAAGTGCTAGTTACTTGTGCGAATCAGGCGCCTGGTGTCTTGCTATTCCCTGTGTAAAATATAGTATGGTGCCAGAAGCGATTAATAAAAAGGAAATCTGTAGCGCAAAGTTGAACTCACCCAAAAGTATTTCTGCAAAAATGGATTTGAATATTTTTAATATGTCAGGTTATAAAATACTATAGATTGCTGATTTTGGTTTTGGTGGTGCAGTGGTCCACTCATAATGTTTTTGCTTTTCTGTGAATACTCAAAGGCTATTTGGCCTTAATCATTATGAGTACCCAATGGTGGAAGGTACAGGTGGTACCAATAAAGACAGAGACTCCAAAGAAAATCTGAAACACTCTAAACATTCTCCACCTATTTCAGAATCTCCAACTAAAGGACGTCCTGACTCTGCTTCAACGTTGGAGGCTATTCTACTTAAACTAAACACAGTACATGACATAGCTCAAAGCACCAAAACCAATATGGATCTTCTTCAGGTGGAGGTGGCAGGGATCTGTAATGACTTTAAAGAACTTTCAATACAAGTATCTAATGCTGAAACATATATAAGTAATGTGGAAGATTACAAAAATAAGCTGGCTAAACATATTCAAAATTTGGAGCGCTCTATCCCATCTTTAAGGAGAGATCTAACTGAACAGGAAGATCACAACCGGAGAAGTAATCTCTGTATCTTTGGTGTACCAGATGGGGTTGAGAATTCTTCTCCTTCAGTGTTTGACTTCTTGATTTCTTGAATCCCAAATGCAATGTATCTCTCTTTTAAACAAGAATTTGAAATTGAACAAGCTCACAGAGTTCTAACTAAATATGTCTTCCACTAGACCACTGATCTTCAAGCCACTGAGACACCAACACACAAATCAAATATTAGTACACATGAGGAAGATTAGGTCGATTCAATGGGAGGGTCACACAATTTGAATTTCACAGGATTTTGCCAGAGATACTGCAATCCATCGAAAATGCCTTCTTAATTTACGTAGAAGGCTTCCTACATGGGAATTTCATATGCTTTTGCTGGACTCTCAAGATTCCGGATAGCTTTCAAGGGAAACTCACAGATCTTTTATGAACCTGCAGATCTCTCAATTTTTATGGACAATCACTCTGAATCTCAAATGGATTCAGACTGTCAACCTGGGTCTTCACGTTCTTGGACAATAATATAATCCTGTTGGGCTCTTTATGCTACTATGATAAACCAAATCCTTTTTGTTGCTCTATAATATGTGATTCTAACCTTTCATATTCTATTATTTGCCAGAGCTCTTGCAACATGCTTTAATTATTCTAGGTTACTCTCGCTGTACATTATACAGATTTTTCTGTCATGATTGTATTTGGTATCACTGTTCTGATGCATTTTATATCCTGCACAGGTAATGTTTGACTCTTTATACAGTATTATGTATCACATATGTGATATTCAAGGTTATTTTAAAGACATATTTCATCAGGAATTTTCTATATGATATCAAGAGGTGGGATTATCATTTGAATTTCACTGATTTCTTTTGCTAGGTTTCCTAATATAAGTAGGTATTCTACCCTTTTACATTGACATTTTACCCTTAATTATTTGTTATATGTAAGTTAATCTTCATATATATATATATATATTTATTATATACTGACCACCTATGAAATGTCCTGGTAAATATATAGGGAGCCTTAGGATGATATGTATCTACTGTGCTCTTCTTCTAATATTGGGGTTGGTTTTGACCAATTTCTAATGATATTTAATATATTTTCTTCTTTATTCTACCACATTTAAATGTTAGATCATTATGTCAGTATTCCGTTAGGACTTATAAAACTCAGATATGAATTATGTGTATGCACTATAGCTCGTTTGTGATGACCCTTAAATATAGCACTTGACCGTATGTTTATAGATGTATGGGGGTACATATAAATTGAGATATATATGTTACATTTATTATGAATGAAATATCTATGTAAGATCATCTTTTTATATATGTGTTCTTTACTGCATATTTGATTATTTAACAAATTGGTTGTTGATATACCCTGATATGTAGCTGATATGTTTACATAATAAGCTGGTCATCCATTCATGATGTATCTTTCATTCCGCTGTTTCTCTTGTTCTGCTGATTCTCCTTGATGGAGTTGTCTGTTCTGGTGATGGTAGCTGTTGTCGCTGCTTATCCACGTTGATTCCCCATGCAACATGTCTCTTACAGACATCCCCTGATGGGAGTGGATTTAAATGTCCCTCTGGATATATTTGGAGTACGTTTGAACCCTTTTGATGTTCCCCTATTCTTTCTTCTTCTCCCTTTTTCATACTTTCGTAGTGGGACATCTGCTTCACTGCCTCAATTCTTTATATATTTGTCAGCTATTATTATGCTCTTCTCTCAGATTTTGCTGCTGCTTGTAAATCATGCATATGAATGCCAGGTATATATGTAATTTCCGTTAATGTTAAGGGTTTGAATCAACTGGTTAAGTGAGCCAAGATTCTAGATTATTGTAAGAGTTTGTGTGGTGATGTAGTTCTACTCTAATAGACTAAAATAGGCTTTAAAGAAGCCCTTCTTATGAGGAGAGATCAGGTGTCAGATATTGCATGCTCTTAACCCTCTGATAAGAAAAACAGGGTTGTTACTCTTATTGCTAAGAAATATGGCTTATCTACAATTGCAGCTGAACATGATGCCAACCGGGGAAGGTAACTTACACGACTGACTAATGGTTCGGCTATCTATATATTATGAATTTATAGGCGCCAAATATTGATGAACCGAACTTTTGGCGTGCGATAAACAAAAAACTTGTTGATCTGCCACAAAATTCAAAAACAATTGTTGGAGGAGACTTTAATCTTCCTCTCTATCCTATTTTGGATAGACACTCTGCTTTGAAATTTCGACCTCCTAGGGCACATAAGCAATTGCTTCATATGTGTTTGTCACATCATCTCCTGGACGTTTGGAGATTACACAATCGAACGGGTAGTGATTTCACTTTTGTCTCTTCCCCCGACTCTAGCTTCTCTCATATCGATTATCTTCTTGTTAACGCTTCCCTTTTACAACATACAGCGAATGTCATCATTTATCTAATAGTTGGCTCTGATCATGCGGCAGTCTCGTTTTCTATCCTAAGCCTTAATGATACAAAAACCTTGTAACTGGTGCCTAAATACAGATATTTTAGAGGATGACACTGAAGTCAAGGAACAAGGAACTTAATGATGAAATTGTGCATTTCTTCAAAGAGAACAAGTCATCAGTGGACTCTCCAATAATATTATGGATCTCTTCAGTCTCTGGGGATGATATTAAACAAAAAGGAGAATTACATAGATGTACTAGTGACAAATCACTCTTGCAGGACATTAAATATTTAATATTGTCTTTTAATTACATCGTCACCAAAAGAGCTTATCTTGGAGTGCATGCTCAGAAGTCTTGTCAATTATTGGTATGGAATAGAGCTGGCAAATTGCTAGCCACTACTCTCAAATTTAAAGAATACTAAAGCCACATCAATGACCCATATTATCATTTTATTGGTAGAAATGGTTCAAGAAAATGTCATACCCAAGAAATTTTTAAGGTCTGTAGAGAATTCTATGAAAAATTATATACCTCCCAAAAGCAGTACCCTAAGCTTGACTGCCAACAATTATGTAATTCCCACTCTTTTACAACTACTTTGGAAGATGACCAAGTCAAGTTGGCTAAACCTACTGAAATTGAAGAGATTATTCAAATTATTAAGGCTACTTGTTATGGGAAAGCTCCTGACACAGATGGGTACCCCATTGCCTTCCATTACCGCTTCAATGATCAACTATCTTAAAAAAGGATTTTGATCATTACATTTTATCTGGAAAGGTTTTGGGTTTGGCTACCGAGACTACTATTGTAGTTATACCAATAGAAGGTAAAGATCATTCCAACCCAAAAAATTTCCAGCCCATCTCCTTATTGAATATGTAAGCAAAGTTTTTTGCCAAAATTTTAGCAAATCGACTAGAGTATAACATTCCTATTCTTATTCATGGCTCCCAAACAGGTTTGTTAAAGGTGGGCTTGCTAGGGGCAACTTTGCACGTTCTGTCACATTTTCGAAAAAGCCAAACTCTCCTCATTATCATCTGCAGTGATTTCCCTCGATGCCAAAAAGGCATTTAGTAAGGTTTCTTGGTGTTTTTTACATTTGGTTTTAGAGTCTCACAACCTTGGCAACTCCTTTATTAATTTGGTCATGGCTCTTTATGCGCAACCTAATGCCAATATTAGAATTAATGGCACAATGTCTTCCTTTTCTAATCTCCATAAAGGAACAAGACAAGGGTGCCCGCTTTCTTCCCTGCTCTTTCTTTTATCCATTTATCCACTTCTTCGCTTGCTGAATCTGAACTCAGAGATTAAGCGGTTCCAATTTGCAACACATATACTTAAAATAGCTGTGTACGCTGACGATATACTTATTTTTCAGAAGATATTGAATTAGCGATCCCTTCTATCTCTAAGATTATTTGTGATTTCTTGGTTGTTCCTGGTTACACTTTTAACAAAGAGAAGAGAAAAGTTTTCCCTTTGAATCCTTTGTGTCTTCCCTCTCACTTAGGTGATTCAGGTTTTAAATGGCAATCCACCTGCATTGACTATCTGGGGATCTGGTTCTGTAAAGATCTTTCAGATACTGTTACTTATAATGAATCCCACATAATAAGTAATGTTAAAGTTCTCTGGTCTTCCTGGTCTCCTAAATATATTTCTTGGTGGGGTAGGTTACAATCTCCTAAAATTATGATAAACCCCACTATTAATTTTTTATCTTCTATGCTCTCTATAAAACGTTCATCATCTTTCTTTCATGAAATTGATGTACTCACGTCAAGATTTTTATGGAGCGGTCTAAGAGCTAGAATTTCCTATAAAAACCTCAGGAAGCCCTCTACATTGTGAGGTTGTAATCTTCCAAACCGGTATCTCTACCAAAAACCTTTTTTTGCGGCCCAAGGAGCAGTATGGTTTTCATCAAAATCTCATGTTATGCCTCAATGGGTTCATAAAGAATTATATTTATGCACCCCCTTTAGCGCTCTTTCTTTGCTCACAACTTCTAAACTTACAATAGCACATTCTCAATGAATTTCGTCAGATACAGTTAGTGCTTTGAAATATCTTATTTGGAAGCTTTCGAAACCCATTAATAAATCAAGATGGACATTTTTATGGCTCAATCCTAAACTTTTTACTGATATCAAATTTAACACCGCCTCTTTATGGGCTGCTAAAGGTACTACATTAGTGAGAGACCCTTATGATACTAATCATGACCTTCTTCCCTTGTCCTTCCTAGCTAAAACTAATTTTGATTTTTATAATTTTTTAAAGCTAAAAGTCAAACTTTCTAAGATAACCCTTTCTATAGACTCGGTTAATGTCTCACTTGTGGTTACTTTCAGGCCATACTGCTTCTAAAATTTACTGTTAGTTGTGTTAAATGGTCCCACCATTTTGAGGATGATATTTTTAAACATATTGCACAGGATACACGGCAACTGATTGGGAAATTATCCCTTCGCAACAAAATTGCTCCTTCACTGATTCAATCTACATTTTTCACTATGAATCTCCTACATTGGACTCCTGCTCCTCTGCATAAACTAAAATTACGAGATAGTGATTTATGTTAGAATTGCAATTCAGAACCAGGCAACCACCAACTTATGTTCTTTGAATGTAAGTTATTAGATTCCTTTTAGGGCCCTATACAAAAACACTTGTCCCTAATATTTAATACACCTCTGACTCTTTCCTTGTCTATGATTATGCTAGGTTTTTTGGCTGCAGTTACTCCTTTGACTCTTGATAATACAGATTTGGATCTATTAGATTTGCTCTTATCTATCGCAGTCACAATTATACTCACAAAATGGAAATCTTTTTTCATCTTTATCTTATCATACCTGGTGGGCGTGGGTGTCATATCTTCATGGAGCTCTCACTCTTATTGAAAGGAAAACAGACACACCTCCAATTGCTAGCAATGTATGGTGTTCTTTGGATAAATATATAGAAGGCTTTGGTAGTCCAACATCCTTTTAGGTCCCTTTCTTGATTTCGTTCTGTGTGGTAGATGTCCCTGTGCATCCTCTTCCCTTCTCATATTCTCTCCTTTTTCTCTACTTTTCCTTCTCTTTCTTTCCTCATTCTTCCCCTCGCTGAGGTATTTTATTTATCATGCGATACATACTCTGTTATACAAGACATGACTGAGCCATATGATGATTTTTTCATCTGTTACATCTTACTTGGGACAATAATTAATACTCAATGAATTTGTATATCTGGTATTAGGCTTAATATATTGATGATCTTTTCCTTTTAATATTATAACCTTTTTCATCACAATCCAGATAGTACTTTACTACATTAAATGTCTGATTTGTATGTATTGTAAATGTTTTAACACAAAACATACTATACCTCAAAATAAGTAGAAATGTGCATGTGGATTATAGCACAAGGTTGAATTGCCCTTAGCACCTTGTGTGGGTCAAAAGCATTGATTCAGCATTGTGTTAACATCTCGTTATCCGGACGTCGTGTTCCAACAAGTTTACTGTGACAGCAGAGGTACACCTGCCTCAGGAGGGTCAGTCATGCTCTCACTCTCCTTTGACAGAGGATTGAGCTATGGTTGGAAAAAAGTCTGGAAAATGAGGGCGATCCTACAGCCTCCCTTCAAGCCTGTTCCTTTAAAAAGATTAGGAAACATTTAAACAAAGCAAAATAAGACAATAAGGTACAACACCCTTGCTGCAGAGAAGTGCCAAATCAGAAAATGTTCCTTGTCTCTGATTGTCTCACACAAACTGTAGATCATTGCTCCAACACCACCAGCCACAGCAGTTCTTCATCAGATATACCTTCAAAGAGCAACTGGCTGATAATGCCACAGCTACAATGTTCTCATCATCTGTGGAGTTAAACTGAAGCAACCCTGTACGATTACCTGGTGATGATATGCAAGGCTATGCTGAAGTAGTAGCAGGTAACAGCTGCGTCAGTTGACTTCACACCTACCAACAGGCAGCTAATTATTCAATTTTTATGGCTCACCACTTAATTCTAGATCGTATACGACTATTCAGAATTGTTTTAATGTTGCAACTTTGAAGTTTGTTAACTTTGAAGCATCATCAATTGCCATGGAGCAAATATATATAACTGAAACAACATCGGCTGCAGAGCCTTATTCTCAACGAAAAATTAACTGCTTAGTTGGGTGATAAAACATATAGTAGTAGTGTTCATCAAGGTGCTGTCCCTACACATCAAACTGAGTCTAAATTCATTTCACCTGGTCTAGAAACACAATTATATTTCAATCCACATCTTTAGGTAGTGCACACATTAAAAAAATCTATTCATTTCAATAACATTCAAACTGCCATTTTGACATGTTTAACATGCCCTCTGTTGGTTGTGGTACATCAGATATCCTCTGTTGTCACCTGGCCATGTCCCTTTGCAGTGGATGCAATCTTGTCCTTTTGAGGTCTAGTCAAGATTCCAGAAGGACCTTGTGGAAGAAGATCCAGAAGTTTGGAATCATTTGGAGAATTTGTGTGAAAAAGCTGCATAAGTTGACCGATCCATCGTCGAAAGTCAAGCCGGCAATGTCGAATTGGTGCTCGGCCTGAACTTCAGGGCTGTCTCACTGAAGCTCCGGAGATCCTCGTCATTGACGCTCAGAGCCAGGACCTTCAAGATTTCACAGAGGCCTTGCTCTGAAGCAAGCTGCTTCGTCGAACTGCAACCTGGGCTGCCGAGGAGATCTGCTCGATGCCGAGAGAAAATGAACCAAAAAGGTGACTAAGTCCAAAAGGTAACATTTTTACCCGCCCTAACCACACCATTATATCCAACCAGCGCTCCATCCCGGTCGGCCTGAAATTCTGACTTGGTCCCGTTCAAATGGAACAAAATGTCTCCAGTTGCCGCTTTTTGCTTTTAAGCACTAGAAAGCAAATTTTTACATTTAATCTTTAAAAATACTTTATTAGTGCATGATTACTATTAGAATACTGTACTACAAACATAGATACATTAGAACATATATTAGTACTGTAAATATGAATTGAATCTCACGCTATACAATATGCACAGTTTTAAATTAATTTTACCCATCTCCCAACCCGCCCCTCCACGGGGTTGGACATGAAATTACATATAATTGCCAATAACAGATCTGACTCAATAAATTAAATTAAATTACCTCTCAAGCCATTTAGCCAGTGCTTCCCATATCCTTAGGCCTTTCTTTCGAGCAAGCATCCCTCTATTCCCGTAGATAGCTTTTTCAAAGTTATAGTTTGATACTAGTCATACTAACCATTGTTGATATCCTGGTTGGGATGGATTTAACCAAGCTGAAGCTAGACAGAGCTGATATATTGCCATGCAAATAAAGACCAATTGCTTTCCCGGTTTCCCTCGGGTCTCCTTATCCACCCCAAGGCAGATCAAGGGAGGTAAGAGCTCAAGGTCCCTCCCAAGCACTTCTTTTATAACATTTTTGATCTCTAGTTTCAAGCTACTTAATTTACTACATGAAGCAAACATGTGACTGAGATCTGCCTGATACAAGGAGCATTGAGGGCATAGCATCCCCTTCCCTGTCCTCCATTTTGCAATCCTTTCGGGGTGTAATACAGCGAAAAGCAGGATTTATAATACTGGGCTTGTAGTCGCGCAGGGACAACAAACTTTGTGCTAATTCGGTTGAGTGGAAAAATAAGTCTTCCGAGATGTCAATTTCCTCTTCCAACTTCCTAGCACGCAGTATCAAATCATCCGGCATTAGTAAGTTGAGAGAGTTATATAGAAATCCAATAGTTAGATGTTTCTTTCCCAAATTATCTATTAAGGTATTCCTTATACAAATCCTGCTGGGCCGTCACATTTTTTCCACAAACAAACGCATACTTATAAATACTTATAGAAATCTCTCCAGTCCAATTCATATCTTTCTTTGAGATTTTCAACTGAAGCTATCTCAGGTAGGGAATAGAAGTCACCGAGTTTCAACAGGCCTTTATCTTGCCATTTTTTTAATTATTAAGTCATTAAAAATTTCTGGCAAATTAGGATTATTATAAATTGGAGTTTAATGGTTCATACGACCCAGTCCTAACTAGGCCTGGACTGTAAATTCCATTCCGCTCAAGTAATTTGCGGAATTTGGGGAATTTCGTGTAATGCGGGGAACGCGGAATTGTAAAAAATTCAGTGATCCCCGGCTTCACAGGATTTTTTGCTTGTTCGCGCTTTCAAAATGAGTGTTTGCGATATATTTCTTACCGAGCATACAAACAGCATTCGCAAACAGGAAAAAAGCATCGCGAACGGGCAGAACAAGCAGTTCAATGTGTTCGCAAAACTTTTGAGTGCTCACAGAGAATTTTTATCGTTTCGCGGAGGTTTGCGTAGTGCGACTACGCAAATTCCACCCACCCCTAGTCCTAACATTTTACGGATCGACTTCGTAGTTTTAAACCCAGCGATGAGCGTCTTAAAGCGGACTTTCTTGTAGTGAGAATCGTTCAGAAATCTCCAGATCCATCCCCATGCATCTCTGCCCATTATAAGTTCAATTCGGGTGGGTATGTCTCCCAAACAGTTATCTGTAGTCTTGTTGAAGAAAAGAGTTAGATTATACCTGAACAACAGACTCAACTTCTACACCCCCGCCTGCCAGCTCCGCTCCGCCAGCCTCGCCCTCGCAGCCGTCCCACGCATCCAACGAACAACCTCAGGCGGCAGATCCTTCTCCTACCTTGCCGCGATAGACCCAAGACCTGCTCACCTTCAGAAGACTCCTCAAGATCTGGCTCTTCGAGCCGTAGCAGCACCCCCTCCCCTCAGCGCCTTGAGAGCCTCACGGGTGAGTAGTGAGCTTTACAAGTTCACTGATTGATTGATACAGAATAGTTGTTACCCAATAATAAAGTTTTATATTTGGGAGTGCCAACCCATAAGCTCTTTGGGGCTTTTCATACGCCCATATAAATCGAGAGAATAGCTCTTTGATCCTTTTCAAACAAGTGGTACTAAATTCTCACGGAATAGCTCTTATGAAAGCCGCTGCGGTATTCCGTCGTTTCTTGGGATCATTGAGTCCACGAACATTAATTGTTGCTATGCGTAGTTTACTCATTAAAGATTAACAAACTCTTCCTATGCAAATAAAACAAATAGCGAAAGACAAGAATTCAAGTCAACTCTCTCAGTGCCAAACCCTTTCTCCACCCTACCCCAACCCAGATGGATCCCTCCCCCCGCCCACCACCACCCATATGGGCAACCTGGTTCACCGAGAACCAGGGTGTGGACATCTGAGCAATCAGAACCCCGTGCCCCTCACCGGTCCAGCCCCTTTCTCAGACTAATCACCCTAGCAGTGTCATTGCAAAATACAATAACCAATTAAACCAATATTCATTAGTGTGAACACAACCTTTATGTCCATAAATGGCTAAATATTTAAACCTTGGTTCTATCTCTTCTTGTTTCTGTAGCTTATTTTAAATAGATTTGAGTTGCACTTCAGAAATAAACCTGCGTGTGACTCCATTAAGAATGATTTTTAAGCGCGCTGGGTTCTGCAGATAGACTGTTGCCCCTATTTGTTGAAAAGAAGCAAATAGCTGCCTCAGCCTCCATCGTCGCTCCACTGTGGCATGGGCAAAGTCAGGCCTACTGAAAAAAGTAATGTAATTAAACTCCCTCTTACTTGTAGGTCTTGCTAAATCAAAAAGTGCCTGGCATAAAAGAAAGTTACCAAAATATACTAGCAATGCGTGGGGATATTGCGCTGGAGACGGAGACCATTTAGAAAGTGTTAGCAGGAAGTGATGAGCCCGTTGAATCTCCTTGTCCCAGACCGAGGATTGCAACTCGGGAAATTCTCCTTTGAAAATTGAGATTATATAGGCCCTAGGATCGCTCCCCTTCACTACTTCTGGGACACCAAGAATGCAAAGAATATTCTGTCGCAGTCTATTCTCCTGCTCCTCGACCTTTGCCATTAGATCCTTGACTATACAATCATGTGCGTCTCCCTGTACTTTTAGTAAAGAGACATCTTTCTCCTGATTCTCAGTGTGCACTTTGACAGACGACATTCTGTCAGCGATTTCAGTGCAAGTACGACCCACTTTCCTAATAGCACCCAGCAGTTTCTGTGTAGCTTGTCGGTTTTTACGATTGTCTAGCTTTACCTCTTTTTGGAAGCCCTTGATTGATTGTAGGACTTCAGCGAGGGTGGATTCTTCTTCTTTAGTTCTAGAGATCCCAAATTCTTGCTGCCCAAATCTCCCATAGCCGAGAGATAGCCGCCTGAGCGAATGGTGCAATCTGATGGAGTCGCAAACTGGGAGAAGGAATAATCCCATCTAAGCTCAGCACTGCTTCCTTGTTCCATGGTCTCCTCGTTTTTGTGTCTACTTTGCTTTTTTTCTTTTTTTCAGTCTCATTCCTGGCTTCTTGTTTTTTACAATGATTTGCCCTGCGGTCCCTGAATCAGTACTAGTTCCCCAATCCTGCTTCTTACCATCGTCTTCGCCTTCACTAGATGTAGAAATACCGGTCTCATGTAGCTCTGACTCATCTGTAACCAGATAGGGTTTTCCAATGGTGTCTGGCTTATCAGGGTTACCGGGGTTATCAAAGTTGTCTGGCTGAGTGTTTATTGGATTTGCTGGTGTTGGCGAATTCTCAAGGCGCGTGGCTCCCGTGTTTGCAGTGATTACATCTGATACCACCACATTGGTGAAAGACTCTGTCCTGGAGATTTCTTGAGTCAGGGGGTGATGTAGATGGTAGAGTCTCAGACTGGGCAGTTTTTACCTGCGCGCTACCGGCATTTTTTTAAATATTTTTTTTTATAACGTTTTATATAGCACGAACTTGATCCTGAAGGATATCAGAGCGCTTTACAATTTGAGGCAAAGGTAACAAATCAGAACATTAGCCTAGCTATTCCTGCATTAGTCGTTGCTGTGGGGGAACTTGCAGCCGGTATTGCTGGAGTGTCTGAAGAAGAGACCCCAGGAATATTAGCGGTTGCAAAGGGTGCCCCTGGAGCGGTTAGGGCAAGCTGATCTTCCAAAGCCACTTCCACTAACTCATTTTGCACTTTCTCCGCCTCTGCTAGGCCAAACATATTAGAGATTTGCGGTTGAGAGTTAGGGAGTTGGGCAGTGGTGTTGGTGTTTTTTTCCTTGAAGTTTATGACTTTGCTTAATTTGCTTGGCCCCTCGCTCACCCCTGTCTTCGGGGTTAATTCTCTCCTCTTGATCTCTGCTTCTCAGACCCCGCGTTTCTGGGCGACATGGTGGAATTTCTGGGTGCGAAAGCTGCGCTGAGTCGGTTGACAAGGAAGCTAGTGGCTGACTGCCTTTGGCTTTAATGCTTTTTCCCACGCGCCCACCATCCTTACTTGTCTTTCCTGCTTTCTCTGTGAACCCAGGACACAATGTATCCTCCGTTGGGTCCAGCAACAGTAGCTGCCTCTCTTCTCTGTATCTTGTGGGGCCGACAGAGCATTGTAGATCGCCGATAGCGCTGCCTCGAGACAGGGCAGCGTTGGGTGCAGCCGCAGGGCAGAGTGAAACGAGGAAGCCTGAGCCACCCGGCTCGCTGTTCGGGAGGCTACTGTTAAGCGCGTCTTGCCTTGCCACCCGCTCTGAGCGTGTTCCTGTGCTGAATTTGTCGAGAGCGAAACCACAGTCATACAGAACAGCCGCTCCATTCGATAAGGTAATCGGTACGTTTTACAGCTTTCCGGCTTCTTTTCTGATGCAGAGAGAGTGTTTTGGACCTAGCTAAGGGTCAGACAGGTGGAGCTGCTGCAATTAGCTGCTACTCAGACGCCATCTTGCCTCTAAGCCCAAAATGGTTCTCCAGCGACCCCACAGAAAAAAAAAATAATCTTTAAAAAATCATATCTCCAGTTCCCTATGTTGGATTTTTGTCATTTTGGTCTCATTTTATTCATAAAAACATTTCCTCTTTTTGTAAATTAGTTTTGGATTTGTATTGCGTGTTGTGTTTTACTTATTTACTGTTATTGGTCTTTTTGAAATGCTTTACACAATTGTCTCCTAAGTGAAGCCTGACTGCTTGTGATCTAAGCTACAAAGGTTTGATCAAGAACTAATTTATTGAGACTTTACTGGACCTTATTTGTGAATGCGGTGTTGTTACTAGATGCAGGTACCTAGCTGCATCTACTCACAAACCACCTTCCAACATTTGGTGAACAGTGGCGGGATCCAGTCCATGTGTTAAATATTCCCATACAGCTTTTAAATGAAGGGCCAGATGCTTTGCAAGGCATATTGTATATACTTTAGCAGGAAAGCTTCGCATAAGCCCCGTCCACTCTCCGCCCATTTTTTTGTTTGGCTGCCATCCTAAATTCTGCTTTCTGATTGGTTTTTCCTTTGTCAATTTCTCCTCCTAACGTTCATGGCGTAATTTGTACACATCCGAGGCTATTGGTCCATTCACTCAACATTATTTTTTTCCCTGTGTCCCCGCTCCCCCTTATGCAGTCCGTGATTTTTCGCCAACCCCTCACCCCCACTCCAGTTTGTGTCTTCTTTCACGCCAGCACTCATATTTTTAATGCAATACGTCTCGCGTAAATGCGAGTTGTATTGCATTGCAAATGCTTGTTTTAAAGTAGTGCGCAGTCATTTTGACTTGCACCGAAAAAGAACCCTTGGTTGCTCTGGAAGCAACATGCTAGCGCTGCTCTATGTGCTTTTCTGTTCCAGCCCCCTCCTGATGTCCCTGTTCCTTTTGTTCCCGCCCCGCTCATGCTGTCCATTGTCTCCCAGCTCATGGGCCATGGACGTGCTTTTGGTGACTGCTGGCCACAACCCTCCCTGTTCTGCAACAGATTGCAGTGCCTTCCGCAGCGCGGCGATGGCATGCACCTGCTTGTTTACCACTGCTCTTTGCCTATGGAGCAGAGTACTGTGCCAACTGCTCTATCCATGGAACTGTTCATGACTCCCTACCCCTTTGGTGCTTGCAGGAATTTCATAGCGCCGCAGCCGGCCGACCTGTGCCCTCTGAGAGACGTGTAAAGCCCAGCGGCAACCACGGCCGAAGGCTCAGTAGGCAACTGGAAGCCCTACAGGTAAATAGTTACTTGGGTGGTTGTGGAGACTTGTTTGCACAAAATGTAACCTCTGTTCCCGAAACAGGCGTTAATTAATAATGTGATTGATCAACAAAAACAGCAGGTCTCGCTACTGCATGGTGAATATCATACACAATATTATATACATTTACTACACATAGGTCTCTTTATTTTTAAGTACATCAACAAAGATTTTTTTAATCCCGCATATTTACATTTTTTTAAATAAAGGCACGGAAAATAGATTTAGCACATTTCGGTTGCATCCCTGGTTGGGTTCCAGAGGCAGAGGAGCAGATGGCACCGTTTGCACAAAATGTAACCTCTGTTCCCGAAACAGGCGTTAATTAATAATGTGATTGATCAACAAAAACAGCAGGTCTCGCTACTGCATGGTGAATATCATACACAATATTATATACATTTACTACACATAGGTCTCTTTATTTTTAAGTACATCAACAAAGATTTTTTTAATCCCGCATATTTACATTTTTTTAAATAAAGGCACGGAAAATAGATTTAGCACATTTCGGTTGCATCCCTGGTTGGGTTCCAGAGGCAGAGGAGCAGATGGCACCTCATAAGCATGGCGGCAGCGGCTCGGGTCCTGGTTGTGGAGGTTTTAGAGGCGGGTATTCAGGGCTGCACTGGCAATAGCGGGCACCGGGCATTTCCCCGGTGGGCCGCTAGGGTGGGGGCTGGTTTTGGGTACCCTGGGGGCTGTTTTTGTTACCGGGGGACAGCAACATCAGCCCTCTGTAACAAAATCGGCTGAAACCGGCTGATGCAAACAGCTTGAACGCACCCCTCGCCCCCCTCCCGGGGGCTGGCCGAGCAGTTTTCCATGGCCGGTTTTGGTTCCCAGTCCGGCCCTGCGGGTCTTCCTTGGGCAGTAAAAAGGGCAGTGGGTCCGGGTGTTCCTCCACGGTCGCTGCCTCTGCCACGGTGCTGCCGGTGCAGAAGCCGAAGATGGAGCAGCTTCAAGCCGACCACAAGCTCTTCCTTAATTCCTTTGAGAGTGAGTGCACCCAGCAATATTTTGCCCTCAATGGAATCTGAGTCCAGAGGGTCTCTCACAGGCCCAGGTTCCTCTGAGAATAGTAGTGGGCCCTGAGGGCTTCTTACATAGCGTGGATAGATATCTGAGCACGTGTGCGTGTTATTACAAGCGTGTATGTGGGTGACTATTGTGTCCATAAATAAACATATGCAATATTAAGGATGATGTTCGTACTCTTATAATTTGTCATGCGCACCTCTGTGTAGGACTGACTACCTCTATGACGTGAATAAGCACCTCGGCGTGAGTATAGCATACCTTCTGGCTCTGCAAAGACCTGTATGCCCACTTCAAATGTGATACTGTAAAATATGTAAGCTATTCTTCATAAAAGCTTTATCTGTTTTCGAATGTGCTCGTATACATACTATTTGCAAAAAATCTGATCCACAATGAAGTTCTATGTTTGATATTTGTGGGGAAAGATAAAGCTTCATGATATTACGATAAATGTGTAATTTATCAGCCCGTCCTATTACTGATCTGAATTGTATAATCACTGTTTGTCACAGAAGTTCCCGAAACACCCCTTCGAAGAATCGTGAAATGCATATGCTACTGTGATATTGCGCATGATTTGCAATTGATACAAATCACCTGAAACCTTCGTTGCAGTCCTCATTTCTCTGTACACCGCTAACTACGTGATTAACAATAGAATGTCGGTTTGTTTAAAGTAGTAGATAGTGGGTGTCGGTGGATACCATGGCTCACTTGATTCTTGTCACTATTTAAGTTGTTAATTTTTGGTTTATTGGGTGGAACAGTCTAACCCCCAGATTCATCAAAGTCATGTTTTGTGAGTCCTTAATAGTGAATTTTAAGGATTCGCTAATAAAGACTCGCAAAACGGGATGCATGTAGAAATCGCAATATTTTTAGCGATTTCTACTGATTCCTTATTTGCGATTCGCTAATTGCGAATCGCAAATAAGGAATGGCTTTCCCATTCATTCCTATGGGCCTTATTTGCGATTAGCAATTAGCGAATCGCAAATAAGGAAGCTATTTCAAGGGTGCCAGGGTGTCCAAAGGACACCCTGTTGCACCCCTGAAATGGTAATGTACACTGGTGTTGCACACACACATGTCCCAAGGACATGTGTGTGTGTAACATACAACTTAGAAAAATGCACTTAAGTGCATTTTTCTAAGTTTTTGCTATTTACCACGTAGTTAGACTTCACGGTAAATAGCGGCCCCAGATTGCGAATTCGCAATTTTTAAATGGTTCATGCATTGCATTTAAGGAATCTCAAAATGAGATTCCTTAAATGCAAATAATCGCAATGTAGCGATTTCTAAAATTGCGATTTTTGCATTTGGGATGATGCATCCCAAATGCAAAAATACAGCTCGCAAAGAGCGGATTTTGGTTTGATGAATCTGGCTCTAAGTTCCTGTAGTATTACGTTCTTCATTACTGTATTTGTCTGGAGGGGTAAACAGGAGCCACAATGTTGACTTTTTTGCAGTGTACATGCAGTACACCATCAGCACTTTTTACTTCTAAAGTTGATCCCTGCTTTCTTCCATAACTTGTTGCATCAGAAGCTTCAAAGTGCCTGGTGCAGAAATGGCAGCATCTTTGCCCACATGCATCAAGCTTCTGTGCATTCGCAAACGGTGCGAATCGCAAATTTCGGCCATTTGCGAATGCAAAAACCTTTTTTGGGATGCATCATTTTTCGCAATTTAAGAAATCGCAATTTTTTGCGATTTCTTAAATTGCTATAGCATTTAAGAAATCGCAAATTTTACGATTTCTTAAATGCTATGCATGATTATTTTTAAATTGCGAATTCGCAATTAGGAAGGGGAAAATTACCATGAAGTAAACCTTCATGGTAATTTGCGAAAAGTTTTAAAAATGCACAAAAGTGCATTTTTGAAACTTATATTTTACACACACACATGCCCTTGGGATATGTGTGTGAGTAAAATGTACTTACGTGACATTTCAGGAGTGCAGGGGGGGTCCTTTGGACCCCCCCCTGCACCCTTGAAATTGCATTCTCATTTTGCGATTCCTTAATTGCGAATTCGCAAAATGAGAATGCCTTCCCATTGATTCCTATGGGCCTCTAGGCCTATAGGAATCAATGTAATGTGATTCCTTAATTGCGATTCGCAATTAAGGAATCGCAAATAAAGAAAATTAAGGAATCGCAAAAACTTTTGCAATTTCTTGATGCATAGGATTTTGCAATTCCTAAATTGCGATCCTTAATTTTCGCAATTTAGCAATCGCAAATTCCTACAATGATGCATGTGGGTGTTAGTCATTTGCGTTTAAACTTCTGCTAAACCGATCATCCCACACGATATTTCCTGCAGCTGAACCTCGAGAATGCCGAGCGACTCCTGACGAAACAGCGGCTGCCGTGGAAGTTGTAGAATCAAGGCTTCAATCTAACTTCCCTCACGTCACCACGCCACACCATCCTCAACTCTCTCGTAACATTCCTCACCAATACAAAAAAAGTAAAGTAGCTTCTGTTTGCAGCCATCTGAAATTAGCGCTGTCTTTCAAGCTGAGATGGCTTACTACAAGGTACTTCCTTTATTCGCAATTTTTTCTTTCCAATCATTTCATAGCAATTCATGACTTCAGCTCTTTTATAATTGTGGATGACATGTTTACTGTACCCCTTAGCAGGCTGGACATTTTTCCTGAAAAAAAAAATATATATTAACTATCTGTCATCCTGTTTTGCATTGTTCCTTAGTATTTATTTTCTTTGACGACTTCCTCGTTTTGTATGTTATATTTACGTAATTCGTACATTTTATTTAGTTGAAATAGGCAGCTATGGCTTTTGTTTTTTTCTCCGTAAAATAGAACACACACAGTAAGCATGCTACCAGGATTGTATTAAAGCACTTTAATTTCCTCATGCATCAGGGTACGTACATCAAACTGTGATAGTGGGCCCCTGCTTTTATATTATAAGCACCCTGGCATATTTGATCATTAATAGGACATACAGCATCACCCTGCCAGATTATGGCAGTAGTTCAGTTGGTATTTTAATTTTGACCCCGGCATGTTGATGAATGGGCTATTAACTGTGATAGCGACAGTAACAGACTTATATATCCTTAGCTCGTATTTAATACTGGTGTCCAAAGTTGGTAGTTGGTATGCTGTTTAACATTTACAGTGATAATATGTCTGAGAGAGTAGCTCACTGTTACAGTCCTTTCACAGTTGCTCAGTGGGAGTACAGCTGCTGGGGAGTATATACGCACCCAGACAAAAACTTGCGGCTCTAGTGTGGAACATGTTAAAGAACAGTAGATGTTTCAGTACCCAGGCTAATGTGCTGCATACCTAAATACATATAAGTACCTAATGGCGAGACCGATTGGCATTGCCAATGCTTGTTTTAAGGGCAGGTAGTGGTCCCTGGGACCACTGCCTGCCCTTACAAAATATTTTTAGAGCTAGTCACAAAGGGGAAGGGGTACCATGGGGACCCCTTCCCATTTGCGACTCCATTACCACCCTCTTGAAAAGGGTGGTAATTTGCAATTTTTTTGGCGACCGCAATTGCGGTTGCAAAACATTCGTACAAATCTAGGGACTCGCTATTAGAAAGGGAACGCCCCTTCCTAATAGCGAGTCGCAAACGCAATATTTTGTGACTCACAAAATAGTGTTTGTACATTGAGCAGGTAGGTTTTTGCATCCTCAAACGGGTCACAAACCCGTTTGCGCATGCAAAAACTGGTCGTAGATCTGGCCAAAAATCTTTAAAACTCTTCTTAATAAATTCAACTAGAGCAAAACAGATTTTTTAAACATTTGAAATTTGGACTAATGTTTTTAAGTACTTCATTTTTAATTTTTCTAAATTGGTCTGAATAATTGGTGCCAACAATTATGCGTGACCCGAAACTTAGGTAGACTATGGAGCTTGATCAGACTAGCCTACCCTCACTCACTGTAGCTGGGATTATAGTGATGTGCAGAAAGAGGTGGTTACCTGCACCGAACCAACACTAGGAAGGTGGATTTGGTGCAGTCCATGGGGCCTGGTCAGGTGTAGAAGAAACAGAGGATGTTCCAGAGGTAGAAGAAGAGGGGGAAGTAGACCCCTTCAACCTCCAAGAGGAGGATGATGACCGCTTGACCACTGTTTCTGAAACCAGGGTCATCCTTCAGCTAGTGTGAAAGAAGGCTCTGTGGGATTTACCCAAGAGGAAGCAAAGCTATCCCTCAGGGTTAGAGAGCTTGATGCCCAGTTAGCCTACAGAGCTCTGGAGGAGAAAAAGTTGTTCCTGGTCAAGAAGCTGTGGGCCAGGGAAATGTCAAGGGGTGGTGGGTTTGACCCAAGGCTGACCAAGGGGATTGTCCCTAATTACCAAGAGGATGATGACATTGATAAATGGCTGACAGAATTTGAGAGGGCCCTTAGAATGAGAAGGGTTAGCTCTCAATATTGGGGTTAGCTCCTGTGGGAGTTGATCCCAGTAGCTGAGAGGGATACACTCATGACCCTAAAGGGGGAAGCAGCAGAATCTTACTCCCGCTTGAAACAGTGTCGTATCAGAAATGTTGGTCTCACCTCAGAGCAGTACAGGATGAAGTTCAGGGACACCCAGAAAGTCAGCACCGAATCTTGGGTGGACTTTGTTGAGATCTCAGTGAAGACACTAGAGGGATGCATGCAGGGTAACCAGGTAGTACCCATGAGGGGCTCTACAATCTGTTCAGGAAGGAGCACATATTGACTAAATGTCCCTCATACAAGTTGCACCAGTATCTGGTAGATTCAAAGCTTTATAGCCCCAGAAAGTTGGTTCTGAAAGCTGATGAGTGGGTAAGGACACGAATACTCAAGAAGTCGCAGCAGGGTGACTCCAGAAAGGGGGGGTTAAGCCCAAACAAAATCAATGAGGGAGGTGGTAAGCCCACCAAAGAGACTCCCCCAATACCAAAGAACCATAAAAGAGGAGAGCAAATCCCACCCTCACTCTGATAAGCCGAGGGGCCCAGGACGTGAAAAGTTATTTTTGAACAGAGTGTGTTTTGACTGTCAACAGGTCACTACATGGGTAACCCTGCCTGTTACAAAAAAAGTGGTTAGCACTGGTCTGTCCAGTGTATCCATAGAGGAGGACAACTTTTTTCCAGGGGACATGTCCAGATGGGATATATGATTAAATAACGAGTGCCTAAACCACGAATTCCTTAACCACGAAGGCTAAACAACGATCAATGCCAAACCACTACATTTTTTTCAACGAGTTCCTAAACCACGAAAAAAAAAATCTTGTGACTAGCCAATAGATGGCACTATTGTAATTACAATACTTCTGGTTGTGATGCAAAATGACCAACTGAGAAGAAATAATGAGAAGTAGGCAGCCCACACACTGCCATAAATCCGGCGCACAAACTGACTTGTCAGACTGACGCATCTGGCGCTGCAATATTGCCCAATATGCCCGTCTGACCCTGGCCCCAATATGAACGGATGGCAGCAGCTAAAGTATCTCAGAAGTGACCACTCCTGCGCCATTACTTCCAGTGTCAGCAGGTCTGCTAGGACTGTTTTGTCACTAATGGAACCTGCACCTGTCGCACCATTTTGAACGCAGCACGGGACATCTGCCAATTTTTGCCAAATGCTTTATTTCTGCCCTCCTCTAGACTACACCAGATCGTTTATGGTAAAAATAACAGTCGTCACAGTTTAACTGTCAGCAATTGTGCAGGCTAAAAGCCCATCCAATGTGATATATGTTCGTGAAAATGACGAAGGTTGGAGGCTTCAACTTGGACTGATACACAAGCAAAACATTCACACCTCACCAGATGAGAGGAGGGCGGGTTGGAACTGAAGAGCCATCGAGAGTGTTTTGGGTGCCTCTGATTGCAGGGAAGAAATTTTGTGAGCCAACATCCTCTACACGCTGCACGAGTGGAAACTTTTTCTTGGGGACATTTCCTCATCTGCACATGTATCAACTTTTTTTTTTACTAATGCTTAATGTGATGCATTTAAATGGCTTTGCCCTCTTGCTCTCTATTTCAGTGCACTTCAAAGGCTATTTATCTATTATGCTCTGATGACAGGCACTCCTGTGCCAGTTGCAAGCACAGATCACACACAATGATTTCTCTGCATCGAACGCCCTGACCTTCTTGGCACGCTGGCTGGCAGTTTGTATCTGCTGTGTGTCTTTGAGCCCGCCTTTCTGTTAAAAGCTTTGCAGAGGCAATGCCAGGGGGCGAAGATTGTGTCAAGTCAGGAGGAGCAGAGGGGAGAGACTCGTGGTTAAGGAAAGTCGTGGTTTAGAATTGTCGTTGTTTAGAATTGTCATTGTTAATGTTTGGTCGTTGTTCAGGATTCGTTGTTTAGGTAAGTCGTTTTAAAAACTTCGTTGTTAAGGATGTTTCCCGTCCAGATGGTAAGCTGGTGATCCCTGAGGATGGGAGTAGGCACTTCCACCCCATTCAGGTGAATGCGACCCCTGCCCCTAGCCTGAGAGGCACATGTGCCAGTCACTCCATGGAGGTTGATAGGTTGGTGTCCCCAGATCGGTATGTGTCAAGAGAGACCAAAAGAGTGAAGGTAGTCTCAGGTGAGGTCACAACAATACCTTTAACTATAGTGCACCTGTTTCAAATGTGTAGCCACCATATTTGCAATCAAGTTTTTTCAGGCCATTCACTTCTACTGATAGTATAAGTCTCCGGGAAGCAACATGCTTATCCAATCCAATCCAAAAATTCTTTATTTCGGCCATTTGAGACCATAAAAGATTCATAATAGCATTTAAAAAGACATAAAACAAACAGTAGAAACTTGGCAAGGTACAACATACATCATATTCACTTTCCTGAGGAGCTGGCACTTAAAAAGCGGTTAACTATAATTTGTTACAATTCATTGTGCATATAGCGTAGGGTTAACCTTTTAATATTTTCCCCCTTATCTGCCACATGGCCATTAGGTACTTAGCGACTGCAAAAACTATATAGTGCAGAGTACTTGTCTTCAAGATTCTGAATGAGTGCAAATCGGTTCTAATGCCCAAATTCCTACACAATGGCAATAGCCAATATTTCCTCGGTCTCGTGTAGGCAGAGCAAAAGAATAACATGTGTGCTTCGTCCTCCTCATTCGCACTACACCCAGGACAGATTTTATCATTCGACGTCGACCATTTACTGGTAAAAGTTTTTAGGGGCAAGGTGCCCAACCTCCATTGAATGAACAATTTCCTTGCCTTAACGGGATAAATAATGTCCATAAAACCTTCGAAATGAAAAGAATTTTTGGTGTCCAGAAATTGATCAGTTAGGGTGCCAACTCTAGATGCACACACAAGCGAGGCTAGACTTTGCTTATCCCATCTCAGGGCATCAGAGAAGATCATACCCAGATACTTATATTCTCTGACCTGCTCCAGCCACACATCACCTAAAAACCATGTGACTTTATTTTTCTCTATAGCAAAAAAAACTTCTTTGACTTGTAAATTTGGTTTCAAAACAATAGGAATTCAGGGTATTTAATTTCCATTGTAGCCATATAGACATAAGGACCATTACCACCAAATCATCTGCATACATAAGTCAAATAATATACCTAACCCCTATCTTTGGAGACTAATATGTGAGCCACTTAATGTCTAGGGTTGATCTGCAATGAACAAACTAAACAGCAGGGGTGCCAACACACACCCCTGCCGCAAGCTGTTCACTACTGGAATTTTCCTTCATAGGCTTCCGCACCCTTTCAGGTCGACCTGAACCCAGTTAACACTGTGAAGCTTGATCACAAGATCTAACAGGGCTCCAGATACATTCCACTACTGAGGTTTGCACCAAAGTGTACCTCAGTCCACCCTGTCGAAAGCCCCTTGGAAGTCAACGAAGCAGCAGCAAAGGCCATCTACCAACTTCACAGACTTCTTTGCGACTCCCCGACAGCGTGAAACAATGGTCCATCGTTGAGTGCTTCGGTCTGAAGCCTCCTTGCCCCACAGGATCAGTCCAGTGTCAAAAGCCCAGGCAGTCAGGTTTTTAATGATGTTTGTGCAAAGAGTTTATAAGGAATGTCAAGAAGGGAAATCAAACAATAATTAACAGGCTGATCCTTTTTGCCTTTTTGTGTGAATAAGCTTCATTTTGGCTACTTTCCATGATTCTGGGAGGATGCCAGTACAAGTTACCCACTGGAAAAACCCACTCAAAATGAGTCCCCATTTTCTAGGGCCCCTCTTGTATATCACTGATAGTAGCCCATCCAGACTACCAGCCCTAAAAACTTTCATATTACTAATTATTTCGGACAGCAATTCCCGTCTGAGTACTTGCAATCACTCCTGCCTCAATTTCAGAACTGGCCCAGACCACTAACAAATTCTCAGAGTTCCCCCCACTGTATAGATAGTAGATAAAAATATACAGTCGTATTTGCTTAACTAGGCCTCTAGGGACGATGGAGCTGAGAGGGTTACAGACTTTACTTGTCTCCAGAAAAGCTACCTATTATTATCGGCAATGGCAGATAGCATTGACTCTCAAATTACTCCCTTTTTATGGGCACATACATTTCTGTAGGCAATTTTCAAGGCCACCATAGCTATTCTTAGGCAGGTAATACCTGGATTCAAATTAAATCGTCAACGACTCCTGTTTACAACTCTTCCACTCTCCCAGCAATCATCATGTAACCAACTGGGCCCTTTATCTCTTGTACCACTTGTTCAATGAAGTTCACCCTTTCCTCACTTAACATGGGCTAATAGTTGCCTTATTAACCTGTCATACCAATCCAATACATATCAAAAGACTTCTAGTTCTGAATGCTCAAAATAAATTAGAGAAAGAGCCTTCAGTGCATCTTCAGTGATCAAAACACATGTTCTCTTACAATATACTAACTCTGAGGGCAGAGAGACATTAGGACCAGGCAAGAAATCAATCCTCTTTAAACTCCAAACCGAGGGCAAGATGGTCACTAGCCCCCATGGCAAGAACTCTAAAGTTTTGCACCCTTTGAATCTGGTGTATTGGGACCAACACATAATCAATAGGCAGATTGCTATTACCATATTTGAAGGTTCTCGCAGCGTGAATATCATCATTACACCGACCGTTAAATTTGATCATATTCAATTGAACTAAACAGTCCTCTCCTCTCCTGGGACTTTCCAAGAAAATGCAATCTGCGATGTATAATGCAAGCCACAATTTTTTCAAAGCCATATCAAATTCTATAAAATCTGATCTTTCATTAAAATCCCCCCTACCATCAACAAAACATCTGGATAATCACAAGAAAACTTTTTCACATCATTAACCAAATTCAACAGTTCACACTCAGGCAGGGGCCGAATTGGGGGAACATAAACATTGAGACAAATCATTTGTTTTGACCCCTCAACATTCGTAAACAAATCAACTAGGCATGCACGGACCCATGAACAAGTAGTTTGGAGCTTTGCTAACTTCCTCCCTTCCTCCCACATTGGACAGATACCACGATTAACAATCCACCCACTGCTCTTACTCTTAAAGAATCCTTAACATTTTAGGCTATGGCAATGAACCCCTCCACTACAGGGCACTTCGATGATCAGGTTTACTGGAGGAACAGTACATGGTAGTTCATTAAAAGCTCTCTATAATTATCCCCTTCTATAAATTATTTAAACCCATGTACGTTCCATACCAGGACACATCCTACCAATCAATTTCTTCAGCACCTCCACCACTCCGAGGGGGGATATGGCAATCATGAATATCTTTAGGAGAATGACCCTTCCCCTCTCCAGGGGATAAACCCCTGATGACTGTGGCTGCTTTTCCTCCTACTCTCATCAAAGTCCAAGGGGGAAGGCTGATTTTGTTTATCCTCAGGTCTGGGCTCTGTTACATTGGAATGTTCCAGTCACTATTCTTTCTTGTGACCCACCTTGTTCCCACCAGCTCGTTCGAACACCTATTCTCTGCCCTATGCCCAGTAGCCTAGGTAGGGAAACCTGATTATATTTTAACCCTCCATGTTTGCATTCAAATGGGGTTATCTGCATCCAAAGCCCTCTCCTACTTTACCAGCGGTTTCGTGCTTTGCCGTACTTACTTCAACAAGAATAATGCCATATGCCGCCAAGGCTGACCCGGAAACTTGCACTAAGTTCTTCAACTCCTCAGATGAAACAATACACTCATTAGTTATTCCCCTTCAACCTTCTTAACCCAACCAGTATCAAGTCCTTTGTGAAAATATTCCTCATTCTTTTAATATTGGCAAGTATACTTAGTAGTCTGGATCTATTGAGGGGTCGGCTGTCTGTCTGCCATGTTTTACTTTTATGTTGCAACCTGAGGAGTACCAGAGGTGGTACCTTAGACTTAAGAGGACTACCTACATGGGCTGAGGGAGTATCATGTACACCACCCAAAGATTTTTCTTTTATTAGAATCATGACTCTGATAAACGGAGTTGAGTGGAAACTTCTCCATAACAATTTTAGCATTTTTGCCCTGAGAGGTTTCTTTTAACACTGTTGGGCATTCCTTAATTTTTCCTCCCCCTTCCTCTGGAAGTTTTCTTAACCTCCCTACATCTTTCATATCGACTTCCCCTAACGTTAGATTTCTTACCCATCCGAGGGGACACTGGTGGAGTTGGGTACTTGTGAGGTTGCCTGAGTGGATCTACGCAACACAACTTCAGAAGGCCCATTTTCTTCCTACATCCCCTGCCTACTTGAACACTCTTTTTCCTCCCTGACTGCAGCAATGTGGTGAAACTGAACTTAGATAGTACCCTTTTTCCCAAATACAGTCCTCCTTTTCAGGACTAAGCTGGGAATTCTTAAAACATATGTCTCATCATTTACAGTGCAAGTAGTTGGCTAGGTCCCTTCTTGGGGAATAAGGGAACGATCAGAACCACAAATACCCCCTTCTGGCCCGCCTTCCCGAGATGCCTCTCTAGACCCATCCTTTAGTGGTTTATTGATAATTTCAAGCAACTGGATGAGCTTAACATTTTTAGTATTACAACCAATAAATGGCACCATTTTCCTCTCATTTGTAGCTTTCTGTCACTGTACTTAGTGTGATAGTGATGAAGGTCATTTAAAGAGAATTTTTTGAAGAATCTCTGCGGAGCAGGGATCTAAAAAAAATAAACATTTTTGGTATTATTCAGGACCTTCCCTGAAAAGTTACTTGCATTAGGTGAAGGAGGTTCAACATTGACAAGTCTTGGGCAAAGTCTGAAGCATTTCCCAGGGAATTAGTTTCATTTGTTAATTCATGCTTGTTATCTTCTGTCCCCCTTGGTGGACCAACAACCAATTCTTCATGCTGTTCACGCTCAGAAAGGGGCATACATTCAGATTGAACACTGCTTGGTAATACAGACAAAACAATACCATTCCCACCTCCCCTCTTGGCTGTGGGCTTGGATCTTTCAGTCATGAAAACAACATTCAAAGATAGCACTAAGAAAGAAACGCGGACATCTAGTTTAAAATATTTATTTTAAAATCCTCTATCTAGTGCTTAGTAAATAAATGATAACTACACAGAAAGCAAACTTAAAGGCGGTTAAACATATATAATAGTCAACCAGGATAAAATAAATGTTTCCGGAATTTTTGGCACATTTCTGACATATTACTACCCCTAAAGGTATTTCTAAGTGAAGTATTTAGATAAAGCATTAACTGCCAGATTCATGAAAGGGCCGTTTTGCGAGTCTTTAATAGCGATTCATAAGGAATCGCTATTAAGCACTTGCAAAACAAGATTCATGTAGGAATTGCTAAATAAATTGCGATTCCTACACATTCCCTATTTGCGATTAGCAAATTGCTAATCGCAAATAAGGAATAACTCCCCATGCATTCCTATGGGCCTACAGGCCCATAGGAATGAATGGGGAGTTATTCCTTATTTGCGATTAGCAATTAGCTAATCGCAAATAAGGATGCGATTTCAAGGGTGCAGGGGTGTCCAAAGGACACCCTGTAGCACCCCTGAAATGTAATCTACATTGGTGTTGCGCACACACATGTCCAAAGGACATGTGTGTGTGTAACATGCAACTTAGAAAAATGCATTTAAATGCATTTTTCTAAGTTTTTGCTATTTACCACAAGGTCTGACCTCTCGGTAAATAGCGGCCCAAAATTGCAACTTCGCAATTTTAAAATGATGCATGAATTGCATTTAAGGAATCTCAAATAGAGATTCCTTAAATGCAATTCTTCGCAAATGTGTGAATTCTTTAATAGCGAATTTTGCATTTGGGATGATGAATCCCAAATGCAAAAATTGCACTCGCAAAAGGCAAGATTCTGAGAATCTTGCCCTTTGCAAGTGCAATTTAGCTTGATGAATCAGGCTGTAAGTAGCAAAACCGACATTACAAGTTTCTCAGGCTGCATCGCCCAGCATCCCTTGCAATAGCGGGCTGAAGCTATCCCTCATCAGAGCTCAGATGAAGAAGAAGAAAAATATTTGCTTTCGGTGAAAGACACATTCTGTACAGCTTCTGAAATCAACTCTCTAACTGAGAGCGGAGGGCTCTGCAATCTGGCATTTATTTATTTATTTAGTTTGAAGGTTTTATATAGCGCTAGCTCCACCCGAGGGTATCAGAGCACTTTACATCAGACATGGAATAAACAAGAAAACAACAATAGCAATGAACGAAACAAAAATTATACAGGTAGTCAGAGAAATGCCTCTGGTAATAATTCTGGCACGGAAACCTCTCATAATCGGTTTTGTCGACAGTGGTCTAAGGTGTATGCTTGACTAACGTCACTACAATATACAAAGTGATTTTTTTAACTTGCATTATTTATGCTTTTCTGTAGGCTGACTTTTTTGTGTATATTAATGGCTGCAGTCACTACACTATGACCACATGTAGTGTAACTTTAGTGCTTACAAAGATTGAGGCTTAATGTTAACTTGTGGATAGAGTTGGTGTACTTTGTGCCATGTTAGTTTAGTCTTTTAGAAGCTTAGGGGCGCATGCATCAAGCTAAGGAATTGTGATTCCTTAATAGCGATTTTTAAGGAATCGCTATTAAGAAATCACGGGGCAGATGTATCATCCGTTTTTTTTGTCGCAAACGTGATTCGCAAAAAAAGCAGCGTTTGCGACAAAAAAATTGGCAAATGCGATGTATGATGAAAATCGCATCGCAAAATTAAGGAATCGCAAAATTTGTGATTCCTTAATTTTGCGCAAGCATTTAAGGAATTGCAAAAAGCGATTTCTTAAATGCTTTGTAAGAAGCAATCAAGTTTTGCGATTTCACATTAAGAAATCGCAAATTACCACCATCTTGAAGTTGGTGGTAATTTGCGATTTCTTTCACAAATGCACTTTTTGGCATTTGTAAAGGTGCCATGTGGCGCTCATACATGCCCTCATGGCATGCATGTGCGCCATATGCGCACACATGTAAATTTCAGGGGTGCAGCAGTGTGTCCTTATGACACCCTTGCACCCTTGAAATTATTCTCAATTTGTGATTCTCAAATTGTGAATCGCAACTTGAGAATAACTTCCCATTCATTCCTAAGGGCTTCCTGGCCCATAGAAATGAATGGAAAAATATTCTTTAATTGCGATTCGCAATTCGCGAATCGCAATTAGGGAATATTAGGAAATCGCTAAAAAATTGCGATTTTCTACATACATACCATTTTGCAATTCTCAAATAGCGATTCTCAAAAAATCGCTATTTGAGAATCACAAACATGGATGTTGATACATCTGCCCCCACAATTACTTATGCATGTAGGTTTTGCTGAAATATTAGCGATTCCTACACGTTCTCTACTAGCGAATCACAAATTGTGATTTCCTATTAGGGAATGCTTTCCAATTCCTCCCTATGGGCCTAGAGGCCCACAGGATTGCATGGGAAAGCATTCGCATTTTGCGATTACCAAATAAGTAATCTCAAATTGCTAATGCAAAGCCCCCCTGATGCACCCCCATAAACAGTATGTGTGCACATGTGGCGCACATATGCACCACAAGGCACTTAGAAAAATGAAATTTTGTGCATTTTTCTAAGGAATTGCAAATTACTATCAACTTGAAGTTTATGGTAATTTGTGATTCCTTAATGTAAAGTCGCATTCTAAAAATGCTTCTTGCATTGCATTTAGGGAATCACAAATTGAGATTCCCTAATTGCATTTGCAAAATAGGTAATCGCCTATTTTGCTAATGCATTTTGGGTTGATGCATCCCAAAAGACTTTTTACCGGTCACAAACGTGCCGATTCTGCAAATCGACCCTTTTGCGACCGGTAAAAAGCTTGATGCATGTGCCCCATAGTGATTTGTTTAACAATCATTACACATGCTCTTAATTTCAAACTTGCTTTTAGTGTCAGTTGTGTTTTCATTTTTTTTAGCAAAGTTCTTCAAATTGAGCCTTTTATGTTCCTACATTTTTATTGCTCCTTTCCTTTTGCGCGTTTTGATGCTGTTGGTCATTGTGTATACTGATGACTGTAGTGTCATGTATGTTAAAGTGTGGAATTTGGTCAGTGGTTCAGATGTGAAAGTTGCACACACTCAGGCCTTCTCATGGAAAAACCTTAGGCAGGTATCAATATACCCTGAAGAACAGTGATTAGATGGCATTGAGAACATGGAGATGGAAAGGAACCAAACCTATCGGAATCTAGACCACTTAGCCCAATAGGGTGAGAATTAACTTCTTTATTGAATTATGCACTTCCAAGTTACTTTAGGTAGCAACAGCACAAAAGGTAATTTCGTCATGTGTTACTTGTCTGGCAACATGTTGCGTAGTTGCATTGGTGATCCCTCTTGCTACATTTCAAACCAGGCTTCCGATTCCAACACCTTTGATTTGTTCTCCCAGTGGGTACCCTGTTTCTCTTCTTCCCAGATCCTTGTCTTCCCTCCATCAATGTTTTTGTGGTGCCTTGTTTAATGTATGACGGAATTGCGCATGTGTTTTTCACCATGCCGTAGGAGCTCCGTCCTATGAACGAATGCGTCTTTAGCACATATTCGTTCTGCACACAAGTCATTTTAATGACTTGCCTTAGGGGGGTACTGGATATTGGAATAGTTTAATTTACTGTTCCAGCTCCAGTCTGCGCAACAGTAGGAAAGGTGTTGGACTTTAATTCTAACACCATTCCACCATTGCGCCCCCTTAAAGGAAGTTGCTGTAAGGACTTGCATGCAGAACAATAGCGTGCTAAAGATGCATTTGTTCTGCTGCCAGTGCTGCTAAGGTGCTGTTAATGTGCAGCTTGATTCCGGCTTCATCCTAAAGGACTTTACCCTCCTTGTTACTGTGTATTTCCTCCTGCATTTTCCTGCCAATCTCCAACAGTCCCACAAATACTATAAAGACTGCTGGTATTTTTGTCGATGATCAGTATTGCCCTTCATTTTGAGACTGGTAAGCCATATTTCAATTGCCTTAATAATGTTTTCTATGAAAAGCTGATACCATATGAATCTATTGTCCAATGAGAAGACCAGCAAACCAGTGCAATAAAATCCTGCACTACATGAGAGTAATACCTGGAACTGCATCATTACCAGGGGACGCAATTTTTCTTTCCCTATTCCAACCACCATTATCCCTAGGTTGCCTCTTCCAGTAGCAGGTCAGTCTCCTGCTGGGTTAGGGACTCTGGTGGGTGGGGCTATTCATCAGTTTCATTGTTTGACTTCTTGAGTACTTAGCTATTTCATGTCGGATCTGTTGGCATTTTATTTTGGTTGTGTGGCTAAATGATAGGTGGTTGTGTGGTATGATTTTTTAGACACTTGTTGTTTGTTGAGCATGTGTGAGAAAGGGTGCATGCCATTTAATGGTGGGAGGGCTGTCATAGGTTTGCAGAAGCCTGACATATTTATAGCAACTTAGTAGTTGTATGATGATTATTGTGTGGGGTTATGATATTAGGTGAGTTGTCTTACAGTGAATGAATGAATGAATGAATGATTTTATTTGTAACGCGCAGCTATGCCCAGTGGGCGTCAAGGCGCCTACACCAAAATGTAAAGCTGTTAGCAGACAGAAACAGAGCCTACTGGTATGCCTTAATAAAGAGCCAAGTTTTCACTGACTTCCTAAAGAGATCAAGGGAGGGAAGTCGTTTGATTTCAAGGGGGAGTGAATTCCACATCAGAGGTGCCAGTATGGAAAAAGCTTTGGACCCCCATCTGGCCTTCTTGGCTCTGGGGATTACCAGTTGGTGTTGCTCGCTGGATCGTAAACATCTGCTCGGAACATATCTGGTAAGTAATGAACCAAGGGCATCAGCCGAGCCTGCAGTTAAAGCCTTATATGTGAGGCAAAGAAGTTTGAAAGTGATCCTTGACGGAATGGGGAGCCAGTGGAGGTTCTTCCTCGCTAGGGTCATAGATGACAACCAGGGCAAAGCGAGAGCAAACCGCGCTGCAGCGTTCTGTATGACCTGTAGACGCTGGAGCAAGCCCTTGTTAGCCCCGGCGTACACTGAGTTACAGTAATCGAGCCTTGAGCCAACAAGTGTTGGAAATGTGGTCCTATTTTGATTGGCTAGGTGGGCCAGTGGTCCTTATGAAATGAAAGGTTATTGAAAGGCACTTGACTAACCATGGGTAAAATATAGATTAGTTAGGAACACAGGAAAGAAGGATTTTCATTTTGAAAATTAAAAAGAAACAATGCCTCCCTCGTCATTGGAGCTTACTCTCATGGGAGGTGGGCATTGAACACTTTTCATTGCCTCCTATCCCCAGGTATTTCCTGGTGGTGATGAGCCCTGGAAATCTACTGCATATCCACATCTCTCAATAAGGTTGGTTGACACATAGCCAATCTTCCAATGGCCCTTACTCCATCTGAGGGGTATGACCATGGCGGAGACCTAGTAGTCTTGGCCATCAATAAACCACAGATTTGCACAGTTGCGGCCCGTACATATCAGGGCGGTGGGGTGGGGTGCGTTGGGGTGGGGGAGTCAACAGACGATGACTAGGGGAAACTAAATAAATAATACATTTTCTCCCATCGTCGTCTGTTGACCTTTCACCCCACCCCACTGCCCCTATCTGCATGGACCACTCCTGTGTTCCCATGACTCTGAATCGGATCGGCAGACCACAATGTTGGCAGGGGGTACACTGTCACCATTGTGATGGAGCTTCCTTTGTGGCAACATATAAATCAGGCCCTTAATGTCAACATTTCGATAGAGCTGACATATTTTGCACCATGTTTAGTCTTTTAGTGACCTTAGGCCCTGATTTAAATATAGGTGGAGATGGGGCTCCATCGCAATGGCGATATAACGCTGCCAATATAATGGTCCACCTGCCGAATTTACATGTGAGCGACGATAAGGTTAATCACAGCGGAGACTACTCTGTATCTGCCTTGATTAATCCCCTCTGACAGCCCTGGGGAGTAAAGGCCATCAGAGAAATGGATAGATATCTGTCCACCCATTTTGGAAGGGCAGATATGTAGTCATCTTTTACTGTTTCTTACCACCAGATAAACCTGGCAGTAATAAACAAAAAAATCATTACAATGTTCCCCTCACATTATAGTTTTTCTTTTCAAAATGAAAATCCTGTTTCCGGATTTTCTTTTTTAAAAGAAAAGTTGAATAATCTGTGCTACAGGGCTGCTTCCTGCTGATGCAGCCATGAAGCAGAGAATAAAATACATTGACATGAACCGCAGTCACAGGGGTTCCTGGTAATACTTTTTTAAATGATTGCCTGCCTGGTGATTGTTTATCAATTTGGAGGCAGGTCCTTCTACAAGGACAACAAAGTGACTTAGGACTTGATTTAGATCTTGGTGCAATGGTCCTGCCATTGCATTTACAATGGTTTCACTTCACACCTACTTGGTGGTCGTCCGGCTCAATTTAGATGTTGGCCGGTCCATGGACAAAAGACAGTCCGAGCCCAATGCCCCTACCAGAATTTCCCTCCCACATCAAAGGCATCATAGGCAGAAGCTGCTGTCATAGGGAGTCCAGCCAGGATTACCGCTGGCATAATTACCATGTGCCTTTCTGTCTGGGAAGACTGTGGCTGGGATACCGCCATACTTGTGTTGGCAGAATCGAAAGTGATCAGCTAAAAACATACCTCTTTTTCTGTTTGCCACTTCCTTTTCTGTCCTAAACCCCACTGTCTAGGTTCTTCCTTTACTGCTACAACTTGAACACAACGCTAATCAACTCAGTTGTCACTGGGATCAAAAGTACTTTTTTTTCTTACCCTTGTCCTACTATGAATCGTGTGTGAACATTTGCTTTACCCTTGTGCATTTTGTAAGGGCAATGTAATTGCCCTTACATGTAATTTGTTTCTCATATGTTATGCATTAGTGTTCATATTACTGCCTATCAAGGTTAAATGAACACACCTGTATTGCCCCTGAATTTTATTTAATAATTGAGTGTGAATTCAATAGTGTGTGTATGTTGTATGTGTGTGATGCTATATGTACAAAAAGGGGCAAGGCACTTTACCTACATATATTTTTTAACCAATCACAACCTATGTGTGTATTGACACATTATAAAAGTGGTACTTACCAGTCTCCAATCCACCAGGGACTAATTCCGCTAGGAATCTGCAGCTAGGACAACACCAGCACAACGAATAAATCTAAGTTAGCTTAGCACAAACCCTCCGGCCTGAAGGTGACAGAGTACTATTAGCCATCAAAGGAATCCGCCGCATCGGCGGAGATGTGCCACTTATGTGAAAGTAAACAGTCTGCTGATGCAGACAGCGGTTCAGCCAGCCAACATCTAAATAAGGTGGACGATACTATGTCAGCTCGATAGAATATTTGTTACCGCTGCCACAGAAGTCCTGCCAAGATCTAAATCACACACTTAATCCGTTGCCATGGCGGACCGATGGGCGGTAGGCCTGGATTTAAATCAGGCCCTTATTGGCTCTAAACCCTGGTTTGTAAATATAAGATAAAATCAGTAGTCAAATGGTATAAAACAAGATTTTACTTTTTTCTTGAATAGCTAACTAACTTCAATGCAACTAAAATAGCAAATTTTAGAAATTGGGTTTCTGGATGGCAGAGGTATGCACCCTGTCCAATCAAGAACCACAATCCCTATCAGGGTAAGTCAGATACACACCTTAAATTAACCTGTGCTCACCCTCTGGTAGCTTGGCACAGAGCAGGCAGGCTTAAGTTAAGAGGCAATGCGTAATCTATTTGTGCAACACTTCAAACAGTAACACAGTGAAAACACCACACATAGACTCCACAACAGTTTAGCTCAATAGATTAAATGTTTATGAACAAAACAAGACTAAAACTACAAAACTCCAATAAGTATAACCGGAGTTATGAATTTTTAAAGATTAATTGAAGATATAGGGCTTAAAAGCGCCAACCAAGGCTATCTGGTCGAGTTAGACCGTGACATATCTGAAAGTTCAAGTCAACTGTGATGGAGCACAGTTCAGATGCAGGGACCAACCTTGGCCAGCTGAAAAGAACCTTAGATGTATCATCATCGGAGCACAGGATTGTAGGCGATGTGTCATCATCGAGCTGTGCAAATCGAGGATACGTCAGCATTGATTCGATCCGCAGGTTGAAGGCGATGCATCAGTAACGAGAGGCAATGTGCTGCACAGTCGGCAATGCAATGGATTTGGTCATTGTGGTGGTGATGATGAATCGGCGTCAAGAAAGATGTGCTGGTTCATATCGGCCCATCAGTGTTGATGTGTGGATTCTGGTTTAGCAGCACTTTATATCCTCTTCCATGGGCCCAGGACTGGATTGGCACCACTTGACCTGGCAAGACATGCAGTAAGCAAAGTGAAAAGGTCTGGCAGCGAAGGATCAAGCCAGGTTCTGAGGTAAGTTTATTTCCTCCGAACGGGATGGTGCCTACGAAGAACTGTCAAATCGGTCAGTGGTCTGGAACCTGGACACAGCCAAACTCCAGAACACTACACCAACATTCTGTGTATCTTAAAGGCTAGAACGTAACACACCTCCCTCCTTTAATAATTTCATAACAAAACAACGTATGTATATAACACTCTTAAAATAAATATACACAAAAAGACAAAATACTATAACTATATATAGCAAACATATGTGACAAACCAAAACATTGAAATGCCTCAAATGTGCAAACATCAAGTCTTCAAATAAAAAAATAAAACCAAAGTTATAAAGTTGGATATGTGCATAACTTGTCACATGATAAAAAATAATGGCAAAAAAACATCATTTATTCAATAAAATTCCTCAAAACCTTTGTCCTCTTGCAATCCATGGGAATCCTGGTGCTGTTTTTATCACTCACCCTTATCTTAGACTCATACTCCAGTTTGTTTTGCCCATTCTGCTCTCTACTCAATGGAGCTTTCACTATTTTTACCGATTTCATACATTTCCATCACTCAGCAAATGTTGTATTTATTCACTCTCTTTACCTGGAGAGGTTCTGAATACTTAGATGGACTTTTTCTCACCATGTGCCCCTTCTGCACACAAACCCAATCACCCATCACATATTCACCATCCTTACCAGAATCATTTTCCACCTCTACCTTCGTTCATCCCACTCATTTGGACATATAAGCACTGGCCTTCTGACCTCTCATTGCTTCCAAAGGAGATTTTCTTGCCACACAAGGAGGTGTGGTACGATAAGACCACAACTTCCTCATTGCCACTTTCCAATCCACTCCTCCAGACAAGGCCAGCTGTAAACCCTCCAAGAATTTCTTGTTCCACCTCTCAATGAGACCTTTGCTTTGGGTATGATACACTGATGAACAAACGTGCTCTATTCCATGCTTCAGTAGAAAATCTCTCATACGCTGAGATACAATTTGGAAACCAATATCCAAAACCATAATTTCTAGCACTCCTTCTCTCACAAACAGCTATTTTAAAAACACAATCACTGTTTCCGTAGTACTTCCCAAGTAAATTTTACCTCAGGCCATCTTGAAGGGTAATCCATCTCTACTATGGCAAATTTGGGTCATACAATTGACCAATATTATCAATAACAATGTTCTTCCAAGGACCATCGGATTTATCAGTCTCCACTGGAGGATAATTTACAGTTTCTGTGACTTATCGCTTCAAGCACATAATACACATTCTCTAATGTTCCTTTCAACCTCACAATCTAATCCCGGCCACCAATAATCTTCCCATATTCATCTCATGGTAGCACTCATTTCAATGTGTTCCTCATGTAATAAATTAAGTATACGCTTTCTTAAACTAGAAGGTACTAGTTGTAAATTTCCACTCATTAATACTTCACTCACAACTGACGATTCCTGACTAATCTGATGGAAACACTCCACATCAGAAGAAACAATCCCATTGTTCCACCACCCTGCACAAAAATATCTTCCTACTTCACTGAACACTTTGTCCACCTTCGTGGCCTCTAACTGGTCCTCATGAGTTATCCTACCATTGATAATTACGGTCGCACTCAGCCACCAACCAATCATCTTCCTCACTCAATGTACCAGTCATAACAGCTGAAGGCAATCTCGATAAGCAGTCAGCCAATACGTTATTTTTCCCTGAAAGATATTCCATACAGAAATTGAATTCCAACATTCTCATAAACCATTTTGCAATTCTAAGAGATACTCTTGTCCCTCCACCTGTTGTGAACACCTCTACTAAGGAACAATGCTCAGTTCTGACAGTGAAATTGGTTCCCCACACATATGTTCTGCAATGATTTATTTGCCACCACACAGCCATTGCTTCTCTCTCTATGGTGGAGTAATTTTTCTCTGCATAACCTTAATGGTCTTGAAGCATATGCAATTGTAACATCTACACTGTTTCTCCTTTGTAATAGCACTGCACCCAAACCCACCAATTTAGCATCAATGTTTACTATGATAGGACTGTTGGTGTCAAGTGGTTTAAGTACTGGTGCTGTGGCAATGTTCAATTTCAAATTCCTAAACTCCCTTTCACAATTTTCACACCTACCAAACTTCACACTTCTGACCATGAGACTGCACATATTTTTGTCTTATCTGTAAACATGATACAAAATGTTCTTTGCATGTTGGAGAAGGGGCATCTTGAATAACAGAAACCAATTTCTTTTTTTGAAGATATATCCTCTCTACTGATACAATGTCCCAAATACTCCATGCCTTCCACCTTAAACTTACATTTCTCATTTTTAATAGTCAGCCCAGTACCCTGCTGAATTTTTAACACCCTCCTCAATGTCTTGTCATGTTCAATTTCATTATCCCCAAACGCCAACATATCATCTTGGAAATATGTCACACTGGGGATGTTGTTTAATAAATGGTGCATAGCCCTTTGAATAAGCCAAAGCTAGGCCAAGAGCTAGGTCAAAAGGCATCTGTTTGTATCTATAAGCTCCTTCAGGTGTGACAAATTATGTTAATGGTCTGGACTCAGAATGTAGCACTATCTGGTGGTAGGCTGAGGAGAGATCTAAAGTGGAAAACACTTTTGCTACCTTGAAGGTGGAAAACAATATTGGGCAGAGGATGAACATTGACCGAGATTGCAGCATTTAAATCCCTTAAGTCTACATACAACCTGATGTCACCATTCCCCTACTGAGCCAATACCACCGGAGCTAACCTCTCTGATGATTTTATTTCCTTAATTGCCCCACTCTCACACAACCTATGTAATTCTTGACACAGGGTCCCTGTTATCATTAGTTGCACACTCCGGGATTTATGGGCCACAGGCGTCACCTCATTGATCAACACAATCTTATTCATGAATCCTTTGAGAGTCCCCATTTGATCCTTGAATATATCCAGATACTCAGTGATGTATGGTACCACAGCTTTCACCTTACTTTTGAGCACCCAGCACCTGATCTGTATGATTGGGATCTAAACTAATACCCACATCCCTTTGTTGAGGCCAACACAACAGACATGAACCCTCCTTGGCAAAATATACTTTAGACGATATATCCCTCTGTTGGAATTCTAGTTGATTGCACCTATGCGGAACTCTGCGAAGTGACCAAAAAGCCACGCTGAGCTACGCGGAGTTCTGTAAGTGTCAATATACGTTAGGTTGAGCACTGGGTGTTTGTCCCATGCTGGAAAACCCTCGAAATGTATCATGTACAGCGCAAGAGGGCATCGCTTTTTTCTGTCTCTTGCGTAGATGTACTACTCGAGCGGCAGCATCCTCAACATGAACGGAAGGTTTTTCAATGTACATGTAGCGGCCTTCCACGACTGCCCACATTGAGAAATCTTACCAGGAGTTGATCTGGGGTAAGATTTTCCTTGATCCTGCGCTTGCCAACTTAGCTTTGGCGAGCAAGGAAAAATCTCTGCTTTGCTACGCTGAGTGCAGGGTGGGAAAAACTCTGTAAAATCCACAAGCAGAGCAGAATTTTGCACCCAGGCCTACTTTTATGGACAAAGGCACATTTGATAATAGTTTTAGCTATCATTTTTCTGAACATGGACAGCTATCAGTCAATCATTTGGAAGAAGTTACACGTTTTTCTAAAAAAAGAGGAAAACCAAGCACATCATGATTTGAAAACATGGGCAGTTCTATCACACAATATGTCTATTCTTCTCACTCCACCACAAGAACTATCATATATGTAAAGTGTATTTTTGATATGCTGACATTATGTTTGACACTGATGGCCTACATTGTTTTGAGTTTTGCCCACATCCGACCTTCACCATGCAATGATTAGATCAGCAATAGCATTTGTGAACATCTTGCACTGTTTTGAACTCTAATAATATGAAGTAAGCTTCATTCTAAGCAATAGGTGGTCCTTTATTCTGTGCTGCCAGCAAAAGTGTGGAAATAGAAAATGCTGCACATGGCTTAACAGGTGAAACATACAAGACAGATTTAAATGTCTCAATTCTATATGCCACCCTTAACTCCTTATCACCTAAACTCTCTCTTTACCTCTCTTTACCTGTTGTGTAATACATGCGAACATCAAATAAATGGTATTCATTGTGTAAGACCATGTGGTGGTATTATTTGAGTGGGCCATTTCAGATCCTCGCGCTGCTGGTAGGCTCCCTAAGAGACAGAGGGAATCCAGAGCGTGGAATAAAATAGAGGGTTCTGAGTTAGTAGAAACACTCACCTCTTCAGCGCACCAAATGCCCCTAGACATGGAGGAGGCCACCACGCTATATACTAATTTGCTGGAGGCAGCCTGTAATAAACTAGCCCCGAAGAAAATCCTATTTCTAAATAGGGTACAACCCACCGCTCCATGGTACACGCAGGAACTCAGAGACCAGAAAGTATGTTGTAAATGGTTGGAGAGGAATTGGAGGAAAGAGTATACAGAATCGGAAAAAAGTATTTATAAACAAAGCCTCATGAGTTATAAACTGCTACTTTTCAAGAGAAAGCAAGAGTTCTTTGCTAATCGAATTAACTTAGCTAACGATTCAGCCAAAGAGCTTTTAAAAACTGTAACTAGTCTGGCACACCCTCACCCAGCAAATATTTTAATGAGCCAGGGACTATGTGATGAAATTGACAGGTTTTTCTAGGAAAAAGTTGAGGCCATTTTTTCAACATTCAAAGGACCAACAATTATTGGACAGTGTACCAGACAACGGGTCATAAGCCAGTTTCTGGTCCACAGCCAATTTTTGACAAGTTTGCACCATTATCCGATATGGACACTCGTAATCTTCTTATGTCCACTAAATCAGGATCCCCATATGATCCGTGTTCTGTCGCGGTGCTAAAACTGGTCCCTGAACCTATTGCCCTGACACTTAACTCTCTATTTAATGCAAATAATATTTTTAGGTTGGTACTTTCCCAAATCCTGTAAAATTGCTTTAATATTACCACTTCTTAAAAAGCCTAGTTTGGACCTCAAGGATCCGAACAGTTTCCGACCCATCTCACGTCTCCCATTTCCAGCAAAACTGGTTGAGAAAAGAATGAATGCACAATTGAGCATTTATCTACGAGAAGCTCAAGCTCTGGATCCTACCCAATATGGCTTTAGAGAGGGGCACAGCACTGAGTCTGCGCTACTAAAATCTACAAAATAAATCCGGGTAGCCCTAGATCGGGGAGGCAATGCCACTGTGAATGTGCTGGACCTCTCTGCGGCCTTCGATGCAGTCCATCACGATCTGTTGATGGACCGGTTCCAGAATTGCGGAGTCCAGGGTAAAGCATGGAAACTTAGAAGTACTTCCTCTCGGACAGATTGCAAATTGTCTCATTAGGAGAATTTTGCTCCATATCATATAGTCTACCTTGTGGAGTCCCACAGGGGTCATCCATGAGCCCCACACTCTTTAATGTGCATGTGTCTTCCTTGGCCCTCTTTATTTATTCCTTTGGCTTTTGCCTCACCTCTAACGCTGACGACACACAAATTCTGGTGTCGGTGCTACCTGGGCAGGAAATTGGAATAGGAAAACAGTTCCATGATTGCATGGAAGCGGTGGGGAGGTGGATGTCTCAAAACTGTCTTACTCAAGTAAAACGGAGGTTGTCTTGTTTGGGAATGATCCCAACTTTTGGACCCCAAGCTGGTGGCCGGATACCATGGATTCTCTCCGGCCACCCACAAGGAAAGTGAAAAACCTGGGAGTTTTAATAGACAACAGACTCAATTTTGGTGCCCAAGTCAATGCAGTAGCCTTGGCCATGTCATATGTCCTTAGAACATGCAAGAAAATACTGCCTTTTTTGCCAAGGGACAGTCAGTGAACAGTGATTACATCACTAACTATGACATCCTAGACTATTGTAATAGCCTATATCTGAACATTCAGGAGCGTTTTCTGCATAAACTTCAACTTTTGCAGAACACGGCTGCTAGACTGCTAACGAGAACATGTAAATTTTCATCTGTCTTGATGTCAATAAGCATGGTTTACCATTCAGGCCCTGGCAGGTGATGGGGTATGGTTAGTATTAAGAAGTTCTGTTCTGTTAGTAATTTAAACTTTGACCTATTATTTGTACATTGACTTGGAGAAGTTAATGTCTTTACAGAGGTTGTTCAATTCGAAGACCAGGTTACTTATCGTGATATAAGGGGGACAATTCTTGCACTGAACTATTGAATATTCAAGAGATATATATACGATTCTGTGCAAAGGTACCATTGGTGTTTTGGCTAGTATATATGCAATGCTAGATTGCTAATTGTGCATTGCTTTTCAGTTCCACATACTCATGAAGCAGATGTATCTCAACACTCTGCTTATTTGCAGAACAAAGAGAGATTGCTACATACAAATACTTTTCGGGTATATCTTTTGCACAATTCAGTTTAGATGCAACACCTTAATAACTAAGATATGTTTTCTTGTCTTAGATATCCACTTCACCCTGCAGATGTCAGTGCTTCACAGAGAGATGAGCCTGTGTAGTGTTATCCAATGTCTCAGTTTTCCCTTCCGGGCTCTATATACCATGACGGAAGCACCCGCCTTTATGATGACACACCCACAATTCCACCAGGGGCCATTTACGAAGAAGCCACAGAGATCACCATGCTCAAAGTTTTAATTGCAATAAATAAGCTTCCCTCCGGCAAAGCACCAGGATTGGATAAGCTTCCGGGGGACGTTTTCCAGGAAGAACCGAAAATATGGGGACCTTACCTAGGGGTTTTATTTAAGGTATGCTGATCCCTGAAACCTGGGCAGGGGCAGAAATTGTCCCAGTCTTCAAAAAGGGCTCACCACTTCTCCCTGTAAACTACAGACGATCAGTTTGATCGATGTCAGGCAAAAAATGTTTGCACGGGTACTTCTTGATCGTCTCCAGGGGTGGATGGATGAACACAAAATATTGAGCACATATCAAGCCAGATTCAGAAAGAACATTTCCACCGTCAATCAAATATATGGACTCCAACTCATATTTTGGAAAACGGTGTGAATGGAGAGTGGCAGCCTCTATTTAATCTTTGTGGATCTGATGACGGCCTTTGATTTTTTGCCCAAAGTTAAGTTATGGGGGGTACTTAGAGACATGGGGATCCCCCGCTACCTTTTGAGCATGCTCATGAGATTGCACAAAGGTATGTTGCCCAAGTAAGGCGTGGGTAAGGGGTGGGAAACTTCCCGATTCCTAATTGACCGAGGAGTAAGGGAGGGGTGTGTGCTCGCACCTACCCTGTTTTGCCTCTTTGTCAACGCATTGGTTGCCCAACTTACTGAGGGAAAGGACAATGACGCCCCTAAGCTACCAAGTACAAAGGTCCCAGCAATGATGTTTGTGGATGACACCCCTCTGATGTCAAAATCGCCCATGGACATCCAGACTGTTTCAGACAGCTTTGTTATCTTCTGTAACAACAGGGGGCTGGAGATTAACACCCTGAAGGCCAAGTTTATGGTCTTCAACCCAGCCAAAACATCCCGCTCCAACCCTTGTCTAGATGACACTATGCTGGAGAATGTGTCGCTTGTTTTGTTAGTTTAACCTTTATTCGTCTATCAAAAGATAGTCATAAAAGTATGTCATACAAAGAAAAAACATGTATAGAATATAAATCCAATCCAATTGATAACATCTTTTCATTTCTTACATTAAAACCATACATCCAAATTCATTTTAGTACATTACCAAAAATCAAGCCTTAGGGATCACACTTAGAATTCTATTACTAATGTTCTAAAGTTCCTTGAATCATTTAATTTCCTTTTTGCTAGATACTCAAAGTTGTTCTAATTTTAATAGCTTTCAGGATAGACAGGGCAACACAATAACAAGTCAGGGGATCACCCAATGTCACCAAGAATTTCACCGATTCTTTGTGTGACCTGATATGATGGCTAAGGAAACGAGACCTCAAATTAAAACATCTAAAATTCTTATAAAATTTGCAAAATAGCAGAAAACGCATTGTACTCTGCTTTCTCCTGTTGTCACATGGACATAGCATATCTTTAGGCGGATGAAGGTGGATGAATCTGCATAGTAGAGGAAGCTACAAGATACTGAGCAATGCCACATCTTAATCTAATTAACACAAATAAATGATGGGCATAGGTGACATATGACAGATAATTTTTTGTGCTTGCCTTTTTGCTATTTGAAATATGCTGTACCACAATAGATTTGTCCTTTTCCGCATTAGATCTCATGTCCAGCCTAAGTTCTAGGAAGGTGTTTTTAATCTCTGACCATATTGATACCTTATATCCGTTTTGCAAGGCGGAATTAATATATGACAACCATGATATTTTGAGTGCAGCATGCAATTTAAGGCAATCTAAAATAATTTCTTTTGTAAAAGTAATTTCTTCCCTTTTCCATACTGAGTCCCAGCATACTAATGGTTGTACCAATAGTAGGTCTTCAATAAACTGAAGACCCACCTTATAATGTGCAATGGTATTAGAAGCTGATGGTGGTAAATATAGCAAGCGAGAAGGTGCCAGTATTTCAATATTTGAGTGTCACTGTTAGACCTGGTAGCATTGGTGTGAGTCTCCCTTCCATTTTTTTACAGATTGCCTCTTCTGTTTTTGACATGTTTGCTGGGTAGACGCTTTGGGCACTGTGCCACTGCTATTCAGTGCCACAGTGCAAGTGCTCCCTATGTTAAATTGATCTATTGATTAGTGACTCCATGATTGGGTTATTTGATTTACTTGTCAGACCCTAGTACAGTGCACCATGTGTGCCCAGGGCCTGTAAATCAAATGCTGCTGGTGTGCTTGCAGCAATGGTTGTGCCACCCACAGAGGCAGCTTGTAAAGTGTGTCTCAGGCCTGCCATTGCAGAGCCTGGGTGCAGTCTAGTACTGCCATGTCGACTTGGCAAGTGCACCCTCTTTCCATTCCCTAAACCTTCCCTTTTCTACATTTGTGTTACCATAAGGTAGGCCCTAGGGCAGGGTGCATTGTATATAAAAGGTGGGTCATGCCCTGGTGTGTTTGGCATGACCTAATAGTGAATTATAGCCTATTTCGTTTTTCACTATTGCAAGGCTACCTGTTCCCGTAGGCCAGAACGGGCAGTTTGATTATAACATCTTATAATCCTAACTGACCCAGGGAACATGGTAGAAATTCGAGTTTAGTGTGCCTGAACTCAGAAGGATGAAATACATCTTTCAGTGAAGTTGGTTTTAACATTCTGTGTTTGAAAATACCACTTTTAGAAAGTGGGTATTTTCTTGCCTAACCATCCAGCCTGCCTCTGCTAGCTTGTGTATTGTATGTCTGGTTTGTGAGTGACAGGGGCTGGGGTAGCTCCAGGAGACTGGGTGTGTCGGCACAAGACTGAATAGACCTATCTGCATGTAGATGGGTGGGAGGAGTAGCACCTGCATCTGAATAGAGCTATGCCTGCCTTCCACAATGCTAGCTCCACCTCCTGTGGTGTGTCTGATGACCATGGCCCACCCTGCCAAAGGAAAGAAGGAGTCCTGTAAACAAAGTGCTCCAGGACTGCACAGAACTGGTTTGGACTAGGTGCAGGCCCCTCTGCCTTCAGAGGACAAAGGATTTTGCAGTATAAATATGGGGACCCAGACCCCAAGACTTTAGATCACTTCTGGAACAACAAGACAAACCTCTGCCAAGGAGAAGAACCAAGGAAGCTGTAGGAGTTGGACTGCCCCCCTACCAGTGTGCTGTGTTACTGGGTGGCCTACAGTGGTGTCTTCAGTGCCAAGGAGAGAAGAAGGAACTTTCAAAGAACTTTCATAATCTTGCAGAGTATTACATATTACTCCAAGGGCTTGAACTTGTGCTTGCCTCCTGCTGAAGTCTCAGGGACAAAAGACTTCACCACCAGCTCCCCTCTGAATTTCCTTGCTGGGAATTCTGTCTGCAGAAGCCTGCATATCGCTGGGAGCTGGAAGCACGATTCAACAAGAAGAAGCGTTTCCCAGTCGCAGTTGTTCCCGTCACATCGCCGGAGAAGCGTGTCACCACCGAAGAGGTCGCGGCCGCATCACAAGAGAAGCGTACCTTCAACAGAGCTATTACCCAACGCATCACCCGGGAAGCGTGTTGCCACCACAGAGGTTGCCATCGCATCACCGGAGAATCGTGTGCAGGGCCTGTCGCGGCTCCAAAGTTACTGAGTTGTCGCACGGCCGCTGGTCGTGCAAGCATCATCTTCGCGTTGTCGCATCAAGGGCTCCATCTTATCGCATTGCACCGGATTGTCGCATCGCATCGAGGCGCCATCTTGCCACATCATAGCCGTAATACAGTATGAGAATCAACACATCACCACCTCTCCGGTACGGACCAAGACGCATCCCCTACTCTGCGCAGCATTGAGGCGTGACCCATCGTCTCCCCCGAAACAGGAAACCGACGCTTCTCCATCCCTGCTAACCTTTTGTTTGTTTTGCGTTACGCATCCAGGTACTTTTGTGACACTGGTGGTCAGTGGTGACGATTTGGACCTGCATTTGTGACTCATATAAGGTGATTGGTATACACTACTAATGAGTACAGACCAAACGCGACCACATACTATTTTGGTAGAATTTTTTTTTTTGTCCTTGGACTGTTGTTTTCCCTGAGAACTGCCAAATCTTACTGCCATGAGTAGACCAGCATCTGTTGCGTCTATGTATCTAGATTTTGAGGAAGAGAGGTTGGAAACCTACAATTTGAAACAACTCAAGCATCTCTTCAGAAAATTGAAAGTTGCTACCACAGGAATTTCCAAAAAGGATGACAACCAAAAGGCGCCGAGGGCCTGTGTAGACCTGTTTATAAGGAATGTTCTTTTGTAATTGATTGAAAACATCCTTGTTGATAATATTTTGGGCAAAGAACCCTGAAAAAGGTTCAAGGATATTTGTTTTAGTTTGTACATAAATAAGTTTGTTTGTATATTGTATATATATGTTTGAGTTGTGTATATATATATATGTAAAATAGAGTAACAAAAAAGATATACAATTAATTCCTTGAGAAAGAAATGGTTTATTAAATTAAATATATAAACCAATAAGTTGATTTTTGGAATTTATTGGATTGCAAATTAGTTGGAGGAGTGTAAAAGAAACTCATGATTCATTTAAAAAAAGAATAACTTTATTGAGGAAGAGATAATTAATGGTATCTGTTTCCAGAAAGTATATGTGTTAATGTTCCGTAGGCATCACATTTATTACCTTTTGAGGGCCTGGGTAGAAGCAAGAAATTCCCCTGAGCTGGTGGTGGAGCCAGCTGGGGATGTAGATGGGCAGCTGGATAGGCCAGTGTTTCCAGCTAGGAAAGGGAAACCAAGCCCGCCTGGCAGTAGCATCTTTTTCAAGGGCCTGTTCCCCAGAGAGCTTGAAGACAGGGAGAGAAATAGGATGCACAAGCTGGAGATGGCTAAGCTTAAGATGGAGGGTCAGAGGGAAATAGAGAATAACAGGTTCTCCTTGGAGAGAGAGAGAATGAGAATGGAGCATGAGAGAATGTTGAGGGAGTTAGAGATCAAGGCAAAGGCCTTTGAGATCAATCCCTTTGGTGGCAGCACATCATCTGTGCCTGCAGAAGGCAGGGTGTATATCCCAAGGATGTCATCAAGGATTTCCATAAGCATGAAGATATTGGGCAGTGGTTTGCAGCCTATGAGATAGCAATGTGGGCCCACCGGGTCCCTGAGAAGGATTGGGGAGCGGAGTTGTGGGCCCGCTTTGTGAGTGAAGGGAGGAATACCTTGTTAGACCTACCCTGTGAGAATAGGATGTCTTAAGCCCCATGAAGAAAACCCTGATGACAAGGTATGGTTTGACCCCAGAACTCTATAGACAGAGGTTCAGGAATTGCAAGAAGGTAGAGGCAACCACGTGGGTAGAATACGTAACTTTCTTTTGCAGAGCTATGGATGGTTGGGTGAAGGGTAGCAAAGTAGTTACTTTTGAAGCGCTCTATAATTTGTTTGCATGGGTGCACTTGTCTGATAATTGTTTTCCAGAGCTACGCAACCACCTTATTGATAGCAAGTTAACTAACCCTAGGAAGCTTGCTGAGAAGGCAGACCACTGGGTCAGTACCAGGGTCCACAAGGGTCATGTGGGTGACTCTGCTAAAGGTGGGCAGGTTCCCCAGCAAGGGAGTGGGGGGACAAGGGTAAATAGACGGATTCCAGAAAGGGCCCCAAAGCAATTCCCAAGGGAACCAAGGGAAGGGTTCCCAGCCTCTCCCTGACAAGAAGCAAGAGGCCCCAACAGGTAAACCTATTCAGAGGGGTCCTACAAGTGCTTTATGTGTGGTAAAGTAGGCCACTGTTGGTATGATGCACAGTGTCCCCTGACGGATTCCAAAGCACCACCACATGCACCACCCCATCAGATGGCGAGTGTAGCCCTGGGGGTGAGGAGATGGGTGGTCAAGGTGGGTGGGCTCCCGCAAAAATATCCCTTCTCTCTTTAGGAGACTTTGAGATGGTCCCTAAAGCTCAACTGCCTGATAACACTAAAAAATACAGGCAGTGGGTGACCATCAATGGCCATAAAGTGGAGGCTCTTAGAGACACCGGAGCCAGTATGACAGCTGTCAGGCGTCACTTGGTGGCTGAAGCGCAGGTGGTCCCCAATGCATTTTCCCCAGTTGTTGCTGCTGACAACACAGAGAGCCACTGCAAGGTGGCTCAGGTTCCCTTCGAGTGGGGTGGGTCTCAGGTACTCTCCAAATAGCTGTGAGGACAGCCATGCCTGTTGATTGTCTGTTGGGCAATGATTTAGAAAGCTTCCCTTGGGATGAGGTAGAGAAGAAGGCTCATTTGGAGATGTTGGGTCTGCCGAGTGGGAGTGTGTAACCACTCGGTCTATGGCAGCCAGTAAGGGTGTTTAAGAGGTCCTGGACCCTGAAAGTATGGCCCAGGAACCTGCCTTTAAGAGAAGAGGTAGGGTGCACTGGAAACCCGCCCCCATTGTTCCCACGGTCCAGGAGGAGGCAGACCTTGAGGGGGATGTCCTGGAACCTACAGGGGAACAAATTGCTGAACTGGGGGACCTTCCTGAGCTGATTCATTGGCAGCAAGAAGGAGTACCCTCCAGGGAGGAATTCTGTGCAGAGCAGAGGAAGTACCCTTCTCTTGTGGGTTTGCGGCAACAGGCCACGAACCAGGCAACTTGTGATCAATCTGGATCACATTGGATCTACTGGGAGAACAACCTCCTACATAACGTGCCTAACGTTGCTGAGCCTGGGTCAGCCCATGTGCTGGTGGTAGGCCAGCGCTTCAGAGCTTTCCTACTGGGTGTGGCTCATGATGTGCCTTTAGCTGGACATCTGGGGCAGGACAAGACTTTTGAAAGGCTTGTCATCCACTTTTATTGGCCCCAGATGCGGAAGAGTTCAGACACTCATTGTAGGACTTGTCAAACTTGCCAGGGGCTCCTCTCCAACCTTTGCCTGTAGTCAGTATCCCCTTTGAATGAGTGGGCATTGACATTGTGGGGCCACTGGACCCAAAGACAGCCACGGGCAACAGCTTTATCCTGTTCTTGGTGGACCACGCTACACGGTACCCGGAAGCCACCCCGCTCAGGACAGTGATGGCCCCTGTGGTGGGACGTGCATTGATGGGGATTTTCTCCCGTGTGGGGTTCCCCAGAGAGGTGGTGTCAGACCGTGATACAAACTTCATATCTAATTATATGAAGTCCCTGTGGCAGGAGTACGGTGTTACATACAAGTTCACCACTCCTTACCACCCCAAGGTATTGGGCTGGTTGAGAGATTCAACCGGACCCTTCAAGGCATGATTATGGGCCTTGAGGAGCCTATGAGGTGTACGTGGGACGCCCTCTTGCCATGCCTTCTTTTTGCCTACCGTGAGGTGCCTCAGAAGTCCCTAGGGTTCAGTACCTTTGAACTGCTGTATGGACACCCAGTAAGAGGACCTTTGAGTCTGGTCAAGGAAGGCTGGGAGCAATCTCCCAGGAAACTTCCCCAGGATGTATACAGTTACATGCTGGTCATCAGGAACCAGACTAGGTGATTCAGACAACTCGCTCAGGCAAATCTGGAAGCCAGTCAGGAGGAAATGAAGCGGTGGTATGATCAGAATTCCACCCCAATTGAGAGGTAAGGAAAGGTAGTTCTCCCCACATTTCAGCTTGAGGGGACACGTGTTAGACCTGGTACCATTGGCGTGAGTCTCCCTTCCATTTTTTCACAGATGGACTTCTCTATTTTTGACATGTTTGCTGGTTAGACGCTTTGGGCACTGTGATACTGCTATTCAGTGCCACAGTGCAAGTGCTCCCTAAGTTAAATTGATGTATTGATTAGTGACTGCATGATTGGGTTATTTAATTTACTTGTCCGACCCTAGTACAGTGCACCATGTGTGGCCAGGTCCTGTATATTAAATAATGCTGGTGGGCTTGCAGCACTGGTTGTGCCATCCACAGAAGCAGCTTGTAAAGTGTGTAAGCATGGGCGGATTTTGCGAATTGGCAATCCGCGAACTTGCGTATTTACGGATTCGCAATCTGCAAAATCCGCGAACTCTCGTGAATTTGCGAATTTTTTTTTTTGTGTTCGCAAGGGTTTCTGCCAGTTCGCGAGGGTTGTGTACCAGTTCGCAATTGCGAACTTACTTGTCGGCTCGCAACGGCCGCGACTATGTTGTTTCTACGTCTGGTTCATCATCACAGGTTCACAGCACCCTCTGTTTCACCACTGCCACCCTCTGGTACACCCATGCCACCCTCTGGTACATCACTGCCACCCTCTGGTTGGTTTATCACTGTAGATTATAGGGGTGAAAAAAAGCTAGAACACCTGCCCTGCTTCAACTGACATGAATTAATTTGGGGTTGATTAATGTGTCACTGAATTTAAACTTCCAGTCTGGCTGGCACCTGCTTCCTTATCTGTAATTTGCTTTCTGTTGCAGTGCAATTTTTTTTTCACAGGACCTTTGTGGCCTACTTGTAGCTATTCTCTGAGCCTGCTGTGAGGGTCAGAGCAGGGTCATAGAATAGTTGCAAGTAGGCAACTGAACTCTGAAGGGGCCCCTCAGGAAGCACTACAGGGAATGGTTACTAATGATAAGATTGAACTTTTGCACCTGCTGAGTGCTTTCAGTTTTGTCTGTAATTGCTTTCTGTTGCAGTGTAATTTTTTTAACAGGACCGTTGTTGTATACTTGTAGCTATTCTCTGAGCCTGCTGTGAGGGGCAGAGCAGGGTCATAGAATAGTTGCAAGTAGGCAAATGAACTCTGAAGGGGCCCCTCAGGAAGCACTACAGGGAAAGGTTACTAATGATAAGATTTAACTTTTGCTGAGTGCTTTCAGTTTTGCAAAAATCCAAATATCCAGCAGCATCCACAAAAAGTAACCCTTCCAGGTCAAGATCCAAATAAAAGTGACCAGCACATGAAGAAAGCACTGGGATGGGAGGAGCCTGCTGGACAGGAACAGGAAGTTGGAGACTGTGGGGCACTTCCTTCCTCCCACCCCCCCAACCCCCCCCCAAATGGACTCCTTGCAAAGAGAAAGTGCAGGCAAATGTCAACCTGAGGAGTTATTCTGATAAAAATCATAATTTTCAAGGTTTATGCTGCCTGCTGGTGGATTTCTTGTGCAAAATTGCAAATTTTGCAATCTCGCAATTGTGAGATTGTCGCTGCCCGCCGCATCTACGTGTTCGCAAGTGTTTACTCCCGCGAAATTGTATGGTATTCTAGTTGGCAAGTGCGACCAAGCAAAAAATCCGCTTCGCACGGATTTTACGAATTTTCGGCAAGTTCGCGAGAGTTCGCGGATTGCGAATTTGCCGAAAATCCGCGAGCAGAACGGATTTTACGCTCATGCTTAAAAGTGTGTCTCGGGCCTGCCATTGCAGAGCCTGTGTGCAGTCTAGTACTGACATGGCGACTTTGCAAGTGCACCCACTTGCCAGTCCCTAAACCTTCCCTTTTCTACATTTTAGTCACCCCTAAGGTAGGCCCTTGGGCAGGGTGCATTGTATGTAAAAGTTAGGTTATGCCCTGGTGTGTGTGTCATGACCTAACAGTGAATTACAGCCAATTTCGTTTTTCAATCTTGCAAGGCTACCTGTCCCCATAGGCCAGAAAGGATAGTTTGATTATAACATCTTATAACCCTAACTGACCCAGGAACATGGTAGACATTCGAATTTAGTATGCCTGAACTCAGAATGATAAAATACACCTTTTAGTGAAGTTGGTTTTAACATTCTGTGTTTGAAAATACCACTTTTAGAAAGTGGGTATTTTCTTGCCTAACCATCCAGCCTGCTTCTGCTTCCTTGTGTTTTGTATGTATTGTTTGTGAGTGACAGGGGCTGGGGTGGCTACAGGAGACAGGGTGAGTCAGCACAAGGCTTAATAGACCAATCTGCATGTAGATGGGTGGGAGGAGTAGCACCTGGGTCTGAATAGGGCTGTGCCTGCCTTCCACAATACTGGCTCCACCTCCTCTGGTGTATTTGATGACCCGGGTCACCCTGCCAAAGGAAAGAAGGAACCCTGTAAACAAAGTGCTCGAAGACTGCACAGAACTGGTTTGGACTAGGTACAGGCTCCTCTTCCTTCAGAGGACAAAGGATTTTGCAGTATAAATATGGGGACCCAGGCCCCAAGACTTTAGATCACTTCAGGAGCAACAAGACGAACGTCTGCCAAGGAGAAGAAACAAGGAAGCTGTAGGAGTTGGACTGCCCTCCTGCCAGTATGCTGTGTTGCTGGGTTGGCCTACAGTGGTGTCTTCAGTGCCAAGGAGAGGAGAAGGATCTTTTAAAGAACTTTCAACATCTTGCAGAATATTACATATTACTCCAAGGGTTTGAACTTGTGCTTGCCGACTGCTGAAGTCTCATGGACAAAAAATTTCACCACCAGCTCCCCTCTGAGTTTCCTTGCTGGGACTTCTGTCTGCAGAACCCTGCGTGTCACTAGGAGCTGAAAGCGGGACTCAACGAGAAGAAGCGTGTCGCAGTAGCAGCTGTTGCGTTGCATCGCCAGAGAAGTGTGTCGCAGCCGCGTCACCAGAGAAGCGTGCCTTCGTCAAAGCACTTACCCGACGCATCACCGGAGAAGCATGTCGCTGCCGGAGAGGTCACCATCACATCACCAGAGAAGCGTGTCAGGGGCCTGTCGCAGCTCCAAGGTTACAGAGTTCCCGCATGGCCAAGGGCGTGCATGCATTATCTTCAACTATTCACATCAAGGGTGCCATCTTATTGCAGTGCACCGGACTGTCGCATCACGGTGCCATCTTGCTGCATCGTAACCAGAGTGCAGTACGAGAATCAACGCATCACCTCCTCTCCGGTAAGGACCAAAGCGGATCCCCTACTCTGCGCAAGTGTTGAGGCGCGACACATCATCTCCCCCGAAGCAAGGAACTGATGCATCTCCATCCCTGCAAACCTTTTGTTTGTTTTGCTTTACACATCCAGATATTTTTGTGAGAACTATGTTGCACTTATCATCAACTTGAACTAAGTGACTTCTACCATCTTTAAGTCTATTTTGAGTACAGTATTGTGGATTTTTGTAGTTTGTGGTCTTGTGTTAAGTCTATATAAAGAATACCTATTTTTATAAAACCTGTGTTGTGTCCATCTGTAGTGTTTTCACTGTATTACTGTATGTGTTCACAAATGCTTAACACACTGCCTGTGAGATAAGCTAGTGCCAAGCTTCCAAGGGGGTGAGCAGGGGTTATCCAGTAGTGTAATCCCCTTTTCCTGACTTAGAAGCAAGGGTCCCTATTTGGTCAAATGTGTATACCATTGCCAACTAGAGACCCCCGGTTCTAACAGTGATCCTGACAGAAAATATGAAGTGGGGGCCACAAATAGCCAAATCTAAGCTTAAATTAGCCCAGACTACCGGGGGAATTGCAAAATTACTTAGACACGCCTCCTCCAAACCTGCTGGCTCTATAGCAGTGATTTATAAGGTGCAAGCCAGGGGTGCGTAAATATATGGGGCTGAATTATGGGGTCACTGTTGCTGTAGTAATGTGAGTAAAGTAGAGAATAGCTTTGAGGCCGATTTTGAGTCTCCCCTCCAGTACCCCCCTAATCCCCCTAAGGCTGGATCTAGGAATTAGACCAATTGGGGATGGGATTGGTGTAAGACCCCTAACTTTTTGGCGCAGATTGTGGGTGACCCCGAAACTGGCGGTCAACTGATCAGAATTAAAAGAGCTATTGAGTTTCCCGGGTGAAGAAAAAATCCCTTGGTTTGCATACGTCAAGGATGAATGCAGTAGGCTGGGAAAACCAAGTCTTTGGAGTAATCCAGAGGATGTGTGTCTTGCAATCTCACGCTCTGAATTGGTAAAAACCTATCGAATGAACAAACTTGCAGCCGTCCAAGGGAGTTCGACTTTAGGACACTTGACAGCCAAATTTCTATTACAAAAGACAAGTATATTATAGAGCCCTTCCTGGATGATATCCAACCATCCCTGGCAAGGAAATTATATGTCCAGTTTAGATTTGCTACCCTGCCGCTCCGTGTTTTTCCTGTGAATGGTCAGAAACTGCCTTGCGAGGGTGCCCTGCCTGCAACTGTGAGGAAGAGTCAGAGCTCCACGTTTTTTTTTTTTTGCACTGGCTACAAACAAGCAAGGCAGCGCTGGCGTATCCAGCTGTGCAGGAATCTAGTGTTTGTGCACTTTGAAGAGGCATTTAGAGTCCTGAATTTTGACACCCGCAAGCCCATTGTTTTTGCTTTATCTCAATTCTCCATTTCAAGGTGGCGCAGGCGCTGGAATTTTTTTTATCTGTTATCACAGTCGCAAGCGCACACACTGTCCCCATCTGCTAATAGTATCATCTACATTTTTTATCCTTTTAATGTCTCAAATTCTAACCTTATTGATGAACTAAGTTTGTACTCTTTCTTTGTATGCGTATCTTTTTGTCTCTAAGGTGGCTTGTGATACGATTTCCCTGGATCCACCATTTTATGACCCCTGCAAAGCACCTTAACGCTGTTTAAAACCAACTGCACTTGTATAGCCACCAATGATTGGTCCTATTTTGTGCTTGCCTCTTCCTGTTATTGCCTTTTGTAATGCACATATAACGCACACGCACTTTAATGAGGCCATTGGATTTGGACATGTGTCATTGTACATTGTTTTTATGGGATATTAAGGTGATGCACATGCACTTTTCCAAAGACGGATGTATTCATTTTATTCTCTAATGAAATGTATTGTACTGTGCATGTACGTTTATGGTCTTATTGACCGAAATAAAGTTTTTTTCCAACTGAACTGGTATATTCTGCTTTGTTTGCATTTTTGGTGCTGGAAAACTGATTTCTCATTAGTAATACCAAGTTCAATGAGAATCAGTCAAAGTCAGAAAATCTATTCGGTACAGTCACAGTTATTTCTGCTAAATGTTTTTCTGAAGGCACTCTTTACAGCTTTGTTTCTCAAACTGTACAAAACGGGGTTGGCAAACGTAGTGACATTCATGAAAGTTAAATTGAATAATCTGTTTTTATCCCACGAAAAGCTGGACTGCGGCCGTAAATATATAAATAGAACACATGTATATGATAAAATTACCATACTGAGATGTGAAGCACAGGAATAAAAAGCGTTAACTCTCCCATCCCTGGTCCGTATTTTCAGTATTGCATGAACAATGTAAATATATGATACCAATGTAAGCAGGCCGGGGACATTGAATGTTAGAGAGCCAATCAGCTGAAACACTGATTCATAAATATAGTATATCGACGTGCAGTTTGAGGCCAGTATGATCACTTGTGCAACATCACAATAGAAGTGGTTTATCACATTCGACTCACAGTATGGCAGTGAAAATACTAACACAGTCTGTCCCAGTGAAGACACAAAACTGATTATTAATAGTATCACAAGAAACGTCCTGCAAATAGTGCCAGTGATGATGAGTTTATACCGTAAAGGATTGCTCACAGCTACATAGCGATCATAAGCCATAACCACCACCATGAAAAGTGACCCACTGCCCAAGAAAATAGTAAAAAACATCTGGACAGCACATCCATTCGAGGAAATTCTGTAGTTCCCAGTGAGAAAGCTGACTGTCAGTCTTGGCAACACAGTCAAAGTGGTGCCTAATTCTAGAAAAGTAAAATTCCAGAGGAAGAAGTACATAGGGACATGAAGCCGACTGTCAGCTATTATTATTGTCAACAAAGCAATATTTTCTAGAAAAAGTACCCAAAAAATTAGGGAACAAATGACAAACAGCAAGATGTGAAGCTCTTGCATTGTTGAAAATGCCAATAAAACGAATTCTGTCACTAGACTCTGGTTTCCTCTTTGCATTTTATCTGTGGAGAGAAAAAGAAATGAAAATTGAAAATACAACATTTAACCAGTCTGGGTTCAATATTTAAGGGTATGAGAAGTTGCGAAATTTTTTCTCACAATCGCCACATATTTTGCGCAAAAACTACAAAAAATGGCAAAGGTTTTGAAAGTCTTTTAAAATTGGACTTTGGATTGCCGAGACACTCGTGAGAAAAAACATTAGGCAAGGTCTGCACTTGTATGCGAAATGTTTGTGAATTACCAGAGCTACGCGGTTTCTGAGTACTTGTGAGAAAAACCGAAGCAAGCCTTACAGTTGCTTACACTAAGTTTTCAAGTTTCCAACACCAACTAACAATCACTTTAGAAATGTACGCTAGTGAATGGGGCTAAGAAAGACTGGGAATTCTGCATACTTCAAGAAGCCACAGTATCGAGAAATCTATTAGACTATTCTTGCTTAACTAAAACGTCACACACACCTAGTGGCAGTATATTCAATGTATACAATAATGATTGCTGGATCTACTAGTAACAGCACAACATCTGATTAGTTTTACCTCTCGTACATATATTAGCGATAGAATTAAAAGATATAATGTCAGAAAAGTGGACCCTTGTTTCTTCATATTATGTTATAAACTGTTGGATCTGGCCCTCTCTACAGGGTCACACCCAAACCTTTTTGCCTTTTACTCTCCACTTTTATTTAAATTCTTTTTTGTTGGCCCTAGGGCTCTGTGCACTTTACCACTGCTAATGAGTGCCAAAGTCCTTGTGCTCTCTTCCGAAATCTCAGTCAAGTTGGACTATACCCAATTAGCATATTTAATTTACTTGTAAGTCCCTTGTAGAGTGGTATACCGCATACCCGGGCCTGTAAGTTGAATGCTATCAGTTTGCCTGCAGCACATATTGTGCCACACATCTAAGTAGCACTCTGAATCTTTCCCCAGGCCTGCCATTGCAGCTTGGCAGCAGTGCCTCACTGCCATGTAGACTTGGAAATAAAATCCTCTTCCAAAGCATTAAACTCCCCTGTTAGTACATATAAGTCACCCCTAAGGTAGGCCCTAGGTAGCCCATAGGACAGGGTGCTGTGTAACTGAAAGGTTGGACACGTACTTTTAAGTTTTACATGTCCTGGTAGTGAAAAACTCCCAAATTAATTTTTCACTACTGTGAGGCATACTGCTCCCATAGGATAACATGGGGGATTCTTGATTACATTTAATTAGCTTCAATTCCTAATTGAGACGAGGTAGATATTTCATATTCGGTACCTATGGACTTATAATGATAATCTCTCTTTAATGGTAAAGTAGGATTTGTCATTACAATTGTGAAAATGCCACTTTTAGAAAGTTGGCATTTTTCTGCCCTTCACCAAAGGGGTACTCGACCTCGTAGAACTGTCTTCGACTACAACCCTCTGCTTCATCCCACTGGAGGTTTTCGACTTCCATTTCGGCAACGATGTCCAAAGATACAAATACGCACTGCAGCTTTGATCCACGACCATCTGACGATGATGATTTTCTCTTCGGACACTGCTGCAGCCTTGCCCCACTGAACTTCTACTTTATCAGACATTTTTCTTTCAAAATGTTATAATTTTGAACTGGGCTTCATTGTGGTCAGCCTTAACTTCCAACTTTGACCCGGTCTCGCACGACCAGATGTCGGCGGTTGGTCCTTTGATCTTTTAAGCGCTATTTTGAACTTTACACTTTAAAAAAACAGAATTCCAACTCTACTTATTGGATGTTTGTCATTTTGGTATCAAATTATTAATTAAAATGTACTCTATGTTTCTAAATTGGTTGAGTATTTTTCTTGGATTGTATTTTACCTTATTGTTGCTGTTTGTGTGCTGCATAAATACTTTACACATTGCCTCCAAATTAAGCCTGACTGCTTTTTGAGCCAAGCTACCCAGGGTTAAGCACATGTTAATTTAGTGAGTTTTGTGGCTCACCCTGCAAGGGATTGTGGCTGTTGCTTGACCAGGGCTCACACCTTAGTAAACCAACAACCCAATATCTCACAATCACCAACATGACAAATTATTACCCAGCCAAATTATTTAATCATTTATGATTTTTATGCTCTGGTCAGAGTTTGTGAGCTTCTTTTTACAAACAATTAGTAGGATATTTCAGGAGAATGCTAATGATGCACTAGGAAGTGGAAAATAAGTTGAATATCCCTTTTCCAGTTATTTGCTGACAGATGAATGCCCTCATACTGGATCAAACATGTACAGAATAAGGTACAAGGATCTTAGCAGGCTACTAGTTGGATTTTATGGTTTTGGTGGAAATGGGTGGTGGCCATTCTGAAACATCAGTTGGAATATCTGGCTAGCAAATAAATGCCTACAAAGCCTTAACAATGCCGGTTCTAGAGCAATAAGTAATGGTCAAATAGATTCATGTTTAACGAAGGGTTTTATTAGGAGTTTGACGAAAGACTAAGCAGCAGGTACATAGAGGCTAAAAGTTCCTTTGAAGCAGGATAATTAAAATAAGTGTGAAGTTGACTTTTCATCTCAGATATCAGGGATGGCATTCCAGATTAACTAATCTTGTTAAGATTAACCCTAAATATTGCAATCAGCTACGCTACGGAATGGCCATTACCTTTCAGCTGTCTGTTGTCAGGTTTGATAAATAGTTGGGATAAAGGTCTTTTGACTAATATACCAAGATGCAGCCTTCAAGGGTCTTGTAGGTCTGGCACAGAGTTCTCGTTGTCCTTGATAGGATATCAGCATAGGGTTTTCAAGGCAGCCATGAGGTGTCACAAACCAAAAATGAGGCATAAATGATCACAGATTCTGCATTCTTTGAAGCTTCAAGGGCTTCTTTTAACAAGCCATTGGACCACAGGGTATGTGGGCAAAAATTCCAGCATCATTACTTTATGGCATGGAAATAATTGATATGAAAAGGTGGAGCTTCATGAATGCAACAGAAGGCAAAATTCTACGTAGTCTTGCGTCTGTTAATACAGCAAGCTCTACAGCCGCCCTTAGACAGGAATTCGGCTTACGTAGTAGCTGGGTTCAAGGCTTATCGGGAATTGTGCGTTGGGTTTATAACTTGGCAAAGGGAGATCCTGGCACTTTAAGGTACCTTATAAAAACTGAGTTATTGGGAAATTTTAGAATTGCTGCCGATCTTTTGCAATTGGATGAATCAGTTCTATTCACTCTAACGGCATATCAGCTGAAATCTACACTGAAGTTGGCCTCCTGGGAATTAGGTTTTAGATTGGATAGGGAGGCTTGTATGGCGAAGAAAGGTATTACCCCAGCTATAGACTCTTGTCTAATGAGGTAAGCTCAACCATATGTTGTTTGGAATCTCCCTCACGGAGTCCGGTGTTTACTGTTTCTATTGAGGCAGGATTTACTTCCTTTAAACTCTCTAATGTCCAGATGGTATGGCACCTCACCGTTATGTGACTTCTGTAATAGCAATATTCAGGATATGCATCATGTTATTTTTGTGTGTCCGGCCCTAATGGTGCATAGGCGTAAGTGGTTAAAACCTATTTGTCTTCATTTGAGTATTCTTTCAGCTACTACCTTCCTTGCTGCTATTTACAACCCTCCTAATGAAATGTTCTGTTTTAAATTGTATAACTTTTTTAAATGTTTCTTAGGGATATATTAGAAGGTTACAAATGTCTATTCATGTCTAAACTATCTATCTTTTGTTGTATCGTGCTCAGGATTATGGGGTCGATTAGGATCGCGGACGGACTTGAGTCCGTCCGCGACCCCTGAGGAGGAGGGAACGTCCGCATGGGCTGCGGCGTTCCCTCCGATCTGATTAGGATGTGACCGCCAGGGTGGCGGTCACATCCTCTATCTCTAACATTGCGACGGGTGCAGCTTCAAGCTGCACCCGCCGCAATGTAAAAAATGCATGCACAGCATTTGCGTGCACAAAGCGGCAGGCACCGCGCGGTGCCTGCTGCATTGTGCATGCAAATGCAGGGGGGTACCATAGGTACCCCCCATGTGCACCCACCACCACCCCTTCACCCAGGGGGCCCGCAACGGGCCCCCGAAGTGAAGGCCCGTATGCTTTTCCATGGCGGCAATGCCGCCGTGGAAAAGCATATTTACACACACATCATAATATGGCGGACGGTGTCTCATGGACACCGCCTGCCATGTTATAGCTTTTCCGCCGCGGTCGGAAGCTGACCGCGGCGGAAAAGCGGCGGAAGGAATTCCAGACCCACCAGCCATCCTAATTTGGCGGTGGGTCTTTGGAGTCTCCGCCGCGGTTTTTCCGCATCCTCCAGGCCGGCGGACACTTCCGCCGGCCCGGAGGATGCGGAAAAACCGCCATCCTAATCGGCCCCTATATGTTATTGTATTAAATTTGTTAAGTCTTTTATGTGGATCTCTTATGAGTTCCAAAATCATAAATAAATAAACTTGAAACTTGTGTGGGCAAGTGATCATGTGTGAGGGGAATGATCCATTGCTTAATCAGCAGTGTCTATTTATTATCCACATTGAAAGAGTGGCTAAGAAACTATGAAGTTGCATCACTTGCTGGGCGTCAGAGATTGTCATTGCACAACCCTAGCTGAGAAGCATTGGCTGCTCAAAGATTGGGAAAAACACTAGGGAATGAATTATGAGATTTACAGAGAGGCAATGACATGTAAATTATGATTGTGTAGGGAGGTAGAGTGTATATGAAGAAATGAGATTTCAGTTTTTTCGACTTCACAGCAGTTCAGATTTTTTAGGGGATTCTGTTCCATATCCTTGTAACATAAACTGGGTAGGTCTGTCTTAGATTTATTTATTTCTTCCATATGTTCATTTCCAGTGTGACACTATCCTGGCTCCTGATTTAGTGCAGTCCTTATGAGGTGGTTAGTTTGATGACTAGGTATGTAGGGTACTTTTCTGTTGGCCTGTTAAGTGGTGGAGCTTTCCTTGAATATAGTGCAGGCCTTGGATGGAAAAACAAAGCAATTTCTTCAATGTCCAATTCGGTTTTAGGGCCTAACATAGCACAGAAACGGCATCAATAAAAACCACGGACAAACTCAGAACAATTCCTGAAGAGAAGGCTCTGCAGCTCTAGTCCTCCTCGACTTGTCGGCGGCATTTGACACTGTCGATCATGCAACTCTCATTGATCGCCTAAAACAAATAGGCATTACTGGCAAAGTACTTGACCTACTTAGTTCCTTTTTATCTGACAGGGAGCAGTCGGTTATGATGGAGAATGCTACATCTAAATGTTTCTCTCTCCCCGGACCCCACACACACCCCTCACCCACACACTAACCCATATCTACACTAATTTGGCATTGTATGCAACTTCATTCCATTTCTCACTTCCAGATTGCAACTTTGACTCTCTCCGTCTCCAGGATTGTCTGTTATTTTTGTCCTCCCAACCTTTCTGCCATTATATCCATCTAGGAACAAACTTGATGTTGAAATAACAAAATGACCATCATGTTTCATCTCTCTCAGTCTTTTTCATAATATAAACCTGGAGGAATCAACTTGGTGCCCCAAAACAAACAAATATTTACCACTGTCAATTCCCATTTGTAAGCATTTTCATTCACTTGTACAAAATACGATCACTATTAATTTTACCCTTCCATTATTTTTCTGAAATTACACCATCTGTTATTGCACACGCATATTCATTGGGCCAGTCCCCCTCCTGTCGCTTCTCCACATTGCTCCATTCACTCACACAGTTATCAACTAATGTAGACAACTAATCTGCAACTTTGTTCCTGATCCAGGCAAATATTCAACATCAAAAGTAAATTCCTGCAAGCTGATGATCCAACTCTTTATTTTGCTTGACACTGCTTCTAAGCTCTTCTTCACACAAATGTATTCAAGTGGTTTGAGGCCAGTATGTACTTTAAATGTGTTACCCCGAATGAAACTCATGAACGTATTCAAAGCCCAAAACACGTCCCAGGCCTCTCTCTCTATAACAGAGTAATTAACTTTGGCCTCTCATAAGGCATTCGAGGCAAACTTTATGGTGTCAGACAAACCTTATAGTCTCTTCACCTGACACATTTTCCTGTACTAGTACAGCCCCAGTCATTTTGAGTTTACATCAGTTGCAATAATAATGAGTTTCTGCCCAGGAACAATTTGTGTTATGGGAACATATGACAAACACTTTTACATCCTCAACCTCATTATTGCATGTCTTGACCCACGCAAAAGTCTCTTAGTTCTTAATCAATCTACTCATATGATATCCTAAATTGACAATAATCCTCCTGTAGAATTCTACCATTCCCAAAAAATGAATGCAATTCCTCTTTGTTTTTGGGAGCAACCAGACCCAAAATTGTGTGTATTAGCACGTCTTTATATTCCACTCCCTCAGCAGTCACTCTTTGACACAAGATGTTGGTTTCTATACATCCACACTTGTATTTTTTCATTGTGACACTGGACTGGCTTAGGGCCATTTGTTTTCAATTATTTGCAAAAGCAAGGCCTTGGTGCGATAGTCTGGACTACGTTGTCCACTCTAGTCTGTTCTTCATCCCAGCAATGTAGGTCAAAGAGACCCAGCAGAGAAGACTAGTATAAGCCAGTATCTAACATCAGCAAACCAGGCTTAGGATGAGCAGCGAGTTTAGGTCTTTTAGTAGGCCAGGCTCAGCAGCAGAGAATGATTGGAAGAAGAAAGGAATCAGGGAGAGAAGGCTAAGTGAAAATTTCAAAATAGTAGAAAATGCAGCAGAAATCTAGCAATGTGTAAATACATAGGCACCCAAAACTCCTAGAAAGGAAAGTTTGAAACTACCTGTACCATAAACACTGCAGTGCTCTACACAGCAAGGAACCAGTTATGTCTATTTCATTTTCCCTTTTAATAGAAAATGTAAAAATTATATAGCAATTTTAAAAATATGATAATTATGTGTGTAGATTTGGGTGCAGATGGACATTGCAATTTGTTTTGTTCTACTGGGTCTACAGCTGTCCATTGCTTGCTACAAGTGGCTGTAACATTTTGAGCTACATTTCCTAATGATATGGCTTTTATGGCATTCAAAGTGTTTTAATTACTGCCCGATGTGAAAACTGGTAGGACCCCACCCACTTAAAACCCTGCAGTTGGCACATGGATGTGGAGTGCATGGCAGGCAAAGGCCCTATTAGATCCAATGCCCTGCCTGTGAATCACACATATCTTTGTAGGTCGCTTTGCCTTTCCAGGCCCAGTCTTAGAGGTGAGTGAGTTAAAGAAATCTCAAGCCAGATGCCTGACTCTGGCTCATCTCAAAGCCTCTTGGACCCTCGAATCCACAATGTGTTAAGCTTTCATGTGGCATCTCTCTCTCCCCCATTCTAACCTAATGCAATGAATGACAAAGTTGTGAACGGTATGAAATGGGTACGGGAATAACATATCTATCTAGAAGCTGAAAGCAGAAAATCTAGGATCATCCTCAGCTTCCCCGCTTTTCAAATTGGATGATCCAAAGCAAATATTTGATTTCAACAAGTCTCCTTTTTCTTCATTATCACATTTGAGAGTACTATCAAATGCAAAAATTCAAGAAGAATGCTGTACAAAATACTTGTCTTTGGTTTAAATTAGAATGATGCTCCATCTATAATAAGAATCTAGGCCACAAACATGGTGCACATCACATCTGACTCACCTCTCATTTCACTAGTGGTGTTGTCGTTGGGGCTAGGCCTGAATATTTTTAAGTTTGTGTTTTACAGGTATCACTTTTATTAAATGCCTCCCTACACAGTGATACAATCTGAAGTACTAAGGAGAAAAGCTTCCACATAATAAAGATAATGTATTGTTTTGAATTTTTGTGTGACTCAATGATGTTTTTGCTTGATGCTTTTGCAAACTTTACATGCCAACTATTTTGATGGCTCAGCTCATGCACAGGCTGTTAGAGCTATGCCATCCTTGAGCTCGGGTTTGACTTAGCTGTCTCTCTTAAAAAGTTGGTTTATTCACCTTTACCCAGTCTGTAGCAACAGTGACTTCATGATGTCAATGTTGCTGCAGACATCCAATCCAACTGATTTTTCCAGCCCAAGATGCGCCTAAGGATTTATTGTGGGGTGTCCCACCCCATACTCCCCTCTTAAAACTACGTCCTGCATGAATGGTTTGTACCTGAGTCTGGTGTTATGCATTTGGCTCTAAATATACTTTTATATCCTTTTACACTAGCCACCCCAAAATTTTGCACCATCTTACTGAGAAATTGATTTGTGAGACTGCAAATCTATTGTTGTACTCAATTCTACCCTAAAAGAATCCCTTCATCTTTATGGGATAACCTCCATAACAATCTGGGTGTATCTCTGTCTCTTTAAGAATAACATTTTTATTAAACAAATCTTTTTAGCACCTTAAAAAAAATAATAGTTAATCTCAAGCATGAATCAAACATGATCTCAATCTCTATGATATCAATATTCACTACATCTTTTGGATAAACTATATCAATATCATTCACCTGCAAAACTATTTCATCACAAATTTCAATGCCTGAACAATTTCCATTTTTCTTTAACAATGTGTTGCATCTGCAACACAGCAAGTAATGCCCATTTTCCCACACTTGTTGCATATCTCTTTTATAGGAGGACACTCTTTATAGTTGCCAATATGTCCTGTCTGTCGACAACAAAAACATTGTTATTTGAAATTGCCATCATTACCATCAGGACCATTGCTGATTTCTCCTTTCTTTACTTTTACAACATTTACCACATCTTTGCTTTATATATATTTCTTAATTTCCTTTACACAAATCAACATATCTTCCATTTGTTTACCCACAACTAGCTCTAGCTCCATCTGTGATCGTTTACCAAAATGGTAGCGCTCCAAAATGGTGCTAACACAGGAAGGAAATGCATGTCCAATGTTGTATGCAAATATAAAAAACATTTAAACAACTACAATCGTCTATACTTAAATCTGAAATATCTCCTGTCCCTCTGAACCCAAACAATGTTGCAGTAGTGCAACGTTCCTTTCCAATTCAATGTTTGGTCCACATATTGCTGCATGACACAATGATATACATTACCTAAGTCTCCTTGCACTAGTCACAGTGTGTGAATCACTGTTAACCACAGCAACCCACTGGTATTGTATGAATCACTGCAAGATCACCAAAATGCATTCCTTGCACCAGCCTCAGTTAGTTTATGGATCAAAATGTGACCAAAGCAATCAACTGTTAGTGTGTGTATCATTGTTAAAGTGCAAGTTCAGTGTAACTTCTATGTTACTCCTCAGTCATATCCATAGATGGCTCTGGCTCTGATCATCCACAGAAAGAGCAGAAAAGCAGGATAATATAGCATGCCAGGGAACTCCCTCCCAAAATGCAGCTTCCAATTAGATCATGAGTGTGCCAGAGGACCTCCTCCTACACTTAGCTGCTGATTTCCCCTTCGAAAGTCTTTTTTTTGCTCTCCATTTTATTTTATTTTTTTACTGAAATTACATCTGAATAAAAGCCAGGAAATTTGTGTGGCACTTCCTTTCCCATTTGTGGGAACACGCAATACTTTCCTGACCACACAACATTGATTTTCACCCTCCGCAAGAGACCTCCGACTTCCTTGCGGTCAGCCTCATTCACGTCTGGCACACACAGAAGACTGTAACTTCTTCAAGGACCTGTTAATCCATAAGCTGGATGGTTGAAAACAGGCGCACAATAAGTTTAATCAAACTGTGCGCGGCAGTGTAATTTTTTTGATGCAGCGGAGGTGCAATCGGTGCTTTACACTGCTCTGTATTTACAAACTGATGCATTGGCCCCAATGTGTCAATTTGTAGAGGCCAGCATCATAATATACCTGTGCCAGGTATAATGTATGCAGGGTAGGGGTTCCCACGCCAAAAGTCATGTAGAACTGATGCAGTGAAATTTAAAACTTTTCACAGCGCCACTCCACAACTCGACTGCGTCAAAATCCCTATGCCTTCTCAAACTAGGCATAAGGATTGATGCAGGGCTTTTAACATGGGACTCGTCTCTGTGTTCTGATGCATTGCTGGAGTTGTGTCAGTCTTAGGACTAACTCCAGTAATACGTCACTTTAGCACCAAAAGATGTATCAGAATTTCTGACGCATCCATGAATCCTTCGTAATTCAGCACATCCATGACGCGTTAGGACATTTTCAGCAGATGCAAGAAATCTGACGCACCAATGTATCAGTACTTGTAAATATGCTCCATAGTTTGCTCAAACCTATTGGACAAATTGGTATAAAGGTTCACTACCCTGTTCCAGACTTTGCCATGCATGGAGCTACATGACAAGTTACATGCCTTTATTCCACATTGATGATCTATTCTTTTTTCCTCCCAAACAATGTAGTGCATATTCATGTCTCTCACAGAATACTTGCGTGTTGAGTAGTCCCTGAATGCTACTTGTTGCCCGTAGTCAGTGTGAAATTGCACTCAGCACAAATGAGTATAGGCTGAGAAGTTGAAGCAGGGTCATTTATCTAAGACATGACACCCCAGCCACTGCTCAGGCAACAGGCATCTCAAACAAATAGCAAAATAACCAGCCTCTAAGCAGTGAGTATTCTGTAACCCTCATTACCTCCTCGTAAGTCTTCCTTGTCACATGACTAACAAAGCAAGCTTCAGCTCCACACCAGAAACCTCCAAAGCAAAGAAGTCAGTCTCCCATGCCTCCCATCCCTTCCCAATATGGCCGACCCAGTTCACCCATGACCTCTATAAGAGGCGGGTCTGCCCAACCCATCAGCCTGTTTTTTTGGTTCTGCCCTGCAGGTCCTCCAAAACATCGGGTAAGTTGGGGCGAGGTCCTGCTCCAGCAGGTCCCAGGGCCCTGTGGGGAGGCGCTGCTCTAGCGGGCTCACACGCTGGTTCCACCACCTTCTGGCCCTTGCTCTACCATTTGGGTTCCCGCTCTACCCTGGCGGGCCATGGTGGTTGCGGGCTCTTGGGATTTGGCTCGCCCCCCCTTGTAGTTTGATGCCCAGCTATAGCGGGCTCTGGGGTTTGGGCTTTGCCGTTTGGCAGCCCGTCTCTGTGGGCTCTGGTGGGGAGTAATTCCAGCGCTGGTCCCAGGGGCGGCTGCGAGCTTCACTTAATGTTGGGGAGAAACAGTTCCGGCCTAGGGCCCGACTCGACCTGCTGATGCTACCATTTCCCAGGCTCCCGCAGCTCTTGGGTCGGGTCTCTTTCCCTCTGTATCGGGGGTGGGCATCCTATGGTTCCTTCTCCTCCCCCATGTCTGGTGGCATTTCTGCCCGTCTCTAGTAGGTTCTGGGGCATGGGGTTGTCATGGTTGGCCCTGCGCGCTCTCGAGGCTGCCTGTCACTGCCTGCTCCTGCAATTGTGTTATCGATATTCGGACTTGTGGCCCTTTGAATTAGGAGCAAGACCATTCCCTTCCAGCTCCGGGGGAGGCTGCTCACACCTGCAGTCGGTTATCACCATGCTGACGCTCATTTGGATTATTTGTTATCAGGTCTCCTCATTGTATCTTGTTTTTGCTTCTCTGGCTCCTGTGATGGGCTGCTGCCACGGCCTCTGTCGGTTCCTGTCCTTGCGGCATGACGCGACTTCACACGTTGCTCTGGTGCAGGGTCGGCACTGGGACCGTCTTGCGGGCAGCTCCCTTCGGAGCTTTGACACGGCAGCTGGAGTGGAGGGCCCTGCAGGCGCTGCTTTTGCCGAAGTGGCGCTTGGACCCCGATTGCGGGAGTAGGCTGCACTGCGTATACTACGATGTCTTTTGTGCCTCCCCTTCACGCACATTATTCTCTTATTATTACTACTGTCCCACATTGGTTCACTGCCTCCAACATGTGGGTTGTGTTTCAATATGTATTGTGCATTTTCCGGTTCTGTGTTTACTGGAACTGTGTTATGCCTTCCTGCTTTCGGTCCAACTGTTTGTTGACGGTCGTTTGCTCCCTCGCATGCGCACCTCGTTGGTCTCCCGCAGTGGGTTGCGTCCCTGGTTTTACAACTGTCAGTGGGCGAGTGTTGTTGTGCTCTTGTCTTGGCTCGGTTGGGTCCTGGTGTCCCAGTCCTGTTTTGCGGGTGGAAAGTACTCTTGGTGAGTGATCTATATCTTTATTTGAAAGGATTCATGGAGGTGTTTTCTGCCTCCGTTTCCTGCGGTATGTCTGTTTTTTGCCTTGTCACTTTCAGTCGAGGTTATGCTTAATTTTCCCTTTCGGGGTGCGTTGGGTTCCCCTGTTATGCCTTTTGTTGCTGGACCTGCTTCTTAGGCTGTGTGTTTATGGGAGGGGGTGAGGATGTGGCCTTGTGGCTAGAGCGGTCAGCCCTGAGGCTGGGGTAGCTGGTTCGTGTCTCGGCTGCGACGCTCAACATCCGGTGATTCTTGTATTTTGCTAGATGTTCTTTCCCTGCTTTCCAATGCTCACTGTCGACTGGGTCCTCTACATTTCTTTATTTTTTGCCTGCCGGTCATTCCTGACTTTGCGTTGTGGTGCGGTGTTGTGATTTTGTTTTCTTACAGCAGCGTCATGGAGTCTGGTGTACGCTGTCACATGCACTGATTTACGCGGCCTTTGGCCCTTCTGGAGGTTTCTGCCGAGTAGCTTTTGCTATATGGTTCATCTTGTGCCTCTAGTACACTGCTCCCACAGGACTGGGGTTATTACCCTCCTATTGCTGTCTGGTGTCCCAATGTGGTCCATGTTCCTGCATTCATTCAGGTTGTGGGTTCCTGTCTTGGTGTTTGCCGGGTACCTTGGGGGGTATAGTGCGGGGCAATGGCTTTGTCTTGTTGGCTGTGTATTGCCCCTGTCTCCTTCCATTTTGTGTTTTTAGGCCTGGGGTCTGTTCGTCCTGTATGCGCCTGTTCCCGCCTGCTCTCCATGGGGTGCAGGGTCTGACCTGCTCGGGCCCTGGTTGGTCACCCACCTGGGGCTTTCCGGGGCTCTTGGCGCCTGCAGGTCTGAGGGGGGCGTGTTGCTGTTGGCACATGTCCGTCCTTCTCTGGGCTGCGTCTGTAGTCTCTGATTGGGATTTTTTCTTCTGCTTCTGCTCCTTCAGGCTTGCCCTCTCCTGTCCGAGTCCGCGCTCTTGGTTTCTTGTCCAGGTTCTTGGCTCTGCATACGGCTGCAGGGGTTCTTGTCTGGGTCCTGCTTCTCCTCTGCACCTGACCTTTGTCCACCTACTGCCGCGCCTCTCAGTTGTTGGTCTTGGCGGTCTCCCTGGTGCTCCTCCGGGGGGGCCTGGTCTGGTGGGGACTTGAGGCCCTTCCTGTTCCTGGCGATTCTCCTTGATTTTTCCTCTGGCCCCCTTCCTTTTGGTTGGGGTCATCCTCTGAAGGTGTCCTGGTGCCTTGTGGGCTGACTGTGCATTGCATAGTCCTTCTCTTAGGGGCTTGTACCTTCCAGTCGTTCTCACAGACTGCTGGTCCATCCTGGGTTCTGGTTCAGTTTCCTCTTAGCCTGTTACCATGAGGGGACTTTTCTCTGTCCTGCACTCTGTTTCGTTGGGCGGTGGTTATGTCTCCACGGTTTCAGTGCAGTCTGTGTTGGTGGTTTCTGTTCTCTTCCCTTTCCTTTTGGTCACGGGTCGGGCATGCGATACCCCCTGCTGGGTGTTGCAGCCCTTTCCGGCCTGTGGAGCTGGGGGGCATGCTTGGGTTCCCGGTCGCCCTGTTGCAGGGTTCCTGGTCTGGTTTCTGGCGGCCTCTCCTTGCCGTGACTGGAATTTGCCCTGCCCTGCGGGGGGTTCTCTGGTGTATCTTCTGGACAGGATTTCTCCTGCCTCGTTCTCCGGGGGATTGGCCAAAAGGGGCTGGGTTGGCCCCTTTTGGCATGGTTTTGCTGTCCTTGACAGGGTCTCCTTTGTTCAGGTTTCACTGTGGGTCCCCGGTGGTGGCTCTCTCTGCCTTCTCGTCCCGGCTTCCGGTTCTGCGCTTTCCTCTGGTCCCTATGCTTTCGGGCGTCTGTGATTGTCTTGCCTGGGCGGGGTATTTGCCTTGTTGGTGGTGCCCTCCTGGGCTGCTACGTGTGTTGGGCCATGGAGCTATGGCTCGTCGGTGCGTATATCGCTTCAGGGGGCATGGCTTGCTCTGGTTCAGGATTTGCCTCCTAACCCATCTTTCGCCTTTTCCCATGTTGGTGTGTGTTTGGGTGGTGCCTCTACTTGTCCGGGGTGACTGGGTTTGCCTGGCTACCGTTCCCCCTGTGGGGACCTTTGATCCATGTGTGGTCTTTGGATCCTTTCTTCCTTACACCTGGTTTTGGATGCATCTCTGTGACTGGATGGTTGTGGTCTCTGCCTATTACCCTGTTAGTTCTGTGGTATGGACCTGGTTTCTGGGGCGTACTTTTAGGTACTGTAGCCTGCGGGCTCGGGCTTGTTCCCTGATGTTGTTGATGTTGCTCGGGCTCGTTCGCCCAGCTCTTCTGTCATTCTCAACTTGGGTGTGTTGCTGCCTGTGGCCTTGCCTCCCTGTGGGCTCCTGTTCCTTTCAGCCCTTCCTTGTTCAGCTGTATCGGGCCTGGTTGTTGGTTGGCTGTATGGCCTCCGGGGTGCTCGCTTCGGCGGCTCGCTTCCTCCTTGTGGTACATTGCTGGGACGTTTTGCTTTGCCCCTGGGCGGGGAGGTGTCACTCCTCCGTGCTCCTTTCCCCTCCCTACTGGGTTCTGTATGCTTTCTTGGGCATGGTAGCCCCTGGTGGGCTTTTGCTTTCTGGTGGCTGGGCCCTGGGCCTGGTCCCTTCCACTCTTCGAGCTCCATGGACGGCCTCCTGGGTTTTCCGTTTCTTGCAGTTGACCGGTTGGTTTCCCTTGATGTCCGGGTCATTCCGGCGGCTTCCTGGGTCTTTTTGCCTTGTGCCTGCCTGGTTTTTCTCTTTTAGTGTCGCTCTCCCTTCCGGGGGGGTCCTTTGTGCGACTGGGCTCGGTCTCCCGCCTGTTTCTTTCACAATTGCGGGTGGGGCTTTGGTGACCTTCATTTTTTGTTCGGTTGGCTTGCTGAGTTCCTTTTGCACCTCTATCCGTTCTTGAAGCTCCTGCAAGTATGTTTGATTGCGTCTGGTTCCGCTGTCCCGTTCCCCTGATGGTTTCGGCTGTCTCCTGGTTGGTGGTCCTCCCTGCGGTGTTGCTGTGTTTTGGGCGGACTGCATCTCTTTTCTGCTGTGGCTTGTTGGGTCGCTGTGGTGGGATTGCCCTCTGTTTCTTCGGTTCCACTGTCTGGGCTTTTTCTCCCCTCTCGCTTTTGGCTGTTCGTTGGGCAGTCTTGGTGTGTTTGGTCTGGCTTGCTGCTTTCTGGTCTGGGGCCTATTTGTTGCTGCTTTTGACTCTGTGCCCTCTCTGTCCTCTTTTGGCCATTGGTTCGGGCGGATTTTTTGGAGACCCTACGTGTCTCGGGGGTCCTGGTTTTCGGCCCTCCCGGTGTCTCTTTCCTGGGCTGGTTCTTCCTGCTCGTGGTTGCCTCTCGCTTGGGTGGTTCTTCCTGCTCGTTGTTGCCTCTCTCTTGGGTGGTTCTTTCACTCGTCTGGTGTTCTGGGTTTGCTTAATAAAACGTTCCGGGATACACAATCACAATCACAAATAAAATCTTCAAAATGCAGAAAATAGTGCACTATGATGAGCATGTACACATGATTCACGCCTAACATTGCTGTCCAGACAAGCATCTCTCCCCTGAATTGAGAATATTACTGGCTATATCCAGTATTGGTAACTCTCTACTAAGCAACAATAGATTAAGCGCTTATACATGAGATGCAGCCTTCTTCTTAGTAAGTGTGGTCAAAAAATCCGTTCCGCTCGCGGAAGTGGCGGATTTTCGGCAATTTCGCGATCCAGTTAACAAGGCAGGTGCTCGAGTTGAAGCTAAGTTTGTAACCATTTTAGAATGGCGCCGGCAAGCTGCCAGAGTTGAAGTTGCTTACTTGTAAGTTGCATCTTCAATTCTGGCAGCTTGCCAACGCCATTCTAAAATGGTTACAAAGTTAGCTTCAACTCGTGCACCTGCCTTAACTTTGTAAGTGCTTCCTGTGGACCAAAAATTAAACCTCAACAGGAAGCACTTACAGATATAAATAAAGCAGGTGCCCGAGTTGAAGCTCAAATTCAGTAACGTTTTAATCAGCTCAAAACATTAGTGAGCACGGTCGAGGCTGGGCAAGTGTGCCTTAACCCCATATCTGCCATCGAAAATTAGCTGTAATATTCGAGGGAGGTCTTTGCATCCATGAGTTTCGCGAGCGCAACCCCCGTGTAGTTCCTGTGACCAGGAGGCTGCTTTCTCCTCACTTGCTGCCCTGCTCACTCTCTGACCTTATACACACGAGGAATGTGACACGCATAGAAGCCCCGCACCACACACTAGCGGTATCAAACGTCTTCCCGCCCTTTCCCAATCCCAACTATGATGGACAGCTCACTCGAGGGACCTCTGCACATTTTGGAGCGGTGGCAAGTTACATGCACACATGGTCAGTGGACACAAATCTTCTGGCCCTTTACGCAGCTGCAGTGTAGGAAAAGCACTATCATTTACCCAACAAGGTAGCACTTACTGATTAGCCAGTAGAAAGTACTCCAGTTGAGTGGAGGTATTGCACAAAACGGTGGCATCTTCGTGGATAACTATGCAGGGCAGGATTCATTCTGGCACGAGGCTCCTGTCACAAAAATTAAACCTCAACAGGAAGCACTTACAGATATAAATAAAGCAGGTGCCCGAGTTGAAGCTCAAATTCAGTAACGTTTTAATCAGCCCAAAACATTAGTGAGCAGGGTCGAGGCTGAGCAAGTGTGCTTTAAGCCCATATCTGCAGTCGAAAACTAGCTGTAATACTCGAGGGAGGTCTTTGCATCCATGAGTTTCTCGAGCCCAACCCCTATTTAGTTCCTGTGACCAGGAGGCTGCTTTCTCCTCACCTGCTGCCATGCTCGCTCTCTGACTTTATACACAAGAGGCATGTGACATGCATAGAAGCCCAGCACCACACACTAGTGGTATCAAACATCTTCATGCCCTTTCCCAATCCCAACTATGATGGACAGCTCACTCGAGGGACCTCGGTGTATTTTGGCGCGATGGCAAGTTACAGGCACACATGGTCAGTGGAGACAAATCTTCTGGCCCTTTACGCAGCTGCAGTGTAGGAAAAGCACTATCATTTACCCAGGTAGCACTTACTGATTAGCCAGTAGAGAGTACTCCAGTTGAGTAGAGGTATTGCGCAAAATGGTGGCATCTTCGCGGATAACTATGCAGGGCAGGATTCATTCTGGCACGAGGCTCCTGTCACAAAAATTAAACCTCAACAGGAAGCACATACTGATATAAATAAAGCAGGTGCCCAAGTTGAAGCTCAAATTCAGTAACGTTTTAATCAGCCCAAAACATTAGTGAGCACGGTCTAGGCTGGGCAAGTGTGCTTTAACCCCATATCTGCTGTTGAAAATTAGCTGTAATACTCGAGGGAGGTCTTTGCATCCATGAGTTTCTTGAGCGCAACCCCCGTGTAGTTCCTGTGACCAGGAGGCTGCTTTCTCCTCACCTGCTGCCCTGCTCGCTCTCTGACCATATACACAAGAGGCAAAGAGGCATGTGACACGCATAGAAGCCCCGCACCACACACTAGCGGTATCAAACGTCTTCCGGCCCTTTCCCAATCCCAACTATGATGGACAGCTCACTCAAGGGACCTCGGCGCCTTTTGGCACGGTGGCAAAGTTACAGGCACACACGGTCAGTGGAGACAAATCTTCTGGCCCTTTACGCAGCTGTAGTGTAGGAAAAGCACTATCATTTACCCAACGAGGTAGCACTTACTGATAATCCAGTAGATAGTACTCCAGTTGAGTAGAGGTATTGCACAAAACGGTGGCATCTTCGTAGATAATTATGCAGGGCATGATTCATTCTGGCACGAGGCTCCTGTCACAAAAATTAAACCTCAACAGGAAGCACTTACAGATATAAATAAAGCAGGTGCCCGAGTTGAAGCTCAAATTCAGTGACGTTTTAATCTGCCCAAAACATTAGTGAGCACGGTCGAGGCTTGGCAAGTGTGCTTTAAACCCATATCTGCCATCGAAAATTAGCTGTAATACTCGAGGGAGGTCTTTGCATCCATGAGTTCCTCGAGCGCAACCCCCGTGTAGTTCCTGTGACCAGCAGGCTGCTTTCTCCTCACCTGCTGCCCTGCTCGCTCTCTGACCTTATACACAAGAGGCTCATGACACGCATAGAAGCCCTGCACCACACACTAGCGGTATCAAACGTCTTCCCGCCCTTTCCCAATCCCAACTATGATGGACAGCTCACTCAAGGGACCTCGCCGCCTTTTGGCGTGGTGGCAAACTTACAGGCATACATGGTCAGTGGAGACAAATCTTCTGGCCCTTTACGCAGCTGCAGTGTAGGAAAAGCACTATACATTTATCCAACGAGGTAGCACTTACTGATTAGCCAGTAGAAATGACTCCAGTTGAGTAGATGGAAATCGCAAAAAAATCCGCGAGTTCGCGGGAAAATCCACGAATTCGCGGACTTTTTTGCGATTTTGCCCGAATTCGCGGAACGCAGAGCTGCAAAATTCACCCATACTTACTTCTTAGTCGCTATACAGATGTACAGGTCGGATCGGATGGTCTAGGACCCCAAAGAAATATAGATCTCATTTCTTAATATCAAGGTTGCAGCCTCTTGCACCTATACCACAGAAAGTTGAGATGGTTTTTCCGGAAGAAGGTATACACACCGAAACGAGCATAGTGTTTCAATCTACCGCCAGTTCTTGAATTGTTTTCCAGTTCATCTATTTTCTCTCGCATTTTAGATTTATGTATAGTATGTGTGAGCCATGCCTGGTTTTTGCTGTAGCACAATATTTATTAATTGTGTTGAGGATTAGGCAAAAGATGAGCCAGCAACCAATGCCCTGACAATCACGATGATCTGTGCCCTCTCTGATTGGACACCACTTTAATTACTAGAAGAGGCCAGAATGTATGTTGTAAATAATGTTGATATGATTTAAGTTTTGATTTATAACTCTATGCATCTAAGGCACCTTCGCTCCCAATAATTGTATTCAATTGTGTACTTTAACCATCTTTTATGGCAAACGGCTGGAAAAAAGTTTAGGCATTTTAATCTGTCTTTCTCAAGTGTTATATGCTGTCCTAAGACTAACATAATTTGTTACCAGCCCTGTCTCTACAAATGGCACAATGGACTTTTCCAGTCCACATCACAGGACTTTTTGCTGAGGTTTGACAGTGTTGCCACTGCAGGTACATGCCAAACACTAAAGATCTAATACTGAAATTCATTTTGTTTGCCTGGTTGTTCAGATTATATGTATATTAATATTTATATCTGTTAAATATTGCCTGCCTGCTGCACCCTCTTTCACCATAGAACATCATCACACTCAGATACCTTTGAATTTTTCAGGACCAGCATGTCCACCCTCCTAGATAGAGGGGTAGGTGTGGAGGTGTGAAGTGCTGCTTCTCAACATGAGGAAGAGGTTGGTGCTGGGGGTGTTCCTTTAACTTGTCAGTCTGGAGCCAGTGTAGGCATTTCTGTTGAGTACATACAAATAAGATTGGCTGTCAGGGATGCAGGAAATGGCAACATGGGGGTAGTTGTGGTCAAAATGGGTGTGCTGCTAGCATGGCCCATACTCTGTCATTGCATACCCAACTCTGTGACATCAGAGCTGTCTACCAACATCCTATAGGGTGATTAGATGGATGGCAGTTTTGTCTGTGAGTTCACCAGGAAGGAGCCATTATATAAGTAACAATAAGTTTAGCCTTCCTAGTGCAGCAACACTACCTTGTCCACCAGGATTGGTCATCCCAAAAGAGCAGCACCACCATTCCCTCATCCCTGCCATCCACCTCCTTTACCTCCCGCTCCTCTCAATTTCAACCCTGGCAGGTCAAGCAGAGGAACTGTCTATGCTGCCTATCTTTCAGGGTTATACAGACACCTCCTAAGAAAACTGAAAATTGATTGTCAAACAGCATATGATTTTGTATATCTTTCTTTTGTAACAATGAAACTTTGATTGGTATATGTGTATTTCAACCGTAACTGAAATAAGTGACAACTGTATGGAGGTGGAGGAGAAATTCCAGGATGGTTCTCCATATCTGCAGGGCATAACGGAGGACCCCTGAAGCCCTAAAATGTGGGGGGTGGCAGGGTTCCTTGTTTTGGAGCGGACCACATCACCTCTCAAAGCCATGCCATAGCATGCCTTGCAGAATATGTGCAATGTCATGGACTAAGAAAGAGAAAAATTATTGGGAAAGTGACTAGGCTTTCCCAAGCAAGCCACCTGCATCATGGGGGGGGAGACATCCCTTCAGGAGGACCCTATTAAGCCAAGACCAATGTATATCTGTGTGATCTGGAAAATGATATGGCCCATCATAATATTTTGTAGGGAGGTCCCATCATTTTGCATTACGCCACTGATATTTGCATGCCCCCTCTGCTCATGAAAATCAATTATGGGTCACCGTTTGTGGTAGTTGCTAACCCTGCTTGCTCTTTGCAAATCCTGGCAGTGTCCTTGCAACTGCAACCTTCAGCCGGCCACATCAGAAAGGGCTTGCTGATTAATATTTGTTTCTTGAAAAGAAAATATGTGTAAGATACCTTGTCTTTAAAATAGCCAAAATACTTATTAAGCATTGAGTTATTTTCTCTGCCTTTCATTTGTATAAAGCACAGAGCTTTAGCACTTTTGTTGCTTGAATCGAGACCAGGCCTTGCTTCCAGTTTTGGTTTTGCACTCGCTCACAAGCACCACAATACTTTTGGGCTGCTAGCGAGTTTCCAACCATAACAACACCTATGTAGTACTGATTGCAGTCGCAAACGCACCACTTGAGTAGTTTTTGTGCTCAAGAAGCAGCTAAAGAGGTTGTTCGAGTGTATTAGTTTCACCAATGGACTGTTTTTTGTGCGCCGAGCCTTTGTTTTAAAAAAAAAAAATTCCCAACAGGATGGAATGGCCCCAGAGACTCCAACTCCCTATTCCTGTCCAGCAGGCTCCTCCCTGTGCTTTGTCCATCTCCTTTTCATTTGGATTTCGAAGGATCACTGTCCTCAATGCTGCATATATACCATTGGATTTAAAGACTTTGTATTTGAAATTTTACAAGTATGTTAAAAAAAACTATTGCATAAGGGTGTTGCTTGTGTGATAGAGAGCATGCACCAGTATTTATTTGTACTTCTTATTCGATTTTTCAAAGTTATTTTAATGGTTAGCCTGCATTTTTAGTAGGGCCTTAGTTATATTTTTGCATTAAGTATTCTTCTTTTGCAAAGGAACAATGTTGCACATTTCAGTACATTTCCCCCATGTTTGTTAAATTAGCAATATTTATTTATTTTACTATGTGACCTAGTGTTACGAGCCACCCACCTGAATCCCTGATGGTTCCCATAGTGTGACACTAGATCGCTGATTTCCTGCTAGGGCCTAACCACAGGGACAGGAAATTACACTGTATTGGTGGCAGACCCCAAGGGGAAAGGCGGTTGGGATTGAGAAATACAAGCAAGACGCTGTGGTGCTCCACCAGGGCAGGTAGTGTGGGGTCACAAAGGGCCTGTCACACATCTTGTGTGAACGCCTAGTCAGAGGAGTATCTGTGAATTACAAGAATAGGGATTTAACTCACAATGTAGTTGTCAAACAATAACATCAAAACATATTTGCGTGCTATTTGTTCATACCCCGACCAGACATCTAGTAGTGCTCTGTCTTTCCGATCAGAAGGATTGTGTCACCTTTGAGTTGGAGTATGGACTCTCAATTAATCACTCAACGGATGTCGTCACAATTATTCTGTGGTGTCCCAAATGTAGTCCTTGTGTCAAGCCGGTATCTGCCCAACTGTACTCCTAGAGCGCACAGAAGTTCTAGAAAGGTTCATTCTTAGCAAAGCCCTGCCAGTGCACTATTCTGCGCTTTAAAAATCAAAGGATTACTACTGAGCTCAGAGAACAAAACACATGAATAGTATTTAACAAAAATACCTGATGACAGTTTTTTTTCTTTTGTTGGCTTTTTCTTTCTCTAGGGAATCCGATGCTGGAGCGGTCGCCGGGCAAGGACCAGGTCAGGAAGCAGCTGCAGCCTGAAGCGGAGAGCTGGAGCAGCATTGAGACGTGAACTGGAACTGAAGAGAGGGCTCGGCGTAGGAAATTGGGTGAATGGGGGACAAAGAGGCCAGGAGGAAACCAGGGTAGGAGCAGTCTTTGAATAGAAAACAGCTGCTTTTTTCTAGAAAATAACATCTGTTGATTTCTGGCACTTGCGCCTCATGAGTTTGATTGGCAAGGGCACCTGCTGCTGCAGCCAGGGTCATGGAAAGTTCAACCTGGGCAAAGTAATTAGTCTTGGAGTGCACCTGCTGCTGCACCCAGAGCTATGGAAAGTTCAACTTGAGCATATAATTTAGTCTTGGAGTGCACCTGCTGCAGCCCCGGGTTCATGGAATGTTCAACTTGAGCATAGTAATTAGTCTTGAAGTGCACCTCTTGCTGGCCCCAGGGACATGTAACATTCAGATTTGGCAGAGCTATTAGTCTTGACAGTTTCTCCTCATGAATTTAATTAATAGATGCATCTGTCACTGATACCAAGATTCTTGAGTGCTCCTATGGCTTTTTAATGAGCAGACTATTGAGTTTGGTCAACTGTCTGTTAAGGCCAATAGCTCCCACTATGCCACCAGGGAAGAAACACACAGCGACCCACACCACAAAGTGAGCATGTAATTTGGGGAAGGGGGAGGGAACAATGAAAAAGGAGAACTGTCTAACTAAATCACAGGTGCATAGAGAGACTGGCAGTGATTTTGGCCCTGACACCTAGTCTGCCAAGGGGCCCTTCAGTAGGCCCAGGCCAGAGCTAGTAATGGGTACATGAAACAACTGTTTCTGTGGAATATGCTGCTTTAAAACATCATTTAGGGCTAGGATGGCATTAGATTAAATAAAAAAAAAAAAAATTGTATTTCATGTTTTTGTTTACAAAAAGTGTATATTTGCGGTAATATTTGATGCCTTGGGAGGATGTGTGTTGTTGTAAATGTGTATAGCTCGGTTAATTTTCATTTTTGACATTGTAGAATTAATAGCAGTGTTTCTTCAGTGTTACCATGCCTCCTTTGTCTGTCCAATGTGTGTGTGTGTGTGTGTGTGTTTTCTATAGGCCACCATTGATTTATATCTGTTCTCATGCCATTTGGCTGGGGGCCATTTTGTGGAGCCTGTGCTCATAGGTCTGAATGTGTTCTATTTGTTCTCCATGCCTTCTTACATGCTGTTTGTTGTTTGGCCATTTGGCTGAAGGCCATTTTGTGTATCCAGCCAGTGTGCTTTTTGTCAGATGAGACTTCAGCCACTCACCTGAATGTCCAGGAAGATTTGCAGGGGCGATGCTGGATCCCAAATCCTCTTGGAACAATTCTCAAGGCTACTGGAGGAACAGCAGGCTTGGCAATTGTCCCAAAAGGGAAGGGGATTGGGAGGACAAGAGAGAAAAGAGAAGACACCGCAATCATCTGCCACCTGGACCAGCCAGGATCCGAGTTCTTGTGAGCAGGTGTTATGTGTGTATCGTCTTTCTGTAAACAATAGGCGGAATATGCTCAGACATCAATAAAACATAATTAGCTGTAAAAGAGAATCAAGATGCGCCTAGAATTACTTTAATAATAACTGTTGATGCACAGTAAATCTCTCTGTTTCTTGGGTACACACTGGAACCATGTTTCTACTCTAGCGTGACATCCGGGTTATAAAAAGACCTTAGAATTACGTGAACGAAGCTTTTGGTGGCCCACACAGGCTAAAGACGTAGAAAAGTATGTGTACTCCTGTCCCACCTGCATTCAAGCTAAATCATCACATGTTGCACCTGCTGATCTATTACAACCCATGCCCATACCACCCATGCCTTGGCATACAATTAGTATGGATTTTGTCACTGATTTACCAACATCAAATGGGTATTCCATCATTTGGGTAGTAATCAACTATTTAACTAAAATGGCTCATTTCCATCCTTTAAAGAAAATGCCCTCAGCCAAAGAACTAACCACATTATTCATACAACACATTGGTTGTTAGGGCACACAGCCTGCCAACCATCATCATTTCCGATAGGGGCCCTCAATTTATTTCCAGGTTTTGGCAAACCTTTTGCTCGTCGCTAAAAATTGATTGTCATCTATCTTCTGCTCATCATCCACAAACTGATGGACAGACTGAACTATTAAACCAAACCATGGAACAAAACCTATGCTGTCTAATGTCTACCTGGACAACCGAATGGGATAAAGCTTTGCCAGTAGCAGAACCTAAATCACAGAAACATGATTAAAATAGACCCCAGAATAATGTTGGCAAATGACACAGGTATGGTGGGAGTTCTGTACATGACAATTCCTAACACCTTTGCCATAGGCTTGCATGTGTTCTTTGTTGTCCATGCCTCCTTGATTGCTGTTTTTGTTAGGCCATGTGGCTGGCAACCATTTTGTGCATCCAGCTAGTGTGTATTTGCCATAGGCTTGCATCTGTTCTTGTTTCCTATACTTCCTTGATTGCTGTTGTTGTTTGGCCATGTGGTTGGCATACACTTTGTGCATTAAACCAGTGTGCCTTTGACTTAAGCTTGCACGTGGTCTTTGTTTCCCAAGCCCCCTTGCTTGCTGCTGTGGTTTTAGCCATGTGGCTGGCAGCCAATTTACCCGTCTAACCACTGTGCTTTTGCCATAGTCTTCTATGTGGTCCTTGTTGCCCATGCCTCCTTGCTTGCTGTTGTTGTTTAGCTATGTGCCTGGCAGCCATTTTGCGCATCCAGCCAGTTTGCCTTTGCCATAGGCTTGGATGTGTTCTTTGTTCTTTGTTCCTCATGACTCCTTGCTTGCTGCTGTTGTTTGAGCATGTGGCACAGGCTGGAAACATGTTGTGCAGTGCATTCAGCCAGTGTGCCTTTGCCATAGGCGTGCATGGATAGATGTGATATTAGTTTAATCATTTGCTTGAGGATCATTTTTATATGTATATTAAGAATATGGTTTTAATGAATAGTGCTTATATATTACATGAATTTCAAAAAACAAATTAGCACCTTCTTGCCTCACAATAGGTTTCTTCTCCCACACAAACATCGGCAATTATTGATTTTTTTAACGAGAATTTTTATTTAATCTTTGACATTTTTTTCTTTTTTATTGTATTTTTTCTTTTCTTTTTCTTTTATATATTTTAATTTTTTTCTTAATTTTAATTTTTTTCATTTTAAGTTTCTATTTAATTTTTCCATTTTACTTTGGTCGATTCATCCATCCTTCTAACCATCCACCATAGGTGCAGAGCTGCGCAAATGCATTCAGTTTTTTTTAGGTATAATTCAATTTTCTCCTGGCCACCCTAGCTGCGGTGCATTGCAGAAGCATCACCATAATATATTTTTTTAGGATCATTCCAATTTTAATGGCCCGCATTGCCTGCCATTGGCACACACCAACCTCCATTTTTTAAAAGATTATTATTCCATTTACCCATGCAGTTCCCTGAGTGCCACAGGTGACTCTTTTCGAATATATGGGCATAAAGGAAAGAGCTCAATCTGTGTGTTGTGTGTTATCCTGAAGGGGAATTGCATTTTATGATTAAGTATGGTGGTGTGGTTTGACTTTAAAGTGATTATATTAGCTAAGTAACCAACCACACTAATATTGCCTTTGTACTAAAATTGCAACAATGCCACGTTTCATTATGTGTTTTTCTTGCTTGTTTGCTTTTAGGTGCACAAGAGATGAGACATCACCCACAGTACTGCCAAAATGAAGGCCTGTACAGTGACGTCACACGGCAGTCCCCCAATCACTTCCACTTGTGTAGCTTAGTGCCACTGCCAATTGAGAGCTTTAAGATGGCCCCAAAGAAAGTTGCTACCAAAAAAGTGGTCAGTGAGAAGATGCAGCTTTCCACCAGTGGTGTGTCAGTCCAAAACTTTTTCGGAAAACGTTGTGTGCCTGCTGCATTGGCATGCAGGGAGCAAGCTGAGAGCAGCACTCTCCGCTTCAGCAGCACCACCCACACCTAAGCCCAAGTCCATGTCTGTCAGTGAGGCAGCTACAGAAATCATGGCAATGTCCAGGAGCAGTGACTTTGAATTTAATGTATTCCTTTTGCAAAGTAGTATCCGATCATTTCAGGAAACAGACCAAAGGGGACAGCAGCCGCATCCAGCAATACTACATTTTACTGATATCGGAGAGGAACTGGAGGCTGAGCATCCTGCCGAGCAAGAACCTCTTCTTTTATAATATTGGCTACTAGACCTTCAGCAAGGAAAATGAAGAGTACTACTCCACCATCTTCTTCAAGCACCACTTCTGATGATAGTGATAGAGACACGCAGTGGACCCTGCCAGAGTCTGGGAGACACCAGGAGAGGCAATGAAAAAGAAGAGTTCCTGAAACCCTTAGAATGATGGAAGGGGATGATGAGGAGGAGGGTGACTACAAAAAGCTAGTCATTGTGGAAGGTGACACAAAGGCGTCCGACATTTCTCTTTAACCTGTGTCGATGGATGTGGAACAGGTAGCACCACCATCTCCCATATTTGCAAAGACTCAGCTGAGACCAGCACTAACCATTACCTTAGTAGAAGTATGTGCTGCAGAGCGGCAAATGATGACACAAACACCTACCTCCAGTTCTTCAGGCTTTGACAGTGCCCAAGTATAAAAGTACTTCTGCACAGTTTGGGACTTTTTTATGGTTAACAAAGATACGGAGAAAATTGCAATATGCACCATTTGCAAAATGAGCGTTCATCGATGTAAGCCTGGTTCACATTATGGTACTGGAGGCAAAATGGCCCATATGAAAAAAACATCATGCAATCCAGAGGGAGGAGCACCTTAAAAAAATAGATTAACGTGGTTGTGGTGGTGAAAGTGAGGTGAGCCGGGAAACATCAGCTACAAGTCTAATTAACTGTAGGAGGTGATGAGGAAGAAAAGGAGGATTCCCTCTTGTAAAGCAGCCCTGTCCCAAGCAGTGCGCCTGCAGAATTACCTGTCTTAGCAATTTCACAAATGGCACAAGACTTAGAGTCAGATGGTTTCACCATGGCATACAGTGATTGCCTCACCACGATGCACACTGAGTCTACTACCACCTACTTCACAAAAGTCACATGCATCAGTGGCCCCAGAAAAGAAGAAAAGAATACAGGGTACTATAACTGGCATGTTTAGGCCTTACAACCACAACCACCCCATGGCACTCTTGCACAATGGATAGCTGGCAAAAATGTTTAGTGATGGACTGCCTCCCTTTTTCTTTTTTGAAAAAACGCGTATTCTTAAAATTTTTGTTGCTTGGACATGCTTTGTAACAAAGTTTTGTTCACACTGTCCACCTGATGACAGACATGTGGAACAGTTGTCAGGTGACTGATTACATGTTCATCACTTCACACTGGATCTCTTTGGTGCGGGTAAAGCAAAAGATATCTACAGACGATGGTCCTTAAGAAAGTTTTAAGAGTGTTCGACTACATGCAATAGTGGGCATGTTCGCCATGGAGAAATAACTATAGCTGCAAACATCAATTTTAACAGCAAGGTATCTGAATGGCTATGACCCAGAATTTGATTTGCTGCTACAGACAATTGCAGTAACATAGTCAAGGCTTTCTAAAAAAATAAGACATAGTCAGCAACATCCAGACCACCTGCGGAAGAATTTGCCCTCATTTCACCTCTTCTTTTAAAGCCCAGAATTAGTTGTGGATTATTCAGCATGCAAACTGAGTAGCAGTTAAAGCCCTGATACAGGAGGTTCCAAAATGTTGGAACAAGGCCAATCTGATGTTGCAATATCTGTTTGAGCAGTACAAACAGTTCAATGACTATGTCATTCAAAGAGGATGGGATGCAGTGGGGAAAGCTATGACCATGGATGTGGAGAAATGCAAGGCTGCAAGAATATATCATCTCATCCAAACAGTACCTATGTGCCACAGTACTTGTGCCACAGTACTTGATCCACAGTACTAAACAATTGTTCCCATTTTCATTTCCTTTGCATGAAGGGGATGTTTCAAAATGCAAGAGGTGGATTGTTGAGGAAGGAGGAGGCCTGGAAGAACAACGGCTGTAAATTATAGTCCCACCCGCAGTTCTGGGGTGTCGCCTTCAACATCCGGAGAGGGCAGTCATGTCTCACAGGAGCCAACAACACCATAAACAAGAACAACAGCAGCAACAGCAGCAGAAGAACTGGACCCAACCTCTGCATTGTATTGGTATAAATCGGCAGGGCTTAAGTCCAGTGCAGAGGCGATGAGAAAAGAGTTTGAGCAAGTGTCAGCCCAATGACCATTCAGAGTATATTCCAGGAGTATATGAATGATCCAAAAGAAGTCTATGAGGAACAAAACCATTGATGTGATGGTATGGGAAGATAGACCAATGGCCAGATCTCAGGAGGCTGGCAATAAAGTATCTGGCTTGTCCTGTAGCCACTGTGTCTGCTTAGCGGGAGTTCAGTGTAGCTGGTGCTGTTGTTACATTGAGAAGGACCGGTCTCTTGCCTCAAACCGTGGAGATGTTGACTATGAAAATCAAAATGGATTAACATTTCATACCACATTACAATTACACCATTCCTGAAATAGCATAGGAGGAGGAGGATGATGATTGGTCAGAATCAAGTGTGTTAGCTGACGGGAGACAGCCATTACAATGCAACTTTTACTACACAATGCCATTACAACGCATCTTTTACATCGCAAGGTCCATTACAACGCGTGCCATTACAACACATGCGATTACAACGCAGATACCATTTCAACGCATCCCTTTACAACGCAATTTTGCTTAATTATTGTAGTAAAATGTCAAATAACCACTGGCACAGGATGCAGAGAAAATAGGGGTTTTGGGTGGGGAAGTGTATTAAAATGTGGGCAGAAACTGTACACACAGACCAAAAAATAAAGGATCAATACAATGAATACTCGGGTAATTATTTTAATAATTAAATAAAAAAGTTAATTTTTAAATACACGAGTACATTTTTTAAAAAACCTGGAAACATATTTGATACATTTGCAAAATACGCAAAGTACACGGGTTGCATGGATAATAGGGGTTTTGGTCTTTATTAAAATAAAAGAGAGAAAGTTTGAAAAGAAAAAGTGCAAATACGTATGAGGATATAAAACAAAACTAAAACTGTTTGACAAGTTTCAGGTTTACAAAAATTGTGCGCAAGTTAAACAGTGGAAATGTGAGAACGTGTCAACTGTAAAACGTGAGCAAAAAATAGTGTGACTTCAGTAAGCAAAAAGTATATAAACCACACCTGTTGGGTGATTAGTTTAGTTTCTGAGAATCAATTACGGGAGAGCAAACTATGAGCAAGGTAAACTTTTCGAGCGACGGATTCATCTTCAGTTTATCTTCCATTTCCTTAGAGGGAACATAAAGTTAATGTATATATTGTAATATATAAAACATTATGTTCCCTCCAGAGGAGTTGGATGTATGTCAACAGAAGGAGGAAAGAATTTTAAAGAAAGGTAAATGAATGCTATAAGGTTATGCTTCATATATTTTTTAAATGCAAGAATGGTATTATGATTTGTAAATGTAGAGTGTATAAGTATAATTGAACTTCAGAAAAGTAATGATGTAAGAACAGATCATGTTTTATCGTGGCGCAAAGCTGATTAGTTTAGTTTCTGTGATTTATTTACGAGTGACCAAACTATGAGCAAGGTAAAGTTTGCGAGCGTCGGATTGATCTTCATTTTATCTTCCTTTTCCTCAGAGGGAAAATAAAGTTAATGTATATATTGTATTATATTAAACATTATTTTTCCTCTAGAGGAGTTGGATGTATGTCGACGGAAGGAGGAAACAATTTTATAGAATCGTGAATCAATTAAATAAGTTTATGCTTCACATATATTTTTCAAATGCAAGTATAATATTATGATTTGTAAATGTAGTAAAATAGAGCGAAGACGTGGATAAAAAAGGTTTGAAATATGTACAAATAAAGTTAAAAAAAGGATCAAATAATTCTCTTTTTCTTCTAGAGTGAAAATGGTTTTATCAGTATGTATATTGTGTAGTGCTGTGAACTATTTTCACTCATGAGGAAGTGGAGGTCTATTGTCGTGAGCAGCAACAATGAAAAAAAATTAATAATGTCAATTAAAAAATAATAAAATATTGCTTTTTAACAGTCCCAATGTTTTCATAAAGAGTATTTGAAAGGAAATGTACAAAGAACGAAAAAAAAGATGATGTAGTGAGGGAGTGTTTGTTGTAGCACTGTATATGAAAGTAAATCATACCCTCCTAGATTAATAAGAAGATGGGGCAACACTTTAAAAATGATATGAACAGAAAAAGGGAGTGTGTGCCAACGCGTAAGATAATCGTTTTCAATACCGATTTTGTATGTCACCCGTCTAGGATATAGTGAGTGTGAAATGTATACATAATTAAATATAATAAGATTTAATAAAAGTATTTTCAAACCATGTCTTTTTTTCTGCTGCGTATTTACAATTATACATTTAATGCGAGTAAGTAGTAATCCACGGTAAAGAAGAAAACAGAGCACTATTAATATAGTTTATAAATAATGATTGTTCCAGATAAGTAGTATTGTACAAACTGGATGTATGACGATACAACGCATGCACAAACTACATTTTGACATGTAAATAAAAGTGAATGCGCATTTTGTTGAAGATGCAAACCTGTCATGCATTTACAATATTTTGTGTAAGGAAGTTCCACTCCCAAACACAAACGTACACAGAAAATTATTAATATAAAGGCAAGTGAAAAAATAAATATTTTTTTTACCTTGCCTGTCCGCCAACTTGTGACCAATGCACCAAGTTTATAGTGTAAAATACCTTCCCGCAACTGCTATTTTTCACATTGGCATTTAATATGCGTCACAAAATGGCTAAGTCGATGGTGAAGGAATGGTTAACGAAACTTTAAGATTGAATCATTCAAAGCCAATCAACTTTATGCGACGGAAGCTCCGGTTTGAAACTCTACAGCCAATAAGATGTCTATGCCACTCTGCGCAGGGGAAGGGAATGGTTGCTGTTAGACCTGACATCATTGGTGTTAGTCTCCCTTCTATTTTTGATGGATTGCCTCCTCTGTTTTGATATGTTTTTGCTGGTTATATGTTTTGGGCACGGTGCCTCTGCTAATCAGTGCCACAGTGCAAGTGCTCCCTATGTTAAATTGATGTACTAATTGGTTATTGCATTATTGGGTTATTTGATTTACTGTCAGCCCCTAGTACAGTGCACCATGTGTGCTCAGGGCATGTAGATAAAATGCTGCTGGTGGGCTTGCAGCACTGGTTGTGCTACCCACAGAAGCAGCTTGTAAAGTGTGTCTCAGGCCTGCCATTGCAAGGCCAATGTGTAGTCTGTGATTACCATGTCGACTTGGCCAAGTGCACCCACTTGCCAGTCCCTAAACATTCCCTTTGCTTCATATTAGACACCCCTATGGTAGGCCCAAGGGCAGGGTGCATTGTAAGTATAAGGTAGGACATGCTCTGATGTGTGTAGCATTTCCTAATAGTGAATTACAGCAATTTTTATTTTTCACTATTGAAGGCTACCTGTTCTCCATAGGTTAGAATGGGCAGTTAGATTATTACATTCATATAATCCTAACTGACTCAGGGAACATGGTAGAAATTCGAAATTAGTAGGCCTGAACTCAGAATAATAAAATACATCTTTTAGTAAAGTTAGTTTTAATATTCTGTGTTTCAAAATACCACTTTTAGAAAGTAGGTATTTTCTTGCCTAACTATCCAGGCCTGCCTCTGCTGGGTTGTCTATTCCTTGTCTGGGTTTGTGAGTGACAGGGCTGGGGAATTCCAGGAGACAGTATGGGGCAGCCCAGTGGTGAATAGAGAGATCTGTATCTAGATGGGAGGGAGAAGTTGCACCTGGGACTAGAATAGGGCAGGGCCTTCCCTCTACAATGCTGGCTCCACCCCCTGTGGCTTGTCTGATGTCTCTGCCCTGCACTGTGAAAGGAGAAGAGGAATCTTGTCAACAGAGGGCTCCAGAGCTGTATCTTCCCTCCCCTGTGCTGGCTCCACCTCCTGTGGGGCGGCTGATATCTCTGCCCTGCACAGTGAAAGGAAGAAGAGAGTCATGTAAACAAAGGGCTCAGGAACTGGTTTGGACTAGGCAGAGGCCTCTCTGCCTTCAGAGAACAAAGGATTTTGGGGTATAAATATTGGGACCCTGATCCCAAGAAATTAGATCACTTCTGGAACAAGAAACCTTTCTGCCAAGGAGAAGAACCAAGGAAGCTGCAGGAGTTTGGACTGCCCCTCTGCCAGTGTGCTGTTTGTTGGGTTGGCCTGCAGTGGTTGCTTCATTGCCAAGGGAATAGAGAAGGAACTTTTTAAGGACTTTCATTTATCTACAGAATATTCTCCAAGGGCTTGAACTGTGCTTGCCTCCTGCTGAAGTCTCAGGGACAAAAGACTTCACCTCCAGCTCCCTCCTGAATTTCCTTGCTGGGAATTCTGACTCCAGTCACTTGCGTGCCGCTGGGAGCTGGAAGCGCGACGCATCGAGAGGAAGCGTGTCGCAGCCGCAGCTGAAATCGTCGCAACGCCGGAGAAGCGAGCCTTTGCTGCATCTCCCTGGAAGCGTGTGTTCATCAAAGCTGTCTGCTGTCTCATCACCGGAGAAGCGTGACACCATCGTGAGAGTTCCAATCGTATCACCGGAGAAGCGTGTCGCACGGCCTGTCGCGGCTCCAAAGTACAGAGTCGTCGAAAGGCTGCCAGGGAGTCATCGCATCGTCAGTGCATCATCGCATCAAGGGCGCCATCTTCTTGCATCGCAACTAGATCATCGCACCTCGGCGCCATCATGCGCACCACAACAGGCCCGCAGGCCGAGAATCTACACATCGCCTCCGCATTGGGAAGAAGCACGACGCATCCCCTACTCTGCGCAAGCATTGAGGCACGATGCATCATCTCCCCCGGATCACGGAACTGACGCATCTCCCCTTTTGCGAGCCTTTTGGATACTTTGCGTTACGCATCCAGGTACTTTGTTGAGAACTTTGTCGCATTTATCATCAACTTGAACTAAGCAACTTGAATCATCTTTTAAGCAATCTTAAGTGTAGTATTGTGGATTTTTGTCGTTTGTGGTCTTGTGTTTAAGTCTATATAAAGAATACTTATTTTTATAAAACCTGTGTTGTGTCCATCTGTAGTGTTTTCACTGTATTACTGTGTATATTCACAAATGCTTAACACACTGCTTCAGAGATAAGCCTGTCTGCTCGTGCTAAGCTACCAAAGGGGTGAGCAGGGGTTATTAAGGAGTGTAATCCCCTTATCCTGACTTAGAAGTAAGGGTCCCTATTTGGACAAAGGTGAATACCATTGCCAACTATAAACCCCCAAATCTAACATTGGTGGTCAGTGGTGAGGATTTGGAACTTGCATTTGTGTTTAATATACAGTGATTGGTGTACACTACTAGTGAGTGCAGACCAAACGCGTCCACATACTTTTTTTGATAGAATCTTTTTCCTTGGAACTGTTATTTTTCCTGAGGCTCCCAATTCTTACTACCATGAGTAAACCAGCATCCGTTGCATCTATGGATCTTGATTTTGAGGAAGAGAGGTTGTAAACCTACACTGTGAAACAGCTCAAGTATCTCTCCAGGAAATTGAAAGTTGCTACACCAGGCATTTCTAAAAAGGAAGACTACCAGAAGGCGCTGAGGGCCTGGGTAGTAGCCAGAAATGCCCCATATCTTGTGGTTGAGCCAGTTGGGGATGCAGATGGGCAAATTGATAGGCCAGTGTTTCCAGCCAGGGGAGGGGTACCGTCCTCACCTGGCAGCAGCATCTCTTCCAAAGACCTGTCCCCTAGACAGCTGGAAGACAGGGAGAGAAATAGGGCACTCAAGCTGGAGTTGGCTAAGCTTAAAATGGAGGGTCAGAGGGAAACAGAGAATAACAGGTTGTCTTTGGAAAGAGAGAGAATGAGAATGGAGCATGAGAGTATGTTGAGGGAGTTAGAGATCAAGGCCAAGGGCATATAAATCAATTACTCTGGTGGCAACGCACCATCTGTGCCTTCAGAAGGCAGAGTACATATTTCCAAGGATGTCATCAAAGATTTTCAAAATAATTAAGATATTGGGCAGTGGTTTTCAGCCTATGAGATAGCAATGTTGGCCCACCAGGTCCCTGAGAAAGATTGGGGAGCGGGGTTGTGGGGCCGCTTTCTGACTGAGGGGAGGGGTACTTTGTTAGACCTACCCAGTGAACATAGGATGTCTTATCACCACATGAAAGCAGCACCGATGACAAGGTATGGTTTGACTCCAGAACTCTATAGACAGAGGTTCAGGAATTGTAAGAAACTGGAGGGAACCACTTGGGTAGAATATGTGTCTTTCTTTTGCAGAGCTATGGATGGTTGGGTGAGGGGTAGCAATGTTGATAATTTTCAAGCTCTCTATGATTTGATTGCCAGGGAGCACTTATCTGCTAATTGTTTTTCAGAGCTACGCCAGAACCTTATTCATAGCAAGTTGACTAACCCTAGAAAACTTGCTGAGGAGGCGGACCGCTGGGTCAGTACCAGGGTCTGCAAGGGTATTGTGGGAGACTGCCAAAGGTGGGCAGGGTCCCCAGCAGAAGAGTGGGGGGACAAGGGTAAACAGAGGGAGTTCCAAAAAGGTCCCCAAAGTAATTCCCAAGGGAACCAAGGTAAGGGTTCCCAGCCTCCCCTGAGAAGAAGTTAGGACCCCCGACAGGTAAACCTGTTCATAGGGGGTCTGTTACCTGCTTTCAGTGTAAGCAGGTTGGACACCATTGGTATGATCCCCAGTGTCCCCAGAAGGGACAATATGTGCCACCCTGTGCACCACCCCGTCAGATGGCCAGTGTAGCCATGGGTGGGGAGGAGATGGGTGCCCAAGGTGGGTGGGGTCCCGCAGAAATGTCCCTCGTCTTATTAGGAGACTTTGAGATTGTCCCTAAAACTCAGCTGCCTGATAACACAAAAAAATACAGACAGTGGTTGACCATCAATGGCCATAGAGTGGAAGCTCTGAGAGACACAGGAGCAAGTGTGACAGCTGTCAAGTGTCAAATGATCTCTGAAGAGCAGGTGGTCCCCAATGCATTCTTCCCAGTTGTTGCCACTGACAACACAGAGAGCCATTGCAAGGTGGCTCAAGTTCCCTTTGAGTGGGGGGGGGGGCTCTGGTACTCTTCAAGTATATATATATCTTTATTGTTTGATTATTTAAAATCTTACAATGTACAATTAGCATAATAAATACTGTTAGTATCTAAAACCAATAAAAATAAAAAATAGAAAAACACTTTCTTTATAAAATTCATTAAAGATCATTAAGATAATTCATTTAAGACTTAGTCTCCTAATTTTGTTTTTGCTATTAATAAAAACTTTACAAAAGTAGCATTCATACCTATATCATTTGGTTGGAGACAACATTTCAGGGCTTGCCTACGTGTCCGTATTCCACGTACATTAAAAGGAGAATTTAAGTAAAGATTTCCTTTCATTTTGTAGTCCCGGACAAAAACATAACAGGTGGACAATGTTCTCTTCTCCACTTTTACATAGTCTACATAATGTACAGCTTTCATTGATTTTCCAAGGAGGGAGGTGGCAAGTTCCCGGTAGTTTTCTTTGCTTTGAGAAGGATTTGTTTTTTTTGTTTCTGACCACGGGGTTTCCAAATAGTCTTGTACCTTCTTTTTTTATTTCCATTTATTATTGTCCAAGCATGTTTTCTTTTTGTAAGACTATCTTTGTCATTTAAGAGTGATAGATGGTTTGTAGTTCTATTGTATATTTTTTTGAATGATGCATTAGTTATAGTATTATTCCAAATTGAGGTGACCGCACACTCTTCTATAGCTTCTTTAAGATAGTTTCATGCTGTTGCCTTTGTGTTATTACTTATCTCTTTCCATAATAACTGCGATATTTGGTTGTCGTGATTGTTTTTAATCCGGTTCCAGGTTTTAATAAAGTGTCCCTTCCTCGCATAATATTGGTTCGTTAAACCAAACTCCAGTCTAATTTGGGCTGGCGAGGCATTAATTGGGAGGTGAAATAGTAATTTATATGTTTTGGATATAGCCTTATTTATTGTTTCAATATCATTTCCCATTAATGGTTCACTGCCATATGTAATTGTTGGTAGCAGTCTTGCCCCTATAATCTTTAATAGCGGCCCATATGTAAGGTTGCCCAATGTTTTCTGCAGGATTCTAAATGCAGCAATTAGGGAGTTTGTCTTCCTTTGAATATCTCTTTTTTGCAGGTGATAATTACCCTTCTCATCAAACAGTACTCCCAAATACTTGTATACATCGACTTGCTCTAGTTGTATGTTTTCCATATACCAATTACATTTTTGTCTTAATTTTTTGTTCTTAGAGACTACCATGATCTTCGTTTTAGTTTCATTAATCACCATCCCATTTTCCTCTGCATACGTACATGTTCCATTGATTAGTCGCTGTAGCCCAATTTTTGTGTGGCTTAGAAGGATGGCATCATCGGCATACAGCAAGTTAGAAATATGCCTATCAGCTAATTTCGGGGTGTGTGCGTTTAGTTCGTCTAAGATCACCGTTAAATCTGACAAGAACAAATTGAATAGAAGTGGGGCCAGTACGCAGCCTTGTTTTAGATCTTCGATGGCTGGGATTTCCTTCGATAGCGTTTGGCCATGCCCCATCCTTATCCTAACCCAGGTTTTGCCATATAAGAGCTGGATCATTTTCAGCAAGGCCCTTGGAACATTCATTTCTCTGAGCTTTTTCCACAGCAGATTTCTTTGGACACAATCAAAGGCTGATTTAAAGTCTACGAAACATAGATACAAGGGCTGCTTAAGTGTAATTGATTTGTGCATTATAAGAGATAATGCCAGGATGTTTGTAGATGTCCCTAAGCCTTTGACGAAGACTGTTTGATTCAGTGGCAGAATCTTTTTTTCTATTGCCCATTCGTTCAACTCATTAAGCAGGATCCTAGCAAACAACTTAGCCTCGGTATCTTGAAGGGTAATGAGCCTATAATTTTCTGCGAGCGCCTAGTTCCTTTTTTTATAAATAGCCGTAATTAATGACCCTCGCCATGACTCTGGGATAACGCCTTTCTCGATAACTTCATCGAATACCTTTTCTAAGTATGCTGCCCATAGATCTGGATTTTCTTTAAATAGGGCGAAAGGAATTCCATTCAGTCCTGGTGCCCCATCTTTCTGTTTTTTAATTAATTTTTTTAGTTGATCCTTTGTTACTGCGATTGGGGTTTCCATATCATAATCATTGCTTTTGTTATACCTTTCTGGTTTAAATGTTTTCTGAGAAATGTCACCCATTCTTGCTCAGTTAGAACAGAGGAAACAACCCTTTTGTCTGGTCTTGCCAGACCATTTATTATTTTCCAGAACTCTCTTGTATTTGTCTGATTACTTGCATGGAATAATTTTGCCCAGAATACTTGTCTTGCCTGATTTTTCTCATTCCATATTAGTTTCCTCAAATTTTGATTTACCGCTTTTAATTTGTCTGAAATTTCCTCATTAGCGACAGATTTCTAAATTTGTCTTATCATCCTGTTTTGAGATCTTTTTAATTTCGTAATTGTATACGGCAGGTTTATGTATGATTTGTTTTCCTTTCGTTCATCATTTTGATTAGTTTTATTCCGTTGGCTTTGTTGTGGAAATTGGGTTTTGACCAGCATCATAGTACATTTTACCCACTGTTCAATCGAGGTTTCAGGTGTTCTTTCATTGAAGCAAATCTCTAGTATTCGCCTAACTTGTTCATTCATCACATCCTTATTCTTAGTAGTCCAAATCCGTTTTTTATAGTTTACCGTTCCAATATGTTCCGGGACAGTTTGATACGGTTGTTTAGCCTTATTTATAATGTTGATTGTTATTATCTGTTGGCAATGATCACTGTCTGTAACTTTCTCTAGTTGATATGCAATGATGTTCTGGAAGATATTTAGAGATATCATTGTGTAGTCAATCCTTGTCCTTGACTTGTGCTTGAAATATGTGTATGCCGGAGACGTATCTTCTTTAAATCGACCATTTAGTATTCGCAGACCCATCGCTTCCATGTCTTTGACAAATGGTATAACAATTTTATTCCTGAAGGGCTTAGCTTCTTTTCCTAGATCCTGTTGAGGGATTGACCATTGACAATCCTGTGATTGACAAATGTCATCCCTTATAAAGGATGGGATTAGATTAAGATTAAAGTCCCCAGTCATAATATAACCCGCTAGAGGGTCTGCCAACATTAGTTCCAATAGAAGTTTATTAAGTATCCCGCACGTTGTCTCCCTACTAGCGCGTGTAGGCTGTATATATACATTAATCAGATATAGGGACTTTGGTTTCTGATTCGTTGTTTTATACTTCAAATGAATTATTAGACTGTTCTCACTTTTTGAATCCAGTCATTCGTGCTCAACCTGTAAGTCAGTAGAAATAAATGTTGCTAGCCCTCTGCTTGGATAACCAAATTTATGTTTTTTATTTGCATATTCAAAATGACCTATGTATCCATGTAGAACAAATGGTTTGATTTCCCATGTTTCTTGTAAGAATATAATCTGATACGGGAACAATATTGAATCTATGTGTGCATTATGACTCTTTGCTCCCAACCCATTTATGTTCCATGAACACATTCACACTAGTCCCATCTCATCTACTTTGGCTGAAGGGCGCCTAGCAATATTAAATCATTGTTCCTTATTGCTGTGTAATGACTTGGTGATACATTTTTCATTTATTACCGAGTTTTTACCCATATTCCTTTGAGGCAATAATTCTCCCACTTTCCTCGGTGATCTTCCTCGGGCGTTTTTGAGTACTGGAACCATTTGCCTGTCTGTTTTAACCTGCTGGGTATTTTCTTCAGTGATAAGCGGTATTGGATAAACCTTTGGGACTTGTTTAGTAGTTAGTATACCCCAGGCTTTGAATGCCTGTCGTTCGGTCAGAATCAGATCTGCTATTACCATGGAATTTACTGTAATTAGCGTGGGAGCCTGTGAACTCATTTTTTCTGTCATAAATTCAATAGAGTCGATATCCTCGCTCACTATGTTACAGAGGGACGGAATTGACTTGAATAATCTGAGTATATTGCCTCGATTTAGGGTGTCTTGCCTACCTCTAGATTCAAATTCTGGTTTGAAAATAAGTTGTACTTTATTATTTGGTGGCTGATTATACTGAGGATCCTTTCCATTTGCTTGGTTTGTTTTGTAAGTAATTCTTTTTACCCCTTCACTGCTTTCAATAACCAACTGGTCCCATTCTGTAATTTTTGTGTTACCTTTGTCTTCCTCACTCATATTAGTTTTAGTGGATATTTCTGTTTTTTCATCGGCATATTGATATTGATGCTTAGTAGTTTTTATTATTAGTTTTATTGGGGTCTTACCCTTCCCTCATTGAGGACTATTGGTAAATGGATCAGTATCTTCTTTCTCCTCCCCTTGGAGAAGCGCATCCTCTGATTGTGATGAACCATCCAAGGCCCTTATGTCCTCCTGCTCTTCCATTATTCTCCTTACCTCCTGTTTTATTTTTTGATCTATATTCATCCATTCACCTTTTGGCTCTAGATTCCTCCTAGTGCTGTTCTCATCCTGCTTAATTTGATCTTTCCCATTTTGCGTTGTTTTAACGCTTTTTGCTGGATCAATTCCCTTAGATAATTTTTGTTCAAACAATGGGAAGTATTTGTTTTTTCCAATCACATTCGGTAATGCGACTTTTTTTCCTTCCTTTGTTAATTCTATATCCTGCCTGTTCAAATCTAATGGTTTCTGCTCTTCTTGGTCTGTTTTGATAACAGCACTATCTTTAGCTATATTATATCCATTCACGTCTATAATAGTTCTCTGTTCTTCATCTGCTTGTATTGTAGCACAATGTTTGGTTTTTACATTTTTTCTTGCTTTCCGTAATTTTTTCCTTTGGCGTTTTGACAGCATAGTGAAGCCAATAATGTCATCTTCCTTAGTTTCCTGTTCAACCCTTGTTTCAGTGTTAATAGTATCCTCCCTTGAGTGGTCCATTAAATGTACGTCCAATAAGTGTACGTCTAGTGGTGGAATTTTTTCAACTTGTACTATTGTTTTTGTCTGTGAGTTGGTTACTGATATAACTTCTGGGCCCTCATGATTTTCTATGAGGCTAATGAATTCATTATCCAACTTATTGATTGACTTGATGTTTTTAGTATTGTCTTTCTTTTTTTCATAATTGTTACCATTTTCCATTTCCATGCTACGTTTAGTGTCTTCTATCATACTGTTCAAAACCTCAGGTATTGTTGCAAGTTTGTCTATAATAGGTGAATAGATACGTTCTGTAGTTGGTTTTTCATTATCATTCTGCACTCTAATTATCAGTCCATTTAGCTGGGCAAGTTTATTATCAATCCCCGCAACTGTATTTGCCATCATTCTTAGCAGCTCAATTTGTATATCCATTTTACTGGATTGATATTGTAATGCTTCCAAAGTAAGATTCGACGTTTGGTAGAAAATATCCCAGCTTATCCCAATATTTTGTTGTTGTATTCCCAATTGGTTATTTCGTGTTGTCTTGTCATTTTGGCAATTATTTTTTACAGCAGAATTTTGGTTTGTCATATTTTGTGTTGTCGTGTCGATCTGACAAATGTTTTCTGCAGATACATAATCCACCAAGCTATCATTTATTTTCACATCAACATCATTATTTACATTCCTTCCTGTGTCTTCCCCCCCTTTTGGGTTGCCATATATTCTTCCTTGATGGTCGTTGTCGTCCTGTATATCTCCGCTATCTTTATGTTTGTGGTTATTCCGAGGATTAGGCGAGATGTCATCAAGAGCTATATGTAACCTTTATTTGATTTCTACTTTCACTTCTATGGGTATCCTTAACTGGTTTTGTTCCTTCCTACCTTCCTGATATACTAGGTTGACTTCAGGAATGTTGTGCTCAGTGTTGGTTATAAGGCAACTTATTTCCTTGTTCACTACCTCAGATATACTCGTTTCATCCGATGTATCTACTTCTTTTGATTTTTCACATTGAAGTGTCCCTGCCTCTGACACCCTCGTTGAATCGAATATATCTATTTCGTGTGATTCTCCTTGATATATCATCCCTTGAGTTGTATTTACCCTTAGTAGGTCATGATCTATGATTTGAAATTTGTTCCCCTTTTGCTCATTTAGCTGGGTTTGAAAGTTATACTTCCCATATTGTGGTTTTTTTTGTATGCCCTGTTTATTTGTTATTTCACTGCTTGTTGGTTTGATTGGGGTCTGTTTGTTGCATTTTCTTTGTGCGTTTTACCGTTGCTCCTGGTATTCTCTCCTTCCCAGAACGCATAATTCCCCAACTTCCCCAATCACTTTACTTATGCTTGTGCTTTGCTCCGGCTTATCACTGATTATCACTGCTTGAATTAGAACACAATAGTGAAAGAAAGGTAGAAAAAGCCGGATGGAACCAGATGGACTGTTTTCCGTTTTACTTCAACACCCTTGACAGACCCGAAGCCGCTATCTCCACCTCCCCAGCCTGCGTGCTCTTTTCCTCTACAGACTCAGTCACTTAATTCTGTGGATGTCAACGCCCTTGGCAATAACAAGCAACCAGATGACTGCGGGTACCGGGAACACCAGCCGTTGGGGTCAAGCAGTGGAGGCCGGTAGGGGTCAAGTGGATGCAGGTCGATAAAACAGCAACCCAGTTGGGGAGGTCAAGTAAAAATTCAAAATCAGCTGCGCTTCCGTACATAAACTCCTCCTCTTTTATATATTTAGGTATTTAGATAATTGCTGGTACCGTTCCCCCACACTGCACCTGCGTCCTAAACTCCCCGCACAACACAACACCACGTTTGTACAATTATGCAGTTCTACTACATGGCATAAATGTACGTTATAAATTGCTGTTTAGTTTTGTTTTACTCCCCACAATGCCATCTACACCATAAGCCTACTGCTCACCTCAGTTTTCAGTAGGGTACAATGGGCTTTTCAGTCAGCATCGGCTTGCTACTCAGAACCAGTTGTCCACAATTTGCCAGTGGCACCAGCGGTTGACAGGCAGGGCAGGGCAAGACTCCTGGACACCCTTGTGAATACCTGCTTTTCCACTGCCACCGTTTTTCTCCCTTCCCTTATGCCTTTTTTACTTGCATATCATCGTGTGTCTCACCGCACTGCCAGGATCCTGGGCACACCAGGACACCAGGCCTTTGACAAAACAAGACCTCAACTGTTTGTCCTTGCTTCCTTGCTTCCTTTCGCGTTTCTTTTCTTGTGTGAGGGTCCTGAGCAGCCTCCAGCTGCCACCGCTGCCTCCAGCCTCCAGCAGCTTTCGACCTAGCTCAGCTCAGCTCAGCTCGGCACAGCTCGACTCACAGGGGTAGCAGGAGTAGCAGGTCGCAGGTCACAGGTTGCATAGATTGCATAGGTTGCAGATCTCTCCCGCGCTACTCCCCAATCGTCAGATTTTATTCAAATTGAAATCGTTCCGATATTAAGGCTCTTTCAGCTTTTAGCTTTTAATTCTAGAAAGCCTCAAAAGCCGACGCTGCCGCCGCCACCTCTTCTCTCTCCGTGGGTCCCCCGGCTGCTCTCCCCCATCTGCTCTGCTCGGCGGGAGCGCGAGCTGCGGCTGGGACAACAGAACCCTCCTCCTCGTCGTCCGTCGTCCTCGGCCAGGCACAGGACACAGGGCACAGGGTAATTCCAGGACGTTACTACCGGCCACGAACAGGGACCACGGGCCCGGAGAGTGAGAGTGAAGCATCCACGCCTGCTGCCTGGCTGCTACTGTTTTGCCGAACACAAAGACGCTGGTACTCTTCAAGTAGCTGTGAGGCCATCCATGCCTGTTGATTGTCTGTTAGGCAATGATTTAGAAGGTTCCCCTTGGGCTAAGGTGGAGAGGAAGGCGCATTTAGAGATGTTGGGTCTGCCTCAGTGGGCATGTGTGACCACTCAGTCTATAGCAGCTAAGGGTGTTCAAGAGACCCTGGAGCCTAAAAGTATGCCCAGGGACCTGCCTTAAAGAGAAGAGGTAGGGGCACAGGAAACCAGCCCCCATTGTTCCCACAGTCCAGGAGGAAGCAGACCTTGAGGGGGATGCCCTGGAACCCACTGGTGAGCAAGTGTCTGAACTGGGGAACCTATCTGAGCTGACCCATTGGCAGGAAGAAGGGGGTGCCTCCTGGGAGGAATTTTGTGACGAGCACAGAAGTGCCCTTCTCTTGTGGGTTTGAGACAACAGGCCACAAACCAGGCAGTGGGTAATCAGTCTGGATCATATTGTAAGTCTGGATCTACTGGGAGAATGGTCTTCAGAATAGCAAGCCTAAGATTGCTGAGCCTGGGTCAGCCCGTGTGCTGGTGGTACCCCAGCGCTTCAGAGCCTTCCTACTGGGTTTGGCTCATGATGTTCTTTTAGCTGGTCATCTGGGGCAGAACAAGACCTTTAAAAGGCTTGTCTTCCACTTTTATTGGCCCCCAGATGCGGAAGAGTTCAGATACTCATTGTAGAACTTGTCAAACTTGCCAGGCAAGTGGGAAAGTGGAAGGAGGCACAAGGCCCCTCTCCAACCTTTCCCTGTAGTCAGCACCCCCTTTGAAAGGGTGGGCATTGACATTGTGGGGCCACTGGACCCCAAGATAGCCATGGGCAACAGGTTTATCCTGGTCTTGGTGGACCATGCTACCCGGTACCCGGAAGCCATTCTGCTCAGGACAGTGACGGCCCCCGTGGTGGGACGTGCACTGATGGGGATCTTCTGCCGTGTGGGTTCCCCAGAGAGGTTGTGTCTGACCGAGGTACAAACTTCATTTCTAATTATATGAAGTCTCTGTGGAAGGAGTGTGGTGTTACCTACAAGTTCACCACTCCTTACCACCCACAAGGTAATGGACTGGTTGAAAGGTTCAACCGGAACCCTTAATGGCATGATCATGGGCCTTGAAGAACCAATGAGGCGTAAGTGGGACGTCCTCTTGCCATGCCTTCTGTTTGTCTACCATGAGGTGTCACAAAAGTCTCTAGGGTTCTGCCCCTTTGAGCTTTTGTATGGTCACCGGGTAAGAGGACCTTTGAGTCTGGTCAAGGAAGGCTTGGAGCAATTTCCCAGGAAACCTCCCCAGGATGTATATAGCTACATGCTGGCCTTCAGGAACCAGACTCGGCGTTTCAGGGATCTCGCTCAGGCGAATCTGGAAGCCAGCCAGGAAGAGATGAAGTGCTGGTACGATCAGAATGCCACTCTGATTGAGCTTCAACCTGGACAGAAAGTTTGGGTCATGGCACCTGTGGAGCCTTGTGTGCTCCAGGACAGGTGGACTGGTCCATATGAGGTGGTGGAGCGCAAGAGTGATGTCACCTATCTGGTGAACTTGCGGTCTCCAAGGAACCCTTTGAGGGTCCTTCATGTTACCTGCCTGAAGCCCCACTTAGAAAGGTCCGAAGTGGGTATGCTCCTAACGACAGATGATGGAATGGAGGAGGAGACCGAGCCTCTTCCTGACCTCCTGTCTGCAACAGAGCAAGATGGGTCAGTGGATGGTGTCAGCCTCTCTGCCACACTGACCCCTGATCAGCAGCAAGATTGTCGCCAGCTGTTGGGGCAATTCTCTGATCTATTTTCCTTGGTTCCTGGTGTCACAGAGTGGTGCATCCATGATGTGGACACTGGAGACAGTCCTCCTGTGAAGCACAAGGCTTACAGAGTGACTGACAAGGTTAGGGCTTACATTAAGGAGGAAAACTCCAAAATGTTTGCTTTAGGGGTCATTGAGTCCTCCAACAGTCCTTGGGCCAGCCCAGTGGTCTTGGTCCCAAAGGCTGCCTCGCCGGGTGCCACACCTGAACTCCGGTTCTGTGTGGACTACAGAGGGCTCAAATCAATCACCAGGACTGACGCACACCCCATCCCCAGAGCTGATAAGCTCATTGATCGGTTAGGGGCTGCGTTGTACCTCAGCACGTTTGATTTGACGTCTGGGTACTGGCAGATTGCCTTGACTGATGGACGAAGGAGAGGTCAGCATTCTCCACACCAGATGGGCACTACCAATTCAGGGTTATGCCTTTTGGAATGAAGAATGCCCCTGCAACCTTTCAGAGGTTGGTCAACCAGGTGTTGGCTGGACTGGAGGATTTCAGTGCCACCTACCTGGATGACATTGCAGTGTTCAGCACCAGTTGGGAGGAACATCTGCACCACCTCTGGGAAGTTTTGATGGCACTGCGCAAGGCAGGCCTCAAGATCGAGGCGAGTAAGTGCCAGATTGGGCAGGGTTCCGCGGTGTACTTGGGTCACCAGGTAGGAAGCGGCCAGGTGGCGCCCCTACAACCCAAGATTGATACCATCCTGGCATGGGAACCCCCAAAGACTCAGACACAGGTGAGAGCCTTTTTGGGGCTTATGGGGGACTACAGGAGGTTTGTCAAGGGGTATGGCAACATTGTTGCACCCTTGACTGAGCTGACTTCCAGGAAGTAGCCCAAGAAAGTTAACTGGACTGACACCTGTCAGAAGGCTTTTGACTCCCTGAAGACTGCCATGTGCACAGCACCCGTGCTTCAGGCGCCCAACTTCTCAAAAGAATTAATTGTACAGACAGACGTTTCAGAGCATGGTGTGGGGGCTGTTCTATCACAGATTAATGAAGAGGGCCTAGACCAACCTGTAGCCTTCATCAGTAGAAGGTTACTTCCACGGAAACAGAGGTGGAGTGCAATTGAGCGTGAGGCATTTGCTGTGGTCTGGGCGCTGAAGAACTTGAGACCATACTTGTTTGGGACTCACTTCCTGGTTCAGACCGACCACAGGCCCCTCAGATGGCTGATGCAGATGAGGGGGGAGAACCCAAAGTTGTTGAGGTGGTCCATTTCCCTACAGGGTATGGACTTTACTGTACAACACCGCCCTGGTACAGAACACGCCAACGCTGATGGTCTGTCCAGATTTTTCCACCTTAGTGAAGAGAACTCCCAAGGAGAAGGGTAGTTCTCCCCACATTTCAGCTGGAGGGGACACGTGTTAGACCTGACAATATTGGCGTGAGTCTCCCTTCCATTTTTGACGGATTGCCTCCTCTGTTTTGATATGTTTTTCGCTGGTTATATGTTTTGGGCACGGTGCCACTGCTAATCAGTGCCACAGTGCAAGTGCTCCCTATGTTAAATTGATGCACTAATTGGTTATTCCATGATTGGGTTATTTGATTTACTGTCAGCCCCTAGTACAGTGCACCATGTGTGCCCAGGGCTTGTAGATCAAATGCTGCTGGTGGGCTTTCAGCACTGGTTGTCCCACCCACAGAAGCAGCTTGTAAAGTGTGTCTCAGGCCTGCCATTGCAAGGCCTATGTGTAGTCTGTGACTACCATGTCGACTTAGCCAAGTGCACCGGCTTACCAGTCCCTAAACGTTCCCTTTGCTTCATATTAGACACCCCTATGGTAGACCCAAGGGCAGGGTGCATTGTAAGTATAAGGTAGGACATTCTCTGATGTGTGTAGCATGTTCTAATAGTGAATTACAGCCATTTTCGTTTTTCACTATTGAAGGCTACCTGTTCTCCATAGGTTAGAATGGGCAGATAGATTATTACATTCTTATAATCCTAACTGACTCAGGGAACATGTTAGAAATTCAAATTTAGTATGCCTGAACTCAGAATAATAAAATACATATTTTAGTAAAGTTGGTTTTAATATTCTGCGTTTGAAAATACCATTTTTAGAAAGTAGGTATTTTCTTGCCTAACTATCCAGGCCTGCCTCTGCTGGGTTGTGTATTCCTTGTCTGGGTTTGTGAGTGACAGGGCTGTGGAATTCCAGAAGTCAGGCTGGGGCAGCCCAGTGGTGAATAGAGAGATCTGCAACTAGATGGGAGGGAGGATTTGCACCTGGGACCTGAATAGGGCTGGGCCTTCCCTCTACAATGCTGGCTCTAACCCCTGTGGCTTGTCTGATGTGTCTGCCCTGCACTGTGAAAGGAGAGGAGGAATCTTGTCAACAGAGTGCTCCAGAGCTGTATCTTCCCTCCCCTGTAGTCTGATGGCTTGTTCTCACTATATTGCTTTTCTTAGTAGTTTCATTTGCATCTATCTTATTGCATGGTTAATGGCATCTCTTTGTATGTACTGTTATTAATTCTCTTTTGTGTATCATGTATTTTGCTCCAGGATTATTTACGCTATGATTTTCAACAGTGTACATGTATTGTGTAAATTATGACTCTCGAACGACTAATTCATGTATTTCGCAAAAAAAATTTAAAAATGATATTTGGGATCAAGTTGAATCTGATTGGTGATATACTGAAATTGAAACATGATAATATAATAACACAAGCTCATTTTCTGGTAAGCTACCTTCCTTCTAAGGGGTATTCATAAAAAAGAAAACTGTTGTAATATCGATGTAAAAACCCACCCAAAACCTTTTTTGAGAATGAATACAATGAGGGTCCTAGGCTTTCTTTGCTGACCTTTTGCAATTATATATGGTTGAGAAATTTGTAATATAAGAAATGCAGTATCAGTAGAATGTTCTAGAAATGTCCTATGATTTGGTAAATAAGGGATCATGAGGTTTTTGTAAATATTGTATAAATCGTATAAAATGAAATTAAGTGTGCGATAATGTGCTAAATGTAAAGTAGTTTTAATTACAAATAGAGTAAATTGATGTATAATATTTGTCATATGTATATATGTTATTTGTAGCCCTGAAGAAGTCTGTGAAGGCCGAAATGCGTTGGCTACGGCTACAGTCTTTTTACTGAAGAATAAATAAAGAATGAACTGCAAACATCGCTACTGATTCTGGGATGTATGTCGTTACAACGCATGCTTTTTCCACGCATGCCTTTACAATGCAGGTTTTACAACGCAAGTCGTTACAACGACTTGCGTTGGGGGGCGCTGGATAGTGAATAGTTTAATTTACCATTCCAACTCCAGTCCCCGTGGATAGTAGGGAAGGTGTTGCATAGTAAATTAAACTATTACCTATCCTACAGCGCCCCAGCGCAATTCGTTGTAACAAATTGCGTTGTAAAAGTTGCGTGGTAAAGGTAGTGCGTGGTAAAAGTTGCGTTGTAAACGCTGTTCACCCTGATTCTGCTATGAATGTTCTATATTTGTACTTAATAATTATGGTTATTGTTCAATAATTGTGACAAAATCAGTGTGCTGGACCAATTTGTGCTATATTTGAGAGTAATACAGCTTTTGTCTAAGGAGATTTAGAGGATTTGGAATCTCCAGTCCGTGGCATCTAAAGGATTATATAAAGCAACACTCAGGATAGGTGCAATTGCACTTAACCCCATCCCCCTGTCGCGCATCCAGGTACTTTGTTGAGAACTTGGTCGCATTTATCATCAACTTGAACTAATCAACTTGAATCATCTTATAAGCAATCTTAAGTATAGTATTGTTTTGTCGTTTGTGGTCTTGTGTTTCAGTCTATATAAAGAATACTTATTTTTATAAAACCTGTGTTGCGTCCATCTGAAGTGTTTTCACTGTATTACTATGTATATTCACAAATGCTTAACACACTGCCTCTGACATAAGCCTGTCTGCTCGTGCCAAGCTACCAAGGGAGTGAGCAGGGGTTATTAAGGAGTGTAATCCCCTTATCCTGACTTAGAGGTAAGGGTCCCTATTTGGACAAAGGTGAATACCTTTGCCAACTAGAGACCCCCAGATCTAACATTTGGTAATACTTCTACTTAAAATGGTTCTCAGCCAATGAAAAATAAGCTCAGAAAGGTTCTGAATAAAGAAATTAGCCAATCAGATGTCCTTTAAACTCCGCGCAGGCGGTGGGAATGGCTGCTAACAACACAGACAAAAAAAGAGAATTACGAACCACGCCTAGGGACAAAACACATGCGTGTTTCTGAAAAAAGAAGATTGCGAGGTGCAGCATTCTGCACAACGTGATATAAATATCGGTTAGCGTATGATTCACGACCCATATGTTAAGGGTGTATGGTTCGGTGCAAGTTGTTAAGAGATGTGTTATAGTGTTACGCATGGAACTAAACTATAATTATTTTGAATTATATTGAAGTATTTAAATAAATTAAAACATTGGAATGTTGTGAGCTCTATTGTAGACAATGGTTTGCTCCCTGCTTCTACGGGGAGGTAAAGGACCGCAGAGCAACATTCCAATGTCTTACAAAGGCCTCTCTAAGCTCGAGGTTCTATAAATTCATTTGAGCCTCAAGAGGAATTAGTTTTATTTGTTACAACATTCAGCCCTCTTGTGGCAGAATGTTGTAATTACCTTATAGCCTTTCGTGCCAGAGTTATAAAGGCTATTAAAGTCTCACTTTTTAAAAAAAGTACCTCGCATTCGGATCGAACCTTTAACATGGCATTTAAACTCCTACACTATCCTGAAATTACCCTATGCACCACCCTGGAGTTAGAATAGTAATTTTTACTCCTACACTATCCAGCACTTACTATGCAGGTGCACCCCCCCTGGAGTTAGAATATTAAATGTTACCCCTACACTATCCAACACTTACCCTACAGATGCAGCCCCCTGGAGTGAGAATAGTAATTGGTACCCCTACACTATCCAGCACTTACCCTACAGGTTCACCCCTCTGTAGTGAGAATAGTAATTGTTACCCCTACACTATCAGCACTTTCCCTACAGGTGCACCCCCCTGGAGTTAGAATAGTAATTGTTACTCCTACACTATCCAGCACTTACCCGACAGGTGCACCACCCTGGAGTGAGAGTAGTAATTGTTACCCCTACACTATCCAGCACTTACCCTACAGGTGCACCACCCTGGAGTGAGAATAGTAATTGTTACCCCTACACTATCCAGCACTTACACTACAGGTGCACCCCCTGGAGTGAGAATAGTAATTGTTACCCCTACACTATCCAGCACTTAGCTGAAAGATGCACCCCCTGGAGTGAGAACAGTAATTGTTACCCCTACACTATCCAGCACTTAGCCTAAATATGCACCCCCCAGGAGTGAGAATAGTAATTGTTACCCCTACACTATCCAGCACTTACCCTACTGATGCACCCACCAGGAGTTAGAATAGTAATTGTTTCCCCTACACTATCCAGCACTTACCCTATAGGTGCATCCCCCCTGGAGTGAGAATAGTAATTGTTACCCCTACACTATCCATCCCTTACCCTACAGTTGCACCCCCCTGGAGTGAGAATAGTAATTGTTACCCCTACACTATCCTGCACTTACCCTACAGGTGCACCACCCTGCAGTTAGAATAGTAATTGTTACTCCTACACTATCCACGACTTACCCTACAGGTGCACCACCCTGGAGTGAAAATAGTAATTGTTACCCCTACACTATCCAGCATTTACCCCACAGATGCACCCCCCTGGAGTGCGAATAGTAATCGGTACCCTTACACTATCGAAGCACTTACCCTAAAGATGCACCCCCTTGGAGTGAGAATAGTAATTGTTACCCCTACACTATCCAGTACTTTCCTTAAAGTTGGCTTATGGAGCAGCTATAAGGTAATACAAATTTAATAACCTAAATAACATCCTATATAAAGTAGTAGTTAAAGAATAATATATTATTTTAATTTTCGTAAAATGTACACACACTGTTATTTGTTTTAAAAAATATATTATTGATTTTATATCAAAATATATTTTAAAAATAACTTTATCATGTATATATAATTATCAAAATAAATTCAATTCAAATAAAAACTGTTTATTATTTACATTAAGTTAAATATAATGTTAAAGTCCTTTTTCTATTTTTGTTGCTCGATATGACGTTTAGGTGTATACGTCAAACATATAGGCAGCCATTTTGAGTAGCGTCATTGGAAAAAGCTGAAGCAAGGGAGAACTGCGCCTAAGTTAGACACTTTTTTAAAGTTTATTTATTTCGTACATGAGTGACTTTTATTGCAAGGAGAGAAGAGGGAGCCTTATTGAAGTAAATATTGTATTTGCAATGTTAAATCGTTACATATCACAAACCATGTTGTTAGTGTATGCCCATGTCGGTTGACGTGTTTACATTGAAAAAAATGAATCATCGGAAATTTCATAATGGATTTGTAAGATAAAGACTTGAAAAAAAAATATCTAAGGTTAGGTGACCCGACTTATAACTTTGATATACTGGTTAAAAATAAAGTCAATTTAATAGAGTTGTACAATTTTGGGCAAAACAGGAAAGTAAAAGTTTAGTGAGTATTAGTAATGGAGAATGTGAGCAATATTATCCAGGTAGTCTGAAGCCACACACAACGAAAAATGTTGTAAAGTTTCCAAGAGTCTTTCAGACATTTCTTTTGATTTTTTTGCTAATTCGTGGGTTCAGACTAACTGTTAATGCTTGACTCATTCTCATTTCTTGAAAATATTGCTCCTTCCTCAAAGTTTCCCAAAAATGATAAAAGTTAACGTGTGCTTTACCAATTGTGTGGTTGAAGGAGTTGTGCCATCCCTCTATGGCATTGTTTGTCTTTGCTTCTCCTGCTAAACAGCTTGAGTAGCAGTTCCACCACTCCACATGGAAACGGGGCTTCCTCCTGCGACCCGATCTTTTTAGATGCCCAATCCAGGTGTCTTCAAAATAATTTAGTAAGGGTGACAAGTTTTCTTCGTTTGTTGTATAAAAGTCAGATTCAGTAATTGCAGTGTAGTACTCGTCTACACTATCAGGAGGAACAAAGCAAAGAGAAGTTTTTTTTTTGTTCGAGTTGCAGTTTACTATCCGACACGTAATACACAACCAAGGATGTTTTTTGCATATTACTCCAAAATGCCTGGGAAAAGTTGAAAAAACTTCCTTGAATTTAGGTATCCACGTACGTTTTATAAATAGCATTGATCACCGCAAATTCAAAATCAATAATAATTTTCCTAGGACTTTTGTTGGATGTTAAAAGTTCAGTGTAAGTTGTGGATTGCTTATCAGGTAGCAAACTGTATACCAAGGAGACTACTGTATTATTAATTTTGGCATGAATAGTGCATATTTGGGTCAAAGGATGGGACTTGCTTTGAAAAGTCCCATCCATCATCCAAACATCACTATTCTCCAATTTAACTAGATTACATGGTGTACTAAAGACGAGGATCCGTTTTTGAGGGTTTTGGTTGTCATGTGGTAAGAAAGGTTCATTAGAAATAGATAAAGAGAGCTCAGGAGGAATAAGAATGTCAGAAAAGGTTTGTGGTGTATCTCTTTGTGGGTTACTTGCCTGTCTTTTGCGTTGTATAATTCATCTCAGATTGGGAATAATGGGCATATTGCTGGCAACATGACTTGGGACATGTTGTGCAACCTCCCTTAAAATAGAACCAAAGGAATCATTGAAGGTGCATGCAATATCCTTCATTTCATTTAAAGTTTCTCTCACCTCAATCTCCATTGCAGAGGCAGAGTAGTTATGATCTGTAGTTTTTAAAACCGACTCACCCAGAGTAACCGCTCTCCCTGTGCAATGTGTTGAGTAATATTGCACACACAGCCAATGACACCTTGGTTCTGTTAGTCTCTCCTTGCAATAAATGTATCCTGCATGTTTTAAGAGGCGGTTTCCCTTGCTCGAAGTTATATAATGTGCTGTCTTGTCAGTTGACATTATCTGAAAAGATAAGAAAAAGTAGGTTATTTTCTAATTTTAAATATATTTTATTAATTATTTCTTTGTTTATTTATTTTTTTATTTTTTAAAAACTTTTGGAAATGCTTTGAAATTGTTTTTCATCTATTTTATTAAAAATTAAATATTAGTTTGTTTCAGTTTATTATACCTTTTGGTTTGGTTGTTTTTGCTTCAAGTTGCTCTCTGTTGACCTTTAATTTGGTCTTTGTAGTGTAGATTATTTTAATCTGAAAGAGAGAAGGAGATATGTTTCCTTGATTATTTTTTTTAATTTTAAGTATGTTGGTTGTTAAGGAGAAAAAGGTGTAATTATATATTTTTTTAAATAAAAAGAACTTACCTTTACTATTTCTTTAGGAGGTTCAGAAGATGCTTATAATTTTGTTTCAAAGGACTGGCAAAGCAGTTGTTTTATGGATTTCCAATGAGATCGTTTGTTATGGTTGATGTCTGTGTAAACTTATGAAACATACCTTTTATTAGTTTTGGAATTGAGATTATCTTTTATGCTACCTCGAAATGCATTATTAAAGGGAAAGAAATAAAACATGGTTAACAATATTGAAATAATGATGCTAACATTAATAATCAATATTTACTAAAGTACATTCAAATTGTGCTGTTATATAAATCTTGTAGAAATGTTTGTTTTTAAACATTAAACGTTTTATTTTTTGTTTTTTTATACATTGTCAACTTTTAAAAAAGAGAGAGACATGTTAAAAAATTTGCATTACATTAGCAATGTCTTGCTTTCTCACCTTGCACATGATATTGAAAAAATTGCTTTAAAAAGTGAATATTATTTTGTATTCTGCATATAATATCTGGTAGGAGTACGTTCTTTTTTTTAATTTTAAAAATAGCAAGACATTACTATAAGAAATAATTTTCATGTTGAATAAAGACAGATTATATTATGTATATTTATTTTGCTAATGTTACCTTTTCTTCAATGATGTCTCGTCCTTGTTCGTAGAAAGTGTTTCTTTTTTCTTCAGATCTGTTTGAGTAATTTAAAAAATAATTCGAAAATGTTCTATGTTTATAATGTGATTTTAAGTCTAAACTAATGTATTTTTAAAAATAATACTCACAAAACGTTATGTGCTATCTGGATGAAGGATTTTGGGGACTTGTATTCCTTGAGGAGTTTTCTTTTCTTTGTATAATTTTCGCTGGGAATACACTGTAATCAATATAAAAACATACTCTTAGGTAGATCATATAGGTTTATAAATCTTAATATAAACTGCACATTTCATGTTTTTGAGAATATTGTACTAGGTTGAATGAATATACCTTTTGTACAAGGTTGAATGAATATACCTTTTTAGATAATTTAATTATCTCATTCAGTATGTATCTTTTCATCAGAGTCAGATTAATTTAATTATACGTAATTTTTTTATTAAAAAATTCAAAAACATTGTTTATTGTTTTTTTATTGATTTAAATTGTATATGAAATGTTTTGACTTACTTTCGAGTTTATTAAACCAAAAACATTATGTTTTTCTTGAATCTTTAAATTCAGTGCACAGGTTTGGAATAAACTGCAAATTAAACAACATATTTAAAATGAATGTATTGTTTTTTTTCAAAAAAGTTACTTAGATATTTATTAGCCATTTATTATACTTACTTGTTTATTTTCAGAGGCTGTTATGTGACTTCGCTGCGACTTTTTGTGTGAGAGAGAGTGTGGGCTACAATGCTTCAGCTCTCGCTAGTAGTCAGTTGACCACTGTTTTCAAAATGGTGGACGTATTCTTTTTATACCTTTTTTTGAGTACCACCATTATTTAAATGAAAATATCTGTTGTATTTCTTATTTTTTCCTTGTTAATTTCATGTGTAAACATATAATTTTATATTCTTTTTAAAAATGGCCAGTTTCAATGGTTTGTGTTTGTTTTGTCCTCCATTTTGTGTTCTAGATGACGTATTTCTTGTCATGGAAACTGTAGTGGGACTTTTTTTAACCCTTGGACATAAAATGGTGCTCTGCTTCTTTCGATTTTGAAGACTTCCTTTCGAAATATATTATATTCCGATATTTTTAAATATTAAGTATATGATTGCTTGTTTCAAATTTGCAAGTTTGTGATTTCCCCCGATATTTTGATACTCAGTAAATACTCGGGTATTAAAATTACTACCTGAGTATTAATTTTCTAAATGAGTACCGTTTTTATAATTTGTGTGTTCAATTTCTTAACACATTTTAATACACTTACCCACCCAAAACCCCTATTTTCCCTGCATCCCGTGCCATGATTTATTTAATAAATAATTTTAAAATAATATATTTTTGCGTTGTCATGGTATGCGTAGTATTGTACTGTATAGCAATTGCACTTATAATGCCTTTTATATATATTGCGTTGTAATGGTTATCGTTGTAAAATATTGCGTAGTAACAGCATATTTGTTGTAAAAAATGCTTTGTAAAAGTATGCGTTGTAAAAGCATGCGTTATATCGTCATACATCCTTAGCTGACCAACATCTGGGTGAACCACCTGAGTTTGAGGAAAAATTGTTTCTCGTTAAGCATCTTTCTTTGAAAAAAAAGTAGCTAGTGGAACATTATGTTTGTGTCAGATTTATGCTGCCCCATCAATTTTTTGTCAAATATATAGTCTGATTACAGTTGGACCAATGTGCAGTGAAGAAGCCTCCATAATTTCTTCTCGGCATTTGAGACAATGCCTGCCTTGTGCATGCCTATCATTTTTTACATCACTTAGCAGGGCTGCCCCAAAAGTTCATTGATTTACAAGAGTGCCAATTATCCCATGTGTTACCTGCATTAAAGATACAATTGTTTAACTACTACCTAATCTACCCCTGCTTGAATTGGAAAAGCTAACTAAAACTATTGGAATAGTGAGTGAGTGATTGTGAGTGATAATTGATGATCCACGTGGTGGCAGATAGTGAGGGAGAGTGTTTAACTGTAGTTTGTACTCTTGATTGATATTATTTGCAATCTTTGGTGTCTGAATGATGAACGCTAATTTTTCCTGGTGGTGATTGTCCTTTACAAACTTACTTATTGAAAATCAACCTGTACGGTCCACTTCTATGATCCATCTTTTTTTCATCACATAGAAGATATGCCATTGTAGATCATTTGGTTTATAAGACTGCCAAATTCCAATCTGTTGCTTGCATCAAAGTGGAGATATAATTGTGCACCTACCATCGTGCTTGGATTGGAACAGGTAACTTTTGCACCAATGAGTGAGATATTATTGCGTGACTGTGAGTGATGATTGATGATTCATGTGGTGGCAGACAGTAATTGAGGGTGTTCAACTATAATTTGTAAACTTGATTGAGATGTATTGCTATGTTTGGGGTCTGAATGATGGGTGATCATTTTTCCTGGCGTTGATTGTCGATTTCACACTTAGCCAGATTTACTTGCAGGGTCCACCTCTTTTTTTCTGATTCTTCAAGAGACCAGACCAGTCACTCTAGTTAACACATGAAAACCTATGCAAAATACTTCAATCTCTACTTGATCTTAAACAGCAGTGCCCTTCATGTCTACCTTGCTCGGGTTGGAACTGGGACGGAGTTCCTTGGAGTCAGGAGAAGGATGGAAGAACTCAGGGTGGGACTACCTCATCAACCGCTAGAAAAAAGAAGTGATCAACTTGGAATTGAAACCATGACTTTGAGGCCTAGAGCTCAACTAGGTGGAATGGAGAGAGGTGCTTTATTTAGGAAATGCTGCTGAGTATGTGTATTGCACAGGTGGCAAAAGTGAAACTCCGAGCCCTCTAGTTTTTTGCTCTTCTCTGATTCTTCTTGGTATACTCCTCATGAAGATTACATTTCTTCTATCCTTCTCCTTGACTCTACAATGTAGTTTCTGTTTTACAATCCGCAGGCCTTCTCGTCTCCTGCACGAATGAAAGGCAAAAGCTAAGCTCAACACTCCTGCTTACCTACCGGACTGGTCCAGACCGGCACCCAAGTGTGATGGACATTCCCAAGTAGAATGCCGATTCACCACCCAATTTGGCAATACAGTTTAATTTTTCTTTTCACAATCTTATTTTTATAACTGGGTGGGTTCAGTACTCCATAATCTGATTTTTCAGACCTGGAATACAGAGCATTTAGATAGCTAATAACTTGGATCTGTTGGGTAGAATGACTGTTTGCAATGCATTTAACTGTACTGTGTCATACTGATTCTTTTGTTTCCTTCCACAACAGATTGATGATGATGATGTGCGTCTCAACACCCAGATTAATCTTATCCTTATGTAATATTTTTCTTTGTCAAACCTTTCCTTAAATCTCTTTTCCCATCCATTCATCAAATCCCTAATGCTCTTCCCCTGGGCTGTGTGATTTTGAGATGTGTGACCTAATTACCGCATAAATGGATCACACACTTAATGGGGTCGATGTGGTGAAAGCAACACCATCTTCCAGCAGGATTTTCTATTACTTAATGTAAAAGAGCACAATGGCCTCATTTATCCACCCACACATAAAGGTGATCCATATCGTAGATATGGAAGAAAGTCAGTCGTGAGCATCATCAATCAGGCTTAGTGTTGTGTAAACGCTTAACCTTGTCCACTCCAGATGTTGAGTGCATCTTTCATGACTCAATCAATATATTCTTTAAAAACATGGATAAAAAGAAAGCGGAATTAATTTTACATAGGATCATTGTTACAGTGCAGGAAATTCAGAGGACACAAAGCTGGTTAAAGTACTAGTGCATCAGGAATGAATCATAGTTATGGCGATATTTAATACAGCCTTCAAAAAACAAGCAATAGATTTAGCACAGTGTTCAGAATCAAAAAATTGTAGTGCAAGGAAGGCAGGGCGACAACATCGCAAACCCAGGTGTCTCAGTAGAGGAATAATCCATCTCCTTCGTGGGAACTCATAATATCTACAGAAGAAAACTATATGCATTAAAGATTGTACTGAGATTCCATCACACGGACACTCTGTGAGGGTCTTAGACCAATCATTCTGCTTTGGGAAAGTTATAAGACGATGATAGATGTTAAAGCGGAACCGAGTCAATAGATATTTCTCATAGGTATTCAAGTTGTACAATAGATACGGTTGCACCCCGGGAGCGGTCTGGATGGTTAGGATCTGGCGGATGGAGATTTTGCTGATTTCTTGGGTTAGTCGTAACTCTCGTAGATGGGATAAACATGTAGTTTTTAGATTTTTCCTTGTTGTTTCTAGAATAGTTAATGGATGGAAAAAATAGGATGCTAAGTTTAAATCTTTCAGAAAATTACACACGTAGGCCAACCAAGAGATCTTGTTCCAATTTGCCAACCCAAGACAGTCAGTAATAAGAGAACGTGTCAATTTGCAGTGATCCGTTGTCCAAACACGGTGCCATAAGAGAATTGGCTGGATTCTGATATTATCTGTTATATTGTACAGGGCTAGTTCAATGTGGCAACCGTAAGTCGGAGAGCACTGCGGGACTGCCAACAGTTCTCTACCTTCTGTAAGGGATCTACAGCAACATGACCCCACACCCCAGCACCATATATTGCTACACTGAGGCATTTTGCCTGATATATTTTGATCATTTCTTGGGGAGGCCGCTTCCCTAACTTTTGGGCGAATGCTACCAGAGCAGTCGTAGCTCTGAGAAATAACAGTTTTCTTGCAATGATGGCCTGCTGCCAGCGAGATTTATTATCAATTAATATTCCCAAATATGGATAAACATTGGTACATTCCAATTTGGTGTTATCAATAAAAATAGCTTTTGACTTTTTAACACTATTGCCTGCATGCATTACAAAGGTTTTCTTAATGTTAACCATGAGGTCTAGGGATGCCATAAATTTGCGATATCTATCAAGGAGATACTGTAATTGAAGTGGTGTTCTGGCCATAATCACCGCGTCGTCCTCGTATAGTAATGCGGGAATTGGTCGACGATCAAATTACGGGCAGGTCCTGGCTCCCTTCCAACATTGCAAGTTCTAAACCATTACTATAGAGGTTAAAAAGAAAGGGAGCCAGGACACAACCCTGTCTGACCCCCCTTGTCACGGTAAATGAGTCAGTGAGTTCCCCTCCAAGGCCATATCTAACTCTGGCTGACACCTCAGAGTAGAGTTCTCATAAAAAGACGACCAACGGGGGATCTACACCCATTTTCAGGAGTATTGACCACAGTTTTGAATGGAAAACACAATTGAACGCTGCGGTCAGGTCTACATAGGCCAGATGTAAATGTCTACTCTTTGCACCAACATATTTTCCCATTAATAGGGAGAGATTTAATGCTTGCTCTACAGTTCCCAGTCCCTCCCGGAACCCGTATTGTAAATCAGATATTATGTGGTTTTGGTTGGCCCAGTCCTGGGTTACTTCGGTCTCCCTTTCTAAATATGGGGAGCAATGTTGAGGTAGACCATGATTTAACTAAGCCTATCGAAGTTGCAGCTTCGAGGACCCGAGTAAGAATTGGTGACCATAAGTCCAAGTTATGGTTGAATATATCCACCGGCACCCCGTCTGGGCCCGGTGCTTTCCCACCTTTAGAGGCTGTCAGGGCATTGATCACTTCATCATGGTCAAACACTAGTTGATTCGGGTAAATTGGTTGATCAGGAGGGACGCCCCCCGTCTTCCTCTATACAAGTTTGATTTACATCTGCACTAGAACAAAAAAATTTAGAAAAATTATTAACCCAGGCGTTTGCGTCCACCGCTACTTCTATTTTTGGAAAAAACACAGTTGATGGACAGAATGTAGAACAATGTCATACATTCACCCCAGTACAAGGATCTATTTTTGGGGCAGAATTTAAAACTGAAAGAAAGGGAGCTTTAACTGCATGCCAGAAAGTAGTACTATCGTTCATGCAACAGCTCATATGGAGTTGTTCCCATAGGCCATTTTTTATTTCCGTCTTACACTTTTTTATGGCCAAATTGTACTCCTTTCTTAATTTATTATTTTCATCTTTCTCTCTTTTGGTCTTGCGTAGAGCAGCTTTTAATCGGGAATACGCCTTCGTACATTCTGGATTAAACCAACCCTTTTTTAATCTATTGTTAGTTTTCTGTTTTCGAAATAGCTCATCCCTTATGATATTGGTAATGTCCAGAAAACTGGACAGGATCAGCTCGTGTGGAGGTTCTAAATTAAGGCAAGTTTCCAATAAGGGGAGTGCTCGACTCACCACTTTGTTTGTAGTTTTAACAGGATCTACTTTTGCCCACTTTATAGAATACGCGTTTAACCGATCCAAACTCAGTGCTTGTTGATTTAGTAAGCTGGAAGGGCTACACTTTTTGAGGGCACTTAGCACTGACAGGGTAATACTATTTGGAAAGTGGTCACTGCTGGCATTATCTCCTGTGTTAAAATTACACAAGTGATCTTTCAAGTTTTGAGATATAAATATGAAATCAATTAAGCTAGAAAAGCCCCTTCCATTAAAAGTGGGGGAAAACGCAACGGCGGGGACTACTAGTTCATTCGCAAAACCCAACTCCAGAGTAAACAAGATCTCATTGAGGCAATTCCCATTATTGGTATGTGAGAAATGAGTTAGGTTGCTCCCACATTCATCCTGGATTCCGCATTTTATAGTGTTGTTATCTTTACAGAGTGTTACATTGAAATCTCCACCCTAAATCAAATTAAATGATGTGTTCATATATTTATTCCGCATTTCCATTAAGAAGTAGAAAATATTATTTAAAACATGGATTGAATCCTGAGGAGGCAAATTATTATAAAAATGTACTAAAAAATAGGTGGACGATTTATTCACCACTATTTTAAGGATTTGATAGTTGACTTCCTGCTTTATCTCAACATTATCTTTGACTAAGATCTCATTTGAGATATATATTATCAAACCTCCTTTAGCCCTTCCCGAAATAGAGGGTTGAGCGTATGAGTTGTAGGACTTGTACCCCTGATGATGAATTGGGGAAGTTGACCAAGTCTCTTGGAGACAGACAATATTATGTTTCCTAATCAATTTTACCCAGGAATGAATATCCATTTTTGAGCGGAGCCCTGCTACATTCTAGAATATCATTGTGTGGTTAAGGTTAGGATCTTTTAGAGCTCTTAATTTTAGATGGTCACCAAGTACATTAGAGACTAAATCAGGGTTGGGGTTAGAAACGGATAAAGGCAACTCTGCCAAGGTTGGAGGAGACCCACCATCATCTAGGGATCCATCTGGCATTAAAGATTGAGGATACATAAGTAGGTTAGGGTTGCCAGTAGATTTATCTGAAATTGTCATTTCAAACTGGGTAATAACCTTGCTGGGAGAAGAGTAGAAAGAACTTCCTATCTGTATGTCCGTAACTTTTAGTCATTCGTTGTCATCCATCCCTGATAATACATTAAATCTATTCTGGGTGAAATACAATTGGGACAACTGATTTCGGGCACCGAGTTGATTTCTCCTTACTGGGGGTAGAAGAAACCAAGTGGTAGAATATTAATCCCAAGCGGGTCTAGGGGGTAGGTTGCACCTAATCTCACGATCTCATTAACTAAAAGAGGCGAAGCAAAACTCATGACTATGCAATCACCTCTGAATATTTTCTCCCTAGATCCCACCCACTTGACTCTACTAACCATCTTAAATTCCTGGAATAGATGTTTGCTCAAACCTACCCTTGTCCACAGCCAGTGTAATGATTTATTTTTTAACGCAGTCCAGCATTCTGCAACTGGGGTGCATTGTTGAGGAGCATTGGCTAGTACTATGATGTAGGGAGTAGTTTCTGGAGGCAGGTCTAAGTATTGGGCTGCTACGTTTGTTTTTTCCAGCGGAAAGATACGTTGAGAGAAATGTTGGAACTGGCCAGGGGCGGGTATATGTTTTTGAGGAGGGCCAACCTGGATTTATAATGGCCTAGTATCAGAGACGTTATCCTGGGGATCAGACTGTTGGAGCGCCCGTTTGTCAGAAATTATTCTTGAGCTCTTTCTATTGGGAGAACTGCTCTTAGATGTAGCGAAAGCCTCCTAAGTAGATGGATTCTTCTTTGAAGGGGAATGTAGGGTTCCTGTGCTAGTACCCTTAGGGAGCGTGGAGATGGAATTACCCTTCAAGTTATCAGTGGCCTTAGTAGGTTTGACTAGCTTCTCAGTAAGGAGTTCCTCGATGTTAGCCATCCTTGATGTTAATTGATATATATGTTATATGTTATAAGCTTATAGAGCGCTATATCACCCAAGGGTATCTAAGCGCTAATTGATCTAACCTGACCCTTACATAGAGGTCCAAGCGTTCAACAAGTGAGACCAAGCTCTTCATATCCATTTGCGAACTGACATTAATGCTATTTGGGAGCTTTCTAGTTGGTTGAGTTTTCCTCTGTCCTGTTCGCTTTTTCATTGTTAGTGAGGGTTTGACTACTTTCTTCGGGTCTGGCTGGAGATGAACAGTAGCTTGAATTGTATTTTTACCAGTCTCGGTGGTGATACTTTCAGTTACACTAGGGTTTTTTGGACGTTTTTGGGGGGGTTGTGATGGGGCGTCATTTACTAGAGAAATAATCTCATCAGAGCAAGATTGAATACAACCATTATGTGGTTGATCTGGGATATTCCCTAGTTCTAAATCGACCGTATCAGATTGGGGGGAAGAATCCTGGCTTAATCTTGAAGTTGTTTCCTCAATTGACTCCTCAACCGAGAGAATCTGCTTATCCAGTACACACACCGCCCCAGTTAGATAATTCAATAGGGTCTGTTGGGAATTAGTAATAACACCATTGCCCTTAGGTGGTTTAGGGCTTATATGCTTCCTTTTTCCCATAATAACGAACAGAGATTAACTGCAGTAAATTATTAATGCTAAGTTCCACGAGACACAAATTGCAGTAGAAGATCAAATATGCAAGTTTACAGAGTAAAACAAAGATCTTGGTTGGAGCCACAAAAGAAGCCCGCTTTGGGCTGTATTGTACTGGATGTTTCGCTAATAAAGCCCAGATAAAACCCAGGGCTCACCACCTCGCTCAGAGCTGAGCGACCCTACGGAAATTATGATCAAGGCAGCACAATGTCCACGATAACCGGAACTAACAAACCAAAAAGGAAAATGAAGGAGAAGAGCAATGGGCAAATAGGACCCCCCAAAGATGGTTTGAGCAAATCAGGACAGGACAGCTTGGACAATTCATCCCTTAAGTAACAGTAGCTTTTAAATGGAGAACCAACAGATCGCGGGGCCAGAAACAACAAGCAAAAAAATCAGATGAAAGTTACCAGAGGTTGCAGATATAAAGTCAGTTCCAAACCAGTCCTTAGCGATGTGATCAAGGGATCTGGCCCAGCCCAGCCTTCTCTGGCCTCTGAGGGCCACAGAGGGCCTGCCCTTTGCCCAGGCTTAGCCCGGCGACACCAGCGCGCGTCCCTTGACGCGGGGGCTCTCGTTGGTTTTTATGCGCCTCCAGGCGCGGAACAGGAGTGTGCGGCTTCCTGGCCCTAGGGACACTGGGTAATGTAGTCCCCCCTCACTGCAGCCGCGCCTAGGTTTCGAGAGGCTGCGGCGGTGGGGGGAGACCGGTGTCAGGGGTGCGATGTTTGACACTGCGAGCAGGGAGCCAGAAAATGTCCAGGAACCACAGTGAGCAGGTTAGTCCAGGAATACAATAGGAGCCCCGCTCCACTGGGGCTCTCGTTGGTTTTTGTGCGCCTCCAGGTGCGGAACAGGCGTGTGCGGCTTCCTGGCCCTCGGGATGCTGGGTAATGTAGTCCCCCCTCACTGCGGCCGCGCCTAGGTTTCGAGAGGCTGCGGTGGAGGGGGGAGACCGGCGTCAGGGGTGCGATGTTTGGCACTACGAGCAGGGAGCCAGAAAATGTCCAGGAACCACAGTGAGCAGGTTAGTCCAGGAATACAATAGGAGCCCACTCAAGGATTTCGTAATTCTAATTTTTATTTAATGCTAGCTCGCATTGCTCAGAAGAAGTTACTATTGCTATTTTTTTTATTTTATCTCTATCAAGTATTCTTTCTTGTGTCATGTAGTAGTCTGGTCTCAATTCTTTGTAAAGCTATGGTATAATTTATCACCCACTAGCTCAGTGTTTTTATTTCCATTTAGTTGCCTGCAATGTACAATTCTTCTGATTAATCCTACAGTTAGAGATTACCTGGGTGGGAATGGGACCTCGCTGGTGAAGTTGTGATGCCTTCCCTGCTATTGCTTCATCAATGGTCAGGTAAGAGAACTATGGAGTGAAGTGAACTAGTTAAGTAAGTAGTAAGTAAGCAACATACTGCTACTTCACATTAGTAATTGTTTATCTAGGTTGTTGTAGTCAATATAGGTCATGGCATCATTCCCCCTAATGGCCAAGATAGTGAGAGAGGGTAAAAAGACACGGGTATATAACTAACTATAAGTAACCAGTGTACACGTTTATAAACTGATTAAAAAAACAGGCTGCACAAAAATTCAGCAGTGTAAAGTAAAAGTAAAACACAAATAAACTACTTCAGGCATAAAGTTTGCTAAAACGATTTTCCCCTTTAATATTTTACATGAAAAACATCCTCTCCACCCACAATGGGCACACCCCTCTCCACAAATAAATTGACCCATCCTCAACCAATATCCAAGCAAAAGTCCAAGAAAAATACACCCAGTCCAAACTCCCTTACCACCCTCTCCACCCACAACAAGTCCCTCCCACCAATAAAAGAAAAAAGGGCTTAGAAGAGGGCACCGTCCATACAGGTCTGGAGCTGGTCCAGGCTCTGCTCTATGCTCTCTAGCCAGCTGTCAATGTGGTCGAGCCACTGCAGGACACAAGCTTAAATTGTCTGTTGAGCGGGAGGGGGTGGAAGCAGTGATGGTGCCAGAAATGCATTGGCTGGGAGACAGAAAACGGGCTGACTTGCTGAACTGGGGCCTATGTCAGAGGCAGCTACTTGTGCCTCTTCATTCTCAGGGTTCACCAGCTGCCGGTATTCAGACTTGATGGTCTCCGTGCTCTGCCGCTGCAGATGGGTTACTATCTCCTGCCTAGTTGGCGGTGTTGCTAGTTCAGCAGGAGTAGCTACATCAAAAAAACCAAAGTATAAAAGACAAATTGTAAACAATAATCTGTGCAAACACTTGTTTAAAATTAAGTAGTGCGGGACACAGTAGCGGTGCATAGCTGGTCCCCTAGGGCCATTGGATTTTGATCTGATTATAAATAGGATGGTCAAATTTATTTTTGACCCGCATATTCATCAAACAAAAAAGCACTGACTGTCTGGCAGAAAAGAATTCCGGTAGAATAATACCAGATTAAAAAACAGAACAGTGATTCAATTTTCTTTCTTTTAAAGGCATTTCTAGTAACTAAACAGACAATTTGAGTGAAAAAATAAATTGCCTCTCTTTAACCAGTAAGGCATTATGCACTATGAAGTACAAGTTGTTGTGCTAACCAGAACTTCAGGTACTTTGCTACTGTCTGTTGCTGGGGCATCTGTAGTTGACAGTTATCTACATTTAATTCCAATGGCCCTGCTCTTCTCCAAATGCTTTTCCCTTTCTACCTTGACTCCAAAGAAGCAGATGAACAATAAATAAGATAAAATGCAGATATTATTATCCTGTCTGCTGTAAGTAGATGGTGGGGAAAGCAATGCACTTCACCACAGGAAGGGAACAAGCTACATAGATTGTATTTGGTATGTTCGTCACAGAGCCTCCTTTACGCCAAAATTGAAATAAATCAGGCACTTTGTCCCACTTTACTCAGTGGTCTCGCCCACCACCCCAAATTATTTCCAACAAATTAATTCGCTGGGCAGTAAGGAAAGGAAACGTCTTCCTCTATTGAAGGGAAAGGTAGAAAGATTAGGCTGGGAGGTAGAGCTTTTTGCTGTAGAATAGAGGGGTGTCACATCATCGATTCATCATGTGCCCAAGCTTTGGCTTATTCAGTTTCTGTTATAGACAAAAGTCTAAAGGGAAACATCAGAACAGGTGAAAAATAATTTAAAATCACTTCACATGGCCATAAAAATGTGGCACATGCCAAGAATGGATTTTTAAATATTTTGGTAGGCTAGGATGGAAGAACATATGAAACTATAAAGGAGTAAAGTGCTAAGAGGTGACTGAGTGGGTGAAGGGAAACATACCTTGTGTGTTTGGTTTGCAATGCATTGAAAACTATGTATTTGCCACATTAACTGAAGCAGATGCACATTGCACAGCCAACACTGCAGCCACAAATTGAACCATATTGAACTTCGGTCATGGTTGACGAGATGCCAGGGGCAGGAAGCGGGGTGATGAATGATGATGGGTAGGATTCATATCTGCCTCGCTTAACAAATAGAGCAAGTCAAGGGATTAGAACAAAAATTCATATCTCCCCAACTTTGAATCATTGTTTTTTTTTTGGTCAAAATGTGTTTATTGAAATATTTATCACAAAGTACAAACAGCGCTTAATGATTACATCTCACAATGAGTTAAAAAAAATGTTTTCAACGGGTACAGATACCATGCTATAGGTAGCTAAAGTGAAAACCACAGTTTCTAACTAACTTGGTAGGCTCATCCCCCCCGCCATAGTATCCAGTGAATTTGCTCATTATAACACAAGCGAACAACAGTAAGCCCGGAAGCTCCCGGAGCCACCGGGTCCAGTTCTTCATATAACGTATACGCCCTTGAGAGATGAGTAAAGCATATCCAATGCAAACATGCTGGATGCCTGCTAGAAACAGCTTTAGAATAAAATAACTAAAAGGAAAGAGAGAAGAACAGTCAAACTGTGGTGATATCTAGTGAATTTGGTACTGTAGCAATATGGGCTGTGGGGGGGAAAGAAGGCCACGCTCGAACAAGGACCCCCCACCGTCAGAGCAGGCCTTTCTCCCCGTCAGGGCCACATCATCAGTGGTGTTGTCTCAAGGAGGGGCAGAGCTCAATTCGATCAGGAAGAGGTGAAGCACCCTCAATCTAGGACTACATGTATAAAGGGAGAGACCCTCTGAGAGGTAGCTAACCAGGGGATACCAGATATAGTCAAATCCCTTCCTGGCATTTTCTGCTATGTCAGTGAGTCGTTCAATCGCTATTGCCTTCCATAGTCAAGCGTGCCATTGGGAGAGAGAGGGGGCCTAGGCTATTTCCAGGCTCCCACTATGGCCATCTTCACGGCCCCTAGGCACACCCACAAAATAGATCTATCAGCATATGTTTGGTATTTGAGCAGTGGGTCCCAGAGACCTAGTAGAACTTGATCTATGGAGTCACCAATTGGATATCCTAATATGATGTTGATTTGTTATGTTATGTTATGTTATGTTAAAAAGATTTGTAGCGCGCATAGCTACCCAGGAGTGTCCCGGCGCGGAAACAAAATAGCAGGAGGAGCTGAAATGGGAACCAGTGAGTTAAGAGAAAAGCCAAGTTTTGAGTTGCTTCTTGAAGAGCCTGTGGTCTTGGTTTCGCCTCAAAGAGGTAGAGTGTTCCAGGTTGATGTGGCCTTAACCGAGAGGGAGCAGCCTCCCATCCTAGAGAGCGGGAACCGAGGAACGATTGCCAAAAACTGGTTGGAAGATCTCAAGATATCTGCTAGGGGCATAAAAATTAAAATGTGTTCTCAGATAAGATGGGCCCTCATCAAACAGAGCTCTGTGAGCAATTGTGAGCGCTTTGAATTTAATGCGTTGGGCAACGGGGAGCCAGTGAAGCTCTCTCAGAAGAGGGGAAGCGCTGCAGGATCTATGAGTGCCTAACAGCAGTCGGGCAGCTGAGTTTTGGACAACCTGCAGCTTTTGGATATGATAGGCAGGAAGGCCCACATAAAGGGCGTTAGCGTAATCCAGGCGTGAAAGTATAAGTGCTCTGGTCACCATCTCTCTTTCGCCTTTTGGAAGAAGCGGCAAGAAGGTCCTGAGTGATTTCAAGATTCCAAAACAGGAACCTACAAGCTTGGTTATCTGGGTAGGGAAACGAAGATCCTCATTAAACCAGACACCCAGATTTTTTGCAGAATAGCTAGCGGCGTCTGGGTAGGGAATATTGGGGGGCCAGAGATCTTGCCGAAGTTGTCGGGAAATGACCCATAAAGGAGGACTTCAGATTTAGCCTTGTTGCATTTAAGTTGGGCTGCAGCTAACCAAGCAAAGATAGTCGAGAAGCAGAGCCTCGCAGCGACTGGGGAGAGATCTTGTTTTCTCCATGTGAACAGAAGCTGAGTGTCATCAGCATAGGCCACTATCTTCGCCCTTATGGCTTCTGCAATATAAATAAGTGGAGTAATATAAACATTGAACAGAAGGGGACTTAGGGACAAGCCTTGGGGAACTGCCGTTTCCACAATTTTAGGGTCAGAGCAGTACAGTGGTAACCAGACCTGTTGAGATCTATTGTTGAGAAAGGATCTACACCAGCACAGTACCTGATCTGAAATGCCGATCTCCATCAGCCGCTTTAGAAGAAGGTGGTGCGGAACCGTATCAAAAGCGGCTGAGAGATCCAAGAGAATCAGGGCTGCTCTTCCACCACCGTCAAGACATTCTCTTATAGCTTCAGAGATTTCCACCAGCGCTGTTTCAGTGCTGTATGTCTTTCTAAAGCCGGACTGAGCAGAATGAAGAGCACCGGTGGATTCCACAAAGGTATCTAGTTGCCTGTGCACAGCTTTTTCATAGACTTTGGACAGGGCTGGGAGAAGCAAAATGGGGCGGTAGTTAGCCAAAAGCTTGGGGTCCAGAGCCGTTTTTTTGATAAGTGGCAACACTTTGGCTGTTTCCAGTTGGGGGGCACGGTTCCTGATGACAGAGACAAATTAATTATATTGGTGACTTCAGACACAACTGCCGTGGCTGATTCTGCCAAGGTGCGGGCTAAACATGGTTCGTCTGGAGAACCTGATTTTAATGAGCTAAGAATGGCCAGGGTGTCCTCATCTCCTATCGGTCGGAATCAGGAAAATTTAGACTGGTCGTCCAAGTGAATGATTACAGTGTCCGGAACCTGAGGAGGGCTGCTAAAGCTATCAAAAATGACCTTTATTTTATCAACTAAATAGTGGGAAAGTTCTTCGCACCAGTCCAGAGAAGCAGGGGTATCTGAGCTTTCGGTGCAGGGTTTTAAAAAGCTTTTGACAATTGCATAGATCTCCTTGGCATTGTTCTTTTACCTCAGAATTCTCTCAGTAAAAAATTCGTTTTGGCTTTCTTAATGGAGGCATAATATTCTTTTTGTGCCTGCCTAAGTGTTTTTTTAGCTAAAGGGCAATAATCGGAGCGCCACTTGTGCTCGAGCACTTTGCAAACATGTTTATGTTCTTTGAGCTTGGCACTATACCATGGTCTGGAAAGAGAACATCTGGTCCGTTTGGAGGGAGTGCTAGCTCTAAATTTTGCACAGGCTCCTGAGATCCAGTTGGAGAAGCTGGCTAAAGCCTTCTCCAATGAGTCCTCTAAAGGGGGACGCAACGCTTCCAGGGTCTCAATCAGCTTCGAGGAGGAGATTCTGTGTGAAGGCTTGCCGGACAAAGCTGAGCGTGTGGACCTTGTTGTAGGTAAATTCCAGGTGAAGGCAACTAAGGAGTGATCCGACAAAACCGTTTGTAGGGGAACACAGGTGGCCAAGGGGAAATTAGTGCAGATTAGGTCCAGAATGTGTCCACCATTATGAGTGGGATGGACTACGCATTGGGTCAAGTCTGCCATAGCTAAAGATCCCGCAAGAGCCGTAGTCTCCTTATATTCAGGATGATCCCAATGTATGTTAAAGTCCCCCAATAAAAGATATTTTGAATATTGAGGGACTCTTGGTATGATTAAGTCATCAAGTGCTTTTAAGAAAGCATTGGCTGACCCCGGGGACCCATACACTGGAGTGCCCCCTAAGGAATAGTGCGGGGATAGTGAAATAACAAAATTGAGGGCCTCCGCATCCAAGGAGGCCAATGGTTTCTGTCTTGATGCTCCAGTAGTCTCTACTGACTACCGCAATTCCACCCCCTCTTCCTGACAGCCGATATGCATGGGAGATTTTAAACCCACGTGGAATGGATATCCTAATATGATGTTGATTTGGGATAGAATCTCTTTCCAAAAGATTTTAATGACCGGTCAGTCCCACCATATATGTTTAAAGTCACCCAGTGAACCACAACCTTGCCAACAACTATCGGAGGTGCCCGGGAAAAAAGAGTGCAGTTTGTGGGGATGGAGGTACCAGTCATACATCGTCTTGTAATGGGCTTCCCTAAGGTGCATGGATCTATTGAACTTGGCTATGTCCCTCTAAAGGGATTCCCACTGCTTATCCGAGGGCGGTGTCTGGAGCATATTTCCCCAACATACTCTATGACGTTGGGTGCCTTGTGGCAATAGTGTGAGAAGTAGATTGTATAAGAAAGAGATACATCCTTTGCCCGTGGTACCCGTCTATACAAATTTCTCTATTGGGAGGTAGTCTCTGATGACAGCTTGACTGATTGCACCCAGTGTATTACTTTTGAGTATAGTGGTAATGCTCAGTATCTGGAAGGTGAAAATGGTTCATACAATCATGAAAGGACAGTATCTTAGTGCATTGAAATAGGTCAGAAATCATGAGGCATCCCCCCTCCCTCCCTAAGTCAAATGGCCCCTCTTGGAGTGCAGGAAGAAAATTCTTGGAAAAGTGTATGGGGGTGTAAGGGGATGGGAATGTAGTCAATTGTAGTATTTTGGTTACTGCATCCCACACGTGGAGGGTGGTGGAGGTAGAGACACTAAGGTAAGCCTTGGGAGACCCGCCATCTTTGGGCCGCCAGGGTAGGTCCCAAATCGTCCTCCCCGTCACCTGTTTGTCTATATGGAGCCATAATTTGTCAGATTCTCGTAGCAACCATTTGCTCAGCACTCTTTATTATGCCACCCTATAATAGATCAGGAAGTCTGGCAAGGCCAGGCCACCCTTCAGCCGTGGTCTTGTTAGTAAATAGTACGAGAGTCGTGCACGCTTTCCTTGCCAGATGAATTTGAGTAGCAAGGTTTTTAGCTCGGGGAAGAGTGTCCTGTCTGGTTGGGTGGGAAGACCCTAGAAGAGGTAAAGAAGGCGTGGTAGTACGTTCATTATAATTACATTGATTCTCCCGATCCATGAAATATAGACTGTGATCCTGTCCAAAGCAGATCCCCGTAATCTGTTGGTTAGCACGTATCCGGGCAGCAAAAGGTTCGATACTTAGAGCGAAGAGTAACGGAGACACGGGGCATCCCTGTCTACTCCCTCTCGGCAAGTTCAAATTTTTTGAGGCCACCCCATTCACCATTACCCGGGACTTAGGGGCATCAAAGTTGGCATGAACCATCCCGATAAAGGCATCACAGAGACCGAATCGGCGAAGAGAAAGCTCCCAAAAATTCCAAACAATGCGAACAAAAGCTTTCTCCGCGTCGAGCGATAATAGTGCAGCCGGGATCATCTTCTTTTGGGATTTGTCGATAAGATGAAAGATGCACCTGAGATTGTCGTGGGTCTGACGCCCTTGATAAACCCTGACTGGTCGGGGTGGATAAGATCAGGGAAAAATTTCTCGAGCCGTGTAGCTAGAAGTTTGGAATACAATTTAGCGTCTAGGTTAAGAAAGGGGACATCACTTTGCACAACCTTACCTCATCGCTGTGCCCCACTGTCCACGGGAGTTCCTCTTGCCTGTTTCCCTGCCCTGGTGGGACCGGAGTCCCAGGGCATGACAGACGCTGTCCTTCTTTGCCCCGTGCTCACTACGCCACTGGAGTCAAGCTATCCTGGCTGATGATGGTTGATAGCCAGAAACCGGTCCTAGGATGCTTGATTCCGGTCCAGGGAAGACATGGCTTGGCAGTTCAGGCTGGACTGTTCCCATGAGGCACAGGGTCAAGGCTGATTTGCATATGGCCATGTCTGAACTGGGGTGGCTTGGTGAGCAAAATAGCGATGGATTAAACCCAGATCTGTGACTTGGGGTGAATGGTTTGCCATTGTGCAACATTCCATCCATCATCTTGTGTGTTTTGTGGTCCTCCTTTGCCCAGCAGCACCAGCCAGCAGTAAAGGGGACTACAAGTCCCAGTGACCAGTGCTGTAATTTATCAGCCCCCCTACGCCGGATATCTGTCAAAAGAGCTAAGGAGGCGAATAGATGGTTTGACACAGATTTAAAGGAAAAGAAATTGGCCCTCCGGCGCGCTGAAAGATAATGGAGAAGGGAATATTGCCCCCTTCTGAAAACCTGTTATATAACACTACGGCAGGAGTACAAAAAAGCCATAGTAGAAACTAAAACCGCCTATTTCTCTGCCAAAATTTTAACAGCAGAAAATCAACCGCGAGAAATTTTTTCAATCGTCCACGAGTTAGCTTTCTCAGAAAGGAGCATGTCTCAACCCCCTCCCACTCAATCCCTCTGTGATTCTCTGAACTCTCATTTTCTTGATAAAATTTCTAATATCAAGAACAACATTCCCCCTCCCTCTGCTTCTTATGTGGACCCCCGCCCGCCTACCCTGCCGCCTTGCTTAATTTCTATTCCCCCATTACGGAAGCAGTGTTCCGGGAAACACTTCTTAAAGTCAAGTCAGGTTCCCCTGCTGATGTCTGTCCGGCACGCATCCTACAACAAATCTACTCAGTTTTTATACAGCCCCCGATCACCTTTCTTAACGGCTCCCTCTCACAAGGGATTGTGACTCCGGCTCTTAAAGCGGCCACCATCGTGCCCATCTTGAAGAAACCAGGTGCCGACCCAGCTATCTTAACCAACTATCGGCCTATATCCCTGCTGCCATACCTGGGCAAGGTGCTTGAGCGCCATATCACCTCGGTGCTCAGTGCCCATGTAGAGGCCACGGGAGGCTTGGCGTCTTGCCAAGCTGGCTTCCGTCCTAAGCACTCCACTGAGTCCGTTGTGGTGTCGGTCCTGAACAACCTCAGGGAGGGCCGGGACCAGAACAAACATCAAGCCCTGGTTCTCCTCGATCTCTCTGCCGCTTTTGATACGGTGGATCATTCCATCTTGCTTTCACGTATCGGAGCGGCGGGAATCGGAGGCTCAGCACTAGTCTGGCTCTCGTCCTTCCTGCGGGATCGCACCCAGGCGGTCCGGCTGGGAGAGTTCACGGCAGCCCCTCTTAAGATCACTTGTGGTGTCCCCCAGGGTTCCTCTCTGTCCCCCCTATTGTTCAAGCTCTATATCTATCCCCTTATCTTTGCACTTCAGCAGCTGGAGGTCACTGTATATAACTATGCGGATGACCTCCAGCTTGTTTTCAACCTCTCTTCTTCCCCTCACGCTATTTCTAATTTCCAAACTACTATGATTTTCATCAGGGACTGGATGAGCCACAACCATCTGAAGCTGAACCCAGATAAAACCGAGTTGGTGCTCACTGGTGGCTCCCCCAGTCCCTGGAACTCTTCTTTCTGGCCCTCCACTCTTGGTTCCCCTCCTGTTCCCTCTTTCACGGTCAAGACTCTTGGCATAAAAATCAACAACCTGCTTACCCTCCACTCACAAATCAGTTCTGTCGTCTCTTCTTGCTTTCTGATGCTCCGCACTATTCGCTCTGTCTCCCGGTTTTTCTCCCCACTTGCACTTAAACTTATCATGTCTGCCTTGGTGATCTCCCGGCTAGACTATGCCAATGCCCTGTACAACGGCATCCCGGCATACAGCCTACGGAAACTCCAGCTCGTGCAGAACCAGGCAGCCTGGCTGGTGTATGGCCTCCCCCGTTTCCACCACTCTACACCACTGCTGAAGGCGCTGCACTGGTTGCCTGTTCGGCAACGGTCTCTTTTCAAGACTGGGTGCATGGTTTTCCAGGCACGGCAGGGAACGGCCCCGGCCTTTATTTCTTCCCTTTTAACAGATTATGTCCCCACTAGACAGCTTCGATCATCCTCTCAGTCCCTTTTACAGGTCCCTCGTTATACCAGGAAAAAATGGGGAGGTTCCAATTTCTCAGTCTTGGCCCCCGTATTTTGGAACTCCCTTCCTGACCATCTACGAGCGATAAAACATTACTCCCTCTTTCGTAAGGGCCTGAAAACTTTCTTGTTTGCTCAGGCTTTCCCACATTAACGGCTCCTTTTCCTTTTTCTTTTGCTCATCATGCCTCCAAAAGTGCCAAGAAACCGTTACGGTGTATGTTGCGCTATACAAGCTTTTTAAATTCAATTCAATTCAATTCAATTCAGTGCGCCACCTACAGCTGCCGCTAGTGAGGGGGAGGCATCTGACATAGCGCTTAAAGCTCTTTCTCTCCCCCGCGGTTCAGGACATCACTTTGCACAACCTTACCTCATCACAGTGCCCCACTGTCCGCAGGAGTTCCTCTTGCCTGTTTCCCTGCCCTGGTGAGACCAGAGTCCCAGGGCACGACAGACGCTGTCCTCCTTTGCGCCGCAGCACCTGCCAGCAGTAAAGTGGAATACAAGTCCCAGTGAGCAGTGCGCCACCCACAGCTGCCGCTAGTGAGGGGGAGGCATCTGGCATCACCCTTGAAGCGCTGCCTCTCCCCCACGGTATGGGACATGCGAGGTCCGTGCCTGGGCGAAGCCCAGGCCAAGGGCAGGCCCGTCCTTGCCCGCATGGCCAGGAAGAGTCAGGGCAGGGCCACCCCTCTTGCGTTTACCATTTGAAGTCGGAATACGGGGAGACCTAATCCCTGACATAAGAGGTACTGTTTGTTTGCCCCCCATACTTGTATCCACACACAGAGGAATATCGGACTTTCCCTGAAATTTTGCAGAGCAAATCTCTGAAGTTCGTTTTTTAATAAGGGTACAATTTACCAACATAGGAAAGAGAAAGAACATGGAAGGTGGTGGTGGGGGGGCAATGGTGGCAATGTTGGCAGAATTCATAAAGGAAAAAAGGCTAGAAAGGTAACAAAGTATGGGGGCAACAATTCTGTACTTGATCGCATAGATAAACTAATTGAGGAATGTGAGGATATACTAGTATCTGAGCCAGACTTGCATCTAGACAGGGATAAGGCCCCCCCTAGCACAGCGCAATTGTGAGGGAAAGCCCGCCTAAGGGTCCCGCTGATCCTGCTATGTTTCTAATACATAAAAAAGGTACAAAGGCCACCGAGGGCGAGAGAAGAACGATTCCAACGAGGGTGAGTGACTTAGCTGCTAGCACTGCTAGTTCCCCTCTAACTGAAGGTAATCACCCCCAAATCCACAAACCCATACTGTCCTGTTCAAATAGGTATGCTGTACCGTCAAACACTGAGGGGGAGAATAACACACGGCTACCTGACTCACCACCAGATATAATTGCTGTGCCAGATGTAAACCATCCACCAGTGCTGCAGGATGTAATTCAGGTGGTGTACTCAATTGGGGACTTCGGGTTAAGAAGGGCAATGGGGCGATATGATGAGCATTTCTGGGGATCTTTCCCAGGTTTCGGAATGATAGAAATCAGGGTTTTGCCCATGGAGGGCGTCACTACTTGCCGGGTTGCAATGTCATTAAATAGTGTGGTGAGGTGTGGACCTAAGTCAGCCGAAAAGGTGCGATAGAATAGGGCGGTAAAGCTGTCAGGTCCTGGGGCCTTGTGGTGTTTTACAGAGTCAATCGCGGCCTGTACCTCCTCCAGGGTGCAATTTCCCCCAAGACTATCATTGGTGGGGGCCTGGAGTTGGGGTAGGTCGAGGGCAGCTAGAGATTGTGTTTGTTCAGATTCCCTGAGGCTGTCAGCTCGGTATAAGTTTTGGTAGAAGTCATGAAATGTCTGCCTTCTCTTCTTCTTGGACGTGAGTCGTGCAATAGTCATCTATAATTTGTTTTACATAAGCTTTTTCTTGTTTGGCCCTCAGTTGTCTGGCTAGTAAGGTGCCCACCTTGTCTTTCCCTTCGTAGCCCGTAGCCTGAAGTCTCAGGAGTGTTTTCTTTGCTCTATTTGTGTATATTGCGTTAAGTTTCCCTTTGAGGGCTGTAACTTTCCGCAGAGTTGGGGCTGAGGGAGCTGCCTTCTGCCGCCCCTCTGCTTTCACAAATTCTTGTTCCAAATCCATGCCTTCCTTTGTTTGGAGTCTTGAAGGGCAGGAGGCAAGGGAGATACCTAATATGTGCTTTTAACGCGTCCCAATTGTTCGCTAAAGATGTGTCGGCTGGATCATTAAGCAGAAAGAAATCACAGATAGCTTTGCAAAGGTCATCTCGGTGTAGGCGGTCCGGGTAAAGGAACTCTGGGAAATACCGCCTTGTGAGTTTAGAGAGTTGGGTCGGCCAATCCAGGAGGCAGGTCAAGGGGAGGTGGTCGGAGAGAGCAATAGGAAGAATGAGTGAGGACGTGACTGCATAGGTGAGCGATTGGCTGATAAAAATATGGTCAATGTGGGAGTATGATTTGTGGACATGAAAAAAGAAGGTGAAGTCCTCTGTTGTCGGATTAAGGTGGCGCCAGACATCTATTAGCCCAAATTGTTGTAATGATTGCTTAAGCAATGTGGGAAATAAACCCACTCCTGTTTTATGGGTGTGAGTTGAGTCCAAGTGAAGGTCCCATATGAGGTTAAAATCCCCCATGATAATTAGGTCCCCTGTTGCAAAGCTCAGGAGAGAGTCAATGAAGGAAGAGAGAAAGTCAGCTTGCCCAGTATTGGCGCATATACCAAAGCAATTGTACGTGGTCTACCTATCAATAACCCCTTAAGCATGACAAATCTGCCCTCTTTATCCTTCAGTGTAGTCTCATGAATAAAATGGGCAGAGGAGTGAAATATCAAGGCTACTCCATTCTGTTTCTTTGTACTGGTGTCTTGGAAAATCTAGGGATAGCGCCTGTGCTTGAGTCTGTTTTCTTCTGTAAGTTTTATGTGGGACTCCTGGATTGCCACAATCGCGGCCCCTGATTCTCGATATATATTTCCAGATTTTGTGTTTTTTGTTAGGGGAGTTGAGGCCCCTAATATTCCAAGATAAGAGCTTAGCGCCCATCCCCTCTGTAGAAGCTAGGCCAGCTGTTATAAGATCTCTCCACCACCCACTCATGCCCCCCAACCCCTGCACCATCGCCCCTGGGTAGAATACCTGAAAAACAAAAAATGTAAACAATGTAGACAATAAAGAATAGAACCAAACTAAAAGTCATCTCAAACCTCAGGGTCTACATTGTTGAATGTCCTTAGGGGCAGGATTGTTCCCGCACCAAGTGGTCTGCAGATTGCGGCGGGTGTCCCTCGCTATAGAGGCTCATAATGTGGGATAAAGTCAAAGGGTTGTCAGTATTCCGTCTTATGGACTAAAGGGATCCGCGTAGAGACTTTTCTCTTGATCAGATGTGAGTATCCATTCTTCTTGTGGAGCCGAGGTACCCTTGGTGATCTCAGGAGTTCGCATGTTAGAGTGGTCAGGGGGTCTTCTTGCCGGTAGCCGGAACCGTGTGCCATCCTCCAATGTTTTCCGCACCTCCTCCCTGCATCCTGGGGCTTACCGAGGGGTAGGGTGTGCCTGTGGTGCTGCGCGTCGATGCCCAGTAAAGTCGTGGCCCCTTCAACCTCGGTGAAATGATAACGTTTGGTGTTGAAAGCAAAAGCAAGGCCGAAGGGGTAGGTCCATCTGTATTTAATTTGCTTGTCTCGAAGGGCCGTGGTAATAAGGCAGAATTGTTGTTGCCTCATTAGTGTGGCCTGAGTGACATCTTGGAACAGCATGCATGTTCCCCCTTGATATTCAATCGATTCTTGTCCTCGGGCCTTCTGCAGCACCAGTTCTTTCGTCTTGAAGGAGGCAAACTTGGCTAGGATATCTCGAGGCCGCTGGTGTTTCCCTTGCTGGGCTGGGCCCACTCTGTGAACACGTTCTAGCCGGATAGGTGGGCTGTCTCCCCCTATTATGCTAGTGAAGAGACCCACGATGATTGCTCCAGATTCGCCCCTTCTCGTCGTTCCTCCAGGCCGCACACTCTGATGTTTTCCCGCCTGGAGCGGTGCTCTAGGTCTTCACATTTAAGCAGCGCGTAGTTCAGTTGCGCTGTGAGGGCGTCAGTGCCTACTTCAAGTGGTTGAATGCGATTTTCCAGAGTCTGACATTTCGCCTCTAAGTCAAGAGTGTGGGTTCCCACCGAATCCACGTCAGTACGCAGGTCGCAGATTTTAGAAGCCATTTCGGATTTGAAGGCGTCAAGAGAGGCGTTGATGTCTGCTTTAATGTTGTTGCGTAATTCCCTTTTAAAGTCCCTGAGCATGGCCAGGAGGTTGTCTCTGGTCAATGCCATAGTTCCCTCCTTCTGATTATGCGCTGTTCTGACCCTTTCCCAGTGCTAGGGGTACCAAAGAAGTTTGTGACCTTATTAAGTTGCGACTTTTTGGGAGGCATTTGGGCTTGTTCAAGATCAGGCCGCCCGTTCGGGCGTTCGTGTAGTTCCCACACACCCGGACATATGATCTGGGCTTGTGATACACCAGATACATTGCGGGACCGGCTGCTTTTGTTCCTCTGCTGAGCGTATCCCCTGGGGTCACCAGGGAGGGTCTAGCTTTGGGTCGCAAATTACAGCAGAGCCCTCATGACTCTGTCTCTAATGTCACTGCACAAGGGAGAAGGACGCCATCTTAAAGTCAGGCATTGGGGTTAGGCACATCTGTTTTTGAGGCCTCAGTCTCACATGCAAACTTCAGCCTCCAGCCCTGTCTCAGTTGGGACCTCTCATAACATTGCGCAGGTAATCTGAAGGTGAGGGTCTTCTAGAGGACAGATGCGGGTCCCCAGGATAGCAGGGAAGTAACGCTGCTGCTCACCTCTGGGTAATGGTGCTGCGGTCTCCGCGATTTGAGGTGCTGTGGTGTCAGACGCATTACCGGTGCTGGGGGGCAGTCAGGGCACCATATGCGATTGCCTCAGAGTGATTCATGTGACCGTATTAACTTGCTGTGCTGCGCTGGTTTTCCTCCCATCGTCACTCGCCATCTTCTCGCTGCTACCGGAGCCCGCCATCGGTCCACTCAAAAAGTAGTCCTTAAACTCCCAGTTGGCGAGCCGCTACACCAACTCCGCCTTAGCAGGGGGAGATCTCAGCAATAGAGCCTTCACCAGCAGCTAAAAGTGTAGCCCAGCTCCGAGGTCACATCAGCAGTAGAGCCTGGTCACCATGTTGGGCGAGTGGCCACGCTCCATCTTGATCACACACTCACGTCCGTGGCACCTCCAGGGCTCTGCTAAGGCTCTAAAATCTTCTCCACTTAGTGAGTAGTCATTGTCTGCTTCATCCCCGTGGTTTTGGCGAGTGTAATGTCCCGATGGATACGATAAATCGGACTTTAGTTCGGGAGCCAACCAGGATCATGTCCGCGTGGCCATGATAGTTGGCCACGACCCCTGAACCATTGTTTTGGTAATCATAAAAAAAGTAAGCCAAGTAGGTGAGTGTTAGAAATGGGATTTCTGGTTGGCTAAGGCTTGCCCCAAAGCCAGGCAGAAACCACCACTCTAGTCAGGGCAAGGTAGTTACATGTCAAAGATAACCCCTGCTCACCCCCTTGATAGCTTGGCACGAGCAGTCAAGCTTATCCCAGAGGCAATGTGTAAAGCGTTTGCGCAACACACACCCAAAAACAACACACTAGGCACACCACAAAAGGAACTCCCCACAAGGTTATAAAACATAGCCTTTGTATTATCATAAAACACATTAGAATAGTAATCACACAATATACACTGTGCCATCACAAAGTGAACATAGTAAATATAGAACATATCATCAACGTAGAACACAACCATTAATTACTGGCAAACACTGTACTCAGCATCATCCTCTAACACAAACCATATTATGCACAGTATCAAATAAGTTGTGGAATATATTCTGCGCCAACCTCATAAGCCTAAACATATTCGACCGTAACCTCCTAAGTATAACTTACGTTAGGGGCATAACTCACAGTAGAGGATAACCTCACCAGCATAAACCACAATATGCAAAACCTCATAGCATAAACCATGTTAGAGGCATAAATCACGGTGCACAAAACACAGTACATGAATCACATTTCCTGCGCACCACATACATTACATTAGAGCCTGGCACCCTACAAACCTCACAGTCCCCCTGGCCAAATGGCCTTCTCAAAGGGGCCCTATGTCTCACAAAGTCAGGGCGGCTGCCAATGCAGCAGAGTTCAAAAATGCGAAATTGTGCCAGGGCAGAGGAGTGCATCTCACTCCTATCTCCTACAAAAATGCCCTCAAAGAACTGTTGGCATAAACGTAGCAGCTGACGCTAATTGCCGTGCAGCTGTGAACAGAACATGGGCCTGGACACTCCCTGTGCCCTTTGAAGAAATATGCAAACACGTTGCGTTTGCCCACTACGGCGGTGCAACTGGGAATACAGCACAAGGGGCCCTGGCACGACTGTGCCTCTCTAAATCAACTTTCCCCATCGTTGAAGCTGCCCTCTAGCAAGAGAGGTGAAGGACTGGACTTTTAACAGAACCAGCGGTGCCAGGGAACAACACCTATAACCTTCATGGGATACCTGTTTCGGCGCACAAGTGACAGAGACACGGAACACTTCCTTCGGCGTCAAAGATCAGCGTTTATTTACTGCAGGGAAACAAGAGTCATTAGAAGTACATCGGCATGTAGGTTCTGCGAGTCTGCTTCAAATTGCATATGTGGGTCGCTCTCTTTTATACAAAATGTTGCCATTGCACAACATGCGACCAAAAGGTTACAATCCAGTTCCCACAGTAAACTTCAAAAGGGTCGCTTTCATGTTTTCAGAATCCCGGAACATAATTACAATAGCGATGCCGGTTCCCAACTGTATAAGCACATCTTCCCACCATTAGGCACACCCATCAGAGTTGTAAATGGTCAAGAAGAAGAGACAAGAGCAGCTGCAAGGCAGTCAGACACGTGTGTGAAAAGAGTGTGGGGGTAATATCGGAAGCACGATCGTGGGATCAAAGAGCTGGATCCCAGCACCTGTACGGCTGTCACAATAGCCCGGCACGGCCAGATTACCCTCACGCTGAGCCATCTGCCTTCGCTGTGTCATTCCTCCGGCCATAAAGACGCATGAAAGGAATATGCGTCTTCCGCAAGGCTTGGGAACTAGAAGGGCAGGAGGCGAACAGTTGCCTGCTCGCTGACTACGTGAGGGCAAGAAACAAAATGGATGCCGTATCTAAAATGGAACCCGAGGGTTCAGATGAAGAACCAAGTAAATTAGGCGAACCCTTCCAGGTAGTGCAGCGAAAATACGTACACTTACTGAACCCGCCATTTACGGCTCGTGGATACCAAATTCGTCCATATTCGGTAATGCTATAATTTTTACGGAACCACAGACGCTCCTTTTGCCCTCATGTAGGCAAACACTAGTCGGAATCATAATCGATCTCGATATTCATCAGATCATTTAGATGTTGCTGATACATTATTCTATCCATCAATGCCTCTCTGGTAACAGGTGGCCTTCTTATACACGTTGTAGCGCAAAGGCCACATAAGGCAGGACCACACTGTACACACAGACAACACGTGAACAGAAATGTCACAACAACTCCTATGATCATCAGAATCTTCCAACCCCAAGTCGACATCAGGCCCCAAAACCATCCTAGAAGCATCCAATTTCCCTCGTCCACGTGTATGGACTCCGAGATTTTGTGCAACTTAGAGATGGCTTGATAAACCGTTGGAGCGTTATCAGGTATGAATATGCAGCAGCTCGAATGGATGACCTTACATACACCACCTCTATCAGCTAGAACAACGTCTAGAACCATACGGTTCTGTAACGTCATCAGTCTATCCGCCTGAAGCTCGGCTGTCAAATTACCAAGGGCACTTGCAGTTATGTTGGCAGTTGATTCCACTACACGAGTTAACTGCCTCAGGTTCCTGCTATTGACCATAGGGCCCCAAAACGGTAGGAAACCCTTAAAGAAGTCTCCTGCTTCTTGACCGGCAGTATCTTCTTTGTTAACAACACCTCTCACGACTCTAGTTCTGTGGTAATCTGAGGCAACAGTGAAAGTTGGAGGCAAAAGATTTGCAATGTAGCAGGTACCCGAGAAGTCATGGGGTAACCACGTATAGGCTCGATCATAACATACAAAATAGGTACCCTTGGCAGTTAGGAAGACAGGGGAAGAGAGCGTTGGTAAGACATATGTCTCAGTACACGCACTCTCCCCAAACTGAATTCTCGGATTTCGACCAAGACCTTTCAGACAGAGGTTACCAAGGTGAGGTACAATCCATATTGGTGATGAGCTTTTAAGCTGCCTATCACCCACTGATAAGCTATACTCAGCCTCACTCAGTTCCTTATATGCTCGCACCTCCTCTTCTGGAATAAGCGATGCGTCAAAAATATCTCTATCTAAGTCGGCAATAGCTCTCGCCAGAGTCTTGTGGTACGGGCCAGGACTAGAGTTTGCTGAGCGTGGTTCTCGATGGGGGTAGGAATCTAGTGCGCTACAGAACATAGTTTGCAATGCTCGAGCCGACCCTTGGGAACTATAAGGCAGCACCAAATACGGAATACCCTTATCCATGGTATGTGGCATTAACCCACACACCCAACAATTGGTAGTGTTTACCACTAACTGATGCTGATGCAAGAGTTGAATAAAAGAGTTGTTTCTAAATTCCGCACGTCTGCCTTGTTCATGTTGAGGCAGAAAATGAAAGGAATGCGGAGAAACAGTTGAAACGAAATTTAGATCATGAGATGGAAGAGTAGATATAGTAGAAAGCAGTAAGAATTGGGACCCAAAATATACTCCCTCCACCAGCAACATAGATACAGTCAGGAACAGCATGAAAATCTGTAATAAAAAACATTTTGTACGAAACACCTTATCTAATGCAGATCTTCGCACCGACATTTTCTCTCTTTTCGACAGCTCAAACAATGATGATTCCATCCCCTAACGACCGTTCGCGACGTTCTTGACGCACTTCGTTTTGAGTAGCGATTGCCAATTCCCGGGAGTTCCCAGAAAATGACAAAAGAAACCGACCTAGTGTCGATAGCTGCTAAACAGAAGGAAGTACCCGCACGGCCCTACGGCCAACCTGGATGGTAGGTTCTAGCTAAATCAATTATTCAATTTATTATAATGTTCTTGGCTGTACGAAAAAGGAAAAAGATACTCAATATACAATGTCCACTATGTTCAGGGCAAGTGTGGAACCTAAAAAAATCTTTTTAATAATCTCTTGTACGTGGACGAAGAAAGTATCGGCTGCTCCCAGGGCGAGTCTGATCTTCAAATAGTGGATTGGACGGCAAATGAGTGTCCGATTGTTCAGGCAATTGTTCAGCACTCGAATTTTCCAGGGTTGACGGAAAGGAAATTGTTTGAGGGCGATCAATAAGGGTGTCAGATATGGGCTGAGCTTCGCTAAATGGGACAAAACGTTGTGGAACGTCGGTTTCAGATGAAGTAAAACCTCTTCTCATCCAGGTGTCCGACGGCAAAGGAAACGGGATCTTCTTGGTGTGGGTAGCGTGTACCCAGTGCTTCCGGCCTTCCAGCCGAACTGCCGTCCTCGTAGCTAGTTGCACCTGGAATGGTCCCACAAATCTCGGCTCAAGGTTCCGTTTTCGTCCGAAGTTGCGGACAAGGAGCCAGTCCCCGGGTTGGAGCCGATGACCAGGACCCTCTGTTCGTGATGGCAGAGCCTCAAAGACCTGTTGATGAATCAAACTCAATTTAGCAGTCAGATCTTAAAGATAATCAATCAACATGGGATATTCGATTCTATCAAACTCTTTAGGCCTTGGGACTTCCCATATATTAGCAGGACGGCCAAACACAATCTCATATGGACTAAGCCCTACTCGTGAGTGTACAGTTGCCCTGGTCGATAGGAGAGCTAGAGGCAAAGCATCGGGCCATGATAAGCCAGTTGTCGCCTGAATTTTTGCCAATTTTAGTTTTAGGGTGCCATTGTATCCTTCCACCAAGCCCGCTGATTGTGGATGATTTGCACTATGAAATTTTTGATTTATGCTGAGGCCGCGACATACACTCTTCATCACACTTCCCACGAACTCACTTCTGTTGTCCGACCATACAACCCGAGGCATTCCATATCGGGGAAAATACTCTTTGAGCTAAATTTTTGCTGTGGATAAGGCAGTATTGTCCTTAAGGGGGTAAGCCTCAATCCATCTGGAGAACGCGCATACCACAACCAACACATACTTCAAGTTATTACATCTCTCCATGTGGATGAAGTCCAACTGGATAACCTCAAAAGGGCATGTAGGAGGAGCAAAATGGGCAGGTGGAGTGGGAGTGCCCTTACCGGGATTGTGCATCAAACACACCATACAATTCTTAACCACTCTCTCTGCACACTTAGTAATCCCATCATTCTTCCATACATGAGACAACAACTTGCATATGCCTTTCGTGCTGATGTGTGCCGTACCATGGGCCATTGTAACAACAGCGAGCACATACGCATCCGGTAACATCCATCTCTGTTTTTCTGACAAATCGACCCAACATCCGTTCTCATCCAATCTTCCCATGCTCTCTTTCCATTTAGTCCTTTCCATCTCAGTGGCCTCATTCTGTATTCCTTTCACACTCTCAATCGTGTCCTCACACATACTAGTCTCTGTTGGCCATCTCACTGAATTCGTAACATACATTCGATTCGTCAAATCCTTAGCTGTCTCTTTGGCCGTCTCATCAGCAAACGCATTACCACGACCCACGTCATCCGTCACTTTCTGATGTGCACTACATTTGATTACGGCCACCTGTTTAGGCAATGTAAGTGCATCTAAAAGGTCATTCACAAGCTGACCATGCTGAATCTTCGTGCCATGCGACGTAAGGAATCCTCTTTCTCTCCACAATCGCCCAAAACTATGGGCCACACCAAAAGCATACTGGCTATCTGTAAACACATTCACCCGTTTATCTTTAGACAACACACACGCTCTTGTCAAGGCGATCAGCTCAGCAGCCTGAGCCGAATTCTGACTCAATGTTGCGCTTTCTACAACCGTACTTAATGTTACTACAGCATACGCAGTCGTCACATCACCATTCGGCAACTTAAAACAGGAACCATCCACATACAAAGTACCATCGGGATCTACCAATGGAGTATCTTTTAGGTCAATACGACCCTTTGTTTCCTCTTCAGTTCGAAGATAACAGTCATGTAGTGCTTCACCACTTGACTCCGTGTCGATCGGCAGCAATGTTGCTGGATTCAACACATTACATCGTTTTATCCGTATGTGACTGGCCAGTAACGTCAACTCATATCCAGACAATCTTGCGCTCGTCAAGTGTTGAGTTTTCGTTTGATTCAAAAGAGTGTCAACTGCATGCGGGACCATCACCGTAAGCATATTATCCATGACCAGACCTGCGGACTGTCGAATGGACGCCGCAGCTGCCGCTGTTGCTCTTAAACAACTCGGCAAGGCTCTAGCTACTGGATCTAAAGTCGAGGAAAAATATGCGCATGGACGTTGTTTGCCGCCAAAAGGTTGTGTCAGAACACTCAACGCACAGCCATCTCTCTCGTGAACGTATAGTGTAAACGGCTTACTGTAATCAGGGGTACCCAACACAGGAGCCGAACACAACGCATCACGCAATTCAGAAAAACCTTTCTGACACTCTTCAGTCCAAGGCAAAGGAGATGAAACATCCTTGCACGTAAGGGCTATCAATGGTTTCGCCAACAATGAAAAATTTGGAATCCATTGTCTGCAATAGGACGTAATACCTAAAAGGGCACGAACATCTCTCTGGGTTTTTGGCACAGTCATTCGGGAAATCGCTGCGATTCTCTCTGGGGTCAACCTTCTCCCTTCTCTTGACAATAAGTGACCTAAATAGGTAACTTCTTGACAACAATATTGTAGCTTAGAAGGTGACACCTTGTGATGTAAGTCATGTAGATAGTGCAATAATGATACTGTAGCTGTTTTGCAAATAGCCTCTGAATCAGCTGCTACTAACAGGTCGTCAACGAATTGAATCAAAGCCGCACCCGTTGGTAAAACAAAGGCATCAAGCTGACTTTTAAGTGCTTGACTGTAGATTGACGGACTCTCACAGTAGCCCTGTGGAGCGCGTTTTAGCCTAAAACTGCGACCACCTAATGCGAATCCGAATAGGTCTCTGCTTTCCTCAGCAATCGGGATACTAAAGAAAGCATTCTTTAGATCGATCACCGTGAACCAGGAGGCAGAGGCCGGAATCATTGTTAGTAAGGCCGTGATATCAGGGACCACGGGAAATTGTGGAATCACGATTTTATTTACTTCTCTCAAATCTATTACGAAACGATACACAGGAGGTTTGGATGGGTCAGTTCGTTTCAAAATAGGCAATACAGGGCTATTACACACGTTTCCACGAGTTTCTTCAACAACACCTTTCTTGATTAGATCATGAATGATTGCTAACAGCGCTCGCTCACCATCAAGGGAGATACGATATTGAGGTAAACGTGGTAATCGCACATTTGGTTTCAATTGAATCACATAAGGTGGAATGTCCAACAGACCCACATCATTGGGACCTGTGGCCCATAGAGACGCAGGAAGGGAACTCAATTCCGGTGGGAATTTATCGATCGACAAGTACATAGGAGAGATCACTCTCCGACCTAATGTAAGCTCCACTCCTTCAGGAGAGCAATACAAAGTCGCGTATAGTCGTTTCAACAAATCCAGACCCAAAAGATTCTCACCACAGCCGGTAGACAGAATCAGTGGAGCCTCCAGCTCACGAGGACCAATCGTAAGGGGCAAAGGACTAGAGACGGGGTTGCTAACAGGGGCGCCAGAGAATCCAACGGAAACGTTCGTTAAGCCAGACAAAGGTGCGCCAGGGAGTTTCGAATGCATGATGGAACTTTTCGTCGCACCAGTGTCTAACAGAAAAGGCTCAACTACGCCCGATGTAGCCACTGCAACGTAAGGTCCACTCTGATCAACCGGAACTGATACTACTCCCTCTCTTTGTCGGTGGCTGTCCTAGTAATGGTCGTTTACAATAGTCTCATGTTCAACGTAGTAATCGTCCACATTATATTGTGCAGATCGAACTGACCCCGCATTTCGCTGGTCAAAACAATTATTCGTGTCTAATTGATTTTGATGGCGATCAATCTGATTTTGGGGTGAACCACGACCTCTACCTCGTGATGCCTGTTGAGGACCACCACCACGGTTTCCTCGTGTCGACACACCATTTAGACGGTCCCGTAAAGCAGGACAATCATACTTTATGTGTCCCTCTCTTCTACAATATGCGCACTGATTATACCCAAGTGAGGATCTATAGTCAGAGTTGTCAGAACGCGGCTGCATCCTATCGGGCTGTGCTCGCGGTCGATACTGCTGTTGTGAATCATTTTGGTTTGATCGTGGAGGATACGCTTGCTGCAACAAAACCTTCGTTTTGAGCTCCTTCGTTTTCTTATCTACACGATCACTTTCTTCCTTTTCCCTATTCTCATAGTATTGAGCCGTTGCTAATATTTGTGCAGTGGTTGAAACCGCCCATGCACTTTCTGAATTCTTCAATTTGTTGCATAGTTCAGGCAACAAATTCGACACGAATTTGTCGACAAATAACCGCTGGCCTCCCTCAGCGCCCATGTCCTGACCGCTGTGGTCGACAAACGCTTCCTCAAACCTTGTGAAGAAATCCGAGACACTCTCGTCTTTCTTTTGCTTACAAGCTGATAACTTATCCCAGTTCACCTTCATCGCTGGCATGAGAGTTTTCATGAGCGTAATGATTTTCTGAGGTAAATCCAAGATCAACTGCTCAGGCTTAGCCCCACCGACTTGCAATGCATCAGCCGCTATCAGTGCAGCCCAATCACCACCTAACTCATTTGGATGATTTGTTTGACGAATTTTCGCCCAAACTGGTTGTGGTACAACATTACCAAACAACATGTCGATGTCGGCAAGGTTCATAACAGAAGCTTCCACCAGTTGGGATAGCTCCTTATAATAACCAGCCGGATTCTTACGCGGATCAGGCAAGGATTGCTTCACTTGCAAAACTTCCGATCGTTTCCATGGGAGGTGTATCCACACTCTTCGAAAATGCGGTAAAACCGGAGGGACAGCTTGTGGATCACCAGGCACCCAAAGTGGCGGAACCTCTCGCATAGGATACTGACCAGGGGCCGCTTTCCAATTCTCAGTGGCATCATCAAATGACACTCGAGAATGCACTGAGGATCTGAACGCTAACAAACGTTCCTAGGCACGTCGTACATCACCCCCTACAATCATACCGTTCGAAAAGTGACTCTGGAGTTCAGTTATATCGGGCGGTACGTTATCTAGATCATCGTTATACCATTCTTCCCTCAAAAAGTTACACATTTCTTCGAATACGAATCTCTGCGTAGGCTCATTAAACTGAGAAAACGTGTCGAAGACCACACGTGGAGTGTAGTTAGCAGGGTGTCTTATCCATCTATGTGCCATAGTCACTAACGTCTCTTTCTCCCTTCCACTAGGGATCTGACTCCGTCTCTGGGGAGTTTCAGAAGTATCGGATGGGAATAACTGACCAGAAAGCGGTGAATAAAGAGTAGTGACAGTGTTAGGGATACGATTACGAACAGAAGGAGAAGAAGAAAGAAGAGCAGGAGCAACAACATTAGAAGCGAAGGAAGGCATAGTAGAAACAGACAAGGTAGTCGGGGTAACAGAAATAACAGATTGCGGAGGTACAGGTACAGGGGCAGATGGTGGGACAAACGTAGGATTAACAACGGGCTGACCCGCAGCCGCCGGAACAACAGGAGGTACTACAGGGGCTGTAGCACCCTGTGCATAAGGAGGTGGCGATTTCATTAAATACGCTAACAAGGAATCCTCCTTCGAATCTTCTTCTTTCCCATCTAGACTAGTCGGTAAAACCGGATAACATTTATCTACACTCATGTGATGTAGTCTAGTGGAAACTTCCATTTCTTTTTCTTCTTTTTCTCGTTTACTTTGTTGTACAACTTGCATTATCGGAACAAACCCTTCTCTTCGATCCTTTTTAAACTGTTTGATTTCCTTCTGCTTGGCCTCTTTACGCCAAAGCCGAAAAGAATCAAACATAGCTGGCCTAGCTTTCTTTTGAAATAATTTAGCTTCAAGATTATCTAAAATCGTAAGTTCAAAACTTCCATGTGGTGGCCAACTAAGGACACCGTCTTTTCTCGTGTAGCGGACCCAGTGTTCATTATATATAATAGGACCCACACCATTTCGACTGTAGAGCTCATATATCGGAGTTCCAACTGGAGGTATCGGACACGAGTCCTCCAACCGGGAATCCATTGCGCAACATTTGAAGATACCAAACAAACCACTATGGCTAGGCATCATGCACACTAACCTAGTATCAAACTTCAAGGGTTACCGAAGTGCTAAATCTTCGTGTAAGACAAAACCCTCGGTTTTTGGCAATTGCAACTGTCAAATAAAATACTAAGAACCACAACTAAGAACCACAAATGCAATGGAACCATGCAATACAACAAAGCCTTAAAAGGCTACAACAAAGCTCAATGAGCTAATACCACAAAGCTTAAAAAGCTACAACAAAGCTTCGAGAAGCTAGTACAACCACTAAGGACTGGGAGCGACCCACAAATACTTAACTCAGAACTTCAATGGCGTCACCAGGAAGGCCCGTCTATCATCTCGCTTGTACGTAAGGTCTGCGCCGAGCGTCGAAGACAGGTCGACAGTCAGGGCATCGGTCCGTCGCAGCCGTCAGGAGGCGGGAATCTTCGCAGGGAAAATCTTCGGGCCACTTATTTTGACAACAGGATCGATGAAGCGGGGTGCACCTTCCCTCGGAGATTTCACACGAAGTTCCTCACGATCGTCAGGCTTTGGACCGGTACCGCTGATGTCGCCCCACGTTGGGCGCCAACTGAAGGACTGGACTTTTAACAGAACCAGCGGTGCCAGGGAACAACACCTATAACCTTCATGGGATACCTGTTTCGGCGCACAAGTGACAGAGACACGGAACACTTCCTTCGGCGTCAAAGATCAGCGTTTATTTACTGCAGGGAAACAAGAGTCATTAGAAGTACATCGGCATGTAGGTTCTGCGAGTCTGCTTCAAATTGCATATGTGAGTCGCTCTCTTTTATACAAAATGTTGCCATTGCACAACATGCGACCAAAAGGTTACAATCCAGTTCCCACAGTAAACTTCAAAAGGGTCGCTTTCATGTTTTCAGAATCCCGGAACATAATTACAATAGCGATGCCGGTTCCCAACTGTATAAGCACATCTTCCCACCATTAGGCACACCCATCAGAGTTGTAAATGGTCAAGAAGAAGAGACAAGAGCAGCTGCAAGGAAGTCAGACACGTGTGTGAAAAGAGTGTGGGGGTAATATCGGAAGCACGATCGTGGGATCAAAGAGCTGGATCCCAGCACCTGCACGGCTGTCACAATAGCCCGGCATGGCCAGATTACCCTCACGCTGAGCCATCTGCCTTCGCTGTGTCATTCCTCCGGCCATAAAGACGCATGAAAGGAATATGCGTCTTCCGCAAGGCTTGGGAACTAGAAGGGCAGGAGGCGAACAGTTGCCTGCTCGCTGACTACGTGAGGGCAAGAAACAAAATGGATGCCGTATCTAAAATGGAACCCGAGGGTTCAGATGAAGAACCAAGTAAATTAGGCAAACCCTTCCAGGTAGTGCAGCGAAAATACGTACACTTACTGAACTCGCCATTTACGGCTCGTGGATACCAAATTTGTCCATATTCGGTAATGCTATAATTTTTACGGAACCACAGAGGAAGCTGTAGAAACTGGCCAAACTGGAAGGGGCACGGTCCCCTCTGGGCCCTCTTAAAATAAATATGCCCCCTCATAGGAGCGGCCCCCAACGGCGGGTCCACTTAGCAAATAGGCACTGTCACTGTGCCTCGATCAGCACTCCCAACATAGAGCCTCCACTCTCTGGCTCCCTGTGGGACTCTGCGCTGTTCCCCATGGTCTCCGTTTCGCCTGGTCCTCCTTCTGGGACTGGGACTTCACTAGGGCAGCAACACACGGGGCTCTCTCTGCTTATGAGAGCCCCACCTGGAATCCGGCCACACTGTTGCAGCACACGGGGCTCCCTCTTCACCATGGGAGCCCCGTCAGGGATACTGCATGGGCGCTGCCTGCTCCCGCCGCTTCTCTTCGCCCGGTCCCCCTTCTGGGACCGGGACTTCCTCATAGAGCCTGCGAGGATCTGGACAGGCGATCCTGCCTCCCTTCCTCCAAGATGAGGACGGGGGCGGAAATGGAGCCCACAAGGCTCCCTTTTCTCCTCCAGCTGCATTATGTGGCATTCATGAAGGGGTGCTGGGCTCCTGTTGGACTTCCTGCCTCCGGCCCACCACGAGGCCCCGCCCACAGGTAAGAGGACGCACCTGGCTTCCTGGTCGACGCGCGATTGCCGCGGCTGCTTCTTTTCTCCTTTTGCAGTGGAAATAAGGGGTAGGCTCCTGTCAAAGCAAACAATGCTGGTTAGGCACCCACAATCCTAAACAGCACAGATGCGGATGGGCACCCGCCAAGATTGACGCATAAGCGGGGTGGGCACCTGTAATTCCAATAAATCATAAGCAGGGTGGGCTCCCGCTCGGGACGGCATGACAGGGGAATCCCTACAATGGGGATTCCCTCTCAAAGGGCCGCAGCGCTACGTAGCCCATGCTTTTCCTCTCTTTGAGCAAATCAAAATAAAGCACTCACAGGGTGAAAAATGCAGCAAAGGTCCTGGGTCCTGGACTAACAAAGGAAAAGTACAAGGGTCCAAGCAGAAAGTTCTTCCAGGTCAAAGGGGCATAGCTGGGCCCAGGGAGGCCAGCACACAGGGCCCTTCAGCAGGGAGATAAGCCCCCCATGGCGGTTCCTCCTGGGCCCCAGCAGCAGCAGGCCCCCCAGTCAGCTATAGCACTGAGAGAGAACCATTTCATGGGGTCACAACCCCTATATTTATACTCAGGATTCCTTTGTCTGTAGTGCAGGGCATGGGGGAACCAGATGCACTGGCTCAGGGGGGATTTGGAGCACTTTGTTTTCCAAGCTACTCTTTCCCTTTGTCAGGTGGGGGCTAGGTGATCAGACACACCACAGGGGGCGAAGCCAGCATTGTCCAGGCTGGGCACAATCCTATTCAGGGTCAGGGGATTACTCCTCCCACTACTCCCAGCACAGATGTCCCATTCATCCTAGTGCTGACTCATCCTGCCCCTCCTGGAGCCACACATACCTCCCAGCCCCTGTCACTCACAAGCCAGACATGCAATTCACATCAGGTAGGCAGACACATAGCACACAGAAATGTCAACTACTCAAAGTGGCATTTCCCAAATAGTCACAATAAATCTGCACACACCATTGTACAGCATTTATTATTCCAATTTCATACATACTAAACTTGACCACTCTGCTCCTCCAATACCATGAATTACCACTGACACACACTGATCAGGGAATCCCCAATGAATTCCTATGGGAGGGCAGGCCAATCTCACCAATGTAACACAGAGAGTGCACGCACTTTACACTGGACTACAGTGCTAAAGTGCCCAGAGGCCTAAAACCACCAAAACCAAGTTACAGAAAAAGGCTAAGATGAATGCAAATATTTTAGGTGTGAACCTGCCAAAAGGGCCAAGTCCAACATAGAGCATAATGCCCCTCTCAAGAAGAGCTTCCTTGTTGATTCATCCATGCAAATATTCAATTATCCTGTCATTCTTCCTACTATATTCACCTATAGCCACCGTGATTTAAGCACACTTTTTCTCATCCAGTCTTTCAGCAATATTTCCAATCCATTATCCATCCATTCAGTATCCACCCTTTCTTTCAATCATCCTGTCACCCATCCATCCATTTACCCAATACTCTGCCATGCATCCTCTCGCCCACCCACCCACGTCTCCTTTCCTTTCACTCTATACCATTTCACACATCCTTTCTTTTAACCTTCTCTTCTTTCCCGTTTCCATCAAACCATAATTTTTAAGTGTACATTATGGGAGCTTTTGCTGAGTTGCAGATAGAAGAGGCCATAAATCAACCACTGCTGTAGTTGGGAAAGCAGGGGGTTCACAATTACGAGTGAATCATGTCAACACCCTTGTAGCTAGTGGGTATAATGATAGTTGTCAATAAGCAAGCAATGTGACTTACCACAGCCTGTCGCTGCCGGCGCTACTCCGCCTCTAACTGAATCTCATTCTCCTCCTGCAGCAGCTCTTGAAGCACCAGCACTCTGTGTAGCTACAAAAAAAATTATACATTTTTAGATACCAGATCTGCCTCTCATTCATTATTTTTATGAAAAAATACAACTGCAATCCATTACTACAGTTCAATTAGCACTGCAGTATCTTCTACCAAAAATATCACTCTGGTTATTTTGTTTGTTCACAATGTTAGAAAAGTCAGGTAGTCAAGCCAAACAAAAACATTTTATAATGGAGGAGCAGAGCTATAGCCTATGAGGATGATGCCTCTGAGTTGTTGAAGCGCAATTAAGGGGTTGAATAATAATAGACAATGAAAGACATTTGGGGCCAGATGTAAAACCCACCAATTTGCGACTCGCAAAATGCATTGCCTTTGTGACTCGCAATTTGCGGCTCGCAAATTAGGATGTAAAAGAGTGTTTCAGACACTGTTTGCGATTCCTAATGGGGTCGCAAATTGCAAGCCTCATGAATATTAATGAGGCAGGTGCAATTTGCTACCCCATTAGGAATGGCTAGCACTCCCAGGGATGGTGGCCTACAGGGGTCAGCAGACCACCATGCCTAGGACTGCTTTTAACTAAAGCAGTCTTTTATTTTTAAATGCAGCCCATTTTCCTTAAAGGAAAGCGGGATGCATTTAAAAAGGGAAAATTTAACTTTTTCCTAGGACCACTGACTGCTCTTAAAATTATTTTCTCACATACTCACAAAAGGGAAGGGGTCCCCTTCCAGTTTGCGAGTGGTTTACCACCTACTTGAAGTAGGTGGTAAACTCTTAGTGTTTTACAGCCACAAATCCGGTTGCAAAACAATTGAACATGGCATGGTGACACGATATTAGGAAGGGATGCTCCTTCCTAATAGCGGTAGCTGCAAAGGCTATTTTGCGAGTCAGTGACTCGCAAAATAGCATCTGCAAAAATGGAATAATGCGTAATACACTCAGTTACGAAGATCTCAGGCTGCCACAGTGCACACACACACGGCGTCGCTGAGTCTTCCGTAAGCTTCAGGTGCACGATCACTGGGCACTCATCACAGAGGTCTCAGGCTGCATGAAGATCACGCGCACAAAGTCACTGAGACTCACTTTAACTCCGGTGTACACGATAACAAGACAAATCCTCACAAAGGTCTCCTGGTGCACAACGCATCCGCACAAAGCGGCGATGAGACTCATTTGGATTTTGGTGCACACGATATGAAAGTCTCATGGTGCACAACGCACACGCACTCACCACGTCACTGAGACTCTTCTGGATACCTTTATGTTGCCGTGTTTCCAAACTAGGAGCCAGCTCACTTCGGGCCCTTGGGGATAAGTTACTTCAGGACACAGCACATAGCAAAGTCTTTCAAGCAGGGGGATACAGCACACAGCAAAGTCCCTTTAGCCTTTCCTTGATTAAAACAGCAAACTGCAGGCCAGCCCCAGAACACACATCAAGGGTCAGTCCCATCCTTCAGTCTCTTCAGGTGTTTCTTCCTTGGCAAAGATCCTCTTGTCCACAAAGTAGCTCCAGTCTTGTTCACACGTGATCAAGCCATCCTCCAAAGCTCAGGGGCTTCAGCTCTCATAGTCATACCCCTCAATGGCTTTGAAGTCTTTGTGTTTCAGGGGGCACTGACCCTGTTCAAACCAGTTCTGGGTGCCTCCCTGCCAGTGACACCTTTCTTCCTTTGATTAGTGGGGGTCTGGATTCTCAATCACTCAGCAGGAGATGAGACAATTGTTTTATAGCAGCAACCCAGGCCTCTTCACCTCTAGGGGCTTCTCCTCCCCCCTACACTCCAGATGCAGATCAGCATGTTGCTGTCTCACCTCCTCCCCTGGGTCAAGACATTCCCCAGATCCTATCACTTTCAAATCCAGACAGTCAATCCACAGCCAGGCAGAGACACACAAAATGCTAGAGCACAAAAACGCAAGGGTAAGGTCTGGCAAGTGAGTGCACTTGACAGAACAACATGGTAGTTTAACAAACTGTGCACAGGCCCTGCAATGGCAGGCCTGAGTTCACTTTTTAAGGCTACTGGTGTGGGTGGCACAAATAGTGCTGCAGTCCAACTAGTAACAGTTGCATTACCAGCTCTGGCACACATAGTGCAACACTACAATTACATTTTTATTTGTTATGGAACTCCAACGAAGGTCCACGAAAATACACCAGTACTGTAAAAAAGACATACTTTAAGTACATTACATAAAATGTTACCTTTTTTTTAAAGTACACCAGTAGATTAAAAAGAGGAAAGGAGGAGAGACATACTTAATATACAGTGCAAAATTATTTAATGTTCAACCATCAGACATTACAACATACAAACAAAATTTAAAAAATGTCCTAATAAATAGCCAGAAATGTTTTTAAAAATGTAAATATCCTGTGGCAAACCATTTCATTTGGTGGGGACAAGAAAAATATTCAGGCCTCCTGCGCAGAATGGATATTACATTTCATAAATGATGATCTTAAAAACATACGCCTGGCCCGTTGTAGTACTGGGCACACAAATAGCACATGGTTGAGATCCTGCATTTGTGAGTAACACAATTCACAAATTCTCTCCTCTCTTGGTATTTTTTCACATAGACCAGTAACTTCTCTTAAAGGAACCAGGTTGGTTCTCAAAAGAAGTATCAGCCTTCTAATCCCATGTGGAAGATTCCATTTTAAATTAGGCTGTGGTCACTTCCCCCCAGAACCTCCACAGACCACCTCATTGCGAGATTTAGATTGACTTAAAACTATATGTCTTGCATTGCTAATTGAGCTTGCGGATTTCTTTAAAAATAACTTCAGTGCAGGCTTTGGCATAGGTGAATCACTATTTAAACTAAGCCCAAATAACCATTTGCATGAGCAAATGATCTAAAGAATGCCGAGTGATCCTTTAATTTGTCAAAGATTTCATTCTCAAGGTGGCCCTAAGGGTGCCCTCATCAACCAAAAGAGGGAGTTCCCCCACCTCAGTACCGCTGACAAGGATAAAATATATGAAGAGACTTGACGGAATTCCAAGCGTAGAAAATGTGGGGCAGCCAGAGAGTTTAAATTACAAATTTGGCAGAAGAACCGGCCTTCAGCATTGTCAAAAGCTTGCCTACTCGACTCAACCTCCCCAGATGTCGCCTTCCTGACGAAGACCTGGCTAAACCCCTCCTCTGCACCCGACATCGCCATAGCCATCCCGGAAGGCTACAAGATCACCCGCAGGGACCGCACCAATTGAGTAGGAGGAGGTATCGCCATCATCCAAAGGAACACCATCAGAGTCTCGACCAACACTGACAACACCCTCAGCACCGCTGAATACCTGCACTTTCAGATCCACACCGACCCCAACACAACCCTCAGAGGAACCCTCGTCTACGCACCCCCAGGACCGCGGCCACAGTTCAGCGACTCCATCGCCGATGTCGTCAGCTCACATGCCCTCGTCTCCACGGACTACATCCTCCTCGGGGACCTCAACTTCCACCTTGAGAACAACAACTACACCAACTCCACCACCCTGATTGACACCCTAGCCGACCTCGGACTCAGACACTCATCACAACACCCACTCATTCCACCGGCCACACGCTCGACCCCATCTTCTCCGCTAGCCACCACGTCTCCTTCAACAACACCACCGACTCCACTGGACCGACCACCGCTGCATCCACTTCACCTTCCGGAAACCCACCATGCACCACCGCTCCCAACAGATGCCTCGTCGCTGCTGGAGCAAAGTTACTGAAGACCAGCTAACCACCACCCTTGCCCAGAGCCCACCCCACGAGCCCACCGACGCCGACACCGATGCCCGCAACCTCAGACAGTGGATCGACGATGGCGCCAACACCCTCTCCCCGTTCAAGAAGCCCTCCAACAGTCACACCAGCAAGAAAGCCAGATGGTTCACTGAAGACCTCCAGGCCTTCAAGCAAACCTGCAGAAAGCTGGACAAAAACTGGCTCCGTGAACGAACACCAGACAGATACGCAGCCCACAAGAAAGCCACCTGCAGACACCAACACCTCATCAGATCAGCCAACAGGGCCTCCTCCAAAGACCGCCTAGACAACAACGCACACAACAGCAAAGAGCTCTTCAACATCGTGAAGGATCTCTCCAACCCCAGCTCCAACACCAACGACATCCCACCTTCGCAAGACCTGTGCGACTCGCTGCCACCTTCTTCCATCGCACAATCGCAGACATCCACGACAGCTTCTACAACACGACCGCCCCGACAACCACTGAAACCCCGCCCCCTCGACCACCACCTGCACCAACCACCTGCTCTCCTGGACCAAGATCAACAATCAACGACGACGACACCATCGAGATCATGAACACCATTCACTCCGGATCTCCGTCAGACCCTTGCCCGCACCACATCTTCAACAAAGCCAGCAGCGCCATCGCACCCCATCTCCGGAAAGCCATCAATATCTCCTTCGAGACAGTGACCTTCCCGGAGAGCTGGAAGCCCACCGAGATCAACGTCTTACTCAAGAAACTCAAGGCGGACCCCAAGGTCCTCAAGAACTTCCGGCCCATCTCCCTGCTCCCGTTCCCGGCGAAGGTCATCGAGAAGACCATCAACAAACAACTGATTCGCTACCTAGAGGAGAACTGCATCCTGGACCCGTCCCAGTCTGGGTTCCACAGCAACCACAGCACCGAAACTGCCCTCATCACCGCCACCAATGACATCAGGACCCTGCAAGACAATGGAAAAACTGCTGCCCTCATCCTCCTGGACCTGTCAGCCGCCTTCAACACGGTCTGCCACCGCACACTACGAACACGCCTACACGACACCGGGATCCAAGAGAAGGCCCTGGACTGGACCACCTCCTTCCTCTCTGGCAGAACACAGAACGTCCGCCTCCCGCCCTTCCGCTCCGAAGTCACCGAAATCATCTGCGGCGTACCTCAGGGCTCATCCCTCAGTCCAATGCTGTTTAACATCTTTATGGTGCCACTCGCCCATGTCGCCCGACTGCATGACCTCAACATCATCTCCTACGCCGACGACACCCAGCTGATCCTCTCCCTCACCAAGGACCCCCACACCGCCAAAATCAACCTCCACGAAGGAATGAAGGATGTTGCCGAATGGATGAGGAACAGCCGACTGAAGTTGAACTCAGAACAGATGGAGGGCCTCATCCTCGGATCCACCCCTTCGGCCTGGAACGACTCCTGGTGGCCAACCACACAGGGAACAGCCCCAGCACCTACCGACCATGCACACAACTTAGGGGTCATCCTTGACTCCACCCTCTCCATGACCAAGCAAGTCAAAGCCGTCTCATCCTCCTGCTTCAACACCCTCCGCATGCTCTGCAAGCTCTACAAGTGGATCCCCTCCGAGAGAAGAAGAACGGTCACCCAGGCCCTCGTCAGCAGCAGGTTGGACTACGGAAACGCCCTCTACGCAGGAGCCTCGGCCAAACTCCTAAGACGGCTGCAACGCATCCAGAATGCCTCTGGATGCCTGATCCTCGACATCCCTCGCCGCAGCCACATCACACCCCACCTGAGAGACCTCCATTGACTCCCCGTCAACAAGATAACCTTCAAGCTCCTCACCCACGCACACAAGGCACTCCACAACACCAGACCATTGTACCTTAACAGCCGACTCACTATCCATACCCCCACCCGCCAGCTCATCTCCGCCGACCTCGCCCTCGCCACAGTCCCCAGCATCTGAAGAGCATCCTCCAGTGGCAGATCGTTCTCCCACCTCCCCCCCATGATCAGGAACACCCTTCCCATCCACCTAAGGCAGACCCAAGACCTGCGTGTCCTTCAGAAGTCTCCTCAAGACCTGGCTCTTTGAGCAGTAGCAGCACCCCCCGCCCCCCAGCATCTTGAAACCCTCACGGGTATGTAGTGCGCTCTACAAATGCTATGATTGATTGATTGATAGTTCATATCCAATACTTCTGCAGCATAAGTTAATGAAGGAGGAATTTTAACCTTAAATACTGACAGAACATGACTAAAATGGCATCTCCCACAGGTTTTATCAAATCTGTTTAAGGCTCCAGCCTGGGAGGCAGCCTTACCCACAACCCAGTTTAATCTGCTCTGAATCTCGCCCATTATTTGAAAAAACCTTCCCCAGATACAAATATGAATCAACCAATTCTAGTTCTTCATGCCCCAACGACTACTTTTACCCTTTCTTTATTCTAAGGCCTTTCTTGCGGAAGCGTAAAATTTTGCTTTTAGAATTATTGATTTTCAAAAAATGGTCCTCTGCATATTTAGTTAGGGCATCCAGACGACGTTGCAAGCCAATAGGAGTTAAATCGAAAATTGCAACGTCATCTGCTTACATTAAGGAACCGATGGACATTGTACCAATTCTAGGGGCATCCCCCTCACTAAGTTTAACATCCCGGGGAGATCTATATATAAAAAGAAAACAAAAGAGGGGCCCACAGGCAACCCTGCTTAAGCCCATTATCAGTCTTCATCCTACAAGATAGCCCCTGCAAGCCTCCCATCATCACTTGGCACCAGGTATCTGTATGTAATTCTATTATGAGGCCCAAGCGGTGGTGTGGCATACCAAGATATCAGAGCTTTCTCCACAGCGTTTGACGTTCCACTTTATCAAACGCTGTGGAGAAATCAATGAATGCCGTAAAAACTGGCATGCTTCGTGAGAAAACATATTTCTCAACAATGGTCTGGACAGCCGCGATGTTGTCCAGGGTTCCATGATTCTTTCTAAAACCAGCCTGTTCTGGTGGTAAAATGTTCTGGTCATGGGCCCATTGCTGCAGGTGACAAAGTATACTTTTTGCAAATAATTTGCCAGATGCGTCTAACAGCGCAATCTGTCTGAAACTAGTAGGTAGACTTTTCTGGCCCTTTTTATACAAGGGGACTATAATACTCCCCTTCCAATAGGAGGGAATATTAATAGTTTGAAAGCAGAAATTAAACAATGGCACCAAAAAGGCTCCCCATGCAGCTGATCCTTTTCAATTAACACAATCGGGATTCTATCTGACCCTTGTGCGCCTAGTACACTTTACTAGGGACTTTACTTAGTAAGGCAAACATACCAATCGTGAACAACCAATTACCATTACAATTTATACAGGGAGCACATGCACTTTGACACTGATCAGCAGTGGCAAAATGTCCAAAGCATCTAGGTTGGCAACACCATGTCAGAAACAAGGTCTAGGGGGAAAGCAAAATATTTAGGGACTTTAGACAAAAAGGGCTAAGACCTACAGCCTTGTAAAACAAAAACACAACAAATAATTAATACTCACCAAGCCCCACAATCTCCATGCCTAGCAGGTTGAGCAGGTCCTGCTCCTGGTCTAGAATTTCCAGCTGGTGGGTGGTGTGCTGGACTTGGCTGGTGCGCCGCACACATGTGCGCTCCCTGTGCCAATGCAGTTGATGCTCCCACAGGGGGTATCCATTGCCAGACCTGCTGCCAGTATGGAGGGGAGATGGTGCTGCATGAAAAAAACAGTGATACCACATCACAAAAAATTGCCCGTGGTTGCACCCCTTTGCTGTGGTGCCATATGCAAGGTAGGCAGCTGCTGTTGCTGACTGTTCGTGGGGGGGCCTGGCACAGCCGCTCCCCCGGTCATGCTGTTCTGTCACTGCGCTGGGTGGGGTAAAGAAAAGAAACAGGAAAAGGAAAGAAGAAAGAAATAAGAAAGGAAAGGGAAAAATAAACAAAAATATAAAAAGTCACATAAAAACAGGGAAAAAATGAAAAAACGGAAACTACATAGACACAAAAACACACATTAGTACAAAAAATAAGGATGAGGGATAGAATTATTAGAAGGGTGGAAGATTAAAAAGATTGAGAAGGGATTTAAAAATAGGCCCAGCACCATAAACATAGTACGGAAACAAGATTGCTGCACCCATGTGAACTGCCTGGTGCATGCAATTTTAAATGCTAGGATGTGCTCCGCGTTGCATTTAACGTAAAACGCAATGCAAATGGGTGCGCCAGGAAACTCTGCCCACCTGCACAGCTTAGCGTACTGTGGCAGAGTTTCTTAATGACTCTGCGGAGTCACGCATAGCGCGACTTCGAGAACTCCGCCGAGGCCTAGAAATAACACGGGTAAGAAATTCAGGAAGGAATGACTTGACTGACTTGGTACCTAAGAGATGGTTCTCTAACTGATTTAAAGAGGGTGATTCTGATTTTCACCTCTACATGTTACCCTAAGATGAAACTCAGCTTTCCGCCCCTTATCACTTGCAACAGTTGCTCTGTGGGACTATGGAGGTGGCTGATTTGAGAGGAGCTGAACAGAGTACATGTGGCTGCAATGTTATGCCTTGTGACTTTGTACCAATGTCACAACCTTTACTTTGCTGAAGCCAACAGAGCCAAGCAGTAAGCCTAAGCCAGGGACTGCAACAGAAAAACCACCGTAGAGGCAGTCAGTGGTCCATTGTGGCCTATAATGGACTACCAGAGAAATGCAGAATAAAAAACTATCAATTTAATTCATTTTTACACATATTAAATATTACATATTTTCTCATAGATTGGTAAGGTTTGATTGTATTTGTGTCCAATGTATTTTGAGTTGACAGGAAGGGCAATAGCATATATAAGAAGAGGCAGTTAGTAAATAGAAAAGGTACCCAGTAAACCTTTCGAGTACACATTGTTCAAAATATCAAAGTGTGACAGAGTAATAACATTTTCAGTCAGAGCCATGCTTGAAAGTTAAGCAGTAAAAAAGGTTTTTCACAAATCGGACACTAAGCACGTGTAGCATACTTCTCGAAATATATTTTGGTTTATGTATGCACAATCTGACTCATTTTCTTGCCTGTTTACAAGAATACCTTTAGAGTTCCTCTCTTCAAAATGTTTAGGGAATATTAAAGAATCCTTTTTCATGATGGTTAAACTTTAACATCAACTCTAGAACGTGAGTGCTGTATTCTGCACTCCCAACTGTCTGCTGCACATAGTTATCAAATATGCACAGCCCCCAGCATCAACCTTACGAAGTGTTTAAAACCTTTTAATGCATTACCTTTCCATCAGTGCTAATGCGCCCCAATTAGTTAAACTAAAAGACATTTAACTGATGGTTGCCCTTTACAATAAGCAGAGGCCCACAACTGTGCCTTGCTGAATGGCTGAAAGATCCTAACGTGGCACGTTGCAAGAGAGACATTCTGCAAACATCCATAAACATGCTATGAGTTTTTTTTCTTTAAATCGTAACTAATTTCTGTTGCTGCTTTGCTTTATATTGCACTTAAAAATATTGTTTTCAGCTTTCAAATGTTATCCTGGAATTTAATGTGAGACATAGCTCTTGTTTATAGGAAAGGAGGATGTTTAAATGCATGTGGTTAATGGTATGCACTGCAATGAAAGTGATTCTTGAAACTGCCCATATCACTCTTAGTTTTTTTAATCCGGTTTCAACATTCAAGCACTTACCTGATATGCGGTGTCCCGGGGCTTTCTCTTCTGTTTCGCGCTGACTTCTTTCAGCCAAATGCGCATGCGCGGGCTCCCGCGCATGCGCATTTGGCTGAAAGAAGTCAGCGCGAAACAGAAGAGGGAGCCCCGGGACGCCTCTTATCATCAAGTAAGTGCTTTTAATTTACTTTTACACTATTTTAAATCAAATTAGGCATGTAGAAGAGGGCGGGAGGGAAGCGGGCAGCGCGTAGTGGGGCTACATGAAGTGTGTGGGTGGGCGTAGCTTCCTGCCCACTTCACGAAGCTTTGCGTAGCCCCACTATTATTTATCAAACAATAATAACATTAACTTGTCCGGGTGGATCCCAAAAGTCACAAAATTAGCATGAGCTCTACACCCTGTTAACTCTGTTACACAGCAGACAGGCTTAACTTAGGGCAACGTGTAAAGTATTTATGCAGTACCAAAACCGTAATAAAGTCAAACCACAAGACAGGAAAAATCACATTACAATTTGTTATGTTATGTTATGTTATGTTATTTCCATTTTTAGAGCGCGCAGCTGCCCCAGCAAAGGGGCGTCCCGGCGCTATATCTGGGGAAGAAACACAACTCAGTCAGGGCAAGAGAATAATTAAAGCAGAAGAAACCCTAAGAACCAGTGGGAAAAATGAAAGTCTTCACGGCTTTAAAAGTAATTTAGGGTTCATAAACAAAAAGTTGTTGACCAGGGAGTTGGAAGCTGCTTCTCCTGTTCAGAATCTCCTAGGAGACAGACCGGCTCAATCCACACTTTGGGCTTCTGCAGATTTTCTTTACAGACCTGGTGCGTTGGCGGGAAAGTGATTGTTCTTGACTAGAATCGTGGAGCAGGGCTGGACGAGACTCCACACAACACCAGTGGTGCCAAACGTAGGCCAGAGAATTCTCCAGGCGCGGGGGAAGTTTGGATGGAGAAGGCTCAGCATTCAACTCATCGATGAGCTGCTGGGGACTGCCTGCTTTTCCCAGAACCCACCGTGTGACCAGTGCTCACCCCAGGAGGGAGGAGCTTGCCTGCATCGTAGCACTGAAAAGTGCGATTCACCAGCGCGGCACGGGACGCCCTCTCTGACCACAGCTGCTGGGGACTGCCTGCTTGTCCCAGTACCCACCGTGTGACCAGTGCTCCTCCCAGGAGGGAGGAGCTTGCCTGCATCACAGCGCAGAAAAGCGCGACTCACCAGCGCAGCACGGGAAGCGCGCGGTCGGGCCCGGGCAAAGCCCGGGCCAAGAGAGGGCCCATCCTTGCCCGTCACTACCCAGAAGAGGCTGGGATGGGCCATGGTTCTTGGTTCTGCCTCCTCCTGTGCCTGCCGAGAGATTGTGCTCAATCAAGTATCAGCAGTGCTTTGCCGCCTGGGTGAGTCACCCGACTGTGTCTGTGCTGAACACTATTCACTGATAGACTTAGCGAAGGACGGCTTGCTTAACAACCATCTAACAGACTCAGAAAGCTATCAGTCAAGACTTTATCTTTTATTGGGACTCTAAAAAAATTGAACATGGGGAAAAGGAAATCAATAGATGGGAATAGCGGAGCTCAGGGAGGAGGGGATAGCGACAGAGAACGCAAGGGGAAAAGGGTGAGGACATCGCTAAGGGATAAGACACCAGCTAATAACTGTACTATAGATAGAATAGATATGTTGATTAGTGAATGTGAGGATATACTAGTTAGCGATATACCTACTCAAGCCTCTAACACCGAATCAACCATAGGCTCTTCCCATCTGGATGAACACATCGTTTGTCAGCATATAACAATTCCAGCAATGTTTCATAAAACAAAGAAGGGAGACACTACAGATCCCCAAATGGAGGGATCTGTAGAAGAAAGTGTAGTTCCAGGGGCGGGAAAGCCTGGTACCACAGAGGTTGGGGAAAGAGTGGTTGTTTGTACAAACAGGTTTGCACCTCTCATAGACCTCCAAGAGAAAGAGAAGGCTGATGACTATTTGAATAATCCCCCGACGCCGCTCTGTAGCCTGCCTCCCATAACCAAATCACACAATATCATTGATTATCAGGGATTACCTTATCTTATTAGTGAATTAAAAATAGAGGTAACACTTATGCGCACAAAGTTGATAGAACTGACTTCGATGGTTGATCTTCTGACACAATGGATCCCTGTCTATTCAGAAGTTCCCAATTGTGGGGCAAAGCATTCCGGTCAATGCACACAGATAAACCGTCAGGAATGTAGTCAGGCTATTTCATCAAAGACTGCTAGAGCAAGGCTAACACTCCACTTCGTCATAACATGGGGGAGAAAATAGACCTAATATAGAGCCTATACCATCGGGGTGTCTTGCTCATGCACCTAGTTCAAAATTAGATCCATCTCAAGTGCAAACTAGGTGTCCTACCACACTAGGTTCAGGGACCTTTCCAAACAACCATAGGCAACAAAGTATTGCACTGCTAGGTCCAAATTTGTACCAGTCACCAAAAATCTGCATGGTTAAGGTCCCCAAATATGATAGCAGGAATAGTAGAGAAAATGTGGACGCCCTTACTAATAAGGCAATTAATTGGATTTGCCACATCAGGGGATGTCGCTCGATTATCAGAGAAGATATCCTTGGAGCTCGCAGACTTTCTTCCCAGACAAACTACCTAGATTGCATTGAGTTAACACTAAAAGATCAGGAACTAGTTGAAAATCTGTTAGCTCTAGAGTTTTGTACGTCTTCTCCAGATCATTCCCTAATTCAGTTTAGACGTATCCTGTTTGTAATTGGACAGGGTTGCTCTACAGGGCTAGGTGGCCTGCTGTTGGAGGGATCTTCAAATCTAGATTCTAATGATTGACTGCTGAATTCGCCCCAGAAAGCCACAGGCATTAATGATACCACCTCGTCAAGTAGAGAACCTAGTAATTCTCTCCACCAACCCATTGAGGTGGATTCTATAAGGAGTATTATATCCCCTGACAATAACACGTTGTTAACTAAGGGAGCTAGAGAGTCACCCAACTATTTAGGCAATTTTGCGAATAATGTGACACCTTTATGTCCAGGCAAAAATTTTGCGGCTGGCTTATCCGTGATATCATGGAATGTAGCTGGCCTAAAAACCAAGACCAAGGGCCAGATGTAGGTAGCCAAATAGTGGTCGGTAACGGCCGAAAATACTGAATTTCGTCCGTTACCGACCGGAATTTGGCATTTGAGCTGTAGGAGCCAAAAAAAGACCGATTTGGTAAATACGAATCGGTAATTTACTGAATCCGAGTTTTACCGAATCGGAATTTTCCGAATTGGTATTTACCGAATCCGAATTTACCGAATTCATATTTACCGATTTGGTAAATAAGAAATGGTAAAAAATTAAATCTGCGGTGTAGGTAACTTCTAAAATACCGAATTTCATGAAATTCAGTATTTAAGAGTCAGTATTTACCATGGATTGAAAGCAGGTGGTAACCAGGTGCAGGCTATAAAAATGGCCCCTAAATGCAACAGTTTGACCAGAATGGCGGCATTCTATGTGATAGCAAGGAGGCTAAGGCTACAGGCAGCAGGAGAGAGGATATGGAGATGGGAGGAGCAAGCCTACAGACAGCGGATCATGCTCTTTCAACTTACAGAGGCAGATATCTTGCAAAGGTAAAGGCTACACCCCTACACCATCCTGGACTTGATTAGGGACCTGCACCCACTCCTGGAGCACCCAACACCAAGGGCGCACGCCATCCCACCCCATGTGCAGGTGCTCTGTAGCCTATACTTACTTGCATCTGGGAGTTACCAGGGGGTAGGTGGGGTGTCCCAGTGCTGCCTGTATCGTTTCTTCCGGAAGTTCCTAGAGGCCATGATGCAGAGAATGCATCATTACATCAGCTTCCCTGACACACATGCGGAACTGCTAAAGACCAAGACTGATTTCTATCAAATGGCACACTTCCCACACGTCATTAGCTGCATTGATGGCACCCACATCCCAATCTGCCCACCTTCTGCCACAGAGCACATTTACAGAAACAGAATGTCCACCCTCTCAATAAATGTGCGGGTGATCTGCGACGCTGGCAATATAATTACTGACATTGTGGCCAAATGTCCAGGGAGCACCCACGACTCCTACATATTCCAGAACAGTGGGATCTACACACACCTGGCTGCTGGAGAATTTGGGGTAGGATACCTGGTAGGTAAATCACTGTGACACACCCTGATAATTACTGCAGCTGAATGTTCCAAATGGTATGTAACTAATTGCACTCTCTTTTCCACCTAGGCGGTAGCGCTTATGCTCTGCTGTCCTTTGTTCTCAATCCCTACATGAACCCATCAACCCGGAGTGAGAGACATTACAATGTGGCACACAGAGCAACACGCAACGTTGTGGAGCGCACATTTGGACTCTTAAAAAGCAGGTTCCGCTGCCTCCACAAGAGTGGAGGTGCACCTCAGTACACACCCTTCATCTGATGTAAAATCATTGCAACCTGTGCCATGCTGCACAACCTTGCCACCAAGAAAGGCACAGAAGTTGATATGACTCATCTTGAGGACATTGATGAATGAACTGAACAGCCAGAGCCCTATGCAGCAGGAGGAGCGCCAGCAACAGATGGGAGACTGAGACGGGCAGAGATCACACGCAGCTATTTTTAAGTAAGTAAGGAGACACAGCCAGGCGTTGAATGTGAATGACGTAGTTTAATGGGCACTACAGCAAATGACAAATGGCACACCATGGTAGTCCAACTTGTGGCAACCTAACTAGGCGGTCACGTGTCACTTCACCCTAACATGTTCCCTGGAGTGGGGGCAGCATTAATGTCTGCGCCCATGCACTACAGTGCGGGATGCCTGAGGATGGGTGTCAACACTGGCTGTTGAGCCAGGGCCTGCAGATTGGCGGCTGCTGCTCCTCTGTATGTCCTGTATGGGTGTGCTACTGCTGCTCCTGCTGGTGGTGTCTTCAGTGTCCCCCACACCTACATCTCCAGCGTTGGCTGACTGGTTGGTCAGCAGCAGTTTCATAGCAGATGTCACCCTCCCCATCCCCCTGGAGACATCTGTGCAGCAGTGAACAAGCCCCTCTTGCATCGCCTCAGAGCGCCTACATAGCAGGGAAATGGCAGTTGCCAGACGGTTCACCGCCTTGGTGTGATGCTGCATACACCGCCTCTCCCGGCGCCTTTGTGTGTGGTCCTCATCAAGTTTATCGCAGAGTATCATCATGGACTGCGACATGTCCCGCATTCCCTCTGCCATTTCCCCCATGCTCTCCGCCATGGAGCTGATGCCCCGGTTCATATTGCCCATGTTGTTGTTTAAGTGGTGCATCTGTCTCTGCACTGACAGTATGGCTTTTGCCTGCAGGCGCTGCACTTTCTCCATTGTGGCCTCCAGCCTGCAGAAGTGCCCCGTCACCATGCCCAGTAGTGCTGCTCTCCCGGACCCTACGGCGTCTTGCACCTGTGTGCACACCTTCGGAGGCGGACTGCAGCCCAGCATTGTTTGCCTTCAGTGGAGCAGTTTGGGTGTCACCCTCCCTTTCTTCCTCAGAGGATGTCGCCATAATTCGGAGAGGGAGTACATCATGCCTTCTGGGCCTTATCACTTCCGATGACTCTGAAGCTGGTGAGAGAGACTGTGCTGGTGGGTCCTGCTGTGGTGAGTCATACAGCAGAGGCGATGATGGTTAACCTGTTGTGGCTGGCTCTGGTGTGGAAGCTGCCTGTGCCGTGGGTGCGGGTGGTGTTTCAGTGCTTTGCCCTGCACTCCTACTTGCATTCTCACTCCTTTCCATTTGGGGTGCCCTTTTCTCCCTCTCCTGCGCTGTCCTGCGCGATGACTCTCCTGTGGACAGATATGGACATTGGCTCAGTGGTGCTGCAACCCTGTATTTCAATATTAAATTACAATCCTGTCACACAAAATCAATGTCCTCAACTTCTTCTGAATGTAGTGTGTGGCATGCCTTGCTGTTTTGTGTGATGACTGTACTGATGTATGTTTCAATGACTACCTCTCCCATGATGCATTGCTGGTGTATCCCAAAACCTGTACTGGAGTGTTAAATACACAGCCACATTGGGGAAGGGGGGCAGGGAAGGGGGGAGGATTGCTGGACATGCTCCTTACCTTGTTTTGTTGCTGCTCGGGCTGAGCTGTCAGCATCCCCGATCCCAAAAACACTCTTGGGCTCCAGGGTGGACTACACCAGCTGCTCCAGGTCAGTAAGGGCAGGTGCCCTGCTCCTTCCTCCCGCCTGTGGCACTGGCATCTTTTTTTCTGTGCTGCCAGCTTCTTCTTTGTTATGATCCTCAGATCATGCCAGCTTTTTTTGAGGTCATCTACTTCTCATGTGGTCACCCCTATGGCGTTCACCTTCGCCTGGATTCCCAGCCAGGTGTTCCTTTTCACAGCCTCTGCTACCTGCAGAGACTGTTTTCCAAAAAGCTGGGTGTGGTGTTTCACCACCTCCTCCACCAGCACCTGCAGTTCGCCTGTACTGAACTTTAATTTTCTTTTGCGGTTTGCTCCTTCCCTCTGTGAGTCCTGGGATTCCATCCTGCACTTCTGCTCAGCTCAGTACAGCCAGTAGCTCGGTGTCTCACAGCTCTCCAGAATGTTCAGTTAGTCTGCACCTCCATGGGTGTGGCCACTTCCTGGTTGTGGGGTGGGGTGGATGCACAGGATTGGTTGGTTCCTCTGGTGCTTGGTTGTGGGGTGGGGTGGATGCACATGATTGGTGGTTGAATCCTCAATTGCTTGTATTTTGTATCTCCGATTCGGTATTTACCGAATCTGTAAATACCGAATCTGTAATTCCCATTCATTCCTATGGGCCTGGAGGCCCATAGAAATGAATGGGAATTACCGATTCGGTATTTACCGATTCGGTAAATACCGAATTGGTAAATACCAATTCAGAGATTCCATTTTTTACCGATTCGGTAAATTTTACCCAATTATTTGCTACATCCCATTTACCGATTCTAGAATACCGAATCGGTAAAATTCTGTATTTTAGAATCAGTAAAATAGGATTACCTACATCTGGCCCTATATCTCCAGATTGACAGTCGTTTGTTGCACAACATGATGTCTGCCTATTTAAGGAAACCTGGTTGACGGATCCAATTTACTGTATAGGCTATCTAAATTTTCACGTCCCTGCAATTGCTGGTGACAAAGGCCGACCCTCAGGGGGGTTAACTATTTGGGTTTGCCAAGCAATTGGCTTTGTGTTGCAGGTTCTTGAGTCCCATAATAAGGAAATTTTAGCGCTTAGGCTGAGGTGGGGAGTGCGCGAAAAGATTGATGTTTATAACATCTATGCAAAGGGGCACTAAGGGTGAGAAATCCGAGGTGTTAGCAGCTTTGGAAACACTGCTTGACCAATATTCCAGGGGCTCAGATGTAATAATAGCGGGTGATTTTAATATGACTTTCGAACCCCTTTTAAATGGCAACTGTGATTTTACAGATGAGGAAGATGATCTTTGGAGAATACCCAAATTAGATCTAATCCCAGTAAAAAAAGGACCAATGTGGGAGTCCAGATGAACTCCCTCTGTATGGAGAAAGGACTAAGGGCCGCAAATGGAAGAACACATTCAGATAGAGATGGTGTATGTACTTTTAACAATGGCTTCAGCCATAGCTGTATTGACTATTCCTACAGGACATGAAGATAATCGAGCGGATAGAGAATGACCATAATCCATTATCTGCAGTTTTTGGGATAGTGGTAGAGAAAGATGCCATTCATTCTAACGGGGAATTGATAACTCTAGATCCAGTTCCTACAAACGGCATGAGGTGTTTGAAATGGGCAAATTTAATTGCGAAGCCTGAAGTTCTAGATAGAATCGCACTAGATGTTGACAACGCAATAATAGAACTGAAAAATCTTTTGCCTAACTTGGCACCACCTGAGATGGTTATCGGATTTCATGCTGAGTTTTTCAACCTGCTACGCACCAACTTTTATAAAAACAGTAAACATAATGGCTCGTAGTTCCATGGGGAAAGCAATTATGGAAGGTGATATGATCAAGGTTCGGTCTGCCAGGCAGAAATACAACAAAGCCCTGGAGACGGCTAAAAAAGTATGGGACAATAATAGATGGCAGGATCTCAAATGTGCGTATGAAAATAAAAACCATAAACAATTTTGGGATGTAGTAAAATGGGGCAGAGATGGACGACCTCTGGAGCCAACAAAATTATGTAAGCCAAGATCAGTGGGTAACCCATTTTCAATACCAATATGCTTGCAGTACAGACGAAAGGGATATGTCTGAGCTCCCATATACTTACTATGATGGCCCGGCTTTTAATTAAGTTGATGTTGATATTGCTCTGGGTACTGTGCTGGGAGGTAAAGCTCCAGGCCCCGATGGAATCCCAGCTGACATATTCCTTTCCAATAAATCTAAATGGAACCGTTATATTCTGATTTTAATTGAATGAAATCCCTAAAGGTAAGCCGGTTCCCCACTCATGGAAAGGAGCGGAGATAATCCCAATATTTAAAAAGGGGGATATTTCTCTGCCTGGGAATTACAGACCTATAAGCTTAATTGACTCATTACAAAATATTATGGGACGACTTGTGCTAAACAAAATTCAGGGATGGGACATATTATCACCTTTCCAGGCAGGTTTCCAGTCATGTATAAGCACTATTGACCAAACCTTTTACTTCACCCTACTCTATTGGAAAACTGTGGTTTTGGAAAAAGGCAGCTTGTATGCTGCCTTTGTAGACTTAAAGTCAGCTTTTGACCTGGTTTCTCATAATAAGCTGTGGAGAGTATTGCAAGATCTTAAAATGCCCCAAGAATTATTAACTCTCATAGGGGCATATGCATCAAAAATCGGTATTCCATGTCCTTATTAGCGAAAAATAAGGAATCGCTAATAAGGACATGCAAACCGCGATGCATCAAGAGATTCGGTATTAATTACCGAATCGGTAAAAATCGGTATTCCACAGCGAAAGTATGATAGCGAGACTCCATTAGCAAATACCGAATTAGCAAATATCGAATCGGTATTTGAGATTTCGGTAATTCTGATTTCGGTAAAAAGACGCGATGCATCGGAAGCAGGCTGATGACATCACAACCAGGAAGTTGGACAGCCCATGCTCCATTCAGTGCCCGAGGAGCTCAGAGGAGGAGGCAGAGCACAGGAGCTGAGGAGCTACACAGAACCAGCAGCAACCAGGACCAGCCAAGCAGTTAATGATGGAGAAGGAGGCACCCCAGCAGGGAAAGGATACACCCAGGAAGAGAAAGCGCAAGTTCTCTGATAAGGAACTTGAAATACTGATTGAGGGTGTCAGCAGCAATAATGAGAAGCTGTTGGGGAAGCTGTCCCTGAAGGTGCCTGAGGCAGAAAAAAGACAGATGTGGCTGCGCATCAAGGACAGGGTCAATGCTTGCGGAGTCACCTACCGCAGCATTGACGACTTAAAGAAACACTGGTATGACCTGCGTAAAAGGGCAAAGGAGAGGATTGCACAGAGTGTCAAGGATGCAGCAGGCACAGGTGGGGGGTCATCCAATGTGACACCGAACACAGCCCTGGAGGACCAAGTGGAGTCGACAATAGAACCTGAAGCTGTTGTGGGGGTCACCCAACTGGACACCTCTGGTGCTGCGGAAGGAGGACAAGGTAAGATGCATGGCAGCGTAGATATGCAGCGTGTTGTCAATCCCTGCCCACTCCCCCATGCCAGACACAGTGCACATGTAGCCGTGCCTAAAACACATACCTTCACCATAGTGTTGCATCATGGGAGTTGTAGTCAATACATGAATGAGTGCATGTCTGACCCCAGAGATGAATGATATGAAAACAGCAGCAAAGGGCCAAATGTCAGTCCAAATATGTACTTTATATAGACAAAAGATTGCAATAGCCACATATAATAACAAATTATTAACAATGCACTGTTTCACACACAGATGCATCCCCCATGGAATCAGATGACAGCGGCCGCCTTGTCATCTCTGAGACACCAGTGGTGACCGATGCGGAGTGCTCACAGGGACATGAAGCCATGTCCTCCCCTTCACCACCACCGCGGACACCACCTCCAACACCGCCATCCGTGCAGACAAAAACACCACCTCCACCACTGCCATCCGTGCGGACAAGAACAACACCTCCACCACCACCACCACCAGTGCGGACAACTCCCCAGAGCCGCAGGGCAGATGTCCCCTCCCTGCACGAGATGGAGACGGAGCAGAGTACAGCAGCCCCAAATGTACCACATCTGGCTGTCGTCACTCCAACCACCCAAACAGCAGCACGTCATGGAGTCAGACAGAGGGCCGTGCCCCTGGGTAGGGCTGCAGCAAGACCAGTGGATCCGGCCGATGGGTACGGAGTCGTTGAGACCCGGATGCTGCGTGTCCAGCACCTGCAGGATGGGTGCAATTAATCTCACCATGACAAAACTGTCTAACAGAATCGGCACCATGACTGACGCTGTGCGTGAGCTCACCACAGCCGTAGCTGTGGGCAACAATGACATTAGGCAATGCCTGCAGGAACTGACACGTGCTGTTGTCACAGGCCAACGAAGTGAGCGCCAGAGGCACAGGCAGAACATGCTCACTACAAATACCACCATTAGGGCCATCAATAAGCTGTGTACCAGCACCGCTGTGCTCTCCCGCAGGTCCGTGTCCCTGCAGGTGGACTTATGGCATTATTGTGGGGATGTGGCAAGGGCCCTCAAGAGAGTGACCACTGCAGTGGAGCATCTGCAGTCTGGAACTGCCAGTGTCAGCAGTGTGGGAGTGGATGAGGGGAGTGAGGCAGCCTCAAGTGTGAGCAGCGTCTCCTTGCCGGAGACCAGCGGGAGGAGGCGCAGTGTGCACGTCGCAACAGCCACTGACACTCATCGTGGAGATGCGGAGGAGTCACGGGACAGGACACTGGGGGTACGTGGCAAACGCAAGTAGACATGTGGCAATGTCTCCCTATCCATGGGCCAACTATCGAGCCACATGCAGCACCCGTGTTGACAACGGACAATTTAAGTTTAGCTTTAACTTCAGCTGCATCATGTTTGTTTTACATTTATCTGCACCAGTCAGGTGTTCATGTCCATTAAACCCTTGCAAACCTGATCATGTTGTCAAGGTTCTCTCTTACCTGTCTCGGAAATGATGGCATGTCATATATGTTCGCCTCCGTTGCCCTTCTGCTGTGTTGGGCACATGTGCATGTTGGTGTTGGGGGGGTTGCTGTGCATGTAGTTCATCCTCTCCGTCCACCTCTATGGGTATCCCCCTACGGGTGGCGATGTTGTGCAGGATGGCACAGACAGCTATGATCTGGCAGCAGGTCACTGGGTCGTACTGCAAGGCACCTCCTGTCTTGTGCAGCATTCGGAAGCGACTATTGAGGATGCCGAATGTACGCTCCACCAACATCCTTGTGCTGATGTGTGCTCTGTTGTAGCGCTGCTCTTGAGGTGTTGCTGGGTTGAGGTAGGGAGTGAGTAGATACTCACGCAAGGCGTAAGCGCTGTCACCTGCAGGATGGGGAGAGAATGGTCAGCAGCATGAATGCAATGATACATGTGGGGATGGAGTAAACGATGATGCATCAGTATGTACCTAGTAGGTGTCCCTCTCCAAATGCACCGTTGATCAGGCGCCTGTGGATGCCACTGTGATGGAAGATGTATGCGTCGTGTGTGCTCCCTGGGAATTGGGCTACAAGGTCCGTAATGATGTGCTTAGCATTGCACACGACCTGCACATTTATGGAATGATATGACTTCCGGTTGCGGAAGATGTATTCGATGGCTGAGGGAGGACAGATGGGGACATGTGTGGATTCAACACACCCTATCACATGGGGGAATTGTGCCACCTGGTAGAACTCCCGTTTGGTGCGGGTCAGCTGCTGGGGGGTTGTGGGGAAGGTGATGTGGCGATGTATGAATGTCAGCATGGCCTCTAGGAACCGGTGGAAGAAGCGTGATAATGCGCTTTGCGACACGCCTCCGGTCTCTGCTATTACCCCCTGGAAGCTTCCAGACGCCAGCAGGTGCAGGCTGCATAGAACCTGGACATGGGCTGGTATGGCATTGGTCCTACGGGTCTGGTGCTGCAGTAATGGTTCCAGATCTGCAATTAGGCACATGATCATGGCACGGTTGAGTCTGTACTTATCGTACACCTGTTCCTCTGTCTGCCCCAGCAATGTGATGCGCACCCTGAAGACCCTGTCCTGGATCATCCTCCTGCGCTGAGTCTGGGCGTTGATCCTCCTCCTCCTAGCAAGCACGTAGGGGGCAGCCATTTTGGAAGACTTGTGGGGTTTCCAGGGGCATTTTTGAAGGGTTACTGATTGTCAGCACCTGAAAAATATATACATTTTTTTCTTCATTCCTTCAAATAACTTTACCTCCAGTTTGAGATTCCCCTTATTTTGCTCATGCAAAATAGCGATTTTGGCAATTTTCGGTATTAGCGATTTTTTCATGCATTCCATTGCGATTCTTTATTAGCGAACCACTCGATTCAGGAGTGAATTGGATACAAGTCATCAAATTAGAAAACAAAGCATGTAAAAACAGTTCAGGATGGAGGTTATTGATCATAAATATATACATCCATCCTGACAAGGCTACAAAAGTTAAAAAACTACTAACGCTATTTAATTTGATAAAAACCTCACAAAAAACTCACCAATTCCATGGGATGCTTATCTCAGGCTACTTTAATAGTAATCTAACAAGAGTTATGCATGACAAAAACAATATCCAAAAAACATGGAATGAGTTGGAATTTCTAGGATTAACGATTTTAAATGCAAGAATCACCTTCTAGAGTGGAAAGAAAAACTCCATACTAGACTTCACACTAATAAGTAAAGATCTACTTAAGATGGTCGATCATTTTGAAATAATAACCCGACCGGAAAGTGATCACTTCCCACAAGAGACAATACTGAGCATAAACTCCGAAGAAAAACGAAGATAGCATCATTAGCTTATATTCCGGAAATATACAATCTGAAGAAACTCAAATGGAGGGGTCCCATAAAAAAGGAGATAATGGAAACAGTGTTCCAACAAGTAAAAATCATGGAGGCCATTTGAAACCAATCGCTCGGAGAAAAATGGGAGAACTTACATAAGCTTGTGCTAGGAAAATTTCTGGTAAAAACATTAATAAAATATGAACAAGATTTAAACAAAGAGCCATGGTACACTGCTAAATTAAGAGATAAAAAATGGGAAATTGCTAAAAAACTAAGAATAAATGCTGTAGATAAGAGGTTGGGAAAAGAAGTAGATAACAACGAAATACTGAAAATGAGAAAAGAATACAAAGAGGAATGTAGAAAAGCGAAAAGATCGCACACAGAGAAAATCTGGGAAGATCTGCTACGACGAGTAAACTACCTAATAGTAGTGAATTCTGGAACATAATAAATAAAATATCAAAAGGAACGGGCGGACAGCACAACATTGGAATCAGTGAAACCACATGGCTACATTATATTGAAACCCTGTATAACACACACAGGTATCAACCCCACAAAGAAATAAATAAAGATTCTATAAAAGGAATGGTTCAGAAAGAAGCAGCAACTGGACAAGGAAAGGATGATCAGAATGAAAATTATTTCAATGGCGATCTAGAAGACATAATTTTGCTGACAACAGTAAAACAAACAACCACCATGATAAAAAAACTGAAAGCGGAAGGAGCAGCAGGCCCCAATGGGCTCCCAAACGCTCTATTCAAATACGATCCCGATTTTTGGGCAGAGTACCTCACACCATTATTTAATCAACTATACATGGAAAAAAAGATACCGCAGTCCTGGCAGGGTAACATCTTCCACCCAATATATAAAAACAGGTGCAGAATGGAACCCGGGAACTATAGATTGGGATGTATGACATTACAACGCATGCATTTACATCGCATGCCTTTATAACGTAAGTATTACAACGCAGTCCATTACAACGCATAGTGCTTTGGGGTGCTGGATAGTGAATAGTTTAATTTACTATTCCAACTCCAGTCCCCGTGGACACTAGGGAAGGTTATTGGATAGTAAATTAACCTATTCCCTATCCTAGAGCGCTCCCCAGAGCAATGCGTTGTAATAGCTTGCGTTGTAACAGTTGCGTTGTAAACGTAGTGCGTTGTAAAAGTTTCGTTGTAAAGGTTGTTCACCTATAGATTGATAGCCCTAATTGACGTTGAGGCAAAGCTCTTCGCATCTTGTATATTGATTCACCTCCAACAATGGATAAATAAAAACAAAATAGAACCAAAATTCCAAACGGGCTTCATGGAAGGCACGGGTTGTACAACTAATCTCTCAGCTCTGGCGCTGCTAATTGAAGGAGCAGGAAAAAAGAAAACCGGACTACTAGCATGTTATATAGATTTGAAATCCGCTTTTGACCGAGTTCCAAGAGACCGCCTGTGGAAAAAACTCGAAACATGGGGTCTCCCTCAGAAATTAACTGATATTATAATAGCTTTATACAGCAGAACGTGGGCAAAAGTCAAGCTAGGTGATAGGAGATGAATATCCGCAGAATTAAAAAATTAAAAATAAGAAATGGCCTCAAACAAGGCTGTGTGCTCTCTCCAAGCCTCTTCAATATATACCTGGCAGATTTAGAAAGCCATCTGCAGAACGCGAACGGACATCCACCAAAATTGGCTAACGAATGCATCCAGTTCTTACAATATGCAGACGACATCGTGGTTTTAAGTCAAACACCGATAGGCCTCCAAGGAGTGATAACTAAATTAACTGAGTACTTTGACTTCGAAGGTCTGGAATTAAACATCGAAAAAACGAAAGTTGTAAGATTGGCGGGCTCAAGCAGATGATCATTCAAATGGTATACAAAGGACAAACATATTGAGGAAACAACATCATATAAATACTTAGGGGTCACACTAAGTAAAAACATGTCTATATTACACCAAAAAAAAACAACAATGCTAAAGCCCAATCACTGAGTTTTGCCTATAGAACACTCCAAAAGAAACTTCAATGCCCGTCACATGAACATCTTCTGAAAGTAATGGCAGCCCAAGTATTACCATCTCTGTCCTATGGGCTAGAAATATGGCACGGGAAAGAAATCGACATTTTAAACAAACTCCGGACAAAAATATATAAATCGGTGTTCAATCTTTATAAAGGATCAGCTCCAGCACAAATAAGACTGGAATTTGGCCTGCAAAATCAAACATACCAAAGGAAAGCAGTCTTAGCGAAATGGTGCTGGAAGCTTAGATCAGCAGAACCAGGATCACTAAATAATCTATGCTGGCTGGAAATCAAGAAACAATATGATCAACACGAACCAAACTCTTGGGGTGATGATTTGCGAACAACCTTGGAAACCCTTAGAATAGAGGAAACATGGAACAGCCAACTGGAAGAAGCGTCCTTTAAAAAAATCTGCAAATTAAACGCAAAAGCTCTATCTCTGGTAGAAGACAAAAAAACTTTGGCCAAACGTCGACATGCATGGACTGTATTAAATTCATATAAACAATTAAAACCGCAACCTTACCTCGTGGCACATTTCCGGCTATCTTTAAAAATGAAATTTATGGCTTTTAGACTGGGCGACCACTCTTCTACAGATCTGATTCCATCTTGGAAAAACACACGAGAAAAAACAAGATGTAGATTATGTGGATACCACACGGAAACCTTATGCCATCTATTGTGTACGTGCGAGTCAATAAAAGAGGAGAGAAGAACTTTGCTGAAATCAGTTCAAAATGCCCTTCAGACAGGCTGTCACCAGTTGGATGGGTGCAGGCTCGAACATTTTAATATGCCGCGGGGTGAAATTTATGAAGAAAGTAGAGACTTTGCTTTCAAAGGCCGAATTAACTTAAGAGTGGGGACTGTAAAACAATGCTTTACTTTTAAAGAACCGAAAACAATAGAAATATATTTTAAGAAAATGAATTTTATCTTTTTTACTAATTGTAACTTGTATATGTATAGTTTATGGTTGTGACAAACCAAATAAAGTTAATTTTGACTGACTGACTTTATTAGCGAATCGGTATTTCCGCGGTCAGCTTTGGTGTTAGTTATTTCCGATTGTCTGAATTGCGATTCGGTAATTTACCGAGGGGATTTTTTAGCGATTCTTTATTTTATACCGATTTGGCGTTGATGCATTACATTTTCTGGTTTTGCGTTCGGTATCGGTCTGTTTTACCAATTCGCTATTTTACAGGGAGGTATTTTGCTTGATGCATCTGCCAGATAGTGAGACTCCATGAGGACAATCATGAAAAAATCAGGTGGGGTAGCCAGGGTCAGGTCACCCCACCCCCTTTCAGAGTGGAAAGGGGGGTGAGACAAGGTTGTGTGATGGCCCCAACTTTGTTTTCCATTTTTATTAATGGGATTGTAAAATTCTTGGAAGCTAATCCCACGGAAGCTCCTATACTGGCGGGTGTAAAAATTCCTGTTCTTATGTACGCAGATGATACGCTGTTAATCGCAAAAACACCTAGTGGCTTGCAGCGAACTCTAACACCCTTCGAGGAATTTTGCCACCTGCAGGGTTTGGAGATAAATGTAACCAAAACAAAATTCATGACATTTAACCCGCATAGATCCTTTAGAGGAGTGATTGTGCTGAATGAGCGCCCTCTGGAGCAGGTAAAAGATTTTACCTATCTAGGGGCCCTCATCCAGGGCGACATGAGGTTAAGTAAGCAACTAGATATGGCCACATTGAAACATCGCCAGTTGACAGGTACCTTACTGGCTGAATTTAATGCATCATTCACAAAACCAGTTAGCCCTGTCTTGACTATTTATAACATGAAAGCAGTTAGTTCAGTATTATACAGGACAGAGGTATGGGGATCTAAAAATCTTTCTAAACTAACTGCAGTTGAAAATACTTTCTTACGAAAAATTACTTGCCTTCCCCAAAGCACCCCAACGCGGCCGTTACTTTATGATCTAGGCAGGAAGACACTGGCTGACAGTTCCAGATTACGCCCCTTGCTGTACTGGCGGAGAATTTGGTCAACACCTGAACTGACACCCTATGTTGAGGGCCTAAAAGATGTAATAAGGGCAGATCATTATAAGAAAATCCAATGGTTACAGAATGTTAGGTCTATACTAGTAAACATTGGTATGGCTGCCCTTTGGGATAATCCAGAAAACACCCCATTTCCCTCCAAAGCACATCTGAAGGAACCATACTAGAGATGGGTGGACGCCGCCCTTTTCAGGAATAGTGATCCCTCGACATTAACGGGACAATTCTTAATGGCTAAACCAAAACAAAAGCTAGAATCTTACTGGGACATTATTACGAAGCCTCACGATAGAAAGCTCTTTTTCCAAATGAGAGTGGGCATGTTACCTGTCAAGGCTTTCACTGCAAGTTGGGGCATAGCAGATGACACATCCTGCCCTATTTGTAAAGCAAACTTGGAGTCTCTTGCACATCTGCTATTTGTGTGCCCTGCTTAAACAGCTCCACGGCGTACATGGCTGGCCCCAATCTGTAGAGTTCTGGGTACTCGGAAATGTGAGATAGCACTTAGACTAATACGTACCAAAACATGGCTACCAGTGTTATAGCCTTACCTAAATTTCTAGGATGGACATAGATTATTAGATCTAAAGCGATGGCGGCTTTATAATTAATGTATATTGTATGCTGTATTCTGTATTTTCTTGGCTGCTAAAACAAGGTCGGGGTTGTTGTCTTCCTCATATTTTAATATTTTAACGTTTTAAATGTAAAAAGTCTCCCTTGTATAAATGTATATATTCTTGAGAGGAGCATATGATTTCTTATTGTTGTTTTATTCATTTTTATGGTGAGAAATTTCCCTTTCAACAGCTTTGTATACTTTGGTCATATATTTTGCATTGGATTCAGCTTTCATGACTATTTGTCGAATAAAGCTATTATGACTGACAAAAAGCAAAACAATGACATAAAAACAACAAAAATCCAATACGGGAAACAAGAGAGATGAGTTTTAATAATATTTGCATAAAAATAGCACCAAAAAAAACACTAAGGACCAATGTTAGTTTATGGTCACAGTAGACCAGGACCTAGCCCCTTTTTGAGGCCTACCGCAATGGATCCTGAGGTTAGAGACACCAACCGGGATTACTCAGTCAGGGATTTTGCCTTCGGGCCCAGTTTGCAAAATGGAAGAAAAAAGCTACCTGTGTGGAAAGGCTACAGGCTGTAACCAGTAAAGTTGATGCAAAGTCGTATAGCTGTTGGGCAAGGTCTCACTGAAGCCAATGGTTACATCTGGAAACTTTTTGGGGACACCCTTTTTCTCAGCTCCTGCTTCACACTTCACCCCACAACTTTACAGGTAGGGGCTGAGATGGATACACCTTTTTGGAAAGTTTTGTGAAGATTTGTCAAACAACAGCAAAGTTATTAGACAACCAAAACATCCAACTTCCTATGGAAACCAGGTCCTTACTATAACTACAAAGGGGTGGAAATTAATGTGTAATATATGTAGTTTAGGCATATAGATGTGGAATTAAACCTATACTTTTTCTATGTGCACTTACTTTTCGATATTTTGGTCTTTGATATAGTGTCCACAATAATCTTTTATTTAAATTCTTAGCCTCAATATTCAGTAATACAATCATCATTGACTATTGTAACTCAACATCAACTTACTTTGATAATATTATGCAAGATGATATCTTGCAATCTAATTGTTGCCATTCTATATTTTATATCAATATTCTGATACAACATGGAGCAAAATGCACAATTTAAGGCAGGCTCACAACTGTTGTTTGTGCAGGACACCAACATTCATATTTCTGAGTCAGGATCAAAACAGTTTTTCCCGATACAGTAACATAGATTTTATGATTGCTACAATGACAATGTGACATCACCCTCACTATTCAATTGAAGTTTTTGGCGATATATAAACTGTATGAGGAGTGTGAGAAATTGGATAGTTGGTTGACTGGGCTATGAGCTTGGCACAAAAAGTAACCTGACTTAAGTTAGCGGCAATGTGTAAAGTATTTATGCAGAACACACACAGTAATAATGTGACAACACAACACAAGAAAGTTCCACACCAATCTAGAAAAATAGAATACATTTTAATACATTTTTTAGCACTAAAACAATACAAATCCAATAGGTAGAACAGGAGTCAAGAATGCTTACATTTTTTAGAAACAATTAAACAATAAATGATCCAAGCAACAACTAGAGACATCCAGTCTGGCAGAATCAGGACAAAGTCTGAAAATATGACCGACAGTGATGGAGCATGGTTCAGATACACAAAGTGGATTGGGCCCCATCAGTTCTTATCTCCGGAATTAGAAGACCTTTTGAGAAAAATGTTCTGAGAAGGTAAAGTTGGGGGGGGGGTAAGGCTATAGGAGATGGCAGAGGAGGGCACGTTGATTATGTTCCTGATGGTCAGATCAGGAGGCCAGCAAACTAGCCCTTTGGAACCATTCTGGTGGTCCTGGGTTCAAGTTGCAAGTCCAGTCCTTCTTCCCCAGGCAAGAGGGTAGCAGATCAGAAATGCAGCAATTCAGCAAGGCAGCAGTTCTTCTTGGCAGAGTATCTGCAGGTCCAAAAGTGTACTGATGAGTTGCTGTCTGAGGTTCTATTTCTATATCCTGGTGCCCTCCTTCTGGAAAATGGAAGAAGCTTGGAATCTCCTGACTCCCCTGCCCTAGCTCCAAGCTGGCTGCAGTGACAATGTGAAGGTGATAGGTCCTTTGTGTAAAGACAGAGCACTTTGAATTTAGTTGCAAGTGGGGCTGTGCTCAGCTCCCCTGCCAGTAAATGGCTCATTCAGGCAGACCTAATCCCTCTATCGTGGGACTGTCCGGGGGAAATTCACAAAATCTGTTAGTTTCAGTTCAAATAATCTTTATTCGGTCAGTAACATGACCATAAAAGCATATATTAAAACATATACAAAAATGTCACACAAGTCGATATCACAATTTGAAATACAAATCCATATCGTCATTGGCCTTCCGCATCGGCATAACTAAAATTATGCTGAATATGTTTTCCTTAGACTCATTGCCTGAGTAATACAATTTAGCAATGCATAGCAGATTGATGGGCACGCAAGACGTTCTAGAATCAGTAAACCTTCTTGGTGTTTTTAAGACATTTCCCTATAAAATTGGACATATATATATATATAGAATCTATGAGCTGGAGCCTTCATCCAAAATAGATAGGGCTCCATGCCTTCGCAAGTTGACAGCAGTGTGTATGAATAAACAGTAACCATGTCTAAAACTATCTGTTAGTTACACGCATTCATGCTATCCAAGACTGCAGGCACAAAAGGGCTAACTGAAGAAAAATGACAACTTTCTAAAAGTGGCATTTTCAAAATTGTAATACCAAACCCGACTTTACCATAAAATATGGTTTCTCATTTCACTTTCAAAGACAACAAACATGACATAGCTACCTGCTCCCAATTGTAAATTACAACTTTTTAAAAGTAATAAGGAATCTCCAATGTTACCCCATGGCAGGTGTAGTCCTCCCAGAAGTGACCATTACATTTAGGAGTTTTTCACTACAAGGACATGTAAAACGTAAAACATGCATTTCCAACCTTTCAGTTTCAAGGCACCCTACTCAACTGACTACCTGGGGCCTACCTTAGGGGTCACATATGTAATAAAAGAAGAGTTTAGGGCTTGGCGCAGAAATTTTATTGCCAAGTTGGCATGGTAGTTAAAACTGGATTCAGGCTGAAGTGGTAGGCCTGTGATGTGTTTAAAAGTTCTACTTAAGTAGATGGTACAATAAGTGCTGCTAGCCCTAAGATAGCATTTAATTTACAGACCCTGGGTATATGGTGTACCACTTTACATGGGACTGACTTGTAGGTAAATTAACTATGCCACTTGAGTATAAGCCAATTTAACCATGTTTTAGATGAGTGAGCACAAGCCCTTTAACACCGGTTAGCATAGGTAAAGTGCACAGATTTCTAAGGCCAACAAAAACAAGTTCAGCAAAACGAAGGAGGAGAGGCAAAAAGTTGGGATAGAGAAGGTTGACCTCCTATTAGACCCCCAGTAAGGTCAATCTGCCAGTATCCTGAAGTCAAGTCAAAAGTGCTCAGATGCTTGGCAGCCCCCAACCTATAAATGAGCTCATCAGCTCGGGGGATGGGGTGTGCAGCAGTCTTGGTGACTGAGTTGAGGTTCCTGTAGTCAACACAGAACCTAAGTTCTGATCAGTGCCTGGTGAGGCCGCCTTTGATAGCAGTGCCAGTGGGCTGGGCCAGGGACGACCGGAGGGCTCAATGACCCCAAATTCCAGCATCTTAGAACGTCTGCTTTGATTCTGGCCCTCACCTTGTCAGACATCCTGTGCATTTTATTTTTGACAGGCAAGATGTCCTCAGTGTCAATATCATGGGTGCACTGGTATGTGCCTCCTCCGGCGCCCTACCCACCTGTACTGGGGGGCATTCAGGGGCTGTTTGCCAAGCCCCTTCCCTTTCCTGACACCTTTCTGGACCATTCTTCCAGGCTCAGCCCATGCAGGTAAGAGTGGTGAGGCTGGGAGTGGGGAGTTGACAGGCAAGGAGGTGGGAAACTTAAATTTAAAATTTTTAAAAAAACACTTACCTTGCACTCGCATCACCGAGTCTGCGACACAGCGAGTGCAAGGTAAGTTTTTTTTTAAATCAGTATCCCTCCTCGCCATCTGTCAACTGCCCCCTACCCTGCAACACCACTCTTACCTGCGCGGGCTGTGCCTGCATTCTTCCAGGCTCCACACCTTCTTGGCTCCCCTCCAGGGTAACCATGGACCTGGTGATTACACAGACTCACTCAGGCAACACTAACATTTGCAGGTGTAACCTGACCTCCACTTCCTTTCAGGCAGTGTGCTCCTGGTCATTTCCTACCAGATAGTCCACTGATTTGACAGGGCTCAGAGCAACTTTCAGAAGACCTGAGACCCCCTTCATTAAAGGGAACTATTGGCTCTCCAAGTGTAGTGGCTCTCCCTGTTGTCTTCTACTACAACCTGGAGGAATATATTGGGTATCACCTGCTTCGAGAATACCAGGTAAAACATGACAGTAGTCAAACTGACTCCTGTGTCTCTCAGAGTCTCCACCCATTGATGGTGAGCCACTGCCTATACTTTGAAACATTGGAGGGAATGTGGGCTTTGAACATCATCTCCTTGTCACCCAGGGACACTAGGGTAACCTCACTAGTCTCCCCCACACTAACTGGGGCCATCTCCTCCCCAAGCGTTATACTGGCAATCCCCTGTGAATGCCCACCACTGGGGGTGGTGTGCCCTCTTATATCACTTGTATAGATACAATGAGGAAATCCTGTGTCCCTGAGATTCTCGGTAAGTATAGGTAAAGCTACAATGGCTCTGTCAGGAAGAAAGCAATTACATCGCTAATGAAGACGAATCTTGTTACAAAGTCTTTATGTGACTCTCTGTGTAACCAATATGCCAGAGAGTACAAGTGGGCTAAATCACAGCACGCGATAGCATAGAACTTGGAACACAGCAATGAAACAAAAGATTCAAAATTGCTTGCAAAAATTATTATTATTTGTTACTTTTGAGTTTTCACAAAACATTTTAACAAACACATTTTTCAAGGGTTGTCAAGATGAGGCGCAATTGCACAGGGACCAATGTTTCAAGGTGACAATGGGTGCTCAGTGCTGGTAGTGCAGTCCATATATACAAGAGTGAAGCTATATACAAGTATGTACAAGTTGATGAATGGTCAGAACAACAACGAAAACAATATCTCTGGTTGTGGAAAGACCGCTCAATTGTATACAGCAAGAGATTATTTAAGATTGAGCCATGTGTTATCGGTGACGTTTCGACCCTGATAATGCGTTAGTGCGGTGTCTTAGCGGGTCTTCTTCAGGACAAAAAGACAGCCCAGCAAGTGGGAGGTATCCATTGGTGTCCCTCGCTGAGTGGGGGTTGCCAGACCAATCTGCACTAGTCAGGAAGGCTCAGTCAGGTAAGTTGAATCTCTGAGGTGAGGTTAAATGAGTAATTCAGCCTCAAAACAACACAACAGAAGACTGCAGATTCAGACGCGCTGACATCCATAGACTTTTTGCCCCGATTAACTTGGAATTATCCCCCGTTGCACTGATTAACTGCCAACTCGACATAGGACACGGTCTGGGTTGTGTTGTTTTAAGGCAGTGTACCTGTGCCGGCCACAGTGCATCCGGGGCCAGTAACTCTGTGCAGCTCCAGTCATGGAGCCTTGCTGTTTGAACTTTGAACTTCTGATTGTCTGATCACTGTTGTAGTTGTTGCCAGCTGCAACCACTCCCTGAGGGCTGGCTTACACTCACACCACACCCATCCAGCACAGGCGTCACTGGACATGTGACCCTGGCAATAAAAGGGGGTGGGAGCACTTGCCCGTAGCCAGTGCCACAAACCATCTAAGAGTGTCCGTGTGGTCATTATGTATGCATGAAGGCTCCGGGCCTTACCACATAATATTGTGCGGTGTAGAGCAGACACAACCATGTCACCTCAGGCAGTGGGGTAGACCATGTAGCTGTGTCGTACCCCCCTGTATGTGGAAGCGGAGTGGACTGGTGTACGACAGTCCAGCGTAGGGGTGTGGTTCACAACCCAGGGCTCTGGGCATGGTTAAGTTTTGGCCTTGCCAAGGAATTAACTAATGCGTGTGTCTCTGTTGTCGTATCGACGCCACCCATCCCGCAATGGACAATGTTGCAATGTAGCATGCACCTGGAGTTCGGGCCCGTCGAAGGGGTAAATGAGGGAGCGCAAGCCTGCTCGGGTCTGGGATCATGCAGCCCAACTGTTCTGTGTGTCGCTATTACCGCAGCATAAGCCAAAGGTCTACCCTCAAACGCATCATGTGTTCAGCCAGCCATGAACTCTACGTCTGTGTCCGCCCTATCCTTACCATAGGCCTACACACACGTGGCAACCCACCTTCAACGTACAACATCACAGTGTTATTGTCAGGCTTGTGGAAATGCCCAGACAGGCATGACAATGGTGTGCCGTAGGAGTGCAAGTGATGCAACCGCGCTGCGCACAATAGTAAATAGGTTCGATGGGAGGGAGGAGGAGCAGTGAGGCTACGTGATACACATTGATGCAGCTCATTTGCTACAAGCAGTACATGTCCAACAGGAATCACTAAGTCACACATATCATAGACCAATGAACCAGTGAACCTGCCAACACATCATGCAGAACCAACTATTGACTCTTGTCTCTCTGCACTGTCACAGGTGACCAAGGATATGCAGTCTGCCCTTGGATGATGACACCCCTCTGAGCCCTGAAGATACAGGCCCAGAGGCAGTACAATGAGGCCCACAAACGCATGAGGGGCATCGTGGAACACACATTTGGTGTGTTGAAGTCACGTTTCAGGTGCCTGGACATCATAGGAGGAAGGCTCCTGTACAGCCCAGACATCGTGTGCAAAATGATCGTTGCATGTTGTGTGTTCCACAACATATGTGTATGCAGCAGTGCCCCATGGGTACACGTGCCAGATGCACCAGATGATGATGAGAAAGATGAGGCAGGTGGACCACACCCCACTGCAGCTGCAGCAGGAATAGCCCGTAGGAACACCATCATTGTCAATTTCTTCACATGAGCACGTCACATTGTCACAGTCCTTAGCAATCATGGGACAGTACAAAATGACCAAAGGCATAGCATGTGCAAATAAATTCATTTCAACACACAATCCCTGAGTGCATGTCACTCCTCTGTACAAGCACATCACTCTGACAAGTGTAAGTGCAACATGTAGTGCTACCAATCTCATGATTTGAAAATAGATGGTGGGTGTGTCACCTCTGTACAGAGAGGCTGTTTAGGGTGTCACTTATTCAAAATGCCATTTCTGTGTGTCAAAGATAGTACGGAATCCCACTCATCAGCGTTTCACATGTGTCACAAATCATTACATCATTACATATAGCCTGTTATTTGTGACCTACATGTGACAACAGGCCTTCTTTTGAGCTCAAATGTGTACCTCCATGATGCAGGGATGCACCCTGTGACTCATGTCCCACAACACGAGCAACATGGACGTGAGGGGGAATCACTGCCCCTACATTCGTCCATGCTTTCATACTTGATTGATCATAAACATGACACGTCTGTGTGTATTAGTATCTATTGTTCACGTTCAGTGGAGTGTTGGAGCTGTCTTAGTGCAGGGTCATGCAGAAAACACTTTACATCGTTGCCCCGTGGAGGGCCAGCCAGAGTCCTTTAGGGATTGACAAGTTACTCGGAAGGGGAGGAGTCCAGTCCGCAGCCTGATTGCTGTGTCATTGTTAAGCAAACAAAATATGGCAGTCCATGTCGAGGTCCAAAGTTAGTGTCGCAGAGTGTATCGGAGGACGGTGGAAGGTGTTATACCAGGGCATGATGCAGAGGGCAGAAACAAGCCATATGGCGGAGATGAGTGCTACTGCTTCCTTCTTGCCACTAAGGCAGATTCATCCTCATCTTCGTCCTCTGACGTTTCAAGTGCCTCACATGTGGGTGGCGGTGTTTGGTCTGCAGCACTGTGTGACACTGACACATCAGGGGCAGAAGATGTGGATGTAGAAGTAGCCGCAGCCTTTATCTGTGCAATGTCTTGCGGCATCACTCCCATGATCAGTATCTGCAGGGCATGGAAGATTCCATCTACAGCTTTCTCGTGTGCAGCAGTGGTAGCCATTCTTTGTGCCTGCATCCGCTCCATGTTCTCCATGACCCTACTTATGCTTCCCAAATCAAGGATGACTAGACAGTTGTTGTTTTCTCCAAGTAATGACTCCAGCGACGCCAGCCATGGATTGTTGGAGGGCATGGGGTGGACTGTGGGTGTCTGTTAGGGTGTGTACTGGTCCCTGGTGGGACTTAGACACCCACGTATGGCATCTAGTTTGGCTGCTATGAGGTCACACCCCACCTGCACCGGTGCCAGACATGGTGGTGGGTGCTTCCTGCTGTGTGGTCTGTGCAGGGGGTGGGCTCACCTCGATGGTGTTGGGCTGCCCTGCTACTGGAGGTGGGGTGCGGAGGTTATCCATGAATCGTTGGAGTTCGTCGAAGTCGTTGTCCTGGGAGTCGTCTCCATCATCACTGACGTGATGTAGTGTCTGCTCTGCAGGAGGTGTTGATTGTCCCTCTGCAATGTAAAGGGGAGATGCAGTTTCACAGTGTGTTCCAAGCATGTTTACGCATTGGTGAAGCTATACAGACTGCATGACAATGTACATTGTGACTGTTTGTGAGGAGATGACTATTTGATGCGGGACAGTGTACATCACGGATGTGTGGTTGTTCTCGTACATTGTCATCTAACCGTTTATTTTCTCTGCTTTTATGATCCATTTTCCCACATGACGCGTGGAAATTGCAGGCCTGTCACTGGTTATAGCTGATTTTTGTATCGCAATTTGGGATATCGCCGGTTTCTTCGCGTTCGTGTTTTGCATTTTTTAGGCGTTGCATTAATTTTAACGCTGTCATTTGACGCGTTATCGTGAGACTATCGCATGGTACCGCCGTGTTGAGAATACAACGTTAACACAGCGTTCTTTTCCAGCAATAGACTGCGATGTGAAAGGTTGCATTAAGCAAATTTTGCGATAATTATCACACGTTCTTGAGAATATCCCCCTGTTGGTACACTGCCCCCACCATTGGTTGATACTGAAGACTGCCTTGACTTTAGCTCCAACTCCTTCAGATTTTTCTCATGCTACAGTAGTAGTCGTTTTCTCAGCCAAGACCCTCTCCCCCTTACCAAGGCCCTATCAGCCGCAGCCTTCTGCTTCTCAGCCTCCCGTTTAAATTTAGACAGCTCCAGCTTGAGCTTCCTCTCCTGCATCCTGTCCACCAACTGCTCTCATGACATGCCCATGGAATACACACTGCTCCCTGCACTATCCAGGTTAACCTGGTTCCTCTGTCGGTTTCAGTAGGGCTCTCCCTGTAGCTGAGTGTCCCTCTTTCACGTCCATGTCCTCCTCAGGATCATTCTCCACTGCTGCTGCTTTAAACCTCTTAACTTCCTCATAGGCCCGGAGGGCTATCTGTAGATCTACATTGGAAGCTTTCTCACTCACATTCCACCTTCTCTCCTTGCAGAGACTTTGCAGCTCAGACCTGTGAGTTTGTCAAAGTTATCAGCTCCATCTTCATGGTAACAAAGGCGGGTAGAGTACTTACATTTTGAAAAAGGAAAGAAAACAGGCACTAGGGGAATAAGGGAAATGTCAAAAGGCTTACGTTGGAATCTAAATTATTTAACTGGGATTTTGTGTTACTTCAGTCGGTGGCACACTAAGGGCTGCAGCCCAGTCTACTCTTTTTCCTACCAATTCCCCTGTGTCCCTCCCATATGTACTGCTAAAACCTATACTTTACTTGTGGAGACTCTGCAGTCGGGCGTAGATAAACTTACATTTTGTAGCATGCTTTGCAGTATGCTTTGTTGTACCTTATTCACAAACTTCAATTTTGCATTATCTTACACTTTTGAGTAGGTTTATTACTTTTTGGTATTCATAGACTGCACTTTTGTAGTAAGTCTCTATCACTATCAGTGTAAGTTACTAAAAAGTGCAGTTTATGACTACCAAAAAGTAGTAAACTTACTTAAAAGTGTAAGCTTACTCAAAATAGTAAGTTACCTTTGTGAATCAGGCACCTTGAGTGCCCACACATGAGTAAGTTAAATAATCACTGAGGGGCACATTCATCAAAAAGTGATGCAGCGCAGCAAGCCACCTTGCTGCTCAGCGTGATGGGGCAAGTGCAAGAATGTGCTGAATCTAACATTATATGGTGCATTCCTGTCTTTTCCCTGCACTAGCAACCAATGTGCCATCTTGCAGCAAGGCAGGCACCCATACACCATAGTGCAAAGGTGCCTGTGTTGTAAGCAGTATTGTTTTCGTGCAGGAAGGAACATCTTCCTGCCCAAAAACAATACTCTGAGGCATTTTCCCCATTCTGCAGCACACATAGAAACTGGACAAAATGAGGAGACATAAATATATTTTTCCTTGTTATGCCTCACCTGAGCAGGTGTAGTATTTTGATGCATTACCATGTCTACCAGTAATGGTACATCTGGGAATGAGACAAAATCCATAGGTGGATGTGTGGGAATATTTATTTTTATTTATTTATTTATTTTTTTTTTTGCCATTTATAAAGCGCGTACGAATACCCGCAGGCGTCTCGGCGCTAAACAATTCGCGTAACTTCAGCTTGATATTAAATACTTCGAAGGAATGTGGTGGATGTTATTGATTAAAATATCCACGCTCCATCCATGGAACACCTCCCTGGGGCACGTTAACACAACACAGCAATTAGCACTGTGTTGCGTTACTGTAGATGTATCAAGTCATGCAGGGCCGTGCAAGGTAGCCTTGTGTGGAGTGGTAGATCTCACTTAGTAGTTGCAGCTGCCTTGCGCCCCATTGCTCAGTGCAAGGGCAACACAACTGTATGATAAATATGCCGCTGACAGTCTTGGTGTTCCTAACTAGCCATGGACACATAACATTCTGGGCAGGGGGGCATTGTCCTGATACACACACCTGCATGCAAAGGGTTATATCAGGAAGATTCAACAGTAAATGTGGTTCAGAAAGTAAATTATTGATTGACAATATGTTAGGGGTGAATAAATCGGGACATTATCAAAGCTTTTGGAGAAAATATTGTGCCAAAAGTACAACATGAGCTGCATTTGCCCAAATTTTAAGATTTCTTGAACTGGAATGAGATTCAGAGCCTGATTACAAGTTTGATGGAGGAGTAATCCATCACAAATGTGACCAATATCTTGTCAGCGTTTTCATAAGTGCCATAGAATATAACACACTTGTATTAATGCAGACCAGATATCCATCATTTTTGTGACTTAATAACTTGTCCGCAAACTCTAAATCGGGACCTCAGTCTTTCTCCATGGGGGTTTTGAGGTATAACGGCACAATATTGAAAAAAATAATGTGGTTAAATATTGTTAAACATCATCAACCAAAATATCATGAAGGTATAGGAAAGTATTGATTTACTATACTCCACATCTATGTATAACCCCAGCCGACCATCCTAGGGGACTGATAATTCCTTTGGGTTCACCTTTTTTTCTAATACAAACAACTCTCCATCAGAAAGATTGATAGAAATCTTGAATTTCCTCTTTTTTTTCAAAAACATGTATCAGCTATCACATCCTAGATAAGGAAAAACTCTATATCATGGAACTGAGAAAAACGAGAAGCGTGTGGCTGGATGTTCCCCCTGGGTTCGATCCTCACCCTGGTGGCTCATTGACTTGAGTACTTGCCTAACTTCTTTCACCACAGTATGTAATCTTGGGATAACTTAAGACAATATATTTTCTCTCACCTTGCAGAATAATTAAGTTACCTCAATGTGCATTTACTATCTCACATTTCCCAGGAAGAAAATTATCTCCTTAATTTCCTTATAAGACAGTAGTCGAGGCAATCATCTTCTCCAGATTTTGCCAAAATGACATGCTCACTCTTGCCTCTCCTTAGTATTTGACATCTGAGCTTAAGCTCATAAATATTGTTGGTGTCTGGCTTATTCTTGGCCTGTTGCACTGCCCTTAAATGCAAGCCCAATTCAAGAATTCACAATTGTTGCTTATAGCCTACAGCATCATCTTCGGGCCTCTATATCTGACACAGTGGGATCACTGACACTGTTTTTGATTCATTGCCTGGATACCCTCAAAGGGTGACAAGTAGCACTCTAGAAAACTACTGATTGATTGATTAATTCTTTATTTCCTGATCAGATAATCCAAATCTTCCAACAATTACAAGTGCATCAATGTTCAATAAAAATTAATAGAATACAATAAAGTCACTCGGGTTATAAAAGCCAAATGACAAGACATAATTACCTAAGATTCGAGATGGGAGAAACATGCAGCAGCGCTGCACAACAGGGTTTTAAGCCAAGCTAAAACGTTTGTGTCCTAATCCGTCATCCTATAGTTAAATTTGAATTTCTGTTTACGACAGTGTCTCTAACAATGTTCCATCCTGAGCAAAATGTGCACCTTGATGAAGATGGGTGAGTTAACATACCCACCCGCACTATCGGTGGAATACCCTAAAACTATTTCTTGGGATTTCCATAGCCTTGGGCCTGACGAACGTCACAGACCAACATGGACTGTTAACAGCCGAAAAAATGTCGACGACCACTAGGTATCTTGGATAAATACCTTATCCCTATACTGATTTTCTTCTACCAAGACAGATTGACCTACAGGATCAGAGATCATTTTAAACCACTTACCCCTCTTGACATCCAGACAGTCTCCATCCTGGTGGAGGTTGGAGTGTCACTTGAACAATGGAACAGACAAGTGACAGACCCGATGATGACACTATCTTCTTTCTCCCTTTAATATGATATCAAAGCATAATTATAGACAAACCTTACAAGCTATTAAACAGTGAGCAAATTACCTTGCCTCAATAATTTGGATTTGATGACCCATGCTGCTTGTAGAAACAAAGTATTGCAAAGTAATCTTGTGCCCTGGGCACCCCCATTTTTTTGCAGACTGGTACTGGTGGTAACTGGCTCTGGCTGTCCCTTGGCTCTGCCTAACAATGCCTAGGGCCAGTGCTATGCTGAAAAGACATGAAGAATACAGTGAAAACACCTACACACATAGGGTACCCTTTGATTGGTATGACCTCCCCAATAAGGCCCTAGTACATATTAGGGCAGAGGGATCAAAACTACCTTTAAGTCCCTAATATATAACTGGGCATGGCAGTTTAGAGGCCAGCAGCCCTTTCTGCACTTGCATGTGTGCACTGCTGAGGCCATTGGACAGTCTAAAAACAACCCTGTGTTGCAGGACTTCGTTTAACTTGTGCCCAAACTTGACCTTATGTTTGGGGTACTTAACAATAAATCAACTACAATATTTTGGCATATTATGTACCCCCAGGGTTTCCCCTAGGTGTCCTAGTGATGGGGGCTCAGTTATTTATAAGGAGGACTATCATAAAATAGGTTTTGTATGCCTTGGCTTTAGTGAAATTGCACATTTCTCCTCCAATATTGTAGTGAAGTACGTCCCTCAATTGACTTTTGTGCAAGGAGCATTGTGGAGTGAGGATCTGCAATATTTTTACATGTTCAGAACCCCTAAATTCTCCCCAGCTGTTCCAGGGGTGAGGGGTCCTGTAGATATAAGCAGGGTCCTTATAAAATATGTTTTATAAGCCCTAGTGTTCTAACAATTACCTAGTTCATTTTCCCCACTGCAGATCCCCAGCCACATAGGTTAACAAGGCACAAAGATATTAACTATAATTTCCGCCAGGAGAATCATAAAAATATCATTCAAGGACCTACTAGAATGGGATTGATTAATCCAACAGTATGTTATTGTTGGATTTATCCTAAAATGTACAGAAAAGAAGTTACAAGACGTTCTTGTCTGTAAGCCAAATGCAGCCTTCCAGTGCTCTGTCCTGATTAGTCAGAGTTAAGTGGATTAGTCAAGCTGCTTTGATAAGGTGATAAGTAGCCCTGGGGTGAAAGAGCCATTCTGGGGGGAGAGGTTTACGTTATATAGGAGTGCCATGGGGAGGGCTCTTAAACAATATTCTTCAATATGAGGATGAGACAGTCAGGAGAAACCAATTTCATTTACACCCCTACTCTTTGACCCAGGCAGATGGCAGGCTTAAGGAAGGAATTTGCAGATGCCAGGAGAAGGAAGAATATGGAGATGAGCCATCCTTGAGGTTGGTTTAGTTAGCTTTTACCTCTCTGCTGGGACTTCAGTCATATTTCTGGGAGACCATTGTGCCACACATTGAAGGAAATGGTCATGCTCTAAGGTGTCGTCCTGCACCACATTGGACAATTTGACAAGAGTGCCCTCCTGTGTGACCCCAGAGACCAGTGAATAATTATCTGAGAGGGGCTCATTTAAATGTAGTAGGGCAGCCCCTGTTTAATTTTTTTTATTTTTTTCGTCCGGATTCGTGCACCTAGCGCGCATTCTGGCATTTTTACTTTTTAAATAAAAAATCATTTTTGGGCCTGAGGGTCCTTGTGGAACCCCCATGAGCAGAACTAGAGGGTCAGGGTGTTTCTACCCTGCCCCCTTTTCTTCTCTTTTAATATTTTTTCGACGGTTTTCTTGTGACTCGGTTCTACTGAGTCACAAGATGGCTGCTAACACTTCCTGACTTGGAGTGTTGGCAGCCAATCGGGGCGGGAGGGTGGGCAAACCCACCGCAGACCCAGATATTTCTCAGCAATTCCGGAACGGATTTCCACCATTTAAAAAAAAGTTGCTTTCTGAATCAATCACTACCTTTTTGCCAAATTTGGTGTAAGTTGGGGGATTAAGTCCCATTCAATCCTGAGGGTCCCTGGTGTCCAACTAGCCCACTAGGTACCTCCAGTAAGCGCCACAGAGCTGCATTGAAGAGAGGGGTAAAAAGGGGCATGGCCTGGACTACCTCTCTGCAACTCTGGCCTGTGGCGCTTACTGGAGCTACCTGGTGGGCTAGTTGGCCCCCAGGGGCCTTTAGGATTGAAGGGGAATTACTTCCCTAACTTAAAACACACCACAGGGCGTGTTTGCACATATGTCACCTCAGGCCCCGCCCCCTCCCTTCACCACTGTGCAAATGCACCCGTGGCGCGTTTTAAGTTAGGGGATTGAGTCCCCTTGAATCCTGAGGGTCCCTGGGGTCCAACTACCCCACCAGGTACCTCCAATAAGCGCCACAGAGCTTGCCTCTATTGGCCCCGGTGAAGACATCCCCCGGGCCGGCCTTTATTTATTACACATTTTATTTGGGAAGGGGGGCCACGTGGCTCCCCTCCCAGGCCACTTCTGGCCCCGGAGACCCCATCCCCCATCCCCTGGGCCTGGCAATCCTTTTTTATTTTTATTTTTGGGAGGGGCCGCGCGACCCCCTTGCTCAGGCCAAATATGACCCCGGGGACCCCATCCCCCAGTGCCAGGCCTCTCCGTTTAAAAAAATATATATATTCAAAGGGACCCCATCCCCCAGGCTTGCCCACTTCGTTGGGGACCGTGGGGGGAGCCCCAATGCCCCCACGGTCCCTTCCGGCTCCCCACCTCCTCTGGAGCCGGCATTGCTTTTCCACATGGGGATCTGCTAACATGCAGCTCCCCGTGTGGAAAAGCAATGTTGTTTGATTTTCGAAAGTGAGAGCAGGTTTCCTGCTCTTGCTTTCAAAACCCAAACCACAGTTTGTTATGACAGCGCCCTGTCATAGCAAACAGCAGTGTCCTGGGGGTGGTCACCCCGGGACACTGCAGGAGCCGGCCCTGGGGGGTGGGGATTCCTAGGGCCATGAAGGGCTCCAGGAGGGGGGCCGCACGGCAACTCTTCTATCACATGCACAGCCCAGGATATTCCCTGTGTGGGGATTGACTGATTCCAGCTCTGCTCTACGCAGATGATGCAGCCTTATTGGCATGTACCGCCATGGGGCTTCAACATCTGTTATCGTTGTTCGCTGATTTTATGGGCGCACTGGACTTAAACGTCAACTTTTCCAAATCATACGCCATGAGTCTGGGAGAAAAGACCAGTAAAATCAAGACGTTTGGTTGTGATGGGAACAAAATAAGCAGGGTCACCTCATTTCCATATCTTGGTGTCTTATTTGATAAGAGATGCTCTTGGGTTGCACAGAGGAGGGCAAAAAGATTAGCCATGGCCCTCTTCACAGGTTCGATACTTGACTTTGCACGAAGGTTAGGTGCTAAACCAATAAAGGCAATGTTAAACATTTATAAATCTAAGTGTATAGCTATTGCTTGTTATGGCTCTGATATCTGGGGGTTCACAAATTGCCCAGAGATCCAAATTGCAGAAAATACATTTTTAAGAAGCTTGCTTTCAGTTCCTCAGTCTACGTCGTCGTATATTATACATGAGGAACTGGTTGTTGGCTATGTGACCGATGTAAATAAAATGTCACCTTTTATTAAGTGGATCTCTATATGGTGTAACCTAGAACTGGAACTAAATTGCTAGATCATTAGGGATTGTATGTCATTGGATAGGGCCAGTAGGATTCCATGGCTTAATTACGTAAAAAACATTACATGGCAGCTTGGTCGCCCAATGTTTTTAATAACCCAGAAAATCTATGTAACAAGGATGTGGGTTGGGGAAAGACAGCATTTTTGCGCCTTGCAACCACAGAAAGAGAGGTTGCTGAACTATCAAAACCCACAGTACGAGCTCATCAGATTTAAAAAACTTCCATCATGATGGAGACTTATCTGGACGTAGTCACTAAACCTAGACATCGGTTTTTTATTGACCAGGTTGAGGTTTAACCTTTTACATTATTTGTTGGCTGAGCTCCTGGGTTGGAGCCGGCCAGAGGACTTGGGCCCCTGTTCTTGTGATAGTTTTTCAAGGCAAGACACCATGCACTTTGTAATGTTTTGCAATCATTACTTGCAGTTATGGAAGTGTTTTATTGTCCCAATTAAAAAAAAATAAGGGCTTCTTGCAGGTTCGACCTGCCTTAGTGTACCTGCAGATGCTCAACAGCCCTTGGGAAATTTTTAATATTGCTAGTTTTTTAGTTGCAGCAGTCAGCGCAAGAAGCAAGGGAAAATAACCCCTTATGTGGCTGTTCTAATATGTGTGAAATTCTTGCTTCTCTATTGTCTGCTGCTTTGAAATTGTTTTATTCATTTGTGTAGTAGATTCTTCTGTTACGCTGTACTATATTAACATGACATATTTCGCCCTGAATCTTATTGCTGATGGAATGTTATAGATTTCTTCTTTTTGGAATATTGTGCATCTTTGTATGCTTTTATGATTTTAATTGATCGAATAAAGCAATTTTGACTGACTGACTGACTGACACATGCACAGCCCCAGGGAGGTGGTGGCCCCCGGGGCTTGGGGGTCCGTAACGGACCCCCGCATTTAAATATTAGTGCCCGGGAAGGTGGCGGTCCCTGGGGTGTGTGGGGGGGTCAAGTCCCCCACACACAGGTGTAATCTGTTTTTTTTAAAGCCCCAGGGGGTGGCGGTCCCCGGGCAGCGGGGGCCCCTGTGCCCCCACTGATTAATTAATAAAAGCCCTAGGGGGTGGGGGTCCCCAGGGCTTGGGTGGCCTTCAAGGCCCCCCACAGATTAAAAAAAAGCCCCGGGGGTAGCGGTCCCTGGGGCTGCGTGGACTGCGTGCCACCCCACAACTCAATTATCTTGCTCCGGGGAGGTGGCTTTCCCCAGGGCAGTGTGGGGGGATTGGGGCCACCCCACACTTTTTTTTCACTGCCCCTGGGACCTGGCCCACCGGGGGGCTTCAATACAACAAAGCGTGAGACCTCGTGCTTCATTTTTTTCAAATATTCTCTGCCGGATTCACGCACCCAGCACGAATTCGGCTGATTTTTTTAAAAATGTTTTTCTGAGCAGGCCTAGGGTGTCAGGGTGTTTCTACCTTGCCCCCTTTTCTTGTTTTTTGCATTTGTTTTTCTGTTTTCTGCCAACACTTCCTGGTTTGGAGTGTTGACAGTCAATTAGAATAAAGCTCGCAGTTGGGAGGGTGTGCGGATCCACTGCGCCTCTAAATACAGAAACTTTTATTTTTTGATTTTCTCAGCAACTACCGAACAAAGAAAAAGAGTTCTACCTTTTGCTAAAATTGGTGTAATTCTGTTCAGCAGTTCAAGCTGTAGCCATGTCTAAAGTTTCCTATGGGAAATGCTTTTTTTGACAAATTTTTTTTCCACAGGAACTACTGAACGGATTTTCACCATTTAACAAAAATAGTTCTTTCTAAAACAAAGGCTACCTTTTTGCCAAATTTGGTGTAATTCCGTTCAGCAGTTCAGGCTGTAGCTCTGTCTAAAATTTCCTATGGAAAATAACATGAAAAAAACTAGGGGTGGGCGGAAGTCGCGGAAGGAACTATCGCGGAGAGGCACAGAGATTGAACCAATCTCTGTGCCTCTATGTGATATTTCCGTTATGCGAAATATGCCCCGTTTTTCCGCCTTCTTTGCGGAAGGTGCAAATTTCAGCACATTCCGTGGGCGGAACAGAAATGTCCGCCCACCCCTAGAAAAACACATTTGGGACCCACTCTTTTCTCAGCCCCCGCTTGGCAAATCATCCCAAAACTTTCAGGATAGGAGCGGGTCACAAGTTTTGAAAATTGTGCGCAGATTCGTCAACCGGCCCCAAAGTTATTGGGAAAACACAAAACGCATTCCCTATAGAAACTAAGTCCTAACTATAACTATCTACTGGCGACCGCCAGTAGATTATATATATATATATATATATAGAGAGTATTTGAATGAGCTGCAGCAGGTGAGCACGATTGCAGGGGGGAGGAGCGGACCAACGCCAGCTATTTTACAGGCAGCAGGGAACAACTTACCACGAATACCATTCGAGTGTTGGGCGCTGAGGAAGGAACACGCCGAAATGCATTCGCCGCCACTGGAACTGTACCAATTAATTAAAGCCTCTTTGAACTGTTCCCCTTCGGGCTTCTGCCTCTTCTTTGGAGGGAGGTTTCTAGTGATATTGTCTGCGCTGGCCAGTAGCGCATTACAGAAACCCCTGCTACGCTTTGGATTCGGACTCTTTTTGGCACGCCTCACGGCAAAATCTCTTTTCAGTTATGGAAAATGTCCGACCCGCCCCTGGAATTGGAAAACTGAAGCAGTTGAGGTATCTTACCTCTGTTCGTGGCTTTCTGCATTAGCGTTTAGCCCCTGCACACGAGACTACCTACTTCAAGGGCTGTGGCAGTACAAAGGGGACATGAGGAGAGACTTTGGGATTGTTGGCACAGGCGGTGGTATTCCTGATCCACTACACCTGCGCGTGGAACATGGAGTTCCAAAACTATGACTTTCTCTCCCCCCATTTTCGCCAACTCGAGATGCAGAGACATGAGGCATCCTGGGAGTTGCAGTTCAGAGTATTTGAATGAGCTGCAGCAGGTGAGCACGATTGCAAGGGGCAGGAGCGGACCAACGCCAGCTATTTTACAGGCAGCAGGGAACAACTTACCACGAATACCATTCGAGTGTTGGGCGCTGAGGAAGGCACACGCCGAAATGCATTCGCCGCCACTGGAACTGTACCAATTAATTAAAGCCTCTTTGAACTGTTCCCCTTCGGGCTTCTGCCTCTTCTTTGGAGGGAGGTTTCTGGTGATATATATATATATTCACTGAAAAAACCATAGGTTATAGACCATATATAGTTAGGAATTAGCATTTACAAAACCTTGAAAATTCACTGAAAAAACCATAGGTTATAGACCATATATAGTTAGGAATTAGCATTTACAAAACCTTATTTTACTCACACAAAACCATTGAAATTCCATATATAGTTAGTTGCACTAACTATATATCGCGCACCCGCAATCCACTGCTGATGATGTCACATATTACATCATTCATGACATGGTCAGTGACATCACTGATGACATCACTGATGACATCATCTAGTGTCTGTGTGTTTTTGTAAAGTTTAAATACGTTTTACATATTGAAGAATGACTGGATGGATGGAAGTCTGAGTGTGTGTGTGGCTGGCTGGGAGGTGTGTGACTCTGTGCATATCAATGTGTACTTGTATCAGTGATTGTATAAGAGAGTAAGTATGTGTTAGTATATGTGTGAAAAAGTATGGTGTTCTGTGTTTAACTGTATAGATGAGGAAATCGAAGTGTGATTGATTCTTCACAGGACTGACTAGGTGTATGAGTGCATATGATAGTGTTGTAATAATGAGTGACTGTATGTATGAGTGATTGTATGGGTGAATGAGTGAATGTGTGTGTAGACGTAGGAATCAGTGAGTGCGTATGTAGTAACTGGTATTGGTGTGTCATGATGTCATCAGTGATGTCATTTGAGATGTCATCAGTGATGTCATTTGAGGTGTCATCAGTGATGTCATCAGTGATGTCACTGAAGTATGGTGTTCTGTGTTTAACTGTATAGATGAGGAAATGGAAGTGTGATTGATTCTTTACAGGACTGACTAGGTGTGTGAGTAACTCCATGGATGAGTGGCAGTGTGTGAGTGTCTGCATAGGTGTATGAGTGCATATGATAGTGTTGTAATAATGAGTGACTGTATGTATGAGTGATTGTATGGGTGAATGAGTGAATGTGTGTGTAGACATAGGAATCAGTGAGTGCGTATGTAGTAACTGGTATTGGTGTGTCATGATGTCATCAGTGATGTCATTTGAGATGTCATCAGTGATGTCATCAGTGATGTCATTTGAGATGTCATCAGTGATGTCATCAGTGATGTCACTGACCATGTCATGAATGATGTAATATATGACATCATCAGCAGTGGATTGCGGGTGCGCGATATATAGTTAGTGCAACTAACTATATATGGAATTTCAATGGTTTTGTGTGAGTAAAATAAGGTTTTGTAAATGCTAATTCCTAACTATATATGGTCTATAACCTATGGTTTTTTCAGTGAATTTTCAAGGTTTTGTAAATGCTAATTCCTAACTATATATGGTCTATAACCTATGGTTTTTTCAGTGAATTTCATTGGTTTTTTAACAGCTAATATCTGTAGCTGTAAAATGTATTTTTCTTTAAATCCAAAAATATATTTTATATGTTTATGAATAATATTTTTTTTTAAATATTTTTTTTCTTCGTTCCCGCTTCGCGAATCGGGAAGCTTCCCGTTAGCTGACCTTGATGCCGCGAAATAGACCGCGAGCCGGTAAACGTTTCTTTACCGCAACTGCCGCGTTAGAAAACAACATCGTGACGCCTCCCGGCCGCATGACGTTTCGCGTTGTCGCGTGATACGTCATATGACGTGCTACGTTAGCGAACTGGTACGCGAAGCGAGTCGCAAAGCGCAGGTTTCTGGAAGCAAACCGGGAGGCCCTGCAAAGCGCTTAACGTAAACACAGCAGGTCATGTGACTTGGTAATAACACTTTTCATTGGTTCATTTCACTTTTGGTTTCCTAATGATGTAAGACTAGGTCATATAATCTAAAATGAACACTTTTCATTGGTTGAGAACTCTTGTTTTTCCCAAATGATGAAAATCCCTCCTTCTTTCCTCACTCTGACTTTCATCATTGTGAGAGAAAGACCCTTTGTGATCACTGAGCAATGGCTTCTTTAGTAGCTTCAGCTGGTGCTTCCCCACCACCTCCACCACATCCAAGGAAGAGTGGACCACCTGCTCAAGTTATAATTCAACAAGAAGAGGAAGAAGAGGAACAGGACGACGAGCACGAAGAGAGGCAGTTTTTGCCTGAGCAGCCCAGGACGTCTCACCGGAAAGAAAACTTCATTTGGCAATTTTTTAAAATTCCCAAAGGTCAGAAAAAAGTAAATGCAAGATACGTAACTTGCCTTATATGTCAAGATAGACTGTCCAGAGAAACCGAGAAAAAATACAGTTTCGGAAACTACACAATGCATCGCCATATGACTAGGTGGCATCCTAACAACTACAGTGCTGCACAGTTTCGGAACGACCTAGATAATCTCCCTATTATGGCCAGAAGATCTGTTGTACCGGAAGTAACGGGACCAGAGGGCAGGGAGATGGTGCCAAATATACAAATGAAATTTGGTGAAGTAAAACACATCTGCGTATTTTGCGATGGATTCATTTGCTACGGAGAAAGAAGCATCACTCTGATCAACAGAGCTATTGACTATCATATGCAAGTTTGTACGAAACGCCCAAAATAATAAATACTTTTTTTTTGTTTTGTTGCTCCTGTTGAGCCCTTTACAATGAATCGTTTTCATTGCCCCCTCCAAGAAAAACCCAAAAAAATATAAAACTGTTCAGAAAAATTCAAAAAAAGTAAAAAAATGTTCCGAAAAATAATAAAAAAAATATAAAACAACAAAAACAATAAAAAAAAAAGTTCTTTTCAGAACTACCTCCCCGTTATTAAAAAATTGGTACAATATTTGGAACTGTGCCAACCTCTATTTCTCTTAGTTCGCTTCCCAGTTCGCTCGCCGGTACGCGAACCGGAAGCGAACCAAAAACAGTAAGTATAAGGGAAGGAAACAGACACTTATGTTAAAAGAAAGACAGCTATAGGGGAGTAAACTAGAGATACTATTACCCGTAATCCACTGCTGATGATGTCACATATTACATCATTCATGACATGCTCAGTGACATCATCAGCAGAGGATTGCGGGTTTTTTGGCAACGTGCCTTATCCACGGTTTAATAACGCTGCCTTTTGCTTTATATAAGTTTTCAAATTGTATGAAATATATACCAATAGGTCGTTATGAACCTTTAGGTAGTGCTTTTCTTCATGAGGTCTGGTCGCTTCCATACACATACAGATGTTTCAAAGATGATCAAGAAGTTTATCTGAATGGAGAGGAATGCACTGAGACGCCAGATCATTCACTAATGTGTAGGCACATACAGTTACACGGTTCATGCAACAAACACCGACCAAATATGGCTTGCGTGTTGCAAGGCACGCCAGTTCCTGCTATCATCCCCACGTTCAAGTTGTTGGAAAATGGTAGTTATTTGATGCTCAATAATGAAGATTGTTCTGGGTTAATTAAAAGTATTCCTTTTATCGTAACAGTAAGTGAACGGGTTATTTGCTGCAGAAATGTTCTATTTCCTCCCACACATGAACATAGGGAGTTTTCAATCTCGCCACAAATACCAACCTTGGGAGCAGATTTCAACGGCATGGCAAGAATAAGAGCTCTTTTGTCTCAGAGAGAGGTGGCCTTGAGTTCGGCCCGTGAAACTTTCGTGCTTCACATAGCGAACACCCGTACAGAGGTGCAGACCCTTTTCAATTCAGATTTGCCTTTCCATTTCAGCAAGATGGTTCGGACTATCTCTAACGCATCCTCCACAAAGGCCCTGGCGCACTTTTTTAAAGTTGTTACCAGTGGTCTCGTGACTTCATTTGAGAAAATCTTTGGAGTCATCCCTGCTTTCTTTCATTGTATTTTTTCCACTCTGCTTCGTGGATTGCCATTTTTACTTGCATTACCAGCGGACGCTCTTGTGCTTTTTTACATTTTTAAATATGGATGTCCCTCCTATGCAACCTCCCGCCCTGCAGCTGCTGACACTGTTCCGCAATCGCATGCTAGAATATTATGGCACAATGCCGTTGGCGATATTAAGCACGGCATATGGATTATCTTTTCGATTCTCCTACTTCACCTGTGTCCAGCCTGTATTTCACTGCCTGACCTGTGATTTCGATTGGGCCATTGATTTGTGTCTCTGCGGACCGGTTTCTCCTGACGTCGACTTTAATCAGCTGATGACTCCTATCATTACTCACGAGTTGGTTTGTCCTGGCGAAAGGATTATGGCTGTGGCATTGATACATGGACTAATTGGTCCCTGGAATTTACTGGCGGCAACACAGTCTTTCTTGGAACAGAGCTTTCTTGAAAACCCACCGAGCTGTCCTCTGATGGTGATAGAGGATCCGGTGCTGGGAGAGCACGTATGTTCTTTTCCGCTTTTAAATTGGATGGCTGAACTGTTTTCGGATGAAGACGGTGACTTCCTATTGGAGGCTGTTGCAGCTTATTTTGCATACACAGTTATGTCATAGACCTTTTTCATGTTTGATATGCTGAGTACTAGCATTTCATTGACAATTCATTGACTTATTTGTCAAGTTTTTATTATTTACCTTGCCTATTGGCTTAAGACTCGATAAAGTACTTGGCTGTTTTATTTTTCTTTAGCATTAAATTTTCCTAGTTTTTAATGCTTTACCTTGCGGACCGTCCACATATAAACTTGCAATCTGCTCTCATGAGATGGCACTTCTATTATCTTATTCAGTTCGTTTCCGGATCATGGGGAGGTGTCATCTAGGTCCTGGATATCTTTACACCGTGTTAAGTTAGCATGGGCTCATTACCGGTTTAAACGCCATTTTTCCTTTTTTGCAACTTCTGCACACGACACTTAGTTGTTGCTTTAGCTTTCAACCTAGTAGTTCATCGTGGTTTACATGAGAATAATATGTTATTGCTCTACTATCTGCTTTGCTTGTTAAACTATATCTGTACAGCGAGTGCTAAAGTTTCAAGAACAACACGATACAGAATTGTTATGAGGTCTGATCTCCACGACTTCATACTCATAACATAAGTGCAACTTCTGCCAATTCTGGGCATGAGGCGGGTTTTATATTGCTTTGCCGAACACACATACACAACACTTGATGCGGTTCACATGAAGAGAGAGCTGGTGTATGCTGATGTGATTCCTTCAAATCTAAGACACTAAAGTATGGGCACGCCCTAAACCAACACAAAGAGACCTTCTTAGCAAATAATATAATATGTGTATTAGGGAGGGTGAGATATAAGCAGCCGCGGGCCGTGGAGGGAGTTACGGTGAGGCAGGGAGGCGGGGAGGGGGAGAAGCAGGGTGGAGCCCTCTCCACCCTGCCCCTCCCCCTCCCCGCCTCCCTGCCCCACCGTAACTCCCTCCACGGCCCGCGGCTGCTTATAAGTGTTGCTAACTCTTATTCATTTACAGCATGTTAACATACTGTCACCATTCGCTTTTTATGTACTAGTAACTATGCTGGTAATTTTGCTACTGATAATATGTGTACTTGTATTATCTAAGATACTACGCCTGAGAAGACGGCATTAGTAAATAAACATTTCAAATACACATGTGTTCTTCTTAACTCCATGTTCTGGTTTCTAAGAAATATATAACGACCGACTGTTCATGAGTTCCATGTATCCTGAGGTACTATAAGTTCATATTCTGGATTGTCTAAACATTGAGAGTTTGTTATATCCAATGTGACACTGTACTTAGCTTGCTAAGGGGTTTTTGATTACTAAGGTGAGTTTTGGGACACCCTAATTCGCCGAGGTTCCAATCCTCTGTCCACAGTTCTGTGTGAGAACAGAAACCCTGCGACAGGGGCACCCCCGACCCTTGCTGGAGCTTCATCACACTTGCGATACAACTCCAGCAATGCGCCACCTTTACGGCACAGATACATCACGCATCTGTGCTGTTTTTGCCCCATGATGCGCCGCATTGTAAATGCAGCACACCATAGGTGACGGAACAGCGGCACAGAATGACTAACACATCCCTGGTGATGCGCCAGTCATCATAAATCTATCCCTATGCTTCTTATCTTGTTAGAGATGAACCGCCATATGTATCATCAAAGTTTTTTGCATTTCCTAAATAGCGAACTTTAAGGAATAAATAGCGATTCTTTACCATTCCTAGTTTGCGATGAGCTATTTGCTAATTACAAATTACCCATTCATTTCCTTCATTTCCATAGGGCGGTTGGACTCACTTTTAGCTCGAACGGCTGAATGGATTTCCACGAAACTTGGCAAAATTGTAGGGACTGGTAGCCCGATGTGCCTTTGCTATGTCTCAAGATATATGCTCCAGTAGTTTTTACGAAAATTAACTTTGAAAAATATATATTGGGCTACATTGGTCTATATATATGTTGGAGCCCAAATGTAGCCCAATGTAGCCCAATGAAGCCCAATGAAGCCCAATGTAGCCCAATGTAGCCCAAAGATGGCCGCCAGAGACGAAAAAAAAGAAATGTAGCCCAAATATCAGCCAGATGTAGCCCAACTATAGCCCAGTGACAGAATGACCAATCAGCGTCGCAAACCTCCGTTACGCGAAGCGGAGCGCTGTTACAGATATATATCTTTTTTTGAACGTTAATTTCTCAAAATCCACTGGAGCACATATATTGAGACCTAGCAAAGGCACATCGGGCTACCAGTCCCTAATATTTTACCAAGTTTCGTGCAAATCCATTCAGCCGTTCGATTATTATTATTATTTATTTTTTTTTGCCCCGCGGGGCCCTTTTAAAACCTCCACATCAAACCTAGGGGGTCAGCGAGGATCTACTATTCCCCCTTATGGTCATTTGCCCCTTCGCTTTCGCCTCCTCTTGTCTCTCGATCCTACCGAGAGACAAGATGGCGGCCGCTACGGACTGTTTGGAATGTTGACAGACGCCGGAGAACCAATCAGCTTCGCTTCACAAAGCTCCGTTGCGCGAAAAGTACGCGTCCTGGAGCGCTGCCCGGTCCGCTGTTACAGATATATATCTTTTTTTAAACGTTAATTTCTCAAAATCCACTGTAGCACATATATTGAGACCTACAAAAGGCACATCGGGCTACCAGTCCCTACAATTTTGCCAAGTTTCGTGCAAATCCATTCAGCCGTTCGGGCTAAAAGTGAGGCCAACCGCCCTATGGCGGTCGCCAGTAGGTATATATAGTTAGGATTTTTTCCCTATGGGATTTTTGAAAATTCTATGTCTAATAACTTTGGCGTTTGTGGACGGAATTGGCTGAAATTTTCAGGAACATGGCACATTTTGTTTCTGAGCAGCCCTTGAAAATTTGGGGGGGGTTCGTCCAGTGGGGGCCGAGAAAAAAGGGGGGTCCCAAAACGTGTTTTTAACATTGAGTTTTCCATAGGGCGGTTGGCCTCACTTTTAGCCCGAACGGCTGAATGGATTTGCACGAAACTTGGCAAAATTGTAGGGACTGGTAGCCCGATGTGCCTTTTGTAGGTCTCAATATATGTGCTCCAGTGGATTTTGAGAAATTAACGTTTAAAAAAAGATATATATCTGTAAGCGCGGACCAGGCAGCGCTCTGGTTCGCGGACTTTTCGCGCAACGGAGCTTTGTGAAGCGAAGCTGATTGGTTCTCCGGCGTCTGTCAACATTCCAAACAGTCCGTAGCGGCCGCCATCTTGTCTCTCGGTAGGATCGAGAGACAAGAGGAGGTCAAAACAAAGGGGGAAATAACTATAAGGGGGCATAGTAGATCCTCGCTGACCCCCTAGTTTTGATGTGGAGGTTTTAAAAGGGCCCCGCGGGGCAAAAAAAAAACAAAATAATAATAATCGAACGGCTGAATGGATTTGCACGAAACTTGGCAAAATATTAGGGACTGGTAGCCCGATGTGCCTTTGCTAGGTCTCAATATATGTGCTCCAGTGGATTTTGAGAAATTAACGTTCAAAAAAAGATATATATCTGTAACAGCGCTCCGCTTCGCGTACTTTTCGCGTTACGGAGCTTTGCGAAGCTGATTGGTTCTCCGGCGTCTGTCAACATTCCAAACAGTCCGTAGCGGCCGCCATCTTGTCCCTCGGTAGGATTGAGAGACAAGAGGAGGCCAAAGCGAAGGGGGAAATGACCATAAGGGGGCATAGTAGATCCTTCCTGACCTCTTAGGTTTGATGTACCATTTTGCCAAGTTTGGTGTAATTCCGTTCAGCCATTCAGGCTGTAGACGTATGTAAATGTCCTATGGAAAATTGCATGGGGAAAACACATTTGAAAGTGTTGAAATTTAGAACCAATTAAAATGTTACTTTGGTTTTGTATTTGTGTGTGATGAAAGTTAATTGGTTATGTATATATGTCAAATGAGAGGAAACCACAGCCATTTTGTGATACTACTGTCTGAGGTACATTTGTGAGGAATTTTTGGTGGTGAATTTCTGGTGTTTGATTTACACAGTACTAACACTTCTGCTACTTTTAAAAAGGTGAGTTGTTAATTTGTAAGGGGAACTATGTTGTACACTTGAAGATAATTTGAAAAATGTTTTCTGTTATTTATTTGCAGTCCTTCTGTTATACTAAATACTTGATAAAGTTAGTTTTATATTATGTATTACTAAAAACGATAAATGAAAGTGATTATTTTTTTCTGCAATTTACAGCAAGCAATTTCAAAATAAAATGGCTCACAATGAAGAGACCGTGGCAATTTCTTTTGAATTGTCCAACACATTGATTGAAATTGAGAGCACCAATAATGAAATATTGTCACAAGGAGGACATGACTTGTATGATTCCATTAGATTGATTGAAATGGACAGCACCAAGAATGAAATATTGTCACAAGGAGATGACTTGAATGATTCCACTACATTGATTGAAATTGAGAGCACCAATAATGAAATATTGTCACAAGGAGGAGATGGCTTGTATGATTCCATTAGATTGATTGAAATGGACAGCACCAATAATGAAATATTGTCACAAGGAGGAGATGACTTGAATGATTCCACTACATTGATTGAAATTGAGAGCACCAATAATGAAATATTGTCACGAGGAGATGACTTGAATGATTCCACTACATTGATTGAAATTGACAGCACCAATAATGAAATATTGTCACAAGGAGGAGATGACTTGAATGATTTTTTTGATCAATCTCTTGATGGCGAATTTATCGAGTGTTTGGAGACCATAGAGTTACAAGAATCATCATTGGAGACTTTTAATGAGGACATTGCTGATGAGGACATGTTACTAGTTCTTTCAAATTTAGAAAATTCTGAAGAATAAATTTATATTTAGAAATCAAAAATTGTTTGAGACATTATTCATTTTTATTTTTAATTTATGAGGTTGTAGCGAAGTGATTGTAGTATAAAATGAGACTTATAGTATAGAGTGCAACATTTTTATGTTACATGGTAAGTTTACTCATATTTACTTCCCTTCTGCCACTATATTATCTCCAATGTGTATTTGACATGTCTTCTTCATCTCCGGCCTCCTTTCTCTCACTGTGTGTCTCCGATGCATCTTATCGCTGGTATTTTGTGTAATTACAGAAGAGAGTAAAATAAAATAGTTCGGAACGTGAAAAGGGGGCAAAGTAGAGTACTCCTCACCCCCTAGGCCTTTTTAGGCGGTCCCAAAAGGATCAGTTTCTGCTTTCCTGAGAGATTATGGTATGAGTTCCATATACCACAATAACTTGCATTACAACATGCAAGATATCTATCTCCTATTACCAACTTTTGGAGATATTCGCGCTAAGCGCGAATATCTCCAAAAAGTAACACCTGCCCTGAGCAGTTCTTAGCCATGTTATCCAATGGGAGGTGAATAACATGGCTAAGAGCATTAGCTCGGTAATGCATGAATATCGCTGAGTTTTTAGCGATATTCATGCATTGCGGCCGTTTATTATCGCATTTGCGATAAACCTTGATAATAGTAAGGTTTATCTTCGATAATTTCTGACGATGCTTAGTGGTAAAAAATTGGTTGGTAAGCATCGTTAGCGATAAATATCGCTTAACTTTGGTAATATGCCCCAACGTCTGTTAACGTTCGATTCGAAGGAAATGAGGAAGTGTTGAAAAACATTGTCTGCGCCATCTTGCCTTTTTTGAAATGCCACACTTTTGTCGTGCACGGCAGCCATTTTAGGTGTCTTGACCAGACCCACTCTCTGCACGCTGTCGATTCGTAGCATGGCTCCTCACCCACGCAAGCATCTTCCCTAGGCACTGGTCACCCCCGCTCTCTGTCTTATGCATGGGCAATAAACCTCCCCCCATCTGCGCTGCTCTTCCCTGAGAATCACACTCTGTGCCCGCCCGACACCTCCCTTTCGCCCTATTCACTACCGCACCCTCTGACACTCCTCTTTCTCTGTGTCCGATTGTCCAGGCTATCAGCTAGCCCTGCAGATGTAGTTTATGGCCCCAGCTGTAAAGAATCACCCCTCTTCAAAGGAGTTATAGTAGATCAAGGCCCACACTCGATGAGATCCGTCACACCACACGTGTTCCTACTATCTGAAAACCATCCTGTATTGTGATTGGGGAGGGGACCGAGCCTGAAGCGGAAGATTCCAGGAATGACTCTTTGTACATCAAAGTTTTTACAATTATGTGTCACATTAAAAATATATAGCACTCCAACAAAGTAGTAGGAATATAAAACTTTAATCACATATAAATATATACAACAAAACAAAAACAGTAAAAACATTTAAACAACGAAGAGACCGTGGCAATTTCTTTTTAATTATCCAATAGATTTATTGAAATTGACAGCACCAATAATGAAATATTCTTGTCAGTAGCGGTCTGTTGTGCGAATAGTTCCAAGGCAGCAGAACGCGCTGAAATCTAGATGGCACGAAAGTGATGTCTAGTAAGTTGCCGCCCAGCAAAAAACGGCGTGGGGCGCCGCGGGGGTGAGTGAGTCCAGTAGGCACCACAGCTATTCTTACCGGCATTGCAGAATTACTGCTGGGGACAATGCCTGTGCTGTAGCAGGGTCACAGCAGAAACAAAAAGGATTCTGTTGAAGATGTTGTTGGTTTTCAATTTGAAAACAGTTCTGGTGTCAACTGCTATGCTAATGTAGTGGTTAATGTTTTGTTTTCTCTAGAAAATGTAAAAGAGGGGGAGGCAGTCCAAAGTTCCGTTAAAAGGGCAAAGGAAAGGATCGGTGGTTTGAACTATCAGTCAAAAAGGGGAGGGGGTGCAATAATTTTTCCTACCGGGTCACACTGTGCTTTCACCGGAAGTGAGGTCTGCAGGATTCTAGTAATTCAAAGTGAGGCTGGCGCCAGCATGGGAGCGCCGACGTCCCGCGGATACAGTTTCGTCACTCCACGGGCGATCATGGCAGTCATTCCCCATCGGGGGTCGGAGACTCCCGCGGCTCCTCTAGAATCTTCAAGGTCGTGGAGGACTACGGTGGTGGAGTCAACCAGTGACCGGGCCATTTCTTTATGCTGGGCCCGCTCTTGCCAGGTCGACCGCCATTTTGAGAGTTCGGCAGCTACCGGCGATCGCGGGGTCACATGAGCGGACGGGCTCCACCCTGCCGGGCGAGACGTTGCAGCATGGCCACAGTGGAAGAACCATTTTCCGGGCACCTGGAGCGCTGAGGGTGCAGCTGGGAAGTCTCCACCTGGGGAGGCGGGAGAGGCCTGTTCGCACCATCTCTCCCTCCCAGTGCACCCCACGGCGTCTCGCTTGAGATTTGTTATGGCCGGACCAGGCGATGAGGACGAGGGGGGGGTCGGAGGCATGTGCAAGACATCCCCCCCCAGTGTTGTCGCAGCCATTATAAAAGAAAGAAGTGTCCCGTCCGTCTTCGGGCCGGGCTTCCGGTGGATGTCGGCCGGACGCCCCTGGCTCTGGCCCCATGAACGGGTTTCTTGGTTTATCGGCTGCAGCCGGATCCCGTCGGCCTCGGCCCCCCGACCGTTGGTGGTCGGACCGGAAGAGCATGTGGCGGGACTACCTGCAACTCTCAAGGGCCACCGCGGCCGGACTGGGAGAGAGAGGGGAGGGTCGAGGAGACATTCCCCCCCCTGCAACTGTTCAGCGTTGTAAAGGCAATCCCCTGGCCGGGTCCCGCTGGCCTCGGCCTCTCCTTCGGCTACACCCTACGTTAGGATCTCCTGGCCGAGGCGTGGCAGCAGGACCTGCCTTATATGGGCTGCTCCCGGCTGGGCGTAGCCGGAACCCTGCCCCACCTTGGAAGTTTCCAGAGTGGGGGTGGATGTTCTACTGACTTGCATTTTCCCTAGTCTATCGATTTTTTTGGCGTGGCAGGCGGTGGGACAGCGAGGGGTGATTTGGTTTCTCTTACTGTTTTTCTGGTCTCTCACCACTGGCATATTTTAAAGTTTTCTTGTTTCTAGGACATTAATAGGTTTTATCATTACGTTATGTTATCGTTTCTTTGTTCGTTGTTTAATAAAAGTTCATGTTCATCAGTGGCCTACTGATTTTCGTTTTCCTATTTTTTTCTTTCCAGGTTGTTTCATGGTAAAGTTTCTGTTAACAGGATACAGTGATCACTTCGTTATTATTGCATATGTCCTTTTCACTAGGGGTGCTCTCTGGTCGGGCCAGATGACGTATCTCTAGTAAATGGTCCGGGTGAAAAAGGTGCATCAATCAGTGGGGAGTAGATAGGCATGACAGATTACAACGGGGGAGAACGGTCCGCATTACGTACCCTTTCACTACTTGCAAAGATTTTCCTACGTTTATTTGCAAACAGGGAATACCTCCAAAAAGAACTAATTCCAAACAGTCAATGTTCGGACAATCAATCAATCAATGAGGAATGAAATAGGTACGACGTGTTAAAGGCTTGCGTTACCTACCCTTCACTATCTGCAAAGGGAGATAGAATATTCCTATTCTTCCTCGTTTGCAGGTAGAGAAGATCCTTAAGAGAATTAACTTCGAACAATTCAATGCTCGATTGAAACAATCAACAAGGGGTACTGTGAACACAAATGAACGCCGCTTATATACATACGCATTGCTATTTTCAACAGGTTGTTCCTAATGTTTCTATTTTAGCGAGGTCAAAAGAGATCCCATTAGTGGCCTACTGATTTTGCTCGATTCCTTTTGTTTTTTTACACGATTTTTCGCTATCTGCAAAGACTAAACAGAGTATTGCGACTCTGTGCTTGTTTGTAAATAGAGAATGAACCAAAGAGAACAATCAATCAAATGGAGAGAGAAGCAGGCACGACGGATTACAAAGGGGGCAAAGGGCTGCGTTAACTACCCTTCACTATCTGCAAAGAGAGAGTACTCCTAATAGAAATGAGGGGTGGGGGGCAGCAATCAAAGCAGATCATTGTGCATAAACACGAAAATGTTTTTACTTACCACGTACTTGACATTCGACAGCTTATGATATTTGCTATTAAAAAACCATTGAAATTCACTGAAAAAACCATAGGTTATAGACCATATATAGTTAGGAATTAGCATTTACAAAACCTTGAAAATTCACTGAAAAAACCATAGGTTATAGACCATATATAGTTAGGAATTAGCATTTACAAAACCTTGAAAATTCACTGAAAAAACCATAGGTTATAGACCATATATAGTTAGGAATTAGCATTTAAAAAACCTTATTTTACTCACACAAAACCATTGAAATTCCATATATAGTTAGTTGCACTAACTATATATCGCGCACCCGCAATCCACTGCTGATGATGTCACATATTACATCATTCATGACATGGTCAGTGACATCACTGATGACATCACTGATGACATCTCAAATGACATCACTGATGACATCACTGATGACATCTCATTTGACATCAATGACCACATCACTGATGATATCATTCATGTGACAATACAATGCATCTCCTCACACTTTAATATAACCTCTGTTACACCCAGTGTTAAATACAGAGTATAATTTTTGAAACCATTGACACACCAATACTAGTTACTACATACGCACTCAGTGATTCCTATGTTTACACACACATTCACTCATTTACCCATACAATCATTCATACATACAATCACTCATCTTTACAACACTATCATATGCACTCATACACCTATACAGACTCTCACACTCTGTCACTCATCCATGGAGTTACTCACACACCTAGTCAGTCCTGTAAAGAATCAATCACACTTCCATTTTCTAATCTATACAGTTAAACATAGAGCACCTTACATTTTGAAACATATACTAACACATAATTACTCTCTTATACAATCATTGATACAAGTACACATTGATCTGCACAGAGTCACACACCTCCCAGCCAGCCACACACACACTCAGTCTCCCATACAAATACTTGGGCAATCAATCAATAACCCATATAGTTACTCATATAGCTACTGATCAACACATGCAGCAGTTTACAGAACAACAGACATAATGATGCACAAATTAAGACAGTTTAGTCACTAACCCATGCACTCAGTGAGACACATTTAATCACTCACTCATACAGTCAGTCACGCACCTACTAAATCCTTCATCCAGACACTTCTACATCTACTCATTCTTCAATATGTAAAACATATTTAAACTTTACAGAAACACACAGTCACTGGATGATGTCATCAGTGATGTCATCAGTGATGTCACTGACCATGCCATGAATGATGTAATATGTGACATCATCAGCAGTGGATTGCGGGTGCGCGATATATAGTTAGTGCAACTAACTATATATGGAATTTCAATGGTTTTGTGTGAGTAAAATAAGGTTTTTTAAATGCTAATTCCTAACTATATATGGTCTATAACCTATGGTTTTTTCAGTGAATATATATATATATTCACTGAAAAAACCATAGGTTATAGACCATATATAGTTAGGAATTAGCATTTACAAAACCTTGAAAATTCACTGAAAAAACCATAGGTTATAGACCATATATAGTTAGGAATTAGCATTTAAAAAACCTTATTTTACTCACACAAAACCATTGAAATTCCATATATAGTTAGTTGTACTAACTATATATCGCGCACCCGCAATCCACTGCTGATGATGTCACATATTACATCATTCATGACATGGTCAGTGACATCACTGATGACATCTCAAATGACATCACTGATGACATCACTGATGACATCTCAAATGACATCACTGATGACATCACTGATGACTACATTCAGTGACTGTATAAATGTGTAAAGTTAAAATATGTCTTACATATTGAAGAATGAGTGGATGTATAAGTGTCTTGATGAAGGATTTAGTAGGGGCATGACTGACTGTATGAGTGACTGATTAAATGTGTCTCACTGAGTGCATGGGTTAGTGACTAAACTGTCTTAATTTGTGCATCATTATGTCTGTTGTTCTGTAAACTGCTGCATGTGTTGATCAGTAGCTATATGATTAACTGTATGGGTTATTGATTGGTTGCCCAAGCATTTGTATGGGAGACTGAGTGTGTGTGTGGGTGGCTGGGAGGTGTATGACTCTGTGCATAGATGTGTGAGCAGTTGATTGACTAGATGTATGGGTTCAAAAGTGCATGTGGAAACAACTGTATGGGCGGTTGACTGTGTGCATGAGTGTATTGGTGAGTGAATGGATATCTCAGTGCTACATGTTAAAGTAAGTACATATGTAAAATACAGTACATGTGAGAGTTGACATATATAAATAACTGTGCATAAGAGCCAGTGAATGTGTGAGTGGCTGTATGGATCATTGTGAACTTGTATCTAGGATTGTAAAAGTGAGTAAATATGTTTTAGTATATGTTTGAATAAGTAAGGTGTGTATAACTGTATAGTTGAGGAAATGGAGGTGTGATTGATTCTTTGCATGACTGACTAAGTGTCTGAGTAACTCCATGGATGAGTGACAGTCTATGAGTGTCTGTTTACACTGAGTGTATCTAAGGTTATATTAGAGTCTGAAGAGGTTCATCGTATTATCACATGAATGATGTCATCAGTGATGTGATCAGTAATGTCAAATGAGATGTCATCAGTGATGTCATCAGTGATGTCATTTGAGATGTCATCAGTGATGTCATCAGTGATGTCATTTGAGATGTCATCAGTGATGTCACTGACCATGTCATGAATGATGTAATATGTGACATCATCAGCAGTGGATTGCGGGTGCGCGATATATAGTTAGTACAACTAACTATATATGGAATTTCAATGGTTTTGTGTGAGTAAAATAAGGTTTTTTAAATGCTAATTCCTAACTATATATGGTCTATAACCTATGGTTTATTCAGTGAATTTTCAAGGTTTTGTAAATGCTAATTCCTAACTATATATGGTCTATAACCTATGGTTTTTTCAGTGAATTTCATGGGTTTTTTAAAAGCTAATATCTGTAGCTGTAAAATGTATTCTTCTTTAAATCCAAAAATATATTTTATATGTTTATTAATAATTTTTTTTTTAATACTTTTTTTTTGTTCGCTCCCGGTTCGCGAACCGGGAAGCTTTCCGTTAGCTCATCTTGATGCCGCGACCCAGTCCGCGAACCGGTAAACGTTCCGTTAGCGCAACTGCCGCGTTAGAAATCAACATTGTGACGCGTCGCGGAAGCGCGACGTATCACGTTGTCGCATAATGCGTCTTATGACGCGCTGCGTTAGCGCACCCGGAAGTGCTCCGGTACGCGAACTGAGACGCGAAGCGCAGCTCCCCGGAAGCGATCCGCGGTGCTTCGCGAAAGCGGGACGTATCGCGTTGCCGCGTAATGCGTCTTATGACGCGCCGCGTTAGCGCACCCGGAATTGCTCCGGAGCGCGAACCGAGGCGCGAAGCGCAGCGACCCGGAAGCGATCCGGGGCGCGTTCCGCAGCACGTAACTTAAGCGTAAGAGGTCATGTGACTTGTTAATAAAACTTTTCATTGGTTCAATCCCTTTTTGGTTTCATAATGATGTAAGGCTAGGTCAGGTGACCTAAAAATAACACTTTTGATTGGTTTAGAACTATTGTTTTTCCCAAATGATGAAAACCCCTCCTTCTTTCCTCACTCTGACTTTCATCTTTGTGAGAGGAAGACCATTTGTGATAGTTGAGCAATGGCTTCAGTAGTTGCTTCAGCTGGTGCACCCCCACCACCACCTCCACCTCCTCATGGGAAGAGAGGACCAAATCCCCAGTTTATCAGCCAGACAGAGGAGGAAGAGGATGAACTAGAGGAAGAGGAGACCGAAGGACCACAGTTCTTACAGGAGGTGCCCCGAGTTTCCCGTCGGAAAGCCAGCTTTATTTGGCAGTTTTTTTCACTCCCTCGAGGGCAAAAAAAAGTAAATGCTAGGTATGTCACCTGCCTGATTTGCAAAGACCGGTTATCTAGAGGCACTGATAAAAAATATAGCTACGGAAACTATACAATGCATCGTCACATGAACAGGTGGCATCCATTGAACTACAGCCGGGCGGAGATACGTGACATGGAAGATAACCCAACAACAACTCCTGTGGCCAGGTCAACATCACTAATATCGTTGACAGCAGCAGAGGCACGGGAAACCGTGCCAAACATCCAGGAGAATTTTGCGCATATGAAATATACTTGTCTGTACTGCGGTGCATTGATATCATGTGGTAACATGAGCATTACGTTAATCAACGTAGCTTATGTAAATCACAATTGCCCTAACCGCCCCAGACAGTAATTTTTTTTTTGCTCCTGTTGAGCCCTTTTCAATGCCTGTTTTTTGTTGTTTCCCCTCCATCAAAAACAAAAAAAAACATAAAACTGTTCAAAAAATACAAAAAAAACAAAAAATGTTCAAAAAAAATATATATATATAAAACAACAAAAACATTAAAAAAAAAATTCTTTTCAGAACTACCTCTCCTTTCAAAAAAAAATTGCTAGAATGTTTAGCACTCTGGCAACCTCTATTTCTTTTAGTTCGCTTCCCCGTTCGCTTCCCGGTTCGCGAACCGGGAGCGAACCCAAAAAAATGTTTTTTAAAAAAAAAAGAAGAGTAAGTATAAGGGAAGTAAACAGAGAGTAATGTTAAAAGAAAGACAGCTATAGGGAGTAAACCAGAGATACTGTTTAATAGATCTATTTACCGAAGAAAAGATGGAAGAGGGTATAATTGTGAAAAACAAAATAGATAAGGAAGTGAAAGAAAAAAAGAGAGTAGAACAATAACAAAGAAGAGTTTCTTGGAGAATGTGAGTGAATGTTCAAAATCAGAGTAAAACATGTGGAATAACAGAGAGAAAAAACAGAAAACAAAAATGAAAAAATAACAGAAAAAGATTAATTGAAACAGCAAAGAAATGTAAATAACATAGAGCCATATCATCAACATAGGCAATAAAAGTTTTGCAGCTTTTATCGGCAGAAATGTGTCGCTAAAGCTGCTTTTGCGGCGGAAAACTGCAGCTGAAACCACTTTTGCAACACTTTTCTGCCAATAAAAACAGCAATAATTTTATTGGCTATGTTCATAATATGCCCCTTAGTGTGCTTCAACTACACAGAAGAAGCATAAAGAACAAGTAGTGAAAGAGTGATCAGTCAAAGACACTAAGAGTAATAGAGACGGAGTGAGTGAACAAGAGTGAGGAACTATGAGAAGAGAGGGACTGAGAAAAGGAGTGGAAGGAGTAGAGTAAGTAGGTAATAGAGAAAGGAATGAGGGAAGTAGCAAAGGCAGGAAACTGAGGGTTAAAGAAATGAAGCTGTCAAACTACTAGTAGGTGAATGTGATAGAAATGTAACGAAAAGAGTACAAAACATTTACCTTATAATTGTCATTAACTTACTCACTTTTTGTTTTTATACTTTCAATCTGTGAAAGAGAGAACAAACATTTGAAAAATATTAAAACATGTATTTAAAAATTAGAAAAGACAAGGGAAAAGATTGAAGGACAAACAGTTTTTCAACAACTTTGACACTTACAGAAGCTTCTGCTTCTCCAGGCCCCCTACACAGTCCTAAAGATATACATTTTAAACTAACAGTATCTTGATGCAGATGAAGTGAGGCCTATCTTAAAAAATGGTGCATCTTTTGCACTGCTGTTGTTTCACAAAAGTGTCGCAAGACACTAACATTTTAAATGTTTGTTTCAGGATGCCAATAAGATGTGTCCTATCCAGAGGTTTGTTTGAGGTGAGGCCTACTCAGGGTTCCAAATGAAATTTCGAGTTGTTGAAGAGAACAGAGGACATAATACATGTGAAGGCCTACCAATGAAGTAAGTCATGTCCACTTCACTCTTGAACAAATGCCAGACCTCTTCTGTGTCCGTGGACAGACCTAAACTTCATCTGCACAATGTCATTCGTAAACTTAGGAAACACAGGTGATGTAATTGAAAAATGTGGAGTTTCTTTTCCTCATTTCACAATCACATCACCTGTGTTGCCTTTGGTTAGGTATCTCATAGTGCAGATGGAGTCTAGCATATCAAAGAGTACATAGAAGTTGAGCAGTATATACATCAATTTTGACATTTACAGAAGACTTAGCTTCTTATCTTGTTGGAGATGAAGTCAGGCCTGTCTTGCAACATGGTGCATCGTTTGCATCACTGCTGCATCGGTTTCATGTGGCACGGGTTTTTTACAGCATGACACATCTGCCTAGTTGCATCAATTTGTAATTTTGTCACCTCATAGCAAATCTTTTGCACCGCCGCTGCATCAGAAAAGTGACGCACAGTGGTGCAAAAGAGGCATACACCTATCATAAATCTGGCCCTAACATTTGAAATGATTGATTCAGGATGACGATAAGGTGTGGCCTCTCTAGAGGTTTGTTTAAGGTGAGGCCTACTCAGGATTGCATATCAAATTTATGCTTGTTGAAGAATACAGAGGAGATAATACATGTGAAGGCCTACCAATGAAGTAAGTCATGTCCACTTCACTCTTGAACAAAGGCCAGACCTCTTCTGTGTCCGTGGACAGACCTAAACTTCATCTGCACAATGTCATTCGTAAACTTAGGAAACACAGGTGATGTAATTGAAAAATGTGGAGTTTCTTTTCCTCATTTCACAATCACATCACCTGTGTTGTCTAGGCTGAGGTATCTCATAGTGCAGATGTAGTGCAGCATATTAAACAGTAACCAGAAGTGCAGCACTGCATGCAACAACTTTGACACTTACAAAAGCTTCAGCTTCTGCATGCTCCCTACACAGTGCTAATTATATAAATTTTAAACTGATGGTATCTTGCTGGAGATGAACTGAAACCTATCTTGCATCATGGTGCATCTTTTACACAAAAGTGACCCACAATGCAGCAAAAGAGGCGCACGGCCACCATAAATCTGACCCTAACATTTTAAATGATTGTTTCAAGATGCCAATAAGGTGTAACCTATGCACAGATTTTTTTCAGGTAAGTCCTACTCAGGTTTGCAGATGGAATTTAGGTTTGTTGAAGAATACAGAGGAGATAATACATGTGGAGGCCTACCAACGAAGTGAGTCATGTCCACTGCACTCTTGAACAAATGTCAGACCTCCTCTGTCTCCAGGAACAGGCCTAAACCTCATCTACACAATGTGACGTGTAATGTTAGGAAACACAGGTAATATAATTGAAAAACTTGCAATTTATTTTGCTCATTCCACAATCATATCACCTGTGTTTCCTTTGCTTAGGTATCTCATTGTGGAAATGTAGTCTATCATATGAAAGACTACGTAGAATATGAGCACTGTATGCAACAACTTTGACACTTACAGAAGCCTCTCCTTCTCCATGCCTCCTACACAGTTCTAAATGTACATCATAAATGCAAACAGTACAGAATTAATTATACATGTTAAATGGTTTATTTTTGCTGTTCTCAGAATGTATCAAATTTCACTAAAAACAGTGACTTGAAGGTATTCATCATATAACAGCGGGGGAAAAAAAACACAATCAAAATGATTGTGTTTAAAAAACCCATACAACATAACAAATCAGAATTCAGAACTCCTTAAAGTTAACTTACTTTCCATGACGTCGAAGGATGTCCTATGAACAGCTTACACTCTTTTGTGCTGTTATTACTTTCAGACCGCCACTTTCTGAAAGAAAACCTCCATCGTTTTGAAAAACATGTTACATACAATAAATGACTTCTTGCTCTCTACCACACGTTTCCACAAGGCCAAATCATGTCTGAGCCATTTATAACTCTTAGAATTCTTGTAAGCCAATCCCGTCATGTTGTATTTCCGCAACTTTCACAATTAAAATGTTGAAGATCATTTTCACAATCCTGGACTAGTAATATCTTCCCCTTCTTGCTCAGTCATGTTCTACATTTCCTATGACACTGATACTGCTTACTATGAAGCAGACTTACACTACCTCTATGACTACTACAATTATTTAATTCTCTACATCACTTTTAATCACAAAGCAATGTAAAACAGTAGACAGCATTGCAGACTTACATTCCCTCTACTCCATGTTTTGATTGGCTGCTTCAATTAGCTTATAAAAAGAAACAGTTTTTCTGAACTCATTCAAAGTGCACTTATTTCTCCATGACGTCCAGTGTTATGGTAAGAAGTTATGTCTCTGTACTACACTTATCCTCAAGGCCAAATCGTGTAGGAGCCATTAGAACTTCTTGAAATTCCTCAGAGCACATCCCGAGATTCTTTCCCTAAAATTTTGGTTTTAAAAACACCAGGTAAAAGTTTTTAAGGTCATACGGCAATTTTTTTTGAAAATTAAAACAGAATCATTGCAGAATGACCAGCCATTTCTAGACTTTAAATAAGCTGTGTAATGTCCTGATGTTATTGAAGGACCGTCATGATATATAATTGCTGCAGTTACAAAAGTCCTTCCTGATATTGACAACTGTGAAGCCACAAAATTTTTAATTAAAGTTGTCAATTTTGTTCCATCAGGCCTACATCGTTGGAACATTAAAATAACATACTGGCCATATGTTCGTATAAATAATGTGGACATCATTTCAGATTTACATTGGCTACACTCCATGTTGTGATCAGCTGCTTTTACTAGTTTATTAAAAGAGACTGATTTACTGTCTGGCAAAGTTAAATATATAAATCTTTCTGAGTCTACACTAGTAGTACTTGATACCCTACAGTTCTCGCAGTCATGCTGCCATTGATAAGAAAGCCCAAAAAGGTGATCTACATCTACACCTTCAGCATGCAATACATCAAGCATATACATTAAAAACTCCTGACAATCTTGCTGAATATTTTGAGAGAATTGTGTTTGGCCTGAACATCTGTCTAACAGATTTCGAATTTCAGACACACTTTCTATTTTTGTTCTATCAGTGCTACATATCTCTAACACAGAATTTAACAAACTGCAAAATCTTTGATCAGAATTGACCACAATCTCTTCTTTTACATTTTCTAGAGAAAACAAAACATTAACCACTACATTAGCATAGCAGTTGACACCAGAACTGTTTTCAAATTGAAAACCAACAACATCTTCAACAGAATTCTTTTTGTTTCTGCTTATAATTTCAGGTTCATCGATTTTTGCTACAACCTCCCCAGTATTGGTCACATTTCTTCGTTTCCGGCCTACCACACGTTTCTCAAACAAAGGATATTGAGGCAAATGTGGCGCATACTCTCTTCTTAACCTATTGTATTCCTTAACACAATCTAGATCCGCACAAATGTTTGTGACATCACACTCAATCAAGTACAATCCCGATAAAGTTCTTACTCGTGACAATGCCACATATGCCATACCCTCCTTGAACACAGAACTGCCAATATTCACCAATGCACTGTCTACACTTAAACCTTGCGATTTATGGATTGTCACCGCATATGCCAAGCAAACAGGAAACTGCTTACGGCGAACATATAAGTCTTTTACAAGCAAAAATCTAGCAGAACAACGACCAATTAGCTGTACTTCCTCAATGCCATCAAATTTAATTTTTAAAAAATCAATTCCATCTCTATTTCTGTATTTTACAAAATCAACAACATTACCCATTGATCCATTTACCAGACCTCTTTCAACATGTAAATTCCTTCTTAAAATTATACGGCAGTTCAAGCACACATTCAGAGTCTTTTCAAAACCTGCAGTTTTAGATATAGTCTTCTCTAATGAATCCAATTTTGTTTTCAAATTCTCAGACAAAATAATTGTTGATCCCATATGCTCTACTCTATCAATAGCTTCCAGTTTCACAATCTCTTGCTTTTCTAAATGCAACATTTTGTGTTTGAATTTGGCACATTCTGCAAGAGTTGGCATCAAACATATTCCAGATTTCTTCTCAGTAATTTTCTGAAATATATTCTCAGGCACAACATCTTGTTCTGGATATAAATTTGTCAGTAATCGTGCATGTAAAGCTTCTTTCCCATGCTCGGTCACTTTTCCAATTCTAACATCTTGAAGAATAGTCTTGTAAACTTCATCCTTCGCCTGACACATATTTTCATGCAGTTCAGCATAATTGAAGTTTAACCATATATTGACATTGCCAATGCTCCCTAGGCACTTCCTGGTATCTTCATGCGTGAGCATTTTGAACACAGGTTGCCCTTTCACTGGTGTCAGCTGCAGAAGATCTCCGAAAACAATGATGTGTTTGCCACCAAATAACACATCATACTCTGTTTTGAGAACTTCTTGCATTCTCAAATGCACAAAGGCAAGCATGACATTGGAAACCATGCTTACTTCGTCAATGATAAGAAGTTTCATTTTCCTCAAGATTCTTGAAACTTCACAACAAGCATCTCCAGATAGCTTGTGATATTGTAATTTGTTGTCATGCTCCACTGGCAGCATCAGTAAATGATGTAAAGTAATCCCTTTAATGTTATGTGCTGCCAGTCCAGTTGGAGCGGTGACAACACAAGACAGCGATGACTCTGTCCTTTCCTGCAAATAACATGAAATTGCTTTAATAAGGAAACTTTTTCCAGTTCCCGCTTCTCCACTCACCTACAGTCGGACAGGCTTCAACGACGTACATGAGCACTCTTTCTTGTCATGACTTAATCCATGATCAATTTGCATGGTAACTTCGTCATATATTTTCCTCTGCTCAACGTTGAGTTGTCTTTCCAACTCTTGTAAGTTAACCGCATCCTCCTGAGCATGTGCCATGGCTCTTTCCACTTCATTCATAGCAGTGGCAGCTTCATTTTCGATAACAGGTCCTCCTAGTGGATCCTGACTTAATGAAGCAGAACTCTGACTGTCCTGAGAACTGTCTCTGGCAATCTCGGCTGCAATCGTTGCTTCCTGCTCAATTTCCGCATTCAACATTTCTACATATTTGGGAAAAGCAGGACATTCTATGGTCTCCTTGGCAGCATTGAAAGAGTCTTCATAACAGAGGAAATCTCCAAGCAGTTTCTCTTCTGCACGCCAAGGCTTGAAAAGTTGCAAAAGTGCTAAATAGAAAAACTCCTTTTTTTCAGGAGATTCGCCACTCAATTTTCGATGGTTTACCAAGTGGCATTTTCTTTGCTTGACCAGACATCCCTCACTTCCTATTACAGCATACACTCCTTTCTCAGTATCTTCTTTGATGTTCCTCTTGAATATGTAATTTTGAAGAACCTCATACAGACAAACATTCTCGAGGTGACTGCTTCGATTTGGATAATATGTATCCAACATGTTTGTCTTCAAAATGTCGGTACTGTTTGGCTCCTTTTCCGCCAAATACTCAATTTCCCGCACAGGTTTGAGAACTCGATTACGCGTTGCAGCAAGACCAAGACTCGCCCAAACGATACTCCTTGACTTGGCATAGAGACTTGCTGAAGACAACCGGTCAGAACATTAGTAAGCTCCGATTTCTCGATGCGACAACATCTTCAGACTGAAACTGTACAACTTCTTGCTGAGGCTCTTTTCATGGGAAATGTCTTCCCACATATCCTTCAATTCTGTCTTCTCTTTTTTGGTGATATAAGATGTCACATACCGAGCCACAGCCATACAGTTATCAGCCACAAACTGTATATCCATGTTAGCATTCCACATGGACAAAATCACCGGGTTGTAGTTGTTGATGTACTTAGACTCTTCGTTCCTCTTCAAATTGTATGTGTTTTTAGGTGATTTCTTCATCACATTATGTCGCAGCGAAGACATCAAACTGTTCACTCTTCCTTTAGAAATCACCGGTCGTGGAAAGCCGAAACGACATTTGGTGTAGAACTTGTCCTTGTTTCGGAATTTACGACGACAGTACTTTCCACATCGATGGCTTTGGAAACGTAGAACTTTTTCTCTTAGGCTTTTCTTCTCCTTTGCGTTTGGAACAGCACACGTAGAATACTGTTGTATGAAACTCATCACTGAGTCTTCTGGATCCGTTCCAAATTTAGGTGCATCCTTGATCCACAGCAACATATGTATATGAGGAGCACCTCTTGCTTGGTACTCCTTTCTCCAGAAGAAATCCAACACCTCTCCAAGAGGTGGATTCTTCTTATTCATGATGAAAGACATCATAGCTTCAAATCTATGATTGAAGTACCCACATACATTGACTGGATCCAAAGAGCACAGTTCTCCGGGTGTCTTGAATTCGATGTTTTCTATGTTAGCATTTGCCTCTCGTAGAAATTCAAGTAAGTCTTCCCAGCCATACTCGGCACAGCTCAGAGTGAGGAACCATGTGGGAGTTCCTAAGTTCCTCAGCATACATTTTAAATCACCATGACGACGGTACCAGTACTCATTAGTATCACGCTGACACGCCATGAGATTAATCAGGTGAGAATCCAAAATACTGTCTTGGACATTGACTTTATCCATAAAGTCACTTGCCGAGATGTTTTGCATGTGTATACCACTTTTCAAGATGTGGTTCACTGCATATGACAGTCCAGACAGATCGCTTTCAAACAGGAGATGAAACAAATAGGGAATGCATTGTCGAAACCTAGCATCTCCTGCATACAATCGCAAAGTCCGGTATTCAGAAGCAGGAATTTGATGAGGTCGCTCATCATATCTTCCTCCCTGACCTGTTGGAAAAAGCTGTGGGAAACACCGAGCTTCCAAACTTTCCTCCCAAACACTAATGGGACTCCCTTTGGCTTGTTTCATTTGAAACAACTCAATAGCATTCCCCATGACTTCCTTGGAATGCAAAGGATGAACACTATAATGTTCATATATTTCTTCACTAGTAGAGGGTTCTACTTTCTCAATTTGACCAGCACACAAATCGCTATCCTCTTCCTCACTTACTTCCTCTTCTGCAACATATACATTCTTATAGTATTTATTATTTTTTTTCAAATACAATGTTGCCTTTTTAACTTTCCTAACATCCACTAAATCTTGCCACATTTTCTTATTCTTTGTCGGAACCCCATTAACTAAGATAACCAGAGGTTCCTCTTCCACTTTTTCTACTCCAATTGTGTTAATGTTTTTCTTCAAATCTAGAGGCAAATAAACAACTCTTCCCTTTAATCCTCTCTGTAAATCTGATGGAGGCAATTTCCCTGTCTTTGGCTCCATTCTTACAATAGCCTGAAAGGGATGGATACTTTGAATCAAAATAGATTCATAAGTATTTAAATCCTTCAATTCAGAAGGAATCTCAACCAATTCCAGATTATTATGAACTGCTCTAGCAGGCATCTGGTTTTGATTTAATTTGTTACAACAATAAGTACACACACGTTGATCCAATCCCAAATCAAAACAATTTTCTACCATCAAGTATGTTGTGAAATCATTCCATTCACTATTATTTTCCCTTTCACTTTTTGCATATAAATCCACTAACTTAGTCTGATTCTTATAATAAGTGCGTCGACAACACACACAAGTGAAATTTGGCCTCTCACTTGATTTGACCTGAAACGTCGCAATTTCCCTCTGGAAATTATCTGTACTGGAAACCTGTACACTATCTTCCACATTACCCGCTTCTTCTTGGTCAATTTCAACATTCTCCTCTTTACTTCCAAAGTAACAAAACTCAATTTCTTCACATATATTCTTCACATCTATTTCAGAACCATGCAAAAGAGCAGCGCATAATTGTTTAAGCATAATTGCTGGACTCTTAGCATAATACAACATTCTAACTAATTTCCTCACTTTATTATGATGCACTGCTAGCATCCTGAAATGATGAAAAACACTCTGGCATACTCTCCTGGAAAGACAAGCCAGTGAATGACCATGCAAACCTGTCACTTCTCTCACTCTGCAAGGATCTAATTCTTGCAACAACTTCATTTTCTGCTTCAAACTTTTCTTATTAAATGACCGTACAAAATCACAAAGCAAATTGATGGAATCCTGTCGCACACTGCAAATACTACTACACTTCCAGGTGTACACAGGACCCTTAGGACGTCTTCCTAAAACCTCATTACCTAACACCTCTTCTGCCTCTGTTGTCACAAGTTTTTCTTTTTCAACTGGACAACCATCTTTCACTTCATAAGCTCGACCACTGGTGTCAACTGCATGCACCAAATCATTATCCTGGAAATAACTCTCCTCATTAAAAAATGCCTCACAGCTTGAACTATGCATCCATTCTCCAGAAAAAACTTCACAAAAATTACTACGATTAACTATTCTCTTCCATCTACTATTTCTTTTGAAATCATAAATTGCCTTGTTTAGCTTCCTAATTCTATTGATTATCAAAATAAATAACTTACGTTTAATTTCAAATGCCTGATCAATAACTTTCTCAACTTTTTTTTTTCTCTTATAAAAAACCACTTTCTGTTGACCTTTCTTAATATTTTTTAACAAATTGCCAATTATCCTGTAGCGGAACATTCGTTTACGAATGTCCCTAAACTGTTGTTTCCTTCTACTATCATGCACAGAGTTATCTCTTGCTCTAGCAGTAACATTTTTCATTGGCCTTTCCTTTCCGTTTGAATTGCTTCTCTTTTTCTGGACTGAAACATTTTCTGTAGTAATATTTTTTTTACTACAGATATTTCTTATGAATGTTTTTGTGCTCTTACCCGGTGCTTTCTTGGTGACTTGAAAAATCTTTTTGTTAGAGGACTGCTGCTTTTTTTCATTGACCTGCTGTCTTTGACGTTTTGCAGCCTTTCCCAGTCTTTCTTTGGTTGGCATGGTGAAATCTTGAAATGATCTGCAGTTGAATCTGTGGTAAAATATATTAAAAAATGTTATTAACCACTATTACCCAACAGTAAATCAATAACAGTAATCAAAAACTTAAAACACTACTTGACATTTTTACATAGAAGATTTTTTAGTGCTTGGCAAATTTAGAATACAGAAATAGCAGAAAAGAAATGGAATTTATATTCATTTTACCTGTGCTATTTTATATGTGAATCTGATCTAATTTTATGAGCATATTTTAATATTTTATTGAAGACACTACACATAACCTGTTTTTGAAGGTGTCTTTATTTTTAAATTAAACGGTTTACATTTTTACTTTTTATTTATTATAAATTTTTAAAATAAATGTTTATAGTTCCATAGGCTCAAGCACGTCAGCTTCCCATCCTATGTCATATAATTCTGACAAATCTGCATCCTCATCACGTTCTTCTTCATCCTCAGGATTTAAATCATCCAAGGGATCAACATCCACTGATGTTTCAATTACGAGTTCAATGATGAGGTCGAAATCAACTGATTGCTGATTGTCGCTCATGTTGATGTTGTCTTTATCTTTAAAGAAAGATAACAACAATGAGATGTTGCAGAGTAAGAGACAAATCTCAGAGATTATAATAGTAAAATTGTTTAACAAGAGTAACATTTTGCAGCTATTATTTAGCCATGTCCAGCGATGCTGAGAAGGTGAAGCCTATGTCTAATTTTTCAGTGAACAGGACTCATCTCTTCTTAACCTTGGATAAGCCTCACCGACTCTGTGTCCCCTGCACATACTTAAATGTAAAGGGGCAGATTTATGTTAACTGGCACATCCCCAGGCATGCACCAGTTAACGTGCACCGCTGCTCTGCCACCCATGGTGTGCCTCATTTACAATCAGATAGGAGAAAGCTGCGTCAAAACCCTGCGCCTGCTTGAAGCAGGCATAGGTCTTGACGCAACATTGTGGAGATGGGGCACCCCTGAGCCTTGCTGGAGCTGCATTGCACTTGCGATACAACTCCAGCAATGCGCCACCTTTACGGCACAGATGCATCACGCATCTGTGCCATTTTTGCCCCATGCTGCGCCGCATTGTAAATGCAGCACACCATGGGTGGCGGAACAGCGGCGCAGGATGACTGGCACATCCCTGGTGATGCGCCAGTCATCATAAATCTATCCCTAAGCTTCTTATCTTGTTAGAGATAAACTGCCATATGTATCATCAAAATATTTTGCATTTCCTAAATAGCGAATTTTAAGGAATAAATAGCGATTCTTTACCATTCCTAATTTGCGATGACCAAATTGCTAATTGCAAATTACCCATTCATTTCCATGGGCCAGGAGGCCCATAGGAATGAAGGTGCAATTTGCGATTAGCAATTAGCTCATCGCAAATTAGGAATTTTTCCAAGGGTGCAGGGGTGTCTCAAGAACACCCTGCTGCACCCCTCAAAAAGAAATTTGGGGGCATATGGCGCACATACATGCCCTAAGGGCATGTATGGGCATCATATGGCACCTTTTGTTTTTTGGAAAAAAAGCTTTTTGAAAAGAATTCGCAAATTACCACCAACTAGAAGTTGGTGGTAATTTGCAAATCCTTAATGGCATTTTTTGCATATTTTTTGTTTGATACATTGCATTTAAGGAATCGCAAAATTTGCAAATCCTTAAGTGCAATCGCAAAATAAGGAATAGCAAATTTTGCTATTCCTTATTTTGCATCAAACTTGTTTGATACATACCATTTGTCTAATTAGCATTCGCAAAGGCCGAAATGCGCAGAATTTGGCCTTTGCGAATGCTAATTAGCTTGATACAAATGGCCCCAAGTGAGGCCTGTCTTGCAACATGGTGCATCTTTTGCATCACTGCTGCATCGGTTTCATGTGACACGTTTTTTTTACACCATGACACATCTGCCTAAATGCATCAATTTGTAATTTTGTCGCCTCATAGCAAATCTTTTGCACCGCCGCTGCATCAGAAAAGTGACGCACAGTGGCGCAAAAGAGGCATACACCTATCATAAATCTGTCCCTAGCATTTTAAATGATTAATTCAGGATGACGATAAGGTGTGGCCTATCCAGAGGTTTGTTTAAGGTGAGACCTACTCAGGATTGCAGATTAAAGTTACGCTTGATGAAGAATACAGAGGAGATAATACATGTAAAGGCCTACCAATGAAGTAAGTGATGTCCACTTCATTGCGCCAGTCATCATAAATCTATCCCTAAGCTTCTTATCTTGTTAGAGATGAACCGCCATATGTATCATCAAACTATTTTGCATTTCCTAAATAGCGAATTTTAATGAATAAATAGCGATTCTTTACCATTCCTAATTTGCGATGAGCAAATTGCTAATTGCAAATTACCCATTCATTTCCATGGGCCAGGAGGCCCATAGGAATGAAGGTGCAATTTGCGATTAGCAATTAGCTCATCGCAAATTAGGAATTTTTCCAAGGGTGCAGGGGTGTCTCAAGAACACCCTGCTGCACCCCTGAAAAAGAAATTTGGGGGCATATGGCGCACATACATGCCCTAAGGGCATGTATGGGCGTCATATGGCACCTTTTGTTTTTTGGAAAAAAAACTTTTTGAAAAGAATTCGCAAATTACCACCAACTAGAAGTTGGTGGTAATTTGCAAATCCTTAATGGCATTTTTTGCATATTTTTTGTTTGATACATTGCATTTAAGGAATCGCAAAATTTGCAAATCCTTCAGTGCAATCGCAAAATAAGGAATAGCAAATTTTGCTATTCCTTATTTTGCATCAAACTTGTTTGATACATGCCATTTGTCTAATTAGCATTCGCAAAGGCCGAAATTCGCAGAATTTCGGCCTTTGCGAATGCTAATTAGCTTGATACATATGGCCCCAAGTGAGGCCTGTCTTGCAACATGGTGCATCTTTTGCATCACTGCTGCATCGGTTTCATGTGGCACGGTTTTTTTACACCATGACACATCTGCCTAAATGCATCAATTTGTAATTTTGTCGCCTCATAGCAAATCTTTTGCACCGCCGCTGCATCAGAAAAGTGACGCACAGTGGCGCAAAAGAGGCCTACACCTATCATAAATCTGTCCCTAGCATTTTAAATGATTAATTCAGGATGACGATAAGGTGTGGCCTATCCAGAGGTTTGTTTAAGGTGAGGCCTACTCAGGATTGCAGATCAAAGTTACGCTTGATGAAGAATACAGAGGAGATAATACATGTAAAGGCCTACCAATGAAGTAAGTTATGTCCACTTCATTGTGCCAGTCATCATAAATCTATCCCTATGCTTCTTATCTTGTTATAGATGAACTGCCATATGTATCATCAAACTATTTTGCATTTCCTAAATAGCGAATTTTAAGGAATAAATAGCGATTCTTTACCATTCCTAATTTGCGATGAGCAAATTGCTAATTGCAAATTACTCATTCATTTCCATGGGCCAGGAGGCCCATAGGAATGAAGGTGCAATTTGCGATTAGCAATTAGCTCATTGCAAATTAGGAATTTTTCCAAGGGTTCATGGGTGTCTCAAGAACACCCTGCTGCACCCCTGAAAAAGAAATTTGGGGGCATATGGCGCACATACATGCCCTAAGGGCATGTATGGGCGTCATATGGCACCTTTTGTTTTTTGGAAAAAAAGCTTTTTGAAAAGAATTCGCAAATTACCACCAACTAGAAGTTGGAGGTAATTTGCAAATCCTTAATGGCATTTTTTGCATATTTTTTGTTTGATACATTGCATTTAAGAAATCACAAAATTTGCAAATCCTTCAGTGCAATCGCAAAATAAGGAATAGCAAATTTTGCTATTCCTTATTTTGCATCAAACTTGTTTGATACATACCATTTGTCTAATTAGCATTCGCAAAGGCCGAAATTCACAGAATTTCGGCCTTTGCAAATGCTAATTAGCTTGATACATATGGCCCCAAGTGAGGCCTGTCTTGCAACATGGTGCATCTTTTGCATCACTGCTGCATCAGTTTCATGTGGCACGGTGTTTTTTACACCATGACACATCTGCCTAAATGCATCAATTTGTAATTTTGTCGCCTCCTAGCAAATCTTTTGCACCGCCGCTGCATCACAAAAGTGACGCACAGTGGCGCAAAAGAGGCATACACCTATCATAAATCTGTCCCTAGCATTTTAAATGATTAATTCAGGATGACGATAAGGTGTGGCCTATCCAGAGGTTTGTTTAAGGTGAGGCCTACTCAGGATTGCAGATGAAAGTTACGCTTGATGAAGAATACAGAGGAGATAATACATGTAAAGGTCTACCAATGAAGTAAGTGATGTCCACTTCATTGCGCCAGTCATCATAAATGTATCCCTAAGCTTCTTATCTTGTTAGAGATGAACCGCCATATGTATCATCAAACTATTTTGCATTTCCTAAATAGCGAATTTTAAGGAATAAATAGCGATTCTTTACCATTCCTAATTTGCGATGAGCAAATTGCTAATTGCAAATTACCCATTCATTTCCAGGAGGCCCATAGGAATGAAGGTGCAATTTGCGATTAGCAATTAGCTCATCGCAAATTAGGAATTTTTCCAAAGGTGCAGGGGTGTCTCAAGAACACCCTGCTGCACCCCTGAAAAAGAAATTTGGGGGCATATGGCGCACATAAATTTTAACAACATTCCTTTACCTCAAAAACGATTTTCAAGTCATAATTTGAAAACACTGCCCACGGGGAAATGACTTAAAATGTCCTTAAGACACATGAAAGTGTTTTTTTAAAGCCTTTGCAACTTTTTTGGGTCACTTTTAACATGGCTATGTAACTCAAACAGTCAAAATCTAAATTTACCATGCACAGGTGGGACCATATTTACAAGGAATGTGCTCCACGGGGAAAGGTCTTTTAATGTAATATGGGAAAAATGACATCAGAGACACTGAAATGCCTTATAAAGAAGCATACACCATTATGTCCTTGTCATAAATTTAAAAAACATTCCTTTTCCCCAAAAACGATTTTCAAATCATAATTTGAAAACACTGCACATGGGGAAATGACTTAAAATGTCCTTAAGACACATGAAAGCGTTTTTTGATTGCCTTTCCAGCATGTTTGTGTCACTTTTAACATGGCTATGTAACACAAACATTCAAAATCTAAATTTGCCATGCACAGGTGGGAGCATATTTACAAGGAATTTGCTCCACAGGGAAAGGTCTTACATTAAAATGGGAAAAATAACATCAGAGACACTCAATTGCCTTATAAAGAAGCATACACCATTATGTCCTTGTCATAAATATTAAAACCATTCCTTTTCCCCAAAAACGATTTTCAAATCATAATTTGAAAACACTCTACATGGGGAAATGACTTAAAATGTCCTTAAGACACATGAAAGCGTTTTTTGATTGCCTTTGCAGCATGTTTGTGTCACTTTTAAGATGGCTATGTAACGCAAACATTCAAAATCTAAATTTGCCATGCACAGGTGGGAGCATATTTACAAGCAATTTGCTCCACAGGGAAAGGTCTTACATTAAAATGGGAAAAATAACATCAGAGACACTCAATTGCCTTATAAAGAAGCATACACCATTATGTCCTTGTCATAAATATTAAAACCATTCCTTTTCCTCAAAAACGATTTTCAAGTCATAATTTGAAAACACTCCACAGCTCCTATGCACAAAAAAACCCTGTCAGTACTAATACTTTTTTTTTTTTTTTTTTTATTAAACATTTTTATTAGTTGCGATCAGGACAGAGACATGACAGTGACAGCATCTGCAATCCAGTACAACAATAAACGTGGTACATACAGTACAGAGGTATCAACTTCCCAAATGATAATAAAACACAGGCATATAATTCCATGTACAGCAGCGGGAGGCCAACATTCTAGGATCCCTCCCCCCCTCCAAAGACCGGGGCGTGATAAGGAAAGCAGCATCCTCCCCTCCCAGTTCAGTCGGGCAGGCAGGCATGTAGGGCCGGCATCACCGGAGTCCCCCAACCCGAGCTTGTCTACGCACCGACCAGGTAGCTGGCCGCATTATCATGTGTATCAGTGTATCATACGTACACCAGGCGTATGTGTCTTCGCTGAGGAACTCATCTAAGGTCAAATGTATGGATTATCAGGATGCAGTATAGTGTGAAGCAGTGCATAGTGCCCCCCTTCCCTGGTATCATCTGGAGCGTCGTGTATGCGTAATACCCAGTGTGTCTGTCCGTCATCCCCACCCCAAGTGGAGAAAGAGTGAGAGAGGCCCCTCCCTGAAGCAATATCACATGGTCCTCCGAATTTCCCAGTTTCTCCAACAGCAAGATTTTGGTGGGTGTTCCCCAGACATGTCCTCTCACCTAAATCCAGGCGGTGTGAAGCACCACCCGTCACGTGTAAAGTAGCATGTTGAATGCAATGTAAAGCACCTATGCGCTCACGGGCCCGGGACCGGTTCGTCATCCCCAGAGGAGTCGCTATGTGTCGCCTGAGATAGCCAGTACACCTGCAGGGGGGACCAAAAGTCACGAGGAGCGCACCTGGCAGGCAACAGTTCTGCATAAACGCCATGTTGGTCCTGGCAGTATGTGATGTGTCAAGCCAGTCCTTAAATTTTGGTGCTCTCCCCCTTCCCCATCTGCAAGCTATTCTCCGCTTAGCAAGGAGTAGCGCAAGGTCGACAAATTTGCGAACTGACTTGGGCAAATTTTTGGTGTACCCTAGCAACATCACTACCGGCTCCATGGGTAGGGGGCCAGCGATCATTATCTGGAGCGCAGAATGTACCTGCTCCCAATACAATTGTACGGCTCCACATTCCCAGGCCAGATGGAGGAAATCCGCGCCAGCCGCCCGGCATCTAGCGCACCTATCATCCTCTGCGAGGTGAAACCGCAGTTTCCTGACGGGGGTATAATAGTATCGTTGCACAAACTTATAATGAATTATTTTCAGACGACAGCTGGAGGAGACTCTAGCCGTGATCGAGCAGCAATAATTCCACTGCTCGTCTGTGAGTGCGGTTGGTAGGTCAGCGTCCCAGTTAGTCCGAGCTTTCGGCAGAACCGCTGGGCGCTGCTCACGCAAGGCGGCATACAGTTTGGACACCAAGTGCTTGCCATCCGACACGAGCATGACATGCAATGGCAATACCGTCCCCGGTTCCTCCGGGAAGGTGGGGAGAATGTCTCGCATACCCTGCCGGAGTCTGATATAGTAGAACACTTCCATGGGCGTCGGGGGCGTAGTCCGGAATATCTGTTCCTTGGTACGGAACATTCCAGCCAGAAATAAGTCACCCCACGTGTGAAGGTGTACGCGATTGCACATGGACCGAAATCCGTTTTCCGTTAGGAGGGAAAGTTTTGGGTGGTATGCAAGGGGCATCGCCGGGGAATAAAGCATGGGAGCGTTCAGCAGTTTAGTTACTCTCCGCCAAGCATCGACAGTACATGTAACTGTGGTAGCAGGCGTTTCAACATCCCCAATCAGTCCCATCAGCATGCCCTTAAGCGGGATCGGGTGTACGATCCAGGCCTCAGCAGCGACCTGTGGCATAAAGGGAGCGGGGTTAACCCAGTGATACGAATGCTGAGCCTGAGCACTAAGGTAGTACATTTCCATGTCAGGCACATCGAATCCTCCCCTATCATATGGCTGCGTCAAGACTTTCCAGCTAAGGCGTGGTTGCTTACCACCCCAGAAAAGGCGAAGCAGCTCAGTTCTAAGCCGTTTGAAAAAATAGGCCCCCGGGAAGTATGGAATGTTTTGGAATAGGTATAAGAACCGTGGGAGGACGACCATCTTGATCAGGGAGGCTCTCCCTGCCATCGAGAGCGGCAGGGCCCGCCAGCGGGTTACGTTATCAGCCAACTGCGAGATAGCCACCCCATAATTGGATCGGATTATGTCGTCTTTATTGAGCGTCACTTCTATGCCCAAGTACCTTAAGTCAGAACCGCACCATTCCAGGGGGTAATCCAACGGAAACTGGACAACCGATGCCGTGAGGGGGAAGAATTGCGACTTCTTCCAGTTAATGTGTACCCCGGATATGCCGCCGAACGCCACGAATTCCCTCAGGAGCGGATTAAGATGATCTTGTGGGTGACGCACATACAGAGTGACGTCATCTGCATAGAGAGAAATACCAATCTGACGCTGCTGACAGTTAAAGGCACTAGCCTTGTGCAACTGACGTATTCTACAAGCCAGCGGCTCTATTGCCAGGGCAAACAGCAGAGGCGACAGGGGGCATCCCTGCCTAGTCCCTCTCGTGATCGGCATCTGTGCCGAAAGCACTCCATTGATGACGACCCTCGCGACCGGTAAGGTGTAGAGCAGTTTCACCCAGGCTATAAAGATCCGAGGGAAGCCCATCCGGTCCAGAATTGCCAGCAGATACCCCCACTCCACCGAATCAAACGCCTTGGTGGCGTCCAGAAACACTGCAGCGATCGGCAAGTCGGGCGAGATGGTGGGTATCAGGGAGAACAGCGTACGCAAGTTATGGGAAGTAGCTCTCCCCGGGACAAAGCCAGACTGATCCGGCAACACCAGAGTAGTCATAAGTAGGGACAGCCTAGTCGCTAGCACTTTCGCGAGGATCTTCGCGTCGCAGTTGAGCAGCGACAGGGGTCGATAGGCATCAGTGTCCTTCGGATCCTTCCCTGGTTTCAAAAGCGACGTGATCGCTACCTCCCTCATGGAGCCCGGCAGTATCCCAACCTCAAGCGAGTCCTCAAAGACCTCCTTCAGGACAGGTGCCATGATGTCGATGTAGCACTTATAGAATTCGGCCGGTAGACCGTCCAATCCCGCCGCTTTGCCATTGCTAAGGGACATAATTGCCTCCCTGATCTCGTCCAGTTCGAACGGGCATCCTAAGAACTGTGCCCTGTTGCTGTCGCTGAGCCAGCAAAGTGCGATGTCGTCCAGGAAAGTACCGAACTCCACATCGCCCACCTGCTGAGAGGAGTACAGCCGCTGATAATGTTGTAGGAAAGTATTTCGAATTCCATTAGAATCCTGGTGAGTCCTGCCCTCCCCGTCTGAGATTTCCAGGATATGGGTAGCGAAGCGCTGGTGCCTCGTGAGCGCCGCCAGCACCTTACCCGGCCGGTCTCCCTCACAATAGCGCCTAGCCGTCCAATATTTGCCCCGAAATTTCAATTCCCTGGCTGCTTCTTCCTCATATGCCAATAATTTAGTCCTGAATGCCCCCGCTAGGTCAGGGGAGGGATTTCCGACCATCTCAGCCTCCAGTGCCTTAAGCTCCGATTCAAGGTTAGTTAATGTGCGCACTATGTCCCGCAGTATCCCGCAGCTCTTAGAGATCGTGAACCCCCTCACTGTCACCTTAAAGGCTTCCCAGATTGTTTCGACCTTGTCGACTGATCCTTTGTTCCTAGGGAAGAAGGCTTCGATCTCCTCGCCCAGTTCATGACGAAAGACAGGATCCAGCAAGGCTGAAGGAGGAAACCGCCATGGCGGTCTCACCCTAGCATACCCCGGCATCTCCAAGACAGACAGTACAGGACAATGGTCTGAGTAGGTGCGAGGCAGATGGTTCACCCGAACAACACCCCCAGCAAGGCCTCTCGAGACAAAGCAGTAGTCGATTCGTGCCCATGAGCGTGTATGCGCTGTGAAATGGGTACCCTCCCTAATCGTCGGATGTGTGTGCCTCCAGCTATCTACGAGTCCAGCCTCTGCGATTATACCCTGGAGGGCATCCCTGGCGTTCGTGTTGTATTGTGCACTACCGTCCGATCTATCTACCATAGGACATAACGACAAATTGAAATCCCCCCCCCAGACAATGTGCGTGACTTCAGTTTCCAACACATGACCCCACAGCGACAAAAAGAAACCAGGAGTGTCAACATTAGGCGCGTAACAATTCACAAGCATTACCACATCGGTGCCCAACCGCCCCCAAAGGATGACGTACCTCCCTTCCCTATCCGCCCGCACCCCCAACTTTAGAAACGGGAGTTGTTTATTGATTAAAATAACAGTCCCTCTAGAGTACGTGGAATAAGAAGAAAACTCTCTCACACTCGCCCATCTGCTTGCAAACTTGGGGACACTATTGGGGCTAAGGTGGGTTTCTTGGAGCATCGCTATCTGTACATGGTGCCTATCCAAATATGCAATCACATTCCTGCATTTACGGGGGTCATTAAGGCCACGGACATTCCAAGACATTATTGAGACAGTTGTCAAAGCATTATCACCCACGGTTATCTCCGCATCCCTGAAAGAAGCCATCGGTCAACGCTCCAGCCCTCAGTCTGAATGTACCAAGTGCCGAACTGCCCACTGTCCAGAACATCCTCTCCATACAACCAGTCATGCTGTCATACATACAAACTCCAGTACCTGCACACATGTCATGAGCGCCAACCGCAACAACAATTACACTTTCAACAACTAGCAACCCAGCAGCCAAACCCCTCCCCACCCTCCATGCACAACCTCCAAACCCCCATTCTCCCGCTCCACCCCCCACCCACTGAAGCAACCCAATCTTGCCAGTACCACGGCCCTCCCCCCCACCCCGAGCCCAACAAACAAGAACAGTAGAAAAACCATGTGGGGAATCCCCTCCTAGTGACACCAGAGGAATGCACCCAAACACCCCACCACTCTCCTCTCGCCCCGCATGTGCCATACGAAGAAGAGAGAGAAGGCGGGGCGGTGCCCGGCCTGTAGTAGTCCTGCAGGCTAAACCCAGACAACCAGTCAGCGACTCTCATCACCACCCTCCATGTAAGAAAAGTTACCAATAAGTTCAGGAGGACTGTCCAAGGCGCAACCGCTGCATACATCAGGTCCTGCTCCACCATCGGGTTGCCCCGACCAAGATCAACTCCAGCATAGGGGCAAAGTATACGAAAGCAGATGGTGCTCAACAGCAGGCCACAATGCAGCAAATCAGTCATCAACGTCTCTGCAGGCAGGGCCGGGTCTCCCCGACGGTGACAGGCAACAAGAGTCCATCCGACGTTCCATCACATGGAGTCAGTAAGCAAATGTTCACGATGGCGCATTCAAGATTCCTCGTGCTCAGCAGGGAGCACGTCTGCCTCATCCTCTCCCTCGTTCCGCCTGTCCCTCCTGGCATTGCGAAGCTTCCGAACATAGTCCTCAGCCTGCTGCGGGTTCGTAAAAAAATTTTGTTTGCCCTGATGGGTCACTCTGAGACGCGCTGGGTACAGGAGCGCGTAGTCCACTTGCATGTCCCTCAGCTTCTTTTTCACGTCCAAGAATTTCCTCCGTTGGTCCTGCACCATAGGCGTAAAGTCCGGGTACAAGGAGAACTGCACACCATCGCATGTCAGGTTCCGGTTCGTACGGGCTGCGCGTAGTGCTGCGTCACGGTCACGGTAGTTAAGCAGCCGGGCGATGATGGGCCTCGGCTGCGCCCCTGGTTTGGGAACCGGACCCAGGGAGCGATGCGCCCGCCCGACAATAAATTGACTGGAGAAGGCCTCCTTGCCCACTGCCGTGATGAGAATGCGCTCTACGTAGTCCTCCATGCGCCCAGTGTTGGTGGACTCCGGAACCCCCGTGACGCGGATGTTATTGCGCCTGCTCCTCGCCTCCAACTCCTCGTTCTTCGCCGCTATCACCCTCAGGATATTGTCCATTCTAGATAGGCGCGCGTCGTGGGCAGTGGCCGTGTCCTCCGATGTTGAGATGCGCCGTTCCGCTTCCGTCAAGCGCTCCTCGTGGACCTCTATTTTCTGCGCAATGCCATCCATTCTGGATGATAAGCGGTCCACCTTATCCACTATCGTGGCGAAGCCCTGCCGCATTTCCTCCATCATCAGTCTCAGCTCCGGGGCCAAGGGAGTAGAGGGGGGGTCAGTGCCTGACGGTCCTGGGGCACCACTAGCCCCCGCCATGTTGCGCAGAGGTTTTTTGGCGGTCGGAGGGTCGAAAGAGAGCTTGGGCTGCTTATTGTCATTCTTGCCCATCTCGCCTTTGCTGTGAGCGTCCACTAAGTCCGGCGAGTGGCGTAAGTGTCTGCGTCCACCGGCCCCGGCAGAGCCTGCGCGTCCCGATGGCCCTTCGCGCAGTGGTCCCGCCTGAGGCGGTAGTGCCTCCTCGAGGATGCAGGCCAGTAGTGACGAGTGGAGTCCACGCTCCGCAGAGCCCCCGCTCCGGTGAAGCAGCCGTGGGTAAGATGGTGAGGCACCGTATCAAGCGACGTAGCTCAGAGCCCAGGGGATGGCAGCGGGGGGTAAAGGCAGGCCACCAGGCGCAGGAGGAGGGTCAGCGCGCCACCCGCGGGACCAAGGAGACACAAGCCGGCAAATGTCTATGTCCTCCGGGAGGCCCCAGTCGATCCACAGGACTCCCCCCCCAGATGCAGGCAGATCACAGCAGGATTCCGGGGCAGCTGCAGGGGCCACGCGATGCAGGGCTGGGTAGATGTCCGACCCCCCTAGCAGGCCCAGTCGGGCGACGCGCTGAGTACTGGTGACCTCGGCGGCCCACCAGCGCAGCGCTCAGTATCCTAGTACTCCGCAGTGGCCCCAGAGGGGGAGAGACTCACCTCCGTCGCACCCTGATAGGCCTCCAGCAGGTCTTTCCTCGATCGATTCGAGCCCCGCAGCACCGGGGCCTAGCCCCCTCGTGGGAAGCCGCGGCCTAGCGTGGTCCGGCGTCCAGGTGCCCCGGCAGCTCTCTCCAGCGGCTCTCCCCGGTCAAAGCAAACAGCCGCGCGGTTCCGGCCTCCGACCTCGGATTTCTCCCAAAATTGGACAGGACCCGTGGAAGAAGTAGGTTCACCAGCGCTGCAAATCCTGGGCTGTCACTCGCAGGATTAAAGGATAAATTTAGGATGTTACTGGCCAGGCAGCCAGAGCCTCACTGAAGTGCGGCCATTAGCTAGTGCGCCCTCTAGCGCCCCTGTCAGTACTAATACTTCACATTTTCTCCAATTACAATTTCTCAAAGAAACAAAATCTATTTGTAAAACACTTGAGACAAAGCAAGATTTGAAAAACACAACTTTCTTCATAATTTTCTCCTTAAAGCACACTATTCTCTATCTAAATTAAAGAAATCTTTTCTCACCTTAGCAAATACTTTGAGTTTCAAAACAGTCTCAGAAACACACCAATTTGTCTTCAGCAGAGCAAAAGGTATGCACTCCAGAGTCTGCAGCTATCAAAAGCACAGAAATGCTGTAATTCTTCACACATATCTCTCATGTCACCCAATCAAAACTCTTCCCTCACTTTTTTTCAAATCAAAACCCTTCCCCCCTCTGCCCTCTCTGCCTTTTTTTGCATAGCAACCACCTCTTGGAAGACCTCTGGTGTTTGCAAGTTCACACAACAATGTTGCAATTGAACTCTGAACTCTCAGTGCACCTCATATCCAGTGCATTCTTTCATTTAATGATTTTTTCTTTACCACTCAAAATACATCTTTCAAAGAACTCATCCATGCACCCTAACTTTCTGTTTTCAGCAATCAAAATCCACCAATCACTGTTACTGCTTCATTAACACAGAAACTCCACAGTTTTTTTCATTTTAAACTCTTATTTTTTCAACTGCCATTTCATTGCCACACTTCATCTGACTGCAGGAGAACCTTCTCTCACCATGTTTTCTCTCTGGATTGTTGGACATTGTTACATCTATTGGGCTCAGAGGTATGCTGAGAACAGGAATTTACCTAACCTCAATTTACAAGATGTGGAAATTAAGTGGTTTGGCCACAGAGGATTAAAATGTCACCAATTGATACCATTGGTGAAAACCTTTATGCATTTGCCAAAACCTGACCTGTTAATTGTGCACGGTGGAGGTAATGATTTGGGCACTTTGACTGGGGTAGGTCTGGAAATGCTTTTAAAGGACACCTTTGAGCAATTGATGGCACTTTTTCCTCAGACTGCCTCGGTATATTCAAATATATGCCAAAGACAGAAATGGAGGTGGTCAAACCAATTTTGTCCACAAATTGAGAAGTCGAGGAAGCATGTAAACAAATCTGTTTCAGCTTACATGAGAGACCATGGAATGGGCTCCGTGTACAACAATAACTTGCGTTACTACATGCAAGATATCTACAGAGGAGATGGAGTTCACTTCTCAGATGAGGGCAACAGAATTTTCATTCTGAATTTAAGACTGTGCATTGGTACCTACTTATAAGTACCTAAATGTACCATAAACCCAAAAGCTCTTCTCAGAGCTACCCTACATCTGATCACTCACAATTATTATTTTACTCTAACTTTTTTCACTAATTTTCAACAAAGTACGCTCCCCGGGGCGCTACCCGGTACGCAAACCGGAAGCTAACCTCGCGAAATTTTAAAAAAAAATGTTTTTTTCGCACATATAAGCCTCCTCAGCCACCCTCAGAAAACCTAGGGGGTCAAGATAAGTCTACCGTGCCCCCTTTTACCCATTCTGAACATTATTTGCCCTCCATCTTGTATCTTAAGTCGACCGAAACACAAAATGGTGGACTCCCGTAACGCTTAAGGTTCGCGTACCGGGGCGCTCGCCAGTTCGCGTACGGGGGCGCTCCCCGGGAAGCGCACCATCAAAAAGGTGGGAAAGTAATTTACAGAAAAACGACTGGAGACACTCTCACCTAATATAGATTAGCTCATACTACATACCAATCCCTACCATTTTCACAAATTTGGTTGGAATTCCATTTAGCCATTTAGCCTGTAGACCTCTCTAAATACCCTGAGGTAAATTACTTCACAAAACACATCTGAAGTGTTGGAATTGACAACCAATTAAAATGTTACTTTCATTTTCTACTTTTTTTACCTAACATTTGATTGGTTATGTACCTGAATATATATAAAAAAAGAGAGAGAAACACAGCCATTTTGACTACTACTTCCTGAAGTACATTGCAAGTGCATTTTCACTGACAACTTAAACTTGTTTTTAAAAGGTAAGATGTTATTTTATAAATTTGAAAGGAGAACTATGTTATGCACTTTAAATTAATTTGGGAAAACATTTTCAGATAGTTATATACTGTCCCTCTGTAAGAGTTAGACATTGAGAAAGGCTTGTTTATTATAATTATGGATAGATTTAGGTTTCTGTGCTATAATTATGAATTTACTTAGACTTCTTCACAGGCACTTTTTAATAGTACTACTTCACGCCTGAAACCATACAGTGCCCATAGATAACTTCTCTGTTATAAACTCACAAGTACCTGTCTGAACTCAAACCCAACAGTGCCCTATCTCTACTGATATATTTATTTTTTATGCAAATTACAGCAAGAAAGAAAGAGATATATCGAGAGAAAAAACTGCGACAAGTGGAATCTAAATTCATCATTAACCTGAGGACCCTGCACCCGAATGGGTTAAATCAATCGGAGGAATTATATGTGCACCTTTGAACTGTCATAAAAACTATTTGTGCAAGAACAACAAGTATGAGTAGACAGCCTATTGGAAGGCATTACAAATAACGGTAGTTGGCCTATTGGAAGGCAATTGACTAAAATGCATTTAATTTTGGATATTTCTATTATTTATTAATTGAGATGCACCCTTTCAGAAATAGTATTTTTGTCAAAAGTGAGAAAAAAACTACAAGAACCACAATTCTTAGCATACCATGTGACAGGAAACACAGTTTTTTTGAAAAAAATGTTTGTGGTTAAATGTTTGTGGGTGGGGCAAACCCGGTGATCGTGAGCAAGGTGGAGTGACACCGAAACGCGTAGATCTCTGTGCCTGTTGCCCTTGAAAATGATAATAAAAAGGATTGCTGTTTAAATCCCAAAGTTGGCTGTGCGACCCGTTTTTCCCAGCTGGGAGAAAGTTTTGAGGATATATATATATATATATATATATATATATATATATATATATATATATATATATGAAGGAGGCGAACCTTAATGCGAAGTCAGAAACGCTGCAACCTTCTCCAACTCGTGGAAATACAGCCACCACGGACTCCAAATGCTCAAAGCAAAAATGTCTTTATTTGCAAAATACAGGCAAACTCACTCATATATATATATATATATATATATATTACCTACTGGCGGTCGCCAGTAGGTATATATAGTTAGGATTTTTTCTCTATGGGTTTTTTGAAAATTCTATGTCTAATAACTTTGGCGTTTGTGGACGGAATTGGCTGAAATTTTCAGGAAAATGGCACATTTTGTTTCTGAGCAGCCCTTGAAAATTTGGGGGGGGGTTCGTCCAGTGGGGGCCGAGAAAAAAGGGGGGTCCCAAAACGTGTTTTTAACATTGAGTTTTCCATAGGGCGGTTGGCCTCACTTTTAGCCCGAACGGCTGAATGGATTTGCACGAAACTTGGCAAAATTGTAGGGACTGGTAGCCCGATGTGCCTTTTGTAGGTCTCAATATATGTGCTCCAGTGGATTTTGAGAAATTAACGTTTAAAAAAAGATATATATCTGTAACAGCGGACCGGGCAGCGCACTGGTTCGCGGACTTTTCGCGCAACGGAGCTTTGTGAAGCGAAGCTGATTGGTTCTCCGGCGTCTGTCAACATTCCAAACAGTCCGTAGCGGCCGCCATCTTGTCTCTCGGTAGGATCGAGAGACAAGAGGAGGCCGAAGCGAAGGGGCAAATGACCATAAGGGGGCATAGTACATTGTCGCTCACCCCCTAGGTTTGATGTGGAGGTTTTAAAAGGGCCCCGGGGGGCAAAAAAAAATAAAAATAATAATAATCGAACAGCTGAATGGATTTGCACGAAACTTGGCAAAATTGTAGGGACTGGTAGCCCGATGTGCCTTTGCTAGATCTCAATATATGTGCTCCAGTGGATTTTGAGAAATTAACGTTCAAAAAAAGGTATATATCTGTAACAGCGCACCGCTTCGCGTACTTTTCGCGTTACGGAGCTTTGCGAAGCGAAGCTGATTGGCTCTCCGGTGTCTGTAAACATTCCAAACAGTCCGTAGCGGCCGCCATCTTGTCTCTCGGTAGGATCGAACAGCTGAATGGATTTGCACGAAACTTGGCAAAATTGTAGGGACTGGTAGCCCGATGTGCCTTTGCTAGGTCTCAATATATGTGCTTCAGTGCATTTTGAGAAATTAACGTTCAGAAACAAGATATATATCTGTAACAGCGCTCCGCTTCGCGGAGATAAAATTATATGTGTATTACCTAGCTGTTGCTAACACCAGTTAGCGACGGCTAGTAGAAGATAGCGACCATCTTGGGCCCCACTTTGCATGTGAGTGATATTTATCACTAATGACATGCAAAGTGGGCATGCCAAGATGTTAGCGACTGGAAACAGTCGCTAACATCGCTATCTCCTATTATCAACTTTTGGAAATATTCGAGATAAGGGCGAATATCTCTAAAAGCTACCACCTGCCCTGAGCAGTTCTTAGCCATGTTATCCAATGGGAGGTGGATAACATGGCTAAGAGCATTAGCTCGGTAATGCATGAATATCGCTGAGTTTTCAGCGATATTAATGCATTGCGGTCGTTTTTTATCGTATTTCCGATAAACCTTGATAATAGCAAGGTTTATCTGCGATAATTTCTGACGGTAAAAAAATCGTTGCTAAGCATCGTTAGGGATAAATATCGCTTAACTTTGGTAATATGCCCCAACGTCTGTTAACGTTCGATTCGAAGGAAATCAGGAAGTGTTGAAAAACATTGTCTGCGCCATCTTGTCTTTTTTCAAATGCCACACTTTTGTCGTGCACGGCAGCCATTTTAGATGCCTTGACCAGACCCACTCTGTGCACGCTGTCGATCCTTAGCATGGCTCCCCACCCTCGCAAACATCTCCCCCAGGCAGTGGTCACCCCCGCTCTCTGTCTTATGCATGGGTAATAAACCTCCCCCATCTGCGCTGCTGTTCCCTGAGAATCACACCCTGTGCCCGCCCGACACCTCCCTTTCGCCCTATTCACTACCGCACCCTCTGACACTCCTTTTCCTCTGTGTCCGATTGTCCAGGCTGGTCCTAGGGTATCAGCTAGCCCTGCAGATGTAGTTTATGGCCACAGCTGTAAAGAATCACCCCTCTTCAAAGGAGTTATAGTAGATCAAGGCCCACACTCGATGAGATTCGTCACAGCAGAAGCGTTGCTATTATCTGAAAACCATCCTGTATTGTGATTGGGGAGGGGACCGAGCCTGAAGCGAAAGATTCCAGGGATGACTGTTTGTACATCAAAGTTTTTACAATTATGTGTCACATTAAAAATATATAGCACTCCGACAAAGTAGTAAGATTATAAAACTTTAATAATTTATAAATATATACAAGAAAACAAAAATAGTAATAACATATAAACATTTTTAGGGAAAAACAACGAAGTAGCGGTCGGCTGTGCGAATAGTCCCAACGCAGCACAACGTCCAGATTTCCGGCGTGGGGCGTCGCGGGGGGTGGGTCATCAGTAGCAAACTGTTGTGCGAATAGTTCCAAGGCAGCAGAACGCGTTGAAATCTAGATGACACGAAAGTGATGTCTAGTAAGTTGCCACCCAGCAAATAACGGCATGGGGCGTCGCGGGGGGTGGGTCATCAGTAGCAAACTGTTGCGCGAATAGTTCCAAGGCAGCAGAACGATGGCACCAAGGTGATGTCCAGTAAGTTGCCGCATTGGTTTTGGTATCGTACAATGCTGCTCCGAATAACGGCGTGGAGCGCCCCGGGGGAGGCGGCGTGAACGGGCCTCTCCAGGTGGAGTGTCATCTGTTGTAGTGGGGCGCCCCTTTACCGTTTCAGTTGCCATTCCGTCCGCTTTTGGTCCACTGTGTCAAAAGCCGCAATTCAGCTGAGTTGCGTCCACTCTTGCGGTGCAGCGATAGGCGGCTGTCACAGGACTCTCAAAATGGCGGCAGGCTGTTTCCTTTTTGGGCCTGGTCCACTGAAATGGCCCTGGGACACCTTGGAAATCGGACGCTTGTCTGCTAGGTCTTGGACCTCATTCTCGAAAGCGTCCCCTCCGCCTTGAGAATTCATCAAAAGTTTTGGGGGCCCCGACTCCTGCAGGCTTCTGGTGGGGAGCGGCTGCCATGATTGCTCGCGGAATGACCACGACTGAGCTACGAGATGGTGGTGCTTTCATGCTGACGCCAGCTTCAGTCTGAAACATCCAGAAACAAGGTGGGGCTTTCATCGTTTGGGGAAAAAAATAAGTTTTCATCCTATGAAAAGTGTTGTTTTTAGGTCACATGATCAAGCCTTCCATCATTAGGAAACCAAAAGTAAAATGAACCAATGAAAAGTTTTATAAACAAGTCACATGACCTGTTATGCGGCATAGGGTGTAAAATTAGGAGAAAATACGTTGGCACGTGAGGCGGCGTCAGTAGCGGACCGATGTGCGAATAGGCCGAAGGCAACACAACGCGCCAAGATCTGGATGGCACCGAGGTGGTGTCCAGCAAGTTGCAGCACTGGTGTGGCCATCCTACAATGCTGAAAGTCGGCGTGGGGCGCCCCGTTGGCCTGTGAGTTTGCGTCAGTAGCGGACCGATGTGCGAATAGGCCGAAGGCAGCACAACGCGCCAAGATCCGGATGGCACCGAGGTGGTGTCTAGTAAGTTGTCGCACTGGTGTGGCCATCCAACAATGCTGAAAGTCGGCGTGGGGCGCCCCGTTGGCCTGTGAGTTTGCGTCAGTAGCGGACCGATGTGCGAATAGGCCGAAGGCAGCACAACGCGCCAAGATCCGGATGGCACCGAGGTGGTGTCTAGTAAGTTGCCGCACTGGTGTGGCCATCCTACAATGCTGAAAGTCGGCGTGGGGCGCCCCGTTGGCCTGTGAGTTTGCGTCAGTAGCGGACCGATGTGCGAATAGGTCGAAGGCAGCACAACGCGCCAAGATCCGGATGGCACCGAGGTGGTGTCTAGTAAGTTGTCGCACTTCTGTGGCCATCCTACAATGTTGAAAGTCGGCGTGGGGCGCCCCGTTGGCCTGTGAGATGGCGTCAGTAGCGGACCGATGTGCGAATGGGGCCAAAGGCAGCGCAACAATATTTTCTGATTTGAAGACACCACAAGGCGCTGAGATGCCAAGATCCGGATGGCACCGAGGTGGTGTCTAGCAAGTTGTGGCACTGGTGTGGCCATCGTACAATGGTAAAAGTCGGCGTGGAGCGCCCTGTTGGCCTGTGAGATGGTGTCAGTAGCGGACTGATGTGTGAATGGGGCCAAAGGCAGCGCAACAATATTTTCTACTATATTTTCGGAGTAGAAGACACCACAAGGCGCTGAGATGCCAAGATCCGGATGGCACCGAGGTGATGTGTAAGTTGCGGACGGATGTGCGAATGGGCCAAAGGCAGCTCAACAATATTTTCTGAAGAGAATACACCACAAGGCGCTGAGATGCCAAGATCCGGATGGCACCGAGGTGATGTCTAAGTTGCGGACCGATGTGCGAATGGGGCCAAAGGTAGCGTAACAAGATTTTCTGTATGGAAGATACCACTAGGCGTTGAGATGCCAAGATTCGGATGGCACCGAGGTGATGTCTAGGAAGTTGTGCCACTGGTGTGGCCATCGTACAATGGTAAAAGTCGGCGTGGGGCGCCCTATTGGCCTGTGAGATGGTGTCAGTAGCGGACTGATGTGCGAATGGGGCCAAAGGCAGCGCAACAATATTTTCTGACTGACACCACAAGGCGCTGAGATGCCAAGATCCGGATGGCATCGAGGTGATGTCTAAGTTGCGGACTGATGTGCGAATGGGGCCAAAGGCAGCGTAACAATATTTTCTGTATGGAAGATACCACTAGGCGTTGAGATGCCAAGATTCGGATGGCACCGAGGTGATGTCTAGCAAGTTGGTGTGGTCATCCTACAATGCTGAAACTCGGCGTGGGTCACCCCATTAGCCTGTGAGATGGCGTCAGTAGCGGACCGATGTGCGAATAGGCCAAAGGCAGCACAACCCGCCAAGATCCGGATGTCACCGTGGTGGTTTCATAGTTGAGAGGCACTTCATCTGCAGTGGGGCGCCGAGATCCGGATGGCACCGAGGTGATGTCTAGCAAGTTGCTGTACTTGTGTGGTCATCCTACAATGCTGAAACTCGGCGTGGGTCGCCCCATTAGCCTGTGAGATAGCTGTTCTTTGGATTTGGGCCTGGTCCACTAAAATGGCCCTGGGACACCTAAGAACTCGAACGCTCGATTTTTTTTTCCTTTCCTGTACATGCAAAAAAAGGTAAATGCCCGGTATGTTACACGCTTCATCTGCCACGATGAACTCTCCAGAGGAACCGAAAAAATATATAGTTGTGGTAACTATACCATGCATCGTCATATGGAGAGGTGGCACCAATTAATTATAGTGCTGCATAAAAGAGAGATTTGGAGGAGAACCCCTGACCTGCTAGTACATTCATCAAAGAAGTGGCACTGAGAGCTTCAGAGGCAAGGGAAACGGTCCCAAATATTTAGAAGAACTTTGGAAAGATTAAAATGACATGTTTAGATTGTGGTAAATTAATTTCATGTGGGCAGATGAGTGTTACTCTAATAAATACAGCATATGAACATCATCATAGTCGATGGTTGGTAGAGACATTTTGACTATATCCTGGACCTGCCCGTCCTCGCCCAAAATGGCGCCGGAATAAATGGGACTCGTAACTCCTTGTTGTGTACTGGTTGCAGAACCTTGAAATCACGAGATACGTATGCAGTTTTGAAGCACATGGCGGGCGGGGACGAGAATTGATTGAATATTTCGACATCCCTATTGATATTAAGTTCTGATGTGTTATTGATTACTGTACTGTTGAAAATTCGAATTAACGTCACCCATGGTACTTGCCCGCAAATGTATATCTAGATAATTTTATTGTAACTGGCCCTGTCGTATTTTAATTATAAAATGTACGTCCACCGATTCCGTAACTGTTAGACACCTTAGTTTTTGCAACCTAATGGCCCGCCCGTTACGTTCCTCTACAGTGTAAATGTCTATTCATCATATACGATTACAGTTTGCTCCGTGGCAGGCCCACGTGGTTATAGGCTCGTATTTGTATAATGAAATTTTCACAATAAAGGTTTTTAAAAGAAAACATGGTAGTAGTGTATACATTGGTAAAGTTTTTAATAATAGTCACTGTTTTAGAATCATTAAAAGGCAAGTGAAATAAAGCAGACCAATTACATGAAGGGTAAAAGGTATAATACGAAGGAACGCAGTAAAGATAAATGGTCAAGGGCTGTTGTGTTTTCTATTCCTGCAACATAAAGTGATCGATAAGAATCTCATATTCAGGCGTATCGGCGACTAAGACAGCAGGTCGACCCTCTTTTGCTCAACGGCTCCATCATGGGACGAAGAAACGCCCTTTTTCTCGAAAAAAGAATATATTTTACTTGCAGGACAGTTGTAAAATTTCCGGGAAAGTACATTAGCCTGGAACATTATAACATATATTTAAGAGAAAATAATGTTCGGAAGTAATTAAAAGCGTAATTTTTAGGTGATATGACCAAGGCTTTCATCATTAGAATAAGAAAAGTAAAATGAACCAATGAAAAGTTTTATTAACAAGTCACATGACTTGTTATGCTTACGTTACGCGCTGCGCGCCCCGGATGACTTCCGGATGCGCTAACGCGGCGCGTCATATGACGCATTACGCGACAACGCAGGTCCAGAATATAGTCAAAATGTCTCCACCAACCAGCGGTCGAAACACAACCCCTTTCAGCAGGCTAAATAGTTCTGTTAAATGACAACAGAAAGGACAGGCAACAAGAACCATCAGTCAAAGAGGGGAGGGCTAGTTCTTCTCTACCGGGTTACATTGGGGCGCTACCGGAACTGATCGAATTGGTAGTCTACAGTGTTTCTGGATGTTTCAGACCGAAGCTGGGGTTAGCATGAGAGCAGCACCATTTCGTAGCTCCGTTGTGGCCATTCCGCAACCAATCATGGCAGCCGCTCTTTATCGTTATTTTGGGCGGGGTGGGTGGCGGAGCCGAGCTGTTTTGCAGCCATCATTGTGTGGAGTTCAGTTCATCTCACTAGTTTTGTATTTGTCATGAGGGGTTGTTCCTAATGTTTCTATTTTAGTGAGGTCAAAAAGAGATCCCATTAGTGGCCTACTGATTTTGCTCGATTCCTTTTCTTTCTTTTTTTACACGATTTTTCGTTATCTGCAAAGACTAAACAGAGTATTGCGACTCTGTGTTTGTTTGTAAATAGAGAATGAACCAAAGAGAACCAATTCTAAAACAGTAAATACTTGGATAACAATCAATCAAATGGAGAGAGAAGCAGGCACGACGGATTACAACGGGGGCAAAGGCCTGCGTTAACTACCTTTCACTATCTGCAAAGAGAGAGTACTCCTAATAGAAATGAGGGGGGGGGGCGCCATTCAAAGCAGATCAGTGTGCATAAACACGAAAATGTTTTCACTTACCACGTACTTGACATTCGACAGCTTATGATATTTGCTATTAAAAAACCATTGAAATTCACTGAAAAAAACATAGGTTATAGACCATATATAGTTAGGAATTAGCATTTACAAAACCTTGAAAATTCACTGAAAAAACCATAGGTTATACACCATATATAGTTAGGAATTAGCATTTAAAAAACCTTATTTTACTCACACAAAACCATTGAAATTCCATATATAGTTAGTTGCACTAACTATATATCGCGCACCCGCAATCCACTGCTGATCATGTCACATATTACATCATTCATGACATGGTCAGTGACATCACTGATGACATCACTGATGACATCTCAAATGACATCACTGATGAGATCACTGATGACATCTCATTTGACATCAATGACCACATCACTGATGATATCATTCATGTGACAATACAATGCATCTCCTCACGTTTTAATATAACCTCTGTTTCACCCAGTGTTAAATACAGAGTATAATTTTTGAAACCATTGACACACCAATACTAGTTACTACATACGTACTCACTGATTCCTACGTCTACACACACATTCACTCATTCACCCATACAATCATTCATACATACAAACACTCATCTTTACAACACTATCATATGCACTCATACACCTATACAGACACTTACACTCTGCCACTCATCCATGGAGTTACTCACACACCTAGTCAGTCCTGTAAAGAATCAATCACACTTCCATTTTCTTGTCTATACAGTTAAACATAGAGCACCTTACATTTTCAAACATATACTAACACATACTTACTTTCTTATACAATCATTGATACAAGTACACATTGATCTGCACAGAGTCACACACCTCCCAGCCAGCCACACACACACTCAGTCTCCTATACAAATACTTGGACAATCAATCAATAACCCATATAGTTAATCATATAGCTACTGATCAACACATGCAGCAGTTTACAGAACAACAGACATAATGATGCACAAATTAAGACAGTTTACTCACTAACCCATGCACTCAGTGAGACACATTTAATCACTCACTCATACATTCAGTCATGCACCTACTAAATCCTTCGTCCAGACACTTATACATCTACTCATTCTTCAATATGTAAAACATATTTAAACTTTACAGAAACACACAGTCACTGGATGATGTCATCAGTGATCTCATCAGTGATGTCATTTGAGATGTCATCAGTGATGTCATCAGTGATGTCATTTGAGATGTCATCAGTGATGTCATTTGAGATGTCATCAGTGATGTCATCAGTGATGTCACTGACCATGTCATGAATGATGTAATATGTGACATGATCAGCAGTGGATTGCGGGTGCGCGATATATAGTTAGTGCAACTAACTATATATGGAATTTCAATGGTTTTGTGTGAGTAAAAAAAGGTTTTTTAAATGCTAATTCCTAACTATATATGGTGTATAACCTATGGTTTTTTCAGTGAATTTTCAAGGTTTTGTAAATGCTAATTCCTAACTATATATGGTCTATAACCTATGGTTTTTTCAGTGAATATATATATATATATATATATTACCTACTGGCGGTCGCCAGTAGGTATATATAGTTAGGATTTTTTCTCAATGGGATTTTTGAAAATTCTATGTCTAATAACTTTGGCGTTTGTGGACGGAATTGGCTGAAAGTTTCAGGAAAATGGAACATTTTGTTTCTGAGCAGCCCCTGAAAATTTGGGGGGGTTTCGTCAAGGGGGGGCCAAGAAAAAGGGGGTCCCAAAACGTGTTTTTAACATTGAGTTTTCCATAGGGCGGTTGGCCTCACTTTTAGCCCGAACGGCTGAATGGATTTGCACGAAACTTGGCAAAATTGTAGGGACTGGTAGCCCGATGTGCCTTTGCTAGGTCTCAATATATGTGCTCCAGTGGATTTTGAGAAAATAACGTTCAAAAAAAGATATATATCTGTAACAGCGGACCAGGCAGCGCTCCAGTTCGCGTACTTTTCGCGTTACGGAGCTTTGTGAAGCGAAGCTGATTGGTTCTCCGGCGTCTGTAAACATTCCAAACAGTCCGTAGCGGCCGCCATCTTGTCTCTCGGTAGGATCGAGAGACAAGAGGAGGCCAAAGCGAAGGGGCAAATGACCATAAGGGGGCATAGTAGATCCTCCCTGACCCTCTAGGTTTGATGTGGAGGTTTTAAAAGGGCCCCGCGGGGCAAAAAAAATAAATAATAATAATAATCGAACGGCTGAATGGATTTGCACGAAACTTGGCAAAATTGTAGGGACTGGTAGCCCGATGTGCCTTTGCTAGGTCTCAATATATGTGCTCCAGTGGATTTTGAGAAATTAACGTTCAAAAAAAGATATATATCTGTAACAGCGCTCCGCTTCGCGTACTTTTCGCGTAACGGAGCTTTGCGAAGCTGATTGGTTCTCCGGCGTCTGTAAACATTGCAAACAGTCCGTAGCGGCCGCCATCTTGTCTCTCGGTAGGATCGAGAGACAAGAGGAGGCCAAAGCGAAGGGGCAAATGACCATAAGGGGGCATAGTAGATCCTCCCTGACCTCTTAGGTTTGATGTACCATTTTGCCAAGTTTGGTGTAATTCCGTTCAGCCATTCAGGCTGTAGACGTATCTAAATGTCCTATGGAAAATTGCATGGGGAAAACACATTTGAAAGTGTTGAAATTTAGAACCAATTAAAATGTTACTTTGGTTTTGTATTTGTGTGTGATGAAAGTTAATTGTTTATGTATATATCTAAAATGAGAGGAAACCACAGCCATTTTGTGATACTACTGTCTGAGGTACATTTGTGAGGAATTTTTGGTGCTCAATTTCTGGTGTTTGGTTTACACAGTACTAACACTTCTCCTACTTTTAAAAAGGTGAGTTGTTAATTTGTAAGGGGAACTATGTTGTACACTTTAAGATAATTTGAAAAATGTTTTCTGTTATTTATTTACAGTCCTTCTGTTATACTAAATACTTGATAAAGTTAGTTTTATATTATGTATTACTAAAAACGATAAATGAAAGTGATTATTTTTTTCTGCAATTTACAGCAAGCAATTTCAAAATAAAATGGCTCACAATGAAGAGACCGTGGCAATTTCTTTTGAATTATCCACTACATTTATTGAAATTGATAGCACCAATAATGAAATATTCTCACAAGGAGGAGATGACTTGAATGATTTTTTTGATCAATCTCTTGATGGCGAATTTATCGAATGTTTGGAGACCATAGAGTTACAAGAATCATCATTGCAGACTTTTCATGAGGAGATTCCAGATGAGATGATTGAAGAGGAAATTCCTGATGAGGACATGTTACTAGTTCTTTCAAATTTTGAAAATTCAGAAGAATACATTTATATTTAGAAATACAAAAATTGTTTGAGACATTCTTCATTTTTAATTTATGAGGTTGTAGCGAAGTGATTGTAGTATAAAATGAAACTTATAGTATAGAGTGGAACATTTTTATGTTACATGGTAAGTTTACTCATATTTACTTCCCTTCTTCCACTATATTATCTCCAATGTGTATTTGACATCTCTTCTTCATCTCCGGCCTCCTTTCTCTCACTGTCTGTCTCTGATGCATCTTATCCCTGCCATTTTGTGTAATTACAGAAGAGAGTAAAATAAAATAGTTCGGAACGTGAAAAGGGGGCAAAGTAGAGTACCCCTCACCACCTAGGCCTTCTCAGGCGGTCCAAAAAGGATCAGTTTCTGCTTTCCTGAGAGATTATGGTATGAGTTCCATATACCACAATAACTTGCATTACAACATGCAAGATATCTATCTCCTATTACCAACTTTTGGAGATATTCGCGCTAAGCGCGAATATCTCCAAAAACTAACACCTGCCCTGAGCAGTTCTTAGCCATGTTATCCAATGGGAGGTGGATAACATGGCTAAGAGCATTAGCTCGGTAATGCATGAATATCGCTGACTTTTTAGCGATATTCATGCATTGCGGCCGTTTTTTATCGCATTTGCGATAAACCTTGATAATAGCAAGGTTTATCTTCGATAATTTCTGACGATGCTTAGCGGTAAAAAAAATCGTTGCTAAGCATCGTTAGCGATAAATATCGCTTAACTTTGGCAATATGCACCAACGTCTGTTAACGTTCGATTCGAAGGAAATGAGGAAGTGTTGAAAAACATTGTCTGCGCCATCTTGCCTTTTTTGAAATGCCACACTTTTGTTGTGCACGGCAGCCATTTTAGATGCCTTGACCAGACCCACTCTCTGCACGCTGTCGATTCGTAGCATGGCTCCCCACCCTCGCAAGCATCTTCCCCAGGCACTGCTCACCCCCGCTCTCTGTCTTATGCATGGGCAATAAACCTCCCCCCATCTGCACTGCTCTTCCCTGAGAATCACACTCTGTGCCCGCCCGACACCTCCCTTTCGCCCTATTCACTACCGCACCCTCTGACACTCCTCTTCTTCTGTGTCCGATTGTCCAGGCCGGTCCTAGGCTATCAGCTAGCCCTGCAGATGTAGTTTATGGCCCCAGCTGTAAAGAATCACCCCTCTTCAAAGGAGTTATAGTAGATCAAGGCCCACACCCGATGAGATCCGTCACACCACACGTGTTCATACTATCTGAAAACCATCCTGTATTGTGATTGGGGAGGGGACCGAGCCTGAAGCGGAAGATTCCAGGGATGACTCTTTGTACATCAAAGTTTTTACAATTATGTGTCACATTAAAAATATATAGCACTCCAACAAAGTAGTAGGAATATAAAACTTTAATAACTTATAAATATATACAACAAAACAAAAACAGTAAAAACATTTAAACAACGAAGAGACCGTGGCAATTTCTTTTGAATTATCCACTACATTTATTGAAATTGACAGCACCAATAAGGAAATATTCTCACAAGGAGGAGATGACTTGAATGATTTTTTTGATCAATGTCTTGATGGCGAATTTATCGAATGATTGGAGACCATAGAGTTACAAGAATCATCATTGCAGACTTTTCATGAGGAAATTCCTGATGAGATGATTGAAGAGGAAATTCCTGATGAGGACATGTTACTAGTTCTTTCAAATTATGAAAATTCAGAAGATGTTGCCTGGGTGCCGCACTGATTTGGGTATCCGGCGTGGGGCGTCCCGGGGGGTGGGTTGTCAGTAGCGGTCTGTTGTGCGAATAGTTCCAAGGCAGCACAGAACGCGCTGAAATCTGGATGTCACGAAGGTGATGTCTAGTAAGTTGCCGCCCAGCAAATAACGGCGTGGGGTGTCGGGGGGAGGCAGTCCAAAGTTCCGTTAAAAGGGCAAAGGAAAGAATTGGTGGTTTGAAACATCAGTCAAAAAGGGGAGGGGGTGCAACAATTTTTCCTACCGGGTCACACTGTGCTTTCACCGGAACTGAGGTCTGCAGGATTCTAGTCATTCAAACTGAGGCTGGCGCCAGCATGGGAGCGCCGACGTCCCGCGGCTACAGTTTCGTCACTCCACGGGCGATCATGGCAGTCATTCCCCATCGGGGGTGTCTGTGGGGGTCGGGGACTCCCGCGGCTCCTCTAGAATCTTCACGGTCGTGGAGGACTACGGTGGTGGAGTCAACCAGTGACCGGGCCATTTCTTTATGCTGGGCCCGCTCTTGCCAGGTCGACCGCCATTTTGAGAGTTCGGTAGCTACTGGCGATCGCGGGGTCAAATGAGCGGATGGGCTCCACCCTGCCGGGCGAGACGTTGCAGCATCGCCACAGTGGAAGAACCCTTTTCCGGGCGCCTGGAGCGCTGAGGGTGCAGGTGGGAAGCCTCCACCTGGGGAGGCGGGAGAGGCCTGTTCGCACCGTCTCTCCCTCCCAGTGCACCCCACGGAGTCTCGCTTGAGATTTGTTATGGCCGGACCAGGCGATGAGGACGAGAGGGGGGGGGGCGGAGGCATGTGCAAGGCATCCCCCCCCCAGGGTTGTTGCAGCAATTATTCAAGAAAGAAGAAATGTCCCGTCCGTCTTTGGGCCGGACCTCCGGTGGATGGCGGCCGGACGCCCTTTGCTCTGGCCCCATGAACGGGTTCCTTGGCTCATCGGCTGCAGCCGGATCCCGTCGGCCCCAGCCCCCGGCCGTTGGTGGCCGGACCGGGAGAGAGTGTGGAGGGACAACCTGCAACTCTCAAGGGCCACCGCGGCCGGACTGGGAGAGAGAGGGGAGGGTCGAGGACACGGACATTCCCCCCCCTAAAACTCTCCAGTGTTGTCAATCCCCCTGGCCGGGTCCCGCTGGCCTCGGCCTCTCCTCCGGGTACACCCTACGTGATGATCTCCTGGCCGAGGCGTGGCAGCAGGACCCGCCTTATATGTGTTGCTTCCGGCTGGGCGTAGCCGAAAATCTGTTGCCCTTTGGAAGTTTCTAGAATGGGGCGGATGTCTGCTGACTTCTATCTTTCCCAGTTTGCCGTTATTTGGCCGTGGCAGGCGGTGGGACAGACACGTTTTGGGGCAGTGAGGGGCGATGTTTTCAGGTTTCTTATTACGGGCTTACTTCTAACGTTTCTTGTTTCTAGGACAATAATAGGTTTTATCATTACGTATTGTTATCGTTTCTTTGTTTGTTATTTAATAAAAAAGTTCATCAGTGGCCTACTGATTTTCGTTTTCCTATTCTTTTCTTTCCAGGTTGTTTCATGCTAAAGTTTCTGTTAACAGGATACAGTGATCACTTCGTTATTATTGCATATGTCCTTTTCACTAGGGGTGCTCTCTTGTTGGGCCAGATGACCTATCTCTAGTAAATGGTCCGGGTGAAACAGGTGCATCAATCAGTGGGGAGTAGATAGGCATGACAGATTACAACGGGGGAGAAAGGTCCGCATTACGTACCCTTTCACTACTTGCAAAGATTTTCCTACGTTTATTTGCAAACAGGGAATACCTCCAAAAAGAACTAATTCCCAAACAGTCAATGTTCGGACAATCAATCAATCAATGAGGAATGAAATAGGTACGACGTGTTAAAGGCTTGCGTTACCTACCCTTCACTATCTGCAAAGGGAGAGAGAATATTCCTATTCTTCCTCGTTTGCAGGCAGAGAAGATCCTTAAGAGAACCAACTTCGAACAATTCAATGCTCGATTCAAACAATCAACAAGGGGTACTGTGAACACAAATGAACGCCGCTTATGTACATACACATTGCTATTTTCAACAGGTTGTTCCTAATGTTTCTATTTTAGCGAGGTCAAAAAGAGATCCCATTAGTGGCCTACTGATTTTGCTCGATTCCTTTTGTTTTTTTACACGATTTTTCGCTATCTGCAAAGACTAAACAGAGTATTGCGACTCTGTGCTTGTTTGTAAATAGAGAATGAACCAAAGAGAACAATCAATCAAATGGAGAGAGAAGCAGGCACGACGGATTACAACGGGGGCAAAGGCCTGCGTTAACTACCCTTCACTATCTGCAAAGAGAGAGTACTCCTAATAGAAATGAGGGGTGGGGGGCAGCATTCAAAGCAGATCAGTGTGCATAAACACGAAAATGTTTTTACTTACCACGTACTTGACATTCGACAGCTTATGATATTTGCTATTAAAAAAACATTGAAATTCACTGAAAAAACCATAGGTTATAGACCATATATAGTTAGGAATTAGCATTTACAAAACCTTGAAAATTCACTGAAAAAACCATAGGTTATAGACCATATATAGTCAGGAATTAGCATTTACAAAACCTTGAAAATTCACTGAAAAAACCATAGGTTATAGACCATATATCGTTTGGAATTAGCATTTAAAAAACCTTATTTTACTCACACAAAACCATTGAAATTCCATATATAGTTAGTTGCACTAACTATATATCGCGCACCCGCAATCCACAGCTGATGATGTCACATATTACATCATTCATGACATAGTTAGTGACATCACTGATGACATCACTGATGACATCTCAAATGACATCACTGATGACATCTCATTTGACATCAATGACCACATCACTGATGATATCATTCATGTGACAATACAATGCATCTCCTCACATTTTAATATAACCTCTGTTTCACCCAGTGTTAAATACAGAATATAATTTTTGAAACCATTGACACACCAATACTAGTTACTACATACGCACTCACTGATTCCTACGTCTACACACACCTTCACTCATTCACCCATACAATCATTCATACATACAATCACTCATCTTTACAACACTATCATATGCACTCATACACCTATACAGACACTCACAGTCTGCCACTCATCCATGGAGTTACTCACACACCTAGTCAGTCCTGTAAAGAATCAATGACACTTGCATTTTCTTGTCTATACAGTTAAACATAGAGCACCTTACATTTTCAAACATATACTAACACATACTTACCTTGTTATACAATCATTGATACAAGTACACATTGATCTGCACAGAGTCACACACCTCCCAGCCAGCCACACACACACTCAGTCTCCCATACAAATACTTGGACAATCAATCAGTAACCCATATAGTTAATCATATAGCTACTGATCAACACATGCAGCAGTTTACAGAACAACAGACATAATGATGCACAAATTAGGACACTTTAGTCACTAACCCATGCACTCAGTGAGACACATTTAATCACTCACTCATACATTCAGTCATGCACCTACTAAATCCTTTGTCCAGACACTTATACTTCCACTCATTCTTCAATATGTAAGACACATTTTAACTTTACAGAAACATACAGTCACTGGATGTTGTCATCAGTGATGTCATCAGTGATGTCATTTGAGATGTCATCAGTGATGTCATCAGTGATGTCACTGACCATGTCATGAATGATGTAATATGTGACATCATCAGCAGTGGATTGCGGGTGCGCGATATATAGTTAGTGCAACTAACTATATATGGCATTTCAATGGTTTTGTGTGAGTAAAATAAGGTTTTTAAATGCCAATTCCTAACGATATATGGTCTATAACCTATGGTTTTTTCAGTGAATTTTCAAGGTTTTGTAAATGCTAATTCCTAACTATATATGGTCTATAACCTATGGTTTTTTCAGTGAATTTTCAAGGTTTTGTAAATGCTAATTCCTAACTATATATGGTCTATAACCTATGGTTTTTTCAGTGAATATATATATATATATATATATATATATATGTATAAATATATATTACTTTCTGACGGTCGCCAGTAGGTAGTTATAGTTAGGACTCATTATTCATAGGAAATCCGCAACATTCTATTGCCAATAACTTTGCCGCCGATTGAAGAATCTTTGCAAAATTTTTCAAACTTTTGGCCAGCTCAGTTCTGCTCCTTTCTTGAAAGTTTCGGGGTGATTTGTCAAGCAGGGGCCGAGAAAAAAGGGGGTCCCAAAACTTGTTTTCCCCATGTAATTTCCCATAGGACTTTTAGCCACAGCTACAGCCTTAACTGCTGAATGGAATTATGCCAAATTTGGCAGAGAGGTAGTCCTCAGTTCAGATTTGTGCCTTTTGCTTAAATGGTGTCAATCTGTTCAGTAGTTACTGAGAAAATTACAGTTAAAGTGCATTGGATCCACGGATGCTGTGCGGATTGGCATCGTACCATTAGTGCACCCTCCTGATCATGGGCTGAATGCTTATTGACTGTCAAGTGGTTGTCAATATTTGAAACCAGGAACTGTTGGCAGCCATTTTGTGCCTCGGTAGAAGCGAGGCTGAGGAAGTCAGTGGAATATGTGTTGAAAACGTAGAAAAGGGGCAGGGTAGAAATAATTTTACCCTCTAGTTCTCTTTAGGGGGTCCCAGAAGGACCCCCAGGGCCCACAATTTTTTTTCTAAAAGGACCCGGCAGGTGTGTGTAGGGTGCGCGGACTCTGCCGTAAAATAAATACAATAAAACAGAGCTTTTTTTATAATTAACCCCCAGGGGGACTAAATACCGGGGGCAAAATCATTACATTTTATGGGGGGCCCAGAGGAGCCTCCCAGCCCCGGGGATAGTCACTCCCATGGTCCCCAAAGCCTCGTAGATCACCACCCCCCCCCGGGGCTTTATGTATTGTGGGAGGGGGACTGTGTGGCTCCCCTCCTGGAGCACTCGAGGGCCCCGTTACCCCCCCCCGGGCTAAAAAAAAAAAATGGTTGGGGGGGCTGCAAGGTCCCCAAAGCCTCGGGGTCCACTACTCCCCGGGGCTTTATGTATTGTGGGAGGGCCGGCTCCTTCAGTGTCCCGGGGTGTCCATCCCGCCCTCCCATAGTAAGGAAATGTGTTCTTTCTTTCAAAATGTAAATCAGATTGCTTTTCCACAAGGGAAGCTGTATGTTAGTAGCTCCCCATGTGGAAAAGCAATGTTGGCTCCCAAACACGTAGATGTTGTGCACCAAAGGCATGGGAGTCGTGCACCCTACAGATTATGAGTCGTGCATCCAGCGCGTGCACACCAGGGGGCCGCAATGAGCACTGCGCTGGGTGCGCAACTTATAATTTTACCGTAAAAAATAGCCCCAATCAGTAATTTCTAATATCCCAGGGGTTCCTATCCGCCGGGTCTTATAAGAAATGTTGGGGACCGCGGGGGGGAGCCACAATGCCCCCGCGTTCCCGCCGGCTTCCCGCATCCTTCGGGAGCCGGCATTTCTTTTCCACATGGGGAGATGCTAACTTGCCTGTAGAAAAGCAATCTGGTTTGTATTTTGAAAGTGAGAATAGATTTCACTGCTCTGTCTTTCAAAATCCAAACCAAGCTTGCTATTGGAGGGTGGGAGTCACGAGACTCCCGCCCTCTCATAGCAAACAGCAGTGTCCTGGGGGTAGGCACCCCGGGACACTGCAGGAGCAGGCCCTGGGGCATGGTGGTCCCCAGGGTCTTCGAGGGCTCCAGGCGGAGGGATATGCAGTCTGCCTCCCACAATACACAAATCCCCGGGGGTGGTGGTTTCTGGGGCTTGAGGGGGGTTGTTGAGGTCCCCACACTTCTAATTTTGCACGGGGGGCCTTGGAGACCCCCACAACCATTTATTTTAGAGCCCCGGGGGGTGGCTCTCAGTCTTGTATAGGAAACAGCAATGTTGAGAAAATATTCCGGTAAGATAACAATGGATTTCGAAGTCCATTTTCGGTGTTTTTGTTGTACTTTGCAGGCGTTAAAGCGACGACAATTTTAACTCTGTCTTTGTAAATATGCCACTAAGTTTTGTAATGTTGACAATCTCATCTTCCATTTAAATAGGCACAAATTATTTATTGAAGTTCATTGTGAATCGTGAAGCAACACTCTCTAATTGTGATCGATAAAGAATTGAATGAGTTGTGTACTTGTTTTGCTCGTATTGTGCATAGGGGCAGATTTACAAGTTCATTGCATTACTAATGCATCACTTTTAAGATGGGAAAAGTGACGCGAAAGTGGTGCAAGAGTGTTGTAAATCTGGTTTGGATTTTATAAGAGAGAGCAGGGTGCATCTGTAGGGTAAGTGCAGGTTAGTGTAGGGGTAACAATTACTAGTCGAACTCCAGGGTGGTGCATCTGTACGGTATGTGCTGGATAGTGTATCAGTAAAAAGAAATATTCCAACCCAAGGTGGTGTATCTGTAGGGTATGTGCTGGATAGTGTATGAGTAACAATTGCCTCTCGCTGCGTGTACTTGCAAGGTCATCTGATTTGCTTGTATGTTAAAAACAGAAACTTTCTACACCTGTTTTTCATTGGTTGTGAAGCATTATAAGAAGACGTATTACTGACTAATCCCTTTCCTTGAGCAGATTTCGAAAAACATTTGATTTGCTGTTGTGTGGTTAACTCTACGTTCCTGATCCTAATGTTGATTGGCTTGTTTTTTCTATGTGACGTTACGATACCCTCACCATGTACGTAGCACATTTTGTGACGCACTTTTTTTTACAATAGGTTTCAAAACTTTTTAACTTAAACTGTGTACTATGTTTACGAGTTTGTTGATTGTAAAGATATTTAAAAATATTATTCTATTTTCTATTGTATCATAATTGTGCTGACTTTTCTCTTTTAGCGTGGAGTACTTTGTCTTTACATTAAATGTATAATTCTTCAAAGAATCCTTGAAAGAAAAATGCACGTTTTCAAAATATTTTAATTTGAGTCTTGTATATTCATCACATGGGTGAAATGCAAAATCTTTTTTTCTTTCATTGGTATCACGCGTTGGACCAATTTTTTTTTATTTTATCATAAGCACTCATTCCTTAAGTTTACATTATATAAGTGTTGCCCCATCATCGTTATTTTAATGTTAGGGGTTTTTTTACTTTCAGATAAAGTAGAATAGAAGTGCTTCGACAAATACTCCCTCACTACTTCATCTTTCATTTTTTAGGTACATTTCATGTCATTAATACATTTTACAATCATTTTTAAAAATTGAAAGCATTAACATTAACATTTGAAGACACAATTATGTTATTTTTTTCCAAAAAAGTGTTTGCGAAGATAATCCTCCTGTTCTTCATGAGTGAAAATTGGTAAAAGCACTACTCAATATAAATACTTTTAGCCCATTTTCATTCAAGAAGGTAAAGAGTATTCTCCTTTAATCCAAAGTATTGCCTTTTTTCGTTGATAGTTTATTTATACTACTTTTTTCAATCATTAAGAAATACTTGCATACTAAAAAAAATATTATTTATTAATTGTTTAAAATCCTCTGTCGAAAGTCATCGAACTCCAGTTGAAGGATCATATAGTTATATATAAATTAAAATATACATTAAAAATATGATCCCTCTGTGGAAATGAAAGATAAACTCAAGATGATGGCATCGCTCCTAATTATTACTTCGCACGTAGTAATTCCTTAATTAACCTAGATTTCTTATAATGGTTCTTTCATCAACACGGTATTATATTCCATTGAAACTTAATCATACCACATTCTATGATCATTTAAATATTTTTGCTTTCTTTTTTAAAAATATCAAACATATACTCATTCAGATAATTTACCTCTCTTCGATATTCTTTCCTTCCTCCATCGAAATTCATCCAACTCCTCTGGAAGGAAGATAATGTTTAATGTATTTTTAAATATACATTAACAGTATGTTCCCTCTGAGGAAATGAAAGATATTCTCAAGATGCTTCCGCAGCCCCCAATCATTACCTTGCTCGTAGTTTCTTCGCCCGTATTGATTCTCTGAAACAAAACTAATCATCTGACGGGTGTGGTTTATATACTTTTTGGTTACTTAACACTCTATGGGATCAATTTATTGCTCCTCCCACTTTTAAGTCACGTTTTTCAGTTGACAGGTGTTCTCATTTCCACTGTTTTAGTGCGTCGCGTGTTTATGTAAACGTGCCTCTTTCCATACTTTTTAACTTTCGTATAATTTCTAAAAGCTTTATTTAAACTCGTTTTTCTTATTAAAGCATTTCTATAGGTTACTTTTTTTAATACGAGTATTAACATTCATTTCCCTTTTTTTCCGACTTATTATTCTAGTAACTCCCTTTTTTTGTAAAACTTTTTTTATTATTCTTCATTACCCTAAACCCCTATTTTCCCTGCATCCCGTGTCAGAGATACTCTCTCTTAAACTTCGAGTATTCTAATTTATATCCGAGTATTAATTTATTTAATTCCCTTACTACGAGTTTTAATACATTTATTTATCTAGTATTTTTAATCTTTCTTTATACACTGCAAGGGATACTGTTATTTGTCTAGAATCACACTATGAATCAGTGTCCATTTGGCAAAATTGATAGAGAATGATTTGCTTGGTTGGTGTGTTTGCAGTTACATAAGTACATATACTCTTGCAGTAAGCCAGGCTTTAGGGTATGCAGTGCTTCAAGCTCATATGCATTATACTTGTAGTGGTGTAACCACCTTCACATTTGTGCTTCAGGCCTACAATTCTCCAGTCACTATCCATATACTCCAGCAAACACAGTGTGACTGCTGTTGCTATTTCAAAATGACTCTTTCAGTACCATGTAGTAATTCATTCACTAAACTAAAAGGCAACCAATTATGAATTCACCAAGTGTCTTTACTTATATTAATGTAATCATTCAGTCAGTAAGCATGTACTCATGCAGTGAGCCAGGGTTTAGGGAGTGAGTGATTCAAAGTGCTATGTATTATGCATGTAGTGGTGTAATACCGTTCACATTTGTGCTTCAGGACTACAATTCCCCACTCACTATACATACCAGGGGTCTCCAACCAGTATCTCGGGAGCTACTGGTAGCTCACCAGCACCCTGAAAGTAGTTCTTAGAGGTGAAGCCAAACCAAGCCAATCTCAGAGATTCTGTGTATATTAAAGAAGGTAGTATTGCTCATTTCACAACCCTTAAGAGTTACATACAGCCAAACCAATGGCAGGGCCTGTTGATAACACTCAAACACACACTGAGGTGGCGTATCAATTAATCAATTAGGGATGTACAGAGCGCACTATCCACCTGTGAGGGTTTCCAGGCGCTGGGGGAGTATGTGGGGGGATTTGTGCAGCTTTGGTCATTCAAAATGCCAGGTCTTATGGCTCTTCCTGAATACTTTCAGTGTGGGGCTTCATCTGATGTTGAGGGGGAATTAATTCCAGGTCTTGGCCATGATGTATGAGAAGGGTGGGCCTCCTGTCTGGTTCTGTGGATATAGAGGATTTTGGCCAAGGCCTGGTCAGTGAAGTGGAGGTTTCTTTTTGGGGTGTAGAAGGAGATTGAGGTATTGGAGTCCAGTGTTGTGGAGAGCTTTATGGGTGTGTGTGAGCAGCTTGAAGGTCACTGCTTTTTCGACGGGGAGCAAGTGGAGTGTTTGTTTATGCTGGGTAATGTGGTCTTGTTGTGGGATGCTGAGGATGAGTCTGGCTGTGGTGTTCTGGACAGTCTGAAGTTTGTGGAGTAGAGATTTGTTGATTCCGGCATAGAGGGTGTTCCCGTAGTCCAGCCTGCTGGTGATGAGTGCATGGGTGATGGTCTTCCTTGATTCGGGGGGTGGGTCTATTTGAAGGTCTTGCTGAGTATGTGGAGGGCATGGAAGCATGTGGAAGCTGCAGCATTGGCCTATCGGTCTGTCACATGAAACATGTTTATCCACTTTAAATCTAAGTTGGGGAGACTTACTGCTGTTTGTAATACCATTTGTGACAGACTACATGTGATGATTAGAATTTTACTTGATTAGAAGCATTTAATATTGATAAACGTTGTTCTAGCATTCTGCTGATAACTTCACCTGGAATGTTTGGGTGGTTACTACTGATAATTGTGCTTAGGATGGTCATAGTGTAATGTTAATACATACCTCCAGCATAATCCATACACTTCACAAACACCACTACACTACCCTAAACCCTAAAGCACTACCCCCAGCACGAACCTCTACAGTACATAAACACCACTGCACTACTCTAAACTCTAAGACACTCCCCCTACAGTAGACGAACACCACTGCACTAGCCTAAACCCTAAAACACTACCCTGAGCACGACCCCCTATACTACACAAACACCACTGTACTGCCCTAAACCCTAAATCTACCACCAACACCCCCCCCTACTCTACACAAAGACCAATGCAGTACCTTAAACCTTAAATCTATCCCCAGCACAACCCGTTCATTACACAAACACCACTACACTACCCTAAACCCTAAAACACTACCCCAACACTTATACAAACAGCACTTCATTTATTCATATTGATAGTAACTCATAGTTAGTGTTATACAATAACTATTACAAGTATACAGTTATCCATACAGTTACTCATGCAATCACTGAGTCATATGTATACTTCTTTATATACAACAAATGTCACATACAGTGCCTTTTATTTTTGTACTTTGTTGCACATGTACCATTGAGAGATATATTTGCTCATCACCACACCTTTAAAGATATTAACTCACCCAAACAATTGTTATAACATGTAGTCTTAACGTCATATACCTACTGAATCAACTATTCACACATCTTTGGGCAGTCAGACACCCCCCACTGAACCACACACACATTCACTCTCCCATACAAATACTCAGTTAACTAATCAATAAGTAATATAGACTTTCACGTAGCTAGTAACCAACTGGTGCAGCAGTTTACAGAACAACTGAGAAAGTAATACAGATATTCGCTAAGGGTGGGCGTACTTCGCGAAGTAGCACTACGCATAGCTACGCAAAGGGCACTTCGCACTACACGAGCTACGCGTAGCACTACACGAACTGCGTAGTAGCACGTTCGCACTGTGCAAGATGCCGTTTTCAATGATTGCACAGTGTGGACAAGCATCCGGCACTGTGTAATCATTGAAAACGGCATCTTGCACAGTGCGAGCTGTACTTTTCTGCCGCTCTAGTAGATTTTTACTCGAGCTGCAGCTTTCTCAACGTGGACTGATAGTTTCTCATCGCGAGTGGTCGCGAGCATGCGCGACCACTCACAATGAGAAACCTGACCTCCTGCGTTGAGAATCTCGCCAGGAGGTTTATTTTCCACGCTCGCGATCGGCAACTTGATGTTGCTGATCGCGATTGAGGAAAAAGTCTTGCGAGGATGTCATTTTGCTTGCTCGCGGACGCCAACTTGACGTTGAGGACTGCGCGCAAGCAAAAAATACCCGCTGCACTACGCTACGCTATGCATGTTTGCACTGTGCTACATGCAGTTTGCGTAGTGAGAAGTTGTGCAAACTTTGCAAACTACGCGAGCGTAGCGTAGTGCTTTGCCCAGGGTTAATATTTACAGTTTAGTCACTATCCAATATATTTAATGAGACACTGTAAATTACTCAAGTAAACAATCAATCACACTGCTACTAAATCCTTTATCCAGATTTTTTTATATCCACTCATTCTTCAATGAAGATTGCTATATATATAATACATATTTAAATAACAAACCAAACCACATTCACTGGATACTGTCATCAGTGATGTCATAAGTGATGTCATATGAGATGTTATCAGTGATCTGATCAGTGATGTCACTAACCATGTCATGAATGATGTAATATATATACGTAAAGAGCTGTGTATGAAGGGGCCGTATTTAGAAGGAAAGGAAAAGACACGCAGGGTAACTTTTTCTCTTCTTGTAAATATGGAGGAGCCACCTGCACAACTAGTACGTCACAAAAAGTGATGTACTGGTGGCGCAGAGAGCTTGTAAATCTGCTGCAGAATTGTTTTAATTTCTCCTCATTTTTTTCTTCCAATATATGCAACAATGCACAGCATACATTGTAAGAGAAAAATGCCTTCACTGATTGTTTTGTACAGGAAGGTGTGTCTTCCTGCACAAAAACAAACTCCACACGACAGGACAGTACTGCCTGGTAAATCTTGCATGTTACTTTGGTGGCATTACATTTCTTTTGCCCCTCCGGAAAAGTAAAACATTTCCATACGATAGATGTGTATCTTTTGGGAGGGTGAGGTTCTGGTAGAAATTGTTCAGTAACAAAATCATCAGAATCAGATGATTCTTGCAGTGGTGTAGCCATTTTTTACTCCAAAAAAGAAGTTCAGGTTTCCAATGAACAAAAAGTGACGATCTTTTCAAGATAGGTCTTCTCCTAAGGAAGGTCTAAGAAGAGTAAATGAAATGGGTGGGGTTCTTCAATAGTTAGAACAGTAAGTGTTATAAACCAATTAAATCTTTTTTTTTGGTCACATGGGATCGGCGTTGGGTGCGTACACGCAGCACGCATCTAGTGCGACTTCTCCAAATTGCATTTAAAAGTAATATAAGTTTATTAAAACTAAAAGAATCTTATTTTTCTCCCCTTAATATTTATATTAAATACATATATATTTATATATTTTTTAATTTCGAAAAATGTCAAGAAAGTCGTGTGCACACCGCGTTGAACACGTAGATGACGTCACGCGGAAACGCGCGCGCGTGGTGTGGCATGATATGTATATGTTGCGTATGCGCTTGAAGTCATGTACGGGTCGCAGAGCAATCACGCATGAAAATACGCACCCATCGCACACCCTACGCGGATCCTACAGAACAATTGTAAAATGGCTGCTACATTCTGCGCAGCAATTGAGAGAGGTGCACTTTGGGTGCGGGACTGCTCAAAAAATTGTAAAAAAAAAGAAAGCACTAAATATTATAAAAATATTTTAAAATATATAAATAAGTTATATATATTACATTTTTTTTAAAATATATATAAAAATGTGTAATGTAATCTAAAAAATAAGATATCTAAAAATAAATATATTTAAAAAAAATGTAAATCAGTGTCAAAGAAATAAATATAACAATTAATACATTTTAAAATTGTTATTGAATAAATCTTTCAAAATCACTGAAAAAAACCTTGGGTTTCAGACTTGTTATACTTTGGAATTATCTTTTAAAAAACCTTCGAAATTCAATGAAAAAAACATAGGTTTCAGGCAGGTTATAGTTAGGAATTATAATTTAAAAAACCTTAGAAATTCACTGAAAAAACCATAGGCTTCAAGCAGGTTATAGTTAGGAATTATCATTTAAAAAACCTTTGAAATTCACTGAAAAAACCATAGGTTTCACGCAGGTTATAGTTAGGAATTATCACTTAAAGAACCTTAGAAATTCACTGAAATAAACATAGGTTTCATGAGTGTTATATTTAGCTGGACATTTCACTCATACAAAACCATTGAAATTCCTCCGTTATAGTTAGTTGTACTAACTCTAACTCTCGCGCCCGCAATCCATTAGTGATGATGTCACATATTACATCATTCATGACATGGTCAGTGACATCACTGATGACATCTTAAATGACATCACTGATGACATCATCCAGTGAATGTGTGTTTTTCGGAAAATTAAATAAGTTTTATATTTGTACATCTAAATGTCGATGGAAGAATAAATTGGTATATAAGTGTCTAAATGTATGATTTTTTTGTAAAATGTATTGTATAACTGACTGATTAAGTGTATCCTAGTGAATACATGGGTTAGTGAGTAATATTTAAATATGTACATATCTGAATAATTCTCTCACTTTGTGTATAAGTGGCTGCATGGGTTGGTGAGTAGATACATGAGTTTTATTGAAATATGTATTATATATATACACTAATCTGTATTGAAGAATCAGTGAATATATAAATATCTGGATGGAGGATTTAGTAGCAGTGTGATTGACTGTGTACTTGACTAATTTATAGTGTTTCACTAAATATATTGGATAGTGACTAAACTGTGTGAATATCTGTATTACTTTGTCAGTTGTTGTGTAAACTGCTGCACCAGTTGGTTACTAGCTACGTGAAAGTCTATATTCGTTTTTGATTAGTTAGCTGAGTATGTGTATGGGAGAGTGAATGTGTGTGTGGTTCGGTGGGGTGGGTGTGACTGCCCAAAGATGTGTGAATAGTTGATTCAGTAAGTATATGACGTTAAGACTACATGTTATGATACTTGTTTGGGTGAGTGAATATCTTTATGGGTGTGGTGATGAGCAAATATATCTCTCAATGGTACATTTCCAACAAACTAGAATAATATAAGGCAGTGTATGTGACATTTGTTGTATATAAATAAGTATACATAAGAGTCAGTGACTGCATGAGTGACTGTATGTATAACTGTATACTTGTAATAGTGATTTTATAACACACTAAGTATGAGTTACTATCTATATGAATAAATGAAATGGTGTTTGTATAAGTGTGTAGCTGAGTAAATGTAAGTATGATCCACTGTTTGCATAAGTGAGTAGGATGACTTCATAAGTGAATAGGATGTGTGCTGGTATATAATGTCGATATAGGTGTATAATTGTATTTGATAGTATTCTATTGATCATTGACAGCATGTATGAATTAATCTATAGGTAAGTGATTAGATGTGTATGTAGATCTAGGAATCACTGAGTGGGTTGTTAGATACTTGTATTGCTGTGTCAATGGATTCAAATATGATACACTGTATTTTACAGTGAGTGATGAAAGGTTATACTAGGTTAAACGAGTGTATGAAGAGGAGTATCTGATTGTCACGTGGATGATGTCATAAGTGATGTTATCAGTGATGTCATTTGAGATGTCATCAGTGATGTCACTGACCAATTCATGAATGATGTAATATGTGACATCATCACCAGTGGATTGCGGGCGCGAGAGTTACAGTTAGTACAACTAACTATAACGGAGGAATTTCAATGGTTTTGTATGAGTGAAATGTCCAGCTAACTATAACACTCCTGAAACCTATGGTTTTTTCAGTGAATTTCTAAGGTTTTTTAAATGATAATTCCTAACTATAACCTGCGTGAAACCTTCGTTTTTTTCAGTGAATATATATATTTGTTTGCTTAAAGAAATTCTGTTTAAATAAACATCAGAACGACAGAAAGAAAAACGGAGTGCGACCTAATTTATTTCTCGTTGGGGAAGTGTGCGCAAAAAAAAAAAAATATATATATGTATATATATTGATTGATTGAAAAAGGCTTCTGCGAAGCCGAAACGCTTCTCTCTAGCCATGGGGTCATGTGAGACCTGATTTATTAAAGAAAGCCATACCTAACTTCTTCGAGTACGTGCCTTCTTCGCTGTTGGAGTGTGAAGGAGTATGCATATATATATATATATACATATATTTATATATATTTGCACAAACAACACTGAAGGCTGAATTAAGAGTAAAACTGAACGATTCTCGCCTGTAATATTTTCCTTCAAAATTTGCCACTTTCTTAGTTACATTTTCTAATGGCTATGGCCGAATTTAGATCTCGGCTGATGGGTTACTACCCAATGGCTCTCCCAGCTGCCTATCTGCATTCTCATCCCCTTCCTCATTTTCAGGGGTATTCCTAGATTCCATACAGGCCCTCAGCGCCTTTTGGAAATCCTCCTTTCTGGAGATACCGGTCACAGAAGCTTTGAACCTCCTACAGAGGTGCTTAAGCTGGTTAACAGTGTAGCATTCCAATTTCTCCTCTTTTCAATTATTATCAACTGATGCAATGGATGCTGCTTTATCCATCGTAGTTAAACTTGGCAAAAATGGAAAGTCCCAGAAAAAACAATCTACCAAAAGTATGTAGTCGCGTTTTGGTCCGCACTCACTAGTAGTGTTCACCAATCACTGTACATGAGTCACAAATGCAAGTCCAAAATCCTTCACTGCTGCCCACCAATGTTAGATTTGGGGGTCTCTAGTTGGCACAGGTAGGTATTTGTGATGAAAAAGGACCCTTGCCTCTAGTCAGGGTAAGGGGGTACACTCCTAAAAGCACTCCTTCTCTCCCCCTTGGTAGCTTGGCATAAGCAGACAGGCTTATCTCAGAGGCAGTGTATAAAGCATTTATGAACATATACAGAAATTAAATATCAACACTACCGATGAACAGCACACAGGTTTATATAAAAAATAAGTATTCTTTATATAGACTTATCAAAAGACCATAAATGAGAAATACTGTACTTAAAATGGTAGAATTAGCTTAGTTCTCTTTAGATCTTAAAATGCGACTCTTTGAGTCAATGTACCTTAAGATGCGACATGCAGGGCATCGAAAGTGTTGCAGGAAAGGTGATGTGGTAGTCCCTTACACGCAAGGACGGTGGTGCGTTGAAGATCTGGTGCAAAGAAATAAAGATAGCGCTTTCTCCTTGATGCAACACCCATCCCGGTGATGCGGCGGCATCTGCTGCGACGTCGATCCTCTTCTCTGGCGATACGAGATGCTTTACACGATGCGAGCCGCAACAGGCCCTGCAACATGCTTCCCAGTGATGCGGCGGCCTCTGCTGCGACGTCAATCCTCTCCCCAGGCGATGCGAGTAGCTTCTACAATGATGCGAGCCCCGACAGGCCCTGCGGCACTCTTCCCGGTAATGCGGTGGCGTCTGCTGTGACATCGATCCTCTTCTCCGACGATGAGCCGCGACAGGCCCTGCGACACGCTTCTCGGAGATGCGGCGGCATCTGATGCGATGTCGATCCTCTTCTCCTGCGACACGCTTCCCGGTGATGCGGTGACGTCGATCCTCTTCTCCGGCGATGCAAGGCGCTTCGTGTTGTGAAGCGGCAGCGGCAGTTTGGGGACACGCTTCCAGTTCTTGAGTCGCGCTTCCAGCTCCTTGTAACACGCAAGTCCTCCAAAAGTCCAGCACAGCTGCAGGCACTTCCAGAGAACTTTTGGGGAGCTGGTGGGTGAAGTCTGTTGTCACTGAGATTTCGGCAGGAGGCAAGCTCTGTTCCAAGCCCTTGGAGATCCTTCAAAAGTTGAAATAAGGTACACAAAGTTCCTTTCTCCTTCCTTTGGCAGTCAGGCAACCACTTCAGGCCAATCCGCCAAGCGGTACTTCAGCTTAGGGATAGTCTCTCCTCAGTCTCTCTGGTTCCTCTCCTCAGCAAAGGTCTCTTCTTGTTTGTCCAAAAGTGATATAAAGTTCTGGGGTTTGGGTCCCCTCTTTTATACAAAGTTTCTATTTGTTCTCTGAAGGCAGTGAGGCCTTTGCCTAGTCCAAACCAGTTCTGGCCAGTCCTGGAGCACCTGGTTTACATGACTCCTTCTTTCCTTTCACAGTGAAGGGCAGAGACATCAGACGCACCACAGGAGGTGGAGCCAGCATTGTGGAGGGAGGGCACAGCCCTATTCAGGTCCCAGATGCAACTCCTCCCTCCCATCTAGATGCAGATCTCTCTATTCAGCACTGGGATGACTCACCCTGTCTCCTGGACTCCCCCATCCCCTGTCACTCAAACTCCAGACAAGGAATACACAACCTAGCAGAGGCAGACTTGGATAGTTAGACAAGAAAATACCTACTTTCTAAAAGTGGTATTTTCAAACACAGAATGTTAAAACTAACTTCGCTAAAATATGCATTTTATCATTCTGAGTTCAGGCATACTAAACTCGAATTTCCACCTAGTTCCCTGAGTCAGTTAGGATTATAAGATGTAATAATCAAACTGCCCATTCTGGCCTATGGGGAATAGGTAGCCTTGCAATAGTGAAAAAACGAAAATGGCAGTGATTCACTATTAGGACATGCCACACACATCATAAGATGTAATAATCAACTGCCCATTCTGGCCTATGGGGAATAGGTAGCCTTGCAATAGTGAAAAACGAAAATGGCTGTAATTCACTATTAGGACATGCCACACACATCAGGGCTTGTCCTACCTTATACTTACAATGCACCCTGCCCTTGGGCCTACCATAGGGGTGTCTGATATTAAGAAAATGGAATGTTTAGGGACTGGCAAGTGGGTGCACTTGCCCAGTCAGCTTGTCAGTACTAGACTGAACACAGGCTCTGCAATGGCAGACCTGAGACACACTTTTACAGGATGCAAGCCCACCAGCAGCATTTGGTTTACAAGCCATGGGAACACTAAGTGCACTGTACTAGGGTCTGACAAGTAAACCAAACCAGCCAATCATGGAATCACTAATTTATACATTAATTTTACAATAGGGGGCACTTGCACTGTGGCACTGGACAGCAGTGGCACAGTGCCCAAAGCATCTAACACCAGCAAAAACACATGAGGCAACAGAAAAAATGGAAGGGAGGCCGACGCCAAGGTGCCAGGTCTAACAAATGGTGATGGATATGCGGCCCGCGGAAATATAAATCCCATTATGTCTTGTGGGATTCATATTTTGGCTGATTGGATATCTCTCACCATTGTGGCTGAGTATCCCGTCTGCGGAGATATAAATCAGGCCCTTTGTGTTTTACCTTTTTGCTCCACGCTGGGTTTGTTCTATTCATACCCTCCACTGTGCTGTCTTATACAGGGGGACCTCTGCCTCACAGGCCACTGACCAAGAAACTTGCGCATGGGAAGGTGCCATCAGCAAAATCCATTCTCACATCCATGCTTCTAGAGTGCACAAAAATGTGCAGCATCGCACTTTGCCCTTAACACAGGTGGTGTCCAAGCACCTCCTTGGCATTTTATTCCATGGCCCTTTTATGCTCCTGTCATCTTCCTGTTGATGCTTCTGCCTTCATCCAATTTTAGGTACCATTGAGATGTAGATGATTACAAGGGACTCGGTCCCGTTCTACAGTGCAGTGGGGAGCATAGCACTGGGCAGCATAGCACTGACGGGTAAGAAGCTGGATTACAACCTTGCTTTTACACCTTAGGAGTCAAGCAGCCAGTGAGTGACTGGTTATTTACCCCCAGTATGTAGGCAGTTGGTGATGATGAATCTTGAAGCTATAGGAATATGGTATTCCTCTTGCTTTGTTTCTTGCTATTTTTCTTCTAAAGCCCTACAAGTCTGGTAGACGGGTTTTCACATGTGCTACTATAGTGAGAGAGTGCATGGAGGGTCTGTTGGTGGACTATTTGTTTCTTACTCTACCATTTTCAAGCCTAATAAGGCAAAGTAACAGGATTGACAAAGCTAAAAGATCCGGCCTTCAGAAGGTTGTGCAGTGGTTATATCCAATTCTTTATTGTTTATTGAAACCACATGCCACAAAAGTTAGAAAACATCCGGCCATCTACACGTGACTGCTATATGATCCCAACAAAAAGTTTTAAATCAAAAGAATTCACTGAAGCAACTAGTGATATTTATTTAATAAAAACCTTTTCAGTTAGGCCATGCATTTTATTATCATTATTTGGAAAGGAGGCAAGAATAAATCACTGTCCAATCAAATTGTCAAATTACAGGCATCTACAATGTTACATTGTTGTTAACACACTTTATGATAGTAAACTTTAAAAGTAGCCAGAAAATAGGTCACTATCTAACAAGACACTTGAAATGCAGGCTAAATAAATAGCTTGTGTTGAAAGTTAACATAAAAATAAACAAAATAAAACACACTTTGAACCAGAAGTTTTGCTGTAGAAAAAGGAAATATTTTTAGGCAGATGTGAACAATGTGGACAGGCTTTATGCAGTCACTCAAAGTGAAAGGGACCTATGGCTAAAGTAGGCTGACCAACTGCCCCATGTTTTATTGTGCGTTGTGCTGAAACAACATGTGAATGACAAGTCATCAGATCGATGGATGACGACTACTGATAAATAGCCTTTCTGTGTAAATCATATATGAATTCTTTGGAAACAGTAGTCTGGGGAGACAACCTACTGCTAAAGCTGTCTCAAGTCAAAAGCCAGAACTAAAAAGGCGGTTAGGAATAGCAGAGCAATCAGCGTCACTAAAAGATAGGTATCAACTTTGAACTCTGAAAAATGTGCAACCATAGACAGGAGGCTGCTTCCACACTACAAAGTGCCAGTAAGGTGTGTGTACCTTTTCAGCAGGCCTGTATCACACCACAAATGCAAAAGACGGTTGCGTACTCTATGCAAACTGCTGGCCTGCGAACGGTATTCTGGTTTTTCTCAGAGATGTAATTGCATCCAGATATATAATGCAACAACTGACCTACACCTAAAACCAGAGAGAACGATTGGCTTTGTCAATGGTTGTTTGCTGTTTGACATAAATGAGTAGCAACAAGGAATTGCTATAAATAAATAACCTTCAAAATGGTTGAATTCTGATATTTCAATAGTATTGAGACCTGTGGAAGGAGTTTTGGCCTTCAGTTATGTGTGCTTCATCTTAGATATATATGTCCTTTTTCTCTGCACATCTCGTCCATCTGCACATCTTCAACCACATCTCTTTCCTCTTCAGCAACCTATTTTCACTGTTCCCAGAATAAAAAAGAAGACATAATCTTAATAAACCTCTACTTGCATCCGAGGGAGAAAATCAAGGGAGCACAACAGCTGAAGGAAGAAGTTGCAAAAATAATAAAATCTGAGAACACGAACAGCATAATCATCACAGGGGAATTTAACCTAAATATGCTCGGCATCTCGGTTTCTGAAAGCACCGATGAGGAGGATCCGTTTGCCTGGGAGCAGAATCATCAAGATCGCACTTCGGGAGGCAGAAGTACGAAAACCGCCAGGAGTCTGCTGGTCAAACTTGAAGAGCTGGGCTTCAGGGCACTTAATGGCAGATTTCCCGGAGATCGCCCACAATCTGCAACATTTCACAGCACAACGGCAAGCTCCACAATTGACTTCACATTCTTCTCTCGCAGTCTGTACGAAAGGGTAAGAGATTTCCACATTCGCACAACGGACCTCAGCGATCACCTCCCCCAGGAAACTACAATAGATGCAGCAGCAATACCAAGTCCTCCAGGCGGCAGCACACTAGGCACGGACTTCACAACAAATGAAAGACGGATAAAGTGTAAAACCAAAGACCCAAAAAACCTCCTATTACAAGCGAAACAAGTGCTAGAAGAGGCACAATCCGCATCTCCAAACGTAATTACATGCTGGGAGGCTTTTACAAAAAATCTGAGAGACACAGCCGGAAAAAAAACTAGAAACATAAAGCCAGACGGAAAGGGCTATGCCGCGAAACACAAGAGCATCTACAACTTCAGAAATGATACACGGCTAAAAAGGTTGAAGACGCAGATTAACAATACTTTGCGGAGAGTAAAAACAGATCCCACCGCTCGCCAAGCACTGACACAGCTAAAAGGCAGCCGTAGGAAACTATTATGGCAACTAAAAAAAGACGCAGAAGAGGCCTTTTGGGGAAAACTCCTATACGATGTGAAAACAAATAACAGCGCACAGTTCTGGCAAAATATCAACAGCCTGATTAGTGAACGAAGCCAGGAGATCGAATCCCACGTGACGGAAGAGGCTTGGACATCTTACCTCAGTTCACACTTCAATGACCCCCAGGAACCGCGGAAAAAATCTTGTATCACAAAATCTAGCTGTAAAGAACAGAAGCCCTCGCCCCAAGAATCCAATTATCTCTCCAATATTCAAAAAAGGAGACCGAAATGCCCCAAGAAGCTACCGCCTCATAGCTCTACTCGACAATGAGGCAAAATACTAGGCTGGCCTCTTACTTCAAGAGCTAACATCATGGGCGGATGAAAATTCAGCAATACCACTCAATCAAACAGGCTTTAGGAGAAACATGGGGACGACCACCAACATATTAGCCCTTTCACTTCTCATCGATACAACGCTAGAGGCAAAACAATCTTTATATCTGTGCTTTATCGACTACAGCTCCGCCTTCGACCACATAAATAGAAATCTCCTGTGGAAAAAACTAAAGAGAATGCAAATTCCTACAACACTGCTCAACCAACTAAATCTTCTGCACAGTGATACTTGGGTTCAGGTCAAATTAGGAGCAGGGGACTTCCTAACCAAGAAAATCCCAACTAGTACATGAGTAAAGCAAGGATGCGTGTTAGCGCCAACTCTATTCAATCTCTTTATGGCTGAATTATCAACCACACTAAATGAAAACAACTCTCACGCACCTAAACTAGGAGGTTTCCAGCTGTCCAACCTATTTTATGCGGACGACCTAGTGCTAATTAGCCGGACCCCAATAGGCCTACAGCGGCTCCTCGACATCACCGCGCAATACTCCAAACTAAACAAACTTAGCATCAACTATGACAAAACAAAAGTCATGTGCCTTAACCATTGCAAAAAGAAATCAACACACAGTTGGTTTATGGACGAAAAGAAATTGGAAATCACAAACAAATATCGCTATTTAGGAGTAATCATAGACAACAGGGGAAGTTTCACACCACAACGAGAGGAACTAAAAAAGAGAGGCCTAATGACAGCTGTATCTTTAAGAAAGTTGAAAAACAAAATTGCTGGGCCAAACCTCTCCCCACTAATAAAGCTGATCCAAGCCAAACTGATCCCATCCATCACCTATGGAAGTGAAGCAATGAGAGGCAGGGACGCTGAAACAGTAAACGGAACAATAACAAGAGCGATGCGCATGATTCTTGGACTTCCGCGATATACCTCACCGGCGCAAATTCGACTCGAATTCGGGTTGGTAAAAGAAGAGCTGTCGCGCAAGGGAGCTTACCTCAAAAGCTGGTACAAAATCAGTAGGGGAGAGGCAAATACCCTTAACGCACTACTCTGGAAAGAACTTCAAAGCAAAGACAATAGCCCAGCAAGGCTTTTTTTGGAGGACTCGATAAAGCAATTGGGGGGGCGACAACTGTGGGATCTTCAAGGGACCTTGGCAGGCTTTAAAAAAACAGTAAACAATGTTGTCAGAAAAGAATCTCTCTTACAGGATAAAGCCTCACTGACGGAGCGAGCACACGGCTGGCTAACTGTACATACTTACAAAAAGCTTGCACCACAACAGTATCTTTTGACCAGCTTCACCAAAAAAACAAAAGAGGCATTCCTAAAACACCGACTAGGAGTACTGCCCTCCGCAGACCACATGGCCCCTTGGCTGCGACCTCCAAAACCAGCAATATGCCGCCTGTGCGGTACCGATGAGGAAAACATCATACATCTCATTACAATCTGCAAGGCGCTGCAGACAGAGCGCAGGAACCTGCTGAGACCACTGTTCAACAAAAAAGGGATCAGGTCCTGCAGGCAAGCAGTTCTGGCTTGCTTTTCAGGTGATGAAGTCCAAATGGCCTCTCGACTGGTAAAATATATCAAAGCCGTAGAAGCCAGAATCAATATAAAGTAAGAACAAATGGACAAAGAAACCGTATCTTCCATACCCCTGGAACATAAAACACTCGATCCACATAGAGGCACAGTTGACTAACTGGCATAAACACGGATAGAGCTCCCAAAAGGCTCGAGCATATGGGGACAAAGAACAGTATTCCTTCGAAAATGGAATGAGGTCCGCAACGCTCTACGAAATGGAAAAGAGGCTAGGTTAACCACAAGAAATCGCCCCAGAGGAACTGCAGCAATGCCTTAGTGACGGACAATCATTCACCCCAAAAAAACCTTTCCTTCCTTTTCTTTTAAACTTTAATTCTCAGTACTGTTTAAGCGAAGCTATCTTCCTTTTATTAGAGTTTTTAACTACTCACAAGAACTAACATTTAGGTTGCCACAGATATCTTCCATTTTTTATTGTTTTTATTGCTGCTGGTTTTTTGTAATGGTTTTTATTAACTGTACAATAAATATTACTTACTTACACTGTTCCCTTAATGCACTTCCAAACATATACTGCACTCACTCACATTTAAGCAATTTATTTACTTTTGCCTTGTAAATATTTTGCCATCTGTGCACCCCTTTCACACAATTGCAATTACAACAGGAATACATGATGACCATTGTTCATAGTGCTCTGCAGAGAGGCCAATCCACTGATAGGCACTTTGCTTTGGCTTCAGCGCTCGCAAACACAGCCCCTCATAAACACCTGCATAGCTCAAAGTATGTACGAAAAAAATACTGAATGAAACACATGATTACATGGCTAACTCTTGAGGAAGGCAAGATTAAATAAAACTTGAAATAACAGAAGAACTAAATAGCTGACATGCATTCCCTTAACATTATTAACACTTATTGTTCGTAAATCAATCCATGTTTTTGGCATTAATGTTGTTAAGGGCATGTCAGCGGCATGCAAGACTGTGGTACTGTGGTGCTGTTCGAACTATTATGATCACTAATGTCCATCTTTATCTTGTAAATCAAATTAAAAAAACTATACACAATGTTTTTCTTTTCAGAGTATTATTTCATCAAACCTTGGGAACATAAAACTACACCATTAATACAATGTTTTTGTTGAAGTCTGCATTGCATGTTCTCCTTCTGGAGATTAGGTAGCATGGGCATGCACCTGCAGGAAAGTAGTACTTGCAGCGAGGCATGCAGCTGATTTAAAGACACTCTGTCGACAGACTGCATTAGAACTACAGTGCATTTATATATAATGAGCCAACATAGCTCAGCTGGACTGGAGAGATTTTAAGTCGCACAGCAGATGCTTCTCTCCGGGACTCAGTACTCAGGGCCAGTTTTAATGTCATATAGAAGATAACTGTGTACTTTAAGCACATTCTCTCACTTTGCCCTTGACTCAGATATTTGCAACAACTTCTCAAGGGAAAAAGAACCCTGGCTTGCTTGCCTTTCGGATTCATTTTGCGTGGCAACACATGCAGCAGCTCCACTTCTTACGGGCCAGTGATGTTCAGCCAGAGCATGGGGTACCACAGTAGGGAAGGTTAGGGTGGCTAGGGGTTTCAGAACAATATACATAACACAAGATTAGCATTTTCACACTTACCGTTACAGAGAATAAAGCTCCAGATCACACCTGCTTCATTCCACTCCTACGTGTGACGAATGGGAAAGGGTGGAATCTATGCCTGTGAATGAGGAACTTCTGCTCTCACGCAGGGATGGAGACTACAATGCCGGAAACCATGACGTTGAAAGCATCACTGGCCTACAGCGGATACTGCCGTAGAATACAATGGCAACAATTCATTATGAAGGGCTTTAGAACAGTAAGCCCTGCGTTGTGTGTGCAGTTCAGAAAGTTGATTGACTGCCTGGCTTCTGTCTCCTGCTTCAGAGCAAGGCAGGGCAGGCAGCCTGGGATGCACAGTCCACATTGAAATACATTGAATTGTTTAGAGATACGATGTTCTCTCTGAATAAATCTATCTATTTCATGTTTGTACAGGAATGTTTAGGAATGTCAGAGGGCCGCAGCCCCAGAGCCCTAATGGAGAATCCGCCCCTGCTAGAATCATTATAGTAACGAAAATAGAAAGAGCAAGCATAGTATCATTGGGTGAACTCCCTTCAACCATGATGCACTTGAGGAAAAACAAAACTACTTGCTAGTCAGTATGGCCAAGAATCCTGCTCCCCGGAAGTGTTGCTGCAATCTTGCTCCATATCTAACATGTCAGGATTCAAAGGAGACAGACTGGAATGCATGAAGATGGGGGGAGAGGACTGGACCACCAAACACAGTCCCAGAATGAAGGGACAAGCCTTTTGCCTCCTTCTGTGGCATGACTTGGATGAAGGGCCGCAGCCATCAGGCTCCTAGGAAAAGAAGTTAGACAAAATAATCCAGTAGTTAGGTGACCTAAGCGCTATATTTAGGACCGAGTTTGTGTCGCTCTTGCACCACGCAACAGGGTGAAATAGCGATGCAAATGTTGCCATATTTTTTAATCCACACAAAGCAACTTTGCGTGGCACCAAAAATATGGAGTAAAGCAATGCAGAGCAAATCAATCGTTGCATTGCTTTACTCTGCACTGGGTGTTGCATGGGTGTTTCCACGCACCTTCGATGGCTTTTGACACATTCACAGATTTACAAGATCTTGTAAACCTGGGAATGCGCCAAAGAGAAATGAAAAAAATGTTCTTTCTCCTTATTTTTTCCACTTTCTATATATGCTACATTCTGCAGCACACATAGATAAAGGAAAAAGCCTTTCAGTATGTTTTTTTGTGTAGGAAGGTGACCTTTCCTGCACTAAAACAATGCTGCTTCTAACACATGCACCTCTGCACCACGGTGGAAGGTTGCCTGCGTTGTCGCTAGGCTGCCAAACCAGCGCCAGTGCAAGTAAAAAATACATGAATTTGCCTTACTGGAGAAATACGGTGCAGTCCTGGCCTTTCCCTGTGATGCAGGATGTAGGAACTGGGGTCACCAGTTCCCCGGGGGTAACCTGGCACAAGCAGGTAGGCACCTGAAAGCTCAGGTGTTAAGTGACTACACAGCACACACACCCACTGAAACAATAAGTGCACACGCAATGATGGAGACCACAACAGTGAGCTGGAGTAAAAATCAAATCATTTTTATCTAGAGCAGTGCATCAAAGATAAACATTGTATTAATCAAAGGCAAATCATTTCATTAAATCATTTCACCCAGGATAACCATTTCCTTGAAGGTTTAGCATTTCATTATATACTGGAAGGCACTGCACCAACATTTCCCTGGAGAAGAATAACCATTTATTTACGCATAAACCAACATTTCACCCCTCAAGTATAGACAGGCCATTAAAAATCAGGCAAGAATAATCATTTCAAGGATCACTTTCAGTGGGGACAGGCCTTTCAATACTCTCCTCAACCAGGGATTAACCTTCCCCTAAATACGTATAAACTTTGGGGCCTAACGTCCAGGAAGGAAGTGGTAAACAGTTCACACAGCTCATGCAGGGTTAACCTTACCCACGCTCTTCTGGGGCCTCCCTCCGGCCCCGGGGCAGTTCCGCTTGCTTGGCGAGGGGGAGGGAGGGCTCTCAGCGCTCACGGAGCCCTCCCCGGCACAAGGATTCCCTGGTCCCGGGCTCGCGATGATGAGAGCGGCCCGGGAACCAGTCAGTCGGCGGCCGCGGCAGCTTCAGCCAATCGCTGCGTGGCGCCCAAGGGGGCGTGTCCAGGGACGCCGGGTCCCCCACCACGTGACAGCAGTGGAAGGCCTCAGGACGCGTCAGGCCCGCGCGGCCTGACAGGAATTACGGCGGCCCTCTCCTGACACCGGGGGCCACCGCAACGGATCACTCAAGGAGCAGGAGGCTCAGGTGATCGCGATGGCCCTCTCCTGGCACCGAGGGCCGCCCAAGGGAAATTACCACGCCTGACAGGGCAGCCTACCTGCATGGGCATCCGGGCTGCGGCGGTGAGTTCAGCAGCGCGCTCGTTCCACACAGCGCTTTGGGGGCAGTTTCAGTCAGCTCATCACAGGGGCATACAGCGCGCTTCAAGCAGGATGGCGCTTGGAGGGTTTGGCGCCTCGGGGGCAGTTCACTCGACTGTGGCAATTGGGGCAGATACAGCGCTGCTCACAGGGGGCAATTAGCATTTGCACAGCACTTCAGACAGGTCGGTGTTCCAGTGCTAGATAGAGGGAGCGCTTGGCAGGCAGTCTAGGCAGTTAGGCAGGGGGGCAAGGCAGGACAGTGCAGGCCCAGATTAAGGCGGAGGGGCGCAGAAGTGGCACAACACAGTACCTGGTTGATCCCCCAGCAGCCCTGGTAACACAAGCAAGTAGGCTTCTCGGCGCTTGATTGTTCCTGCACCCTTAGGAGGTGGTTTCTTGGAGGGGGGGGGTTGAGTTGGAGGCTTGGCAAGTTTCCTCAGAAGGTCACTGAAGATGGTGCCTGGGTTCCCCTCTCGCCGGGCCAGATCAGTGGGCTAGCCTCGGATACCTCACTCTACTTGGAAGGCAGCACCTAAGCCCTGTCACTCCCAGTGGCATAGGTCCCTGACTAGGCCCTACCACCTAAATCTTCTGCGTGGGTCCCCCAGGTCAGTGATGCCCCAACTGACTAAAAAGTTTCCCTCCCTTCCTTAAATATGCCCAGGTCAGGTGACCACTCTCTAAGGCGGCAAAAATAAGCTCCGCCTCTCTTCTGGAAGGTTCCAGGAGCTTCCCCACTCTTTCTATGGGCAGGCGATGGAAGGCTGGCATTGCAACAATGTTTGGGGTCCCAGCCATCTCCTGGCAACTAGGGTGCTACTAGAAAAAGACCACGCTGCAGTAGCAGGGGCCAGTGGCAGCCATGTTTGGAGTAGAGAGCACCTGCACCTTAGCATTGATTGGCAATGGGAAGGTGCCCGGAGACCTAAGGGCCAACAAAAAGTAGTTGGGAAAAATGAGGCAAGGGCGAAAAAAAATAGGGAAAGACCCCCCTAGGGCTGATAGGTCTAACACAGGACAACACAGCAAGGTGACTTCCTTTGCCGCCTTGCGCCACTAAGGTCTTAAATATGTCGCTAAGAGTCTGTGGCAAGACAAGACTGGTTACACATTGCAGTAAGAGCCGGGATTTATGGGAGAGAATGGTGGTCTTGAAATATGGATTGATAGCACCCTGAATGAGGTCGCAAAAAATACAGCGCCACAAATAAAAGACACACAATCTCCACCCTTTCATGTAACCTAATCTCCTAATTATTGGATGAATCTGCAACTGACTTGTATGCGCTCACAAAACATTTTAATTTCTTTTTTTTTCCAACTCTTTTTTTATTGAAAACAGTGTTCAGCATACAGAGTATATAGGAAAGGAACACAGATTTACATTATATGTTCAGTGTAAGAACAAACAGCATGTAGTAACGAAATTCAAGTTCACAATCAGGATGGCGCTTATTGAGAATGCACACTTCGAGAAAGAATCAAAAGTTTCAACCAAAATGATAGGAAACTCCCCATCACATCCAACAGCTCCTATGTTTAGGACCCCTGTAAGGCACACCAGGCCTTACTGGAGTTGCCTGTAGTTTTGGTGCATTTTGTGACAAAAAACAAACACATAGCTGGGGTTACAAATAAAAAAATGACAAACAGTGCAATAGCCATAACAAAAGCAAAAATATACTTTAAAGGAAAACGGTTTCTTTCTGTACACCACTGAGGTAAACTAAAATGTTATAACATGACCCAGGACACACAGAAGCATCATCATGCAGTCTGCGGCCGGGGTCGGTGTGCTCCTTTTTGGCTTCTTAAGCGCATAAATTACCTTGAAAAAACTCAGGGGCAGATTTACAAGCCCCCTGCGCCTCCAGTACCTCACTTTTCGTGACGTACTGGTGGCGCAGGGGGCTCCTCCATATTTACAACAAGGACGGGAAAAGCCACCCTCCGTCACTTTTCCTCTCCTTGTAAATACGGCCTCTTCACACGCAGCAGTTTGCGTTAAAGGGGCGTTCCATGGGTGTTGCTGTGGGTGTTCCCACGCTACAACCATGGAACAAGACACATCTCCAGATTTACGAGAAACTTCGTAAATCTGGAGATGCGTCTGAATGCTACGCCACCCTAGAGGTGGCATAGGGAGGAACAACAAGGAGAAATGTTTTCATTTCTCCTCGTATTTTCCTCTTTCAATGCGTGCTGCATTCTACGGCAGGCATTGAAAGAGGAAAAGGCTTTAGTGATTGTTTTTGTGCAGGAAAGTGCCCCTTCCTGCACAAAATCAATCTCCCCATGGCGCAGGCATCCTTGCACCATGGTGCAAGGGTGCCTGCGCCGGCGCTTGGCACCCGTTTGTGCGCCAGCGCAGGGGAGAGCACAGGAATGCAACATATTCTCGTAAATATGTTGCATTCCTGTGCTCTGAAAGTGCCGCAGTATGGCGCAGTCAAAGGGCTTGCGGTGCCACGCTGCGGCACTTTCTTGTAGATCTGCCCCTCGGAGTTAATGCACGTTTGGTGACATAAGAGCTCGGAGCCACAAAGAGCCAATTACTGCCCTGTGTTTCCAAGCTGAAGCTCCGCTGTTATCAACTAATATGCACTAACTCGGAGATTTTTCAAGTTAATGTATACGTTAAATACGCTTCTGCGCCAGCACAGGCCAGAAAAAGGCATCATGATAGTGCCCCAGTCAAAGAATTTGCTTTTTACCTCCCTGAGGGCTCGAAGCCACAGTAGACAGCTCAGGCATGTTATAGAAACAGCGCCAGACACCTCCCCAACTACACGGGGTCAAAAGTGAATTCGTTGGCGTGCGTTTTCCGAGCCTATAATAGAGAGCAATTGAAAGTATTCGGCTGCTGGGTCTTCCCAGAGTGCTGCCCAGACCCAATCTGTGTTTGAGTTTGCACTGCCTCGAGCAGCAGCCCGTCTCGGTGGCCTCACGAAACGTGAGGGTGGCCCCTGCGAAGCAAAGGAGGGGGACCCACACCATCTACACCCAATTAGGAGTTCTCATTGCATGGACCCACTGCCCCGATCGAAATGCCAAGGGCGCCCCACCCCCGGAGGTCGGGGCCTCCCCGCCCCGGGGGATGGAGCTAATATTACGCCACATACCCGTCTGTCATTTTAAAACGCTCGTGCAATGCTTCATTTGATTCAATGGTCTCCGGTGCTCGGCACCTGCGCTCAATTGCCAGAACTTACATTGGTGCCACATGGTGGCGCCGTTTGTGCAATTTAAAGATTAGCGGACAAACAGTTGTTTGTTAGTTCAGTATTTAGCCATTCTTAAAGCTTTGGCGGCCTCGAACAGTCTGAATGGTCACACTTATAACTGTAACTGTGCTGGTTAGTAGTTGTGTAAGGGCAGTGACCATGTGTGGTGCCAACTGCGGTGGTCTCTTGACAAGAGTCCTGGCTCTTATTTTTTATTTTCTTACAAATTAAGCACTGCCTGCCGTGGATTGCAGGCAGGTGCCGATGGCCGGCTTTTGTTCTCTGAGCGTCCTGGTGACAATTACCCCCTTCCCACTGTGACATGTGAATCCAATAGTTTGATTTAGTTTAATTGAGGGCATTTATAAAGCGCGCTTAGACTTACCTAGGATATCAAGTCATCTTCTACAATAATGCTGGAGGTCAAAGAAATAAGACTTGTACATAACAATACGTCATCTTGTGGTCGAACACGTTATGAGTTTCTGAATCTTTGTGAGCACAAAAGGGCTTTGTACATCAACTTGAGCATCGTGTGTCACAAAGATTGTAACTTGCTGGCTGTCAACTGGTGCAATGCCTGCAATTTATAAGAAATCGACATTGACTCCTTTGATTAAAACACATTACTTGTTGGAGAGAAACTACAAAAGTCGTGTTGCGTGTCAGAGACTCAGGCAAAGGTGTTACCTTCCCAGCTGCAAAGCTTCCTGCACTTCCTGCACGGTACGTCACTTTTCCCCCTTGTTAGAAGTGACGCACCGGTGGCGCAAAGGGCTTGTAAATATGCCCCTATAGACATACATTTCTCCCATTTTCATGTCCTAGTACTTATAATATCCTGTCCAATGTAAGAGTGATCCATCTCAAACTATTTGTTATGCTACACTATACAAAATCTCAAACAAATAATCATATCGATAAAATGTCGCAGTTAATCTGAACCACTGGTGAAGGACAACCAAGACTGATTTGTTAAGCCCTCTTGTGATGACGCAGACAGCCGAAAAAAATGATGATGTAGAAAAGTAAACTCTGGAGTGCTGATGAATTCAGGCATTCCCATCAGTGCCTTGTGGTCAATCTCATAATATTTCTCATAATTCCCCCTTTCAAACCATGGTCTATCTATCTATCTATCTATCTATCTATCTGTCTGTCTGTCTGTCTGTCTGTCTCTCTCTCTCTCTCTCTCTCTCTCTCTCTCTCTCTCTCTCTCTCTCTCTCTATATATATATATATATATATATATATATATATATAATTATTATTATTATTATTTCTGAAGCTTCAGTGATCCATCCAAATCTACAAAGGGGGATCTATTTATCTAAACAGCAACAACTATTTGACTTCGACAGATGTTAAATAAAGCTGTATAAAAAAAATTGACAACCTATTCAAGAGAGTCTCTGTGAACAGGATTCCATTTTGAAGATCGCAGAACATTTGCCTTATTTTGAACTGTCAGACATATGCACATAAAATGCACATAGAATAATTGTGCATAGAACAATTGTGCCAATAGTGCCACAAGGCTAAGGGAAGTATCATGCCGATTTGCTTTTGTGCGCGACACAATTGCGCACGTTTTTTTTAAAACTGCACTTCCTAAAGCGCACACGTTTACCTCAAAAGTTAGTGCATGCACTGCTGATAAAACAGAAGCAGTAATTGCCTCTCTCTGTTTCTGAGTAGTGTTGTCTGCAGTGCATAGACTAATTCAGATACATTTTCTGTTAAATGTGTTCACCTTTGAAAGTGCAAGCACATAAAAACAGGTGCAGAGCTGTACCCTGCATGAACGCCACCTAGTTGAGACGCCCAAGATTCTACCAATTTTGGTTGGTCAGGAGCAGCTGTAACAGAAATGTATACCTCAGAATTAGACTTACTTTACACTGCAAAGTCACAGAGTACTAAGCCTAAGCCCTGCTGTGTGGGGGTGAAGAACTGGCGATATGGGCATTAGACTTCACAAAAGTTACACTTGTTGGTTCTTTGTGGCATTTAAAGGGCTGATTGATTGGGGAAATGTGTGAATCTAATCCAACCCAGAGCCCTGCATTTATTACCCAGACTATAAAGCAAATCCTCTGACGAAACACTCACACGACAGGATTCAAAGTACGAACTATGAAGGTTCATTAAAATGTATGTATACATTCAGAAACAACAGGCATTGGTTAGTCAATTCAAACATAAATGCTCAAAATGCACGATGTATGGATAATATACTTGGCATTGGAATCTAAACCACAATCTAGCAGATAACCAGCGCCAAAAATGGTTTAGAATAAGTTTATTGAGGATCATGGAGCATTAGTAATATGGACTGCTCAGTAAACTGGAGAGGACCAAGGAATTCTTCCAAGTCAAAAGTGACAAGCTGACCAGCATGAAGTCTGCTCCCTAAAGGGGCCGTAATAAGACCTAACTCTTTCCCAAAATGATGGCTTGCATAACTTTTTAGACAAAAGAAGATGTGCAGTAATTTTCCCCCGACACAGAAAGTAACCTAAAACAAGCAATAGGAAACAAAAACGCATCACATGGTATAATAACCTTTGCTCTAAATCTAATAGCTGTACAATGCCTCACAGAGTAAGGAAATGGCCTTCAACTTGTATACAGAACTGAACTTTGTCATGTCCAGAAACGAAAAACATTACTTTTTATAAATGTTAAAGCACATGCAAGACCATTGAACAAACTGAATCTGGTATTTACCAAGCAGTCGAGGTCAACATTGAAGCTCAGGATGTGCTGTCATGAAGGGAGAAAATGATCCAGTGTCAGCTTTGTCAAGTGGTAGAAACCAAACATTAAGTTCTTAAGTTATAATCTTTATTATAATAATAAATTATAGTCTTTAAGTTAATATTCCAATGTACTGTGTTTTGACACCTGGTTTTTCTTTTGTCTTTATCAAATAAAATCTTTTTGAACTTAAAAAAAATGAGCTAACTGAAAACACAAGTAGGCCTTAAGACTCACTCCTGCCAATTCAAGCTTCTTTTTTTTATAAAATTCAGTTGAACCATTGCATTTGCGACTCTTTAGTGTTAATTAATATAGCCTTACAGCCCCGCTGACGTGGGCTATACTGGCCATTAAAGGCTCGCTCCACTGAGTTCCTTTAAGAAGGGAGTGAGTGGGAATTTAGTGCTGGTATAGCCCAGCTACAGAGGGCTATAAGGCTATTGGACTATTCCACCAATAAAGGGCATAATGTTCTAACAAATAAAACAAAGGCCTCATGGAGCCCCATGATATTCCCTCAGGCTCTGTGAGGCCTTTGTTCAAAGCAACAGCTGTGAACCATAACATTGAAATGCTGGAGCTCCAGGCTTCCACCACCCATTAGAAGCCTGGAGCACTCCATTGTTTCAATGCAGCTCTCAACATTCCAATGTTCTAATATGAATAATTATTAACTGTAGGGGAGAGGAGTTGGCCTAATGGCTAGGCGGTTAACTTTGAATCTGGGAAATGGGATTCGAGTCTCGGCAAAGGCGCTGAACATCCTGTGATTCTGGGCAAATCACCTAATCTCCCTGTGCCTAACAAAATTGAATGTGTCCTTATGTAACGCAACTGATGCTATGTAAAGTGCTCTGATACCCGACACCTTCGGGTCAAGTTCACGCTATATAAAACTCTGTTAAAAAAAACAAAAAACGGTGGAATCTATTTTTGCACACATAGGCGCTTGTTTGTATAGGGGTGTTTGCGTTGGGACTATTCAGAGTACAATATGGCGGACTGGAAACCCAGACCTTATATATTTCACCCATAAGTCAGTAGTCCTTTGGGGAATGTTTGAAACAGAGATGAAGAAGAAGGGAACACTCCAACTAACTTCTGGACATTTAAACAGAGGAGAGCAAACAAGCAATGGGTAAGACTCTCTAGACTGAATTATAAAGCATTTTATACTGGCGCTATTATATGTCCTTAGCTGAAAAGCTGTGCTTGGCACAAACACTTTTGCCACCATAATATTAAAGCTGATTATTGCATGTGGTCATGTATGACAAGATCATTTGGGCATATTTATTTATTTGCATTTTGCAGTGGTGGTGATGTTCTGTGGTGTTTTCTGTGCTGTTGTAGTTCTGTGTTGCATTAGTACATTCCATTATTAAAGGGAAGGATGCAAAGTACACCCTCTTTCATTTGCGTCGATGCTAGGGTTTTAACAAGGACAGTCATCAACATTCAGTAAGGACCCTCCAAACGTTTGATCAGAATAGATAGGAGACCTGCACTGGCCCAATATTGTGCCCCCTCCCTCAACATGCAAATGAGCAAGTACATGGTAAGGGCGGTAGATGCACTGGTGTCTGGAAAGAAATACAGCGTCGCTTGAGGACAAGAAATACAAACCGTGATTTTCCAACACACATATGGTTGATATGATGAGGGACGCTTTCCCCGACGTTTTCAATAAATATTTTGAAAATCATTTGGGGAGAAGGACACATTTTATGAACAACTCCAAGTAATACAAAAATAATGTTTCAGAAAAAAGATATTTAATAAATGTATCAGTAGGAGTAATGGCTATAGCACAGGATGGATACAAAAAAGCAAAATCTCCACCAATACTAAAACGTAAAAATAAAAATCATTTTTACTTTCGGGGGGTTTTGTGATTCAAAGCAGCTTAGAAAGACTGTATGCAGGGCATAAGCAATACTCCTAGCATTTTAAAAATCCAAAGACATTGGTGCCTCTATTGTGGAAGAATATACTTTGTGAACACTAATTTATTGAATGTAAAGCAGAGAATATCTTTTGGTTTCAAGCATATTTATCAGTCGCACTTGACTAACCAAGTTGTGCATTGTAAGCCAGAAGGGGTGACTGAAACATTTGGTCGTGGGATCGCAGGGCAGGTGTGGGACTGTAGATTATGCCATGCTTTTGCACATAAGTTCCTGAACACACCAAACTGATTAAAAATGCATTTTGCTCAGATTTCCAACTCAATAAAATATTTCCAACGAAACGCATCAGATAAGCATGTACCCTGCTCTTACAAATGCAAAGGTGTATTTTCATAAACCTACCTAGAAATGCTACTATGACGGTGCACAGGAAGGCGTTGCCTGTTGATTGCTGTTTTATGGAAGACAGTTGTGTGCTGTTCTTAATTTGAAGAGCTTAGTAGAGGCACACAGGCCATAACAGACAGGTCAGGCAAATTCCACGAAGTGTCTGCCAAATCTCTATTAAATAAAAGTAAAGAAACAAAAAGTAATATTTTCCTTAGGGTTCCTTAGGTGGCTACATTCAGATCACCATCTGAAAGAGTCTCTTGGTGTATGGAGAATAAATAATCTGTGTGAGAATCTCAAAGGTATGATCCTCTTGAAATGTGATCCTTGGGGGTTGTGCAGAGACAATATCAAGGTGCATTTGTACTCTTCGTGGCTCAGCTCATTAATTAAGCAATAGATATTTTTCAAATATCACTGTTAGATCAATTTAATGTGAAGGCTTCCCATCATTTCAGGTGTAGACAATATTATGAACTCATTTTTGGTCAAGAAGGCAATGATTGTTGAAAGTAACTCGGACCACTCTATGAATGTCCCTGTCATTCTCAGTTTGAAGAGCTGACGGAAGGTTTAAGAATTTCGGTTTAGGAAGTGTATGGCAATTGTTTCATGACGGTTGTATGTCAATACAATGCGGTTGTTACACCGCACTACCATTACAACGCAGGCTTTTCAATGTAAGTCGTTACCACGACTTGCGCTGTAGGGTGCTGGAATTAGGAATAGTAAAATGTACTATTCCAACACCAGCCTACGTACAGTAGGGAAGGTGTTGGAATAGTACATCTACTATTCCTTAGCCTAGAGCGCCCTCCAGTGCAAGTCGTGGTAACCACTTGCGTTGTATTGGATGTTCCCCATCATGACTGACAACAGGTCGAAATGTGACCATTGTTCCTGCCTGGGTCAATTAAAAAAAAACATTTTCCACCATCCAAAGTCAGAAAGGGATAATGCAAGATACATTTTTCGAGACATAAGGAAGTCCACTGAAGTGGCTATTCACATCTTTCAAATGTTGTTGGAAAACCGGATTTTCCATTGGTCCACATGAGAGAGTTACTCATGGATGAAAGTTGTGGAAAAGTAAATTTTGCCATGTTCTGTGTCCCTACGTGTCATCCATCATATGTTATGTGTGCATGATTAAATATGCACATGCATTCCCTATGTTCGATTAATGACGCAATTACAGTTGTGTCCACCTCTAGTATGCCAGTTTCCAGTTCTCGTGAATACTACGAATATCAGGCCTATGTAAAGCTACGTTGCCACGTTTCTCAGTGTGCACGTTATTCCATTGTAAAGTCCCCGTTTCTAGGCCTCAAAAGGGCCCGAACACCAGATTCAGCTCCTGTCTCCTGAAGCCTCGCTGAGGAGCGATACAGCCCCCACCTGTATCCTCGACCCTTCACTTACTTCCTGCCTCGCAGCGCCCGGCTCACCCTGGCTCTGCCTCTGAGTCTGCCAAGAATATGTTATGATTCCAGTTATCAGTTCAGTCCTCCTTCTCTGCATTCCTAAAGCTACTGAATCGCATCGATAGTTTCCGTCATTGTCTAGCCTTCACGTCTCCACGTTAGAGAAATACTGCATTTAATGGTCATTTAATATTCTTCATCACGCACTACATGTAGAATAATGCATGGTCCAGTCTTAGAATCAAGTTAGCCTTTCCCCTCTTGACTTCTAGTTTATATCAACATGTTCTCTAAACATCAGATACTAGATACTGTTTAGGTACATGTCGCCCTGACTCTCCAGACTTCAGTCTCTGCTCCTAGCACAGAGTTCATAGCCCCCAGCTTCTCCTAGTAACACGTCATTGCTAGTTTGCGCGCACCATCAGGTTAGAGGTCCCGGCTCCTCAGGTAGCCCCCTCCATGGTTTCCGCCCCATTCATGACATATTCTGTTACGTTTGCATCACATGTCTATGTATACGCCCTGTTACACCTCTTTTCACCCTTATCTTTCGCGACTGCTACGCGCCACGCCTTTTGCTCCACCCACTGCTACGCCTATTGCAATGTAATGCTATGTGTTTGCGTTATGTATATATGCTCATGCACTGTTATTAAAAAGTTATTCCCTTGTCCCGATCCTGACCCCGGCAGCGCTGCTGGGCCTTGCCATCCTATTCCTGTATTTGCTGTATTAAACCTGCAAAAACTCCTACTACCTCGAATCTTGACTCTTATTTATTGAGCTATCTGTTATTCATTTATTCATCCAAAAATAGGGTATTATTTATTTATTTACCACATAATGGCGCCTGAATAGGGACTTGCCCTTTCCCCACGCGTCGGTGAAGCCACGCCGACCCCCTGACCCTCTGCAGTCGTGACGGAACTCTTCTGCGCACCGGCAGATATTTCTGCTTCAAGTATCCCTCAGGCCCACGGAGGAGACGGAGGAGGCGGTCCAGCATCCAGACGAGACGGTGGAGGAACGCGGCGAGTCCCGACCAGAGCCCAAGCCGAGAGTCCAAGGTCCGAGGTATCCGGAGGCCCACCTGTAACAGAAGTCCGAAGTTCGTCCGTCCGGCGTCCAAGCAGTCCCGTCCAGTCTGAGGCCTTCCGTTCTTGCTGCCCGGTGAGTACCGTTACTGGGGTAGTATCTAGACAGGGTCAATTTAATTGACTCTGGTCCGTGGGTTGGTGGTACACAGACCCACAAACGAAGTGTCCACTTCGGTGGATGCGGGTCCTGACGTGTCTCTTTATGAGACCGGTAAGTTTCGTACTGTTTCAGCAGTGCATCTAGTTTCTGTTCCAGTCAGTTCTGTTCTCGAGGAAATTCATGTATTCTGTGTTCCGTATTCCAGGTAGTATTCTGTTCGAACTGTTATTTTTAAATGTTCTTCATGTATTTTAATGTCGTGGTATGAATGGGGAATAAGTATCGTGTTCATTGTGTATTGTATTGTGTCTAGATTACAGTCCAGTCATGCCCTTGTTTTCTAAGTTACGTCAGTTAAAAACTAGAAAGGGTCTGCTGGAAGCAGCAGTTCCAGTTCCGCCTAGGGACAGTCCAGGTCATTTTATGTATCAGAAGCATGGCATAAGCGCCATTTTGTATCTAGACTTATGGGTAGATTATACCAAACAGTTAGAAGAAAAGTATAGATGGCCCGTATCGGGTACATGGGATGCCGAGTGCATCATGCGAGTAGAAGAGGCATTATGGAAAAAGAAAGCCAGACAGTCACAGAAAGATGCCATCGAGTTATGGCGCAAAGAAGCTCATAAAAGAACCGAAAAAGAAATCAGAAAGTCAGAATTAAGTAGAGAATCCTTGGAACGAGCCCATGAAAAAGAATTAATCGAGATAGGTGAACAAGTTAAAGCCGAACAGTCAGACAGACAGAGGCATGCCCTTATTAAGGGTATGTATCCTCTCCTTGCCGAGGGCTTGCCAAAAGCGACCCCAGAGGCATCCAGTAATTTCCCGCCACCATTAGTTCCGACCAAGCTACGTCACAAACCGACCGCAGCTGATATTTTTATTTCGTCCTATTTGGACGACACAGTCCCAGAATATGCAAATCCTGTTCGCGCTCCGCCAGTCCCTGTAAATCAGGCACTTCCCGCTCCTCCAGACACCGGAGTACCTGTTACGGTACCCCCGGTCCAGCCCGCCATACAAGTCCAGCCTACATTTCCATTTCCCACTCTGCCAGGACGAAGAGCCTCAGTAGACGACTCTAGTTTAGGGGCCGCAGGGGGAGGTACTCCTCAAACCCCGCCGCCACACAAGCGTTTAACGACAGCCGAATTACATATGCAAGCATCACAGCGTACGCCCAGACATCAGACTGTAGCAGAAATAAGAAAATCCCTTGCCGAATGCGGCTATGATCCAGTCCCAGGCGAGGATAATATGGTTTTATATTCATTCCGCGTAAGAAAGGTGACCGAGTATCTAGTCACCTTACCGAATATGAAAGAAGATCTAGACAGAATATATCGTTTCATCCGTACAGGGGATGATCCAGAAAGCATTGGCGAGGCCATGTCTCAAAGGAAAGCTGAGACCCAGCTCATGATATTAAAGTTTCTGATCAATTGTCTAATAAGAGAACAAGATTACCCGTCTAAAGATCCGGCTGAAATGAAAACCCTGACAAGGTGGAGTGATAATATAGCCGAGGGTAAGCACAAGACCGTCGGTGCTATGGAGAGTATGTACAAGAAAATCCGTAAAGAAATAATAAAGTTACACGAACAGCGTAAAGCAGCACAAGTAAGCGAGAAAGAAAGTAACTCTGATCCTGAAGAGTTAGACGACGAGAATCCCGACAGAATAGCGTATGTAGGAAAATCTAGATTTCCAGATCGCCATTTACGCCTAGAACACAAGTCTATTTTTCATCATCCAGCACCAGAACAAGGTTCTCTAGAACAAGTGTTTCAAGCTACCGATCACATTCTGAAATCACGAATCGGTTACAGTGAGTTGAGTACCATGCATGAACAAGAACTAGCCCGATCAGCAGTCCGATGGATTACTGATTCTACCACTTTTCCAGACGAAATAGTGGCACAAATGTTTCTGAAAATGCCCCCAGCCGAGCAACGACTGGCGGGTATGTATATGATTCAGCACCTCATTACATTGTATGAGGGTCAGCACTCTGATCCAGGCCCGTTACACGATGTCCTGAACGAGCTACTCCAGTATAGATGGAAAGGTTTAGGTACCGATTTAATTAGTGTCATTCTAGAACAGCGTCACAAATATAGAACGTTTTTGAATCCGCATTTTGTTCATGTCTCACCCCCAGAAAGTAAACCATTTTACATAGAGAGACAGAATCCGTTACGAGAAGTCCACCCAGTTAGAGGAACGGGTGGCGAACTAGAACGAGTGTTTGTTTACACTCCGATTACAAAGATGGAACTCCTAGAGATGAAGAAATTAATTCCCTGTCATGATAAAGATCCAGCAGGGTTCCATAGAGAATTAAAAGACATGCTCCGTATGGGAGAATACACGTATCCAGATATAATTAAAATGTTAAAGGTTCTGCTGCCCGCAGGGGTGTATGAAAAGCTCAAGGAAAAAGAATGGGAGGTGGGAGAGAAAAAGATCGATTGGGCAGTTCTAGAAGCTGAAGACAAGGCACGAGTACCAGGTACCGGTCTTGGAGCGAAATGTAAAGAATTACCAGAATTATTAATACAAGTTTTACCTAGATTATTGACAACTAGAAAAGAAGACTGGGATGCAATCTCAGCCTGTAAACAGAAACAAGACGAAGATATTAGTGATTTTTATTCTAGATTTGAGAAATGTTTTAGCATCAACAGTGGCCTCAAGACAAGTAGTGAGTCATACCCTCACCTTTTTGTTACTAAATTAGTCGAGAATTCAAGTCCACAAATTAAAAATCGAGTTTTGAAAGTCGAAAGTACCTGGCAAGCTAATACCCCGTCCCAGATGCTGCAGATGCTCCAATACCACCAGAATAGGATCAGGGAAGAACAAGAACACGAGAGAAAACGTATGAAAGACACGAAAATGAAAGTACTAGTTGCACAATCTGTTCCTCAAGACAGTCAGAAGAGGGGTCCGAATCAAGCCAGTCATCCTGCAGCTCCCGTTAAAGGGAACTGCAATTATTGTAAACAGCCAGGTCATTTTATAAACGAGTGTGCAGTTCTGAAACACAACATAGCTACTGGTAAGACTAAAGAAAGACCACGTCCGCCTAGACAAGAACAAGTTTCACAGATTCCTCAGTCACAGAATGGACAACAGACAGTTACTGTACCGCAGCCTATTGCTGCAACACAGCACGTTACACAGCAGATGTACCAGTATGCACAGTCTGAGTATCCAGAGTACCAGCAGTATTCATGAAACAGCCTAGAGAGGGAGGTAGGCTTGCCTCTCATCGAGATACCTGTAGATCAAGAAGGTCCCTATGTTCACAGTCAAGTATTAGGGAAAGACAGAAAGTTTTTGATTGATACAGGGGCAAGTAGGACCACAATTAGTCACGCCGAAGTTCCAGGGGCTCCGCTCTCAGGCTCAAGAAATGTTTCCCTTGGATTTTCAGGAAAACCCATTGTAAATGAAATATCAAAGCCAGTTACTCTAGAAGTAGGTCCATTGTCCCGCACTACTGATTTGTTACTTACTAAGTCATGTCCAGAAAACCTATTAGGCATTAAAACACTGAAAGAGTTAGGTGCAGTTATATGCTGTTCCCCAGAAGGAATACGATTGTTCCTACGTGACTTTAAGGGTCACTATGTATTACGAGATTTTGATCCCAGATTGTCTAATGTTCCGCAGCATCTATGGGCGCAAGGTCCAACTGATGTTGGTTATATGCAAATCACACCCTATCGTGTGACTCTCAAGCCAGGTGTAGTGTTACCACGAATCAGACAGTACAGATTGCCACCTGAGGCTGTAGCAGCCTTATCCAAAATTATTGACGAGCTCATGGCTCAAGGAGTGGTTGTAGAAACTGACTCCAATGTATGCAATTCCCCGATCATTCCAGTCATGAAACGTACTGATCCAAATGCACCCCCAGTATATCGATTAGTGATTGACCTACGAGAACTTAATAAATGTATTATTCCTCAGTACCCAGTTGTTCCAGATATCTCTTCCCTATTGACAGCCATTGATTCCGAAGCCACGTTCTTTACTGTAATCGACCTCAAGAACGCGTTTTTCAGTGTCCCTATTCATCCAGACAGCCAGTTCCTTTTCGGATTTTGTTTAAATGGAAGGAGCTATATGTTCACACGCGCTCCTCAAGGTTTCACAGAAAGCCCTAGCATTTACAGTCAAGCACTTAAAAGACAACTAGACAACATTCACATGCCAACTGACACTGCCCTGCTCCAGTATGTCGATGATCTCCTGATCACAGCCCGTTCTGAACGTGCTTGCGAGCGAGCATCTCTTACAGCCTTGTATTTCCTAGCCGAGATGGGGCACAAGGTGTCCCCTTCTAATCTTCAATTCTGTGTCCAGCAAGTGGTCTACTTAGGACACTTACTGTCCAAGAGGGGTAGGCAGTTGACACCAGACCGTATCCAGTTAATAGCGAGTCTTCCTCAGCCCAAGACCCAGAAGGAGGTACGTGCTTTTATCGGCCTTACTTCTTACTGCAGACAATGGATTCCTCAGTATGCATTTCTAGCCAAGCCACTGATACAGTTAACGACACAGGAGGCAGCCGTATCCACTGTCCTCCCATGGACATCTGAACATACACTTAGTTTCAATGAGTTAAAGAAAGCCCTATGCCAAGCTCCAGTTCTAGCGACACCGAACTACAGTAAGCCTTTTACCCTTTTCGTCACTGAACGCGAAGGTACAGCATTATCTGTTCTCACACAAGATCAAGCAGGACAATACAAGCCCTGTGCTTATTTTTCGAGCACATTAGATCCTGTAGCCCAGGCTCTGCCTGCGTGCCTCAAGTCAGTTGCAGCCACAGCCCTAGCTATCAGACAAAGTGATTCCATAGTCTTAGGACACTCCTTGTCAGTACAAGTTCCACATTCCGTGGAAGTTCTTTTAAACCGAACACAAACTCAGCACTTGACAATTGCACGTTTAACAGGTTATGAATTGACACTGTTCCAGCCACACATAGAAATCAGACGCTGCAACATCCTGAACCCTGCTACACTGTTACCATCAGTTACTCCGAATTCTGCCACACATGACTGCGTGGAAGTAGTTAACATTACGACAAAGCCAAGACAAGATCTGACAGATATTCCGTTACCAGACCCCGACCTGACACTTTATGTGGATGGTTCATGTATGAGAACAAGTACAGGAGAACTAGTCGCCGCGTATGCAGTGACTACTGACACCGAAGTTATTGAAACACACCGTATTGACACCCTGTCCGCTCAAGCAGCAGAGCTAGTTGCTCTGACACAAGCCTGCATACACGCCAAGAACTTGAAAGTTAATGTTTACACAGATTCACGCTACGCATTTGGAGTTGTACACGACTTCGGAGTGCTCTGGCAGGAGAGAGGTTTCATGACTTCTCATGGAACCAAGATTCAGCATGGTCTCCTTATTCAAGCTCTGTTAGATGCCATACATTTACCGACATCTATCGCCATCATGAAGTGCAAAGCACATACGAAAGTTACTGACATTATTTCTCAAGGTAACGATTTAGCAGATCGCACAGCCAAGCTTACAGCACAGACTCTAGACATTCCAGTTAACATGACACACACTCCAGATCCGATTACATGTATGACAGTTAAAGACCCTACACAAGATGTCATAGACATACAGTTACATGCTACTCCTGAAGAAATCAAGAAATGGTCCGAACAAGGAGGGGTCCAGACAGATCAAGGATGGTTAACGAAGGGTAGAGCCACATGGTTTCTCCCCGACTCTATGGTTCAAGTCATTATTAATACCGCACATAGTCCAGCACATTTAGGAGAAAAAGCTATGTTAGACAGTATCCAGAACATCTGGTTCAACAAGCATTTACGAGCTGCAGCCAAGCAGAAAGTCCGTACCTGTATGATATGTTGTCAGTTTAATCCAGGTAAAAGTGTCCCGGTGGAACAAGGTGGATTCCAGCCCCCTGACCACCCTTTTGAAGTCCTCCAGATGGATTATATTCAGATGGAACGATGTCGAGGTTTCAAGTATGTCCTTGTAGTTGTATGCGCTTTGTCCAGATGGACAGAAGCATATCCAGTCCCAGATTACACAGCCGCGACCACTGCCAAGCAGTTGGTTCGTGAGTTCTTCCCCCGTTATGGACTCCCTAGAGTCGTATATTCTGACAACGGCCAGCCATTCTCATCTGAGTTAATGAAGCATGTTTCCCTTTTGTTGGGATACCAGTGGAAGTTTCATTGTGTACGCCATCCTGAAGCAGCCGGTCTCGTAGAGAGACATAACCAGACTCTGAAAATCCGTATTGCAAAAGTATGTAAAGAGAAAGGTGTGGACTGGCTAGTAGCTCTGCCAGTCGCTTTATTTTATATGCGCATGGTCGCACATTCCAGATCAGGTCTGTCCCCGTATGAGGTCGTTTTCGGCCGCCCCCCTAATATGTGGGGTACTCCTAGACCCCGAAGTATTACCGATGTTTCAAGTAATATGCTGACAGATTACCTAGCTTCCTTGATGTCTGCCCTCAACTCTTGTCGTTCACAGGTTGCCGCCGCATTTCCAGACAATACCGAGGTGGCACCGCATGAAATCGTTCCAGGATCCATGGTCTTGGTCCGCAATTTTGACCGCTCAAGTCCGCTGGAGCCACGCTGGAAAGAGCCCCGACAGGTCCTCCTCGCCACCCGTACAGCCGTGAAGTTGGAGGGTCGCAAAGGCTGGGTGCACCTTTCACATATAAAGAAGTTTTATGGACTGAAACCCGTCTCAAAGAACATTTCCCAGGATTTGAAGGATTGCCAAAATATTGTTCTCAAGGACTGTCCCGCAAAAGACATTGCTACAAACCCTCCCCTGTTAGAGAAAACTCCGCAACAGGAGTATAAGTTGAAACTCCGGTCTAGTAAAATAAGTCAGCCAGTTTGATTGTCTAAGTCCTCCCCTAGGTGAAACAGTTAGACTGTTTCTGACATGTATAAAATAGACCCCCATAGTGAGAGAGTTAGTCAAAACTCAATTCGATGTATCGTTTTTCTATGTTTCATATTATTTCTCAGCATTATGATTTCCTGCACCAGTTATGCATTTTTCTTGTATTTCCCAGTTCTTCATGTAAATAAGTCTGCTAATGCTACAGTAGAGCACACGTTTAGTGATCTGCCTCCTCATGAACTCTCTTACCGCCTCGCTATGAAAAATAATTCTTTCATCCGCATGTTACATTACTCACATCAGACCAGCAATGCCACTAATTGTTGGGTGTGTGGTCGACTCCCCCCTTTCCAGATACCGAAGGGAGTTCTGCCACTTTTTCCTTATCCTTTTTCACATAATGGTTCGTGTGGAGCATGGTCCACGTTAACGTCATCCTCAACAGATATGTCTTTTCTTAACAGTACATGTTTCCCAGACAAGCAAGGTCTTCCCCACAGAACCGGGTTAGATCTAGAAAATGAAGTGTATAATTTAGGTAACTATTCTTCGAATTTCATGGTCCTGAATGTTCAGTCTGATACTACTCCAGACTTACCTGCTATTTCAGTACTACCAGTTAAAGGCGAATTATGTGTCCGAAATATTGGTTCCGTACATGTAGGACATAGTGATTGTACTACTATTGTCAAGTATAGTGACAGTGGGAAATCTATTTTCAAAGCTTCACGTCATTCTTATTTTATTTGTGGTCAAACTGCATATGTTCGTCTGCCCCTCGATTGGGAGGGAACCTGTTACATTGCCTTCCTACTGCCACCAGTTTTTCTAGCCCCACCTGATTATCATAGAAACACACATCTAGTACACATTAGACATAGAAGGGAGTCCCCCATTGTCGATTATACTGAAACTGCTCTAGAACAGTATACAGATTTCAATAGAGGTTTCTTTTTCTTTATAGGACCTATCCAGAATAGTAAGCTAATCCGTAGGTTAACCAGAACCCTCGAAGCTGTAGTAAATGAGACTGCCTCTGCTCTAGGTAACTTAACTGAAGAGCAATCTGCTATGAGATTTGTCGTTTTACAGAATCGTCTCGTCCTTGACGTCATACTGGCCGATAGGGGCGGGGCCTGTAGAGTCATCGGATCTAGTTGCTGCATTTTCATTCCAAATAACGCGCCGTCTGTTTATTCAGCTATAACCAGACTCCATAAAATTGCCCATCTGTTACACCAAGATCCAGGCACCTGGACATGGTCCGGTTGGTTCTGGAATATAATTTCCGCCTGGGGATGGAAAGTCTTGTCCTTTCTAGGTATTGCAGTAGCGATCATATTCAGCTGCTGCCTCTGTATACAATGTGGCCCTGCGATTTGCGGCATCTGTGCTACCTCTTGTATTCCTAGTCCCAAGCCCCGTTCTAAATCCCGTTCCAGGATAATTCGAGACGAGCAAATGATACTGTATGAAATGATAGATGGTATCATGAATATTGATGTTTCCTGATGGAAACGTAGTGACAAGGAGGGAATGTGGAAAAGTAAATTTTGCCATGTTCTGTGTCCCTACGTGTCATCCATCATATGTTATGTGTGCATGATTAAATATGCATATGCATTCCCTATGTTCGATTAATGACGCAATTACAGTTGTGTCCACTTCTAGTATGCCAGTTTCCAGTTCTCGTGAATACTACGAATATCAGGCCTATGTAAAGCTACGTTGCCACGTTTCTCAGTGTGCACGTTATTCCATTGTAAAGTCCCCGTTTCTAGGCCTCAAAAGGGCCCGAACACCAGATTCAGCTCCTGTCTCCTGAAGCCTCGCTGAGGAGCGATACAGCCCCCACCTGTATCCTCGACCCTTCACTTACTTCCTGCCTCGCAGCGCCCGGCTCACCCTGGCTCTGCCTCTGAGTCTGCCAAGAATATGTTATGATTCCAGTTATCAGTTCAGTCCTCCTTCTCTGCATTCCTAAAGCTACTGAATCGCATCGATAGTTTCCGTCATTGTCTAGCCTTCACGTCTCCACGTTAGAGAAATACTGCATTTAATGGTCATTTAATATTCTTCATCACGCACTACATGTAGAATAATGCATGGTCCAGTCTTAGAATCAAGTTAGCCTTTCCCCTCTTGACTTCTAGTTTATATCAACATGTTCTCTAAACATCAGATACTAGATACTGTTTAGGTACATGTCGCCCTGACTCTCCAGACTTCAGTCTCTGCTCCTAGCACAGAGTTCATAGCCCCCAGCTTCTCCTAGTAACACGTCATTGCTAGTTTGCGCGCACCATCAGGTTAGAGGTCCCGGCTCCTCAGGTAGCCCCCTCCATGGTTTCCGCCCCATTCATGACATATTCTGTTACGTTTGCATCACATGTCTATGTATACGCCCTGTTACACCTCTTTTCACCCTTATCTTTCGCGACTGCTACGCGCCACGCCTTTTGCTCCACCCACTGCTACGCCTATTGCAATGTAATGCTATGTGTTTGCGTTATGTATATATGCTCATGCACTGTTATTAAAAAGTTATTCCCTTGTCCCGATCCTGACCCCGGCAGCGCTGCTGGGCCTTGCCATCCTATTCCTGTATTTGCTGTATTAAACCTGCAAAAACTCCTACTACCTCGAATCTTGACTCTTATTTATTGAGCTATCTGTTATTCATTTATTCATCCAAAAATAGGGTATTATTTATTTATTTACCACAAAGTATGGTCACTAATACCTAGAGTAGACTCAGTGACTCCCAACCTACCCAAACATGTTTGTCTGATGTATTAATCAACTGACCTGTCTTTATAAGAATGCAAAGTATGACTGCTTGGTTACAGGCACAAACAGACACACGCAAACACACATTCTCTACACTCGTTGAGTTATCTTAATTCAGTTGAAATGGTGTGCACCCTGAATATCAACATCAGAATACTGCTAGGACAGAATATCAAGGACAAAGTGTAAAAAAAATAATATTGACAGACAAGTCTACATTTTTTATACCTTATTGTTCATATATGTATATATAGATTTGGAGTTAGGAATAATAAACCTATGATTCCCTATATGCACTTACCTTTCAATATTTTGTTCCATGATATTCTGTCCTCGATATTTTTGTATCACGACATTCTGGGGGTCGATGTACAGTGCTACAGTGACTGCAATCAGTGATACATATGTCAATGGATCAGGTGTCTTGACCTATAAGACTTTCTTGAAGCGACTAGAATCTGTTACATGCAGTGTTTATGCAGGACGCTGCAGCAAGGCACTAGGCCCACAGCACTTTCTTACTGGGATTGGTACATGTCTCCTTTAAATTAGACGAAACTTGTAAAATACTGCCTCTCTGTACAGTGTACTGAAATAAAGTACGCTATGTTGAGAGTGTGAGTAATCCCCAGAGGAAGAAAGAGGCAACAAATAGATAACACTAATTATTTGTTTGTGGTAGTGTGGACGAGCAGTTAGGGTTATCAGAGGACAGTGTAAACTAGTTGTTGTACTCACACAGTCAATAAATGAGACACACACTCAAGAATAAATCTGAGACACATTTTGTATAAAAAGAACACTTATTTTTATATACATATATATTTTGAGCAGCAAGACATTCAAATCTGGAATATACTTTATATAGTTTGATTTGCTAATAAAGACTTTGTAGATTTTCAAGCAACAAGAGAAAATCCAGTTCGGTTCAAGTATGTAGAACTTTCGATATCTAAGCACACAGCGGTCAATACCGTCAGATATTTACCATTGCCTACATCAGTGAAAGCAATAGAAGTGTATAGTTGGAATGGAGTTTAGGGGACGGCCATCACAATTACTGTTGCAGTTGCTGGGAGCAGGTCTCTGTAGGTAAATGGATGATGAATGCCACCACCTCAGCAGTCGTGATTGTGGTGCATGGAAGAAGGTGTAAAATTGGCTAGCGGAGGATTGTCATCTCAGATGTCATTGCAGTCACTGGATGCCTGATTTTGCCAAGGTGATTCAGAGTTCTCCGGCACCGGGAAGGCAACAGGTGTAATGCAGAGCAGACCGTCACAGAGAAGGCGGTCATGCCAACGTTGCTTAGGTCCACCATCAAAGTCGCTGTTTGGAGAGCATCCCTCAAGGTGATGGAGGCGTGCAGGGGTCGGCTGCACTGCTCTGGTGAACCAACAGTTCTGGGGAGTGGCAATGTTTCTTTTTAGTGGTAAGTTGGGTCGACACAGAGTGTGCTAGTCCTCAACCATGGTGGTTTCTTTACCAGGTTCTTGGGGAGCCACCAAAATACTGAAGTTAGGGGCATTTTTAGGAGAAGCCTGGTAGTAGCCAATAGGTTATCTACCTGTAGGGTATCCACATCCTCTTTATGCTCATCCCATGAGGCAGGTGGGCATACCCTGACTTCTAATTGGCTGCTATCTCCATCCTCAAGATGGTGTATAGTGAAAAGTGGGGTCTACCTCATCTGCCCCACCTGAGGGATGGTGCAGGGTGAAGATATACTCACCTTCTATTTTACCAAATTTTCCTGCCAGTTCTCCTGCCAAAAATGAAGTAGGACTGGGGGGTCACCATCTGCTTCTAACAGCAGAGGCTGGGGCAGTTTTCAAAGGCAGAATGTCCTTTGAAGTTCCCCTTCTGCCAAGCAGATCCTGCAGGGAGGAATGTGTGATCACCTACTCTGCACAGACCAGGCCTTTCTTCTGGATCCGGAGATCTATGTCTTTCTACCCAGACGTCCAGAAACACGTCTGGCGATGGCAAGCTGTCTAAAACTAGACAGGGACAACACCAGTGGTTGTTGGTTTCAAGGGTCCCTCTAGTGGGGTTCCCTGTGTGAATTTATTAATAAATCCAATGCTAGCATCAGTACGGATTTATTAAGACAAGATGTTTGGTACAAAATATCTTAGAAATCAGTAAAGCCATCATGGAGCTAGGAAACTCTTGTTGATGAGTATCCAGCCCATGTACTCTTTATGGCTTTACTGTTCAATTATGACTTCCAGAATGGACTGGATATTGTAGGGGCCCACACATAGGATATAGTGCACCCACCTTTAGGGCTAAAGCTCTGCAAAAGGGGTGGCTTGCCTATATCTTATGCAGTGCTGGGTTGGCATGACACACAGGGCTGTTAGCCATGTCAGCTCTTCAGTTTGTTCTGCACCTGGACACGTGACCTGTGACAGGGACACCTATGAATCCAGGTGAGGGGTGCATAGGTAACCTCCTTCTGTCCTCATGCCTTGGGTCCTGTGGGTACCATTTAATGAGACTTACAGAGGGTGTGCCAATTGTGATACTTTTTTAGGGAAGGAGATCCGGCACTTGGATCCTGATAACCAGGGACTCAGTGCACTTAGTTTGAAATCACATCCAACATCAGGCAAAAAGTGGGGGCTTACCATGTAAAAAGAGGCACTTTCCTTAAAAAAATCCCAACTAGAGTTATGATAGGGAGAAATAGGTTGACCATTCCTATTGAATCTTTCTTGTACATGTAATTCAGCTTTTGTAATGTGCATCAAAATTACAGATAACATAAAAACAAATCTGAGTATATTAAATACCCACACCTCAAGTCAGACAACATTGGCACTTTGATTCTATGAACTTCAGTAAGATATTGTTCTTATAAATCCATGTATACGCTCTTGGCAAAACACATTTGCTCACCTCTCTACTGTATTTCTCCCTTTGCAGCTGAGTTCTGTAGAACAGGTTATAGTTCCAAGCGTGAATAAAAATCTGACTTTTGAATTACCTTAGCATGGTTTAGGCACTTCTGGAAAGATTCACTTAGGCCTGTTGACCACTTTGATTCTATGAACTTCAGTAAGATATTGTTCTTATAAATCCATGTATACGCTCTTGGAAAAACAGAAGGACTTTCTTCACTCAGGTGAAATACTGTATGAACTATATTGTCAATCTGTCAGAAATCACTAACCTCATACTTCAGACCCAACAGTGAGTGATGCACTCTTTCATACCTCACCTCTTCCGCCTATCAATCTCAAATTAAAATAATTAGAAGGGTCTAGATGTAGGATTGGAGCTGTCTGAGCCGGCATAAGACTAAGTTTAGGCACTTCTGGAAAGATTCACTTAGGCCTGTTGACCACTTTGATTCTATGAACTTCAGTAAGATATCTTTCTTATAAATCCATATATACACTCTTGGCAAAACAGAAGGGCTTTCTTCACTCAGGTGAAATACTGTATGAATAATATGTTTAGACAGTCTTATGGTATTTAAGGCTACCCAAAATCTACTTCCAAGAATTTGGGCAATGAGTTCTCTGTATAGTATATTATCATCAGGAAAGAATATTCCATAAAAAGCCATTATCTGTTTAACCTTCTGAAAGCAAAATATTCCCCTTCGTACATGACCAGTCATAATGTGAAAGATCAAATGCAAAGTACTGGGACTATATTGTCAATCTGTCAGAAATCACTAACCTTATACTTCAGACCCAACAGTGAGTGATGCACTCTTACAAACATCACCTCTTCCACCTATCAAGGCTTTAATTAAAATAATTAGAAGAGTCTAGATGTAGGATTGGGGCTGTCTGAGCCGGCATAAAACTAAGTCCAAGCATAATCAAACGTAAGAGAATATTCTAAGTCAAAACTATAAAGGTTTAATCAAAATTAAAATGATTGCACGAGGCAAAAAGTAGGTAGTGAGAGAATTAGCAACAAATCTCTCAATAGGAAATCAAAATAATGCAAGAGTATTGACATAAGGTTACTTCCAAAGCAGGTAAGAAGCATGAACCAAATATAATTCAAATTACAGACTAACACAGAATCTGCACACAGGCTCCCCTCATGGTACTGGTGATCTGCAGAAAGAGGCAGAATGAAGTTCAGACACAAACAGAAAGAGGCAGATTAAAGGTGATAAACAAGCAAAAAGAGGGAGAATAAAGGTTAGAAATGAGCAGAAAGAGGGAGAATAAACGTCAGCAATGAGTAGAAAGAGGCTAAATAAAGGTAAGAAACTAGCAGCAAGAGGCAGAATAGATGTCAGAAACGAGCAGAAAGAGGCAGAATAGAGGTCAGAAATGAGCAGCAAGAGGCAGAATCAAAGTAAGAAACGTGTAGAAAAAAGGTAGAATAAAGTTCAGAAATGAGACACAAGATGCAGAACAGAAGTCAGAAATGAGCAGGAAGCGACAGGATAGAGGTCAGAAATGAGCAGCAAGAGGCAGAATATTGGTGGGAAAAGAGTGGAAAGAGACAGAATAAAGGTCAGAAACTATCAGAAAGAGGCAGAATAAAGGCCACAAATGAGCAGCAAGGGTCAGAATAGAAGTCAGAAATGAGCAGAGTCAGAAGGGAGGTTCGAAACGAGCAGTAAGAGGAAGAATAAAGGTCTGAAATGAGCCTCAAGAGGCAGAATAAAGGCCAGCAACGAGCAGAAATATGCAAAATAGAGATTAGAAACAATCAGAAAAAGGCAAAATAAAGGTAAAAAACGAGCAGCAAGACACAAAATAAAGGTTAGAAATTTGCGGAAATAGGGAAAATAAAGGAAATAATTGAGCAGCAGGAGGCAAGGTTAGTATTAAGCAGGAAAAGGTTAAATAAAGGTCAGAAACGAGCAAAAGATGCAAAATAGAGGTCGGAAAAGAGCAGCAAGATGCAGAATAATGGTCAGAAATGAGCAGAAAGTGGCAGAAAAAAGGTTAGAAATGAGCAGAAAGAGTCTGAACAGAGGACAGAAATGAGCAGCAAGAGGCAGAAAAAAGGCCAGCATTGAGCAGAAAGATGCGAAATAGAGATCAGAAACTAGCAGAAAGAGGTAAAAAAGGTAAACATTGAGTAGAAAGACACAAAATAAAAGTGAAAAATGAGCAGAAAGAGGAAAAACTAAAGGAAATAAATGAGCAGCTGGAGGCATAGTCAGAAACGAGCAGGAAAATGTTGAATAAAGGTCAGAAACGAGCAGAAAGACACAAAATAGAGGTCAGAAAAGAGCAGCAAGAGGCAGAATAAAGATCAGGAATTAGCAGAAAGAGGATGAATAAAGGTCAGAAATGAGCAGAAAGAGGCAGAATAAAGGTCAGAAATTAGTTTGCTGAGACCTCGTAGGAGGCCCTGGCCCCTTTCTCAACCACTCTGCACAGGGGCCTCTTAGGTTACTACTTGGGGGTTGAACTCCGCTCGGCTGGTGATGGTCATTGATGGCCAAGAATCCAAATTGTTTTAATGACTAATTCACTCAAAGCCAGATTTCTGAGATGTCATTGGAGGTCCCCTTTCTCAACTACTCTGCAAAGGGGCCTCCTGGCACACTATTAGTTGGGTGATAAGCCCCCTTTTGAGGGTCTTCGGGAGCCAAGTGCCCCTCCTGTTACATCCAGTAAGTCCCATGCACCTCAATTCCTGGGAGCTGTTCAGAGGCTTCACCCCCTTTATCCACCACTCTGTGAATGTGCCTTTTGGCACACTATTGGTTGGGAAAAAGAAGTCCTCTTGGATGCTGAGGGTCCTTGGGAGCCAAGAAGCACTCCTGTTACCTCCAGTAAGTGTGACACAATGGGATTCCTGAGAGCTGGTCGGAAGCCTTCCCCCCTTTCTCCACCACATGCAAACATGACTACTAGTTAAAAAACCATAGAAATTCACAGATAAAAACAAAGGTTACAAGAATGTTATAGTTAGGGAATATAATTTGAAAAAACCTTCGAAATAGACTGAAGAAAACAAAGGTTAGAAGGACATCATAGTTAGGAAAAAGAATTAAAAAAAAACGTAGAAATTCACCGCAAAAAACAAAGGCTACAGGTATGTTATAGTTAGGCTCAGATTTCACTCATACAAAACCATAGAAATTCAGCAGTTATATTTACTTGAGCTAAATATAACTTGCGCCCTGCAATATAATGCTTGTAACCTCACATATTAGATTGCTTATGACATGGTCAGTGACATCACTAATGACATAATCCATAGACCCACTCACATACCTACTCACCCCATACAACCTCTTATATACCCCTCACACACCCAAACGACCACTCACATACCCATATCAGCACTGGCACACCCACTCGCTCTCTGCCATAGAGTTACTCACACACCCCCTCACTTACTTGTACAGCCGCCCACACAACCATTTATGCACCCATATAGCCACTCACAACCAGGTACTCACCCATACAGCCAGTCACATAGCAACACACTCACCCATATAGCTACTTACACACCCACTTATTTGTGAAGAATTATAATAATATTCCCCCGTGGTCAATTCATAATTTCTTATGTGGCAAGGCTCACAACATTAAACAAGGAACCTTCAAATTAGTACAGGTACAACAATATCTTTTCTCTAATATTACGTATTTTATTTCTTTTTTATGTATTTTAGCAAAAACATTTAAAATACTTTTTCTTTTTTAATCTTTTCTTGTGTATACATCATTTCATAAACACAGATAATGATCCAATCAATATTTAAAAATACAGTGAAAAAATACAATGTGTTAAAAACACCTAGTGCTCTCCAATGAAAAACTAGCACCCTGTCTGACACACACTAATCCACATACATACTAACTCATTCATACCACTCTACAAATTTACAAATTCAAAAACTATTTCTACGTTTGAGGTAACACAGATATTATTTGTGTGGTTTCCACGCCAGGTCTACGCGCGTTTCGGTGGGTTCAGACCACCTTCCTAAGGACCAGACCAGAAAAAGTTTCACTCTATCATCTTTATTTGTGTGCAGGGTGCCTGAAATTACAAACAAAATGTAATGTACCTGTAACTGAACCTAATGTGAAGGACACTTAACTCTAATGTTTCATCTATCAATTTCTTTATACATTGGTTATGAGACATCACGTTACACCAGAAAATGAGTATCGCCACAAAGACGAAGGGCACCGTTCATGGGGGGGTGAGAGCAAGGTTTGGCTCGTAAGACTCAAGTACATTACAACCCTAACATCGAATTGTCTTGAAGGGGTTCGATGACCATTCCTTTAGGGCACACTAGGGCCGTTCAGACTGAGTAAGGGCACTTTTTTTTACATTTCCTACTCTTGTTTCTAGAATGAACAGTTTTCCTCGTTCTAGTCTCACCTTCAGCTCGAAGATGCCCAACCGTGTCCAATGTCTTTTGTGTGTCTGTATCGACTTTTCTTTAGAAATGTATTAGAAAAGTAGTTTTTGCCTAAAGGAAAAATATATATTTTTTAAAATAATCAACACCTATTTTCGTGCATATAGGTTGCCATAATGATAGCAAGAGGAACAATTCTTACCCCGGATTTATCGTAGATGCGTCGTTTTGGGGACTAATCTTTGTCTTAGTTTGTGCAACAGGATATGACGATTATATTGTTGAGGCTTTCATTCTTGATAACTCTAAACATAATAAACGTAGAATGTATCACTTGTCCTTCATATTGCTATATTATTCATGACAAGCTAAAAAAGGCTCTTACCCAAAATTATCATAAATACTTCGCTTTCAGGCCGATTCTTTTTCTCAATATGTAGAGCAGGACGAGGCAGTTAAAATTCTGTAACTATCATTTTTGATCACCTTAAACAAGATAGACCGAGATTGTATTATTTATTTGACAAGATCCTCTATTACTTACATAGGTTAAGATTATGTATTTTAACTAACTTTTATTGGTTCAGAAGGGGATATGGTCTTGGGTTGTACTGTTGTTCATATGCTGGCCATGATGAACCTCTTGGGATTCTTCACTTTCAGAAATGACGGAATCTACAATTAAAGATTTGCATGTATAGTGTAACTCATAATATATTTATATGTTATTTACTATATTAATCCGGGGTCATAGTCTGAGACATAGGTCCACTGTATATGGTATACACAGGGGCTTCAGCCATTTTCACCATATTTATAAATGCACACAATCTAGAGTGCCTCACAACCCCAATGTTATCAGTATGCGTGTTATTAACCCATATCAAGCCTGACCTATATTGGTCATCTTTATTTTCAGTTTGTTACTATTGACTGATATTTCTAAATAAATTACAGCTGTTAAGCAAGCAATTTAAAAGGAATGTTAGCTATGTGCCAATAGAGGATTAGCGTCTCCCGCAAGGATTTTGCGGCATCGTGGACATACCTTATTTCGATGTTGTGACCGTTGTATATGGATCTCCTGCCTCGTCTCTCCTATTCCGACCTACGTTACTAAGAGTCATCGGATTTAACGCTTTAAATACCTTTAACAGATTCGCGTAGTTGACATTTTCGGCGTTTCCTGACCCGGAAACCGATGAATCTGGTTCCGGTCTATGAATACGGGCGCCATATTGGGACAGGATAGTTTTATAAGTACAAGATGATGTTTGTTAGGTATTTTTATCAGGATGCTAAACTAATATAAGTAAGGCATGATGTATATGCCTCAATATTTGTGCAAACTTATTATTTGGGACCAGGTTCTGCCAATTCGCGAGGTTTACATTTTTCGAGTTTGGCAACCCGGGAACTGATGTATTTAGTTCCGGTTTGTGAACACGGGCGCCATCTTGGAACTGTGTTTTAAGTAATAAATCACATAGATGAGGTGTTATTATCTGAATACTGAGATATTATCAAGAGAGGTCTGATTTATAGTCTAGATATTAAGAGAGTCTTTTTGAAATTGGCTATTTGATTCCTGAAAGCATGGGAAAGCTGTAAAACATTACTTAGTCTTATTGAGTGATACCTTTCTGGGGTGATGGACATCATCTACTCATATCACCCAGTTTTTGGACAATACAGATCAAACTGGCTGCTAGGTATATGCTTAGTATCCCGGTGTCAAGTAAGGCCTTTGCCATGAATATTCAATCCTCTCTACGTATATATTCGAAGGGTACAGGGGAGGTTTTTAACAATTTATGTATGTTTGGTAACAAACCAAGCTATATTTTCATTTAATCCCCTGCGGACACTATCAAATTGAAAAATCCAGAAACTCTCCCGTTTTTTCCGGGTATACTCCATTGGTTGACCTATTTTATGTTGTAAAAAACAAACAGAAAAGTGAGGAGGGTCCTAGGGGAGAAATATTAAAGACCTACTTGTATCTTGTCCCCCAACTCAATTATCAAAAAACACGGAAGATACGGTAGGTCTAATACACTGTCATAATAGGAAAACCTTATTATGGAAAATTCAGAGTAGTAGATACCAAATGATTATCTATGAGGAACACAAGAGAGCTATCTAAACAGTCACAGATCGTGAGTAAAGAAACCCATCAGCACACCAATTGGTGGGGCCTCATCATCTGGGTTTTGTAACCGCGAATGGTGTCCATAAAACAACACCTCAATTAATTCAATGAGGGTTGTAAAGTTTGGATCATCAGACGCAAAAGACATAAACCATCACACAGATGATGGGTGTTATAAAGAGCTGATAGGAAAAAATTGCAGTGCCCAAAAAATAATGTGAAAAAGTTAAAAATACCTGTCGTGATGACTAAAGAGCAATTTTATTAGGGGTGACCATCAGGACGGTATGTTTAAAAGCAGAGTGGGTATAGTATTTTGAAAAGAATATTACTAACCATCAAGAATGTAAAGTGGTCAACATGTTTCAGCCCTTACGGGCTTTCGTCAGGACCTATGGAGTTCACTACTGCAATTATGTGAAAAAATGAAAGGAGACCTACCAATGGTATGGTCACTTCAATCCCAGCGCTCTCCTGTGTAATCAGAAAACATGGAAAAGAGAAAACAAAAATACAAGACAGTTTGTACCCAGTGTTCTCTTAGATTATATACGGAATCTCAGTATGAACAGGCTGATTTAACAATCACTGTCAATATTGGATTGGAATCATGCATTGGTTACTCACCCATAAATGTAGGGAGGAACAGCCTCACCTCTCCTGGCACTCGCTCAGGAAGAAAGAGGCCACGCTCTGAATAAACAAGAAAAACATTTTGCAATTCGCCATATTTAAATGCGATATATACCTTTTTGTGTGGAGCTGACAGCCAGAAACTACCAGCAGACATGGCCGGGAAAAGCTGCACATAGGGAAATGAGAAGTGACTCCTCACTGAACCCTTATGAAAAATGACAAACCCTGTAGCCAGATTCTATATATTTGAAGTCCTTGTAAAGCAAGGGACTAGTACAAAGGAGCAGGACTTTACAGTGAAAGATGTGCATTATTATACTGGAAAAACCAGGTGCCAATTAAACAAATTCATTGAGACAACACAAAACACTGAAAGAGTGGAGGAGCGCAGAGTTGCTCCAGGCATCTATCTTTAGGAATCCAGACAAGTCTATTTCTACACAGCTGGTAATGTTATTTAGAAAAAACTTGTCTATTTTTCAAAGCTATAGGATATTAAAAAGAAACCATTATTACCAAGCTACTGATGTTAACATAAAAGCAATGAAGCACACTCGCAGCGCTCACCCACCTGTCCGTCGTTACCTCGGTCGTGTAACTGAGCCGAGGGGAAGGTGGTGAGGCTGCCTGTGCGTGCGTGTGAAAAGAGACTAAGGCGGACCTGAATGGCAGCTATCTGCCGAGGTGCTGCATTCTGATTGGACAAAGCAGAAAAACCTTTTACCAATAGAAAAACGGCAACGCGAGGACTGTGTGCCTTGCAGGTTTGCCGTTTCAGAAAATGTCAGCGCTGCCTTGATAGGTAGACCTGGCCGGATGCGGAAATAAATGGTCTCGGCCCGAGTCAGTCATGATGTTGGAACTCACCGATTGGTTAGAAGCAACTACCAATGGCCGTGCGGTACCGCCGACATGGTGAATGCTCGCATTTGACGCGGAAACGCGTAATAAATCGTGAAAACGATCTTCACTAAAAAATATATATATATATTGGTATTGTGATCATTCTACTATATTTGGGAGGCGAGTGTCAGTTTTAATGCCTCATCGGTTCCTTTATGTTGTTAAATGAGAAAAGGGGTTGGTGTTGTTTGCCCAGATCCCTAAAAGGACTCAGAAAGTAAAATACAGGGCGATGAAGTTCCAGTGCCAGGTAGACACGGAGAACCAACACAGTTTTTTATAACAATGTAGCCTATTACTTGAAATCAGGTAGAGTGGAAGTATAAAGTCTACCATGGATCATGTGTTACCTAGATCTTAGTAACCATTAATAAGGGTTTATTGAGTGTATCTCCGCATACTGGAAAACTGTGTGTCGCTGTAAGTGCCTGCAGCACCATTCAATTCTTTTCTTTTTTCATGATGGAATGTTGTTGCCAATAGAGCTACGGACCAAATAGTGAGGACCAGAAATAAGCTATTTTAACACAGAGAGGTGCTGTCGTGAAAAGGACATAATCTCATCAGTTTCGAATCATAGGAGGTGGTTTTCTAGAGCTGTAACCACGGGATATCATCGTTCAGCCCTCGTGTATGACATTTAAGTTTAAAAACCCAATGCTGTTCTTTCCTAAGAAGGAAATGTGAGATGTCTTTGACATGGGGGGGTATGTATGGCTGTTCCAAAATGACCCATTCCAGATCATCAGCTGAATGTTTCTTGCTGAGGAAATGGGAAGTCAGACGTGTGGCTTGTCTGTTACATCGAATCGTGCTTTTATGTTCCTGTATCCTTAGTTTTACTTTTCTCGTTGTCATCCCTATGTAGCGTAGGGAACAAGGGCAAGTGATCTGATATATAACCCTTTCGCTGTTGCAATTGGTATGGTTCTTCAAAACCCAAGGACGAGCTGTCCCAATATCTACTGATAGAGTCTTCTTTGTCTGGGGACACACCGAGCAGCTGCCACAGGGGTAATGGCCCTGTACCGGTGGCAAATTCCACAATCTCGTGGTGGTGTCACACATGATGGTTCTTGGTCTGGTGTGGACTAACTCATCTTTTAGATTCGTGCTTCTCTTGAATGAGAAAAGTGGCAGAGGGATGTTGTCTCCTGTGGTGTTCAGAATACGCCACTTATGTCTGATGATGTTTTGTATTTTGGATGAGACAGTACTGAAAGTAGTAACACAGACAAGTCTGTTCAGTGGAGGTTTCGTAATGGCTGGTGCAAGGAGTCCATCTCGGTGGTTGTTAAGAGCTCTCTTACACGAATTCTTAATCAGCCTGCTAGGATACAGACGTTGTTTCAATCTCTCTGTCAGACCCGCCGACTGAGTGCGAAAATCAGATGTGGCTGAGCAGTTCCTTCGAACCCTCAAAAACTGCCCAAACGGAAGATTCTCACGGAGGGATCTGGGGTGATGGCTGTCAAACCTCAAGAGGGAATTGCGTGACATGGGTTTACTGTATAGGCTGCTCGCAAGGTGTCCCTCAGCTGGAAAAATCAGCAGATCCAAAAAAGCAAGTTCTGTTCTGCTATAGTCCACTGTGAATCTCAGAAAGGGATTCTGGTCATTTAACCAGGTTTGAAAAGATAGTACGGACTCACTGTCTCCACGCCATATGACTATGATATCATCGATGTACCTCTTCCACAACACCACCTGGTGGTAGTATGGATTGTTGTGGTTGAGGACATGATTAGTTTCGAAATGATGGACGTAGAGATTAGCCAGACTCGGAGCAAATTTGCTGCCCATAGATGTCCCAGATGTTTGTAGGTATAGGGAATCTTCGAAACTAAAGAAGTTTTCGGTCATGGCAATTCTGGCTAGATCCATTACGAATTGGATAGGTGTTATACTGTCATGCATGGTGTTCTCAAGGAGTTGCTGTACAGTTTGTAGGGTTTCCGCTTGCGGTATACAAGTATACAGCGACTCTACATCAAAACTGACAAGCATGTCTAGGTCAGTGTTGAAAATTGTCTCAGGTAACAGTCGTAAGACATCTTTGGTATCCTGGAGATAGGTAGGCATGGTTTTCACAAGTGGTGCCAGAAAGACATCCACAAACGAGGACAGAGGTTCCAACAATGATCCAATGCCTGATATTATTGGGCGTCCAGGTGGGGGCCTGATGGTTTTGTGAACTATTTTATGTTGTACCTTCTCTAGGATGCACCACTGTAGCTCTGTTTCATTGTGATTCTGGTCTATACAGTGTTGCACTAAGGGTGCTGATATTTTCTTCATCCTCACTGCCGACTTGTGTTCACTGAATCTAGTGCGGAATTCCCTACCAGTTTCCCCAATGTAGGCAAGGCCGCACGGGCATAGGATTATATAAATGACATTGCTACTCCTACAATTTGTCAATGATCTTAGGTTCACTTTGAAGTTATTATAACTTATTAAGTCAGTTACAATTGCGGCATCGCAGGCATGACAGGATCCACATCTATGGTTTCCAAGTATTGGATTTTGTCCTGTTATAGATGTTTGAATACTTCCCATCTTCTGTTTGTTTCTAGTGTGGACTAAACGATCTTTTAAGTTTTTGTTCCTGCGGTATGCCACTAGGGGTTTAGATGCAAACATCTCACTCTCCTCTGTTTTTAATATACTCCAGTTTCTGTTAATTATGTTTTGGATTTTGTAGTTCAGTGGTGAGTGGTTTATGACACAGGTGATTCTATCTATGGGTTTCCTTCTGGTGCCCCTCAACAATGAGTCCCGGTCATAGTACTTTGCTCTTTTAAAAGCTTGCCTAATCAATCGATGGGGGTAGCCTCTTGTAAGTAGTCTTGTTTTCAGTGCTTCTCCGTGGCGTTGATATTCCGTCAGGTTCGTGCAGTTACGGCGTATCCTGAGGAATTCGCCAAACGGGATAGAGTCCTTTTGACAATGTGGGTGAAAACTCCCAAACTGGAGAATAGTATTTTTTGCAGTTGGTTTCCTATAAAGGCTCACTTCTAAGGCTCCACTGCTACCATTTATCTCAATATCCAGAAACTCTACCTTATCTGTATGGTAATGGGAGGTAAACCTTAGATTGGGGTCGCTTGAGTTTAGCCAAAATATATAGTCCTTCAATTGGACCTCCGTTCCGCGCCAAACAAAAAAGATATCATCGATAAATCGACGCCACAAAAAAACATTTTCAAAAAAAGGTGCAACCTCGTTGTACACATGTCTCAGTTCCCATTCGCCCATGTAGGCATTCGCCACACTTGGCGCACTGAAGCTCCCATGCTGGTGCCCTTCACTTGTTTGTAAAGGGCACCATCATAGTCGAATAAGTTGTTCAATAGAACAACCTCCAGACATTGCAGAATGAATCTATCTGGTCGATTTTCAGGGTACCTGTGTAGCAAGGATGACACAGCCTGTAACGCCTGACACTGAGGAATGTTGGTGTACAACGCCTCAATGTCAAGCGTCACTAGTATGTCAGAGGCTGCGTCAAATGCAGTTCCTTCTGTTTTGGTGATCATATCTCCCGTGTCGCGGACAAATGATTCATATTTCTGTGTCAATGGGCACAAGAATTTGTCCACGTACTTTGATAGAGGCTCTGTACTCGACCCAATCGTGGAAATGATTGGTCGCATGGGGGGGCTGGTCTCATTCTTGTGTGTCTTTGGCAGACCATACAATGCTGGAACTACTGGACAGGACTTGTTCAAGAAGATGAGTTCATCTTCACAGATGAATCCTTCTTCAAATGCAGTATTTGTTATTTCCCTTATAGTTGCATTAAGGCGTTGTAATTCCCTTGGGTGTGCTGGCCTATAGTGTTCCTCAACACTCAGCATCTCTAGCATCTTTTTGTTGTACTCACTTTTATCAAAAATAGTGATGCCCCCACCCTTATCACATGGTTTTATTATCAGGTTGGTGTTTCGCTCGATGTTTTTCAGGGCTAGATTTTCTTGTTTTGATAGATTGTAGTTGGGTCTGTTAGTTCCTGTTAAGAGACGTGTGATGTCTTGTAGTACCCTCCGTTCGAAAATTTGAACCTCGGGCCCCACGACATCTAATGTTGGTGTAAAGCTAGAAGGTGGTTTACAGCCAGATAAATTAAGGTTTTCTTCCTCTCTTATTCTGCCGTCAAAAAATTTTCTTAACCTGACTTTTCTAAAAAATGCAAAGAGGTCCTCGTGGAGTTTAAATTTATTCAACTGGGTACAGGGAACAAATGATAAGCCCCGACTCAAAAGTGTTGTTTCGTCACTATTTAGACTGGAAGACGATAGGTTGTAGATCGGCATTATGTCCTTTGAGTTATCTGCACTTTTGTTCTCATTTAAGTCTACCACCAGTATTGCTGATTTCGCGTCTTCACATATTGTTGCTGAGGTTGAGGGCTCATCATTTCATGTCCTCCCCTGTCTTGCTGCCAGTGCACATTTTTCCCCCTGTAGGGGCCTCTTGATAAAAAACCCAGAGTATGGGTGTTTTGGTATCCTTGTCTACCTCTAAAGGGAGGTCTAGAGTTGTAACGTCCCCTCCCCGGATCTTGGTAATTATCCATATCGGAATCTGAGGAGCCAGTATCTGAAAAGTTAGTGAAATTTCTCTTGTAAGTGTTGTCATAGTTCGGATTGTAGCTAGCCTGGTTCCCCCCTTGATAATAGTTTGGGTTCAGATAGGGATAGATCTTTTCTTTCGTGAACCAACGTACATCTTTCTTTAGTTTTTCAGTTTTTTTGTTGGTCAAATAGGTATCAAAATCTTTCATCTCTGATTGAATCTTCTCAAGTTTGTTTTTTGCATCATCTACTGCACTGGAAGTCTGTAACTTATCTTCCAGATCCTGAATTTCTTTGCTGAGGGCTATCAGGAGGTCTCTGGCAGTTTCGATGATTAACATCATCCAGTCTCTGGAGCAGCGGTTTGAAATCAGTGACCACCGCTCCAGAAACTTGCGGATTTCAATAAACAAAGCGGGAGCATTACGGACCCTTAGACCAGATGGAATTACTCCCTCTTTAAGATATGCAAGCATGTAATGTGCATGTGATTCTATGCGTTTCATTTTCTTCTTTAGATTTAAAAGATTTTGCCATTCACTATTATCACCTAATGTAGTGGGAACACTATTACTCCCATCAGTTACTAATCCTAGTAGGGAGGTAAAGTCCTCATCCGAGAACCCAAACGTCTCCAATTTATCCGTAGTGGTCAGGATTTATTTAAATGCTACGTACGGAAAAATTTCTTTTTTAGGTAGATAACACTGAGTCAATTAATCAAGAGGCCACATTTACTTAGCACTCATAATCTGGTGAAACGATATCTCACAGCAATGTAATTCTAACTTGGAAGGAAAACTAATTCCACTCTTGATTTCAGAACGATATCCCACAGTTAAATAACCGTGAATGTAATCACATAAATTTTGAGGCCCCCTCTATTGTTGCTTTAATGACCAGGGAAAAGAGAGGACAATACTAGTGAAGAATTATAATAATATTCCCCCGTGGTCAATTCATAATTTCTTATGTGGCAAGGCTCACAACATTAAACAAGGAACCTTCAAATTAGTACAGGTACAACAATATCTTTTCTCTCATATTACGTATTTTATTTCTTTTTTATGTATTTTAGCAAAAACATTTAAAATACTTTTTCTTTTTTAATCTTTTCTTGTGTATACATCATTTCATAAACACAGATAATGATCCAATCAATATTTAAAAATACAGTGAAAAAATACAATGTGTTAAAAACACCTAGTGCTCTCCAATGAAAAACTAGCACCCTGTCTGACACACACTTATCCACATACATACTAACTCATTCATACCACTCTACAAATTTACAAATTCAAAAACTATTTCTACGGTTGAGGTAACACAGATATTATTTGTGTGGTTTCCACGCCAGGTCTACGCGCGTTTCGGTGGGTTCAGACCACCTTCCTCAGGACCAGACCAGAAAAAGTTTCACTCTATCATCTTCATTTGTGTGCAGGGTGCCTGAAATTACAAACAAAATGTAATGTACCTGTAACTGAACCTAATGTGAAGGACACTTAACTTAGTCTCTAATGTTTCATCTATCAATTTCTTTATACATTGGTTATGAGACATCACGTTACACCAGAAAATGAGTATCGCCACAAAGACGAAGGGCACCGTTCATGGGGGGGTGAGAGCAAGGTTTGGCTCGTAAGACTCAAGTACATTACAACCCTAACATCGAATTGTCTTGAAGGGGTTCGATGACCATTCCTTTAGGGCACACTAGGGCCGTTCAGACTGAGTAAGGGCACTTTTTTTTACATTTCCTACTCTTGTTTCTAGAATGAACAGTTTTCCTCGTTCTAGTCTCACCTTCAGCTCGAAGATGCCCAACCGTGTCCAATGTCTTTTGTGTGTCTGTATCGACTTTTCTTTAGAAATGTATGAAAAAAGTAGTTTTTGCCTAAAGGAAAAATATATATATTTTAAAATAATCAACACCTATTTTTGTGCATATAGGTTGCCATAATGATAGCAAGAGGAACAATTCTTACCCCGGATTTATCGTAGATGCGTCGTTTTGGGGACTAATCTTTGTCTTAGTTTGTGCAACAGGATATGACGATTATATTGTTGAGGCTTTCATTCTTGATAACTCTAAACATAATAAACGTAGAATGTATCACTTGTCCTTCATATTGCTATATTATTCATGACAAGCTAAAAAAGGCTCTTACCCAAAATTATCATAAATACTTCGCTTTCAGGCCGATTCTTTTTCTCAATATGTAGAGCAGGACGAGGCAGTTAAATTTCTGTAACTATCATTTTTGATCACCTTAAACAAGATAGACCGAGATTGTATTATTTATTTGACAAGATCCTCTATTACTTACATAGGTTAAGATTATGTATTTTAACTAACCTTTATTGGTTCAGAAGGGGATATGGTATTGGGTTGTACTGTTGTTCATATGCTGGCCATGATGAACCTCTTGGGATTCTTCACTTTCAGAAATGACGGAGTCTACAATTAAAGATTTGCATGTATAGTGTAACTCATAATATATTTATATGTATTTACTATATTAATCCGGGGTCATAGTCTGAGACATAGGTCCACTGTATATGGTATACCCAGGGGCTTCAGCCATTTCCACCATATTTATAAATGCACACAATCTAGAGTGCCTCACAACCCCAATGTTATCAGTATGCGTGTTATTAACCCATATCAAGCCTGACCTATATTGGTCATCTACATTTTCAGTTTGTTACTATTGACTGATATTTCTAAATAAATGACAGCTGTTAAGCAAGCAATTTAAAAGGAATGTTAGCTATGTGCCAATAGAGGATTAGCGTCTCTCGCAAGGATTTTGCGGCATCGTGGACATACCTTATTTCGATGTTGTGACCGTTGTATATGGATCTCCTGCCTCGTCTCTCCTATTCCGACCTACGTTACTAAGAGTCATCGGATTTAACGCTTTAAATACCTTTAACAGATTCGCGTAGTTGACATTTTCGGCGTTTCCTGACCCGGAAACCGATGAATCTGGTTCCGGTCTATGAATATGGGCGCCATATTGGGACAGGATAGTTTTATAAGTACAAGATGATGTTTGTTAGGTATTTTTATCAGGATGCTAAACTAATATAAGTAAGGCATGATGTATATGCCTCAATGTTTGTGCAAACTTATTATTTGGGACCAGGTTCTGCCAATTCGCGAGGTTTACATTTTTCGAGTTTGGCAACCCGGGAACTGATGTATTTAGTTCCGGTTTGTGAACACGGGTGCCATCTTGGAACTGTGTTTTAAGTATTAAATCACATAGATGAGGTGTTATTATCTGAATACTGAGATATTATCAAGAGAGGTCTGATTTATAGTCTAGATATTAAGAGAGTCTTTTTAAAATTGGCTATTTGATTCCTGAAAGCATGGGAAAGCTGTAAAACATTACTTAGTCTTATTGAGTGATACCTTTCTGGGGTGATGGACATCATCTACTCATATCACCCAGTTTTTGGACAATACAGATCAAACTGGCTGCTAGGTATATGCTTAGTATCCCGGTGTCAAGTAAGGCCTTTGCCATGAATATTCAATCCTCTCTACGTATATATTCGAAGGGTACAGGGGAGGTTTTTACCAATTTATGTATGTTTGGTAACAAACCAAGCTATATTTTCATTTAATCCCCTGCGGACACTATCAAATTGAAAAATCCAGAAACTCTCCCGTTTTTTCCGGGTATACTCCATTGGTTGACCTATTTTATGTTGTACCTTCTCTAGGATGCACCACTGTAGCTCCGTTTCATTGTGATTCTGGTCTATACAGTGTTGCACTAAGGGTGCTGATATTTTCTTCATCCTCACTGCCGACTTGTGTTCACTGAATCTAGTGCGGAATTCCCTACCAGTTTCCCCAATGTAGGCAAGGCCGCACGGGCATAGGATTATATAAATGACATTGCTATTCCTACAATTTGTCAATGATCTTAGGTTCACTTTGAAGTTATTATAGCCAAAGCTTGCTCTCACCCCCCCATGAACGGTGCCCTTCGTCTTTGTGGCGATACTCATTTTCTGGTGTAACGTGATGTCTCATAACCAATGTATAAAGAAATTGATAGATGAAACATTAGAGACTAAGTTAAGTGTCCTTCACATTAGGTTCAGTTACAGGTACATTACATTTTGTTTGTAATTTCAGGCACCCTGCACACAAATGAAGATGATAGAGTGAAACTTTTTCTGGTCTGGTCCTGAGGAAGGTGGTCTGAACCCACCGAAACGCGCGTAGACCTGGAGTGGAAACCACACAAATAATATCTGTGTTACCTCAACCGTAGAAATAGTTTTTGAATTTGTAAATTTGTAGAGCGGTATGAATGAGTTAGTATGTATGTGGATTAGTGTGTGTCAGGCAGGGTGCTAGTTTTTCATTGGAGAGCACTAGGTGTTTTTAACACATTGTATTTTTTCACTGTATTTTTAAATATTGATTGGATCATTATCTGTGTTTATGAAATGATGTATACACAAGAAAAGATTAAAAAAGAAAAAGTATTTTAAATGTTTTTGATAAAATACATAAAAAAGAAATAAAATACGTAATATGAGAGAAAAGATATTGTTGTACCTGTACTAATTTGAAGGTTCCTTGTTTAATGTTGTGAGCCTTGCCACATAAGAAATTATGAATTGACCACGGGGGAATATTATTATAATTCTTCACTAGTATTGTCCTCTCTTTTCCCTGGTCATTAAAGCAACAATAGAGGGGGTCCCAAAATGTATGTGATCACACCCACTTATTTACCTACACTGTTACTCACACACCCACTCACTTCCTCATATAGACTCTGAACACAGCCACTTACCCATACAAGTACTCACACACTCACTCACTCACCCACACAACCACTTACATACCCATTCACACAGCACTCACATATCCGCTCACTCCACCATACAGTCATTCACACAGACACTCACTCTCCAATAAAGCCACTCACACACCAAATCACTTAACCAAACACCCACTCAAACAGCCACTCATTCACCCATACAGCCACTTACTCACACAGCCACTCACTCATATAGCCAGATACCCACCCATAGTCACTACACACCCACTTACCCACTCATAGAGCCACTCACACAGCAACTAACTCAGCCACACAGCTAATCACACACCCACTCATACACCCATCCAGCAACTCACACACCCATACACACAAGCATACATACAGTCACACAGCCACTCGAATAATATATGTTAGAAGTAGTATCACTCAGTAGTAGTGCACCTGGTATACTAATTTCATAAATTCTTAAAAAATACTCATACTCGCAAGATGATGTTGCCAATGATGTCACTGTCCATGTCATGAGTGATGTAATATGTGTGGTCATGAGCAGTGCATTGTGTGGGGGTGTATATTATAGTTAGCTCAGGTAAGTATAACTGCTGAATTTCTATGGTTTTGTAGTGAAATCTGAGCCTAACTTTAACGTCCCTGTAACCTGTGTTTTTTTTTTGTGAATATCTATCTATCTATATCTATATATATATCTATAATTATCTATATCTATCTATCTATCTATCTATCTATCTATCTATCTATCTATCTATCTATCTATCTATCTATCTATCTATCTATCTATATATTCACTGAAAAAACCATAGGTTATAGACCATATATAGTTAGGAATTAGCATTTAAAAAACCTTATTTTACTCACACAAAACCATTGAAATTCCATATATAGTTAGTTGTACTAACTATATATCGCGCACCCGCAATCCACTGCTGATCATGTCACATATTACATCATTCATGACATGGTCAGTGACATCACTGATGACATCACTGATGACATCTCAAATGACATCACTGATGACATCACTGATGACATCTCAAATGACATCACTGATGACATCACATCACAACTAAATGAGTGGATGTATAAGTGTCTGAATGAAGGTTTTAGTAGGTGCGTGACTGACTGTATGAGTGAGTGATTAAATGTGTCTCACTGAATGCATAGGTTAGTGACTAAACTGTCTTAATTTGTGCATCATTATGTCTGGTATTCTGTAAACTGCGGCATGTGTTGATCAGTAGCTATATGAGTAACTATATGGGTTATTGATTGATTGTCCAAGTATTTGTATGGGAGACTGAGTGTGTGTGTGGCTGGCTGGGAGATGTGTGACTCTGTGCAGATCAATGTATTCTTGTATCAATGATTTATAAGAGAGTAAGTATGTGTTAGAATATGTTTGAAAATGTAAGGTACTCTATGTTTAACTGTATAGATTAGAAAATGGAAGTGTGATTGATTCTTTACAGGACTGACTAGGTGTGTGAGTAACTCCAAGGATGAGTGGCAGAGTGTGAGTGTCTGTATAGGGTGTATGAGTGCATATGATAGTGTTGTAAAGATGAGTGATTGTATGTATGAATGATTGTATGGGTGAATGAGTGAATGTGTGTGTAGACGTAGGAATCAGTGAGTGCGTATGTAGTAACTAGTATTGGTGTGTCAATTGTTTAAAAAAATATGTTCTGTATTTAACACTGGGTGTAACAGAGGTTATATTAAAGTGTGAGGAGATGCATTGTATTGTCACATGAATGATATCATCAGTGATGTGACCATTGATGTCAAATGAGATGTCATCAGTGATGTCATTTGAGATGTTATCAGTGATGTCATCAGTGATGTCATTTGAGATGTCATCAGTGATGTCATCAGTGATGTCATTTGAGATGTCATCAGTGATGTCATCAGTGATGTCATTTGAGATGTCATCAGTGATGTCATCAGTGATGTCACTGACCATGTCATGAATGATGTAATATGTGACATGATCAGCAGTGGATTGCGGGTGCGCGATATATAGTTAGTACAACTAACTATATATGGAATTTCAATGGTTTTGTGTGAGTAAAGTAAGGTTTTTTAAATGCTAATTCCTAACTATATATGGTCTATAACCTATGGTTTTTTCAGTGAATTTTCAAGGTTTTGTAAATGCTAATTCCTAACTATATATGGTCTATAACCTATGGTTTTTTCAGTGAATTTCATTGGTTTTTTAAAAGCTAATATCTATAGCTGTAAAATTTATTCTTCTTTAAATCCAAAAATATATTTTATATGTTTATTAATAATTTTTTTTAAATATTTTTTTTGTTTCGCTCCCGGTCCGCGAACCGGGAAGCTTCCCGTTAGCTCACTTTGATTCCGCGACCTGGTCCGCGAACCGGTAAGAAATCAACATAGTGACGGTATCGCGTTGCCGCGTAATGCGTCTTATGACGTACTGCGTTAGCGCACCCGGAAGTGCCCCGGGGCGCGGACCGAGGCGCGAAACGCAGCTCCCCGGAAGCGATCCGCGGCGCGAAAGCGCGACGTATCGCGTTGCCGCGAAATGCGTCTTGTGACGTATCGCGTTAGCGCACCCGGAAGTGTCCCGGGGCGCATACCGAGGCGCGAAGCGGAGCGACCCGGAAGCTAACCGGGGAGCGTTCCGCAGCGCGTAACATGAGCGTGAGAGGTCATGTGACTTGTTAATAAAACTTTTCATTGGTTCATTTCACTTTTGGTTTCATAATGATGGAAGGCTAGGTCAGGTGACTTAAAAATAACACTTTTCATTGGTTGAGAAGTATTGGTTTTTCCCAAATGATGAAAACCCCTCCTTCTTTCCTCACTCTGACTTTCATCATTGTGAGAGGAAGACCTATTTTGCTTCTTGGAAAATGGCTTAATTGGTAGCTTCAGCTGGTGGACCCCCACCACCACTACCACCTCCTCATGGGAAGAAAGGACCACCTCCCCAGGTCCTTACCAACACTGAGGAGGAAGAGGAAGAAATGGATGAGGAGGGAGAAGAACCACAATTTTTAGAAGAGTTGCCCCGGGTTTCCAGAAAGAAAGCCAGTTTCATCTGGCAGTTTTTTTCAATACCTCGTGGGCAAAAAAAAGTCAACGCGAGGTATGTCACCTGCCTGATATGCAAGGAACAATTGTCCAGAGGGACGGACAAAAAATATAGCTTTGGCAATCACACTATGCACAGGCACATGACGAGGAAACATCCCCTAAATTACAGCCGGGCGGAATTAAGGGATATGCACGACAATCCCAGACCAACTCCTGTGGCCAGACCAACAATACCGGTTTCTCTATCACCAGAAGAGGCACGGGAAACTGTGCCAAATATTCAACAAAATTTTGGGCACATGATCCACTTATGTATGCACTGTCGTGCATTATTAGCTTGTGGCAACATGAGCATCAATGCACTGAACCTGGCGTATGAACACCATGATTGCCCTAACCGCCCCCAGTAATTTTTTTTGCTCCTGTTGAGCCCTTTTCAACGCCTGTTTTTTGTTGTTTCCCCCCCCCCAAAAAAACCAAAAAAAATATAAAATCGTTCAAAAAATACAAAAAAAACAAAAAATGTTCAAAAAATAAAAAGAAAATATAAAACAACAAAAATATTAAAAAAAAAGTTCTTTTCAGAACTACCTTCCCTTTCCAAAAAAATTGCTAGAATGTTTAGCACTCTGGCAAGCTCTATTTCTTTTGGTTCGCTTTCGGGTTAGCTTCCCGGTACGCGGACCGGGAGCTAACCAAAAAAAAAAAAAAAAAAAAAAAAGTGTAAGCATAAGGAAAGGAAACAGAGAGTGATGTTAAAAGAAAGACAGCTATAGGGAGTAAAGAAGAGATACTGTTTAATAGATCTATTTACCGAAGAAAAGACAGAAGAGGGTATAATTGTGAAAAACAAAATAGATAACGAAGTGAAAGAAAAAAAAAGAGAGTATAACATTAACAAAGAAGAGTTTCTTGGAGAATGTGAGTGAATGTTCAAAATAAGATTAAAACATGAGGAATAACAGAGAGAAAAAATAGAAAACAGAAAACAAAAAATAACAGAAAAAGATTAATTGAAACAGCAAAGAAATGTAATTAACATAGAGCCATATCGTCAACATAGGCAATAAAAGTTTTGCAGCTTTTATTGACAGAAATGTGTCGCTAAAGCTGCTTTTGTGGCAGAAAACTGCCACTAAAACCACTTTTGCACCAGTTTTCTGCCAATAAAAAGAGCAATAATTTTATTGGCTGTGTTCATAATATTACCCTTACTGTGCTTCAACTACACAGAGAAAGCATTATGAACAAGTAGTGATAGAGTGATCAGTCAAAGACACTAAGAGTAATAGAGACGCAGTGAGTGAACAAGAGTGAGGAACTATGAGAAGAGAGGGACTGAGAAAAAGAGTGGAAGGAGTTGAGTAAGTAGGTAATAGAGAAAGGAATGAGGGAAGTAGCAAAGGCAGGAAACTGAGGGTTAAAGAAATGAAGCAGTGGAACTAATAGTAGTTAAATGTGATAGAAATGTAACGAAAACAGTACAAAATATTTACCTTATAATTGTCGTTAAATTACTCACTTTTTGTTTTTATACTTTCAATCTGTGAAAGAGAGAACAAACATTTGAAAAATATTAAAAAATGTATTTAAAAATTAGAAAAGACAAGGGAAAAGATTGAAGGTCAAACAGTTTTTCAACAACTTTGACACTTACAGAAGCTTCTGCTTCTCCAGGCCCCCTACACAGTCCTAAAGATATACATTTTAAACTAACAGTATCTTGATGCAGATGAAGTGAGGCCTATCTTAAAACATGGTGCATCTTTTGCATTGCTGTTGTTTCAGAAAAGTGTCGCAAGACACTAAAATTTTAAATAATTGCTTCAGGATGCCAATAAGATGTCTACTATCCAGAGGTTTGTTTCAGGTGAGGCCTACTCAGGGTTGCAGATGAGATTTACACTTGTTGAAGAGTACAGAGGAGATAATACATGTGAAGGTCTACCAATGAAGTGAGTCATGTCCACTGCACTCTTCAACAAAGTCCAAATCTCCTATGTTTCCCTGGACAGACCTAAACTTGATCTGCACAATGTGATTCATAATGATAGGAAACACAGGTGATGTAATTGAAATACGTGCAATTTATTTTGCTCATTTCACAATCACATCACTTGTGTTTCCTTTGCTTAGGTATCTCATTGTGCAGATGTAGTCTAGCATATGAAAGAATACGCAGAAGTGCAGCACTGCATGCAACAACTTTGACACTTACAGAAGCCTCACCTTCTCCATGCCTCCTACACAGTTCTACATATACATCATAAATGCAAACAGTACAGAATTAATTATACATGTTAAATGGTTTATTTTTGCTGTTCTCAGAATGTATCAAATTTCACTAAAAACAGTGACTTGAAGGTATTCATCATGTAACAGCGGGGAAAAAAAACCACAATCAAAATGATTGTGTTTAAAAAACCCATACAACATCAGAAATCAAAATTCAGAACTCGTTAAAGTTAACTTACTTTTCATGACGTCCAAGGATGTCCTATGAACAGCTTACACTCTTTTGTGCTGTTATTACTTTCAGCCCGACACTTTCTGAAAGAAAATCTCCATCGTTTTTAAAAACACATTACATGCAATAAATGACTTCTTGCTCTCTACCACAATTTTCCACAAGGCCAAATCTGGTCAGAGCCATTTATAACTCTTGGATTTCTTGTAAGCCAATCCCGTCATTTGGCATTTCCGCAACTTTCAGAATTAAAATGTTGAAGATCATTTTCACAATCCTGGAATAGTAATATCTTCCCCTTCTTGCTCAGTCATGTTCTACATTTCCTATGACACTGATACTGCTTACTATGAAGCAGACTTACACTACCTCTATGACTACTACAATTATTTAATTCTCTACATCACTTTTAATCACAAAGCAATGTAAAACAGTAGACAGCATTGCAGACTTACATTCCCTCTACTCCATGTTTTGATTGGCTGCTTCAATTAGCTTATAAAAAGAAACAGTTTTTCTGAACTCATTGAAAGTGCATGTATTTCTCCATGACGTCCAGTCCTATGGTTAGAAGTTATGTCTCTGAACTACACTTATCCTCAAGGCCAAATTGTGTAGGAGCCATTAGAACTTCTTGAAATTCCACAGAGCACATCCCAAGCTTATTTCCCTAAAATTTTGGTTTTAAAAACACCAGGTAAGAGTTTTTAAGGTCATACGGCAATTTTTTTTTGAAAATTAAAACAGAATCATTGCAGAATGACCAGCCATTTCTAGACTTTAAATAAGCTGTGTAATGTCCTGATGTTATTGAAGGGCCGTCATGATATATAATTGCTGCAGTTACAAAAGTCCTTCCTGATATTGACAACTGCGAAGCTACAAAATTTTTAATTAAAGTTGTCAATTTTGTTCCATCAGGCCTACATCGTTGGAACATTAAAATGACATACTGGCCATATGTTCGTATAAATAATGTGGACATCATTTCAGATTTACATTGGCTACACTCCATGTTGTGATCAGCTGCTTTTACTAGCTTATTAAAGGAGACTGATTTACTGTCTGGCAAAGTTAAATATATAAATCTTTCTGAGTCTACACTAGTAGTACTTGATACCATACAGTTCTCGCAGTCATGCTGCCATTGATAAGAAAGCCCAAACAGCTGATCTACATCTACACCTTCAGCATGCAATACATCAAGCATATACATTAAAAACTCCTGACAATCTTGCTGAATATTTTGAGAGAATTGTGTTTGGCCTGAACATCTGTCTAACAGATGTCGAATTTCAGACACACTTTCTATGTTTCTTCTATCAGTGCTACATTTCTCTAACACAGAATTTAACAAACTGCAAAATCTTTGATCAGAATTGACCACAATCTCTTCTTTTAAATTTTTTAGAGAAAACAAAACATTAACCACTACATTAGCATAGCAGTTGACACCAGAACTGTTTTCAAACTGAAAACCAACAACATCTTCAACAGAATCCTTTTTGTTTCTGCTTGTAATTTTAGGTTCATTGACTTTTTGTCTTTTTGCTACAACCTCCCCAGTATTGTTCTCATTTCTTCGTTTCAGGCCTACCACACGTTTCTCAAACAAAGGATACTGAGGCAAATGTGGCACATACTCTCTTCTTAACCTATTGTATTCCTTAACACAATCTAGATCCGCACAAATGTTTGTGACATCACACTCAATCAAGTACAATCCCGATAAAGTTCTAACTCGTGACAATGCCACATATGCCATACCCTCCTTGAACACAGAACTGCCAATATTCACCAATGCACTGTCTACACTTAAACCTTGCGATTTATGGATTGTCACCGCATATGCCAAGCAAACAGGAAACTGCTTACGGCGAACATATAAGTCTTTTACAAGCAAAAATCTAGCAGAACAACGAGCAATTAGCTGTACTTCCTCAATGCCATCAAATTTAATTTTTAAAAATTCAATTCCATCTCTATTTCTGTATTTCACAAAATCAACAACATTACCCATTGATCCATTTACCAGACCTCTTTCAACATGTAAATTCCTTCTTAAAATTATACGGCAGTTCAAGCACACATTCAGAGTCTTTTCAAAACCTGCAGTTTTAGATATACTCTTCTCTAATGAATCCAATTTTGTTTTCAGATTCTCAGACAAAATAATTGTTGATCCCATATGCTCTACTCTATCAATAGCTTCCAGTTTCACAATCTCTTGCTTTTTTAAATGCAACATTTTGTTGTTAAATTTGGCACATTCTGCAAGAGTTGGCATCAAACATATTCCAGATTTCTTCTCAGTAATTTTCTGGAAAATATTCTCAGGCACAACATCTTGTTCTGGATATAAATTTGACAGTAATCGTGCATGTAAAGCTTCTTTCCCATGCTCGGTCACTTTTCCAATTCTAACATCTTGTAGAATAGTCTTGTAAACTTCATCCTTCGCCTGACGCATATTTTCATGCAGTTCAGCATAATTGAAGTTTAACCATATATTGACGTTGCCAATGCTGCCTAGGCACTTCCTGGTATCTTCATGCGTGAGCATTTTGAACACAGGTTGCCCTTTCACTGGTGTCAGCTGCAGAAGATCTCCGAAAACAATGATGTGTTTGCCACCAAATAACACATCATACTCTGTTTTGAGAACTTCTTGCATCCTCAAATGCACAAAGGCAAGCATGACATTGGAAACCATGCTTACTTCGTCAATGATAAGAAGTTTCATTTTCCTCAAGATTCTTGAAACTTCAAAACAAGCATCTCCAGATAGCTTGTGATATTGTAATTTGTTGTCATGCTCCACTGGCAGCATCAGTAAACGATGTAAAGTAATCCCTTTAATATTATGTGCTGCCAGTCCAGTTGGAGCAGTGACAACACAAGACAGCAATGACTCTGTCCTTTCCTGCAAATAGCATGAAATTGCTTTAATGAGGAAACTTTTTCCAGTTCCCGCTTCTCCACTCACGTACAGTCGGACAGGCTTCAACGACGTACATGAGCACTCTTTCTTATCATGACTTAATACATGATCAATTTGCATGGTAACTTCGTCATATATTTTCCTCTGCTCAACGTTGAGTTGTCTTTCCAACTCTTCTAAGTTAACCGCATCCTCTTGAGCATGTGCCATGGCTCTTTCCACTTCATTCATAGCAGTGGCAGCTTCATTTTCGATAACAGGTCCTCCTAGTGGATCCTGACTCAATGAAGCAGAACTCTGACTGTCCTGAGAACTGTCTCTGGCAATCTCGGCTGCAATCGTTGCTTCCTGCTCAATTTCCGCATTCAACATTTCTACATATTTGGGAAAAGCAGGACATTCTATGGTCTCCTTGGCGGCATTGAAAGAGTCTTCGTAACAGAGGAAATCTCCAAGCAGTTCCTCTTCTGCACGCCAAGGCTTGAAAAGTTGCAAAAGTGCTAAATAGAAAAACTCCTTTTTTTCAGGAGATTCGCCACTCAATTTTCGATGGTTTACCAAGTGGCATTTTCTTTGCTTGACCAGACATCCCTCACTTCCTATTACAGCATACACTCCTTTCTCAGTATCTTCTTTGATGTTCCTCTTGAATATGTAATTTTGCAGAACCTCATACAGACAAACATTCTCGAGGTGACTGCTTCGATTTGGATAATATGTATCCAACATGTTTGTCTTCAAAATGTCGGTACTGTTTGGCTCCTTTTCCGCCAAATACTCAATTTCCCGCACAGGTTTGAGAACTCGATTACGCGTTGCTGCAAGACCAAGACTCGCCCAAATAATACTCCTGGACTTGGCATAGAGACTTGCTGAAGACAACCGGTCAGAACATTTGTACGCTCCGATTTCTCGATGCGACAACATCTTCAGACTGAAACTGTACAACTTCTTGCTGAGGCTCTTTTCATGGGAAATGTCCTCCCACATATCCTTCAATTCTGTCTTCTCTTTTTTGGTGATGTAAGACGTCACATACCGAGCCACAGCCATACAGTTATCAGCCACAAACTGTATATCCATGTTAGCATTCCACATGGACAAAATCACCGGGTTGTAGTCGTTGATGTACTTGGACTCTTCGTTCCTCTTCAAATTGTAAGTGTTTTTAGGTGATTTCTTCATGACATTGTGTCGCAGCGAAGACATCAAACTGTTTACTCTTCCTTTAGAAATCACCGGTCGTGGAAAGCCGAAACGACATTTAGTGTAGAACTTGTCCTTGTTTCGGAATTTACGACGGCAGTACTTTCCACATCGATGGCTTTGGAAACGCAGAACTTTTTCTCTTAGGCTTTTCTTCTCCTTTGCGTTTGGAACAGCACACGTAGAATACTGTTGGATGAAACTCATCACTGAGTCTTCTGGATCCGTTCCAAATTTAGGTGCATCCTTGATCCACAGCAACATATGTATATGAGGAGCACCTCTTGCTTGGTACTCCTTTCTCCAGAAGAAATCCAACACCTCTCCAAGAGGTGGATTCTTCTTATTCATGATGAAAGATATCATAGCTTCAAATCTATGATTGAAGTACCTACATACATTGACTGGATCCAAAGAGCACAGTTCTCCGGGTGTCTTGAATTCGATGTTATCTACGTTAGCATTTGCCTCTCGTAGAAATTCAAGTAAGTCTTCCCAGCCAAACTCGGCACAGCTCAGAGTGAGGAACCATGTGGGAGTACCTAAGTTCCTCAGCATACATTTTAAATCACCATGACGACGGTACCAGTACTCATTAGTACCACGCTGACACGCCATGAGATTAATTAGGTGAGAATCCAAAATACTGTCTTGGACATTGACTTTATCCATAAAGTCACTTGCCGAGATGTTTTGCATGTGTATACCACTTTTCAAGATGTGGTTCACTGCATATGACAGTCCAGACAGATCGCTTTCAAACAGGAGATGAAACAAATAAGGAATGCATTGTCGAAACCTAGCATCTCCTGCATACAATCGCAAAGTCCGGTATTCAGAAGCAGGAATTTGATGAGGACGCTCATCATATCTTCCTCCCTGACCTGTTGGAAAAAGCTGTGGGAAACACCGAGCTTCCAAACTTTCCTCCCAAACACTAATGGGACTCCCTTTGGCTTGTTTCATTTGAAACAACTCAATAGCATTCCCCATGACTTCCTTGGAATGCAAAGGATGAACACTATAATGTTCATATATTTCTTCACTAGTAGAGGGTTCTACTTTCTCAATTTGACCAGCACACAAATCGCTATCCTCTTCCTCACTTACTTCCTCTTCTGCAACATATACATTCTTATAGTATTTATTATTTTTTTTCAAATACAATGTTGCCTTTTTAACTTTCTTAACATCTACTAAATCTTGCCATATTTTCTTATTCTTTGTCGGAACCCCATTAACTAAGATAACCAGAGGTTCCTCTTCCACTTTTTCTACTCCAATTGTGTTAATGTTTTTCTTCAAATCTAGAGGCAAATAAACAACTCTTCCCTTTAATCCTCTCTGTAAATCTGATGGAGGCAATTTCCCTGTCTTTGGCTCCATTCTTACAATAGCCTGAAAGGGATGGATACTTTGAATCAAAATAGATTCATAAGTATTTAAATCCTTCAATTCAGAAGGAATCTCAACCAATTCCAGATTATTATGAACTGCTCTAGCAGGCATCTGGTTTTGATTTAATTTGCAACAACAATAAGTACACACACGTTGATCCAATCCCAAATCAAAACAATTTTCTACCATCAAGTATGTTGCAAAATCCTTCCATTCACTATTATTTTCCCTTTCACTTTTTGCATATAAATCCACTAACTTAGTCTGATTCTTATAATAAGTGCGTCGACAACACACACAAGTGAAATTAGGCCTCTCACCTGATTTCACCTCAAATGTCGCAATTTCCCTCTGGAAATTATCTGTACTGGAAACCTGTACACTATCTTCCACATGACCCTCTTCTTCTTGCTCAATTTCAACATTCTCCTCTTTACTTCCAAAGTAACAAAACTCAATTTCTTCACATATATTCTTCACATCTATTTCAGAACCATGCAAAAGAGCAGCACATAATTTTTTAAGCATAATTGCTGGACTCTTAGCATAATACAACATTCTAACTAATTTCCTCACTTTATTATGATGCACTGCTAGCATCCTGAAATGATGAAAAACACTTTGGCATACTCTCCTGGAAAGACAAGCCAGTGAATGACCATGCAAACCTGTCACTTCTCTCACTCTGCAAGGATCTAATTCTTGCAACAACCTTATTTTCTGCTTCAAACTTTTCTTATTAAATGACCGTACAAAATCACAAAGCAAATTGATGGAATCCTGTCGCACACTGCAAATACTACTACACTTCCAGGTGTACACAGGACCCTTAGCACGTCTTCCTAAAACCTCATTACCTAACACCTCTTCTGCCTCTGTTGTCACAAGTTTTTCTTTTTCAACTGGACAACCATCTTTCACTTCATAAGCACGACCACTGGTGTCAACTGCATGCACCAAATCATTATCCTGGAAATAACTCTCCTCATTAAAAAATGCCTCACAGCTTGAACTATGCATCCATTCTCCAGAAAAAACTTCACAAAAATTACTACGATTAACTATTCTCTTCCATCTACTATTTCTTTTGAAATCATAAATTGCCTTGTTTAGCTTCCTAATTCTATTGATTATCAAAATAAATAACTTACGTTTAATTTCAAATGCCTGATCAATAACTTTCTCAACTTTTTTTTTTCTCTTATAAAAAACCAGTTTCTGTTGACGTTTCTTAATATTTTTTAACAAATTGCCAATTATCCTGTTGCGGAACATTCGTTTACGAATCTCCCTAAACTGTTGTTTCCTTCTACTATCATGCACAGAGTTATCTCTTGCTCTAGCAGTAACATTTTTCATTGGTCTTTCCTTTCCATTTGATTTCCTTCTCGTTTTATGGACTGAAACATTTTCTGTAGTAATATTTTTTTTACTACACATATTTCTTATGAATTGTTTTGTGCTCTTACCCGGTGCTTTCTTCGTGACTTGACAAATCTTTTTGTTAGAGGACTGCTGCCTATTTTTTTTCACCTGCTGTCTTTGACGTTTTGCAGCCTTTCTCTGTCTTTCTATTGTAGGCATGGTGAAATCTTGAAATAATCTGCAGTTGAATCTGTGGTAAAATATATTAAAAAATGTTATTAACCATTATTACCAAACAGTAAAACAATAACAGTGATCTTCAAAATATTTAGCATTTCCTAAATAGCGAATTTTAAGGAATAAATAGCGATTCTTTACCATTCCTAATTTGCGATGAGCAAATTGCTAATTGCAAGTTACCCATTCATTTCCATGGGCTAGGAGGCTCATAGGAATGAAGGTTTAATTTGCGATTAGAAATTTGCTCATCACAAATTAGGAATTTTTCCAAGGGTGCAGGGGTGTCTCAAGAACACCCTGCTGCACCCCTGAAAAAGAAATTTGGGGGCATATGGCACACATACATGCCCTAAGGGCATGTGTTGGCGTCATATGGGACCTTTTGTTTTTTTTAAAAAAAGCTTTTTGAAAAGAATTCACAAATTACCACCAATTTACCACAATAGTTTCCAAATCCTTAATGTTATTTTTACATATTTTTTGTTTGATACATTGCATTTAAGTAGTCACAAAATTTGCAAATCCTTCAGTGCAATTGCAAAATAAGGAATAGCAAATTTTGCTACTCCTTATTTTGCATCAAACTTGTTTGATACATACCATTTGTCTAATTTACATTTGCAAAGGACGAAATTCGTAGAATTTTGATCTTTGCGAATGCTAATTAGCTTGATACATATGGCCCCAAGTGAGGCCTGTCTTGCGACATGGTGCATCTTTTGCATCACTGCTGCATTGGTTTCATGTGGTACGTTTTTTTTACACCATGACACATCTGCCTAAATGCATCAATTTGTAATTTTGTCGCCTCATAGCAAATCTTTTGCACCGCCGCTGCATCATAAAAGTGACGCACAGTGGCACAAAAGAGGCATACACCTATCATAAATCTGTCCCTAGCATTTTAAATGATTAATCCAGGATGACGATAAGGTGTGGCCTATCCAGAGGTTTGTTTAAGGTGAGGCCTACTCAGGATTGCAGATTAAAGTTACGCTTGATGAAGAATACAGAGGAGATAATACATGTAAAGGCCTACCAATGAAGTAAGTAATGTCCACTTTATTGCGCCAGTCATCATAAATGTATCCCTAAGCTTCTTATCTTGTTACAGATGAACCACCATATGTACCATCAAACTATTTTTCATTTCCTAAATAGCAAATTTTAAGGAATAAATAGCAATTCTTTACCATTCCTAATTTGCAATGAGCAAATTGCTAATTGCAAATTACCCATTCATTTCCATGGCCTAGGAGGCTCATAGGAATGAAGGTTGCAATTTGCGATTAGCAATTAGCTCATCACAAAATAGGAATTTTTTCAAGCGTGCAGGGGTATCTCAAGAACACCCTGCTGCACCCCTGAAAAAGAAATTTGGGGGCATATGGCACACATACATGCCCTAAGGGCATGTATGGGCGTCATATGGGACCTTTTGTTTTTTAGAAAAAAATGCTTTTTGAAAAGAATTCGCAAATTACCACAAACTAGAAGTTGGTGGTAGTTTCCAAATCCTTAATATCATTTTTTACATATTTTTTGTTTGATACATTGCATTTAAGGAATCGCAAAATTTGCAAATCCTTCAGTGCAATTGCAAAATAAGGAATAACAAATTTTGAATTAAGGACATTTTAAGTCATTTCCACATGTGCAGTGTTTTCAAATTATGATTTGAAAATCGTTTTTGGGGAAAAGTAATGGTTTGCAAATTTATGACAAGGACATAATGGTGTATGCTTCTCTATAAGGCATTTCAGTGTCTCTGATGTCATTTTTCCCATATTACATTATAAGACCTTTCCCCATGGAGCACATTCCTTGTAAATATGCTCCCACCTGTGCATGGCGAATTTAGATTTTGACTGTTTGAGTCACATAGCCATGTTAAAAGTGACCCAAAAAAATTGCAAACGTTTTAAAAAAACTCATTCATGTGTCTTAAGGACATTTTAAGTCATTTCCCCATGGACAGTGTTTTCTAAGTGGCGCAAAAGAGGCATACACCTATCATAAATCTGTCCCTAGCATTTTAAATGATTAATTCAGGATGACAATAAGATGTGGCCTATCCAGAGGTTTGTTTAAGGTGAGGCCTACTCAGGATTGCAGATTAAAGTTACGCTTGATGAAGAATACAGAGGAGATAATACATGTAAAGCTCTACCAATGAAGTAAGTGATGTCCACTTCATTGCGCCAGTCATCATAAATGTATCCCTAAGCTTCTTATCTTGTTAGACATCAACCGCCATATGTATCATATAACTATTTTGCATTTCCAAAATAGCGAATTTTAAGGAATAAATAGCGATTCTTTACCATTCCAATTTTGCGATGAGCAAATTGCTAATTGCAAATTACCCATTCATTTCCATGGGCTAGGACGCTCATAGGAATGAAGGTTGCAATTTGCGATTAGCAATTAGCTCATCACAAAATAGGAATTTTTCCAAAGGTGCAGGGGTGTCTCAATAACACCCTGCTGCACCGCTGAAAAAGAAATTTGGGGGCATATGGCGCACATAAATTTTAACAACATTCCTTTACCTCAAAAACGATTTTCAAATCATAATTTCAAAACACTGCACATGGGAAAATTACTTAAAATGTCCTTAAGACACATAAAAGCGTTTTTTGATTACCTTTCCAGCATGGTTGGGTCACTTTTAACATGGCTATGTAACACAAACATTTAAAATCTAAATTTACCATGCACAGGTGGGAGCATATTTACAAGCAATTTGCGCCACAGAGAAAGGTCTTACATTAAAATGGGAAAAATAACATCAGGGACAGTCAATTGCCTTATAAAGAAGCATACACCATTATGTCCTTCTCATAAATTTAAAAACAATTAATTTTCCCCAAAAACGATTTTCAAATCATAATTTCAAAACACTGCACATGGGAAAATGACTTAAAATGTCCTTAAGACACATGAAAGCGTTTTTTGATTACCTTTCCAGCATGGTTGGGTCACTTTTAACATGGCTATGTAACACAAACATTTAAAATCTAAATTTACCATGCACAGGTGGGAGCATATTTACAAGCAATTTGCGCCACAGAGAAAGGTCTTACATTAAAATGGGAAAAATAACATCAGGGACAGTCAATTGCCTTATAAAGAAGCATACACCATTATGTCCTTGTCATAAATTTAAAAACAATTCCTTTTCCCCAAAAACGATTTTCAAATCATAATTTCAAAACACTGCACATGAGAAAATGACTTAAAATGTCCTTAAGACACATGAAAGCGTTTTTTGATTGCCTTTGCAGCATGTTTGTATCACTTTTAACATGGCTATGTAACACAAACATTCAAAATCTAAATTTTCCATGCACAGGTGGGAGCATATTTACAAGCAATTTGCGCCACATAATTCATAATTTTCTCCTTAAAGCACACTATTCTCTATCTAAATTAAAGAAATATTTTCTCACCTTAGCAAATACTTTGAGTTTGAAAACAGTCTCAGAAACACACCAATTTGTCTTCAGCAGAGCAAAAGGTATGCACTCCAGAGTCTGCAGCTATCAAAAGCACAGAAATGCTGTAATTCTTCACACATATCTCTCATGTCACCCAATCAAAAGTCTTCCCTCACTTTTTTTCAAATGAAAACCCATCCCCCCTCTGCCATTTCTGCCTTATCTGCATGGCAACCACCTCTTGGAAGACCTCTGTTGTTTGCAAGTTCACACAACAATGTTGCAATTGAACTCTGAACTCTCAGTGCACCTGCATATCCAGTGCATTCTTTCATTTAATGATTTTTTATTGACCACTCAAAATACATCTTTCAAAGAACACATCTGTGCACCCTAACTTTCTGTTTTCAGCAATCAAAATCCACCAATCACTGTTACTGCTTCATGAACACAGAAACTCCACAGTTTTTTTTCATTTTACACTCTCATTTTTTCAACTGCCATTTCATTGCCACACTTCATCTGACTGCAGGAGAACCTTCTCTCACCATGTTTTCTGTCTGGATTGTTGGACATAGTTATATTCACTGGGCTCAAAGGTACGTTGAAAACAGGAATTTATCTAACCTCAATTTACAAGATGTGGAAATTAAGTGGTTTGGCCACAGAGGATTAAAATGTCACCAATTGATACCATTGGTGAAAACCTTTATGCATTTGCCCAAACCTGACCTGTTAATTGTGCACTGTGGAGGTAATGACTTGGGCACTTTGACTGGTGTAGGTCTGGAAATGCTTTTAAAGGACACCTTTGAGCAATTAATGGCACTTTTTCCTCAGACTGCCTTGGTATATTCAAATATATGCCAAAGACAGAAATGGAGGTGGTCAAACCAATTTTGTCCACAAATTGAGAAGTCGAGGAAGCATGTAAACAAATCTGTTTCAGCTTACATGAGAGACCATGGAATGGGCTCCCTGTACAACAATAACTACTACATGCAAGATATCTACAGAGGAGATGGAGTTCACTTCTCAGATGAGGGCAACAGAATTTTCACTCTGAATTTAAGAATGTGCATTGGTACCTACTTATAAGTACCTAAATGTACCATAAACCCAAAAGCTCTTCTCAGAGCTACCCTACATCTAAGCACTCACAATTATTATTTTACTCTAACATTTTTCACTAATTTTCAACAAAGTACGCTCCCTGGGGCGCTACCCGGTACGCGAACCGGGAGCTAACCTCACGAAATTTTTAAAAAAAATGTTTCTTTTTCGCACATATAAGCCTCCTCAGCCACCCTCACAAAACCTAGGGGGTCAAGATAACTCTACCGTGCCCCCTTCTACCCATTCTGAACATTATTTGCCCTCCATCTTGTATCTTAATTCGACCGAAAAACAAAATGGTGGACTCCCGGAACGCTTAAGGTCCGCGAACCGAGGCGCTCAACGGTTCGCGTACCGGGTCGCTCCCTGGGAAGCGCACCATCAAAAAAAGTGGGAAAGTAGTTCACAGAAAAGCCACTGGAGACAATTTCACCAAATATAGATTAGCTCATACTACATACCAATCCCTACCATTTTCACAAATTTGATTGGAATTCCATTTAGTCATTTAGCCTGTAGACCTCTCTAAATACCCTGAGGTAAATTACTTCACAAAACACATCTGAAGTGTTGGAATTGACAACCAATGAAAATGTTACTTTCATTTTCTACTTTTTTTACCTGACATTTGATTGGTTATGTACCTGAATATATATAAAGGAAGAGAGAGAAACACAGCCATTTTGACTACTACTTCCTGAACTACATTGCAAGATCATTTTCACTCACAACTTAAACTTGTTTTTAGAAGGTGAGATATTATTTTATAAATTTGAAAACATTTTCAGATAGTTATATACTATCCCTCTGTAAGAGTTAGACATTGAGAAAGGCTTCTTTATTTTAATTATGGATTGATTTAGGTTTCTGTGGTATAATTATGAATTTACTTAGGCTTCTTCACAGGCACTTTTTAATAGTACTACTTCACGCCTGAAACCATACAGTGCCCATAGATTACTTCTCTGTTATAAACTCACAAGTACCTGTCTGAACTTAAACCCAACAGTGCCCTATCTCTACTGATATATTTATTTTTTATGCAAATTACAGCAATAAAATGGAAGGTGAGCAGAATGTTTCCTTCGAAATTGTTCTGGAGAACAACACTGAAAAAGATATTGAGGACAATGATGACTCAGATTTCATGGATGAATCACGGGACCATGAATTAGTTCAATGTGTAGAATCTGTGGATCATTTACTTCATTATGATGACGGTCAAATGTGGGAACTTATGTTCACTCAACAAGAGGACATACCGGACAGTCAAATGCTAGACGTTCTATTAAATTTTGAAAAACAATCTGAAAAATAAAATTGTATGTAATATTAAAAAATTGTTTGAGTCTTTAATCATTTTTATATGTAATTCATAAACTAGTTAAATGTTAGAAATGTTATTACATTTTCAAACACAATCACAATAATAAATAATTGCTTAAAAAATAAAAATAAAATAAAAAATAATCAACAAAACCAACAATCAATTAACATACTGCATTTGAAAAGTCTCTCATTCATTTTTCATTGCAGTACGCTGCCCAGAACGCTTCCCGGTTCGCGGACCGGGCGCTACCCACGAAAAAAAACAAAAATGTTTTTTTTTTTTTTTTGCCCCACGGGGCCCTTTTAAAGCCTCCACATTAAACCTAGGGGGTCAGGGAGGATCTACTATGCCCCCTTATGGTTATTTCCCCCTTTGTTTTGGCCTCCTCTTGTCTCTCGATCCTACCGAGAGACAAGATGGCGGCCGCTCCGGACTGTTTAGAATGTTGACAGACGCCGGAGAGCCAATCAGCTTCGCTACGCGAAGTTCTGGTACGCGCCCCGGTCCGCGAACCGGGGAGCTGCCCGGTCCGCTGTTACAGATATATATCTTTTTTTAAACGTTAATTTCTCAAAATCCACTGGAGCACATATATTAAGACCTACAAAAGGCACATCGGGCTACCAGTCCCTACAATTTTGCCAAGTTTCGTGCAAATCCATTCAGCCGTTCGGGCTAAAAGTGAGGCCAACCGCCCTATGGAAAACTCAATGTTAAAAACACGTTTTGGGACCCCCCTTTTTTCTCGGCCCCCCCTGGACGAACACCCCCCAAATTTTCAGGGGCTGCTCAGAAATAAAATGTTCCATTTTCCAGAAAATTTCATCCAATTCCGTCCACAAACGCCAAAGTTATTAGACATAGAATTTTCAAAAATCCCATAGAGAAAAAATCCTAACTATATATACCTACTGGCGACCGCCAGTAGGTAATATATCGCTTTAGGACACTGACACTCCTGAGGCACAGCCGGGAGAATCGCTAGTAATTGATTTTAAAACCACTGTATCTGTTTGATATTTTACTTGTATCGCCACTTACTTCTGGGCACTTTCCCTCTGTATTCCTCCGAAAAATCCCCCGCGTTGCGGATCTTAGCGCTGCCGCGGGTTGAGGAAGCCATCTCCGCCATTTCGCGCCAAGCCATTGGCCACGCCCACTCTCGTGAGGCCACGCCCACTCCGCCCCAGCCTTAATAAAGCCGCGCTGACAACTAGCCGCGCTTTAGGACACAGACACTCCTGAGGCACAGCCGAGAGAATCGCTAGTAATTGATTTTAAAACCACTGTATCTGTTTGATATTTTACTTGTATCGCCACTTACTTCTGGGCACTTTCCCTCTGTATTCCTCCTAAAAATCCCCCGCTCTGCGGATCTTAGCGCTGCCGCGGGTTGAGGAAGCCATCGCCGCCATTTCGCGCCAAGCCATTGGCCACGCCCACTCTCGTGAGGCCACGCCCACTCCGCCCCAGCCTTCATAAAGCCGCGCTGACAACTAGCCGCGCTTTAGGACACTGACACTCCTGAGGCACAGCCGGGAGAATCGCTAGTAATTGATTTTAAAACCACTGTATCTGTTTGATATTTTACTTGTATCGCCACTTACTTCTGGGCACTTTCCCTTTGTATTCCTCCTAAAAATCCCCCGCGCTGCAGATCCTAGCGCTGCCACGGGTTGAGGAAGCCATCGCCGCCATTTCGCGCCAAGCCATTGGCCACGCCCACTCCGCCCCAGCCTTCATAAAGCCGCGCTGACAACTAGCCGCGCTTTAGGACACTGACACTCCTGAGGCACAGCCGGGAGAATCGCTAGTAATTGATTTTAAAACCACTGTATCTGTTTGATATTTTACTTGTATCGCCACTTACTTCTGGGCACTTTCCCTCTGTATTCCTCCTAAAAATCCGCCGCGCTGCGGATCTTAACGCTGCCGCGGGTTGAGGAAGCCATCACCGCCATTTCGCGCCAAGCCATTGGCCACGCCCACTCTCGTGAGGCCACGCCCACTCCGCCCCAGCCTTCATAAAGCCGCACTGACAACTAGCCGCGCTTTAGGACACTGACACTCCTGAGGCACAGCCGGGAGAATCGATAATAATTGATTTTAAAACCACTGTATCTGTTTGATATTTTACTTGTATCGCCACTTACTTCTGGGCACTTTCCCTCTGTATTCCTCCTAAAAATCCCCCGCGCTGTGGATCTTAGCGCTGCCGCGGGTTGAGGAAGCCATCGCTGCCATTTCGCGCCAAGCCATTGGCCACACCCACTCTTGTGAGGCCACGCCCCTCACATCCTATATCGATGTGTATTCCCTGGACGCGCAGCGGGCGAGTGCAGCGGGCGAGCGCAGCGGGCGCGCCGTCATCGCGCTGAAGGCGCGCCAAAGGTAAGCCCGTCTGCACCCGTCCGCGCCAGACCGGGCCCAGGGGCCATTCACGCTGGCTGTCCCATCTCATATTTAGCTGACTTGCTCAGAGATTTACAAATCCCTCACCTCTTACCCTTCCCCACCGCCTCCAGACGTATTACTACAGCTGGTCTTGCACGTTCTGACCTATGTCACCCCTGTCAGAACAACCCCCCCCCCGGCACACCGGCCAGAAGTAATACTATCATCCGGGTGCTGTATTTGAACACCCGCTCCCTTGTAAAACACCAAGCCGATATCTATACTCTCCTGTCCACCGAGAAGCCTGATATCTTGCTGCTCACAGAAACCTGGCTGACCATAGATTCTCTCCCTGACATCCTGGCGGCCCTCCCCCCAGACTACTATATCCTCCACACCGATCGTCCTGGAGATCGTTCTGGGGGTGGGGTGGCCGCCATAATATCAAAACACCTCAATTCTACCTCCATCCCCTCCCTTGTCCTTCCGGAGGTAGACAATTTAATTCTTAGTCTGAAAACGGATGTAGGAGCTCTAACCCTCCTTCTCCTATACCGGCCCCCTCACCCTATGCAAGCCTTCACTGTCACCCTGCTTGAACAGCTATCTGACCTACTTACATCACATCCGAGACTAGCTCTTTTTGGTGACCTCAACTATTGGTACAACGATGCTAATGCCGGGCCCCACGCCACAGAACTCTTTGAAGCCCTTAACAGTCTCAATATGACTCAACAAATCTCCTTGCCCACTCACACCAAGGGCCACATCCTGGATCATATCTGGACCCATAATATAACACTTTCCCAGCCATCTGTCACTCACCTGCGTTTGGTCAGACCATCATTTAGTCAACACCTCCATCACTGTCACTGGCCGTACCCCTGGCCCTTTAATGGCCGGCGGCCTCTCACGTAAATGGAGCTCCTACGACTCCCAAGGCTTCCTTTCGACCCTATCGGACACCCGACCAACCATCACTCCGGTAACTAACATCGACAGGCTGGAAAGCGACATCGGCATCTGGCTCAAATCCGCCAGCGACCAATTCGCTTCCCTTACCAAATTTCCCCCTACCCGACACCCCAACTCCCACAGATGGTTCTCGGACGACCTCAAGCAACACAAACTGAAGGTACGCCAGTTGGAACGGACATGGAGACACGATTACTCCGTATCTAACAGACTACAATACATCACAGCTCGTAGGGAATATAAAAAGGCAATCTCCCTAGCTAAAGCAGAACACTTCTCTAAAAGAATCTCGTCCGCGGACAACAAATCAAAAGAGGTCTTCAAAATTATGAACGAACTCACCTCAGACGATAGAACCCTTCCAGGTCAGACCCCCTCTCAAGAGACTTGCGATGCACTCAACCTCTTCTTTGTCGAGAAAATCAAAAAAATCAAGGACTCCATCCCCCATCTTCCCCAGACACCTTCCCTAGACACTCCTCTGCCTAACTCACCGATTTTTTCCCACTTCCCCACCCTTGAACCTAACTCACTAGTCGCACCCGCGAACCGGGTAAAATCAGGCTCTCCAAATGACTGCTGTCCCCCATCGGTCCTATGGTCCATTTGCCTTAACCTGCCCGACTGCATCCTACCTCTACTGAATGGCTCCCTCAGCATGGGCATTGTCCCCAACCCCTTCAAGGAGGCCATTCTAGTGCCCCTCCTGAAGAAACCAGGCGCCGACCCAGCGGAACTTACAAACTACCGCCCCATCTCTCTCCTACCTTACTTTTCTAAAGTAATGGAGGCACATGTCACCCGGTGCCTGTCCAACTTTATCGAGACCTCCTGCCACCTGGAACTTAACCAGGCCGGTTTCAGGCCAGCCCATTCCACCAAGGCCGTCATCCTGGCAGTCTTTGATACGCTCAGGAGGAATGCTGATACTGGAACCCCCAGGCCCTCGTACTCCTGGATCTGTCGGCCGCGTTCGACACGGTTGATCACAACATCCTTCTTCACCGTGTCAAGCAGGCTGGCATCCAGGGCTCTGCCCTCAAATGGATTCAATCCTTCTTGACTGGCAGAACGCAAGCCGTCCGCCTGGGTCCTTACACAGCTTCCAAAACCCCTACCACCTGTGGAGTCCCTCAGGGCTCCTCCCTGTCACCCCTACTGTTCAACCTCTATCTCCGACCCCTGATCCACTCACTCCAAAAATGGGACATCACAGTGTACAACTACGCTGACGATCTGCAGATCATCTTCCCCCTCCACTCCCTGAATGCTGTGGCCAACTTTCATTCTACCATGACACACATTCAGGAGTGGATGAACTGCAACCAACTAAAACTAAATCCGGGAAAAACCGAGCTCCTCCTTCCCTGATCTAGCCTTTCTCACTGGGGCCCGCAGTTTTGGCCTAACAAACTAGGCCCTCCCCCTACCCCTGCGAAATCTGAAAAGAGTCTCGGTGTGACCATTGATGCCGAACTCTCCCTCAGACCCCAAGTTGGCTCCGTCATTTCAGCCTGCACGTTTCAGCACCGGAAAATCCGCAAAATCAGTCACTTACTCACACCAACGGCCCTGATTCAGGTAATCATCGCCCTGGTACTATCCCGTTTGGATTTTTCCAACTCCCTGTATCACGGACTTCCAAAATCACTACTACACCGTCTTCAGGTTGTGCAGAACCAAGCAGCCCGTCTCATTCACAAAACTCCCAAATGGCAGTCGGCTAAACCCCTACTGCATAAGCTGCATTGGTTGCCCATTGAACAAAGGGCGGCCTTCAAGCTAGGATGCCTTACGTTCAAAACCCTTCATTGCACCAGTCCCGCTTTCCTGACCTCCCTCATCCACCAATACCGCCCCACTCGTAACTTCCACTCAGCTCACCTCCATCTGCTTGCTGTTCCCAAATCTAAAACCAACAAATTTGGTGGTCGTCGCTTTGCTCTCCTGGCTCCTAAACTTTGGAACCTCCTCCCCATAACTATCAGATCCAGCAGCTCCCTCTTTCACTTCAGGAAACTACTTAAAACCTTCCTGTTTCCCCCACCTTGCTGAATCCTCCGCTTCTCCCGTCCCCAGCCTCATCTCTGTCCTTCAGCGCCAGGAAACCCATGGTGTCAGCGCGCTTTACAAATCCCACCTAACATAACATAACATAACATAACATATATATATATGTTCACTGAAAAAACCATAGGTTTCACACCAGTCATAGTTAGGTGGAAATTTTACTCGCATAAAACCATTGAAATTCCCACGTTATAGTTAGTTGGACTCACTATAACTTGCGCGTGCAATGCACTGCTGATGACGTCACATATTACATCACTCATGACATGGTCAGTGACATCACTCATGACATCACTGATGACATCTCAAATGACATCACTGATGACAACATCCTTGTGACAAAGTGGCAGACCTCCTATCAGCATAAAATAACCTTTGACACACACATTCAAAAATAGAAACTAACATTTTCTTAAAAAAGGAGAAACCAATACCAATTACAACAACTTATTAGGTAAGTCCAACATCTACATACACATCCACTCATTCACCAACAGTTCTGTATAGTCACTCATGCATGTACTTACTCATCATATGTACTCATACACCTATACATCCTGTTACACACTAATACTCATCCATATAGTTACTCACACACAAATTCACACATGCAAATAAACTATCAAAAAACCATTTACTAGATTATACTGCTATATACACACCACTACACATACTTCTACAGAAACGGAAACATATTTACTCTCTTAAACAATCAATTATAAAAACACATACTCACTAACCCACCCATACACACAATCATCCGCCCATACAGTCTTGCACAAATGCTGTCTTCAAAATACATAAAAATAGTGAGTCACTCATTCATGCATCTGTGCTCTAAGTAATATCCCCCACGAACCATACAGACACTGATACTGATACTCAAAAAAACAACTAATAACCCATATACACACTCATGTAGCTACTCACCAACCCATGCAGCCACTTATACACAAACTGAGACACAGATACAGATATTTAAATATTTAAACATTACTCGCTAATATATGTATTCACTAAGATACATTTAATAAGTCAGTTAACCAATCAATTTTACACAAAAAAACACCCATTTAGACATTTATTTACCCATTTATTCTTCCATCAACCTTTAGATATACATATATAAAAAATATAAAATTTTCAGAAAGATACACATTCACTGGATGATGTCATCAGTGATGTCATTTTAGATGCCATCAGTGATGTCATGAGTGATGTCACTGACCATGTCATGAGTGATGTAATATGTGACGTCATCAGCAGTGCATTGCAGGCGCAAGTTATAGTGAGTCCAACTAACTATAACGTGGGAATTTCAATGGTGTTATGCGAGTAAAATTTCCACCTAACTATAACTGGTGTGAAACCTATGTTTTTTTCAGTGAATTTAATAGGTTTTTTAAATGCTAATTCCTAACTATAACTGGTGTGAAACCTATGGTTTTTTCAGTGAATATATATATATATATATATATATATATATATATATATATATATATATATATATATTACCTACTGGCGGTCGCCAGTAGGTATATATAGTTAGGATTTTTTCTCTATGGGATTTTTGAAAATTCTATGTCTAATAACTTTGGCGTTTGTGGACGGAATTGGCTGAAATTTTCAGGAAAATGGCAAATTTTGTTTCTGAGCAGGCCCTGAAAATTGGGGGGGTTTCGTCCAGGGGGGGTCGAGAAAAAAGGGGGGTCCCAAAACGTGTTTTTAACATTGAGTTTTCCATAGGGCGGTTGGCCTCACTTTTAGCCCGAACGGCTGAATGGATTTGCACGAAACTTGGCAAAATTGTAGGGACTGGTAGCCCGATGTGCCTTTTGTAGGTCTCAATATATGTGCTCCAGTGGATTTTGAGAAATTAACGTTTAAAAAAAGATATATATCTGTAACAGCGGACCGGGCAGCGTCCCAGGACGCGTACTTTTCGCGCAACGGAGATTTGTGAAGCGAAGCTGATTGGTTCTCCGGCGTCTGTCAACATTCCAAACAGTCCGTAGCGGCCGCCATCTTGTCTCTCGGTAGGATCGAGAGACAAGAGGAGGCGAAAGCGAAGGGGCAAATGACCATAAGGGGGAATAGTAGATCCTCGCTGACCCCCTAGATTTGATGTGGAGGTTTTAAAAGGGCCCCGCGGGGCAAAAAAAAAAAAAAATAATAATAATCGAACGGCTGAATGGATTTGCACGAAACTTGGTAAAATATTAGGGACTGGTAGCCCGATGTGCCTTTGCTAGGTCTCAATATATGTGCTCCAGTGGATTTTGAGAAATTAACGTTCAAAAAAAGATATATATCTGTAACAGCGCTCCGCTTCGCGTACTTTTCGCGTTACGGAGCTTTGCGAAGCTGATTGGTTCTCCGGCGTCTGTCAACATTCCAAACAGTCCGTAGCGGCCGCCATCTTGTCTCTCGGTAGGATTGAGAGACAAGAGGAGGCCAAAGCGAAGGGGGAAATGACCATAAGGGGGCATAGTAGATCCTTCCTGACCTCTTAGGTTTGATGTACCATTTTGCCAAGTTTGGTGTAATTCCGTTCAGCCATTCAGGCTGTAGACGTATGTAAATGTCCTATGGAAAATTGCATGGGGAAAACACATTTGAAAGTGTTGAAATTTAGAACCAATTAAAATGTTACTTTGGTTTTGTATTTGTGTGTGATGAAAGTTAATTGGTTATGTATATATGTCAAATGAGAGGAAACCACAGCCATTTTGTGATACTACTGTCTGAGGTACATTTGTGAGGAATTTTTGGTGGTGAATTTCTGGTGTTTGATTTACACAGTACTAACACTTTTCCTACTTTTAAAAAGGTGAGTTGTTAATTTGTAAGGGGAACTATGTTGTACACTTGAAGATAATTTGAAAAATGTTTTCTGTTATTTATTTGCAGTCCTTCTGTTATACTAAATACTTGATAAAGTTAGTTTTATATTATGTATTACTAAAAACGATAAATGAAAGTGATTATTTTTTTCTGCAATTTACAGCAAGCAGTTTCAAAATAAAATGGCTCACAATGAAGAGACCGTGGCAATTTCTTTTGAATTGTCCACTACATTGATTGAAATTGAGAGCACCAATAATGAAATATTGTCACAAGGAGGACATGACTTGTATGATTCCATTAGATTGATTGAAATGGACAGCACCAAGAATGAAATATTGTCACAAGGAGATGACTTGAATGATTCCACTACGTTGATTGAAATTGAGAGCAGCAATAATGAAATATTGTCACAAGGAGGAGAAGACTTGTATGATTCCATTAGATTGATTGAAATGGACAGCACCAATAATGAAATATTGTCACAAGGAGGAGATGACTTGAATGATTCCACTACATTGATTGAAATTGAGAGCACCAATAATGAAATATTGTCACGAGGAGATGACTTGAATGATTCCACTACATTGATTGAAATTGACAGCACCAATAATGAAATATTGTCAGAAGGAGGAGATGACTTGAATGATTTTTTTGATCAATCTCTTGATGGCGAATTTATCGAGTGTTTGGAGACCATAGAGTTACAAGAATCATTATTGCAGACTTTTCATGAGGACATTGCTGATGAGGACATGTTACTAGTTCTTTCAAATTTAGAAAATTCTGAAGAATAAATTTATATTTAGAAATCAAAAATTGTTTGAGACATTATTCATTTTTATTTTTAATTTATGAGGTTGTAGCGAAGTGATTGTAGTATAAAATGAGACTTATAGTATAGAGTGCAACATTTTTATGTTACATGGTAAGTTTACTCATATTTACTTCCCTTCTGCCACTATATTATCTCCAATGTGTATTTGACATCTCTTCTTCATCTCCGGCCTCCTTTCTCTCACTGTGTGTCTCCGATGCATCTTATCGCTGCTATTTTGTGTAATTACAGAAGAGAGTAAAATAAAATAGTTCGGAACGTGAAAAGGGGGCAAAGTAGAGTACTCCTCACCCCCTAGGCCTTTTTAGGCGGTCCCAAAAGGATCAGTTTCTGCTTTCCTGAGAGATTATGGTATGAGTTCCATATACCACAATAACTTGCATTACAACATGCAAGATATCTATCTCCTATTACCAACTTTTGGAGATATTCGCGCTAAGCGCGAATATCTCCAAAAAGTAACACCTGCCCTGAGCAGTTCTTAGCCATGTTATCCAATGGGAGGTGGATAACATGGCTAAGAGCATTAGCTCGGTAATGTATGAATATCGCTGAGTTTTTAGCGATATTCATGCATTGCGGCCGTTTATTATCGCATTTGTGATAAACCTTGATAATAGCAAGGTTTATCTTCGATAATTTCTGACGATGCTTAGTGGTAAAAAATTAGTTGGTAAGCATCGTTAGCGATAAATATCGCTTAACTTTGGTAATATGCCCCAACGTCTGTTAACGTTCGATTCGAAGGAAATGAGGAAGTGTTGAAAAACATTGTCTGCGCCATCTTGCCTTTTTTGAAATGCCACACTTTTGTCGTGCACGGCAGCCATTTTAGATGTCTTGACCAGACCCACTCTCTGCACGCTGTCGATTCGTAGCATGGCTCCTCACCCTCGCAAGCATCTTCCCCAGGCACTGGTCACCCCCGCTCTCTGTCTTATGCATGGGCAATAAACCTCCCCCATCTGCGCTGCTCTTCTCTGAGAATCACACTGTGCCCGCCCGACACCTCCCTTTCGCCCTATTCACTACCGCACCCTCTGACACTCCTCTTCCTCTGTGTCCGATTGTCCAGGCTATCAGCTAGCCCTGCAGATGTAGTTTATGGCCCCAGCTGTAAAGAATCACCCCTCTTCAAAGGAGTTATAGTAGATCAAGGCCCACACCCGATGAGATCCGTCACACCACACGTGTTCCTACTATCTGAAAACTATCCTGTATTGTGATTGGGGAGGGGACCGAGCCTGAAGCGGAAGATTCCAGGAATGACTCTTTGTACATCAAAGTTTTTACAATTATGTGTCACATTAAAAATATATAGCACTCCAACAAAGTAGTAGGAATATAAAACTTTAATAACATATAAATATATACAACAAAACAAAAACAGTAAAAACATTTAAACAACGAAGAGACCGTGGCAATTTCTTTTGAATTATCCAATAGATTTATTGAAATTAACAGCACCAATAATGAAATATTCTTGTCAGTAGCGGTCTGTTGTGCGAATAGTTCCAAGGCAGCAGAACGCGCTGAAATCTAGATGGCACGAAAGTGATGTCTAGCAAGTTGCCGCCCAGCAAATAACGGCGTGGGGCGCCGCGGGGGTGAGTGAGTCCAGTAGGCACCACAGCTATTCTTACCGGCATTGCAGAATTACTGCTAGGGACAATGCCTGTGCTGTAGCAGGGTCACAGCAGAAACAAAAAGGATTCTGTTGAAGATGTTGTTGGTTTTCAATTTGAAAACAGTTCTGGTGTCAACTGCTATGCTAATGTAGTGGTTAATGTTTTGTTTTCTCTAGAAAATGTAAAAGAGGGGGAGGCAGTCCAAAGTTCCGTTAAAAGGGCAAAGGAAAGGATCGGTGGTTTGAACTATCAGTCAAAAAGGGGAGGGGGTGCAACAATTTTTCCTACCGGGTCACACTGTGCTTTCACCGGAAGTGAGGTCTGCAGGATTCTAGTAATTCAAAGTGAGGCTGGCGCCGACGTCCCGCGGATACAGTTTCGTCACTCCACGGGTGATCATGGCAGTCATTCCCCATCGGGGGTCGGAGACTCCCGCGGCTCCTCTAGAATCTTCAAGGTCGTGGAGGACTACGGTGGTGGAGTCAACCAGTGACCGGGCCATTTCTTTATGCTGGGCCCGCTCTTGCCAGGTCGACCGCCATTTTGAGAGTTCGGTAGCTACTGGCGATCGCGGGGTCAAATGAGCGGACGGGCTCCACCCTGCCGGGCGAGACGTTGCAGCATGGCCACAGTGGAAGAACTCTTTTCCGGGCGCCTGGAGCGCTGAGGGTGCAGCTGGGAAGCCTCCACTGGGGAGGCGGGAGAGGCCTGTTCGCACCGTCTCTCCCTCCCAGTGCACCCCACGGCGTCTCGCTTGAGATTTGTTATGGCCGGACCAGGCGATGAGGACGAGGGGGGGGGGGTCGAAGGCATGTGCAAGACATCCCCCCCAGGGTTGTTGCAGCAATTATACAAGAAAGAAGAAGTGTCCCGTCCGTCTTCGGGCCGGGCTTCCGGTAGATGTCGGCCGGACGCCCCTGGCTCTGGCCCCATGAACGGGTTTCTTGGTTTATCGGCTGCAGCCGGATCCCGTCGGCCTCGGCCCCCCGACCGTTGGTGGCCGGACCGGAAGAGCATGTGGCGGGACTACCTGCAACTCTCAAGGGCCACCGCGGCCGGACTGGGAGAGAGAGGGGAGGGTCGAGGAGACATTCCCCCCCCTGCAACTGTTCAGCGTTGTAAAGGCAATCCCCTGGCCGGGTCCCGCTGGTCTCGGCCTCTCCTCCGGCTACACCCTACGTTAGGATCTCCTGGCCGAGGCGTGGCAGCAGGACCTGCCTTATATGGGCTGCTCCCGGCTGGGCGTAGCCGGAACCCTGCCCCACCTTGGAAGTTTCCAGAGTGAGGGCGGATGTTCTACTGACTTGCATTTTCCCTAGTCTATCGATTTTTTTGGCGTGGCAGGCGGTGGGACAGCGAGGGGTGATTTGGTTTCTCTTACTGTTTTTCTGGTCTCTCACCACTGGCATATTTTAACGTTTTCTTGTTTCTAGGACATTAATAGGTTTTATCATTACGTTATGTTATCGTTTCTTTGTTCGTTGTTTAATAAAAGTTCATGTTCATCAGTGGCCTACTGATTTTCGTTTTCCTATTCTTTTCTTTCCAGGTTGTTTCATGCTAAAGTTTCTGTTAACAGGATACAGTGATCACTTCGTTATTATTGCATATGTCCTTTTCACTAGGGGTGCTCTCTGGTCGGGCCAGATGACGTATGTCTAGTAAATGGTCCGGGTGAAACAGGTGCATCAATCAGTGGGGAGTAGATAGGCATGACAGATTACAACGGGGGAGAAAGGTCCGCATTACGTACCCTTTCACTACTTGCAAAGATTTTCCTACGTTTATTTGCAAATAGGGAATACCTCCAAAAAGAACTAATTCCCAAACAGTCAATGTTCGGACAATCAATCAATCAATGAGGAATGAAATAGGTACGACGTGTTAAAGGCTTGCGTTACCTACCCTTCACTATCTGCAAAGGGAGAGAGAATATTCCTATTCTTCCTCGTTTGCAGGCAGAGAAGATCCTTAAGAGAACCAACTTCGAACAATTCAATGCTCGATTCAAACAATCAACAAGGGGTACTGTGAACACAAATGAACGCCGCTTATGTACATACGCATTGCTATTTTCAACAGGTTGTTCCTAATGTTTCTATTTTAGCGAGGTCAAAAAGAGATCCCATTAGTGGCCTACTGATTTTGCTCGATTCCTTTTGTTTTTTTACACGGTTTTTCGCTATCTGCAAAGACTAAACAGAGTATTTTGACTCTGTGCTTGTTTGTAAATAGAGAATGAACCAAAGGGAACAATCAATCAAATGGAGAGAGAAGCAGGCACGACGGATTACAAAGGGGGCAAAGGGCTGCGTTAACTACCCTTCACTATCTGCAAAGAGAGAGTACTCCTAATAGAAATGAGGGGTGGGGGGCAGCATTCAAAGCAGATCAGTGTGCATAAACACGAAAATGTTTTTACTTACCACGTACTTGACATTCGACAGCTTATGATATTTGCTATTAAAAAACCATTGAAATTCACTGAAAAAAACATAGGTTATAGACCATATATAGTTAGGAATTAGCATTTACAAAACCTTGAAAATTCACTGCAAAAACCATAGGTTATAGACCATATATAGTTAGGAATTAGCATTTACAAAACCTTGAAAATTCACTGCAAAAACCATAGGTTAGAGACCATATATAGTTAGCTGGACATTTTATTGACATAAAACCAATGAAATTCCATATATAGTTAGTTGCACTAACTATATATCGCGCACCCGCAATCCACTGCTGATGATGTCACATATTACATCATTCATGACATGGTCAGTGACATCACTGATGACATCACTGATGACATCTCAAATGACATCACTGATGACATCACTGATGACATCTCATTTGACGGGGGCCCGAGGAGATAACATATTCCAGCAGACAGCACAGGACATCGGCAGAGGGTCTCATAGAATCCTGAAGCTCGCACAACCACTGGGACGCCCAATCCTGACTCACAACTGCATTCTGGGTCTTGCAGTCATTTCGATACTCCAGGAACTGCTACAGGTGATACAGATCACCGACAGGGGCGGAGCGAACTTTCACTATTTTAGCTGGGACACATCTATGAGATTTCACCTCCCTTTCCTGTTCCACTCTGGGCGCTGACGAGGCCACTGGGCCGAAATGCATACGCCCGCTGCTGCAGAATCTTGGAATAAAGAATCTCCACCTTGCTCCCCTATTGCGGCCTCTGCCTTTCATTTTTGTGAGGGGTTCTGGACATTTACACAACGCCGGCCAGCGGCGTTTGCAGAGGTCCCTGCACACAAGAAGGATTGGTCTAAACTGGCGCTGATATTTCGTTAGAAATACTTCCCACTTCAAGAGATTGAAAAGACCAAAACCCACCTCTTCATTCAGGCAGAAAAAGAAGCGGTGTCGGAATCATTGTATTCCGCGCTGGGCTTGATGCACTGTCATTTTTGCCCCCGCCGAACAGATCCCTGGATGAGACGGTTGTGCAGTCAGGGGGCCCGAGGAGATAACATATTCCAGCAGACAGCGCAGGACATCGGCAGAGGGTCTCATAGAATCCTGAAGCTCGCACAACCACTGGGACGCCCAATCCTGACTCACAACTGCATTCTGGGTCTTGCAGTCATTTCGATACTCCAGGAACTGCTACAGGTGATACAGATCACCGACAGGGGCGGAGCGAACTTTCACTATTTTAGCTGGGACACATCTATGAGATTTCACCTCCCTTTCCTGTTCCTCTCTGGGCGCTGACGAGGCCACTGGGACGAAATGCATACGCCCGCTGCTGCAGAATCTTGGAATAAAGAATCTCCACCTTGCTCCCCTATTGCGGCCTCTGCCTTTCATTTTTGTGAGGGGTTCTGGACATTTACACAACGCCGGCCAGCGGCGTTTGCAGAGGTCCCTGCACACAAGAAGGATTGGTCTAAACTGGCGCTGATATTTCGTTAGAAATACTTCCTACTTCAAGAGATTGAAAAGACCAAAACCCACCTCTTCATTCAGGCGGAAAAAGAAGCGGTGTCGGAATCATTGTATTCCGCGCTGGGCTTGATGCACTGTCATTTTTGCCCCCGCCGAACAGATCCCTGGATGAGACGGTTGTGCAGTCAGGGGGCCCGAGGAGATAACATATTCCAGCAGACAGCGCAGGACATCGGCAGAGGGTCTCATAGAATCCTGAAGCTCGCACAACCACTGGGACGCCCAATCCTGACTCACAACTGCATTCTGGGTCTTGCAGTCATTTCGATACTCCAGGAACTGCTACAGGTGATACAGATCACCGACAGGGGCGGAGCGAACTTTCACTATTTTAGCTGGGACACATCTATGAGATTTCACCTCCCTTTCCTGTTCCACTCTGGGCGCTGACGAGGCCACTGGGCCGAAATGCATACGCCCGCTGCTGCAGAATCTTGGAATAAAGAATCTCCACCTTGCTCCCCTATTGCGGCCTCTGCCTTTCATTTTTGTGAGGGGTTCTGGACATTTACACAACGCCGGCCAGCGGCGTTTGCAGAGGTCCCTGCACACAAGAAGGATTGGTCTAAACTGGCGCTGATATTTCGTTAGAAATACTTCCTACTTCAAGAGATTGAAAAGACCAAAACCCACCTCTTCATTCAGGCGGAAAAAGAAGCGGTGTCGGAATCATTGTATTCCGCGCTGGGCTTGATGCACTGTCATTTTTGCCCCCGCCGAACAGATCCCTGGATGAGACGGTTGTGCAGTCAGGGGGCCCGAGGAGATAACATATTCCAGCAGACAGCGCAGGACATCGGCAGAGGGTCTCATAGAATTGCGATTCTCCTATTAACATGACCAGAGAATCTGGATTTCATTAAAGACACGGAGGCTGTCATTATGCATTATCCTTTAATAGCAACTCACAGCAGCCGCACTACATCATAAAGGATAAAGTTCTAGAGTTAACAACACTGAACAAAGGATGTATCCAGGAGATGATCTGCCTCTTTTAAAAGAATCGCAGCAGGAAAGAACTTCATAAACTGAGAGATCCAGGTAGAGCTTGAAAACTTCAGCAAGTCAAAGGCCAGACGGTTAAACGGAATTGCCTGAAAGAAAGAAATGATTAAGAACCAAGAACCTATAGAGCTAAAGATCTCATCACAATTAGAAGATAACAGAAGCATAGGCATAAATCATAGATTAAAAACAATTGAAGCAATCGATAAGTTCATAAAAGACATATCAAAAGATGTAATAAGTTAATAAAAGACATATCAAAGTTGTAAAAGGGAGGAGGGAGGGATAATGACAGCCTCCGTGTCTTTAATGAAATCCAGATTCTCTGGTCATGTTAATAGGAGAATCGCAATTTCATTACAAGACCGGAGGCTACATTATGCATGTTCGTAGCCCCAAAGGACAACATCAGACATATGCTCGATAGGCTTGCAATAATGACGAGATAAAGTGTTAGCATTTGACCAGTCAGCAGCTTTTAGGATATCATCCAACTTACCACCAGACCAGAAGGATTTACTGGCCATAGCTCCTCTGATAGAATGTGCTTGAAACTTAGAGAGGTCGATACCGGCAAGGCTCATGGTAGACTTAACCCACCTAGCTATAGAGGTGGATGAAACGGGTTTAAAAGGTTTCACAAAAGAAACTAATAGTTGATTTGCATCATTAGGGCGTAGGAGAGACATCCTAGCGTCATACTCTTTCATACAAGCAACCACACAAAGTTTATGGAAACCGTCAAAACGAGGATAAAAGATGAAATCTGACCTGGTTTTAGTTCTTCTTAGTAATTCAAACTTGACACCAAAAATATCATAACATCTATTTGAAATATCTAAGCTTCTGATGTCAGAAACTCTCCTACAGGAGACTAAACACAAGAGAGTGGCGAGCTTGAAGCAGAGAAACTTTCTATTAAGGGAAGAGTTATCTGGCCAAGAACAAAAAAGGTCTAAAATACATTTGACATCCCAAAGGGTCTGATACTTAGGTCTAGGGGGTCTTCTTAGTCTTATACTCTTGAGGACTCGACAAATGATAGGATTTTTACCTACCGATTTACCGTTGATAGGGGAATGGCCCGCGGAGATTGTAGATCTAAAGCAATTAATAGAACGATAGGATAGGCCTCTGTCAAACTGTTCGACCAGAAAATTTACGATATTGAAGACAGGAGCCTCCACGGGATCCAGACTCCTTTCCAGGCACCAATGAAACCATTTTCTCCAAATGTTGTTATACCTAAGGTGTGTTCCGGGTGCCCAAGATTCTCCGAGGAGAGAGAGAGCTGTCGACGAAAGTCCAGACAACTCGTTAGATTGCCTGACACTTTCCAGGCAAGAAGGTTCAAATTCCCCTCGAGAATAAGTTGATGATCTTCCCCGTCTGCGTTTGAGACCAGGCCTAGAGACGCTGGGATCAGAAATGGAATGTCGCATGCTAGTTTCAGGGCTGTCGGGAACCAAGCTTGGGATGGCCAAAAAGGAGTTATTAGGATCAGAAGGCATTGCTCCGATCTGACTTTTTTGAAGGACCCTCTGAATCATGGCGAAAGGAGGGAAGGCATAACCCAGGAAGAGAGACCATGGTTGGAGAAAGGCGTTCACAGCAAGAGCGCCCGGGTCTGGCATCCAACTGAAGTAGTTGGGAAGTTGGAAGGTAAGCCTGCTGGCAAATAGGTCCACGTCTATGGGACCCCAAAAGTGGAAGAGGGTATTGAAGACGTTCACATCGAGTTTCCAGTCTGAGAAGTCTAGAGGAATCTTGAATTCCAATCTGCAGAAATGTTCGATTTCCCGGGAAGGTATTCCGCCCGGAGGGAAATTTTGTGTTCCAGACAGAACATCCAAAGTTTCCTGACAAGATTGGAGAGATCTGCAGATCTCGTTCCTCCAAGACGATTGATATAGGCCACAGCGGAAATGTATAAACCAGCTGTCAATTCCAGAAAGTTTGTGTTGAGAAGATTCCGACAGGGTCCAAACTCCACCGGTATTCTGGTCTTCCAAATGTGCACCCCAGCCATGAAGGCTGGCATCTGATTCCAGGACAAAATCCAGGGATGAGCCGAAGATAGCTTTGCCGTTCCAGGCGTCTAAGTTCTCCAGCCACCAAAAGAGCTCTGCTTTGGCATCTGGGTCCAGACAAGATCCCCATACCAAAGAGTCTGGCTAGTTCGCGGAGAGTTAAGGACTCTTGTTTCAAGACGGACCTGATCTCCTTCCGGATCTTGGCAATGTTCTTGGCAGGAAGAAGGAGAAGACATTTCATGGTGTCTAGAGTGAAACCAAGGAATTCTATGATTCTGCAGGGAGAGAGAATGGAATTCTCTCTGTTGATGATGAATCCTAGACTCTCTATTAAGTTCATGGAAGTTTTTAGATCTCTTAGGAGGTCTGAATGGGGTTGGGACATGATAAGAATATCGTCCAGGTAGATGATGAGGCGGATACCCCTTTCTCTTAGAATTGTAACGATACATTTCATGATCTTGGTGAAACACCAAGGGGCAGAAGAGAGGCCGAAGGGAAGAGCTTGAAACTGGTAAAGACGTTCTTTCCAAGCAAATTGAAGGAAAGGTTGATGATCCTTGTACATAGGGATGTTGAAGTAGGCGTCCTTCAGGTCTAACTTGACCATCCAATCTCCTTCGAGGAGGAGATCCCTCAGAAGGTGGATACCCTCCATTTTGAAATGACGATAAACCAAAAATGTGTTGACTTCTCAAAGGTTTATTACGGGTCTCCACCCCTTGTCCTTTTTCTGAACAAGAAACAGTGTGCTTATGAATCTTGCATCGGACCAGGGGACCTCTATTATAGCTTTCTTTTTGAGCATAGAAATAACTTCTTCCTCCACGATCTTTTCTTGATCCTCTGAAAGGATAAAGGGTTGGGGAAAAAAGGTTTGGAAGGGGACCTGTAAAAAGTCTATCTTGAAGCCCATAACGGTTTCTAAAACCCATGGGTCCTGGGTGATTGAATCATCCCAAACATGATAGAACTGTTTTAGTCTGCCCCCTACTATGGGAGGGAAAGAAGGGTTGTCTAGAGGGAAAGAAGCCTCTTCCAGTTCCTCTGAATGACGAGTAGGGTCGTTGGTTGCCTCGGCCGGAAGAGCGACCCCTTCTCCCGGCCTGACCAAAAAGGTTGGTGTTAAACACTCGTCTTAGGTTGTTTTGAGCCCTGTCAAGAGCAGTGAAGGTAGAGACATATTTACCAATCTCCTTGATTATATCCTCCCCGAAAAGAAGGCCTTTAGGGTTCTGGGAGGGTTCCTTCTCCGCCATGTCTCCTAATTTTGGATTAATTTTGTTTAGAATGGACCTCCTCCTTTCAACGTTTAAACTTGAATTAGCGTTGCCAAGGAGAACGACGGCTCTTTGGCTCCATCCTCGAATGAGATCAACATTCAAGGGGGTAGAGGAGAGGTGGGATTGTTCGGCCATGTCCAGGATTCTAACAAGGGGTCCTAAGACATCTAAAAGACGGTCTAGGCAGCTTTTAAGAGCTCTCTCCAGTCCTTTTCTAGGGTCTCGCCCTAACTTAAATAGGAATTTGATAAGGTCTGGATCTAGTTTGACAGACCCTCTCTTCAATGGTAGGTCTGGGGGATTCAGATCTCATTGTGTTTCTAGTATTTCTATCTAAAAGGTTTCTCAACCAACGTGTGACAAACTGGGAAACATGATCCTGTGGGAACCACTTCGAACTATTAGGGTGAGAGATGTTTAGGGGAGAAAACATCTCTTCTCCGATAGGGTTCAAAATAGTATTTTTTGAGGTCGGTTCCGGATCGGGTTGAGAATTAAGGTCATGTTGGACCTCATCTAGGTCAAAGACGAATTCGTCTGAGGGGTCTTTGGAGGAGTTGTCATCAAAGGAGGAGGAAGAGGAGTCAAAACCAATATTCTTTTTTTTGGTTAGCACTATTCCAAAGTGTGCCGCGAGGGACACCGTACATATTTGTGCCGCCATGGGCACCGGTCAAGGGAGTGTCCCGAGGGACATCAGGTTCAAGTGGGGCACAGTGGCCTCCCATCCAAAGTGAGGAGCTAGGACCTCCCGTACTATGAAAGGCGCTAGGGCCTGTAGTGCTTTCACAATGTTTAGTCTTTTTGGGTCTCTTGAAGGAATTTTTTAAGTGAATTGCCGATAGGGGCAGGTGAACTTGCAGTGGCGTCATCAGAATCCATGTCAGACATGGTGTAGTAAGATCTCAGAGGGAATTAAGAAATTTGAAAGGGAAATGAAAGAATGATATTAATAAAGGTAAAGTAATAAAGACTTCTCTCTTTCTCCTCTTTTTTTTTAAAATTAAGCTCAATCTAAAAACTACCCCTTTTTTTTTTTTAAAGGTAAGGGTGGGTAGGGGAATAATATTCTTATTAGCATTAATGGGTAAGGGAAGTTGGAGTATTATTATCAGTATCTATTAGGGAACTAATATTCTTATTCAAAAATCCTTGTTAATATTATTGGTTAAATCCTTGTTAATATTATTGGTTAAATAGTGTATTTTGAAGGTAATAAATGTGTTTGTATTGTTATTAGAAAGGTATCGGTGAAATCGTAATGGGCAGAGTGTCTCCGGCGGCTGAAGCAGAGCAACTGACAAAATATCGAGGAGTGCTCGAGCTCAGCCGCCGGAGAAGAGGAAAGTCGCTTCGGAAAGGAGGCACGCAACGCCGGTGTTGCTAATGCCCTTTCCTTTAAAGCAAAGCGTATTTCAGGGCAAAGTGTTAAAAAATGAGATAGCAGCGGGGAACAAGGGCAGAAACGCGGCGGACATCGGCAAAGTTGCTGCGCGATCGCGCTGGGGGAAAGGGAAGGTCATTACAAAGGTGAGGGACAACCGAAAATTGGAAGTCCATGGGAGGGGGGTTGGAGTGGATTCGAGAAACCAGCGCCACCCACGAGTAGGGAATCAAGCCAATGAGGCACAGGTCAGGAATAGTAACGAAAGGTAGTCAGAAAACGGCTAAAAGGGCAGAGTTAAAGCGTCAAAGGACGAAGAAAGAAGCATGAAGGCGCAGTAAAGCATCATATTGGCATTAAAACGTTTAGAAATTATCATTATACACGAAATGTAGCCCAAAATTGTCAAAAGTAAGGAGAAATAAGAAGTAGTGACTTATCTGCTGGCGAGCCGCTTTTAAAAGAGGCAGATCATCTCCTGGATACATCCTTTGTTCAGTGTTGTTAACTCTAGAACTTTATCCTTTATGATGTAGTGCGGCTGCTGTGAGTTGCTATTAAAGGATAATGCATAATGTAGCCTCCGGTCTTGTAATGAAATCCTGAAGCTCGCACAACCACTGGGACGCCCAATCCTGACTCACAACTGCATTCTGGGTCTTGCAGTCATTTCGATACTCCAGGAACTGCTACAGGTGATACAGATCACCGACAGGGGCGGAGCGAACTTTCACTATTTTAGCTGGGACACATCTATGAGATTTCACCTCCCTTTCCTGTTCCACTCTGGGCGCTGACGAGGCCACTGGGCCGAAATGCATACGCCCGCTGCTGCAGAATCTTGGAATAAAGAATCTCCACCTTGCTCCCCTATTGCGGCCTCTGCCTTTCATTTTTGTGAGGGGTTCTGGACATTTACACAACGCCGGCCAGCGGCGTTTGCAGAGGTCCCTGCACACAAGAAGGATTGGTCTAAACTGGCGCTGATATTTCGTTAGAAATACTTCCTACTTCAAGAGATTGAAAAGACCAAAACCCACCTCTTCATTCAGGCGGAAAAAGAAGCGGTGTCGGAATCATTGTATTCCGCGCTGGGCTTGATGCACTGTCATTTTTGCCCCCGCCGAACAGATCCCTGGATGAGACGGTTGTGCAGTCAGGGGGCCCGAGGAGATAACATATTCCAGCAGACAGCGCAGGACATCGGCAGAGGGTCTCATAGAATCCTGAAGCTCGCACAACCACTGGGACGCCCAATCCTGACTCACAACTGCATTCTGGGTCTTGCAGTCATTTCGATACTCCAGGAACTGCTACAGGTGTTACAGATCACCGACAGGGGCGGAGCGAACTTTCACTATTTTAGCTGGGACACATCTATGAGATTTCACCTCCCTTTCCTGTTCCACTCTGGGCGCTGACGAGGCCACTGGGCCGAAATGCATACGCCCGCTGCTGCAGAATCTTGGAATAAAGAATCTCCACCTTGCTCCCCTATTGCGGCCTCTGCCTTTCATTTTTGTGAGGGGTTCTGGACATATATATATATATATATACATATATATATATATATTACCTACTGGCGATAGCCAGTAGGTATATATAGTTAGGATTCTTTTGCATAGGGAAATCGCAACATTCTATTTGGAATAACTTTAGCCCCCGTTGAGGAATCTTCCTGAAATGTTCCTTAACTTTGCCTCGCGGCGCTCCTGTCCTCCCCAGAAAGTTCAGGGGGGATTCGTCAAGCGTGGGCCGAGATAAAAGGGGGGTCCCAAAACGTGTTTTCCCCATGTTAATTTCCATAGGGCGGTTGGACTCACTTTTAGCCCGAACGGCTGAATGGTTTTCCACCAAACTTGGCAAAATTGTAGGGACTGGTAGCCCGATGTGCCTTTGCTATCTCTCAAGATATGCGCTCCAGTGGTTTTTACGAAAATTAACTTTGAAAAAATATATATTGGGCTACATTGGGCTATATATATGTTGGAGCCCAAATGTAGCCCAATGTAGCCCAAAGATGGCCACCAGAGACAAAAAAAAACAAATGTAGCCCAAATATCAGCCAGATGTAGCCCAACTATAGCCCAATGACAGAATGTCCCAGAGTGTTCTAAAGAACAACTAGAGCGCTAACAGTCTTACTTATGACAAAAGTATGGCACACCTGAAGTCATCTTGATTGGAATAAAGTGTTAACACTTAAAACATTTAATTTGCAAAGGAACAAAATGAGGGGGTTCATTTTGCCATAGAAATTATGATTAGTGCTGAAGAAAGAAAAATTAGGGCATATTTTGAGTGACTTCTCAAATCCTCTTATATTTCATTAAAAAAATTCTGATATGCAGTCTCCCAAGATGGCCACCAGAGACAAAAGAGCCTGTGCTTAAAAACTCTGTTAGCAAAGCAGGCATTTGAAATTTAAAAAACGTTTTAATATATAAAAACGTTATCCGCTAATAGAATTAGCATTTAAAAAACCTTGCGAATTCAATGAAAAAAACATAGGTTTCAGGCTTTATATAGTTAGGAATTAGCATTTAAAAAACCTTGCGAATTCAATGAAAAAACCATAGGTTTCAGGCCTTATATAGTTAGGAATTAGCATTTAAAAAACCTTGCAAATTCACTGAAAAAAACATAGGTTTCAGGCCTTATATAGTTAGGAATTAGCATTTAAAAAACCTTTGAAATTCACTGAAAAAAACCATAGGTTTCAGGCCTTATATAGTTAGGAATTAGCATTTAAAAAAACCTTGCAAATTCACTGAAAAAAACATAGGTTCCAGGCCTTATATAGTTAGGAATTAGCATTTAAAAAACCTTTGAAATTCACTGAAAAAACCATAGGTTTCAGGCCTTATATAGTTAGGAATTAGCATTTAAAAAACCTTGCAAATTCACTGAAAAAAACATAGGTTCCAGGCCTTATATAGTTAGGAATTAGCTTTTAAAAAACCTTTGAAATTCACTCAAAAAACTATAAGTTTTAGTGGTGTTATAGTTAGCTGGACATTTTACTCATACAAAACCATTGAAATTGCTCCTATATAGTTAGTTGTACTAACTATATTTCGCGCACCCGCAATCCACTGCAGATGATGTCACATATTAGATCATTCATGACATGGTCAGTGACATCACTGATGACATCTCAAATGACATCACTGATGACATCACTGATGACATCATCCAGTGAATTTGGTTTGCTTCGTTATTTAAATATGCATTATATATATATAGCAATTTGCATTGAAGAATAAGTGGATATATATAAATAAATATTTGGATGGAGGATTTAGTAGCAGTGTAATTGACTGTTTACTTGACCAATTTATAATGTCTCACTAAATATAGTGGATAGTGACTAAACTGTGTGAATATCTGTATCACTTTGTCAGTTGTTGTGTAAACTGATTCTACAGTTGGTTACTAGCTATGTGAAAGTCTATATTAGTTATTGATTAGTTAACTGAGTATTTGTATGGGAGTGTGAAAGTGCGTGTGGTTCGGTGGGGGGTGTGTGACTGTCCAAAGATGTGTGAATAGTTGATTCAGTAAATATATGAAGTTAAAACTACATGTTCTAACAGTTGTTTGGGTGAGTGAATATCTTCATGGGTGTGGTGATGAGCAAATATATTTCTCAATGGTACAGGTCCAACAAACTAGAAAAATAAAAGGCAGTGTATGTGTCAGTTGTTGGATATAAATAAGTATACATAAGACACAATGATTGTGTGAGTGACTGTATGGATAACTGTATACTTGTAATAATGATTTTATAATTCACTAAGTATGACTTACTATCTAAATGAATAGAAGAAGTGCTGTTTGTATAAGTGTTTTGCTAAGTAAATATGTAAGTATGATCTATTGTTTGCATGAGTGAGTAGGATGACTTCATATGTGAATAGGATGCGTCCTGTTGTTTAATGTCGATATAGATGTATAAGTATTTTTGATAGTGTTCTATTGTTCATTGACAGCATGTATGAGTGAATCCATAGGTAAATGATTAGATGTGTGTATACATCTATGAATCACTGAGTGGATTTTTAGATACTTGTATTGCTGTGACAATGGATTTAAATATGATACTCTGTATTTTACAAAGAGTGATGAAAAATTGTAATAGTGTATAAAAAGGTGTATGTGATTGTCACGTGGATGATGTCATCAGTGATGTCATCAGTGATGTCATTTGAGATGTCATCAGTGATGTCACTGACCATGTCATGAATGATCTAATAAGTGACATCATCTGCAGTGGATTGCGGGTGCGCGAAATATAGTTAGTACAACTAACTATATAGGAGCAATTTCAATGGTTTTGTATGAGTAAAGTAGTTAGCTGGACATTTTACTCATACAAAACCATTGAAATTGCTCCTATATAGTTAGTTGTACTAGTTAGTTGAAATATAAGAGGATTTGAGAAGTCACTCAAAATGTGCCCTCATTTTTCTTTCTTCAGCACTAATCATAATTTCTATGGCAAAATAAACCCCCTTATTTTGTTCCTTTGCAAATTAAATGTTTTAAGTGTTAACACTTTATTCCAATCAAGATGACTTCAGGTGTGCCATACTTTTGTTATAAGTAAGACTGTTGGCGCTCTAGTTGTTCTTTAGAACACTCTGGGACATTCTGTCATCGGGCTATAGTTGGGCTACATCTGGCTGATATTTGGGCTACATTTGTTTTTTTTGTCTCTGGTGGCCATCTTTGGGCTACATTGGGCTACATTGGGCTACATTTGGGCTCTAACATATATATAGCCCAATGTAGCCCAATATATATTTTTTCAAAGTTAATTTTCGTAAAAACCACTGGAGCATATATCTTGAGACATAGCAAAGGCACATCGGGCTACCAGTCCCTAAAATTTTGCCAAGTTTGGTGGAAATCCATTCAGCCGTTCGGGCTAAAAGTGAGTCCAACCGCCCTATGGAAATGAACATGGGGAATACACGTTTTGGGACCCCCCTTTTATCTCGGCCCCCGCTTGACGGATCCCCCCAAAACTTTCAGGGAAGGAGCGAGGCAAAGTTAAGGAAAATTACAGGCATATCCCTCATTCGGCGCCAAAGTTATTCTCAATAGAATGTTGCGGATTTCCTATGGAAAACAATCCTAACTATAACTACCTACTGGCGACCGCCAGTAGGTAATATATATATATATCTGTGAGCAAGGGCATCCGCCCGAAACGCGTCAGACCATTGTGCTGTGATAAAATAAAAAACATCTTTGCCTGAATCTTTGGGACTCGCCGTGGTTTTCTGTTCGCCAGAGTTGGAGGTGCAGAACCAGTATTTTTTGAAATATATATATATATTACCTACTGGCGGTCGCCAGTAGGTATATATAGTTAGGATTTTTTCTCTATGGGTTTTTTGAAAATTCTATGTCTAATAACTTTGGCGTTTGTGGACGGAATCGGCTGAAATTTTCAGGAAAATGGCACATTTTGTTTCTGAGCAGCCCTTGAAAATTTGGGGGGGGTTCGTCCAGTGGGGGCCGAGAAAAAAGGGGGGTCCCAAAACGTGTTTTTAACATTGAGTTTTCCATAGGGCGGTTGGCCTCACTTTTAGCCCGAACGGCTGAATGGATTTGCACGAAACTTGGCAAAATTGTAGGGACTGGTAGCCCGATGTGCCTTTTGTAGGTCTCAATATATGTGCTCCAGTGGATTTTGAGAAATTAACGTTTAAAAAAAGATATATATCTGTAACAGCGGACCGGTTAGCGCTCTGGTTCGCGGACTTTTCGCGCAACGGAGCTTTGTGAAGCGAAGCTGATTGGTTCTCCGGCGTCTGTCAACATTCCAAACAGTCCGTAGCGGCCGCCATCTTGTCTCTCGGTAGGATCGAGAGACAAGAGGAGGTCAAAACAAAGGGGGAAATAACTATAAGGGGGCATAGTAGATCCTCGCTGACCCCCTAGGTTTGATGTGGAGGTTTTAAAAGGGCCCCGCGGGGCAAAAAAAAAACAAAATAATAATAATCGAACGGCTGAATGGATTTGCACGAAACTTGGCAAAATATTAGGGACTGGTAGCCCGATGTGCCTTTGCTAGGTCTCAATATATGTGCTCCAGTGGATTTTGAGAAATTAACGTTGAAAAAAAGATATATATCTGTAACAGCGCTCCGCTTCGCGTACTTTTCGCGTTACGGAGCTTTGCGAAGCTGATTGGTTCTCCGGCGTCTGTCAACATTCCAAACAGTCCGTAGCGGCCGCCATCTTGTCCCTCGGTAGGATTGAGAGACAAGAGGAGGCCAAAGCGAAGGGGGAAATGACCATAAGGGGGCATAGTAGATCCTTCCTGACCTCTTAGGTTTGATGTACCATTTTGCCAAGTTTGGTGTAATTCCGTTCAGCCATTCAGGCTGTAGACGTATGTAAATGTCCTATGGAAAATTGCATGGGGAAAACACATTTGAAAGTGTTGAAATTTAGAACCAATTAAAATGTTACTTTGGTTTTGTATTTGTGTGTGATGAAAGTTAATTGGTTATGTATATATGTCAAATGAGAGGAAACCACAGCCATTTTGTGATACTACTGTCTGAGGTACATTTGTGAGGAATTTTTGGTGGTGAATTTCTGGTGTTTGATTTACACAGTACTAACACTTCTGCTACTTTTAAAAAGGTGAGTTGTTAATTTGTAAGGGGAACTATGTTGTACACTTGAAGATAATTTGAAAAATGTTTTCTGTTATTTATTTGCAGTCCTTCTGTTATACTAAATACTTGATGAAGTTAGTTTTATATTATGTATTACTAAAAACGATAAATGAAAGTGATTATTTTTTTCTGCAATTTACAGCAAGCAATTTCAAAATAAAATGGCTCACAATGAAGAGACCGTGGCAATTTCTTTTGAATTGTCCACTACATTGATTGAAATTGAGAGCACCAATAATGAAATATTGTCACAAGGAGGACATGACTTGTATGATTCCATTAGATTGATTGAAATGGACAGCACCAAGAATGAAATATTGTCACAAGGAGATGACTTGAATGATTCCACTACATTGATTGAAATTGAGAGCACCAATAATGAAATATTGTCACAAGGAGGAGATGGCTTGTATGATTCCATTAGATTGATTGAAATGGACAGCACCAATAATGAAATATTGTCACAAGGAGGAGATGACTTGAATGATTCCACTACATTGATTGAAATTGAGAGCACCAATAATGAAATATTGTCACGAGGAGATGACTTGAATGATTCCACTACATTGATTGAAATTGACAGCACCAATAATGAAATATTGTCAGAAGGAGGAGATGACTTGAATGATTTTTTTGATCAATCTCTTGATGGCGAATTTATCGAGTGTTTGGAGACCATAGAGTTACAAGAATCATCATTGCAGACTTTTAATGAGGAGATTCCAGATGAGATGATTGAAGAGGAAATTACTGATGAGGACATGTTACTAGTTGTTTCAAATTTAGAAAATTCTGAAGAATACATTTATATTTAGAAATCAAAAATTGTTTGAGACATTATTTATTTTTATTTTTAATTTATGAGGTTGTAGCGAAGTGATTGTAGTATAAAATGAGACTTATAGTATAGAGTGCAACATTTTTATGTTACATGGTAAGTTTACTCATATTTACTTCCCTTCTGCCACTATATTATCTCCAATGTGTATTTGACATGTCTTCTTCATCTCCGGCCTCCTTTCTCTCACTGTGTGTCTCCGATGCATCTTATCGCTGGTATTTTGTGTAATTACAGAAGAGAGTAAAATAAAATAGTTCGGAACGTGAAAAGGGGGCAAAGTAGAGTACTCCTCACCCCCTAGGCCTTTTTAGGCGGTCCCAAAAGGATCAGTTTCTGCTTTCCTGAGAGATTATGGTATGAGTTCCATATACCACAATAACTTGCATTACAACATGCAAGATATCTATCTCCTATTACCAACTTTTGGAGATATTCGCGCTAAGCGCGAATATCTCCAAAAAGTAACACCTGCCCTGAGCAGTTCTTAGCCATGTTATCCAATGGGAGGTGGATAACATGGCTAAGAGTATTAGCTCGGTAATGCATGAATATCGCTGAGTTTTTAGCGATATTCATGCATTGCGGCCGTTTATTATCGCATTTGCGATAAACCTTGATAATAGTAAGGTTTATCTTCGATAATTTCTGACGATGCTTAGTGGTAAAAAATTGGTTGGTAAGCATCGTTAGCGATAAATATCGCTTAACTTTGGTAATATGCCCCAACGTCTGTTAACGTTCGATTCGAAGGAAATGAGGAAGTGTTGAAAAACATTGTCTGCGCCATCTTGCCTTTTTTGAAATGCCACACTTTTGTCGTGCACGGCAGCCATTTTAGATGTCTTGACCAGACCCACTCTCTGCACGCTGTCGATTCGTAGCATGGCTCCTCACCCTCGTAAGCATCTCCCCCAGGCACTGGTCACCACCGCTCTCTGTCTTATGCATGGGCAATAAACCTTCCCCCATCTGCGCTGCTCTTCCCTGAGAATCACACTCTGTGCCCGCCCGACACCTCCCTTTTGCCCTATTCACTACCGCACCCTCTGACACTCCTCTTCCTCTGTGTCCGAATGTCCAGGCCGGTCCTAGGCTATCAGCTAGCCCTGCAGATGTAGTTTATGGCCCCAGCTGTAAAGAATCACCCCTCTTCAAAGGAGTTATAGTAGATCAAGGCCCACACCCGATGTGATCCGTCACAGCACACGCGTTCCTACTATCTGAAAACCATCCTGTATTGTGATTGGGGAGGGGACCGAGCCTGAAGCGGAAGATTCCAGGAATGACTCTTTGTACATCAAAGTTTTTACAATTATGTGTCACATTAAAAATATATAGCACTCCAACAAAGTAGTAGGAATATAAAACTTTAATAACATATAAATATATACAACAAAACAAAAACAGTAAAAACATTTAAACAACGAAGAGACCGTGGCAATTTCTTTTTAATTATCCAATAGATTTATTGAAATTGACAGCACCAATAATGAAATATTCTTGTCAGTAGCGGTCTGTTGTGCGAATAGTTCCAAGGCAGCAGAACGCGCTGAAATCTAGATGGCACGAAAGTGATGTCTAGTAAGTTGCCGCCCAGCAAAAAACGGCGTGGGGCGCCGCGGGGGTGAGTGAGTCCAGTAGGCACCACAGCTATTCTTACCGGCATTGCAGAATTACTGCTGGGGACAATGCCTGTGCTGTAGCAGGGTCACAGCAGAAACAAAAAGGATTCTGTTGAAGATGTTGAAGATGTTGTTGGTTTTCAATTTGAAAACAGTTCTGGTGTCAACTGCTATGCTAATGTAGTGGTTAATGTTTTGTTTTCTCTAGAAAATGTAAAAGAGGGGGAGGCAGTCCAAAGTTCCGTTAAAAGGGCCAGCATGGGAGCGCCGACGTCCCGCGGATACAGTTTCGTCACTCCACGGGCGATCATGGCAGTCATTCCCCATCGGGGGTCGGAGACTCCCGCGGCTCCTCTAGAATCTTCAAGGTCGTGGAGGACTACGGTGGTGGAGTCAACCAGTGACCGGGCCATTTCTTTATGTTGGGCCCGCTCTTGCCAGGTCGACCGCCATTTTGAGAGTTCGGCAGCTACCGGCGATCGCGGGGTCACATGAGCGGACGGGCTCCACCCTGCCGGGCGAGACGTTGCAGCATGGCCACAGTGGAAGAACCGTTATCTAGGTCGTTCCGAAACTGTGCAGCACTGTAGTTGTTAGGATGCCACCGCCTGGAGCGCTGAGGGTGCAGCTGGGAAGCCTCCACCTGGGGAGGCGGGAGAGGCCTGTTTGCACCGTCTCTCCCTCCCAGTGCACCCCACGGCGTCTCGCTTGAGATTTGTTATGGCCGGACCAGGCGATGAGGACGAGGGGGGGGTCGGAGGCATGTGCAAGACATCCCCCTCCAGTGTTGTCGCAGCCATTATAAAAGAAAGAAGTGTCCCGTCCGTCTTCGGGCCGGGCTTCCGGTGGATGTCGGCCGGACGCCCCTGGCTCTGGCCCCATGAACGGGTTTCTTGGTTTATCGGCTGCAGCCGGATCCCGTCGGCCTCGGCCCCCCGACCGTTGATGGTCGGACCGGAAGAGCATGTGGCGGGACTACCTGCAACTCTCAAGGGCCACCGCGGCCGGACTGGGAGAGAGAGGGGAGGGTCGAGGAGACATTCCCCCCCCTGCAACTGTTCAGCGTTGTAAAGGCAATCCCCTGGCCGGGTCCCGCTGGTCTCGGCCTCTCCTCCGGCTACACCCTACGTTAGGATCTCCTGGCCGAGGCGTGGCAGCAGAACCTGCCTTATATGGGCTGCTCCCGGCTGGGCGTAGCCGGAACCCTGCCCCACCTTGGAAGTTTCCAGAGTGGGGGTGGATGTTCTACTGACTTGCATTTTCTCTAGTCTATCGATTTTTTTGGCGTGGCAGGCGGTGGGACAGCGAGGGGTGATTTGGTTTCTCTTACTGTTTTTCTGGTCTCTCACCACTGGCATATTTTAACGTTTTCTTGTTTCTAGGACATTAATAGGTTTTATCATTACGTTATGTTATCGTTTCTTTGTTCGTTGTTTAATAAAAGTTCATGTTCATCAGTGGCCTACTGATTTTCGTTTTCCTATTTTTTTCTTTCCAGGTTGTTTCATGGTAAAGTTTCTGTTAACAGGATACAGTGATCACTTCGTTATTATTGCATATGTCCTTTTCACTAGGGGTGCTCTCTGGTCGGGCCAGATGACGTATCTCTAGTAAATGGTCCGGGTGAAAAAGGTGCATCAATCAGTGGGGAGTAGATAGGCATGACAGATTACAACGGGGGAGAACGGTCCGCATTACGTACCCTTTCACTACTTGCAAAGATTTTCCTACGTTTATTTGCAAACAGGGAATACCTCCAAAAAGAACTAATTCCCAAACAGTCAATGTTCGGACAATCAATCAATCAATGAGGAATGAAATAGGTACGATGTGTTAAAGGCTTGCGTTACCTACCCTTCACTATCTGCAAAGGGAGATAGAATATTCCTATTCTTCCTCGTTTGCAGGTAGAGAAGATCGTTAAGAGAATTAACTTCGAACAATTCAATGCTCGATTGAAACAATCAACAAGGGGTACTGTGAACACAAATGAACGCCGCTTATATACATACGCATTGCTATTTTCAACAGGTTGTTCCTAATGTTTCTATTTTAGCGAGGTCAAAAGAGATCCCATTAGTGGCCTACTGATTTTGCTCGATTCCTTTTGTTTTTTTACACGATTTTTCGCTATCTGCAAAGACTAAACAGAGTATTGCGACTCTGTGCTTGTTTGTAAATAGAGAATGAACCAAAGAGAACAATCAATCAAATGGAGAGAGAAGCAGGCACGACGGATTACAAAGGGGGAAAGGGCTGCGTTAACTACCCTTCACTATCTGCAAAGAGAGAGTACTCCTAATAGAAATGAGGGGTGGGGGGCAGCAATCAAAGCAGATCAGTGTGCATAAACACGAAAAAAAAAATTCTTACCACGTACTTGACATTCGACAGCTTATGATATTTGCTATTAAAAAACCATTGAAATTCACTGAAAAAACCATAGGTTATAGACCATATATAGTTAGGAATTAGCATTTACAAAACCTTGAAAATTCACTGAAAAAACCATAGGTTATAGACCATATATAGTTAGGAATTAGCATTTAAAAAACCTTATTTTACTCACACAAAACCATTGAAATTCCATATATAGTTAGTTGCACTAACTATATATTGCGCACCCGCAATCCACTGCTGATGATGTCACATATTACATCATTCATGACATGGTCAGTGACATCACTGATGACATCACTGATGACATCTCAAATGACATCACTGATGACATCACTGATGACATCTCATTTGACATCAATGACCACATCACTGATGATATCATTCATGTGACAATACAATGCATCTCCTCACATTTTAATATAACCTCTGTTTCACCCAGTGTTAAAAACAGAGTATAATTTTTGAAACCATTGACACACCAATACTAGTTACTACATACGTACTCACTGATTCCTACGTCTACACACACATTCACTCATTCACCCATACAATCATTCATACATACAATCACTCATGTTTACAACACAATCATATGCACTCATACACCTATACAGACACTCACACTCTGCCACTCATCCATGGAGTTACTCACACACCTAGTCAGTCCTGTAAAGAATCAATCACACTTCCATTTTCTACTCTATACAGTTAAACATAGAGCACCTTACGTTTTCAACCATATACTAACACATACTTACTCTCTTATACAATCATTGATACAAGTACACATTGATCTGTACAGAGTCACACACCTCCCATCCAGCCACACACACACTCAGTCTCCCATGCAAATACTTGGGCAATCAATCAATAACCCATATAGTTACTCATATAGCTACTGATCAACACATGCAGCAGTTTACAGAACAACAGACATAATGATGCACAAATTAAGACAGTTTAGTCACTAACCCATGCACTCAGTGAGACACATTTAATCACTCACTCATACATTCAGTCATGCACCTACTAAATCCTTCGTCCAGACACTTATACATCCACTCATTCTTCAATATGTAAGACATATTTTAACTTTACAGAAACATAGTCACTGGATGTTGTCATCAGTGATGTCATCAGTGATGTCATTTGAGATGTCATCAGTGATGTCATCAGTGATGTCACTGACCATGTCATGAATGATGTAATATGTGACATCATCAGCAGTGGATTGCGGGTGCGCAATATATAGTTAGTGCAACTAACTATATATGGAATTTCAATGGTTTTGTGTGAGTAAAATAAGGTTTTTTAAATGCTAATTCCTAACTATATATGGTCTATAACCTATGGTTTTTTCAGTGAATATATATATATATGTATATATATATATATATATGGGTCAATTTCTGCTGAAAACGGTTCTGACCACAGAAAAGTCACAGACCACCACGCAGCTCATCGAGTGTTTACAGAGGAATTTTATTATCCATCTCAGGTCAGGATAGGCACGACGCGTTTCGGGCAGGAACTGCCCTTGATCACATAGCGGACATGCAGTAGTGGACACTTTAAATAATGCACACACTCTTTTTTCATTTGTGATTTCACCACGTGACCTAGTGATGGACAGTGAAAACATACTATGAATGTTAAGTGCTGAAAGTTAACTGGGTATCTAGCACGCCAGCTTAGTAACAAACATGATAAACATATTATTGTTTATATTTTGCAACATCTATACATTATTTCCGCTTAAATGCGTGAAGTTGTGTGATAATGGATTCGCTGTCTCAGAACGAATCATTTTTAAATAGCATGTTATATGCACTAAATAAATAACATATAAATAAGCTAAAATTCTGTAAATACAACCTCATGTAAAAAGTCATAAAATGAATATTATATTACATGTGCAAAATTCATGCCAGGTTAAATGTACAAATACCGCTCTTAATTAATACCATGAATGGTTTTCTTGCAAGAATGCGTATTCCATAATGCTGAATAAAGCAGCCTCACTAATGATCCATGTTAGATCCTGCATATGATGTTATGTGTGTTAATGCTGTCTCAAGTCGGCAAAAGTGCTAGTGCTTTGATCATTCCAATAGATTAAGGATCCATTCCGTTCCCGGATATATATATATAATTGTAGACTCTGCATTCAGCGTACTTCGTACCACAGAATAACGGACCACCACGCAGCAGGTAAATATTTCAGGAAGATTTATTCTCTCTTGCCACGGTTCTTCTCTGGCATGACGCGTTTCGGTTAACAAGTAACCTTGATCACATGGCGACCATGCAGTAACCTTCCACATTAAATACTTATTTTTTCAACCATTCTCACCACGTGGTGCTGAAAAGTGAAGACATACTACTTAAGACAATGCACTTTTCTCCTTATGTATGCCGTATAACATTCACATTATTTATATGTTATGTTATGTTATGTTATGTTATGCGTTTTTATTAGGCGCACAGATGCTCCAGCCAAGGAGCGTCCTGGCGCCTGACAAGGTAGCTGCACAACACAACGAAACAATAATCAGACCAAATGAACTAAGGGAATAAAAAGGTTTTCACCGCACGGCGAAAGGCAAGCAAGTCCCCAAGGGCAGGGGGAGGAGCCAAGATGGCGATCGGAACGGTCGCATAACCGCCTCGCTCCGTGATCTCTTCCTCCCCGCCACCTATCCTGTATTTCATCCTGTTCGGGGTGTTCCGAATTTGGTCACTGAGGAAGAGCCGTCACTTACCATCCTTTTCCGGGGCTCTGGCGTGCAGTGATTCCGGCGTTCTGCCCTGGTCACCTTGTTGGCCTTCCCGGCCCTGACGCCGGGGCCTCGAGTGCTGTGCCTGCCCGGAGATGTTCGGAGTGCCGGCGGTCCGGAACCGGTGGAGAGACCCGATGGTGGGAGCCTGAGAGCCGCGGGCCGGGACCCCCGGGGCGGACCCGCCCCCGCTGGTGGGCCACCCCGCATGTCCGTTTGCCTACCGGCCCGAAGAAGAGAAGCCGCGCTGTCCGGCACCCCTCGAGTGAGACACCCACTCCTGTTGTTAGTCCCGCCCGGGATCCGGTGCTGGGCTCCCCCCGAGTGCTGTGGGGAGCACGCCCGTTCTTCTGGTGACTCTCCTTTCTCCGCCGAGTGCCTTCCACCGCGGTTTGGCGGTGAGCCCTGGGGCCGCCGGTGCTCCTGATGGACTTGGAAGAACCTGCGGCGATGGCGGAGGGTGCTGTGCCTAAGATGGCGGATGGCCCCTCGGGGTGTCTTTCTCCTGGAGACAGGGAAGTTGCCGCATTTGCTTTCTCCAGCCCTCGTTTGGTTTGGGCGGCCCCTACTCGGAGTGCTATCTGGTTTGCCCTGTCTGCTCTGCGGATCGACCTGTCCTTGAAATGTCGAGTCTTGGAGTTGCGGATTGCTGCCATGGTGGCTCCGCCATTTTGTGACGAAGTGTCGTCTCCCCGAATTGTACTGCCTGAAACTTCGCCGGCGGCTGTGCTGGGATCTCCGGCTGGGTGCTCGATTCTATTGGATCTAGCGGACCCGGTGCCTATGCTGCAGTGTTTTCTACATCCTGTTTTCTTTGCTTCGTGCTGGACGGCCCAGATACTGTGCTTGGCCACGTGGATCTTTGAGGAACTTTTGCATTCTGACTGTTGCCGAGTTCTCCTGGTTGCTTCTAGTTGGCCGGGACGGTGTTTTGCGGAGATCCCACCGGCTTTTCCTGACTGGTATGGACCCACTGTGTTCTGCTGTTTTTTGGCTGTGGCGGGGTTGGGAAGCTCGACTCTTCATAAAAGTGGACAGGGGTGATCGTGCCCGGATGCCTGTGGGACCCTTTTTACATGGCATCTCCGGGCCTCGTTATTCTGGATGGTTCCTGTTTACATCCCGGTGTAGGCTTTTCTTGACTCTCCTTTTCGACCTCGATTAGTGAATTATTGTTGCGGGGGGGTAGTATTTTATGTCTCGGTCGCTGGCTCCTCTCCTCTCTCTTTCTTCCTTTTCCTCTCCTCCCTTTTCTTATTCCCCTCTCTTTCTTCGTTATAATTCCCTTTCTCTTTTTCTATATTTCGGGTGACTCTGGGCGACAGGCACGCTGTTTAGTGGGGTAGGCCGTAGCCATTACAGTGATGTAGGGTGGGGGGGGTGTTTGTTATTTTAGTTTGTTTTATTCTATGGTCCCTTTTTTGCCTTTTTCCAGGGGGTGGGCTATGTCCCTTGGTGTTTACTCCTCTGTTTCGTAAGCGTCTGCACTTTCTCCTTTTTCGGGGCGGGTGGGCTGTACGTGTGGCGTCCACTTTATTTGTTTGCTGGTATTCTTCCTCTATTTTGCACCTGGTATGGGCGTGTGAGGTCGTTGGGCTTTGCCCTACTGTGGTTGTCTGCTTGCGTGGGGGGCTATTTCCCTCCCGCCCCCCCCCCCTTCTTTTCTGTATATGTTGCATGACGCGCTGGTAGATATGGTTGCTGCCTCCTTTATATAATGTAAAATGAAACCTTTTTTATCCTGGCGCTGGCGATGTAAGGACTTTATTTGCATCCATCCTGTATTCACCCTATCGTATACATTGCTTTGTTTTTTTGATTCTCCTGACTTTGCGGCCGGCCCCTGTGGTTGTAGGCCAGCGCTTGTACTTATACGTGTCTTTCAATAAAGGTTTTAAAAAAAAAAAAAAAAAAAAAGTCCCCAAGGGCACGAATCTCCGGGGGGAGGGAGTTCCAGAGCACCGCTGCCCGAACTTTAAAGGAGCGCCCGCCCGCTCTGCTCCGCTTAAAACGCGGGACAACTGCCAGTTCTAAATCAGCAGATCTCAAAGCACGGGTTGGAATGTAGTGGGCCAGAAGAGTTGACAGAATTACAGCCGGAGACCCCTTCAGAATCTTATAGGCGACACAGAGGACCTTAAACTGTATCCGCTGGGCCACGGGGAGCCAAGCAATGAACGCAGGGTACTGGAAGTAGAGCAAGATCTAGGTAGTCCTACCACCGATCTTGCTGCGGCATTCTGGATCCGTTGCAGGCGTCCAATCTCAGCCTGGTTCAGACCTACCAACAGGGAGCTCGCATAATCCAGCCTGGAGATGACAGTAGCTTGGATCATGAGCTGCCTGGTGGGGGCATCAAAAAACTTGAGCACTGGACGAAGCCCGCGCAGGATACCAAAGCAGCAGGCCGCCGTGCGCTTGGTATGACAAGCGAACGAAAGGGACGGGTCCAGCCAGACCCCGAGGTTTTTAAGCTCGGCAACTGGGATGGGAATCGGACCCAGATCCCCTGGCTACCATCTCTCTCCCCAGCGTTCCGGTTGTTTGCCAAAAATCATGACCTCGGTCTTACTAGCGTTCAACTGGAGACAGTTGGACGTCATCCAGCCAGCGACCGCCCGCAGTCCTTGTTGGAATCTGGGGGCATCAACGTCGGCATCCCCGCTGATCGTGACCGCAAGCTGGGTGTCATCGGCATATGACACCATTGTCATCCCCCATTGCCTGACAACCTCAGCTAGCGGCCTTACGTAGATATTAAAGAACGTAGGGCTCAGCGAGCAGCCTTGAGGAACCCCCAGATCCAAAGAATGGTATTTGGACTGGTGCGGCGGGACGGTCACGCTAAAGGCCCGATTGGCTAAAAACGACCGGAACCACTGGAGTGCGCTGCCGGTGACACCGACTTCCTCTAAGCGACGCAGAAGGATCGGGTGCGATACGGTGTCAAAGGCGGCGCTGAGATCTAATAGCACCAGCGCCGCCGTTTTACCCGCATCAAGCACGGAGCGAAGATGTTCCACCATATACAGCAGAGCCGTCTCCGTGCTATGACCGGCTCTAAAACCATTCTGCGTCACGTCGAGGATGTCCGCACGACGTAGATGTTCCGAGAGGATCGCGTTGACATGCGCCTCAGTCACCTTGGCAAGCCATGGTAAAAGTGAGATTGGCCGGTAACTCTCAGGCTTACTGCCATCCAAATTAGTTTTTTTTAGGATAGGACGAACCACTGCTTGTTTCCACTTAAGTGGAACTACACCAGAAGTAAGCGATGTATTAATCAAAGAACATAGCGGTGAGATGTCATGTACCGCTAAGTCTTTGAACACCGCTGAGCAAAGCGGATCCGCAGGGGACCCCGACTTCACTTGGTGGGCCAATGTGTCGAGACTTTCTGATGTTAAAATAGGAAAAGAGTGCAACTCCTCAGATGTTAATGGCTTAGGAGGTGAAATGTCCAGGGGAGTCGCCAACGGAAAAGCCCGATAGATGGCATTAACCTTTTCCAAGAAAAAAACGGCTAGTTTTTCACAGTGCTCGACAGAGCTCTGGTGGTTCGTCGTTACCCTTTTGGCCGTAAGATCTTTCAGCACCTTGAAGATAGCCTTAGACGGGTTAGAACTCATCCTGAATTGTGCGGCATAGAAGGCGGCACGGGTTCTGCTCACTGCCCGGTGGTACAATTTCACCGTAGACAGGTACAAGATTTTCTTCCCGCTGTTGTAGGATTTGCGCCAGGCCCGCTCTGCACGCCTACAGGAGACCTTCAATACCCACCGCGAGTCATCATACCAAGGGCTGGACTTGCCCGCCCCCACTTTACAGCATACAATTGGAATAAGGGTATCTAAAGCCCTAGTGACCCAGTTACAGAACCTATCATAGACCTGATCAACTGACCCAGTGATGTCAAATGGGTCAGTTGATAAAAGATAAAAAAACTCATCCAGCTTTAACTTGTTCCATCGTCGTCTCGGGATGGAACACGTCACCGACTTAGGTTGTATAGCCGGTGTAGGGCAATGGATCTGTATCAAATAATGATCCGTCCATGCCAGTGGTGTATAGCTGGAGATACAGGTTTCCGAAAGGTTAGTGAAAAGCGGATCGAGGATGTGGCCCCCTGAATGGGTAGGCTGTGACACCAGCTGAGTCAGCTGGAGCGCCTCAAGATCTGCCAAAAAACTGGACACCGTCGTGCTAGCAAGATTATCGAAGTGCATGTTTAAGTCCCCAATAATGGAGAAATTAGAGCACCCTGCCGCCAGTGCACTAATGGCGTCTGGTAGCGCCGCTCTAAAAGCCACTTCGCTCCCTGGGGGCCGATAAATCAGTAGCCCCGACAAGGTAAAATTAGGCGTGATGGCTACTTTAAACATTGCACTTCGCAACCAGAAATTCTTTGAGCCTGCCAGATGCAAGTATAACATGACTTAACTGCAAGAGCTATCCCTCCGCCTTTGGAAGCTCGGTTAAGGGTAAATACCGAATATCCCGGCGGAAAGGCCAAGTTGACAACAGCCGTATCGGCGTCCTGCAGCCAAGTCTCGGTCAGGCAAAAAAGGTCTAGGGAATCATTGCCTAGCAGGTCAGAAATGTCTAGATGATGCTTGACAAGTGACCTGACATTTAAATTCCAAATGCTGATGGGAGGCTGAGGACTGACTGCCACAGCGATGTCATCCCTACCGCCCCTACGTAAGGGGGCGGAGAGTGTGAAACCTCCGCACCCACACGAAAAAGGACCGCATAAGGGATCAATCCGAGACGTGCCACAGACCCCCTGTGACTGATTGATGGCGAAAAGATCATCTCTAGAATAGCAGAGCATGATGATGGACAGCCAAGAGCAGAGTCAGAGCCCAGCCACGTCCAGCGCGTCCTGTCGCGGACGGGCGCAGACGGGCAGGACTCTGGCACGACTCCGGCCACGCGAGGACGCGCCCGCTGCACGTTACCACTGCGCTAGGCGGGGAGCATTAAGTAACTGTCCCTCCGTCGCTCCTGCGCACTAGAGCGCTCGCCGGAAGTAGTCCCTGACCACTCCACTCCCACACCACTCAAAGATGGCGGCCAATCCTAAAACGGACCCCACCCCAGAACCGGACCCGCACAAGCGGCGGTGCTTTAACTATAATAGTGCAGGTAAGGGGGCACACAAAAGGGGAGGATATCCCAGCTAAAATACACAAGAAATAACAGCAAGTTTTAAAATACGCTATCTAGTCAGCGATAAAAAGCGCCAAGCGCACAGCAGCGTAGCGCAATGCTACCTTGTCAGGGCGAGCTCCAGGGCGACTCGCCTTAAGTAACTGTCCCTCCGTCGCTCCTGCGCACTAGAGCGCTCGCCGGAAGTAGTCCCTGACCACTCCACTCCCACACCACTCAAAGATGGCGGCCAATCCTAAAACGGACCCCACCCCAGAACCGGACCCGCACAAGCGGCGGTGCTTTAACTATAATAGTGCAGGTAAGGGGGCACACAAAAGGGGAGGATATCCCAGCTAAAATACACAAGAAATAACAGCAAGTTTTAAAATACGCTATCTAGTCAGCGATAAAAAGCGCCAAGCGCACAGCAGCGTAGCGCAATGCTACCTTGTCAGGGCGAGCTCCAGGGCGATATATAGTCTCAACGGTTCCATTTTTTGGTAGTCACTGTTTAGACATGCATCATTTTATAAATGTGCAAAAATCATGCCATAAATATTAAATAAATAATAAATATGTGCAATACAATTTCATAACATTTTACAATATTTAAAAAACTCTAAAATTGATCACATTCTAGAATTTAAATATAGCAGCATAAATGCTTAAAAATCAGTCCACTGTTGTGCAATATTACGCATTGGTTCATGCTAAAACTCTTAAAGAAATAAAACCTTAGAGTTTAAAACAAATAACATATATATATATAAATATATCCTACTGGCAGTCGCCAGTAGGTAGTTATAGTTAGGACCTATTATCCATAGGAATTCCACAATATTCTATTTGGGATAACTTTGGCGCCCGTTGACACATCTTTGCAAAATTTTCAAAACTCGTGGCCCGCTCCGGTCCGCTCCTATCCTGAAAGTCTCGGGGTGATTAGTCAAGTGTGGGACAAGAAAAAAGGGATTCCCAAAACATGTTTTCCCCATGCAATTTTTCATAGGGACCTTTAGTCATAGCTACAGCCCGATCTGCTGAACGGAATTACACCAAATTTAGCAGAAAGGTAGACCTTGTTTCAGAGTCGTGCCTTTTGCTTAAATGGTGTAAATATGTTCAGTAGTTCCTGAGAAAATCAAAATCAAAATCACATATATATTTATGGCCGCGCTGGATCCGCGCATCCTGAGCGCACCCTCCCGATCACGAGCTGCATTCTAATTGGCTGTCAACTGTCTGTCAACACTCCATACCAGGAAGTGTTGGCAGGCATTTAGTGCCTTGGTAGAAGCGAGACTGAGGAAATCAGTGGAACTAGTGCATACAGCTTATAAAGTGGGAAGGGTAGAAATACCCTGACCCTCTAGACCTGCTTAGCGGGTCCCTGCTGTAATTATTTATTTCTTTTTAAATGGCGAAAAGCACGCAGGGTGCGCAGATCCTGTTGTAAAAAAAAATGAACAGTGGGCTTTAATAATTAGCCCCGGGGGGGCAAATCCCCGGGGAAAAAGTTTTAAATTTTATCGGGAAACCTGCTCTCTCTTTCAAAATGCAAACCTTTTTGCTTTTCCACATGGGGAGCTGCATGTTAGCAGCTCCCAGTGTGGAAAAGCAATGCCGGCTCTCGAAGGACGCAGGGAACCAGCTGGGACCATGGGGGCATTGGGTCTCCCCCCACGGTCCCCAACGTTATATATGAGCCCCGGGGGACAGGGTCCCCGGGGAGAATACAAATTAGTGATAGGTGCTATTTTGTTTTTTACGGTAAAATTAGGAGTAGCGCAGCCAGTTTGGCGCTCAGCGCATCCCCTGGTGTGCACGCTTTGGGTGCACAACTCCTAATGTGTTTGGTGCGAGACTCCAGCACGTTGGCTGCACTATTTCTCGCGTTGGGTGTGCGACTCCTAATGCATTGGGAGTGCACCTCCAAGCAAAAACCCCCAAAAATGTTTTAAGATATACATCAAGCTTATGTGTTTAGATCTTGGGTAGCTCTAAAAAGAGCTGTTGTGCTTATTGACAGATTTTGGTACCTACAAGTAAGTACAGATGCAGAGTCTAAAGTTCATGAGGAAGACTCTGTTACCCTCATCTGTGAAATGTGCACCATCTCTCCTATAGATGCCATCCATTTTGAAACGCAGATTGTTGTGGTAAATGGACTCCATTCTATAATCTTGGAAAAAAGCAGAAACAGATTTATTGACATGTTTTCTAGCTTTCTCAATGTGTGGACAGAATTGATTGGACCAGTACCATTACTGCCTTTGGCATATGGTAGAATAGGCAAAGGCAGTTTGGGGGGAAAAGTGACATAAATTTTCCAAAGGTGTCCTTCATAAGTATTTCCAGACCTACCCCAGTCAAAGTGCCTAGTTCTTTGCCACCACAGTGCACAATTATGAAGTCAGGGTTTGGAGATGCAAAAAGGATTTTACCAATGGCATCAATTGGTGCCATCTTAACCCTCTCTGTCCAATCCATTTAATGTCTACATTTGGCAAATCTAGGTCTTTGTCAATGCCTCGATTTTCTGCATACCTTTGGCTCCAGAAAATATAGCTGTGTCCCACAATCCACTCTCTAAGCATCTTGAAGGGAGGTCTGAATGCACTCAGATGGTCTCTCTAAATGAAATGGCAGTTTGAAAAGTAAGATTTTTCTAAAATGATGGATAAGATGCAGTTTTGAAAAAAGAAAAGAAATGATTGGTTGTTTGACAACATTCTAGACTCAAAACTATGGTGCATGTTTCTGTTTTTTAAAAGCATGATTCTTATTGCTTAACAAAAACTGTTTGAAAGGAACATTACATAGGATAAGCTGATATGTTGAAAAGTCAAGCACCCTTGCTGTTTTGATTAGCAACATTGTGTGCTGAACTTAAGACCTGTGTGCTCAGTTGAGTGTTCCATGAACTGTTTCTATGGTAACAGGCAGAAGGCAGATTGGGGGTAGGGTTCAAAGGTATGTCAATTGGAAACGGTTGAAATGTGTAACCAATAGAAATGTGTGTTTGCTTTTGAATTAATGTGGGAAGCAATGTGATTTGATATTTACATGTATAAGGGTGCAGAATGAGAGGGAAAGTTTGCCATTCTTTGGTTTTCCTGAAAGGAGTACAATAGATATATTCTGTATAAGAAAATCTGGTGTGTGACTGACATACTTCTTTTTTTTTCCTTTTTTGAAAACCTTTATTTACGTAAAAGTGTACACCGCTATTTAGCCGAACATCCCGGGGGCACGGCAGCACATTAAAGACATAGTATCACGGCACACATCGATCATATTTCCGGATAGGTGAGGTTTAATTTTACTTTTAAATCAGGATGACATCAAGAACGTAAAAAGCTCCAATATAACATAAAGAAATGTGGGTATCAGGTGCCTTGGATTGGACCAGTACCATTACTGCCTTTGGCATATGGTAGAATAGGCAAAGGCAGTTTGGGGGGAAAAGTGACATAAATTTTCCAAAGGTGTCCTTCATAAGTATTTCCAGACCTACCCCAGTCAAAGTGCCTAGTTCTTTGCCACCACAGTGCACAATTATGAGGTCAGGGTGTTGGAGATGCAAAAAGGATTTTACCAATGGCATCAATTGGTGCCATTTTAACCCTCTCTGTCCAATCCATTTAATGTCTACATTTGGCAAATCTAGGTCTTTGTCAATGCCTCGATTTTCTGCATACCTTTGGCTTTGGAAGATATAGTCATACAATGGGCGAGCCAAACAATAAGTCCTGCATAATGAAGACGATCACAAATAAGACATGGGCACCGCATCAGAGATTCAGGATATACATGCCTACAATTACTACGAGCACCAATTAGGCGCCCGCCCATTTACACCAATAATGCAGCAACAGCTAAGGCACAGATTACGACAAATCAATAAAAACTCAGGGAATAACCCAACAGACTGATCCCAAACCCAGAAAAAGAAGAAAGTGAAAGGAAAACCAAAAGAGCGAAGAAAAAAGGGCCATAGAAACAAAATAGGAAAAACAATAAAACCCCTCCCCCAACCCCCCACCCCGCACACCTGTAGATGGCTACGGCCTACCCCCCCTAGCAGCGTGCCTGTCGCCCAGTATCTAAACCCAAAATATAGAAGAGAGAAGAAATAGAAAAGAGAGGAGAAATATAAAGAGAAGAAAAACATTGAGGGGTCCCCAGTACAGGCCCCCGCCCCCCCCTCCTCCCACCGCCGCGCAGCATTTCAAATACCCCAGCGCTGCTACCAAAATGTCAAAGGCAACAATTTAAAACAGGATAGTAGTCACCACTCCAGCTCCACAAGTTACATAACTAAAACAAAAGCCCCCCCGAGCAGCAACCGAAAGAAACAGATCTCCATCATTCAACCCAGACCCACCCAGCCATAATATAGACAGATCTCAGTCCGTTTAGTGGAGGGTCAAACAATCAAAACACCAAAAGTAATGCAAGCAGGTAAGTCCGGAGGAAGGCAGGGAATCTTGCAGTACACCAGGACACGACACACTCGAAAGCCATCCACAGCCCACTCGGCGGTTCCAAATCAGGAGAACAGAGTCCGGTCCAAAAAGATTAGTCATTTCGCTGAGTCAGGAGTGCATGACGATAGCAGCCACCGGAGAAAGAACATGGTGTAAGACTCCGAGACAAGCACACCCGATGAAGTCTCCGATACTCCATGTACCCATGGAACCAGGTGTCAATGTGACGATCCGTCTTGGAACAAGCATGGAGACCCCCAAATACGAACTCCTGCTACTTAGCCACAATTAAAGTCGCAGCAACTCTCCACAGCAGTGTCCCCACCAATACCTGCAGAGGGGATCACACAAACAAAGTCTCCAAAGATTATACCGGCAACGGACTTTCCCTTCATTCCAGACGTACCAGGGTTTGAGCACAGTGGCTATCGAATCCAGATTATGTACCACCAGCACATCGGGGGGCATCCGATCCCCACTCTCCAATCTTCAGCATGTGCCACCATCGCCACGGACAGGCACGGCTCAGTGAAGGCGACCGCACAAACCGGGACCCCCAGCATAAGTGCCGCGGGGGTGCACACCAGAGCAACCATCCCGAGACTCAAAAAAAGGGGGCTGAGTACCAACGCCACCATGCTGCACACCGTGTGGGCGTTCAACTCCATTTCCCCGCAAAAGGTTACATACTCGCCCCCTGGATCTCAAAGGCGCCATCAAAACTGTTGTGGATCAACCGGCTCCGATCACCTGGAGTGCGGGATACAATCAGTTGCACGCGGGTCACACAAAGCCATGTTAGGGAGACAAAGAGCTGCGGCGTGCCGTCCTGTTCCACAAAGCAGCAATCGGAGGGGGGGGGGGGCACAACAGGCATAGATTGATGGCATAATGCGGAGATACACCAGGCTCGACAGAACGAGTGTTGGGTGTGTAGTCAGAGGTGGGTGGGCCTCCATAGCAGTTGACCGGCACCTTCCGGGTCTGTGTGGCCGCTGTTGTTCTATTCGCGGCCGGCAGCCGCATCACGCAGGGTCGCGGCTCCGGGACTCATGCAGGCCGCAATGCACGGGAGGGCATATCTTCGTCCTCAGGGCTCGGAGATCAGCCGGAGTCTCACACGGAGGGGCAGCGCACTCTCCGACGTTCGGGAGCCTAGCAGCAGCGCAGGAAGGATTGCGGGATCCGGCGGCAGGGGAAGAAGGTCGACGGAGCCGGGAGCCCGGGCGACCATCTTGGTCACCGGTCTGGCTCTGCCTCTACTGACATACTTCTTAATCTACAAAACAATTTGAAAGGTGAGTTATTAATTAATTTGGTTCAACGACAATCTAAAAAACCTTAAACAGGGATGCAAACAGGCCGAGAGAAGGTGGAGACGTGACTACTGGGACTCCTTTAGAGAGGAGTGGAAAAATAAGGTCCGTGTTTATAAGATCCTGGTTAAAAAATCTAAGGCAGAATATTATTCCTCCTTGATTTGTAATTCCACCAACAACTCTAGTAGCATTTTTAACATCCTTAATAGTGTCTCCAACCCTGAGTGTTCCAGGAACGCTATCGTCCCTTCCCAAGACCTGTGCGATAACCTTGCTGTTTTTTTCAAAGAAAAAATTGAACTCATCCTTAGGGACTTGGAAAATCCTTTGGATTTCGTCCCTCCTTCTGACCTGAGACCTGGGTCTGCTGTGGGCCAGATGGCGGGCCCAGCCTTGGCTATGAAAGAAATGCTTCTTGAGTTTCCACCACTTACGTACGAGGCCTTTTCTAAGCTAGCCAAAGGGATCTCCTCTGGTTCTCCTCTAGACCCTGTGCCGCCAAAAATTTGGAAGGAATTTGGGGATGAATTATTCCCCCCACTCCACCTAATATGTAACCAATCACTAGTGACTGGCACTGTTCCAGCTCAATGGAAGCGGGCGCTGGTATCGGCTCTGGTAAAGAAACCTTCCCTAGACCCTGATTGCTCTAAAAACTATAGGCCCATCTCCCTTTGCCTTTCCCTGCCAAGATTGTGGAGCGCTTAGTTAGTAATACTCTCTCCAACCATCTGGAACGTCATCATCTATTGGATGGGGCTCAATTCGGCTTCCCGCCTGCCCATGGAACAGAAACAGCTCTAATCACCGCTATGGACGAGCTTCAAAGGCGTGCAGACAGAAGGCAGGCAGTGTTCTTGATCCTGCTTGATATGTCTGCCGCCTTTGATACGGTGAATCACAAGATTCTGTTGAGGCGGCTGTTTGAGGCAGGTGTGAGAGGTACAGCGTTGCAGTGGCTCCAATCTTTCTTGCAGGACAGGCAGCAGGCAGTGTCCCTTCCACCTTTTCAGTCAGGTTTCTCCTCGATATCTCATGGGGTTCCTCAGGGCTCCGCAATCAGCCCTATCCTCTTCAATCTTTATCTTAGACCCCTGGTTTCGCTCATTCAAAGCTTTAACATCAGGATTGTCAACTATGCTGACGACACGCAGTTGATCCTCTCCTTGGAAGGTGAGGACTCCACTTCTTTGGAAGTCCTCCACAACTGTCTACGTGATACGTCTCGATGGTCAAAGGACAATTCCCTCCAGTTCAATGCAGGAAAAACGGAGGTGCTCTTTAGTGCCGGAACTAAAATTCCCCGACCTTTTCCAAAGAATATTTGGCCCCCGGAAACAGGGACCACAGTTTGTCCGGTGGAATCAGTCCGTAATCTTGGGGTCATGCTGGATCAAAGGCTCAGTTTGGTGACACATGTGCAAAAGACGTCTGCCTGCTGCTTTGCAATCCTTCGCTCTCTAAGAAAAGTCCTGCCTCTCCTACCATCTCAGGCCCGTGCCCAAGTGGTAAGATGTACCATCCTTAGCAGGTTGGACTATTGCAATGCCCTCCTGCTAGGATCCCCTGGGTTCCTTTTGGATAGGCTCCAAAGGGTCCAATCCGCAGCCGCTAAGCTGGCCTTGGGACTTCCGAGAAGATCTCATGGGCCGTCCGCGGTGGGTAAATTGCACTGGCTGCCGGTAAGACAGAGGATTCAATTCAAGGCCCTCTGCATAGTCTTTAGGGCTCTCCATGGAACTGGCCCGACCCCTTTACAATCGAAATTTGCCTGGTACACTCCCACCAGACAGCTTCGATCATCTGAGGCCAAGCTGGTTGTTGTACCCAGATTCATGAAAGTTAGATCCGGCGGCAGAACCTTTGAGGTGGCTGCTGCCAAACTCTGGAACACTCTCCCCATGGACATTAGGCACATCTTTGAACTCCTCCCATTATGAAAAAGGATTAAAACCTGGTTATTTCCCGTGGTTATCGCCTGAAAACTCACACTCCCCGTGACCTCTTCCGACTCCTTTGATCTATTTAGCGCCAGGATGCCTGCAATGGTGACAGCTGCGCTCTACAAATGCTTTAAATAAATAATAAATAATTTGCGAGGGGATGTATGTGGTGCATTTTGTTTTTAATAAGAGTAACATGTTTCTCCTGCTAAAATGCGTGTAGTAGTTTTTTGGTCTAGAATCTTATTGTGAGTGTGTTTGCATTTAGGAACCATTCTGAGATAAGCATTTGTGTATTTCATGTGTTTGTAGACAGATCACTGCTTAAAAACCTATGCTGTTCTCATGTTTTGGTAGAATTAGAAACCAGTCATTGCTATGTATTTTCAAAATGAGTCAGACTTCTAAACTAAAATGCAGTACCCCTTCCAGACTACTAAATGTGTTTTGGTAAAATCCAAGGGATAGTGTTTGCTGTCTAGAATCACACTGTGAGTCTGTGTGCATTTAGGAATCATTCTGAGAGAAGCAGTTTGGTATTTCATGTGTTTGCAGACACATAACTGCTTAAAAACCTATCCTGTTCTCACATTCTGGTAGAATTAGAAACTAGTCATTGCTTATGTATTTGCAAAATGAGTCAGGCTTCTACAGTAAAATGCAGTACCCCTTCCAGACTACTAAATGTGTTTTGGTAAAATCCAAGGGATAGTGTTTGTTGTCTAGAATCACACTGTGAGTCTGTGTGCATTTAGGAATCATTCTGAGAGAAGCATTCTACACTAATGTGCAGTAGTACATTTTGTGGAATGTGTGCAGTCACATTACCTCTTCTAGACTAGTAAATGCGTTTTGGTAAAATCCAAGGGATAGTGTTTGTTGTCTAGAATCACACTGTGAGTCTGTGTGCATTTAGGAACCATTGAGACAGAATCATTTCGGTAGTTCATGCGAGCCAGTCCTTAGGACATGGACTGCTTCAAACTCCTATGCACTATGCATTTAGTCGTCTAACCATCTTTTCACTTGTATTTCAGGCCTACAATTCCCCAGTCAGTATCCATACACTCCAGAAAACACCCTGTCACTGCTCTTGCAATCCCATAGTTTCCCTTTCACACCATGTACTAATTCATTCATTGAAGTAAAACTGAACCAATTATAAAATAACCCAGTGTCTCCTTGTATTACTCTAATCATTCAGTCAGTATCCATGTACTCATGCAGTGAGGTAGGCCTTAGGACATGGATGACCTTAAAGTCCTATGCACTAAGCATGTGCTCTAACCACCTTTGCATTTCTGTTTCAGGCCTACAATTCCCCAGTCAGTATCCATACACTGCTGTAAACACCCTGTTACTGCCCTTGTGCTCCTGTAGTGACCCTTTCAGCAGCATGTACTAATCCATTCACTAAAGTAAAACTGAACCAATTATAAATTCACCCAATGTCTCTCCTTGTAGTACTGTAATATTTGAATCAGTATGTAAGTACTCATGCAGTGATGCAGGGCCTTACCACTTGGGCTTGTACAAACTCCTATGCACAATGCATGTACTCCTCTAACCACTTACACACTTGTGTTTCAGGCGTACAATACCCCAGTCAGTTTACATACACTATTTCAAATACCCTGTTAGTGACCTTGCACTCCTCTAGTGACCCTTTGTGCACCATGTATTAATCTTTTCACTGCAGTAAAACTCAATCAATCATAAATTCACCCAGTGTCTCTCCTTATACTACTCTAATCATTCAGCCAGTATCCATGTACTCATGCAGAGAGCCAGGCCTTAGCACATGGACTGCTTTAAAGTCCTATGCACTAAGCATGTAGTGTTCTAACCACCTTTACACTTATCTTTCAGGCTTACAATTCCCCAGTCAGTATCCGTACACTCCAGCAAACACCCTGTCACTACTCTTGCAATCCCATAGTAACCCTTTGAGCACCATGTACTAATCATTCCCACTGGTACAAACCCTTGTCCATTACACACGCAGACGTGTAATCACCTATACAATTATCTTTACAGCTTGAATTACAATTTCAATTAGTGATTACAAAAGAACGTGGTTTAATGGTTTTTATATAGACTGTGTTTTCATAGTAATATATAAATTTATTAAAATATGTTTGTTTATGTTTATTTTTTACAGATATTGATTATCATCATTAAATTAAAGTTATCGTGCCTGAAAAATCAAGAAAAATATAAATGTAAAATTGATACTTGTATAGCGCACTACTCACCCGCAAGCGTCTCAAGGCGCTTGTACGAATACCGCTGTGGAACCCATCCTGGCTTTCTCCTGGGCACCCTCAAGGTGGAGGCCAGGCATCCTTAGCGTTGTGGGGGCCATTGTGGAGATTAAGCAAGCTATTGCCCAGAGTTGCAGAGTGGGACTCCATGATTGGAATAGGCACCGAGCCGAGAATTATCAGGTCCGTGGAATTTTTGAGCCCAAGACCCGGCGAGGCGGGGAATTGAACCCTGGTCCCGGGCTAGACCTCTGCATCAGGGTCTGCCACTCTAACCATTGAGCAACAATTATCTGAAGAAAACTCAACAAACAGTTTTGGATGACTAACATCATGTGGCTAAAATCTTCCGATAAGACAACCAAGGAATTCATTAAAAAACGTTCAAAGCCTACAATTAGTGTGCAGAATGTGCAAAGTAATGACAATGAGTTGACTAGAAAAAAGGAAATCCATAACAGGAAAATAAAAAAATAAAATTTACATGCAAAAGATTCGAAGTATGGTTAAAGAAGGCAAAATCAGTACAAAGAAATATGTACACAATCTTTTTACAATAGAGTGGTTCTTAATTTGTTGAAAGAAGAAGAGCGCAATTTTATAAAGAGAACAAGCATATTGAAGCTATTGTTGAAAAGGCTTTTGAAGTAAAAAGGAATCTATTTATTTTAGTTTTAAACAGAATTCGATCACTGGATAAACCAATCCATTTAATGAAGGTTAAAAGTAAGAGTAAAAGAGTAGTTAACAGAACTAATGTTTGTGATTTTTTTTGGTTGAATGGAAACACAGTTCAAGTTCTGAGCCTTTCTTTAATGAAGAGAGTTATTTTCAGACCAATGATTTGTTGCATGCAATTGATACCAGTGGTCGAGCTTATGATGTTAGAAATGGTTGTCCAATTAGAAAGAGAAAATGGTTCCCAGAAATGCAGAAGAAGTGACAGCTGATAAAGTTCTAGGAAGACGTCCTAAAGCCCCAGTGTACACTTGGGATTGCAATAGTATGTGTAGTATACGACAAGAATCTATTGAAAAATTACGCGATTTCTTACGAGCATATAGTAAAAAATCTGTAAAACAAAAGATTAAGATATTGCAAGGACTAGACCCTTGCAGAATGATAAAAAATACTGGTTTGCAAGGTCATTCTCCGGCTTGTCTTTCTAGGAAAGTATGTCAAACTATTTTTCATCATTTCAGGATGTTAGCAGTACATCATACTCAAATGCGGAAGTTAGTCGAAAGATTGTATTATGCAAAAAGTCCAGCACTAATGTTAAATGAGTTGAACAGTGCTCTTTTGCGTGGATCAGTATCAGATGTGAGGGAAGTTTTGTAGTGTAGTTTCTATATTCCCAATAGGCTCTGCGCATTGGAATAATATATCCTAGACGTATGACTGAGGTCGACTAGGTCTCTATCGAATATATTAAACTTAATAGTGAGTGCCAGCTAGCTCAGAGGTCACCAGAAACTTTCCCGAATTCACAAGAAGGGATTAGTTTCTGACAACTGCATAAACTTGAAAACTTTGTTTCCCAATAATAAGAAATGTATCTCTAGAGTCGCAGAAACAATAGATAAGAATTTCACTCAGTCAATTGTGCATGCTTCGTTTCTACAGAGTTGCAGAGAAATAGAGAGACATGCGTTGTCAATAAACAGTTTTTTTTTTAACAGTCTTCTTTCTCGTGCAAAAGAAGTGAACTGCTACAATCGTAATGCAGACTGCAGATTATAATGCGTACAGCGAGAACAATATTATAAAATAATACTGTAAGAGCATTGTATGGTTTCTAAGCCATATAAAAATACATACATAAATAACAATCACTAAAAATACTCAACTGGCAAGAAGTAAGTATTGTGTAGCCTAGGTTTAGTTATCTTTGTCAAGAATCTATCTAAGATTTTTCTTAGGTTCTAATCAGCTCCATTCCTTAGTTTAGAATGAAGGAGGTCTTGTATCTCTGTCTCGGGACTCGATTTCCCAACATCCCACGAGGGGAGCTTGAAAACACTGGAGCTGGATTCTCAGCAAGAGAAAGGACAGCTTCTCGATCAGTGCATAAACTGGAGGGTCGGCTTCCTTCGGCACTTGCTGTAGCGAGCTGCGTCGGGCAAGTAGATAGTCGAACTGCTCCGAACCACCGTGTCTTGCTAGAGCAAGTGAAGTCATATTTATACCTTGAAGGTGTCTAGTTTGACGTAAAGTCGAGCATGATAACGTCAAGAAAGAACCCCTAGGGAATAGTAGTTCTTTGTAAAGTACATGATTTCTTGGACAAATCAATACTCAAGCAAGGGGAAAGTCCCTTAATGCTTAAGCCGATTTTCCTAGAAATCGTTGTGACGTTTTATACAGGTGGAAGTAGCCATGCCTGCTTTTGGTCTGCATGAGCTATGTTTAAATAAGGGAATGATTTCTATGCCTATATTAGGGCAAATGTGAATTGTACCTATATAAGGACATGAATCGGGAAACTTCACTCTGAGCCTAAAACGCCACACAACACCCCCTCCACTTTATCATGTACGACATTACTAAGCTCTAAACACATAAACAGATATCTAAAGCATGATGTATCAAAACCCCATCCAAAATACAAAAAATGCATTTGAAATGGTATGTACACGAAAAGAGCATTTGTGCTGTATGCATTTTAAAAGCAATGTTTCATTCAAAGCATATAGTATGACATTGGAGTTGCTATCCGAATGAATCATTAAAACCGAAGAAAAGGTCGAGACCATTCCATGGCAGAGAATATAAACTGTTTGGGCGTTCACAAGGTCAAATATTGTCTCTTGGAAGTATTCACAGAATTCTTGTTCTCTATGATTAGTTCTACTTTAAGCAGATTACTTTGTGCCAAAAAAAATAAAGATTCAATTTTGGAAAAAAGTCAAATCAAAGAAAAATAGAGTTTGAAAGTTAGAAGTTTGTTTTGGAAAGTGAAAGGCGAATTCACAGTCTTGCAGAACACTGTGTGTTAACTTCAAAAGTCAGTGTCATTGGTAGGAGAAAACCTCAAATCTTCTAAGCTATTAAAGAATTTGTCTACGACTGTAGGTGAAAGCTGGACTACCTCATTAAGCAGATCAACCGTACATAGGTGCGAAGCATAGCCGTCAGTGTCAGTCGCATTAGCAAAGTTCGAAGTGGATGGTACCTGTGTGCCTGTTGCTCTACGTATCTCACCGTCTGCATTGCGTCTGTGAGATCTCAAAGAATGCCGTCATCAGGATTGGTAGCTGCTGGGGACAACACAGTGCATGAGCCGTTACTGGTCCAAGCAAAGTATCAACTTCCGTTGGCAGGACTGATGGAAGTGTCAGACAGATGTCTAGCACGCATTCTTTTACACATAGCAGGCATCATAGAACAGGTAAGATGTAATCTTTCCAGATTGATCCAAATGATAGGAACCACGTGGTACTCAAATCTCTTACACGAGCCAAGCCCAGTATTTGTATCATGCGCTCATGACACTTCATTGCCAGGAGGGTATTCTCCAAGGTGATCTCGGTGTCGATGTTGACTTGACTTTCCATATCAGAGCAGAAGGAACAAAAATAGTATCCCTGCTACGAGTCCCAAAATGAGAGGCAGGCTGCCAAACACTGAGTGCACGAAGTTTGGAAAAATGCCTAGGACTACTTCAAAGGGTGCTAACAGTCCCGAAAAAACTGTCTTATATACATGTACAATACCACTGGTATCAGACATGTTTAAGATACGACCTAACATTTCTGAGAAATGTATAGGGCAGTTTGTGGATAAAAGGGCATGTATCTCTACAGAAGTCTTTGCAACTTGCAGATCATACATCTCTTTGGACGGGGTCAGTGGCACAGTTTTTTTTAAAAGAATGGCTTTCATTCTGCTTAAAGTATCAATTCGTATAGAAGAGATGTTCAGTGAAGGCCATAACAGTGACTCCCCGTCTGTCTTGGTTTTAGGAAACAATACTTGCATACAGCAAGTGACCCTGGCTGACAGGCTTACGAGATAGGGTATTCCTGGCAACATGCCACAGCTGCTGTGATCATTCAATATAATATAACTTCCATTAGAAAGCTGCCTAAAAATTGGATCTATCACTGCAGCTGGAGAACCTTGCAGGTGGCAGGATAAGTTGTTTGAGGAACCATCGCAGGCCCAGTGTAAGTTAATACACTGACATAAGAGTGTACCGCTTAGCGTGTTTTCACAATTTGTACCACTAAGAAACACTTCTTTTCCCCCACTCCAACAACTGTGTGTATAAGGTAAATCCCAGGATGTCTTGATGTATTCTTTACCCAACTTTTCATATACACCTGCTGGTTTATGTTTTAAGCAATACGGAAAATGGAAAATTGTGACAGGCAGAGTGATTGTTCCGTGTATTATCCATTCTGTCGCTGGGTTCTCAGAAACAGTTAACGGTAATCTTTCCAGTTTTTCAATGCTCAGCACCGTATAATCTGCTCCTCTTTGTGCCAAAGTGATTTGTTTATCTGTAAGGTTAAATTCAGAAAACAGCGACGTAGTGTTATTTAGACGCCATGGCACATAGCCAGAACAAAGGTTTGGTAACATCCAGCCTAAAAGCATTATAGAACGAAATTGTGACTGACCATGTTGCAACATGACCAAGTCCTGTTCCATTATGTCTATGGCAGAGGATACTATGCTGTCCAAAGAATATATTCTGGATGACAGAGTCGTTAACCCATTGTCAACTACAGAGAGAGATTTCTCTAAATGAATACGATCAATTTCTCGTATTCGTTCTGCAGCCTCTGCTTGCGTTGCTTTCCAAGCTTCATTATAAATGGCATAAATGCCAGCGTATATAAAACGTTTATGATGCGGTTCCATAAGTCCTTGTAAGAAGTCCCTTAAATCAACGCCATCTTTAAGTAAAGATAAGTGCTGTTTTACCTCTTTTAGTGTAGATTTGTGTAGCCACTCAAGGCACAGTTTTCTTACACTGTATGATGTTACTAACCCTGGATGTTGTCTCTGGACATATCTTGGATCTGGCCTAGTGCGTATGAACCCTTGTGTATTATTCAGGAATCTATCTTGACAGTTGTTTGTGTCCGTTCTGTTGTTAAGTAAAATAGTTTTTATGTCGACCACCCCATCTGAAGTGTTCTTACTATCAAGTGTAGGTGTAGGGATGGATGGTTTGTTTAAAGCTTTTATCTTAGCTAAGCCAAGACAAGATGTCTGTTGAACAGTGTCATTCAGAAACATTATTTGTTCAGGGATGATGCAGGCTCTAAATAAAGCTTCTAGTCCCTGTACCTGCCAGTCCTTTGTGCCCCAGACAGTTTTCGTCTCAATGTTGTCTTTCCAAAAGTCAAAACTTAAAGTAGACAATTGAGCATAAAAGGCCGCAGAATAAATTTGCTTTGTATTTGTCAGCATACTTTTCAGTCCTGTATTATTTGTATGTTTAAAATAAAATGATTCTGGATTTGAAATATTAAAACCTGAAAAGTATGGAAATTTGTCATAAAATGTTTTTGAGCTACCCTTTGGTGGCGTTGGACAATGTTCCCATTGATTATAAGTATAAACATTTCTAGGATTTGCAGATTTGTGCAAAAAATGATGACCATAGTGATTATAACAGTACATTTGTTCATAATCTGATGAACCTTCTAAGTATTCATGATTTGTAAATTTTGCAGACATTTCTAAGTCTGACATCATATTATTAACAGTCTCAAAGTCCCAATCATCAGAAAAGGTACTAGATGAAACAAAGGGGCATATTATCAAGGGATTTATCTCCGCTTTTTTGGCTTTAAAAGAAAGCAGAGATAAAATGATCTCCCTATCAGCAACAGGGTGCTAACACGTAAATTCGCATGTTAGCACCCTTTTTCTCTACGCTTCCCCTTGCATCTCTAATGAGATGCAAAGGGGGCGTTCCAGAGAAAAATAATAGGAGAAATGTTGTTGAGCAACATTTCTCCTATTATCAAGGATTTTGCTAACCCTGTTAGTGATAAACAAAAGCAGCGCTAACCGCGGTTAGCGCTGCTTTTTTTACACCTGGTATTTTCCTGACTTAGCCATGATATCCTATGGAAGGTGGATATCATGGCTAAGTTTGTGAGCCCCTATCATCAAGCTAACTCCAAATTTCGAGAGATTATCATTGGTTTTCCAGCAATAATCTCTCATTTGGCCGTTAGTGCGAGGATTTTTATCACTTCTGAGATAAACATTGCTAATAGCAAGTTATCTCTGCGATAATTTCCGGCGATGCTTAGCGTTAAAAAATTCGTTGCTAAGCCTCGTTAGCGATAAATATCGCTAATCGTTGGTATTATGCCCCAAAAGTCACTCAAGGAAACCTTGAATTGGTGTACAATTTTCAACAGCTCCGCCGGACCAAGAATGTCATATTCAGTTCTGTCCCAAGCTATCCCACCAGGTATAGGAACAGCTGTGATGTTCACTGATGACAAGTCTCTTTGTTCACGATGAGATAATTTGTGCTTGAGAAGTAAGTTGATGTTCTTACTTGCTGTGTCCTTTTTACTATATCTCCCATTTATCAGCATTCCCAAAGGTAATACAAGAGTCAACAAAAGTAGAAGAAAAAGTACACCCAACACTATCCAAAGTTCAACCCATGGTGAAACCAGATAAGTCTTTTCCAGTTGATGAAAAAGTTCTGTAGCTTGTTCTTTAAAAGTTCTTTTTGCTGGTGTCGTCTCAGGTTCACTGGGATCCTCGGAAAACGTATCAAAGTTAATGAAATAGCCAGAGGCAGTTCTGTCAATTATAGATATTGCATCAGGATTATTTGAAATCGCTGGAGCTACTTGATCACTTGTCATATTAGTATAGTCAGATGCTATATCATTGTAGACAGGCGTTTCTTGACGAACTGTTATTTGGGTCTCAAGAGGTACAAGTTCCATGGCTTTGTTGTGTAGTCCTTCTTTTCGCACTGCAGATTCTTCAAAGGTGATGAATCTCTCAGTTTGAACCTCTTGTATAGAAGCCAGATTTGGTCGTCTGCTACATCTTTGGAGTCCGCTTGGCCTACTACTTATGATCAGCCACATGATGTGGTTTTACCAGGTCGATGGATATGAACCTGTTCTCCTTTCTTCCAGCAAGGGGAAGCAGTAATACTGTTCTTGATCCGTGGATTGCTAGAACAGGTGCTGGTTGTCTGTAAGAAGGCCCAAATTCCTTCTTGTCCTCGATCTTTTCCCTGACTAGATCCCCAATCTATGGAATCCATGCAGGCCTTGCTGGGACGGGTGGTTCCCCTTCAATGGTCGTTGGCTTCTACAATGTGTTGCTTTGACTTTTCCTTGTTTCATTTAAGTCCTGCAAAACAGCCAAACGGTCTTTGATATCAAAAGGTTTTTGTTCCACCACTGAAGTGTAACAATCAAGGTCCTGGACTATCATTCTAGTTCCAAAAATGATTTCATATGGAGTGATTCCTCCTAGAGAACTTCTTGACAGATTGTTAAGACTACGTTGGACACTTATTAGATGTTTGACCCACCCGTCACCCGAGCCTAATACCCTAGCTGTTATAGATTGCTTTATGTCCCGTTTTTTTCTTTCCTCAACCGAATTTCCCTCAGGATGGAATGAACTAGAATACCGCAATGCAACACCCAGATTGGCCATGACCTCCTGGTAAGCCTTTGACCTAAACGCAGGACCCTGGTCAGAATGTAGCGTGCCGATTGAGTATGTCTCGATAAAGACTCGCAAATCTTTTATAACAGTTTGAGCGTCAGCCGAACGCTGAGGCCACATCCAAATGAATCTTGAGCATGAATCCACTGCGACCATGATATATTTGTAGTTACCATCCCTCTGTAAGGGACCACAGTGGTCCTGTAAACGCACTCGAATGGTTTATCGGAAATTAAAAGGGGCGTCTGCGCAGGACGTTTCACTGTAGAGACTTTCATCTTTTGGCAGATTTCACCTTCCAAAACATAGTTTCTGGTTTGTTTCCTCATGCGTGGCCACCAGTATCTCTGTTTTAATAATGACACTGTGGAAGAAACACCTGCATGTGCAGAGGCGAGCCCTTAATGTGCTGCTAAAATTAGTCCTAATCTATGTTCCATGTTTGGAATTACCCTATCCCCCACTCCAGGGATTCAAGCAAAAGGAACATTATTCGCATCAGTTATGTATGAGTATTTGCGTGGAAAGCCTTTTGGAAGTGTTTTACCACTGTCTTTTGTTGAAGCATTTACAGCTTGCATTATTTCGCCACCTATTTTTGTTTTTGAATGAGTGATTGTAGCTACGGAAGCCGTTTGCACAGCTGCCTTTGGAGCCTCATCAGCCAATGAATTCCCTGCAACGTGAACGCCATCACGTTAATGACTCAGTGTATGGATCACGTGAGTTTTTTGTAGTTCTTTTTATAACTGAACTACCTGTTCCCAAAGCAACATATGCTTGATTGTGCCACCTTTTGCAACTTTGAAACCGTTTTGAATCCAGTTCTGCAAGTATTCATTGTAAGATTGAACGCAGTAATAAGAATCGCACACTATGAGTGTGGGGAATTCGCGATCGGTATTTTCAAGTGCCATCCTGAATGCTTGTAGTTCAGCTCGCTGAGCTGTACAATCTCCGAAATATTGCGTTTTTGTGACCATAGGTCGGAATTTGCCATCTCGCCAGCGACCTTTAACGATCGCGCACGCAGCACTATAAGCTTGTTTACCCCCAATTGCTGGCTGTGCTGATCCGTCTGTATAAATTATACTTTTGTACTGTTCTAGACGCAGAATCTCAGTGGGCAGAGGACATTCTTGTTTGTATTGTAGAAATTCTTGTGTTTTCAAGTATGAGTCAAAAATGTATTTAACTTCTGTTGAGAATTAACCCGTTGTATCCATCTCGGATGTAAAGCCTTTGCATTCGGAATGCTCCCTTTTATTACTGCCTCTAAGGCAGGTATAGGAGTAATGACCATAATGTGTTTTCCCTGTGCAAGGGCTCTCTCTTTTGCTACTGCAGTTTGAACCGCTGTCAGAATTTTTTCTGTAGAGGTGAATTTCATTTCAGCTTGTGTGTACAAGTGTGATTTATAAGCTAAGGGAACTTTTTCTCCTTCATTAAAGGTTAAGTACGTGAAGCCGCATCTTCCAGGAAGGATTCGGATTACAAGGTTGCTACGTTTACGCGGGTTTGCAAATGTGATGTTGCTAACATGTCTGTTTGCATTGAACGCAAAATTTCTGTGTGTTTTTGAGTCCAATTAGTTGTTTTGAAATCAGGTTTGATTAATTCTTAGAGAGGTTTAACACCTTTCTGCGTAATTTAGAATGTATGTTCTTCCACAATTTAGGAAACCTAGAATCAACTGTAAGTATTTCAGCATTTTTGGAGGTTGGAGCAGCGCACATTTCTCTAGAAAGTTTGCTGCAGGCTTATGCCTTCACTTGATAACTTGTATCCTAGAAAAAGGATGTTGAGGTGGGTAATTCTTGATTTCTTAAAGCTGAATTTGTACCCTTCAGAGGCAAATCCAAGTATAATGGTATTCACTCTGTTCAAGTGCCTATCCAATTCATTGTCCATTAGATAGATGTCATCGACATATGATAATGCCTCATCATCATAGGTTTGTAGTAACTCTGTTACTCTTGCTGATAGTAACCCTGTACTATTCTTGAATCCCTGGGGGAGACGACAGAATTGATGCTCTGTCCCCATAATTGAGAAAGAGGTCAAGTACCTACTTTTGGGTACAATATTTTGACAGAAGAAACCGTTAGAAATATCTAATGTGGTTTTTATATTTTTTACACACAATGTTATTCATTAGTGCTGCACTGTGTGCATTTTATCCTGCAAAGGTTTTGCAACAAGAGTTTAAATGTCTGTAATCCAAAACTAGACGATATGTATTGTCTGGTTTGGAGACAGGAAACAAAGGATTGTTCATTTGATGAGGTGCATATGTCAATCACCCCTTGGTATTCAAGTTGATATAAGATCTCCCTGACCTGTTTCTAAGCTTCTTGCTTAACTGGGTACTGCCTTTGTGCAGTTGGTTGAGTTTTTAATTGTATTTTATGGTGAAGGGAATCCTCATCCCATCCTACATGATTTTTGTATAATGCTGGAGTCTGGGCTACAGCCCATTTTCTGGCATAGGTATATTTTAAATGAATTGGAATATGATTGGAGAAGTCTTTGCCATGTGAGCACTCCCTGACAAACTCAAGTGGCCAGTCTTTTTCAGCTATGAGAATGTCATAACCCTTAGAGAGCTTCTCCCAAAAGAGTGCTCTTACTTTTCTAGTTATATTCGCCTCCATCCGGAGTGTTACTTCATTTAACTTATGGGGTACACTAACCCTGGTATCTGCAGTTTCAACTTGGATGTATTCTTTCAAGTCCACTGTCTCCAGATGATCCTTCAAGATCTTGCGAGCTACGGTTACTTCAGCTGCGCTGTCCAGCATTGTCTGAGCCCATTCCCCGTTCTTGAGTTGTGTCCTCAAGATCCTCGGCATGTCTGATTTTTAGACCTGCTACATTCTTTTTGGTGAATTGAGTTTTCTTATGTTTTAGAACGCGATGATCGTCTTTGGACTTCACACGTTCTTCTTTCTGTTCTGACCGTCCTCTTCTTTCCGATTTCTGTGAGGAAGTCGCAAAGGTACGATAGGAACATGTATCAGTATAGTGATATCTATCAGGTTTTCTCAAATTATCCCTATTCCTAAGGTTATACCTCCTTTCAGAGGGCTACTTTTGAGGAGACCTACCTCGGGATTGAGAACGCTTCTCTTTAGAACTTTGTTTAGTGTTCTCCCACTTCTTTTTAGGAACTGTGAGAGTGTTTTTAATAAAGACCTTTTCAGGACTTTCAGTTAGTTGGAGTTTAACTGGTTTCCCACCCAAACTATCTCTACCTAGTTCTTAATAGGATTTTTCAATTATTCTGGCCAGTTCATATGGTTGCTCAGTTACATCAAATTCTCTTAGTTTGTGGCAGATCACCACGGATGCTGCCTCACCTTTAATGTTAGCTAATATTATTGTTGAGACCTGTTTAAAATCATTCAGTAGTTTCATACCTAGATTTAAAGCAGGCTCTGCCCCGTATTCATTTTGAATCTGTTTCAGAACATCTGGTATTACCGCCATAGACGGAACACCATGTGTTTTTGTGTAGATTCCAGCAAAGACTGTATGCCAATGTCACAGTTCTCCAGGTGTGGTGCGATCCCCATTGTTAAACAGATTGTTAGAATCCTGTGTTTCTCATGAGGGGTAGTATCAGGAAATACTGCCTTGATTTCAGTAATTTTTTGAGCTATCCAGAATAGAATTTGTTCCGTTTTGCGGGCAATTTACCAATGACTGATTGTATAGTCTGTGGTGTAATTTTATTTGTGTTCCCCTGGTAAGGGGTGTGTTGTGGAATCCTTATAGGAGGTTCCGACTGTTAGAGTCCGCATGACATATTGAACCAATTTTCTATGGATTTTCATTAGTTGTTTTAGTTGAACTAATACTTCTGCATCTGACATTTCTTCAATGGTAGGATGTGGTGTATAGCTGGCTAATACTGGCCATGTTGCTCCTGGTTTACCTAGTGGACCGAGCCTGGTAATGTGATTTTGATGTTGTAGTGCGCCTTTAAACCAGAGCGCATGCTCTTGGTAAGTTAGTGGAATTTCAACATCCGCGAAAGGAGTGTATTCCATTGGATGTTCCTCTTCTTTGTAGAAGTGAAACACATCTGTTACTGGATTCGCTTCAGGGAAGATAATCCAAGAATAGAATACCTCTGTCTGCCGATATTCATGTGCCTCTATTACAAAAATTACCCTACCACCTCTTGATGATAGGCCATTTGTTATAAGTTTTGTAGTGATGGTTTTCCTTAAATTTTCCGGGATGATTATAGCATCTGGGTCGTCTTCATTAAAGCCTGTAACGTCTGGTAATGCTGAAGCTGCTGCAGCTCCACCGGTTACGTTGTTGTCGCCGTTAACCAACATTGTTTAATGAAGGTTGTAGAGCAAGTTTCAAGGAAACAAAGATAAGGCGCACAATATTTTGGAACACTGTATCCTTCAACGTTGAACAAAACCAAAAACTAATACATAGGATTTTCTTCCTACTCAGTTATGGCGGATATTTTATCCTTTTACCCACTCCAGACGTCTATTGGAGTATTTTACGGGAAAAAGGGGTCTCTGAGAAAAGCACGACTAAGTTACTTTAGTATCTAGCGTTAAATTAGTGCCTTACCAAACGGTGGCCGCCATGTAGTGTAGTTCCTATATTCCCAATAGGCTCTGCGCTTTGGAATATTATATCCAATAGTCTAGACGTAGGACTAAGTCGACTAAGTCTCTATCGATTATATTAAACTTAATAATGAGTGCCAGATAGCTCAGAGGTCACTAGAAACTTTCTCGAATTCACAAGACGGGTTTAGTTTCTGACAACACCATAAACATGACAACTTTGTTCCCCAAGAATAAGAAATGTATCTCTAGAGTCGCAGAAACAATAGATAAGAATTTCACTTAGTCAATCGTGCATGCTTCGTTTCGACAGAATTGCAGAGGAATAGAGAGACGGGCGTTTTCAATAAAAAAGAGTTTATTGAACAGTCTTCTTTCTCATGCAAAAGAAGTGAACTGCTACAATCATAATGCAGACTGAAAAGTATAATGCGTACAGCGAGAACAATATTTTAAATTAATACTGTAAGAGCATTGTATGGTTTCTAAGCCATATAAAAATACATACATAAATAACAATGACTAAAAATACTCAACTCGTGCTTCTAAAATACGCCTACCCCGGTGTACCCAACCTAAGTCTAGTACGAGGGAAGAAGTAAGTATTGTGTAGCCTAGGTTTTGTTTTCTTTGCCAAGAATCTATCCAAGATTTCTCTTATGTTTTAGTCAGCTCCATACCTTAGCTTAGAATGAAGGAGGTCTGGTATCTCTGTCTCGGGACTCGATTTCCCAACAGCCCACGAGGGGAGCTTGGAAACACTGGAGCTGGATTCTCAGTGAGAGAAAGGACAGCTTCTCGATCAGTGCGTCAGATGGATGGTCGGCTTCCTTCGGCACTTGCAGTAGCGAGCTGCATCGGGCAAGTAGATAGTCGAACTGCTCAGAACCACTGTGTCTTGCTAAAGCAAGTGAAGGCATAATTATACCTTGAAGGTGTCTAGTTTGACCTAAAGTCGGGCATGGTAACGTCAGGAAAGAACCCCTAAGGAATAGTAGTTCTTTGTAAAGTACATGATTTCTTGGACACATCAATATTCAAGCAAGGGGAAGGTCCCTCACTGCTTAAGCCGATTTTCCTAGAAATCGTTGTGACATTTTGTACGGGTAGAAGTAGCCATGCCTGTATTTGGTCTGCATGGGTTATGTCTAAATAAGGGAATGATTTATATGCCTATATTAAGGCAAATGTGAATTGTACCTATATAAGGGCATGAATCGGGAAAATTCACTCGGAGCCTAAAACGCCACACAACAGTTTGTGATGAAATTAAGTTTTGCTACTTTGGTCCTGAACACGAGAGTGCAGAAACTGATACATTAATAGAAGAAAATGTTGAAGATAATGTTGAACATAGTAGTACAAAAAATTTGAATGATCAAATTGCAAAGTTTAAGTCGATTTCAGGTGAAAGGCCAAATTATACTTGTATTTGTTGCCGGCGAACTCACTGGAAAAATCAGACTAGGACTGATGATCTGTATTTAAAAAGTGAAAGAGAAGCTAATGATAAGTGGAAGGAATTTGCAACGTATTTGTTGGTAGAGAATTGTTTTGATTTGGGTTCTGACCAGCGTATTTGCAAATATTGTTATAACAAATTAGATGAAAATAAAATGCCTGCTAGAGCTGTTCATAATAATCTAGAGTTGGTTGCTATTCCTCCAGAACTGATATATTTAAATACCTATGAGTCTATTCTCATTCAATGTGTTCATCCGTTTCAGGCTATTGTTCATATGGAGCCTAAAACAGGTAAATTGTCTCCTACAGATTTACAGAGAGGATTGAAAGGAAGAGTTGTATATTTACCTGTAGATTTAAAGAAACATATTGAAACTATTGGTGTAGAGAAAGTAGAAAATTAACCACAATTTATTCTAGTTAATAGCGTTCCTACTAAGAGTAAGAAAACCTGGCAGGAGTTAGTGGATGTTAGGAAAGTGCAAAAGGCAACATTGTATCTGATAAAAAACAATGAGCACTATAGAAATGTGTATGTGGGAGAAGAAGAAATAGTTTTAGTAGATACTGAAATGTCAAGTGGACAAATTGAAAAAGTGGATATGTCCAGAACTGAAGTAATCTATGAATATTACAGTATACATCCACTTCATTCAAAACAAGTGATGGGGAATACTATTGAGGGAACCTTGACCTTGCTGGTAGGTCGCTTCCCCACCACACAGCTCCGCGTCTGTGTCCGGACCCTGCCCCTGCTGCCGCTGCTGTAGAAGTTGAGGCCCTCCTCTACCCGCAGGCTACCACCTGCGCCTCATCCCTGGTGGCCAGTGGTAGGCCTTAGGTTTGTATCACTGTCGCTGTCTGTCTGTCTTCCCTGTACTGCCCATACTGTCTTCTGGTATCTGTGACCGCTGTTGCCTGTATACCCCCAGTGCCTGCATTCTTATCTGTGCCCGTTCTCTTGCCTTCTGTTCCCTGAATGTGCTCATTTTCTTGCCTTCTGCTCTCCTGATTGTACTCATTTTTCTTGCCTTCTGTTCCCCCTGATTGTGCTCCTTTTCTTGCCTTCTGCTCCCCTGATTGCACTCGTTTTTCTTGACTTCTGCTCCCCTGATTGTGCTTGTTTTCTTGCCTTCTGCTGTCCTGATTGCACTCGTTTTTCTTGCCTTATGCTCCCCTGATTGCACACGTTTTTCTTGCCTTTGCTCCCCTGATTGTACCCGTTTTCCGTGCCTTCTGCTCCCCTGATTGCACTAGTTTTTCTTGCGTTCTGCTCCCATGACTTTCTTGCCTCTACTCCCCTTTGTGCCTCTATGCCACTCGTTTCCCCCCGTTTTTTGTGACCTTTCTGCCCTTTCTTGGGACCTTTGTGCATCTGTGCCACTCCCCCCATTTTTTGTGACCTTTTTTGCCCCTTCTTGTGACCTTTCTGCCTCTGTGCCACTCTGTTCCCCCATTTTTTGTGACCTTTCTGCCCTTTCTTGTGACATTTCTGCCTCTGTGCCACTTGTTTCCCCCCGTTTTCTGTGACCTTTTCTGCCGTTTCTTGTGACCTTTCTGCCTCTGTGCCACTCGTTCCCCCCCATTTTTTGTGACCTTTCTGCCCTTTCTTGTTACATTTCTGCCTCTGTGCCACTCGTTTCCCCCGTTTTTTTACCTTGTCTGCCCTTTCTTGTGACCTTTGTGCCTCTGTGCCACTCATTTCCCCCAGTTTTTTTTAGACCTTTCTGTGCTTTTTTGTGACCTTTGACCCTGGCAGGTCGCCCCCAAGCTGCTGCTAGTCACCTGACTGCCTTGTTCCTGCCTCCTTGTTTCCTGGGTTTTTCCCTCCCCTCTGCCCTGTGCACCTGTTCCCCCGCCCCCCTGCCGCTCCCGATCGGACCCTTTGCCACCGCTGCATCCCTGCGCCCCCTCCCCCCACATACCCATTTGCCTCCCCGCTCCCGCCTCCCAGCTGCTTCTCCCTCCCAAGCCACCTCATATGCAGGCCGAGAAGCAGCCACGCAGCGGGCGCGCCGCTGGTGCGCCGTGCCCATCCGCGCCTGGACCACGCCCAGCGGCAGAACCTCTGGACTCCGCGAATGCCACGACATCAGAATACACTACGACGCCAGCACCCTGCACGCACTCAATGCCGGCTGAAACCACACCTGCTTCCACTCGCAGTCGAGCTCTGGGATCTGCTCGACACCTCCGCCCCAGACGTGGCCTTCCAGACCGAGACCTGGTGGAACGACTCCTCGGCGCCCGACATCGCCATAGCCATCTCGGACTGCTACAAGATCACCCACAGGAATTGCTCCAATGGAATCAGAGGAGGAATAGCCATCGTCCACAAGTCTACACTCAAGGTCGCCACCCACCCAGACAATACCCTCAACACCGCCGAACACCGGCAATTCTGGATCCACACCGACCCCAACACCACCCTCAGAGGAACACTCATCTACAGACCCCCCGGACCCCGGGCTCAGTTCAGCGACTCCATCACCGACCTCGCCAGCACCCAAGCACTCGCCTCCACGGACTACATCCTCCTCGGGGACCTGAACTTCCACCTCGAGAACAACAATGACGCCAACTCTGCCACCCTGATCGCCAACCTCGCCAACCTGGACCTCAGACAACTGTCACTGCACCCACCAACGCCGCCGGCCACACGCTGGATCCCGTCTTCTCCACAGGCTCCCACGTCGCCTTCGACCACACCACCGAATTAGCCAAGAGATCCTCCTTCAAAGATCACTTGGATAACAATGCACACAACAGCAAAGAGCTCTTCAGCATTGTAAAGGAACTCTCCAACCCCAGCGGCAATGCCAACGACATCCCGCCCTCACGAGAACTGTGTGACTCACTAGCCATCTTCTTCCACCACAAGATCGCTGACATCCACGACAGCTTCAACACCACGCCCGCCCGACTACACCAGACTCCACCTCCCCTGTGAACACCACCAGCGCCAACCGCCTGCCCTCCTGGTCCAACGTCAATGACGACGAGACACTCAAGGTCATGAACTCCATTCACTCAGGATCCCCGTCTGACCCGTGCCCACATCACGTATTCAACAAAGCAGACGCAGCCATCGCACCCCAACTACAGAAGGTCATCAACATCTCCTTTGAAACAGCGACATTCCCGGAATGCTGGAAGCACACCGAAATCAACGCCCTCCTCAAGAAGCCCAAAGCGGACCCCAAGGACCTCAGGAACTTCCGGCCCATATCCCTGCTCCCGTTCCTGGCAAAGGTCATCGAGAAAATCGTCAACATGCAACTGGCCCGCCACCTCGAATACGTCCCAGTCCGTATTCAGATGAAACCACAGCACCAAGACAGCCCTCATCGCTGCCACAGACGACATCAGGCACCAACTAGACAAGAGTGAAACATCAGCCCTCATCCTCCTGGACCTGTCAGCCGCCTTCGACACGGTCTGCCATCGCACTCTATGGACACGCCTCCTAGAAGCCGGAATCCAAGAGAAGTCTCCTGACTGGACCACCTCCTTCCTCTCTGGCAGAACCCAGAGCGCCCACCTCCCACCCTTCCGATCCGAAGCCACCGACATCATCTGTGGCGTCCCCCAAGGCTCATCCCTCAGCCCAACGCTGTTCAACGTCTACATGGCCCCCCTCGCACAAGTGGCCTGGCATCTCGACCTCAACATCATCTCCTACGCTGACGACACCCAGCTCATCCTCTCCCTCACCAAGGACCCTCACACCACCAAAACCAACCTCCACGAGGGAATGAAGGCCGTCGCCAAATGGATGAGGAGCAGCCGTCTGAAGCTGAACACGGACAAGATGGAGATCCTCATCTTCGGACCCACCCACTCAGCCTGGGACGACTCCTGGTGGCCAACCACACTGGGAACAGCACCAACACCCACCGACCATGCACGCAATGTAGGATTCATCCTCGACTCCTCCCTCTCCATGTCTAAGCAGGTCAACGCCGTCTCCACCTCCTGCTACAACACCATCTGCATGCTCCGCAGGATCTACAAGTGGATCTCGACTGAAACAAAAAGAACGGTGACACAGGCCCCCGTCAGCAGCAGACTGGACTACGGCAACGCACTATATGCAGAAATCCCAGCCAAACACCTACAACGACTACAACGCATCCAAAACTGATTGTCAACGTCCCCCGCCGCAACCACATCACCCCCACCTGAGAGACCTACACTGGCTCCCCATTGACAAGAGGATCACCTTCAAGCGCCTCACCCACGCACACAAAGCACTCCACAACGCCGGACCAGTCTACCTGAACAGCAGACTCAGCTTCCACACCCTCACCCGCCAGCTCCGCTCTGCCAGCCTCGCCCTCGCCGCTGTCCCTCGCATCCAACGAACAACCTCCGGCAGCAGATCCTGCTCCTACCTCGCCGCCTAAACCTGGAACACCCTCCCTACCCACATACGACAGACCCAAGACATACTCACCTTCAGAAGACTCCTCAAGACCTGGCTCTTCAAGCAGTAGCAGCACCCCATCCCCTCAGCGCCTTGGGACCCTCACGGGTAAGTAGCTCGCTTTAGAAGTACTCAGATTGATTGAGTTATTCCAAATGAAAAAAGCGAAGGGAAGTCCCATGAGTGTATGGAAAGAAAGCTTGGAAGCTCGTTGTTTTCTGCAGTTGTTCCCAACAGGAAAAGGAGGACGATATGATGAATGACCTGTGCAGATTCCTGCATCTGAATATCTGACAACTAGATTGTATGCAGAAGATCCAAGGTTTCGACAATGTATCCCATATATATTTCATATTTTGTTTGAGAGTGACTTGTCTGGAATTTCATATGCAGTCAATCACATATTGAAAACAGGAGTAGATCTGCAAAATGTTTCTGCAAAGGAATTTATGGCTAAAGTACATCAGAGAGATGATCATTTAGAATCTCAGCTGATTAATCTGATGGCATGTCAGCAGGGCACTAATAAGTATTGGTACCGTCGTCATGGAGACCTTAAATTATGCTAAGGTACTTAGGAACTCCTACATGCTTCTTTACCTTAAGCTGTGCTGAATACGCTTGGGATGATTTACTTGAATTTCTTCGAGAGGCAAATTCGAATATAAATTATATTGAATACAAGACACCTGGAGATTTGTGCTCTTTGGATCCAGTTAATGTAAGCAGGTATTTCAAACATAGATTTGAAGCTATGATGTATTTTATCTGCAATAAAAAAAATCCTCCTCTTGGAGAAGTTGTGGATTTATTTTGGAGAAAGGAGTATCAAGCAAGAGGTGCTCCTCATATACTTATGCTGATATGGATCAAGGATACCCCTTAATTCGGAATAGATTCAGATGATACTGTTTTGTCTTTTATTAAACAATATGCCCCATGTGCTATACCCAAAAGATTAGAAGTAAACAACTTAAGACAACAAGTCTTACGATTCCAAAGCCATCGCTGTGGAAAATACTGTTGACGATAGTACAAGTCTAAGAAAAAGTTTTGTACCAAATGTCGTTTTGGATTTCCACGTCCTGTAATATCCAAAGGGAGAGTGAACACTTTTATGTCAGCTATGCAACATACCATCACAAGAAAGTCTCTAAAAAATACCTACAATTTGAGAAGAAGGGAAGGATCAAAATACATAAATGATTACAATCCAGTTATTCTGTCCATGTGGAATGCTAACATGAATATTCAATACGTAGCGGACAATTGCATTGCTGTTGCTCGATATGTAACATCCTACATTACAAAATCAGAAAAGACGGAATTGAAAAATGTGGGAAGAGATTTCTCACGAGAAGAGTCTTAGTAAGAAATTATTAAGTTTCAGTTTGAAGATGTTATTCCATCGAGAAATCGGAGCATATGAATGCTCAGATCGGTTATCATCTTCAAGTCTCTATGAATTGCTGCAAAACTACACTTTTAACCGGAATACTACAGAGAACATCAATGATAGAAAAAATGGAGTTATTGGTTCCAAAGGATGTTTGGTGAAACAAACAAAAGGAAATTTGATTAATCACAGGAAGCTGAGTTGCGACACTCCTGATTAAAGGGAATTTTACTATTTAGCACTATTACCACTCTTCAAACCGTCACGTTCAGAATTGGAATTAATTGGAGTTTTTCAGAGCTATGAAGATTCCTTCAATGCTTGTAAAGATAGCATACAATGTACAGTTTTTGCAAATTATCTCAAAATGTTGAATGATGAAATTGATCAAGAAGCTACTATTGCAGCTGAGATTACTAAAGACAGTTCTGAAGACAGTCAAAATTCTGCTCCGCTGAGTCAAGATCTACTAGGAAAACCAATTTTTGAAAATGAAGCAGCAATCGCCATGAATGAGGTGGAAACAGCAATGCATCAAGCTCAAGAAAATACTATGGATTTTGCAAACGTGGAAGAACAACTAAATGTTGAACAGACGGAAATATATCAGCAAGTGAGACAACAGATTGACCATGGATTACTTCATGAAAAGAAAGAATGCACATGCACATCATTTCAACCTATCCAAATGTATGTGAGTGGACAAGTTGGAACAGGAAAAAGTTTCTTAATTAAAGTAATCACCAGTTATCTACAGAAAACAACTGAGTCACATTTGTCTTATGTTGTAACTGCTCCAACTGGGTTGGCAGCACACAACATTAAAGGAATTACATTGCGTTGTTTACTTATGCTACCAGTGAAGCTTGAAAACAAATTGGATTATCACAAGCTATCTGGAGAAGCTTGTTGTGAAGTTTCAAGAGTCCTGAAGAAAATTAGTCTTCTGATTATTGATGAGGTAAGCATGGTCTCAAACTTAATGCTTGCTTTTGTGTATTTAAGAATGCAGCAAATTCTTAAAACAGAGTACGACGTGTTATTTGGAGGAAAACGCGTCATGGTTTTTGGATATCTACTGCAACTTACTCCCGTAAAAGAACAACCAGTATTTAAAACATCTGCGCAAGAAGATACTAGAAAGTCTCTGGGTAGTGTTGGAAACATTAACATTTGGTCAGATTTTGAATACAAAAAACTCAATAAAAATATGCAACAGGCAAATGATGTTGATTATGGAACTATTCTTCAAGATATATGTATTGTAGTACTGACAGAACATGGGAAACAAGCTTTGCAGAGTCGGTTAGTTTCCAATTTGTTTCCAAATGAAAATATAGTTACTGAGAAAATATTTATGAAAATTGCAGAAAACAAATCTGTAATTTGCTTAATGCCAACACTGCGTGAGTGTTCTATATTCAACGAACAACTTTGAAGCTGGAAAATGAAGAAATTATAAAAATGGAAGCCATTGATATAATAGAGCATAAAGGAATCACTATTATTTTGACAGAAAAGTTGAAAACAAACTTGGATTCTTTAGAAAAATCGACATCTAACACGGCTGGTTTAGAAAAGAAACTATATGCATGTATAAACTGTTGGGTAATTTTAAGGCGTAATTTGGATGTAGAAAAAGGTTTAGTTAATGATGCAATGGGCAAAGTTGTGGATTTTGTTAATTATCCGAATAAAGATGGTATTGAATGTTTAAAAATTACATTTGATCCGATTGAAGAAGTGAAACAAATTGGTTGTTGTTCAGTTCGTTTTTTGCTTGTTAAAGATTTATATGTCTGTAGAAAACAGTTTCCAGTTTCTCTGGCATATGCAGTGACTATTCATAAATCTCATGGTTTAAGTGTAGACAGTGCTTTGGTGAAGATTGGAAGTACCGTGTTTAAGGAGGGTGTGGCATATGTTGCTTTGTCCCTAGTCAGAACTTTATCTGGTTTGTTTTTGATTGATTTTGATGACACAAAGGTTACTGCTGATGCAAACTGTGTAAAAGAGTATAATAGGTTAAGAAGAGTATGCTCTCAATTTAGGTCAATATCCTATATTTGAAAAGTGTGTGATAGGTCAAAAAAGAAGGTATGAGAATATCTGTAGTGAAGGTATAGAGAAGGGAAAAAAACAAGATAATGTTGTGATTGCAAGCAAAAAGAAAAAGGACACTGTTGAAGAGATTGTTGGTTACCAGTTTGAAAATAATTCAGGTGTCAACTGCAATGCTAATGTAGTGGTCAATGTTGTTTTTTTCTTGAAGGTTTGCAACAGCAAATAATGGAGAATCGGGATAAAAGATGTTGTTCCTTGTTGCATTGTGTTTATGAAAAATTGAGAACTGATAAAAGTAAAATACAAAACGTTTGTGATATTCATAATCTTTTGGATGGATGTTCTGGTTCTACACAATTTACGCAGAATATCCAACAAGATAATCAGGAATTTCTAATGTATATGCTTACCATATTGGAAAATGAATGCATTGAAATTGAAATTGTTTTTGGCCTTTATTATAAATGTGAACATTATTGTGAAAATGGTATGTTTACATGTAGCACTAACATAGACACTAAAAGATTTATATATGACATTACCAGACTGTAAATCAGTGTCTTTCAATAAACTAGTTAAAATAGCAAATCAAAACATCGAGTGTAGCCAATGCAAATCAGAAATGTTATCAACATTATTTATACAAAGATACGGACAATATATAATTTTAATGATGCAACATTGTACAGCTGATGGAAGAAAATTGGACACTTTAATATAACATTTTGTAGCAAGTCAACTATCAATATCAGGAAGGACTTTAGTAGCAGTAGCAATAATTTTCCATGATGGTCCTTCCACAACATCTGGACATTACACTGCCTATTTAAAATGTGGTTAAGGCTGGGCATATTGTAATGATGCTCAGTTGGTTTTTAAACAATGTTTGCCAAGTGAATTACCAAATTCCTATCTAATATTTTTAAAGCCAAAGTTTTAGGAACATAATTGAGCCTCTGAGGAATGTATTAATATGATGTAATACGATTACTATTGGACAATTTTAATAAAAAAGGATTTCAATAGTACCATTTTGCCTCAAGGAAAGGTGTATCTTTGAATTATGGACTTTTTCTTGCACTGTGTCTCAGTGTATATTTTTAAGCAACAACATTTACAGTGTTTATAAATTTAACTTAGAAAATTTTCTTAGGAGTAAGCATTTTATATATGTGTGATTTGTATTATATAGTATGTTACTGAGGATGTAGTCTTGTTTTTTTTAAACAATCTTATTGATTGTTTTTTTGTGCCCGCTGTTATGTGATGAGTACAATTGAAATCACTGTTTCTAGTGAAATTCAATATATTCTGAGAACAGCAAAAAAGGCAAAGAAAATAATTTGTAAAGTGTTAAAATCATGCTGTGTTGTAAAATATATTATTATATATTATAACTGTATTTTTTCTTCTCTTTCACAGATCCTAATTCTAAAATATGAAATTTTCAGCAATTGAGATTAAAAAAAACAACTGAGGAAAATGTGTAGTGTTTTTTATTTCTATTGCTGTGAAGGTACGTTTAACTTAGTATTAAAATGCACAATAGCCTGTGTTTGTACACAGGTGAAGAAAGGGGAGGTCAGCGGAGTAGATATCTGTGTAAAGATGCTTTGTGGGCGTTTTAAGTTACAGGATAAAGTTAAAATGAATACTGAGTGTCACTGGGGGCCAACTAACCCACCAGATATGTGCAGAAAGTGCCAGAGAGTTGCACTACATAGAGGTATAAAATAGGACGCGGCTTCAGAGCACCTCTCTGCAACGTGCCTGTATGGTATTTAATAGAGAGACATGGTGGGCTAGTAGGGCCGAAGGACTTTGAGGATTAAAAGAGACAAAATTCCTTAACTTAAAACACGTCACAGAGTGTGTTTGCACATGTCACATCAGGCCCCATCCCATCTCTTCACTAATCTATAAACGTGTCCTATCAGTTTGCCAAAACGTAAGTACTTATAAATGTATCTTGTTTTCTGTTTGCAGTACTTAAATTACTGTACTTATTACTCGTATAGTTAAGGATTGGCCTAAACATTAATCCTAGTACAAATTAATTAATTCATATACTATGCAAATATATCTGTAAGAAGCTACAAAGTATTAATACAGTCTTGAAAACACCCAGTTTATACCTATTTAGTTTTGGAATCTCACTGTCATAGGATATTGTGTAACCTGAAAAAAAAGATTTGATTGGTTCATAATATTTCCTATTGTACCTATTGAAGAACCACAATCATTTCAATCATTCTTCTTTGAGCATCTTTGCAGACATAAGTCTGTGCTTACCTCCTATCACTCTCATGCAATTTTTCAAACAATTTACTAGCAATATGCTGTTATTGTAACAGTCTGCCAATACCTAAACACTTATGGGGCGAATTTACAAGCATTCTGTACCAACAATATGTCACTTTTTATAACATAGTTATAGTGCAAGACACTCTTTCATATTTACAAAGAGAAGAAAAGGCAGTCTGTGTACCTTTTCTTCTCCATGTAAATAAGACCTCATCATTCATACCACTTTGCGTTGAAAGTGCGTTCTATAGGTGTTGCTGTGCGTGTTTGCACAGAACACTCATAGAACAAGGCATATCTCCAGATTTATCAGAAATTATAAATCTGGACATGTGTGTGAATGCTGCAGCATCCTCCAATTGGTATAGCAAGGCACAACAAGGAGAATTATTTTCATTTATCGTTATTTTTTTCTCTTTGAATGTATGCTAAAACGCACAGCATACATTGAAGGAGAAAAATGCCTTCACTGATTGTTTTTGTGCAGAAGGTGTGTCTTTTTGCACAAAAACAAACTACACACAACACAGATATCCTTGCACCATGGTGCAAGGGTGCCTGTGTTACCAAATGGCTGCAGTTTAGGCAGCAGTGCAGAGGGAAGCATAGACTTGCAACATATTTATGTACATATGCTGAATCCCTATGCTTCAGAAGTACCACAGCACGCTGTACGTAAAGAGCTTACAGTGTCATGCTGCAGCACTTCCTTATAGTTCTGCACTTATACATTCACCATACACCACAAATGCATTGTTTCAGTCAATTATCCATTACACATACATTCATCTAAACTTTCACAAACTAGAATACAAATTTAGCTTTTTTTAACCAGTGTAGTTAGTTCTGAAAAGATTTTTGTTTTCTTTTTGTAGTTTTATAAAAAAAAATTATTTGATTTTTTGAACAATTTTTTTTAAAGGAACAAAAATTCAACAGGACAAACAAAACCATGAACTTTAGTTTGGGGGAAAAAACACTAGCAACAATGATTATCGATTGCCCTGCAAACCAAATCGACAGATTGCTCACCATAGCAGAGCATTCGATTAGACTTCACACAGTGTATATTGGCATTTGCAAGCTGGGAACGTACATCCAGTTGAGGCAGGGTTGGAAGAAGATGCCCCAGAAGTGCCGGTGTTGGATTTTCCTGCAGTTCTCTGCTCTCTTCACGTGCTAGATTCACTGGATGAAGCGTTTTTAATTGCTTAAGCATGCTTGCGGTCCCGCATGAATATTTCTTTCTTGGGTCTCCAGCGACGACACAACTTGACAAATTGTGCATGTTACTTTCATTGTGTTTGCTTTTTTCTGTCCTTCTGGAAAGCTAGAAAATTTCCAGACAATAGAAGTGTACTTTGGAGGGCGTGGAGGTTCTTCTAAAAATCCTTCTGAATTGGAATGTTCTGACTCACACAATTCCTGCTGTTGTGAAGCCATTTTCAATCCACTAAAAGGAAAACAGGAGTCCAAGCAGGAACAAATCAGGTTCTTCTCAGCAGAGGTGTTCTCTCAAGAAAAGTCAAAGAAGAGTGATTGAAATGGGTAGGGTCTTTCAATAGTTAGAATAGGAAGTGTTATGAACCAATGAATTCTCTTTTTTCTGGTCACATGGGATCCGCGTAGGGTGCACACACGCAGCACGCACACAGCGCACCTTCGCGAAAATGCATTTAAAAGTAATATAAGTTTAATAAAATTAAAAGAATATAATTTTTTTGATTAGCTCAGATAATTTCTTGGCTTAATATTTATATTAAATACATATCTATATCTTTTTAGAGATTAAAAGATTTTGCGGGAGTTATGCACCAACCTTGTCCAACGCGTATATTAGGTCACACGGAAACGCGCGAGCGTCGCGTAAAGCAATCGTGTGGGAAAATAGGCACTCATTGCATACCCTACGTGGATCCTACATAACAATCCTAAAATGGCGACTAGGTTCCGCGCAGTAATCGAGGAAGGTGCGCTTTGGGTGCGCGACTCCCCCAAAAATTTAAAAAAAGAAAAAAGAAAATATTATAAATACATTTTAAGAAATGTAAAATAAAAATTTATAATATAGAATTTCAATATTTTGTTAAACATTTTTTTCAGTTTATGTTAAAAATATATAATGTCATTTTTTTTAAAAAAAATCTAAAAATAAATAGTTAAAAAAAATTTGTAAATCAGTATCAAAAAAATTAACATACTATTATTACATTTAAACATTGTCATTGAAAAAACCTTTGAAATTCACTGAAAAAACCATAGGTTTCAGGCCTGTTATACTTAGGAATTAGCATTTAAAAAACCTTAAAAATCCACTGAAAAAAACATAGATTTTAGGGGTGTTATAGTTAGCTGGACATTTCACTCGCACAAAGCCATTGAAATTCCTCCGTCAACTCGCGCGCCTGCAATCCACTGCTGATGATGTCACATATTACATCATTCATGACATGGTCAGTGACATCACTGATGACATTTCAAAAGACATCACTGATGAAATCATCCACGTGAAAATCTGAAACACCTAATCACACAGTACTATAACCTTTAATCATTCAGTATAAAATATAGAGTACCATGTTTAACCATTGACACACCAATACAAGTTTCTAAAAACCCACTCAGTCATTTGTAGATCTACACACACATCTAAACACTTACCTATACATTTCCTCATACGTGATGAGAAAGATCAATAGCAGACTATTAAATATACTTATACACCTATATCGACATTAGAAACCAGCACACATCCTATTCACTTATGCAGCCATCCTACTCACTTATGGAAACAATTGATCATACTTACATGTACTCAGATACACACTTATACAAACACCACATTATTCATTCATATAGATAATAAGTCATACTTAGTATGTTATAAAAACACTATTATAAGTATATAGTTTTCCATATAGTTACTCAAACTATCACTGAGGATGATGTATACTTATTTATTTGTTTATTATTTATTTAATCTTTATTTCGATACGAAGTATCATAAAAGTTACAATACAAGACAGGTATTTCAAAATGTCTTATTTATATACAACAATTGTCACATACATTGCCTTTTATATTTCTACTTTGTTGGACATATATCATTGAGAAATATATTTATTCATCAACACAACATAAGCAGATTCACTTACCCAAATAACTGTTTTCACATACAGTCTTAACCTCATATATCTACTTAATTAACTATTTACACATCTTTGGACAGTTACACTCCTTCCATCCAACTACACACACATTCACTCTCTGATACAAATACTCACTTAACTAATTAAAAACGAATATAGAGTTTCATATAGCTAGTAACCAACGTATTCAGTAGTTTACACAACAAGACACAGAGTGAAACAAATATTCACAAAGTTAAATCGCTATCCCATATATTTAGTGAGACACTTTAAATTAGTCACTTACACAGTCATTCACAGTAGTATTAAATCCTCCATCCAGACACTTCTACATCCGCTCAGTTTTCAATGCAGATTCCTATATATATAATACTTATTTAAATAACAAACCAAACCACATTCACTGGATGATGTCATCAGTGATGTCATTTGAGATGTCATCAGTGATGTCACTGATCATGTCATGAATGATGTAATATGTGACATCATCAGCAGTGGATTGCGGGCACGCGAGTTATAGTTAGTACAACTAACTATAACAGAGGAATTTCAGTGGTTTTGTACGAGTGAAATGTCCAGCTAACTATAACACCCCTAAAAACCAATTGTTTTTTCAGTAAATATGTATATATATTGCGCTCTGTGGGGTGTCCAAAGAGTGAGAAGCACTCGAGTCACAGACTGCTTTTCCCCAGTAAAAGCCTTTATTGGTGAGAGAGTACAAACCAGTAATTTAGCAAGCAGCGGACCGCCGCCTGACGCGTTTCGAGATTCACTCTTTATCAAAGGCAGCTGCGGTCGGAAAAGGGCATGACGGGCTGCAAAGTCCTTATCTGTTCGATCATGGGTCCTGATTGGGCCGCTCTGAATGAGCCTTCACGTTGCATGCTGGAATATGTAGTCCCACTTATGTCCTCAATGCTAAGTATGGGTGAAAGTTGCAAATTCGCGGTCCGCGAATTCGTGCAAAATTGCAAAAAAAAGTCTGCAAGTTCCAGAATTTTCCCGCGAACTCGTGGATTTTTGTGCCATTTGCACAAATATGTGACCACGTGTGCCTGTAACTTTGCCAATGCGCCAAAAGGCGCCGAGGTCCCTTGAGTGAGCTGGCCATTATAGTGGGGATGGGCGGGAAGACGTTTCATACCGCAGTGTGTGGTGGATGGGGCCAAACGGGTGGGGCTTCTATGCGAATTCACATGCATCTTGTTTATAAAGGGTCAGAGACCGAGCAGAGCAGCAGATGAGGAGAAAGCAGCCTTCTGGTCACAGGAGCTACACGGGGATGGCGCTCGGGAAACTCATGGATGCAAAAATAAGTTTGGCACAGGACCCCAGAATCCTTCAGATGTCCAAGATAGCTCTGCTGCGCGTGTTGGTACAAAGCCATTCTGATCATGCTCAGTGGGTTCAGGCGCATGCAGCTGCTGCTGCTGCACAATGTCCCATCTCATACTAAACTGCCCCGTACAGGCATATGCTGGTGCTGGGAAGTAGTGTGTAGTGGCATGCGGGTGCTCCACGCCTGGTACATGCGCATACCGGTGCCAGGGGGGAAACGTGTTTATTGGTGCTGTGTAGCAAGTTATGACTTTACATTTTGACTGCACCAGATGGTGGTACAACCTACACGGATCAGGAGCATCCAGGCACTAGACTTCATGGTGCAAGAGCATAATGGTGCTGTGCAGTACGGGTATATATCTACTGGGGGCAGGGGGACACTTGGCAAAATGTGTGCTCACACCCAGAGGGCTCCCAGGCAATTGAGCACAAATGATTTTCACACTGGGAGGGCTCCGGGGCAGTTCAGCAGCACAGGGGCACACACCCACTGGGCCCCGGGGCAGTTCAGTAGCGCGTGGGCTCACAACCCCTGGGCAGCTCAGCAGCACAGGGGCTCAAACCCACAGGGCTCCCGGGCAGTTTAGCTGCGCCACCCTCTGGTTCATCACTGCCACCCTCTGGTTCATCACTGCCACCCTCTGGTTCACCACTGCCACCTTCTGGTTCATCACCGCCACGCTCTGGTTCCCCACTGTCACCCTCTGGTTCATCACGGTCACCCTCTGGTTCATCACTGCCACCCTCTGGTTCATCACAGCACCATCTGGTTCACCACTGCCACCCTCTGGTTCATCACTGTCACCATCTAGTTCATCACTGCCACCCTCTGGCTCATCACAGTACCCTCTGGTTCACCACTGCCACCCTCTGGTTCATCACTGCCACCCTCTGGTTCATCACTGTCACCCTCTGGTTCATCACTGCCACCCTCTGGTTCACCACTGCCACCCTCTGGTTCATCACTGCCACCCTCTGGTTCATCACTGTCACCCTCTGGTTCATCACTGCCACCCTCTGGTTCACCACTGCCACCCTCTGGTTCATCAATGCCACTCTCTGGTTCACCACTGCCACCGTCTGGTTCATCACTGTCACCCTCTGGTTCATTACTGCCACCCTCTGGTTCACCACTGCCACCTTCTGGTTCATCACTGTCACCCTCTGGTTCATCACTTCCGCCCTCTGGTTCATAACAGCACCCTCTGGTTCACCACTGCCACCCTCTGGTTCATTACTGCCACCCTCTGGTTCATCACTGCCACCCTCTGGTTCATTACTGCCACCACCTGCTTTGTCACTGCCACCCTCTGGATCATCACTGCCACCCTCTGGTTCATCACTGCCACCCTCTGGTTTGCCACTGCCACCCTCTGGATCATCACTGTCACCCTCTGGATCATCACTGTCACCCTCTGGTTCATTACTGCCACCCTCTGGTTCATCACAGCACCCTCTGGTTCACCAGTGCCACCCTCTGGTTCATCACTTCCAACCTCTGGTTCATCACTGCCACCCTCTGGTTCACAACTGCCACCCTCTGGTTGATCAATGCCACCCTCTGGTTCATCACAGCTCCCTCTGGTTCACCACTGCCACCCTCTGGTTCATCACTACCACCCTCTGGTTCATCACAGCACCCTCTGGTTCACCACTGCCACCCTCTGGTACACCACTGCCACCCTCTGGTTCATCACTGCCACTCTCTAGTTCATCACTGCCACCCTCTGGTTCACCACTGCCACCCTCTGGATCATTACTGTCACTCTCTGGTTCATCACTGCCACCCTCTGGTTCACCACTGCCACCCTCTGGTTCATCACTGCCACCCTCCGGTTCACCACTGCCACCCTCTGGTTCACCACTGACACCCTCTGGTTCACCCCTGCCACCATCTGGTTCATCACAGCACCATCTGGTACACCACTGTCACGCTATGGTTCACCACTGTCACCCTCTGGTTCATCACTGCCACCCTCTGGTTCATCACTGCCACCCTCTGGTTCACCACTGCCACCCTCTGGGTCACCCCTGCCACCCTCTGGTTCATCACTGCCAGCCACCCTCTGGTTCATCACTGCCACCCTCTGGTTCATCACTGCCACCATCTGGTTCACCACTGCCACCCTCTGGTTCACCACTGCCACCATCTGGTTCACCACTACCACCCTCTGGTTCATCATTGCCACCCTCTGGTTCACCACTGCCACCCTCTTGTTCATCGCTGCCACCCTCTGGTTCACAACTGCCACCCTCTGGTTCATCACTGTCACCCTCTGGTTCACCACTGCCACCCTCTGGTTCATCACTGCCACCCTCTGGTTCACCACTGCCACCCTCTGGTTCACCACTGACACCCTCTAGTTCACCACTGCCACCCTCTGGTTCATCACTGCCACCTTCTGGATCACCACTGCCACCCTCTGGTTCATCACTGTCAAACTCTGGTTCAACACTGCCACCCTCTGGTTCATCACTGCCACCCTCTGGTTCATCATAGCACCCTCTGGTTCACCACTACCACCCTCTGGTTCACCACTGCCACCCACTTGTTCAAACACAGCACCCTCTGGTTCACAACTGCACCTTCTGGTTCATCACAGCACCCTCTAGTTCACCACTGTAGATTATGGGGAGAAAGCACACCTGCCCAGCCTCAACCGGGGGCTGGTTAATGTGTTACTGAATTTGAGCTTCAAGTCCGGCACCTGCTTCCTTATCTGTAAGTGCTTCCTGTTGTGGTTTGATTTTTGTGACAGCCTGGAGCATTGTGCCATACTTGTAACTATTCTCTGACCCTGCTTCGAGGGTCAGAGCAGGTTCAGAGAATAGTTGCAAGTAGGCAACAACTCTGGAGGCGCCGCTCAGGAAGCACTTACAGGGTTACAGCAGGTGCCCAAGTTGAAGTTAATTTCTTTGTAACCATTTTGTAAATGGTTACAAAGAAATTAGCTTCAACTTGTGCACCTGCTGTATTCCTGTAAGTTCTTCATGTACTTCAGTTTTTGAAAATCCGTCCCGAACGCAATTTCGCGGATTTTTCTGCAATTTCGCGAAATTCACGGACCGCGAAATTGCAGAAAATCCTCAAATTCCGCGAACGGAACGGATTTTAGGCCCATGCTTACTCAATGCCCCACATACTCTCTGCTATATTTCAAGCTCGTAATGAGCCCCAGTAAGTACTGCTACATCAGTCCAAAGCCCATGCCCCACCATGAGCCCCATATCATCTGGGCTCCGTGGCCCCTTGCTTCTGGGGTGGTGCTCGCTCGACAGCAGGATGGCTGTCTGATAAATCGCGCTCTGTGGGGTGTCCAAAAAGTGAGCAGCACTCGAGTCACAGTCTGCTTTTCCCCAGTAAAAGCCTTTATTGGTGAGAGAGTACAAACCAGTACTTTAGCAAGCAGCGGACCGTCGCTTTACACGTTTCGAGATTCACTCTTTATCAAAGGCAGCTACGATCGGAAAAGGGCATGATGGGCTGCAAAGTCCTTTTCTGCTTGATCGTGGATCCTGATTGGGCCGCTCTGAATGAGACTTAACATTGCATGCTGGAATCTGCAGTCCCACTTAGGTCCTCAATGCTCCGCATACTCTCTACTATATTTCAAGCTCGTGATGAGCCCCAGTAAGTACTGCTGCAACAATCCAAAGCCCGTGCTCCACCATGAGCTCCGTATCATCTAGGCTCTGTGGCCCCCTGCTTCTCGGGTGGCGCTCGCTCGATGGCAGGACAGCCGTCTGATAAATCGCGCTCTGTGGAGTGTTCAAAAAGTGAGCAGCACTCGAGTCACAGACTGCTTTTCCCCAGTAAAAGCCTTTATTGGAGTGAGAGTACAAACCAGTACTTTAGCAAGCAGCGAACGAGGAAAAAGTCTCGCCGGGATGTCATTTTGCTTGCTCGCGGTCACCAACTTGACGTTGAGGACCGCGAGCAAGCAAAAAATGACCCCTGCACTACGCTACGCAACGCGCGTTTGCACGGTGCTACGTGCAATTTGCGTAGTGCGAAGTAGAGCAAACTTCGCAAACTACTCAAGCGTACGGTAGTGCTTTGCCCAGGCCTAGTGATTTTGAGAGTGGCCGTATGGATGAGTGTGTACTTGTATCAGTGATTTTATAAGAGAGTAAGCATGCGTTTGTTTCTGTATGAATAAGTGATGTGGTGTGTGTATAACTGTATACGTGAGTAAATGGAAGTGTGATTGATTCTTTGTATGACTGACTAGGTGTGTGAGTAACTCTGGATGAGTGGTGGTGTGTGAGCGTATGTATAGGTGTATGAGTGCATATGATAGTGTTGGATTGATGAGTGGCTGCATGTTTGAGTGATTGTATGGGTGAATGAGTGGATGTGTGTGTAGACCAAGGAATCAGTGAGTGCGTATGTAGTAACTGGTTTTGGTGTGTCGATGGTTTAAAAAACGATAGTCTGTATTTTACAGAGGGTGTATCAAAGGTTATATTAGGGTGTGAGGAGGTGCATCAGATTTTCATGCAGGTGATGTCATCAGTGATGTCATCAGAGACGTCATTTGAGATGTCATCAGTGATGTCATCAGTGATGTCACTGACCAGGTCATGAATGATAGATTATGTGACATCATCAGCAGTGCATTGCAGGGCGTGAGTTATAGCTAGCTGAACTAACTATAACGGCTGAATTTCTCTGGTTTTGGACGACTGATGTCCAACTAACTATAACGTGCCTGAAACCTATGTTTTTTTTCAGTGAATTTCTAAGGTTTTTTAAAAGCTAATTTCTAACTATGCCTACAAAATTAGGACATGTGCATAACGAGGAAGAAAGGGGCAGAAATAAGCAAGAGAAGTACAGAAAGAGGCAAGAGAGGTACAGAAAGAGGAAGAAAGGTAGATAAAGAACAAATTGTACTTATGACATGTACTGGATTTTATTCTCGGTTATTGATGTAAATGTGTTCGGAATATTTCCGGAATTTTAAAAAGTGTGAGAGAAGATAAGATCTTTTTAATAAAATACATTGTAAAAAATACATTTTAGTTGGCAAATATATTGGGGGCAATATTTTGGCTTTTCAATACGGTGGTATTCTTTTTTCTTCAGTGAGTGAATAGTAATGAGGTTAAAGGAAAGGGTGATGTCAAACTACATTTTTCTAGTCACACTTACCATATAATTAATGTAAATGTAATTACATGTTTTTGTTACACTTTGTATCTGTGAAAGAGAGAAAAAAAATAAGTTATAATTAGTAAAATATATATTTTAAAATAGAAGAAACAGGTCAAGAGGTTAAACATCATAAAAGTGTACTAAGAAATAAAGTATGAGTGAAAGACACAGAAAGGGAAATAAAAGTAAGTAAAAGAAGTAAAAGAACTGCGGTGAAGAATGATGAGAGAGGAGCAGTGAAATTGTTGTAACAGAAATGATAGAAGGTAGATAAACACAAGTCAGCATAACAGAAGGAGAGTGAGGGACTGAGGACATAGCGGTAGTGAACGAAAAACAGAGAGAAGAGGACAAAAGAAAGTAGCAAAGAAAGGTAAATCACGAAGAGTGGGTGAGTTATAGTGAGAGAGTACGACAAAAGAGGTGAGTGAGTGAACAGGAATTACTAAAAGAGGAAAGAAGGAAAGACGGAAAAGGGAAATAAAACAGAGAGACTGAAAGTTGAAAAGTGATGCAAGGGAGAGAGGGGATGCACACAGTTGAAATGGGAATAAGGGGTTGTGAAAGAAGTGGAGTAAAGGAACGGGGGTGAAAGAGAGTGAGAGAAAGACATTATGAGTGAGTAAAGAGAGCTGAAAGAGGGTGGAAAAAGGAAAGTGAATGTGAGACAATGGGAATACAATTTAAATTACACAATACAAACTATAGAATAACTTGTACAACATGTTACATAGTTTATTTTTGCTGTTCTCAGAATATATTGAATTTCACTTAAAACAGTGAGTTCAAACTACTCATCATATGACAGCGGGAAAAAAAACACAATCTAAAAGATTGTGTTTTAAAAAAAAACATATAAACTTAAAAATCACAAATGTACACTAATCTTTGATTCACTTACTTTTCCTTTAGGCCAAATAGTACATCATGAAGGTCCTTTTTGGGGAAAACATGGCGGCCGGCTAGGAAGCGGGTCGCGGACGTTTGAGGAGTGGTGATGTCGGTTTGCGAGGAGTGGTCAGTTGTTTAGCGGATTAGCGGATTCCGAGGAAGTCACATACCTGAAGGAGAGCGGAGAGCGGAGAGCGGAGACGCTGCGGGCATCACGGCGAGCTACCGGCCAATCTTGGAAGCCGTTTGTCGGCTGGATTCAGGGAATCAACAGCGGATGGCGGAGAGCTTGGCTCTGCAATCCACCGAGAGTGAGGGGGCGGAGTCACGCCATTTGCCGGCCGGGAGCTGGGGGAGAGCGGCGCTAGGAGTAGGCAGAGGGCGAAGAGTGCTGGCAAAGATTGGAACACCGACTAGTGGCGGCAGGGGTCGAGGAGTGGAGACCCATACGATCACCCCCCCCGCGGCAGTGTAGCAGTGTCCAGACTGAAGGAGCCAATCTCGGCAAGGAGCAAGTAAGCAAGGGGGTGAAAGAGCGCGGAAAAATAACAAGATATCAGCTGAGGAGCAATAGACCAGAGAGACAGGGTAGTCAGTTGGAAGCGAATAATCTTGTCAATATACAAGGGGGTTCATCCTCTATTTCAGTAGAGTGTAAGAAGGGTGATAAAAATGAGGGGATAAAAGGAGAAACATTTTCTAAACCTACTTTTTCTCCCTCAAAGAAAGAGAGAAAAAAGAGACAAAAAAAGAAAAGGCTGGATTTAAGACCCAAATAAATCCCTCACTCAGCTCATACTTTAAGCCTGTCCCTAAAGTTTTGGTTTTGAAACCTGGTTCCACTTCCCACCTCCATCTTAGGGCTGAGGAGGTAGTAGAGCAAGCCGAACAGGATTGGTCAACCCTCTTAACGCCTAACCCCTTTCAGGTTCTGGACACAGAAATGGAGGCAGAAAATGCTGTTAGCCTTGACGCAGACCTAGCAGAGCCATCTATCAATCAGATATTCCAATCTAACACATCAGATTTACTAGCGGAAAGTTCAACTGTGGTCTCTACTGAATTGGGAGAGAATGTGGGAGAGGATATATTTACAAGGAGAGATGAAACTTTAGTTAAAGGGGAAAAAACTTCCTCAGAAGAAACTAGTCCTACACAGCATGAGAAATATGCTTCAGTAGATCTGTCTGTTATGGAGCTGTTAAGGAAACTGGAGCAAGATATTCATCTAGGTTTTGAAGCCTCTAAAAAGAATCAAGAGCGTATAAGTGCCACGTGCACTTTGTTAGAGGACAAGATCGATAAACTAACTATACGCGCAGGACAGATGGAATCTGAGATGAAAATGGTGCAGGGAAGAGTCTTGGATAACCGCAAAGAGATAGAGACATTATATTCTCAGGATAGAGAATTAGATGAAAGGGTAGAAAGACTGGAAAACATGCAAAGGCGCAACAACCTCAAAATTCTTAAACTTCCAGAAGGGAAAGAGGGGACAGATATAAAGACTTTTGTTGTGCAAATGCTAAAAAAAGAGCTATCACTAGATGAAACTGAGGAGATGTTGGCTCGAGACATTCAACGAGTACATCGCGACCCCTTTAGGTTGAATTCAGACCGGGTAAAGCCAAGAAAAATTCTGATCAACTTTGCAACATATTCACTGAAGGAGAAAATTTTGCAACTTGCTCTAAAGAAAAAGTCTATTTTGATAGATGGAGTATCAGTGGACATTAGGTCGGATCTATCTCCAGCTACAGCAAATAGGCAATGGGAGATGGGAAAACGTTTGACACCCTTAAGGGAGTTAGGAGCTACGGCCCAGTTAAAATTTCCCGCCTTCCTAAAAGTCATGTGGCATAACAAGATGTACACATTTCGCACAGTTGATGAAGTAGATGCCTTTCTGGATGTTACTCAAGTAGCATAGAAAGTAGCATAGAAATAGAAAACTGACCAAGGTATATGTAAAAAAATAAATAAGTGACATCGCCACTGAGACGTCCACTGGCCTGGGCCATGGGAGTAATGGTTGGGTTTTCCGGGGAGGGAATTGAGAGTGAGGGAAGGAGAGGGAGAGGGTTCGGGAAAAAAAAAAAAAAATCCTCATGAGCTATCTTGCTGTGTTCTAATCAGAAGGGAAATCTGGGTATTACATGATAATCATGATGAGTAGGCTTAATAAAAAGGAGCTAAGGTTCCTCACTTGGAATGTTAATGGGCTCCGAGTCAAATCAAGAAGATTACTAATTTTGAAATATTTAGAGGACTCGCCAGCACAGGTTATTATTTTGCAAGAAACACACTTAACACAAAAGGAATGTAAGGACATATTCACTACTCAAAAATGGATTGGAAATGCTATTTACACATCGCAAGACTTGGTTACAAAGGGAGTGGCTATTTTGATTAGAAGAGGATCTGATATGGTAGTTGAAAATAGTCTAGTAGACAGTAGAGGGAGATGGGCGATTTGCAAGCTACGATTGCCGGGTGAAACGTTAGTAGTAGTTGGCTATTATGGTCCAAATACAGATGATCCTACAATTTTAGAGAAAATTGAATTGGAGTTATTGGAATTCTCAGGTAAAATTGTTATGGCAGGAGATTTCAACACAGTATTAGATGGCAAGCTGGATAGAACTGGTAATTCTAGGGCAATAGTGAATAGTAAAATGACTGCTAAGGTTAAGTCAGTGATGGTTCAGCTAGGGTTGTGTGATATTTGGCGACTTAAAGCAGCACAGCAGCTAGGATATACGTTCTATAATAAAAAATACAAACATAATTCAAGGATAGATTTTTTTCTGATAGACCCTTGGTTGAAAGAGCGAGTTATCAATGTAGACCACATAGGGGCACATCTATCAGATCATTCTGCTGTGTGTTTAAACTTAAGTTTGGAACCAGAAGAGACGTGCCCGGTTTGGAGATTAGATCGCACAATTTTAGCTGATGCAGAAGTTTTAGAAAATCTTAAAGAAGAGATACAAATTTTTCTGGAGATAAATTTGGGATCAGCTAGAGAAGACATAGTGTGGGAAACATGCAAAGCATTCATGAGAGGTAGAATGGGAGCTCTTGGTGCAAAAAAACGCAGATTATATTACAGTCAAGTGTCTAATCTAGAAAAAGAGATCCGAGAGTCTGAACTCATTCGAATCTCTCAGGGATCTAATATCTTAGATGGCCCATGCGAGAGAAAACTCTTAGATTTAAAGGTTCAACTCACTGCAACACTTACCCAAAGAGTTAAAGAGAGATGGGAAGCTAGTCAGTTGGCACACTTTTCATACGGAGAGGGATGTGGTAAGCTACTAGCGTGGAAAGCCAAAAAAGATGTTACACGGAATCTAATTAAGGAGATTAAGAAACCAGGGTCAGATCAAGTTATTACAGAAAATAAACAGATTGTAGAAGCTTTTCAGCAATACTTTGCAGATGTCTATACAGAGGACCTTTGTCCAGATAAGGTTGAGATTGAGTCCTGGTTGCCTCTAATACAACCGCTCGCAGATGAGGATTTGTTGGAATTAAATAAGGAAATAACTCAAGAAGAGTTGATGAAAGTTATTAAGGAAGGGAAAAGAGGGAAAGCCCCTGGGCCAGACGGTCTACCTGTAGAAGTATACAAAGCTCTAGGAAATACGGTGGTCCCCACTTTGTGTCATTTGTATAACAAAATTTTTAGAGGGGAAGTGGCAATCCCAAGCTCATGGAATGAAGCAACTATTGTTTTAATACTTAAACCAGGGAAATCTCCAAAAAGTATGGATGCGTATAGGCCGATTTCACTCTTAAATTGTGATTACAAATTCTTTTCCAAAATCCTAGCTGATAGACTTGGTAAAATCATTCATAAATTGATTCATGAAGATCAAAGAGGTTTTATTAAGAAGAGATACTTAAAAGATCTTACTTTTTCACTGATAGGTATGATAGATTTAGCCTCTAAATATGAATACCCCTTGGCAGTGATTGCGCTAGATGCTGCCAAGGCTTTTGATCGAGTCAATTTTGTATATTTAAAAACTCTTTTGCACCATCTTAATTTAGGGGATAAGTTCACACAATCTATCTTTTCTTTGTACTGCGCACCAACATCAAGAGTACTTGTAAACGGAACCCGTACGCTTCCTATTAGAGTAATGCGGGGCACCCGACAAGGATGCCCCTTATCACCGCTACTCTTTAATATATATATAGAGCCTCTTGCATGCAAAATTAGAGCTTCAGTAGAGATACCCCCCTTTGTTGTGATGGATTGGTCCAAAAAACGTGGGTTATATGCGGACGATATTATTGTTTATTCTACTAATTTAGTGGGAACTTTGGAAAATTTAGTGAATACGACAAAGGAGTTTGGTAAGATTTCTGGATATCAGTTAAATCAAGATAAAACTGAAATATTGACTTGGAATCTTAACACTGAAGGTGTAAAAACAACAAAAGAAATGAGGTATCTGGGAGTTAGGATTACTCAGAAAATTGAGGATTTGGCAAAAACAAATTTGGATAGGGTGAAGAAAGAGGTTAGTGACACGTTAAAAGGCTGGATGAATCTACCCCTGTCAATATATGGAAGATCTAACCTTGTAAAGATGGTGATTGTACCTAAGATTACCTTTTTGTTTGAGACTATTCCGCTGGGCTTTAAAAAGGAATGGCTGGCGAAGTTACAAAGCATGAAAACATCGTTTATCTGGGCGTCAAAGACTTCTCGAATCTCTTGGAAGAAAATAAGGAGGAAAGTTGAAAAAGGAGGGTTGGCGGCCTCGGACATACGAATATATGCATGGGCTTTTTGTTTAAAAAACTGCAGGATGTTGTTGGGTACCCCTGCTAGTTCTCAGATCGGAGGACTTTTTGAGATAATGCTGAAGAGATCAGGTCATCATGAGTTTGGTTTTTTGCATAAGTTTGGAGACCCTAAGTTTTTTAAAAAGGTGAAACTCAAGATCTTGAGAGACTTGGCTGAGATATGGTATAAGATCAGGAAATTATCTAAGCTTTCGTATTTCAGCTATAGTGCCCCAATATGGGGTTCTCCTGGAGCCCCTTCTTGGACAAGAGATGTGCTTGCTTTAAATTTGAAAAAGGAACCTGATTTGCAAAGGTGGAAGGACTTGTTTCAAGACGGCAATTTAATTCCTTGGGGTACTTGCCAGCAAAAGTGGGGCCCAGTTTTTTCAAAATATAAATACTTACAGATCCAAAGCTGGGCAAGCAATTTGGAAGCAGAGATTGGAGTGGAAAATGAGTTTGAGTTAAAGTTGGAGACAGGGGCATTCGAGAAGGAAGTAGCTTTCTGGTATTGGCGAATACTAGATATGGAGGATGGAACATTTGATCTACCAGAGACCCTGTGGAAGGAAAGCTTGCCAAGGATCGCGACAGAAGACCAATGGCAAGTAACTATGTGCATGCTATACAGAATTGTTAAACCGGCAAACCTAAGGCGAAATCTTCTGTTCACTATCCACAGGGCGTACTGGTCTCCGTATAGGCTCTCTAAATTTAAAGATGGAGGGATTGTTGGATGTCCAAAATGTCAAGCTCCAAATGTTGATGACCTACACATGTTTGTGTCTTGCCCAAATATCAAGAAATTCTGGTTTGACGTGAGTAATTCTCTCTCCAAATCTTTGAACCAACCTATTGAGGTAAGCCCTGAATTAATTATTACTGGGAGAATTGATTTACAAAATAGATTTTTGAATAATAATGTCAGACTTATTTTTTATGCTATGTTGTTGGCACTTCGAGAGATATGTAAACTTTGGGTCTCACCACTTAGCCCCACTTTATTAGATTGGGTTTTTAGCTATGAGGTACATGGCTAAGCTTGATATGTTAGACCGATCTAAGAGAAATAGAGGATTTTGGATACCCTTCCTGCTAAATTTTGGTTAAAGTTAAGTTTATGTTAAAGTCCAATGATTAAGCCCGTGCCTGTCTCGCTGGTATATGAACTATCCCAGGTCGATAAAAAGAGTTGGTGGAGGACACACATGTTGGGTCAGGGGGTCAAGAAGGATAGTTTAGAGGAAGGCCAGGCCCAAAAAATATGTGTTGTCTACGCCCCATTACTCTAAATCCAGCCTAAGAGACAATAACAGCCCAGTGGTGGATTAGATAGAAGAATGGGCGGCAAGACGGCAAATGAGGATTAAAAAAAAAAAAAGAAAAAAAAAATCATGAAGGTCCTTTTCGTTGGAAAGTACTCTGCTGTTCTCTAAAAATTCGATTTCATCGACTTTCTAGAAGAAAAGCTCCAAGAACATCTGAAATATGTTTCAATGTTTTCATATACTCCTTTTTTCAGTCATGACTCTTTGCTCATTCCTTCACCTTTCCTTAAGGCCAAATAGTGTCAGATGTATCAGTATATTTTCAAATTACTTAAAACAAACTCTGAAATTACCGCTTTCTCGACGTACTGAAAGAAAGTCTCATACAACATTTTCACAATATTTAAATATTCATAATTCCATCTCTGGCTCACTCATGTTCAACATTTCGTATGATACTAATATCACTTACTATGAGATCCACTTACAGTACCTATATGACAACTCAATTGTTTATATTATCTTGATCACTTTTACTCAGAATATAATTTTAAATAGTAAACTAACTTTTATTAACTGCTCCCGTCTTCATAGGCCAATTACTTTTACTTAAATTTTGGTTCTAAATACACTAGGTATGAGTTTTTTAGGTCAAAAGGCAAACGTTGTTTGAAAGTCAAATGAGTATCATTGCACAGCTGCCACCCTTTTTGACATTTTAAATAGCATGTGTAATGCCCTGATGTTGTCGATGGACCATCATGATAAATAATAGCTACAGTTGCAAAGGTTCTTCCTGAAATTGATAACTGAGAAGCCACAAAATTTTCAATAGAAGTTGTCAATTTACTTCCATCAGGTCTACATCGTTGGTACATTAAAATGACATACTGACCATAACTTTGTAGAAATAATGTGGACATCATTGCAGACTTACATTGGGTACATACCATATTGTGATCAGCTGCTTTAACTAGATTATTGAAAGACACTGATTTGCAGTCTGGTAAAGTCAAATACATAAATCTTTCAGTGTCTATTCTAGTACTACTTGATAAACTACAATTGTCACAGTCATGCTGCCATTGATAAGAAAGGCCAAATAGATTTTCTACATCTACACCTTCATCTTCTAATCCACTAAACATATACATTAAAAATGCCTGACAATACTGCTGAATATTCTGTGAAAATTGATTTTGACCAGGAACATATGTCTAAAAGATTTCGAATTTCTGAAACACTTTCTATTTTCGCTCTATCACTGTTAGATTTCTCAAACACAGAATTTAATAAACAGCAGAATGTTTGATCTCGATTTTCAACAATTTGTTGTTGTAAATTTTGAAGAAAAAAACAACATTAACCACTACATTAGCATAGCAGTTGACACCAGAACTATTTTCAAATTGAAATCCAACAACATCTTCAACAGAATCCTTTTTCTTTCTGCTTACAATTACAGTGTCATCTACTTTTTTTCTTTTTGCTACTACCTCACTGCAATTATTCTCTTTTCTTCTTTTTCGGCCTATCACACGCTTTTGAAACAGAGGATATTGAGGCAAATGTGGAGCATACTCTCTTCTTAACCTATTGTATTCTTTAACACAATCTAGATCTGCACAAATCTTTGTCTCATCACACTCAATCAAGTACAAACCTGATAAAGTTCTGACTCGTGATAATGCCACATATGCCATACCTTCTTTAAACACAGAAGTTCCAATGTTCACCAGAGCACTATCTACACTTAAACCTTGAGATTTATGAATTGTCACTGCATATGCCAGACAAATAGGGAACTGTTTTCGGCGAACATATAATTCTTTCACAAGCAAAAATCTAGCTGAACAACGACTGATTTGTTGTATTTCATGAATGCCATCAAATTTAATTTTTTAAAATTCAACTCCATCTCTATTTCTGTAATTCACAAAATCAACAACATGACCCATTGCTCCATTTACCAGACCTCTTTCAATATTTAAATTCCTTCTCAGAATGATACGACAATTTAAACACACATTCAGAGTCTTTTCAAAACCTGCAGTTTTAGATATAGTCTTCTCTAATGAATCCAATTTTGATTTCAAATTTTCACACAAAATAATTGTTGCTCCCATATGCTCTATTTTATCTATAGCTTCCAGTTTCACAATCTCTTAATTTTCTAACTTTAACATTTTGTTGTTGAAAATGGAACATTCTTTCACAGTTGGCATCAAACATATCCCAGATTTGTTCTCAGTAATTTTCTTAAAAATATTCCCTGGAAGAATGTTTTCATTTGGATACAAGTTTGAAATTAAACGTGCATGTAAAGCTTCTTTCCCATGCTCACTTAGTTTTCCGATTCTTACATCTTGTAGAATATTTTTATAATCTTCATCCTTTGACTGTCGCATATTTTGAAGCAGTTCTCCATATTTGAAGTTTAACCATATATTAACATTTCCAATACTTCCTAGGCACTTCCTGGTATCTTCATGCGTGAGCATTTTAAACACTGGTTGTCCTTTCACTGGAGTCAACTGCAGTAGATCTCCAAAAACAATAATGTGTTTTCCTCCGAATAAGACATCATAGTCTGTTCTAAGAATTTCTTGCATTCTCAAATGCACAAAAGCAAGCATTAGATTTGAAACCATGCTTACTTCATCATTGATAAGAAGTTTAATTTTCTTCAGAACTCTCGAAACTTCAGAAGACACATCTCCAGATAGCTTGTGGTATTGCAATTTGTTATCATGCTCAACTGGTAGCATTAGTAAATGATATAAAGTAATCCCTTTAATGTTATATGCTGCCAGCCCAGTGGGAGCGGTTACAACACAAGACAGCGGTGATTCAGTCCTTTTCTGCAAATAAGTTGCAATTGCTTTAATCAGAAAACTTTTTCCAGTTCACGCTTCTCTAATCACGTACAGTTGGACAGGCTTAAATGATGTACATGAGCACTCTTTTTTCTCATGACTGAATCCATGTTCAATCTGTTCTGTGACTTCGTCATATATTTGTTTCTGCTCGACGTTTAGTTGTTTCACCAAATCTTCTAAGTTAATTACATCCTCTTCAGCTTGTTCCATAGCTCTTTCCACCTCATCCATAGCAGTGGCAGCTTCATTTTGAATAATTGGTCCTCCTAGTGGATCCTGACTCAATGAAGTAGAACTCTAACTGCCTTGAGAACTGTCTCTAGCAATCTCTGCAGCAATTGTGGCTTCTTGCTCTATTTCTTCGTTCAACATTTGCAGATAAATTGGAAAAACAGGACATTCTATGGTATCCTTGGTTGCATTAAAATAATCTTCATAACAGAGAAAATCTCCAAGTAGTTCCTCTTCTGTACGCCATGGCTTAAAGAGTTGCAAAAGAGCCAAATAGTAAAATTCCCTTTTGTCTGCAGATTCGCAACTCAATTTCCAATGATTAATCAAATGGCCTTTTCTCTGCTTCACTAGACATCCTTCACATCCAATGACAGCATATATTCCATTATTGATATTTTCTCTGATGTTCCTCTTATAAATATAGCTTTGCAGAACTTCATAGAGACAAGCGTTCTCAAGGTGAGTACTTCTATTTGGATAGTATGTATCCAACATGTTTGTCTTCAAAATATCTGTACTGTCTGGTTCTTTCTCCGCCAAATACTCAATTTCTTGTACAGATTTCAAAACTCAGTTTCGTGTTGCAGCAAGACCTAGACTCACCCAAATGATGGTTCTAGATTTGGCATATAGACTTGCTAATGACAATCGATAAGAACATTCATATGCTCCAATTTCTCGATGCGACAACATCTTCAGACTGTAACTGTATAATTTCTTGCTTAGACTCTTTTCATGTGAAATGTCCTCCCACATTTCCTTCAGTTCTGTCTTTTCTTTTTTTGTGATGTAAGACGTCACATATCGAGCCACAGCAATAGAGTTGTCAGCAACGAACTGAATATCCATGTTAGCATTCCACATGGACAAAATCACTCGGTTGTAGTCGTTGATGTACTTGGATTCTTCGTTTCTTTTTAAATTGTATGTATTTTTTGGTGATTTCCTCGTCACAGTATGTCGTAGAGAAGACATCAAATTATTTACTCTTCCTTTAGAAATCACTGGTCGTGGAAACCCGAAACGACATTTTGTGTAGAACTTTTCCTTGTTTTTGAATTTTTGACAACAGTACTTCCCACAACGATGGGATTGAAAGCGTAAAACTTGTTGCCTTAAATTGTTTTCTTTGGTAGTTTTCGGAACAGCACATGTTGAATACTCTTCAATGAAACTCATCACTGTTTCATCCGAATCTGTTCCAAATTTGGGTGCATCTTTAATCCACAACAACATATGTATGTGAGGAGCACCTCGCGCTTCATACTCCTTTCTCCAAAAGAAATCCAAAACCTCTCCAAGAGGAGGTTTTTTTTTGTTGGTAATAACAGACATAATAGCTTCAAATCTATGATTGAAATATCTGCATACATTTACTGGATCCAAAGAACACAGTTCTCCTGGTGTTTTCAATTCTATATTTTGTATATTTGCATTTGCCTCGCGTATAAATTGAAGTAAGTTGTCTCATGCACACTCGGCACAGCTAAGAGTGAGGAACCATGTAGGAGTTCCTAAGTTTCTAAGCATACATTTCAATTCCCCATGACGACGGTACCAATACTCGTTTGTACCACGCTGACATGGCATGAGATTGATTAGATGAGATTCCAAAATATTATCTTGCAGATTAACTCTTTCCATAAAGTCCCTCGCCGAAACATTTTGCAGATGTGCTCCACTTTTCAGTATATGATTTACTGCATAAGAAAGGCCAGACAAGTCACTTTCATACAGTAGATGAAACAAATATGCAATGCATTGACGAAACCTTGGATCTTCAGCATATAATCTTAAAGTCCGGTATTCAGATGCAGGAATTTGAATTGGTCGATCGTCATATCGTCCACCTCGACCTGTTGGAAATAGCTGTGGAAAAGAACGAGCTTCCAAACTTTCTTCCCATACACTAATGGGACTTCCTTTTGCTGTTTTCATTTGAAACAATTCAATTGCATTCCCCATTACTTCTTTGGAATGCAAAGGATGAACAGTATAATGTTCATATATGTCTTCACTTCTAGACACATCAACTTTTTCAATTTGGCCGGCTGAACAATCACGGTCTTCTTCTGCAGCTATTTCCTCTGCTTTAACACATACATGTTTGTAGTACTCATTGTTTTTGACCGAATACAACGTTGCCTTTTTGACTTTCCTAACATCCACTAAATAGTGCCAGATTTTCTTACTCTTTGTTGGAACCCCATTAACTAGAATAACTAAAGGTTCCTCTTCCACTTTTTCTACACCAATTGTATCAATATTTTTCTTGAAATCTAGAGGCAAATAAACAACTCTTCCCTTTAATCCTCTCTGTAAATCTGAAGGAGGCAATTTCCCTATCTTAGGCTCCATGCGAACAATAGCCTGAAAAGGATGGACACATTGAATCAAAATAGATTCATATGTATTTAAATCCATCAATTCAGCAGGAATGTCTACCAACTCAAGAATATTATGAACAGCTCTAGCCGGCATTCTGTTTTCATTTAATTTATTATAACAATATTTACAAATACGCTGATCAGAACTCAAATCAAAAGAATTCTCCACCAACAAATAAGTTGCACAATTCGTCCATTCACTATTATTTTCCATTTCACTTTTTGCATATAAATCAACTAACCTAGTCAGAATCTTATAATGAGTCCGTCGATAACACACACAAGTAAAATTAGGGCTTTCACTTGATTTCAACTTAAACTTGGTAATTTCCTGGTCAAACGTTTCTGTACTTGAAATCTGTACAATGTCTTCCACATTACCTTGTATTACTGTGTCAATTTCTACACTGTCGTCTTTTTCACAAAAATAACAAATCTCAATTTCTTCACAAATCTTCTTCACATCTAATGCAGTTCCATGCAAAAGAGCACTGTTTAACTGTTTAAGCTTAAGTGCTGGACTTTTTGCATAATACAACCTTCTCACTAATTTCCTCATTTTGTTATGATGCACTGCTAACATCCTAAAATGATGAAAAACACTCTGACGCACTTTTCTTGAAAGACAAGCCAGTGAATGTCCATGCAAACCTGTGTTTTCTCTCACTCTGCAAGGATCTAAGTCTTGCAACATCTTCATTTTTCTGTTTTAGACTTTTCTTACTATATGTACGTAAGAAATTACGAAGCACATCGATTGAATCCTGTCGCACACTACAAATACTACTACACTTCCAAGTGTACACTGGACCCTTAGTACGTCTTCCTAAAACTTCATCAGTTAACACCTCTTCTGTATCTCTAGACACAAGTTTCTCTTTTTCAATCGTACAACCGTCTTTCACCTCATATGCTCGACCACTGGTGTCAACTGCATGCACCAAATCTTTCTCCTGGAAGTAACTCCCCTCATTAAAAAATGGCTCACAACTTGAACTATGCATCCATTCTCCAGAAAAAACTTTACAAAAATTAGTTCGATTAATTACTCTTTTGCATCTACTGTTTGATTTGAAAACATCAATTGTCTTCTTAAGTGTCCTAATTCTATTATTACTAAAATAAATAATTTTTTCTTAACTTCAAAAGCTTGATCAACAATCTTCTCTACATTTTTCTTTTTCTTATAAAAAGCAGCTCTCTGTTTACCTTCCCTAATGTTTTTTAACAAATTTAAAACCACCCTATTTCGAAACATTCGTTTACGAATGTCCCTAAATTGATTCTGCCTTTTATTCCTATACCTATTATTCTCTCCTGCTCCAGTAGTAACATTTTTGGGGGGCCTCTCCTTCCTTTTCAAATTTGCTCTCTCCTTCTCTTTATCCACATTCTGGCCAACATTTTTTTTGATCTACATATGTTCCGTAAGAAAGACTTAGTTGTCTTACCAAGAGCTTTTTTCCTGTTTTTTGAAGTATTTGTTGTAGAGGAGTGCTGTAATTCCGTTGCTGTTTTTTACTTTTTACGCTTGGCATCTTTTCTTCTCCTCTGCCTTGAGGGCATATTTCCTTACTATTGAAATCTTGATTTCAATCTGTGGTAAAGAAAAAAATAACACATTATAGACCACTATTACTAAACAAAAAAGCAATGACGATAAGCAAACGATATAAACACTAGTTTACAACATATCTAAGTTTATATCATAGCAACTATGTAACTAGGAGTAAGACAGAGAAAAAGAGCTAGAGGAACTAACACAAAAAGACTGAGAGAGTCAGACAAAGAAACAGGTTGAGGGAGTAAAACATAGAGAAGGAGTAAGACAGAGAGAGTGTATAATATGTTGTAAGACAGAGAAAGAATGTAATAGGGAGAGGGAGTAAGTCAAAGAAAGGGATAAAGGGAGTAAGTCAGAAAAAGGGTGTAACAGGGTGGAAGACAGAGAGAGGGTGTAACAGGATGTAAGACAGAGAGAGGGTGTTAGAAGGTGAGAGGATGTAAAAGAGAGTAAAAGAGAAAGAGGTTGTAAAAGGGAGAGAGAGAGCGTAAGTTTGAGAGAGGGTATAACAGGAAGTAAATCAGAGAGAGAATGTAACAAGGAGTATGTCAGACAGAGGGTGTAACACAAACAGAGGAAGAGAATAAAAAAGTCAGAGAGAGGGTGTAAAACAGACAAATGATGTAATACGGAGTAACTCTGGGAGAGAATGTTACAAAGAGAAAGTTTGTAAGACAGAGTAATTCAGGAAGAGGATGTAAGAGAAAGTATGACTTACAAATTGCTGTAAAAAACAGACAGAGGGAATAAATTAGAGACAGGGTGTAAGAGAATGTAAGTCAAAGAAAGAGTGTAACAGAGTGTAACACAGAGTCAGGATGTAAAAAGGAGTAAGTCAGAGAGAGGGTGTTAGAAGGGGACAGGTGGAAAAATAGAATAAGTCAGGAAGAGAATATAATAGAGACTTGGTAAAGAAATCTTAGTGCATAAAGGAATTGTATTTTCTAAATGAGTGAGGTTTCAGTAGTGTAATCAAATGCTTATACATATGACCTATGCTCTGTTTTGTAAATGTTATTTAAAAAAAGATTTCAGGCACATGAATTGGTTTTACATTATTGACAAGCATTAGATAGTATCTGCATGATTAAAAAAATATATTAGCACATTTCACAATCATGTTACCTGTGTTTCCTCAGATTAGTAAGCAGATTGTGCAGATAAGGTGAGGCCTGTCCAGGGGTGCAGTGGAGAGGACTGACCTCCTCTGACCCTTGGACAAGCTATACCTCATCTGTGTCCTCTGGACAGGCCTCAATATATTGGGTATAATTGATGGTAACTGGGTGCAGATGAGGTGAGGCGTGTCCAGGGGTTTAGATAAGCTGAGGCCTGTCTACGGATGCAGATGAGTTGAGGTCTATTCAGGGTTGCAGATGGGGTGAGGATTGTCCAGGGATGCAGAGGAGGTGAAGTCTGTATTGAAGAGTGTAGTGGAAGAGAGGTCTGTCCAGGGGTACAAAGGAGGTGAGGCCTGTGTCTAAGAGTCCAGTGGGGGATAGGCTTCATGAAGTCTAGTCCACTGCACTCTTAGACACAGGCCTCACCACCTATACTCCCCAGGAAAGGCCTCTCTCCCACTACAGTCTTGAACACAGGCCTCACCTCCTCTGTACCTCTGGACATGCCTCACCTCATCTGCACAATCTACTTCCTAACCTGAGGTAACACAGGTGACATCACTGTGAAAGGTTCAAATATATTTATTTATTCATGCAGACACCATTTATTCCTTCTCAAAAATGTAAAAGCCATTGATTTGCCCCAAAATCGTTTTTTAAATAACATTTTAAACACAGAGCGCAGGTCCTATGTACAAGCATTCAGTATCCATGAGTGCAGTGGAGAGGACTCACCTCCTCTGACCCTTGGACAAGCCTTACCTCATCTGTGTCCTCTAGACAGGCCTCAATGTATTGGGTATAATTGATGGTATCTGGGTGCAGATGAGGTGACGCGTGTCCAGGGGTGTATATACGCTGAGGCCTGTTTAGGGGTGCAGATCAGTTGAGGTCTATTCAGGGTTGCAGATGAGGTGAAGATTGTCCAGGGGTGCAGAGGAGGTGAGGCCTGTATTGAAGAGTATAGTGGAAGAGAGGTCTGTCTAGGGGTACAAAGGAGGTGAGGCCTGTGTCTAAGAGTGCAGTGGGGGATAGGATTCATGAAGTCTAGTCCACTGAACTCTTAGACACAGCCCTCACCACCTATGCTCCCCAGGAAAGGCCTCTCTCCCACTACAGTCTTGAACACAAGCCTTACCTCCTCTGTACCTCTGGACATGCCTCACCTCATCTGCACAATCTACTTCCTAATCTGAGGTAACACAGGTGACATCATTGTGAAAGGTTCAAATATATTTATTTAATCATGCAGACACTATTTACTCCTTCTCAAAAATGTAAAAGCCATTGATTTGCCCCAAAATCGTTTTTTAAATAACATTCTACAAAAAGAGCACAGGTCCTATGTACAAGCATTCAATTTCACTACTGAAACCTCACTATTTCACAAAATACAAATCCTCTATCGTGCAAATGTTCATACCAAGCATTATCAAAAAACATGACACAAACCAACAGCAAAGAAGCTCAATGTGCTTCCTAGTATGAGGTAACACGGGTGACATCATTGTAAAAGGTTCACATTTATTTCTTTAATCATGCAGACACTATTTATTCCTTCTCAAAAATGTGAAAGCCATTCATTTTCCCCAAAATCGTTTTCACATCACATTTAAGAAACACAGCACAGGTCCTATGTAGGAGCATTCCATGTCACTACTGAAACTTTACAATTTCACAAAATACAAATCCTCTATCTTGCAAATGTTGATACCAAGCATTATCAAAAAACATGACACAAACCAACAGAAAAGAAGCTCAATGTGCTTCCTAATCTGAGGTAACACAGGTAACATCATTGTGAAAGGTTCAAATATATTTTTTTAATCATGCAGACACGATTTATTCCTTCTCAAAAATGTAAAAGCCATTGATTTGCCCCCAAATCGTTTTTTAAATAACATTTTAGAAACAGAGCGCAGGTCCTATGTACAAGCATTCAATTTCACTACTGAAACCTCACTATTTCACAAAATACAAATCCTCTATCTTGCAAATGTTGATACCAAGCATTATCAAAAAACATGACACAAACCAACAGCAAAGAAGCTCAATGTGCTTCCTAATCTGAGGTAACACAGGTGACATCATTGTGAAAGGTTCAAATATATTTATTTAATTATGCAGACACTATTTATTCCTTCTCAAAAATGTAAAAGCCATTGATTTGCCCCAAAATCGTTTTTTAAATAACATTTTAGAAACAGAGCGCATGTCCTATGTACAAGAATTACATTTCACTACTGAAAACTCACTTTTTTACAAAATAGTTCAAGTTCAAGTTCAAGCATTTGTATAGCGCACTACTCACCCAGAGAGTCTCAAGGCGCTTGGGGAGGGGATCATTATTTGTCGAATAGCAATGTTTTAAGTTCTTTTCTGAAGGAGATGTGGTTTTGAGTAAGGCGGAGGTGAGTGGGGAGTGAGTTCCAGGTCTTGGCAGCAAGGAATGAGAATGATCTGCCACCCATGGTGGATCTTCGGATGCGCTGGACTGCGGCGAGGGCTTGGTTGGACAATCTTAGTTGGCGGGTGGGTTTGTAGAATGACAGTCGAGTGTTGAGGCATTCGGGTCCTAGATTGTAGAGGGCTTTGTGTGCGTGGGTGAGAAGGCAGAAAGTAATTCTTTTGTTGACGGGAAGCCAGTGGAGGTCTTTTAAGTGTCCGGAGATGTGATCTTGGCGAGGGACGTCTAATATGAGTCTCGCAGATGGGTTTTGGATGCGTGGGAGTTTTTTCTGTAATTTTGCTGTGATTCCGGCGTAGAGGGTGTTTCCATAATCCAGTCGACTCGTGACCAGTCCGTGGGTGACAGCCTTTCTTGTCTCGAGGGGGATCCAGCGGAAGATCTTTTTGAGAATGCGAAGTACGTTGAAGCAGGAGGATGAGACTGCGTTGACTTGTCTGGACATCGAGAGAGAGGAGTCTAGGATGAAGCCAAGGTTACGTGCATGGTCTGTTGGAGTGGGTGCTGAGCCCAGTGCGGGGGGCCACCAAGAGTCGTCCCAGGCAGACGAAATACATTTCCTCTCTCTTGCAAACATTCCTACCAAGCATTATCAAAAAGCATGACACAAACCAACAGCAAAGAAGCTCATTGTGCTTCCTGATCTGAGGTAACACAGGTGACATCATTGTGAAAGGCTCAAATATATTTATTTAATCATGCAGACACTATTTATTCCTTCTCAAAAATGTAAAAGCCATTGATTTGCCCCAAAATCGTTTTTTAAATAACATTTTAGAAACAGAGCGCAGGTCCTATGTACAAGCATTACATTTCACTACTGAAAACTCACTATTTTACAAAATGCATTTCCTCTCTCTTGCAAAGATTCCTACCAAGCATTATCAAAAAGCATGACACAAACCAACAGCAAAGAAGCTAAGTGTGCTTCCTAATCTGAGGTAACACAGGTGACATCATTGTGAAAGGTTCAAATTTATTTATTTAATCATGCAGACACTATTTATTCCTTCTCAAAAATGTAAAAGCCATTGATTAGGCCCAAAATCGTTTTTTGAATAACATTTTAGAAACATGGCGCAGGTCCTATGTACAAGCATTCAATTTCACTACTGAAACCTCACCATTTGACAAAATACAAATCCTCTATCTTGCAAATGTTAATACCAAGCATTATCAAAAAGCATGACACAAACCAACAGCAAAGAAGCTCAGTGTGCTTCCTAATCTGAGGTAACACAGGTGACATGATTGTGAAAGGTTCAAATATATTTATTTAATCATGCAGACACTATTTATTCCTTCTCAAAAATCTAAAAGCCATTGATTTACCCCCAAATCGTTTTTTAAATAACATTTTAGAAGCAGAGCGCAGGTCCTATGTACAAGCATTCAATTTCACTACTGAAACCTCACTATTTCACAAAATACTATTCCTCTATCTTGTAAATGTTAATACCAAGCATTATCAAAAAACATAACACAAACCAAAAAGAAAGAAGCTCAATCTGCTTCCTGCTCTGAGTTAACACAGGTAACATCATTGTGAAAGGGTCAAATTTATTTCTTTAAGCATGCAGACAGTATTTATTCCTTCTCAAAAATGTAAAAGCCATTCATTTTCCCCAAAATCGTTTTTCACATCACATTTAAGAAACACAGCACAGGTCCTATGTACAAGCATTCCATGTCACTACTGAAACTTCACAATTTTACAAAATACTATTCCTCTATGCAGTAAAAACTTTTTACCAAGCATTATCAAAAAACATGACACAAAGCAACATTAAAAAACCACAATTTGCTTCCAAATCTTCTCCATAGAGTATACAAGTCTCTATCTATATTAAATGAATCATTACTCACCTTTACAAATGCTTTTGGAGATTGAGAACAGTGTCAGACACACACACCAATATTTCTTTAGCAGAGCAAAAGGTATGTACTCCAGGCACTGCAACCATGAATGGCTCAGAAGACGTCTAATTCTACACACATATTCCTCATGGTGAGGTTCCGTGACGATTTGAACCCGTGTTTTTAACATTGTCGCAAATACATAATTTTGGTATCAGTGAACCGCAAATGATCCATTTAGTATATCCTGGTGTTTTCGCTATGCTACGAGCAAGAGCACTCCTGTTACAAACACATTTCTGTTCTACCCATGGCATCCATCTTAGATTACGGCAGACATTTTGTATTCCTTGCCCTCACATAGTCAATGGACACGCAATGACCTCTTTCAATTAAGGACACGTAGGCTTTAGCAGGCAATTCTCCTTGCTAGTGACACGTGCACCTTAGACAAGCAACGCTGTGGCAGCATGACTCAGCAAGAGCTGCCTCCCCAGCCTGAGGCCAGTCCTGCTATACTGGTTCTCGTGTCCGTTGGCCTGATCATGATTAGGCGGCCGAAGCTGGTAACCTTGCCCATTTACGACCCACAAACATCTCTTATCCTACTTTTCTATCTTCTGCACCTGGCTCTGCTCCTTTCCTTCTGGGCCTTTATTAGGGGGAGGTAACGAAATTTACGATGAGGCGGTCCGGCTCTTGAATGAAAAGCTGACATGAGATTATGATGGAATAGTGGGAACCCCTCGTTCTTAATATTTTGACATCAGACACTGTAGACGATTCTTGTGTAAATGCCAAATATTTATTGTTTAGGACACGAATGTTTAGAACTGTACTAGCATGTAAAGAATTTGCCCCAAGCAGAAAATTTAGTATTTAAGGAGCAACCCATTTTGTACAAATCGAACAGGCTCCTAGATACTGCCATGTGTAGTTTCTGTGACTTCTGTGTCCCTGCAGTAATAAACCTTTGGTCTTTGACGCCACCATCGAGAAGCCCGTGTTTCTGTTTGTTTGTGCACCGAGGCAGGTAGAACTCCGGGGTCTTCGGGTGTTATCCCTGACACCTCTGGACGGAACCAAAAAGTCCAGAACTCCAATTGGCGCCCAACATGGGGCGACGTCATTCGGTACCGGTCCAAAAGCCTGAAGAGTTCGAGAAGCTTCTTGTGAAGATTCCAGAGGGAGGCGCCCCACTTCATCGATCCCGGCATATCGCAAAAGTGGCCCGACGTTCTCTTCCACGAGGGTTCCCGTTCGGATGGCTACAGTGGTCCGTTGCTTTGACCGTCGCCCTGTCTTGGACCCGAGGTGCAGTCCTTAGTACGGCGAGACGTGACGGGTTTCTCCTTGGTGACGTCTTCAGTGCCTCAGTTAAGTATTAAGTATTAAGTGGTTGCTAGTTGGTTACTTCGTAAGGGTTGCTCCTGTTTGGATAATCCTTTTAGTTTTTGGTTTGGTTTGGTTTCGTAAGATTATCACTGGTTGTTCTGGTTAAGATAATCATTTGGTTTAGTTTGGGTATCGATACATTTGTTCGCTTTGGTAGGCCTAAGTTCTTGGTTCTTGGTTCGAGTGCACACCTTTTGTTTGTGTTTTGTCTGTTCTGTGTTCCGGATTATAAAATGGTAAGTCGGAAAAATTGTATGTTGTCTTGTTTTAGTTGCAACAGTGATTCCCAGTTGGAGGACTCGTGTTCGGTTCCTCCGATTGGAACTCCCCTTTATGATCTATATTGCAAATTTGGTGTGGGCCCTATCTCTTATAACGAGGTATGGATCCACTATACAGAGAAAGATGGTGTCCTTAGTTGGCCACTGCATGGTAGTTTTGAACCTCAAGTTCTTGATAACTTAGAAACGAAATTGTTCAAGAAGAAAGCCCGGCCGGCAATGTTTGATTCTTTCCGTTATTGGCGAAAAGAATCTAAACAGAGAGAAATTAAAAAGTTGAAGAAAGAACAGAAAGAGTAAGAGTTGACTTTAGAACAGTCTGCTAAGCAGCTGCAACTCAACGAGTCTGAGAAGGCGATGGAGGTGGCCAATAGAGAGCGTAATTTAGCGATAGACAAGTGCTATCCTGCTTTGCCATCGAGTACAGCTAAGATAGTAGAGGACCCTGAAAAGGATCCCCTGTTGTCTTACTTGTTACGATCACCCCCACCGTATGCACAGGGTGCTACGGCTCCACCTATACCGAATGTTCAATTACCGGTTGCTGGACAACCTGGTGTTCCTGCTCCTCTGAATCAAGTTCCTGTACCTCCTGTGGTCAATATTAATGTTCCTTCGGCACCCCCTCTTCCAGGGTTGCCGGCTTCTTTACCTATACCTGTATCGCTCACACCTGCTAGTTCACAGGCTACTTTGCCCGCTACTCCTACTGTTCCTGTTCTATCTGTTCCAACTGCTACTCTATTTACTGCTTCTGCTAATATTATGACTCCGCTTTCTGTTCGTCGGAGAATCACTGATTCTGTCTCTAATATTTTATCTCCCTTCTATAAAACTCTGATTAAGACTCCTACCTCTGACTCTGTGCAGAGACGTAGTCAGCTTCCTAGCACTGAAGAACGGGGAATATTAGATTCCACTGCTCTTAGATGGGTTTCGAAAGTTGGAAGATATAATGTACAAGATGTATTAGATACATTTATGCAATGGAACGAACCGACACAACGATATGTGTTCGATGAAATGTGCTTCCTTCTACGTGAGGAATTGGAAGAGGATGACTCTGAATCAAATCTAGAAGAATTAATTAATGTTCAGAAAGAGTTTGCTGCAGGTATGATAGTTGGTCAAAATATAAAAGAAGCGATGGAACTGATTTTAAGTTATAGGAATGACCCATCAAGGACGAGGTGCTATGCCTCCACAGACAAGTGATCGCCCTTCTAATCATTTCGATCAGCGAAATGGACAATCTGCCCAACAAAATAGGTCTCAACAGTATCATGTTGAAGACTACTATGAAGCTAGTGAGGAAGTTCAGCCAAGGGAGTACTAGGACAGCCATGGACAAAGAGAGGGAGTAGTATCAGTTCCAGTAGATCAGAGTGGGCCTTATGTCGCAGTAGCAACATCAGGTATAGTCGAACCGTTTCTGTTGGATACTGGTGCAGCAAAAAGTTCTATCATACATGCGAAACTCCCTGGCGCACCTTTGTCTGGCTCAACAAACGTTTCAGTAGGTTTTTCAGGCGCCCCTGTTCACAACCCTGTTTCTGGTCCTTTGTCTATTTCTGTTGGACCCCGCCACTTGAAAGCACCCCTGATTTTGACGACAGGTTGTAATGAAAATCTGCTTGGTTTAGACTTGTTAAAACGCCTATATGCGACATTGTACTGTTCTCCAGAAGGAGTACAGCTTACGTTGGGTAAAAGAATCACCTCTCCAATGTACTTGTCGATGGATGCGCTCCCACCAGAGCTGCGTTCTCTCCCTGATACTCTTTGGGCGACTGGTCCTAATGATGTAGGTCTTTTGGAAATCCCACCATATGTAGTAACTTTGAAAGCGAATGTAAAATTTCCACGAATTCCACAATACAGAATCTCTAGTGAAGGTGAGCGTGCGCTCCTACTGATAGTACAAGATCTGATCAAGAAAGACGTTGTAGAAGAAACTAGAGGTAATGTCTGTAATAGTCCTGTACTGCCTATTCTGAAACGAACTGACCCAACAAAACCTCCAGTATATAGGTTTGTAATTGATCTTAGAGAGGTTAATAAATTTGTGATTCCACAGTTTCCTGTGGTTCCAGACATTACTGCATTATTAACATTGATTCCTGCTACAGCAGCATGGTTTTCGGTTATCGACTTGAAAAATGCCTTTTTCAGCATTCCGATAGCCGAGGAAAGCAGAGATATCTTCGGTTTCTCTCTAGGAGGACGAAGCTTCAGGTTTAAACGTGCTCCACAAGGTTATTGTGAAAGCCCATCTATTTATAGTCAAGCATTAAAAAGCCAGTTAGACTCATTTGTACTTCCTCCTGGTTCTGCTTTAGCACAATATGTCGATGATCTTCTAGTGGCTGCCGATGACAAGGAAACTTGCAAAACAGCTACAATTTCTTTTTTGCATCATTTGTCAAATTTGAATCACAAGGTGTCACCTTCAAAAATGCAATACTGTTGCCAAGAAGTGACCTACCTAGGTCATCTCTTGTCAAAGGAGGGAAGGAAGTTGACCCCAGAGAGAATAAAAGCAATTACACAGATGAATGTTCCTAGCACGCAGAGAGAAGTACGTGCCTTTTTAGGTATTACCTCATATTGTAGGCAATGGATCCCAAATTTTTCTCTTTTGGCAAAACCATTGGTAGCTTTGACTGGAAAAAATGTTCCGAGTCCAGTGCCATGGTCCGCCGAATGTCAGGAGAGTTTTTCTGAGTTACGAAATGCACTGTGTTCAGCTCCTGTATTGGGTACACCCGATTACAGTAAGCCATTCACGCTCTATGTCCATGAGAGAGAAGGTTGTGCGTTGAGTGTTTTGACACAGAAATTTGGTGATAAACAACGCCCTTGTGCGTATTTTTCATCAACGTTAGATCCGGTAGCTAGAGCGTTGCCTAGTTGCTTGAGAGCTACAGCCGCAGCTGCAGCCTCCATTCGACAATCTGCTGGTTTAGTAATGAACAACATGCTAGTGGTTATGGTTCCTCATGCTGTGGATACACTCATGAACCGAACCAAGACGCAGCACCTTACCAGTGCTAGATTATCAGGTTACGAACTGACATTGCTAGCGAGTCATATTCAGATCAAAAGATGCAATGTATTGAATCCAGCAACATTGTTGCCGACTAGTCAAGAGTCGAGTGATTCCGAACCACACGACTGTTGTTTCAGAACTGAGGAAGAGACAAAAGGACGAATTGATTTAAAAGACACTCCGTTATCAGATCCAGATGGCACGTTGTATGTTGATGGGTCTTGCTTCAAATTGGAGAATGGTGATGTGACTGCTGCCTATGCAGTAACGACTTTGAGTACGATTGTGGAGACTGCAAGAGTGAGTCAGAATTCTGCCCAGGCTGCAGAATTGATCGCGCTAACAAGAGCGTGCGTTTTAGCTAAGGGAAAGAGAGTGAATGTGTTCACAGATAGTCAGTACGCGTTCGGCGTGGCCCATAGTTTTGGCCGTTTGTGGAAAGAGAGAGGTTTCATTACGTCCCATGGGACTAAGATCCAACATGGTCAGCTAGTTAATGACTTGTTGGAATCTCTAACCTTGCCGACTGAAGTTGCGATTGTGAAATGCAGTGCTCATAAAGCAATCACGGATGATGTTGGTCATGGGAATGCTTTTGCTGATGAGACTGCTAAACAGACAGCTAGAAATATGATGAGTAGAATGTATGTTACAACGTCTGCAAGATGGATTTCTGAGTCTGGAATGTGTGAGGACACAGTGGAAAGTGTGAAAGAAATTCAGAAAGAGGCGACTGAGGAGGAAAAGCTTGCATGGAAAGAGAGCACGGGTAAATTGGACTCGAGTGGGTGTTGGATTGACTTGTCGGAACAACAGCGTTGGATGTTGCCTGATGCGTATGTGCTTGCAGTAGTAACGATGGCACATGGAACAGCGCATATCAGTTCTAAAGGGATTTGTAAGATGTTGGCTCCAGTTTGGAAGAATGATGGGATTAGTAAGTGTGCAGAGAGAGTGGTGAGAAATTGTATGGTATGCTTGATGCATAATCCTGGCAAGGGGATCCCCACACCTGCAGGTCACTTCGCTCCTCCTTCCTGCCCCTTTGAAGTGATTCAGTTAGACTTCATTCATATGGATCGTTGCAACAATCTAAAGTACGTCCTAGTGGTAGTTTGTGCGTTCTCCAGATGGATCGAAGCATACCCACTGAAGGACAATACTGCTTTGTCCACTGCCAAAATCCTTCTTAAAGAATACTTCCCCAGATTCGGAATGCCACGGATTGTATGGTCAGATAACGGAAGTGAGTTCGTAGGGAAAGTTATGCAGAGTGTGTGTGCCGGCTTAGGGATTAAACAAAAATTTCACAGTGCGAATCATCCCCAGTCCGCGGCTTTAAGTTGAGGGTTACAATGGCACCCTTAAACTGAAACTTGCTAAGATACAAGCATCCACGGGTTTGCCCTGGCCAGATGCATTGCCTTTGGCTTTGTTATCAACAAGAGCAACTGTACATTCTAGAGTAGGGCTTAGTCCATATGAAATAATTTTTGGTCGTCCTGCAAATGTTTGGGGGGTACCTAGACCGAAAGAATTTAAGCAGCTGGAATACCCAATGTTAATTGATTACCTTTTCGACTTGACTGCTAAATTGAGCCTTATTCACCAACAGGTTTTCGATGCATTACCAAAGCCACCGGAGAGTCCAGGTCATCAGCTGAAACCTGGGGATCAAGTAGTCATTAGAAATTTTGCAAGAACGAAAAATCTTCAGCCCAGATTCGTTGGCCCCTTCCAAGTCTTATTGGCGACGAGAACTGCTATTCGTGTGGCCGGACGGAAGAATTGGATCCACACGACACACGTCAAACGTGTGCCTCTGCCACTTCCTTATGACAACTGGGTAAAGAAAGGAATCAGTGCCTCTGAAGCAGAACAAATACCCAGTTTCATCCCTTTCAGTGATGCAGAACTGATCACTGATACATCAAACTCTGGCTCTCCTCCTGAAACTGCTCTTTTGAACCCTGAACATTTGCCATCTGCACCAAAAGAACATTTGCCATCTGCAAACGTGAACATTGCAACGGGGGTACTTACTTCATCTGTCAAGACAGAGCGTATACATGGCTGCCTGCTGACTTCTCAGGTTCATGTTATATTGCTCGATTGTTACCTCCGACATACACTGCTTCTTCAGATTATCACAAGACCAGAGTAGCAAGAGGTGTCTTCAGCAAGGAAGATACCGCTGGTCAGGAAGCTGGAGACTTCTTCAAAGGTTTCCTTCCGTTTTGGGGGCCTATGGCCAATAGTAGAAATCTACGTCAACTAACACGGGTAGTTGAATCTACTATTACAGAAACTGCTGGTGCCCTTAGTAACTTAACAGCTGAGCTTCAGGCGGATCGTCTCATGACGTTGCAGAACCGAATGGTTATAGACGTAATACTTGCAGATCGAGGTGGGGTATGCAGAATGATCCAATCAAGCTGCTGTGTTTTTATTCCCAATAATGCTCCAACCGTCTATGAAGCGATCTCTAAGCTACACAAGATTTCCGACTCTATACACGTAGACAAGGGAAACTGGTCCTTCATGGAGTGGTTTTGGACTCTGGTATCAGCGTGGGGATGGAAGGTTCTGATGGTCATTGGTGTCATCCTAGTATTTCTGTTCTCGTGCTGCCTTATTATCCAATGTGGTCCCGCTTTGTGTAGTCTCTGTGCTGCAACCTGTTTCAGAAAACCACCTGCATTTGGAGAGAAGGTACGAGACAAGATGATGATGCAACAACATGTCACTGACCTAATGAGCATAGAGTTAGACTGTGACATAGACTGAGTAATTGCCTATGTAAGGGCAAAAGGAGGGTCTGAGGTTCCGTGACGATTTGAACCCGTGTTTTTAACATTGTCGCAAATACATAATTTTGGTATCAGTGAACCGCAAATGATCCATTTAGTATATCCTGGTGTTTTCGCTATGCTACGAGCAAGAGCACTCCTGTTACAAACACATTTCTGTTCTACCCATGGCATCCATCTTAGATTACGGCAGACATTTTGTATTCCTTGCCCTCACATAGTCAATGGACACGCAATGACCTCTTTCAATTAAGGACACGTAGGCTTTAGCAGGCAATTCTCCTTGCTAGTGACACGTGCACCTTAGACAAGCAACGCTGTGGCAGCATGACTCAGCAAGAGCTGCCTCCCCAGCCTGAGGCCAGTCCTGCTATACTGGTTCTCGTGTCCGTTGGCCTGATCATGATTAGGCGGCCGAAGCTGGTAACCTTGCCCATTTACGACCCACAAACATCTCTTATCCTACTTTTCTATCTTCTGCACCTGGCTCTGCTCCTTTCCTTCTGGGCCTTTATTAGGGGGAGGTAACGAAATTTACGATGAGGCGGTCCGGCTCTTGAATGAAAAGCTGACATGAGATTATGATGGAATAGTGGGAACCCCTCGTTCTTAATATTTTGACATCAGACACTGTAGACGATTCTTGTGTAAATGCCAAATATTTATTGTTTAGGACACGAATGTTTAGAACTGTACTAGCATGTAAAGAATTTGCCCCAAGCAGAAAATTTAGTATTTAAGGAGCAACCCATTTTGTACAAATCGAACAGGCTCCTAGATACTGCCATGTGTAGTTTCTGTGACTTCTGTGTCCCTGCAGTAATAAACCTTTGGTCTTTGACGCCACCATCGAGAAGCCCGTGTTTCTGTTTGTTTGTGCACCGAGGCAGGTAGAACTCCGGGGTCTTCGGGTGTTATCCCTGACACCTCTGGACGGAACCAAAAAGTCCAGAACTCCAATGGTAACCAATCAAAACTCTTCCCTCTCTATTTTCAAATCAACACCCTTCCCCCCTCAGCCCTTTCTACCTGTTACCATAGCAACTCCCTCCTCACTGAGCTCTCAGGTTTAAAAGTTTATTCTACAATGTTGCAATTGAACTTAGCAAGGATGTTTGACCTCTCAATACCCCAGCTTTTCCAGTGCAATTTTTCTTTAAATGACTTTTTCTTAACCATTCAAATTGCTTCTTTCACAAAACAGAACCATGCACCCTAACTTTCAGTTTTCAACTATCTGAATCCAGCAATCATTGCTTGTGATTCAAGAGCACTGAAAGTCCACAGTTTTTGTTTGCAAACTCCTACTGTTCCATCTGCCATTTCATTTCCACACTTCATCTGACTGCACCAGAACCTCCTCTTACCATGTATTCTGTCTGGATTATTGGACATAGCTACATCCACTGGGCTCAAAGGTATGCAGCTATCAGAAATTTTCACAAACTTGACTTACCAAATGTAGACATCAAATGGATTGGCCAGAGAGGATTGCGATGTCATCAATTGATACCATTGGCCTATATGGGCCTCCTAACCCCCCCTCAGAAAACCTAGGGGGTTAGGGAGAGTCTACCGTGCCCCCTTTTACCCATTCCCAACGTTGTTTGTCCTCCATCTTGTGTCTCAAATCCACCGAAACTCAAGATGGAGGACTCTCGTAGCGCTGCCGGTGCGGGTACCGGGGCGCGCACCGGTAAGTGCTCCCAAAATTTTTTACAAGTTAATTTACATAAAAACCACTGGAGAAACTTTCACCAAATATAGAATAGGCCATACTACATACCAGTCCCTACCATTTTCCCAAATTTGATGGAATTCCATTGAGCCATTTCGCCTGTAGCCCTGTCTAAATATCCTGAGGTAAATTACATGACAAAAACACATCTGAAGTGTTAGAATTTACAACCAATTAAAATGTTACTTTCAATTTCTAGTATTATTTCCTGACATTTGATTGGTTATGTACATGAATATAAATGAAAAAAGAGGGAAACACAGCCATTTTGACTACAACTACCTGAGGTACATCTTGAAAGGATTTTCACATTTTTTCTTCTTCACCTCTCTCAAAAGTAAGTTGTTAATTTGTAAGGACCACTTTAAATTAATTAGTAAAAACGTTTTCTGATAGTTATTTATTGTCCCTCTGTTATAGTTATAGCTTGAGATACGCTTCTCTATTATATTTATGGATTAAGTTAGACTTCTCTAGTATAATTATAATTTTACTTAGGCTTCATCACATGCACTTTTTAATAGTTCTAATTCCTGCCTGATACCATACACTGCCCAAAGATAACTTCACTGTTAAAAACTCAGAAGTACCTGTCTGAACTTAAACCTAACAGTGCCCTATCTCTACTGATATATTTATTTTTTATGCAATTTACAGCAAGAAAATGGAAGGAGAACAAAAGAAATTTAATATTTCATTTGAAATTGTTCTCCAGAACAACCCAGAGGAAGAGATTGATGATTTAGACTTTTTGGATCAGTCTCTTGATCAAGAGTAAGCATGGGTGGAAAATCCGTTCCGCTTGCGGATTTTGCGGATTTTAGGTAAATTCGCAATCCGCGAACGCTTGCGAATTTACCGAAAATCCGCAAATTCGCACGCAGCGGATTTTTTTTCTTGGTGATACAATTTTGCGGCGCGCGGCGTTCACTTACCGTCATTCAGCGTTTGCCGAGTTGTTTTTCTCGATATTTTGCGAGTGCTGCGCCATTTTGGATCATGCTGCGAGATCCCGCGGGAGTTTGGCGACCGCGATTACTTCATCGCGCCCGCCACCTTGCACAGCGAGAGTTTGTCAACGCGAGTACGCCGTGATCACGTATCACGGGAGTTCGCAATTGCGAACCCGTAGATGCGGCGGGCAGCAACAATCTCGCACTCGCGAAAATAAAAAATTTGCAATTCTTCACAAAAAATCCACCAGCAAGCAGCATAAACCTTCTTGAAATGATGATTTTTATCAGAATAACTTGTCAGGTTGACATTTGCCTGCACTTTTTTTGGCAAGGAGTCCATTTGGGGGGGGGGGGGAAGGAAGTGCCCCACAGTCTCCAACTTCCTGTTCCTGTCCAGCAGGCTCCTCCCAGTGCTTTCTTCATGTGCTGGTCACTTTCATTCGGATTCTTCACCTGGAAGGATTACTTTTTGTGGATGCTGCTGGATATTTGGATTTGAGTCCTTTTTGACTTTCTTTGGATCACTTTTGGATTAGAAATTTCACAAGTAAGTTTGTTTGGGGCATTACAGTTGCTGCAACTACAATTTTTGGAATTTTCGATTTTTGGGCTGTTGTTGGGGCCTTTTGCCCAGGGGTACTCAGTGGTGGGTGGACTGAGTCTTTCTGTGGGGTGTCTTGAATTTAAACATCATGGAGGGCCTGGATGGCTTGGGATTGTGCTGATTTTTCTGTGATTTTCGTTTTTTTGGGCTGTTGTTGTGGCCTTTTCACCAGGGGTAGTGAGTGGTGCATGGGCCTAGTCTTTCTGTGGGGTGTCTTTAATGTAAACATCATGGAGGGCATGGATGGCATGGGATTTTTCTGATTTTTCTGTGTTTTTCGATTTTTTGGGGTGTTCATGGGGACAGGCCATGTGGGTGGGGGCCATTTTGAGTGCTGCTACAGGCAGGCCCTGGCCATGTGCTGGGAGGCAGGGGGCCATTTTGAATGCAGGCAGTGTTCTTAGGTCTGCAACCATTTTGCCTAGCTTTCAACCTTTATGCCCAGGGGTAGTGAGTGTTGCATGGGCCTAGTCTTTCTGTGGGGTGTCTTGAATTTAAACATCATGGAGGGCCTGGATGGACGCGCAACCCTGGAACGCGGGTCTACTCATACTACTCAGGTGCCCATGAATTGCATGTCCGCCTGGACAGATTTATGGCGACTACTGCACTCTTGCCCCTAGTAACTGACACATTGTACATGGGTCGCACGCATTCAGACCATAACCCACACTTTTTATCCATAGCTTGGGACCGCCCACGCCCCCCCATTCCCACCTGGCGACTACAACCAGCGCTCCTGCTTGATGCGGCTTTCCGCGAATCCCTCCTTACACACACCTCCCAGTACTTTGAAGACAACGCGGGCACGGCTTCCTCCCCCCAGGTGGAATGGAACGCCTTCAAGGTAGTGGTCCGTGGACACTGCCTGAGAACACAGGGCCACATGGGGCGACAACTAGAAGGTGAACTAACCAGGATAGAATCCGACCTACTGGATAGGGAGGGGGAGGCAGTTGACGGTAGCAATGATCCACTACAGGAGGCGTGCGCAGAACACGCAAGCCTACTGGAACGGCTCTGAGACATTAACTACGCAGCACACTCGGCGAGGACACATCACTCAAGTGATAGACCTGGCAAGTTACTGGCCTGGCTGATCTCACAGGAATCCCGCTCATCCCCAGTGGCGGCGATACACGCGGAAGGGAGGGGCCTATTGTACTCGCAACATCAGATTCACGATGCATTTACTCATCACTACGACACACTATACCGCTCCTGACTGCTACGCACACGCTCGGACATTGCTGATTATCTCTCCCCTCTGCTCATGCCACACCTGACTACCACACAACAGGACGAATTAGGAGCCTCGCTTGACCCTGACGAGATCCGCGAAGCAGTTTTCCACCTATCTAATGGCAAATCCCCTGGCCCGGAAGGGCTTCCGGCCGAATTTTATAAAGCAGGCGCAGACATACTCATACCGCGGCTTCTGAAAGTGTATACCGCAGCAGCGGAAGATGCGCTCTTACCCGCGTCGTTGAATGAGGCAACCCTGATCTCCATCCCAAAGCCTGACAAGGACTGCACGCAGATGGGCTCTTACCGCCCCTTGGCGCTGCTAAACACGGACTATAAGATACTGGCCTCTACACTAGCCCGGAGACTAGTCCCCTATGTGCCCCGCCTGGTGCACCAAGACCAAAACGGTTTTGTTCCGACACGCCACACCTCCCACAACATCCGCCGCCTATTCCGTGTACAGGAATACGCTACCCACCAGTGGCCCAGAGCAGGATGCCTGGTGCTGGACCTAGAAAAGGCCTTTGATTCGGTCGAGTGGCCTTACCTGGGAGCGGTTATGGAAAAGTACCAACTGGGAGGAGGCTACGAAGACATGGTGGGCCTGCTGTACGACAAACCGACGGTCCGAGTTCGCACGGGTGTGCTGCTCTCGGACGCTATACGGGTGCGGAGAGGCACCAGACAGGGTTGCCCCCTGTCGCCTCTATTGTACTCCTTGGCCATGGAACCCCTGGCCACAATCCTCAGGACTCAGGGGCCTGACTGGGGGATCCCGCTAATCGATGGCCTCCACGCGGTGTCACTATATGCAGATGACCTGCTACTGTACGTCAGAGACATAACTAACATCCCAGACTCCCTGGCCGACGTCTTCCAAACCTTCGAGGAAATGTCTGGACTGCGAGTTAATTGGGCCAAATCGGGGGCTTTTTCCTTTAGCCCAGACACGCCTGAATGCGATGTGCGCCTGGGCGGAGGCAGATTGCAATCGTATCCCACTACATTCCGGTATCTGGGGATTCGAATATATCGGAATCCGACAGATGTCCTCGAGGGAAATCTTCTGTGGGCCATTACCTCGATTCGGGCACAGGTCAAGTTCTGGAACACCTTACCCCTAAACGTCCCGAGCCGCATAGCACTTACTAAAATGATAGTACTGCCCAGACTGCTGTACTACTTTGCCAATCTGCCCACATACGTACCAAATAAAATATTCCGAGACCTGGAAACTCTGCTACGCAGTCTCATCTGGAATGCGGGCCGGCCCCGCGTAGCGCTGACCAAGCTCTACATGCCCACTGAGCAGGGGGGCCTAGCAGTACCACACATGGAGCTGTACTACCTCGCGGCGCAGATGCAGTGGGTGACGGGGTGGCTCAGCGGCAAACACCTCGAAGATACTGCTTCGGACAGTGCTGCCTGGACGCAAACGCAAATCTGCACGCTGTTCCACCCGATAACCCGGACTCCCTGCCCCTTGCAGCTGCACCTGGCGGTGGCGCGAAGATGCTTCCTGCGTTGTTTACGGCTCACCCAGGCGACAACGCCATATGCCCCGATACTACCTATTCTGGGTACTCCAGGGCCAGTGGACGCGCTAACTGTGACCCGACTCACTAGCTGGACACAGGCGGGGGTGGACACTCTGGGAGATCTCTACAATGACGGAACACTACTCACCTTTACGGGCTTGGCCGCTAACACGGAAATCCCAGCTGGCCAATTCCTACTGCATGCGTCCCTCTTACGCACACTCACTCGGTCCTGGGGCGACATGACGGACGAACTGCCGATGCACAGCTTTATGCAGTATCTCCACGTCATGGGAGATGGCTCACATGTCATACATCGGTTAGCGCAGGCCCTACTAATGCATTCTCAACCGTCTACGTTGTCGCTACGGGACAAATGGGCAATGGATAGAGGACGAGCATGGACTGATAAGGAAGGGGCGATGATCTTAGCCGGACCGACATACATCCCACGCAACCCCCGTTTTAGAATAATACAATTCTACATCTTGCACCGAGCATATCTGACACCCGACAAGATAAACAGGTACTTCACGACAACTGATGCCGCTTGTCCGCGCTGCTCTCTGAACGGAGCGGACCTCTTGCATATGTTGTGGCATTGTCCCGAAGTACACAGGTACTGGACGGAAGTTACAACGCTACTCACGCGCAGCACAGGCGAGCAGGTACCGCACACGTGGGAAGCGTGCATCTTGGGGTTATACAAGTGCGCTAAAGTCACCAGAGTGCGGACGCGCTTCTGGGACATGGGGCTCATAACGGCCAAACGTCTGCTAACCAAGCATTGGAAGGCGGCGACCCCCCCTCACGAACAGCACTGGCGCGCCTCATTTACCAACTGGGCGCGAGCGGAAGGCACAGTGCTTCTCCGCGAGGAAACCGCGGGACTGCATAAGTTCCCCATAGCTCAGCTCTGGGATGATTTCCTCAGGGCGTTCCGACGCGCCTGTCAGGAGCAGGGGATCACCTGAAACGCACTTGCACCGACACCTCACAACACCTCTTCACACCAGAAGCTGACATAGCCCTGCCACCCTCTCCCCCGCTCACCCGCCTCTTTGGACATTGGGATAAATGCTAACGACTACTACACTTATTACACCACGCACTGCGCCGGGCGCCCACGCAGCGCCACGCACCAGCTGCTGCCTTTGCCTCGCCTGACTTGCACACTTCACGCGGCGAGAAACCCTACTAGGCCCTGCCCCGCAACCGACACCATATATGAGGTCCTGTGACGAACCCCCCCCCCCACCCCTTCTTTACCGGTCCTACCCCCCAGATCTCTCCTGCCAAGATGTAGGCATAGGGGATGGTCTGTTAACTGGTCGTGTTCCCAGACCGGACCCGTTTCTTCACACAAAGGAAGACGTTATATGCAACATGTCACTGACAGGAAGCAATACTTTATTGATCTTGCACCACACACACCCTGCGGAGCCACCGTGACACTTATGCATTGTGAGAGATACGACTTTACATGCACCCTCACCCATGTTAACAAGAGACCCACTGCACAGCCTATCAGATATCGCTGCATCTCTTGCGATCTCCCAACACCACCGCTGGGAGACCTCGCAGACACCGTACTACCTGACACTAGAGACCTGCCTGGAAAGGCTGCAGACTCGCCCTGCCGCACATAACCGCCTACCACTATGCCTCAGTGAGCTATACTATTGTACGCCTAGTCGTTCCAATAGTCAGCATTACAATCACGGATCTGGTAAACCACCTGCTGCAGATTCCCCCCTCCACTATTGGCTGCCTGCAACTAACTATTTGACTAATTGCGGGGAATTGGGGGATTGCTAGCAAGGCACTAATGCTGGGTGATCGCTGCCAAGCAAATCTCTACAACATAAGATAAAATTACAAGATCTAATACTAATCTACCCACACATCGGATGGCTACACATACACCCGCATGAGACTCGCCGCCGGACTCCCGGGTTGTCGGCTGAATGGCTGTGTCATCTAGTCATAGGTTCCTATGGTTGTTTTCTGCCCGGCTGCCCCTGGGAGCCGCTGAATGTAACATGTAAGAAATTTACCATCTATGCAATAAAGGTCTTTAAAAAAAAAAAAAATTAAAAAATGGAGGGCCTGGATGGCTTGGAATTGTGCTGATTTTTCTGTGATTTTCGTTTTTTTGGGCTGTTGTTGTGGCCTTTTCACCAGGGGTAGTGAGTGGTGCATGGGCCTAGTCTTTCTGTGGGGTGTCTTGAATTTAAACATCATGGAGGGCCTGGATGGCTTGGGATTGTGCTGATTTTTCTGTGTTTTTCGATTTTTTGGGGTGTTCATGGGGACAGCCATGTGGGTGGGGGCCATTTTGAGTGCTGCTACAGGCAGGCCCTGGCCATGTGCTGGGAGGCAGGGGGCCATTTTGAATGCAGGCAGTGTTCTTAGGTCTGCAACCATTTTGCCTAGTGTTCAACCTTTATGCCCAGGGGTAGTGAGTGTTGCATGGGCCTAGTCTTTCTGTGGGGTGTCTTGAATTTAAACATCATGGAGGGCCTGGATGGCTTGGGATTGTGCTGATTTTTCTGTGATTTTCGTTTTTTGGGCTGTTGTTGTGGCCTTTTCACCAGGGGTAGTGAGTGGTGCATGGGCCTAGTCTTTCTGTGGGGTGTCTTGAATGTAAACATCATGGAGGGCATGGATGGCATGGGATTTTGCTGATTTTTCTGTGTTTTTCGATTTTTTGGGGTGTTCATGGGGACAGGCCATGTGGGTGGAGGCCATTTTGAGTGCTGCTACAGGCAGGCCCTGGCCATGTGCTGGGAGGCAGGGGGGCATTTTGAATGCAGGCAGTGTTCTTAGGTCTGCAACCATTTTGCCTAGCTTTCAACCTTTATGCCCAGGGGTAATGAGTGGTGCATAGGCCTAGTCTTTCTGTGGGGTGTCTTGAATTTAAACATCATGGAGGGCTTGGGATTGTGCTGATTTTTCAGTGATTTTCGATTTTTTGGGGTGTATAACTGAACTGATGTTCCTCTGTCTTCCATTGCTTTTAGGTGCACAAGACTCAAGAGAACCACCAGTGCCAGGAAGAAGTCCTGCAGCGGTGTGTGTGTGCAGCATAACGTCACGCGACGTCACGTCTGGCCACAGACAACTCTGCAACTCGTGCAACTGCAGCCTGCTGTTCTGACCTGCTCTGAAGAAGATGGCCCCAAAAAAAGTTCCCCGTAGCTCCTTTAGCAAGAAAGTTGCCAGTAAGGAGCAGAAGAAGCAAGTTACCAAGGAGACTGGTGTGCCGCCCGCCACATTTTTTGGGAGTAAAAAGTACGCCTGCAGCAGTAGCGGGATCTGCTGGGGACCAAGCTGGGAGCAGCACCCCCGCTCCATTGGGCTCAGTGCCACCACCACCACCACGCCAACTTAAGTCCAAGCCCTTGAGTGCTGCAGAGGCAGCCAATCTACTTGTTCAATCACCATCGACCAGTGATGTTGGCTCATCGCAAGAAAGTAGCAGCAATGTCCCTCAATCAACACAGGTTGTTGTAACTCATCTGACGAGTGTTGAACAACCACAGCCGCAACAAAAACCACATGTGCAAGTACAAGCCCAAGTACATGTGGAAGGAGAGGCAGCGCAAGGAGATGCGCAAGCAGAGGTGCATGGAGGGTCACAAGTGCCCACACCTGGCTTGAGGGGAAAGATCAGCTAAATTAATTTGCCCATACTTATTTATCCTTGTTATGTTATGTTATGTTATACGTTTATTTCTATAGCGCACGGCTACTCCAAAGGAGTGTCCCGGCGCTTTGTCAAGGCAGCTCAAAATAAAAAACATAGCACCATACAGCGAACAACAAAGAAAGCCGGGAGAAGGGAGATCGGCCTATAGTTGGCCAGAACCTCAGAGTCCAGCCCAGGTTTCTTGAGGAGGGGGATCACCATAGCCCTTTTCCAGGGTAACGGGACCTGCCCCTCCCTCAAAGACAAATTCACAAGTGGGTTGACCACAGGGTTGACCACAGTCGCCATCTTGGCCAAAAATTTGGCCGGACAGGGATCTAATGGCGAACCCGATTTAAGATTGGCCAGAAGCGCCAAGGAAGCATCGATGGAAATAGGCGGGAACTCTGCGAGAACCACAGCCTGCGTGGACAACCGCACCGGTCCTGCCACCAGACTTGCACACACCTCGGCCGAGCCCACTGCGAAAGAGTCCTGGATGGACTTGATCTTATCCGTGAAGAATCTAGCCAGGTCACAGACCCACAACTCAGATGGAACCCCTTGGGGCAAGTTGGATCTGGGGGCCATGAACTCCCTAACTACAGTAAAGATCTCCTTACACGAGTGAGAGGCGGCCTCAATCCTCCTGGCCAAAAAAGCCTTTTTCTCACGGAGAATATCAGAATGGTAGGCTTTGACCATAGACCTATAGGCCACTCTGGCCTCCAGATCATAATGGAGGCGCCATGCCCTCTCAGCCACCTTACATTGGCGACGAGTGGTCCGCAATGCCTCAGTGAACCACGGGGCCGAAACCCTCTTGACCGTATCCCTCAGGGCCATTGCGGGGGCCAAATCATTCAGCCTCTCCGTCAGCCACCCCTGTAAGGACTCAACGTCATGCTCTAAGTTGCCTGATAGAGGGCACGGATGGTCCACAGCCGCCTGGGCTAACATCTCAGGCGTAACTCTGTGCAGAGCCCTCCGAGCCGGACCATGCTGTCTGGGCATACTACAAGGGAGTTTCTCGCTGGCTAACACATAGAATCTGGCCACCCTATGGTCAGACCAGAGCACCGGAAGGAGCTCGATGTCGTCGAGAGGGATCGAGGAGAAAACCTGGTCTAAGGTATGTCCCTTGTCATGGGTGGGACCTGTGAGGAAAGGGACAAGGCCCAGGGGGGCCGTAATATCCCACAGTTTGTTGGCATCCAGGTCATCGGCGACATCCATATGAAAGTTAAAGTCTCCCGCCAGAAGGCAGTGCTGCGCACTCAAAGCCAGTCCAGCAATGGCAGCCTGGAGGTCGTCAAAAAAAGATCCCTCAGGGCCGGGGGGTCTATACACCAACATCCCTTTTAAGGCTTGTTGCGGGGTCAATCTAATAGTAAGTGCAAGAGATTCAGATCCTGCGATGACGTTAAGAGGGAGAATAGAGCAGGAAACTGATTTATTCACTACCACTGCCACCCCACCTCCCCTGCCCTTAGCTCTATCTTGCCGGTAGATATTATAATCCGGGGGAATCGCCGCCATGAAGTCCGGATTGGACAGCTCCCCCAACCAGGTTTCAGTCAGCAGAAGGCAAAGTGGCCTTTCTCTCACAAGAAGGTCAAAGATCTCCAGGGCATGCTTACCTACCGATCTCGTATTGAGCAGTAGGAAAAGATGTCTCACACGATCCTCACCTCTCCCTCGTGAGGCGCCGGGGGCATAATTGGGCACCCAGCCGCAACCAGGGCAAAACCGTTTACCTCTGTAGCGGCCCGAGAACACAGGGACATGTTCGCAAAGCGCAAAGTTCCCTAGCAGAATAACAAATCATCTTACCCAAGAGCCGAGTCTACCGCCAGGCCCTTCCGCCGCTCCGCCGCCTCCGAGACGCTGACGGGCGCAGACGGGCAGGACTCTGGCAAGACTCAGGCAAAGCGAAGGCCGACCCGCTACGCGATCCCGCTACGCTCCGAGGACTGGTTTAAGTAGTGCCTCCAGGTGAGGGGCAAAGCGCACCACCAGGACACTCAAGATGGCGCTCAAAGAGCGTCAATGCCCTTCCCAAAATGGCGGCCGTTCGACAGACTCGGGAGACCCCGACCACCCCGAACCGGGTCCGCTCGAGCAGCGGTGCTCCACAATTAATGTGCAGGTAAGGGGGGAGCCCAGAAAACACCTCCTATTAAAATCAGGGTCAAGGAAGCAAAAAACTAACAGAGATAAAAAACGGGAGTTTAAGAACAAAGCACGCTCACCGCGCAGCGCAGTAAGCTATAATGAGCTGCCAGCACCTGAACGATGTAACCTATCAAGGTACAGCACCAGGAGGACTGCCTTAAGTAGTGCCTCCAGGTGAGGGGCAAAGCGCACCACCAGGACACTCAAGATGGCGCTCAAAGAGCGTCAATACCCTTCCCAAAATGGCGGCCGTTCGACAGACTCGGGAGACCCCCGACCACCCCAGAACCGGGTCCGCTCGAGCAGCGGTGCTCCACAATTAATGTGCAGGTAAGGGGGGAGCCCAGAAAACACCTCCTATTAAAATCAGGGTCAAGGAAACAAAAAACGAACAGAGATAAAAAACGGGAGTTTAAGAACAAAGCACGCTCACCTCGCAGCGCAGTAAGCTATAATGAGCTGCCAGCACCTGAACGATGTAACCTATCCTTCAAAAGGTGACTCAGACAGAGTACGCACTTTCAAAAATATTGTACTGTCTATTAGGAAAATCAAAGTGTGACTTTTTGCACTACACAGCGTACATACCTTATATTTATTTATCAGTGGTGTTGTAATAGCACTTCCTGTTTTTCGTTCAATAATTACAGGCCGGGTTTCAGTCTGTGGAATGGGGAAAAAAGGATGGAGTCAGGCTTCACATTAGCGAGCCGCAATTCAGCATCCGCCAGGCAGGCAGTGGACAGGGTGTCTTCTGGTCACCAACATTGATGGACGAAGCGTCAGCTGGAATGGAGGAGTGCCGCTAATAAGAGGAATTGTTTGCTGCATGCAACTTACTTACCAAATTCAACAGGACAACTACAACAACATACAGATACAGTATCAATTGTTTTCTTCTATGAGTGTGACTGCATTTCTTGGATCCCTCTATGCTTCTAAATTTATCCCTACAGCCATTCTACAGGTTTTACTTCGGCTAATTTTTAAACCTAATTTAATGTAAGAAGTGTTTCTCTGAGTGCAGAGATAGGCAAGTGAAAACGCTGCAGCCCTGTACTGTCGCATTCTAGTACTACTTACTTTTCAGTAACAATGCATGCAGTAGGGCATGCACTTCCTTTATGTCACTTAAAAGATTTATGGTTAGCTTTGTACCCAAAGATTTCTTTATCTTCAATTATTGTTTGTCCATGCTGTGCTTTTTTTTTCTTCTCTCAACAAAACCTACCCAAAAAGAAACCCCCATTCCCATCCATTTTCCAAACCCTAACCCTCTTCCCCCGGGCTGTGTGGTTTTGCTTGATGTGTGACTAAATGACATCAATAATTCCACACACTTGCTGGGGAGGATAAGGTCATAGCAACAGGCTGGTGAAGGAATCCGAGGATATATTCTAGACTTACTCAGCTTCAGTACTATTTCTTGTAGTAGTAGCCAATGTCAAAGAAATTCAACGCAAGTACTAGTTATACTTTCAATACTTTACCATTTGTTAGGCTACATTGTGGCACTGTTCTAGTGTACTGTCACCTGCTATATTCTCTATCGTACCGTTGTAATGCTACAGTAAGGACAAACCAGGTTTCATTTTCTTTTTTTCCATAGGCATGCAACTGCCACTGTGTCACACCACTAGTACCACCACAATGAGGACATTTCATCCGCCCAGGATTGCCAACCTTAATCGCCATTTCCCGTGGAGCCAGCCCTGGGCCTAGCCCTACTTTCAAACACAAATTACAGGTAAGATAAGCGTTTGGTGGGAGGTAGTATAATGGAGTATTAGGACTAGACAAGAGATTGACGGTAGTACTACTAAAGTCCTAGGACTCTTCAGGAAAACAAATTTACTGTTAAACCCCCACCCACCAGACTCAAAAGCAGTAAAAAACAGGTATGGTCAGATAAAGTTTCAAAAAGTATATTTTTGTAGCCCTAACAAAATATTCTCCCGCAAGACCCTCCCTAACCCCAACGATTGTCCTTCAAAAGTCCCAAAAACAACCCAACTCCCAATTCCCACCCCCCAAAAGTCTCTAAAAAAGGGGCAAGGGACACTAAACTACGGCAGGGTGCTGTTGACTTTAGCGGCCAGGGCATCATACTCCTTGCAGAGGGTGGCATGGTCGAAGCGGAGGCCCTCCACCAAGTTCTTATAGGTATGCACCTCCTGCTCCAGGTAGGACACTCTGAGGCATAAGCGGCGCTGGCGTGCCTTGCAACTCCTGTGGGGGGCAGCTGCTGTCTTTGCTGCTCGGCGGTGGCGGTTGGCTTTGGTAGCCCGGCACCGTACCGCTGGAGCACTGCGCTGGCTGGCAGCCCGTGGGGGCACGGAGGAGGATGCAGCTGTCCCAGTGGATGTTGTTGTTGTACCGGTAGACTGCGTGTCCTCCTCCTCCAGGGCCACCAGCAGCCGATATTCGGCGACAGTGGCATCCAGCCTCCGTTGCCGGGCCATTTGAGCCAGCTCCCTCCTTGATGGTCTGTTTGATTTGGAAGGAGCAACTATATGAAGAAAGAAAGACATAGTCTGTAACCAATGCTCCTTAAGATTAACACTAGGGGCCAGATGTAGGTGGCCAATTACCGGTCGGTAACGGCCGAATTCGGCCGTTACCGACCGGTATTTGGCTACCGAGATGTAGGGGGACTGTTACGCTGCAAATCGGTAATTTTACCGGTCGGTAAATATACCGGTCGGTAAATTTACCGACCGGTATATTTACCGACCGGTAAAATTACCGACCGGTATATTTACCGACCGGTAAAATTGATATGTAGGTGGGACTCTTCTGAGTCCCACAAGGCCTACAAAATCGGTATTTTACCATCAAATTGTATTTGATGTTAAAATACCGATTCAGGTGTGCATGCACATGTGTGCATGCACACCTGTGCCATATGACAGGCAGACCTGCCCTTAGGGCAGGTCTGCCTGCCATATGGCCCCGAACCTTTTTTGGGGGTGCCAGAGGGTGTCAAAGTGACACCCCCTGCACCCTTGTCAAAATCGGTATTTACCGATCGGTAAATACCGACCGGTAATGCCCCATTCATTCCTATGGGCTTCAAAGCCCATAGGAATGAATGGAGCATTACCGGTCGGTATTTACCGATTCGGTAAATACAGATATTTACCGATCGGTAAATTGGAACATCTGGATGTTCCTACATACCCCCTCTTCTTATTTACCGATTCTTATTTACCGATTCGGTAAAATTCGGTAAATAAGAATCGGTAAATAAGTTTTACCTACATCTGGGCCAAAATGATTGAGCAGAAAGTTGTGTCACAGTACAAGTAGCAAATTGAAAGCACAGTACATAACTATTGAGGACAGTATCTATCTAACCTCCCACTTCTTCATCCTTGCTCTAACATTAGTGGGAGTTTAAGGAACAAATTCTACGAGCACTATGGACTTCCATTACAGTCGACTATGACAGTACACCAGTCTTATTCTTCTTCTTCTCTCTTGTTTAGGAAAATTGGTACGTTATCTTATGCAAGCCGGCATATTGCCAGCGCAGTGAACTTGCACCCGAGAAAAACAGACGCACACCATGATGAGTGAGACAGACTTGCGTTACTGTACTGAGAATACTCTGTTAAAAGGGCTACTGCTTAATTAATTTAGCTTTCACCCTAAAGTGCAAATGAGTACTAGAAAAGGAAAATGAAGAAGCTAAATAATCTGATTATCTATCACTTCACATGGGATGTATTTGATGACATATGGGATGACTTTAGGTGCTTTGCTTATTATTGAGTGAACAGTGATACACCCACACATGAATGACGTACTACTACTAAACTAAAGTTATTAAGAGAGGTAGGGAGTGTCCACCGTAATAACCGGATATATGCTGTGCTTGCAGTTGCAAAACAAACTACTGCTACTATTCATGGTAGTATTTGGACAAAATTACAACTTCTTTTCCTTGCCTTTCCTACACTGGAACGGACGTGCGGGAGCGGTGTTACATGCTCTTCAAAGTAACACTTAGTTCATCCAGTGACCGTCTACTCTCTCTAGATACACATATGCTATCTAAGAGTCAGATAATACCATGATCCAGGCATCCATCCATTCAAAGTATATGCACACATACAGTTTCTGTTTCACCCACCCAGGCTGTTCTCCTTCCACCCATCCTTGCTTCATCATTCACCCAGCCATACACCATACCATATTCTTTCCTTCCCAGCCACCTCGGGGACCAAGCAAACACATATCATTGTTCTTTGCCAGTCATCAAAAAATTTCGCGTACTTCCACACTTACTTACACCCTTCTTTCGCTTTTCGTTCATCCCATCCATCAAGTTCATCTCAGATCTGATTGGGATTCTTCTCGCCAAAAACTTCACAGCTAAGTCGAAGTACATTTAGAGGAGGCTACTACCTGGTTGATTTATAATACACCCGTGCAATAAGCACACTTTGCAGTCTTCAATCTCAATAAGTAAGGAATATATAGCTTACCTCTGCCCGCCACCACCGTGTGAACCCTCACAGGCACGTCCGGCACTTGCACCGCCTCCTCCCCAGAGTTGTTCCCCTCGTCCAATACCACCACATCCGCGCTGGCCCCGCCACCAGATGTTCCACCTACAAAGTACATTTAAGAATGTTAGAATACACTACTCACTACTATATAATATTTGGTCTAGGAGGAATAAAGAAATGTGAAAAAAACAGAATACAATGTTATAATTTGTGACTGTCTACTCTAAAGTAAAAATGTCCCTTTTTCCAGGGAAGGCTGTTGTCTTGCTGCGCTTTTTGGCACAACTGATGAATGCTTGCTTTTTATTTTTAACACGCACCACTTTTTCTCCTAACAGACAGAAGCTTGACTTCTAAGAACACGAGCAGGATCAAGTTCAAACCAGGTGAGAGCTCGGCTCGACCACAAGAAAACTGTCCAATTAATCGTCAGCACTAAGCACTTTTCCATTTTCAGTTAAACGTTTAATTTTATGACAAAGTTGATTTTAATAAATGTGTTTACTTTTAATAAAGCTTTTAAACTTAAATAGACTCTGTGGTTTTTGGTCCTCCAGACTAGAGTGGATGAGCTAAAGGTTTTGGAATTTTTGCAAGCATGAGTCCGTGCCTCTGACACTTCTTGACTCTGACTCCGTACTCTTGTCCTGCGTTGGATAATCTAATCATCATTGGGGATCAATCATCGGTGACTTTGGGAGCTAAATGACTCTGCCACACTATCTAGTCAGTAAGGAGATTGGGGGTTCAACTACAAAGTCTGTTATCACTGAGGTATGTGGAAAGTCTAACAGCACCTATTATAATTGATAAGCTAAGCAATGCATTATTTAGTGTCCATAGTTCTGTTTGTGCAGATTTGTCCCTGCAACAGTAGTAGAATGGATTGTCCTACTATCTAAACCGAAAGTAAAGTAGTATCTTATTCTTTCTTGGTGGTCATTCACCTTTTTATTGTTGGCAATTGTCAAAGCATAAACATTTAGAAGACTTGAAAAGACATTATGGACAATCCCAGAGGACTGCACTCAGTGCATAGAGCTATTGCTGACTAGAATGGGAGTCCAATGGAATTGCCAAATGTGCAATCTTAGTTAGCTACACAGACAGTCTAATAAGAATAATCTAGTAATACCACAGGGAATCATAGTCGAGGCAGGATAAGAATTTAGATCCAGTCTACAAGAAGATCAAAGACGATTTAGAAAAAATCGAATGAGGAACGCTAGGAAAAAATAGGTACTATTGTGGTGTGGGTTCAAACCAGGCCTACATACTCTGCTAAACTCTCGAACACCTTAGTATAGAAGTTGGCACGGACACTGGGAAATGCAAAAGACAAGTTTATTAAGACCCCATGGGGTGGTGGTACATTCCTACAGCACCGTTCGGCAATGTAAGAAGTAGCACCCCGAACATCGGTGCGCGACCTCTTTTATACAGTTTAATAGCAATAAAAAGGTAGGCGGTTACAAGTTACACATTTTAGGTACATATAAGGTCATTTTTGGAACACAGCCAGCATGTGGGAGGAGTTCAGTAGCACTGGTCAGTTAGGGCTAACATTCCTAAAGAATGACCAGTTGATGCATAGTGCGCATGTGCGCTTGACCAGTACTAAAAATAGCCTGTTGCCGAGCAGAATAGATGACCATGGGTATCGAGAAAGGACGAAAGGGCACACTGACCACGAGGCAGCGTGTTCATATAAAATGGAAGCCAGAAGGATTCAAAATGGCCCCCGTTCGTTTTGGTCAAGTTAACAAAAAAGGCCGTGTAGCTGTGCTAAACGCTAACTCAGGAGCTGCCAAAACACGACAGACGGCCCTTTTAGCGTTTAGCAAAAGCTACCTCATAACGAACGTAATCAGGACTCTCATCATCAATGTTGATGGCCATTATTTTCAGCACTTCATCGTTGACCAGTTTCTCTTGCTTAATAATAGCTCGTTTGGATGGGATACAGGCTGTAATACATACAGAACATAATGTTGGGCCACATTGAATACATAGACAAAGGGAAAACAATACTCCAATGAAAATACATAGAATGGTTAATAATTTCCAACCCCAAGTACTGAGTAGGGTCCAGAACCAACCAGAAAAGGTCCATGTTCCATTTTCTGGGTGGATCTCAGCAGCTATCTTATGTAGTTTCGTAATTGAATCATACACGGAAGGTGAATTATCTGGCACATACACACAGCAACTACTTCCGATAATGCAGCATGCTCCTCCCCGATCAGCTAGTATCACGTCTAGAACCATCCGGTTCTGGAGCGTCACAATTCTGGTAATTTGCAATTCTTCAGTTATATTCCCTAAAGCAGAGGCAGTTTCATTAGCGACAGCTTCCACCACACGTGTAAGCCGCCTTATCTTTCTGCTATTCAGTGCAGCTCCTACAAATGAAAATAAACCCAAATTGAAATCTACATATTGCTGTAAAGTTGTATCAGTTTGGTCTATTCCATCAAGATCTAATGTTCTTTTAACTCTGTTTAGTACGAAATCATGATACAGAACGTAATCATTGTGATACATAGGAGGAGCAATAAATACAGGTGGCAATACAAAAGCTATGTAACATGTTCCTAACCATCCCAATGGCAGACGATGGTATCCCTTATTTCCACAAATGAAATATGTATTACGTGAAGCTACAAAGGCAATTCCATTTGGCGTATCAAAGGTAATTGTAATATTACATTCGCTGCGGCCTACAGGGATTGTACCTTTATTTCTAATACACAGATCTGCTTTTGTGTCAATAACCGTTATCACATGTAAGCTTGTTACATTTATAAGTCTTTGATTCGTATAGACACGAGGTGCAGAAACATTGTCCGGACGATACTCTTCCCATTCAAATTTAGTTCCTTCAGCTTGTGGGTAACCATCTTTGTCATTAAAACATATCTTGTTCAATCGAAAAAGTAGTCCACCTTTCGTTGGCCATCGTAAAGTGAAAAGAAGAGTGTACCAAGCATTGCAAGAACCATTATGAGAAAACGGGAGAGGAATGAGTGGAGTTCCTCCCCTCCTCTGATGTCCGGGCAACATTCCACATACCCAACAATTTGATGTGTTGGTCATGTTGTGAGTATGATGCAAAATCTGAATAAAACTGTTATTCAAATAAGTCTGTCTATGTCTCTCTTCATGATAAGGCAAAGTAAAATGAAAATGTTCAGATGGGCTTGGAGTGGTGGGCAGTAGGTGTTCTCGTGCAGGAAACAATTGTTCTATAGTCAAGCTACTACTGCGATCACCACTATGGTCAAGACAAACAAAACAGCACCAAGAATTCTCCCTTTTCGTGTCGAAGGGGATGCCATAGTTCGCAAAACAATAATCTTCAAGAGCAACCCTAAACGGAAAAATAAAAACGATGGTTCTGGACTGAGGCTGCCGTTGGTTTGTTCTCCGAGATTCAAGACGGGTGTCGCTACACTGGACAGAACTGATCCCCCCCCCTTGATATTCCCGGCTTCCGTTTCACAAACCTCAGAGCGGTTACCAACCAGTTTCAAAAATGCAAAAAGAAATTATTTCCAGGGACGTAGATTGTACTTCACTCCATCAGAAACAGTGTGGTCCGGGAAGGCTCCCTCCAATTCATCGGACGTAACAGCTGGGCTCTTTTCTGCATCCAAAATCTTTCTGTAGTCGGATAGCACCACAGGGCTCACCAGATCCGGAGAAACACGATGACAATGGCTGGAATGAATCCACCTTTTCTTGTTGGTGACTCTTACTGCGGTCCGAGTCGCCAGCAGCACCTGCTCAGCGCCATGCCATCTCGGTTCCAAACTGCTGGATCGCTCGAACACGCGGACCATCACGTGGTCCCCAGGGTGAAGATCGTGAGCCTCGCCAGTGGAGTTATCAGGGAGCGCTTCTCGAACCTGTTGATGAATAGAAAGCAAATCATTTGTTAATCGTGCCAAATAATCGTTCATCATTATACAAGGCACATCATGTATCAAACGAGGTTTAGGAACTCCCCAAATATTCATCGGCCTTCCAAACACCACTTCATAGGGTGTGAGGCCAGATCGAGAATGTGGCACTGATCGAATAGACAGCAATGCCAAAGGCAAAGCATCCGGCCATTTCAAAGATGTGGATGCCACAATCTTTGCTTGCTTCAACTTCAGAGTTGCATTGTATCTTTCTACCAAACCTGCTGATTGCGGATGAAAGACAGCGTGGAATCGTTGCTTGATTCCCAATCCTTTGAGGACGTACTCCACTACTTTCCCAATAAAATGAGGACCGTTATCATTCCACATAAACTTACAAACACCATAGCGCGGGTAGTACTCTTTGAGTAACACCTTAGGTGTTGTCAATGCTGTATTATCTTTCGTGGGGTAAGCCTCAATCCATTTACTGAAGGCACACACCACCACTAAGACATACTTGAGGTTATTACAGCGCTCCAGCTGGATGTAATCCATTTGCAGTACTTCGAATGGTGCAGTAGGTGGAACAAACCCTCCTTTAGGAGTATGTGTCCCTTGTCCAGGATTGTGCTGTAAACATATCAGACAGGTCTGAACCACTCTCTTAGCCGTACTAGCAATTTCAGGATTTTCCCAAACCCGTGTAAGCAATTTAGTAATTGCGAGAGCTCCAATATGTGCCAGCCCATGTGTCATTTGCACCATTGTTTGTAAATAGGCCATAGGTAATTTCCATCTTTCCATATCTTTACTCCGCCAGCAACCCTCATCATCCAACACTCCTTCAGTGGACCATTTCGTAAGTTCTGCTTCAGATGCTGACCTCTGTATATCTAATATTTCTTCTCTAGCATCATGCCACCGCTCGGCTTGTGATTTCACCACATACATGGGGGAATTATTTTGTAGCATAGCGGTCTCTCTCGCAATGCGATCTGCGAAAGCATTGCCTTGTCCTATTTTGTCCGTCACCTTTTTGTGTGCACTGCATTTGACTATTGCTACTTTCTTTGGACATAATAGTGCATTTAGGAGATCGCGTACAAATTCTCCATGCATGATGTGTACTCCGTGCGAAGTCAAGAATCCTCGTTCCTTCCAGAGTAGGCCAAAGTCATGCACTACTCCAAAAGCATAACGACTATCCGTGTAAATGTTCACACATAGCCCAGCACTTAACTCACATGCTTTCGTTAAGGCTATCAATTCAGCTGCTTGGGCCGATTTCTGGGGTATTCGTGCTGCTTCTACCACTGTCTTAAGTGTCGTGATCGCATAAGCTGCGGAAGTCGAACCATCTGGTAACTTCACACACGATCCATCAACCCACAGTTCCCCATCTACATCTGCAAATGGCGTATCCTGTAAGTCGATACGACCCTTTGTTTGTTCCTCAGTCAGAAAAACACAGTCATGTTGTTCTTCCTTCTGGGTCTCAGCAACAGGATCCGGCAGTAAAGTACCGGGGTTCAGTGTCGCACATCGTTTTAGTGTGATGTGTGGCGCCAACAACGTTAACTCATATCCTGTTAGGCGGGCACTAGTTAGATGCTGTGTTTTCGTTCGATTCAACAACGCATCTACTGCATGGGGAACTAACACCAACAATTTGTGTGACAGAACTATTCCCTCACTTTGTCGTATCGCTACTGCTGTTGCTGCAACTGCTCGAAAACATCCAGGCAATCCTCGAGCCACAGGGTCGAGTACCGCCGAGAAGTATGCACAAGGTCTCTGTTTGTCTCCGTGTGCTTGCACAAAGACTGACAATGCGCACCCATCCTTCTCGTGTACATATAATGTAAAGATCTTCGTGTAATCAGGTGTACCTAACACTGGTGCAGAACAAAGAGCTTGCCTCAATTGCTCAAAAGCATTCTGACATTCATCCGTCCATTCAATGGGAATCGGTGTATCTTTAGACAACAATGCCAACAAAGGCTTAACAATGTGTGAAAAACCCAATATCCATTGCCTACAAAAAGACGTCAGACCTATGAAGGCACGAACATCTTTCTGAGTGCGGGGGACTGGTGTGTCTAAAACTGCTTGAATTCGATCTGGTGTTAATGCACGGCCCTCCTTAGACAAAAGATGACCGAGGTAGGTCACCTTGGGTCTACAATACTGTAACTTTTTCTTCGAAACCTTATGATTATTTTCGGCTAAGAAGGAAAGCAAGGAAAAGGTACTTTTCTCACATTGTTCCTGCGTGTCTGCTGCAAGTAAGATGTCATCCACATACTGAATAAGAGCCACTCCATCCTGTAATTCAAAGGAATCAAGCTGCCTTTTTAAAGCCTGACTATAGATGCTAGGACTTTCTGTATAGCCTTGAGGAACTCGACAGAATCTATACGATTTATTATTTAATGTAAATCCAAAGAGATATCGACTATCAGGATGTACAGGAATCGAGAAAAATGCGTTTTTCAAATCGATAACCGTAAAAGTAGTTGCCGTTGGTGGAACCAACGTAAGCAACGTGGTGATGTCAGACACCACCGGGTACTGAGGCACTACTATCTTGTTGATTTCCCTCAAATCAATAATAAAACGGTAAACCTTAGCATCTGTATCTCTTTTAAGGATCGGTAGAATTGGGCTGTTGCAAACATTGTAAGGAACTTCCTCAACTACTCCTGCCAAAATCAAATCATTCACAATGTGTATCAAAGCAATTTCACCTTCTCTCGAAATTTTATATTGTGGGACACGTGGCAGAGATACTCCCTCCTTTACAGTAATATGTACTGGGGGAATACTCATCTGTCCTACGTCAGTATCAGAAGTGGCCCACAATGATTTCGGTAGGGAGGCTAATACTTCAGATTCATGGAGAAGACACACTCGCCCAACTTCTGGATAATTTTCGTTCAACACAACTCGCACTCCTTCCGGGGCACAGCGAATAGTAGCTCGAAAATGTTTTAACATATCGAGTCCCATAATATTATTTGGTGTATTTGGAGACAGCAAAAAGGGACAAGACAGCAAAAAGGGACAAGGGGCAGCAAATTTATCAACATGAAATGCAACGGGTTGAGACAGTGGGCTAGAAGTAGGTGTTCCATCGAACCCTATAGCTGTAATTATTTCGCCAGACAGGGAAGCCCTTGGAACCAAGTGTTTGGACAAAGCGCTACGAGTAGCTCCTGTATCGACCAGAAATTGATCAGTGAAACCCAAAACATGTGCTTCTATATATGGACCCCTTTGATCAACTAGTACCTCAACCGATTCCACACCCCATCCTACGCAATCCTATGCATAGTGCTCATCGCGTGGCTCAGCAGAGCCACCCTCATTTATCTGATATTGATTGCGATTATCAAACGTATTATAATCTGCCTGACCACGACCCCTTGCTCCATATCCTCCACGATCATTTGATCCATAACCTCCTCGATCATTTGATCCATAACCTCCTCGATCATTTGATCCCCATCCTCTTGGCCCTCCATAATTACTCCTAGACCTTCCACTTCCTCGTCCCCTCAAATTACACTGTTCTCGAAACACCGGACAGTCTGCAATCCAATGTCCAAACTGCTTACAGTATGCACACTGATTCACAGATATGTCAGAACGAGGAGAAGGAGCATTATTATACGATCCTCGTCCCCCTCTATTGTTTCCCCTCGTAGTCTGAACCTGAGCCAACATTACCTTTGTCTTCAAATCCTTCGCTTTCTTATCACTACTTTCCTTTGCCTCCAATTCCTGTCGTTCGTAATATTGAGCCATAGTCAATAAAGAAGCAGGGGTTGCCGTGGTCCACGAACTTTCACTCGCTTTTATTCGTTTTGCAATCTCCGGTAGGAGATTAGCCACATACTTGTCAACGAATAAATGCCTGCCTGTATCTTCTGTTAATGATTGTCCACTGTAATCATGGAACGCTTCCTCAAAGCGAGAGAAAAAATCAGAAACCGATTCATCCGTTTTCTGCTTACAAGAGGCTAATATAGTCCAGTCAATCTTTTTAGCGGGAACAAGAGTCTTTAATTTTTTTAGTATGGCCCCTGGAAGGTCTAATATTAATTGACAAGGCTTGCATGCTGGTTCCCTATCTAAATCCGCTTGAACTAGATCCTTCCAACTGGCCCCGAGAATCGTGTGGTCATCAAACTTACGAATCGCCCTCCACAGATCAATATCAACTAACGTCATAATACACGATGAAATTGCACTTTCAACACTTTCATAGAAAGCCGCTGGATTTTTACGGGGATCAGGCAAAGCATTCTTAAGCGCCATAACGTCTGCTCTATTCCAAGGCGTATAAACCCAGTTATACACAAAATACCCTTTCGCGTCTTTAGATCTTTTATCATCATCTGTGCCATCCCCTTTATGAGGGACATATAAAGGCGCAGCTTCACGCATAGGTCTAACATTAATCGCAGCGATCTTATCTGTTCCAAAGATAGAACATTCTTTGGATATCTCCGTCGATCCGGACGCAGGCGGACCCGATGACTTTTCCAACTCCCGTAGCCGTGTCGCCTCATTCCGTAGCTGAACCAAGCGTTTGAAATATTCATCCGCATCTGAAAGAACAAAGAGACCTTTACGAAAGTTATCACGACCCTTGGATATATCCTTTGGTTCTAACTCCGTAGAATACCTTCTAAATCGTTCAACAACCTCATCAACAAAATGATCTAAAAAATACAACCGCTCCCTATCGGACCATTCTTCCATTTGCTTACTAATGTCAGAGACAGTTACAGAATTAACATTTAGCTTTCGTGCAAACGAACGCAATTCCGCCGTTCGATCCGACGATAACCTTGTACGCTGTGCATTCTGATCGTCCTCATCCGAGTCCTTGTTCGGGGCCGTAGGTGCGACGTACGGAGGCGGACAGCGATCTAGTAATGAAAAATCATCTGTTTCATTAGTAAGGACCGGATAAAGAGGACGCCGGATGGGAAACTGACCATTAACCTGCAAATTGTGTTCTCGAGTCTCCCTCTCTTTCTGTTCCTGTAACTCCTTCTCCTGTAGCTGTAAAGCTTTGTCACGTGCAGCCTTCCGCTGCACCTTCTCCGCCAAGGCTTCCTCACGCTTCACTCGTTCACGCACCTCTTTCTCCCACATACGCACACAATCAAACATATCTTGTCTAGACCTTCGCTGAAACAAACACTGCTCTACATATTGAACCTTTCGAAGATCGAATGACCCATGTAGTGGCCACTGTAATTCACGATCGGTTTTAGTATACTTGTGCCATAACGTGCTGTACATTATTGGCGGAATGCCAAATTTTACATACATCTCACGATTTGGAGTCCCCTCTGGGGGAGCCGGCTGTGATTTATTTAATCGATAACTGGTACCATTTTCAACGCAGCACATCCTTCGGAGCGTGCTGAAAACAGGCATGTTCAAAAGTACACGGAAACGCGATACTACACAAAATGGCACTTAATGTGCTTCATACACGGTGTGCCGTTCAAATCAAATAAATCAGAGAAATATCCCTACATGCCTGCCTATGTGAGGTGCACTCCACATATTCAAATTCAAATTCAAAGATTCAAACGTTAGCTAACTTCAAACAAATTCAAATTCAAGTTCAAATTCAAAAAGCCATAGTAAGTGTCAGTAGACTACCTCACCAGTCAAAAGCTTACCGAATATCTTCAAAACGTCCAAGGTCCAACTGCCAAGTTCTGTAATCGAATCAGCCAAAACGGCACATCACGACAATCCAAGATCAGAATCTCAGTCGAAGACCGGCGCCACCTGGAAGGTCAGATCAGAAGGAAGGAAAGAAACACCGTGGATGCCAAGACTCGGGTCACTCAATGGCAGCGATCGCTTCCATGGCGAGTTTCCAAACCTTCGTCGCGACCTCTCCTTCGGGCATCCGAGTCGCCGATGAGTCCCTTCGTGGTCGCCAATTGTGGTGTTGGGTTCAAACCAGGTCTACATACTCTGCTAAACTCTCGAACACCTTAGTATAGAAGTTGGCACGGACACTGGGAAATGCAAAAGACAAGTTTATTAAGACCCCATGGGGTGGTGGTACATTCCTACAGCACCCTTCGGCAATGTAAGAAGTAGCACCCCGAACATCGGTGCGCGCCCTCTTTTATACAGTTTAATAGCAATAAAAAGGTAGGCGGTTACAAGTTACACATTTTAGGTACATATAAGGTCATTTTTGGAACACAGCCAGCATGTGGGAGGAGTTCAGTAGCACTGGTCAGTTAGGGCTAACATTCCTAAAGAATGACCAGTTGATGCATAGTGCGCATGTGCGCTTGACCAGTACTAAAAATAGCCTGTTGCCGAGCAGAATAGATGACCATGGGTATCGAGAAAGGACGAAAGGGCACACTGACCACGAGGCAGCGTGTTCATATAAAATGGAAGCCAGAAGGATTCAAAATGGCCCCCGTTCGTTTTGGTCAAGTTAACGAAAAAGGCCGTGTAGCTGTGCTAAACGCTAACTCAGGAGCTGCCAAAACACGACACTCTATATTAAAATTAAAACTTACTGGGGCCAGCAAAGGAGCCCTCGCCTGCCCGATCCTGGCCTGCATCCTGAACAGCACCCCCCTCCTCCTCCTGTGTCCTCTTGCCCCTGGGGGGAGCTGATGTACAACATGAAAGAAAGAAAGACCAGAAAACATGGATGATATTTGTCAACCAAATTAAACATTTCAAAAGAACAATAACAAAATATTTTGGCGAAATAGCAAATAGACAACTATTCCACGGGATATATTGACCGATCTCATGTGGTCTACTACGTTATTAGTATTGCTTGATTTGCGGACCGTCGACTTGGAAAGTTCTTATGTAACTCACTAAACAAACTACTAAAAAGGTTCGCCTAGGACTGGCAGGCAGCAGTCCGCAGCACGCGAAGTGACAGACAAAGTCCATCGTGATTGCAGATCAATGAATACTCAAACTATCAATCCACCACCACTATTTCTTCTTATCGCCATGTGTACAAAGGAAGGACTGGACTTGAGTCTGTAGGGGCTGATTTAGAAGCCCCTTGCGGCTCTTTTGCTCCATTGTTGCGTGACTTTTGTGACGCGGCGGCAGAACAAAAGAGGCGCCATGGTGCGGCGTATATTAACAACGTGACGCATATGGGAGATGCATCACGTTGTAAAGCCCTGCGCCATCAGGGGGCGTTTCGGCGCAAGGGAGGGCGTTCCTGCGCAGGAACGCATCCTAAAAGTGGCTGAGGGACATCTACAAGATTTCAATCAGTCACTTTGAGGACAATGATGCGTGACTCAAACCCTGCGCCTGCTTGACGCAGCATTGGGGAGATAGGGCACCCCAGAGCATTGCTGGAGCTGCACCATCGTTGCGACGCAACTCCAGCAATGCGCCGCCTTTACGGCACAGAAGCGTAACGCTTCGGTGACGTTTTGGGCACATGGTGCGCCGCATTGTAAATTCGGCGCACCATGGGTGGTGGTGGCGTGGCGCACAATTACTGGCGCATCCCTGCTACTTTGCAGGGATGCGCCGGTAATTAAAAATCTGACCCTTAGTGTACGCAGTTCTTTAAACTACACTCATGCATAATTTCACAGGCCAATGAAATTAACACAAAATCAAAAACAAATAAGCATAGTAGCAGCGCTACTGAGAAGGAGAGCAGTGCACCTGAAATGCACAGAAGATTTTGAAATATAATTTACCTACAATGTAATCAGCAGCATTATTGCTCTTGGTAAAAAACAAAAATTTGCAAGATAAATAATAACACACAGAGCAGGAGAAAACAGAGTAGTAAAGAAATAGCTACTACTCACCAAGCCCGGGGATCTCAAGGCCGAGCAGGTCCAGCAGATCGCATTCCCGGTCCAGGATATCCGTTCAACGGTGGGTGACCTGGTTGTAGGTGCGCCGGACCCAAGAGTGTTGGTACATGGCCCTGCACACCTTCTCCCTCCACTTCCGGCGCTCCCGGATCCCGTACCCACTAGCGATCCTGCCGCCTGCCATGATGGTCCTGGGGAGGCGGCGCTGAACATAAAAAACTAGTGCGGCCACCTCCTCCGCGCTGAAGATCTCCTGGGGTTAGACATTCTCCCCCCTCAAACACCCGCACGGGAGCCAGCACGGGGTGCGGGACCCTTCCCCTTCTCTGGATGCTTCCCGGCTCCCTTTACCATGGTCTGGGCAGAAAGGAAGCTAAATAATAAAGAAGAAATAGAATAGGGAAGAAGAAAAGAAAAGAGTTAAAAAAAGTAGTTTAGAATTAACCAAAAGTAGCAGAAAACACAAAAATATAGAGCTAGAAAAATAGAGGGATAGATAATAAGTAAAATAGATAAAAAAAAACTTCAAACAAGCAAAGGATGGCAGAGATTCAGAGAGGATACAGAAAGCATGCCCAGAACCATAGCAATGAATGAGAAACAAGATGGCCGCGCCCTTTCACGACCGCGTGGGTAAGTTCGCGCGAGATTTTCCTTGCGATCACACGCAAAATTGTACTAGCGAGCCGCACACTTTGCGAGATTACACATAGCGCCCGGAAACGGAATTACGTCACGCAAACAAGATGGCCGCGCCCATGTACGACCGCTAGGGTAACTTTGCAAACGTTGCGCTACAAGCGGCTTGCGAACACGCAAAAAATCACGCGAACAAACACGCCGCAAAAAAAACAAATCCTGTATTCGCACAAAATCGCGGCTTCCGAAATCGATCTCGCACGAATTCGCGCCCCGCGAATCGCGCGAAATTGCAGAAAAACGATTTTTGCAAAACTGAAAGCACTCAGCAGGTGCAAAAGTTCAATCTTAACATTTGTAACCATTCCCTCTAGTGCTTCCTGAGGGGCCCCTCCAGAGTTCAGTTGACTATTTGCAACTATTCTATGACCCTGCTCTGACCCTCACAGCAGGCTCATAGAATAGCTACAAGTAGGTCACAAAGGTCCTGTGAAAAACAAATTGCACTGCAACAGAAAGCAAATTACAGATAAGGAAGCAGGTGCCAGACTGGCAGTTTAAATTCAGTGACACATTAATCAACCCCAAATTAATTCATGTCAGTTGAAGCAGGGCATGTGTGCTTGCTTTTTTTCACCCCCATAATCTACAGTGATAAACAAACAAGAGGGTGGCAGTGATGTACCAGAGGGTGGCATGGGTGTACCAGAGGGTGGCAGTGGTGAAACAGAGGGTGCTGTGACCTGTGATGATGAACCAGACGTAGAAACAACATAGTCGCGGCCGTTGCGAGCCGACAAGTAAGTTCGCAATTGCGAACTGGTACAAAATCCTCGCAAACTGGCAGAAACCCTTGCGAACACAAAAAAAAAATCTGCAAATTCGCGAGAGTTCACGAATTTTGCGGATTGCGAATCCGTAAATACGCAATTTCGCGGATTGCCAATTCGCAAAATCCGCCCATGCTTACCTTAATCAAGAGTTTCTTAAATGTGTGGAAGAAATTGAATCATGGAATCCAAATGAGGACATTCCTGACGATGTAATGTTGGAAGTGTTATTAAATTTTGAAAAATCAGAGCAATACATTTTTATTATTAAATTAAAAATTGTCCCAGACATTATTCTTTTTTATATGTAATTCATGAAAAAGTACCAAAATGAATATAATATAATGTGAGACTTATACTATACTGTGCAACTTTTTTATGTTACATAGTAATTTTGCTCATAGTTACTTCCTTTCTCCCACTATATTATCTCCAATGTGTATTTGACATCTCTTATTCATCTCCTGCCTCCATGTTGTTTCTACTTTCCTGACAAACTATGGTATGGATTCCATATACCACAATAACTTCTGTAACAACATGCAAATTATCTACAGAGGAGACAATCTACTTTGAATTTAAAACTCTGCATTGGTACCTACATGCTGGTACTTATATCACCCACACAACACAGAAACTCTATGCAAAGCTACCCTATCTCTAAGCACTTTAAATTATTATTTTACTGTTTCACTGGGTTTTTCCCATGTGTGGGGGGGAGGTGTGTGTGGGGGATGTGTGGGGTGTGTCTGTGAGGTGTGTGTGTGTGTGTGGGGGGGGTGTAAGGTGTGTGTGTGGGTGTGGGTGTGTGGGGTGTTTGGGTGTGGGTGGAGGTGTGGGTGTGTGAGGTGTGTGTGGGTGTGTGTGTGTGTGGGGTGTGTGCGTGTGGATGTGTGTAGGATGTACTTGTAGGTACCTAAATCAGCCACAGAACCTAAAAGCTCTTTTCACAGCTACCCTACCTCTGATCACTCAAAATGATTATTTTACTCTAACTTTTTTCACTATTTTTCACCATAGTACGCTCCCAGGTACGCTCCCCGGTGAGCGTACTGGGCGCTCGCCCCGTAAAAAAAATGTTTTGCCCCACGGGGACCTTTTATGGCCCCCACATCAAACCTAGGGGGTCAGGAGGGGTCTACCCTGCCCCCTTTTGGTCATTTCCCCCTTTGTTTTTGCCACCTCTTGTGTCTCGATCCTACCGAGACACAAGATGGCGGCCGCTCCGGGCTGTTTGGAATGTTGACGGACACCCGAGAGCCAATCTGCTTTCCGCGCGCGAACTCGCGGTATGCGCCTGGTGCGCTCCCCGGTGCGCGTACCGGGGCACGCTTATAGATATATATATTTTTTTGAACCTAAATTACTTAAAATCCACTGGAGCACATATCTTGAGACATAGCAAAGGCACATCAGGCTACCAGTCCCTACAATTTTGCCAAGTTTGGTGAAAATCCATTCAGCCTTTTGAGCTAAAAGTGAGTCCAACCGCCCTATGGAAATTAACATGGGGAAAACACGTTTTGGGACCCCCCCTTTTATCTCGGCCCCCACTTGACAAATCCCCCCCAAACTTTCAGGGAAAGAGCAGAGCGCCACGAGGCAAATGTGAGGAAAATTGCAGGCAGATTCCTCAACCGGCGCTAAAGTTATTCCCAATAGAATGTTGCGATTTCCCTATGGAAACCAATCCTAACTATAACTACCTACTGGCGACCGCCAGTAGGTAATAAAATAATAAAAAAATAATCCAAATTTGTAAAGCGCACAATCACCCGTAAGGGTCTCTAGGCGCTGGGGGCCGTCGGGAAGATTAAGCAAGCTATTGCCCAGAGTCACATGGTGCTGGGCTAACCTGCCGCCGGAGTCGGGGATCGAACCCTGATCCCCAGATTCCAGCGTCAGTCGCCCTGGCCGCGGCGCCACACCTCTCCCCATATATATATATATATATATATATATATATATATATATATATATATATATATATATATATATATATATATATATTCACTGAAAAAACCATAGGTTATAGACCATATATAGTTAGGAATTAGCATTTACAAAACCTTGAAAATTCACTGAAAAAACCATAGGTTATAGACCATATATAGTTAGGAATTAGCATTTAAAAAACCTTATTTTACTCACACAAAACCATTGAAATTCCATATATAGTTAGTTGCACTAACTATATATCGCGCACCCGCAATCCACTGCTGATCATGTCACATATTACATCATTCATGACATGGTCAGTGACATCACTGATGACATCACTGATGACATCTCAAATGACATCACTGATGACATCACTGATGACAACATCCAGTGACTGTATGTTTCTGTAAAGTTAAAATATGTCTTACATATTGAAGAATGAGTGGATGTATAAGTGTCTGGATGAAGGATTTAGTAGGTGCGTGACTCACTGTATGAGTGAGTGATTAAATATGTCTCACTGAATGCATGGGTTAGTGACTAAACTGTCTTAATTTGGGCATCATTATGTCTGTTGTGATGTAAACTGCTGCATGTGTTGATCATTAGCTATACGCGAGGCTATATGTGTTATTAATTGGTTGCCCAAGTATTTCTATGATAGATTGAGTTTGTGTGGGGGTGGCTGGAAGGTGTGTGACTCTGTGCATAGATGTGTGAGCAGTTTATTCACTAGGTGTATGAGTTCAAGAGTGCATGTGGAAACAGCTACATGGGCAGTTGACTGTGTGCATGAGTGTATTGATGAGTGAATGGATATCTCAATGCTACATGTCATACTAAATACATATGTAAAACACAGTACATGTGAGAGTTGGCATATATAAATAACTGTGCATGAGAGCCACTGAATGAGTGAGTGGTTGTATCGATCATTGTGAACTTGTATCAGGGATTGTATAAGAGAGTAAATATGTGTTAGTATATGTTTCAATAAGTAAGGTGTGTTTAACTGTATAGTTGAAGAAATGGAGGTGAGATTGTTTCTTTGCATGACTGACTGGGTGTGTGAGTAACTCCATGGATGAGTGGCAGTGTGTGAGTGTCTGTATACACTGAGTGTATCTAAGGTTATATTAGAGTCTGAAGAGGTTTATCGTATTAGCACAAGAATGATGTCAAATGAGATGTCATCAGTGATGTCATCAGTGATGTCATTTGAGATGTCATCAGTGATGTCATCAGTGATGTCACTGACCATGTCATGAATGATGTAATATGTGACATGATCAGCAGTGGATTGCGGGTGCGCGATATATAGTTAGTGCAACTAACTATATATGGAATTTCAATGGTTTTGTGTGAGTAAAATAAGGTTTTTTAAATGCTAATTCCTAACTATATATGGTCTATAACCTATGGCTTTTTCAGTGAATTTTCAAGGTTTTGTAAATGCTAATTCCTAACTATATATGGTCTATAACCTATAGTTTTTTCAGTGAATTTCATTGGTTTTTTAACAGCTAATATCTGTAGCTGTAAAATGTATTCTTCTTTAAATCCAAAAATATATTTTATATGTTTATTAATAACTTTTTTTTTAAATATTTTTTTTCTTCGTTCCCGCTTCGCGAATCGGGAAGCTTCCCGTTAGCTGACCTTGATGCCGCGAAATAGACCGCGAGCCGGTAAACGTTTCTTTACCGCAACTGCCGCGTTAGAAAACAACATCGTGACGCCTCCCGTCCGCATGACATTTCGCGTTGTCGCGTGATACGTCATATGACGTGCTACGTTAGCGAACTCGTACGCTTACCGAGTCGCAAAGCACAGGTTTCTGGAAGCAAACCGGGAGGCCCTGCAAAGCGCGTAACGAAAACACAGCAGGTCATGTGACTTGGTAATAACACTTTTCATTGGTTCATTTCACTTTCGGTTTCCTAATGATGTAAGACTAGGTCATATGATCTAAAATGAACACTTTTCATTGGTTGAGAACTATTTTTTTTCCCAAATGGTGAAAATCCCTCCTTCTTTCCTCACTCTGACTTTCATCATTGTGAGAAAAAAAGACCCTTTGTTACCAGTGAGCAATGGCTTCTTTACTAGCTTCAGCTGGTGCTTCCCCACCACCTCCACCACATCCAAGGAAGAGTGGACCACCTGCTAAAGTTATAATTCAGCAAGAAGAGGAAGAAGAGGAACAGGACGACCTAGATAATCTCCCTATTATGGCCAGAAGATCTGTTGTACCGGAAGTAACGGGACCAGAGGGCAGGGAGATGGTGCCAAATATACAAACGAGATTTCGTGAAGTAAAACAAGTCTGCGTACATTGCAGTGAATTCATTTGCTACGGAGAAAGTAGCATCACTCTGATCAACAGAGCTATTGACAATCATGCTCATCTTTGTCCGAAACTCCCCAAACAATAAATTCTTTTTTTTTGTTTTCTTGCTCCTGTTGAGCCCTTTACAATGAATCGTTTTCGTTGCCCCCTCCGAAAAAAAAACAAAAAAAATATAAAACTGTTCAGAAAAATTCAAAAAAAGTAAAAAAATGTTCAGAAAAATAATAAAAAAAATATAAAACAACAAAAACAATTTAAAAAAAAGTTCTTTTCAGAACTACCTCCCCGTTATTAAAAAATTGGTACAATATTTGCAACTGTGCCAACCTCTATTTCTCTTAGTTCGCTTCCCAGTTCGCTCCCCGGTACGCGAACCGGAAGCGAACCAAAATTTTTTTTTTTTTTAAAAGAACAGTAAGTATAAGGGAAGGAAACAGACAGTTATGTTAAAAGAAAGACAGCTATAGGGGAGTAAACTAGAGATACTATTACCCGTAATCCACTGCTGATGATGTCACATATTACATCATTCATGACATGCTCAGTGACATCATCAGCAGAGGATTGCGGGTAACAGTATCCCTAGTTTATTCCCTATAGCTGTGTTTCTTTTAACATAACTGTCTGTTTCCTTCCCTTATACTTACTGTTCTTTTAAAAAATTTTTTTTTAGATCAGTCAGAAACAGTGAAAGTAATGAAATATAAAAGACTACGTAGAATATGAGCACTGTATGCAACAACTTTGACACTTACAGAAGCCTCACCTTCTCCATGCCTCCTACACAGTTCTACATGTACATCATAAATGCAAACAGAACAGAATTAATTATACATGTTAAATGGTTTATTTTTGCTGTTCTCAGAATGTATCAAATTTCACTAAAACAGTGACTTGAAGGTATTCATCATATAACAGCGGGGAAAAAAAAACACAATCAAAATGATTGTGTTTAAAAAACCCAAACAACATTACAAATCAGAATTCAGAACTCCTTAAAGTTAACTTACTTTCCATGACGGCCAAGGATGTCCTATGAACAGCTTACACTCTGTTGTGCTGTTATTACTTTCAACCCGCCACTTTCTGAAAGAAAACCTCCATCGTTTTCAAAAACATGTTACATACAATAAATGACTTCTTGCTCTCTACCACAATTTTCCACAAGGCCAAATCTTGTCAGAGTCATGTATAACTCTTGGATTTCTTGTTAGCCAATCCCGTCTTTTCGCATTTCCGCAACTTTCAGAATTAAAATGTTGAAGATCATTTACACAATCCTGGACTAGTAATATCTTCCCCTTCTTGCTCAATCATGTTCTACATTTCCTATCACACTGATACTGCTTACTATGAAGCAGACTTACACTACCTTTATGACTAGTACAATTATTTAATTCTCTACATCACTTTTAATCACAAAGCAATGTAAAACAGTAGACAGCATTGCAGACTTACATTCCCTCTACTCCATGTTTTGATTGGCTGCTTCAATTAGCTTATAAAAAGAAACAGTTTTTCTGAACTCATTCAAAGTGCACGTATTTCTCCATAAAGTCCAGTGTTATGGTAAGAAGTTATGTCTCTGTACTACACTTATCCTCAAGGCCAAATCGTGTAGGAGCCATGAGAACTTCTTGAAATTCCTCAGAGCACATCCCGAGATTCTTTCCCTAAAATTTTGGTTTTAAAAACACCAGGTAAGAGTTTTTAAGGTCATACGGCAATTTTTTTTTGAAAATTAAAACAGAATCATTGCAGAATGACCAGCCATTTCTAGACTTTAAATAAGCTGTGTAATGTCCTGATGTTATTGAAGGGCCGTCATGATATATAATTGCTGCAGTTACAAAAGTCCTTCCTGATATTGACAACTGCGAAGCTACAAATTTTTTAATTAAAGTTGTCAATTTTGTTCCATCAGGCCTACATCGTTGGAACATTAAAATGACATACTGGCCATATGTTCGTATAAATAATGTGGACATCATTTCAGATTCACATTGGCTACACTCCATGTTGTGATCAGCTGCTTTTACTAGCTTATTAAAAGAGACTGATTTACTGTCTGGCAAAGTTAAATATATAAATCTTTCTGAGTCTACACTAGTAGTACTTGATACCCTACAGTTCTCGCAGTCATGCTGCCATTGATAAGAAAGCCCAAACAGGTGATCTACATCTACACCTTCATCATGCAATACATCAAGCATGTACATTAAAAACTCCTGACAATCTTGCTGACTATTTTGAGAGAATTGTGTTTGGCCTGAACATCTGTCTAACAGATTTCGAATTTCAGACACACTTTCTATGTTTGTTCTATCAGTGCTACATTTCTCTAACACAGAATTTAACAAACTGCAAAATCTTTGATCAGAATTGACCACAATCTCTTCTTTTACATTTTCTAGAGAAAACAAAACATTAACCACTACATTAGCATAGCAGTTGACACCAGAACTGTTTTCAAATTGAAAACCAACAACATCTTCAACAGAATCCTTTTTGTTTCTGCTTATAATTTCAGGTTCATCGACTTTTCGTCTTTTTGCTACAACCTCCCCAGGATTGGTCACATTTCTTCGTTTCCGGCCTACCACACGTTTCTCAAACAAAGGATACTGAGGCAAATGTGGCGCATACTCTCTTCTCAACCTATTGTATTCCTTAACACAATCTAGATCCGCACAAATGTTTGTGACATCACACTCAATCAAGTACAATCCCGATAAAGTCCTAACTCGTGACAATGCCACATATGCCATACCCTCCTTGAACACAGAACTGCCAATATTCACCAATGCACAGTCTACACTTAAACCTTGCGATTTATGGATTGTCACCGCATATGCCAAGCAAACAGGAAACTGCTTACGACGAACATATAAGTCTTTTACAAGCAAAAATCTACCAGAACAACGAGCAATTAGCTGTACTTCCTCAATGCCATCAAATTAAATTTTTAAAAATTCAATTCCATCTCTATTTCTGTATTTCACAAAATCAACAACATTACCCATTGATCCATTTACCAGACCTCTTTCAACATGTAAATTCCTTCTTAAAATTATACGGCAGTTCAAGCACACATTCAGAGTCTTTTCAAAACCCGCAGTTTTAGATATACTCTTCTCTAATAAATCCAATTTTGTTTTCAGATTCTCAGACAAAATAATTGTTGATCCCATATGCTCTACTCTGTCAATAGCTTCCAGTTTCACAATCTCTTGCTTTTCTAAATGCAACATTTTGTTGTTGAATTTGGCACATTCTGCAAGAGTTGGCATCAAACATATTCCAGATTTTTTCTCAGTAAGTTTCTGAAAAATATTCTCAGGCACAACATCTTCGTCTGGATATAAATTTGTCAGTAATCGTGCATGTAAAGCTTCTTTCCCATGCTCGGTCACTTTTCCAATTCTAACATCTTGTAGAATAGTCTTGTAAACTTCATCCTTTGCCTGATGCATATTTTCATGCAGTTCAGCATAATTGAAGTTTAACCATATATTGACGTTGCCAATGCTCCCTAAGCACTTCCTGGTATCTTCATGCGTGAGCATTTTGAACACAGGTTACCCTTTCACTGGTGTCAGCTGCAGAAGATCTCCGAAAACAATGATGTGTTTGCCACCAAATAACACATCATACTCTGTTTTGAGAACTTCTTGCATTCTCAAATGCACAAAGGCAAGCATGACATTGGAAACCATGCTTACTTCATCAATGATAAGAAGTTTCATTTTCCTCAAGACTCTTGAAACTTCAAAACAAGCATCTCCAGATAGCTTGTGATATTCTAATTTGTTGTCATGCTCCACTGACAGCATCAGTAAACGATGTAAAGTAATCCCTTTAATGTTATGTGCTGCCAGTCCAGTTGGAGCAGTGACAACACAAGACAGCGATGACTCTGTCCTTTCCTGCAAATAACACGAAATTGCTTTAATAAGGAAACTTTTTCCAGTTCCCGCTTCTCCACTCACGTACAGTCGGACAGGCTTCAACGACGTACATGAGCACTCTTTCTTGTCATGACGTAATCCATGATCAATTTGCATGGTAAGTTCGTCATATATTTTCCTCTGCTCAACGTTGAGTTGTCTTTCCAACTCTTCTAAGTTAACCGCATCCTCCTGAGCATGTGCCATGGCTCTTTCCACTTCATTCATAGCAGTGGCAGCTTCATTTTCGATAAGAAGTCCTCCTAGTGGATCCTGACTCAATGAAGCAGAACTCTGACTGTCCTGAGAACTGTCTCTGGCAATCTCGGCTGCAATCGTTGCTTCCTGCTCAATTTCCACATTCAACATTTCTACATATTTAGGAAAAGCAGGACATTCTATGGTCTCCTTGGCAGCATTGAAAGAGTCTTCGTAACAGAGGAAATCTCCAAGCAGTTCCTCTTCTGTACGCCAAGGCTTAAAAAGTTGCAAAATTGCTAAATAGAAAAACTCCTTTTTTTCAGGAGATTCGCCACTCAATTTTCGATGGTTTATCAAGTGGCATTTTCTTTGCTTGACCAGACATCCCTCACTTCCTATTACAGCATACACTCCTTTCTCAGTATCTTCTTTGATGTTCCTCTTGAATATGTAATTTTGCAGAACCTCATACAGACAAACATTCTCGAGATGACTGCTTCGATTTGGATAATATGTATCCAACATGTTGCTCTTCAAAATGTCGGTACTGTTTGGCTCCTTTTCCGCCAAATACTCAATTTCCCGCACAGGTTTCAGAACTCGATTACGCGTTGCAGCAAGACCAACACTCACCCAAACGATACTCTTGGACTTGGCATAGAGGCTTGCTGAAGACAACCGGTCAGAACATTCGTAAGCTCCGATTTCTCGATGCGACAACATCTTCAGACTGAAACTGTACAACTTCTTGCTGAGGCTCTTTTCATGGGAAATGTCCTCCCACATATCCTTCAATTCTGTCTTCTCTTTTTTGGTGATGTAAGATGTCACATACCGAGCCACAGCCATACAGTTATCAGCCACAAACTGTATATCCATGTTAGCATTCCACATGGACAAAATCACCGGGTTGTAGTCGTTGATGTACTTAGACTCTTCGTTCCTCTTCAAATTGTATGTGTTTTTAGGTGATTTCTTCATCACATTATGTCGCAGCGAAGACACCAAACTGTTCACTCTTCCTTTAGAAATCACCGGTCGTGGAAAGCCGAAACGACATTTGGTGTAGAACTTGTCTTTGTTCCGGAATTTACGACGACAGTACTTTCCACATCGATGGCTTTGGAAACGTAGAACTTTTTCTCGTAGGCTTTTTTTCTCCTTTGCGTTTGGAACAGCACACGTAGAATACTGTTCTATGAAACTCATCACTGAGTCTTCTGCATCCGTTCCAAATTTAGGTGCATCCTTGATCCAGAGCAACATATGTATATGAGGAGCACCTCTTGCTTGGTACTCCTTCCTCCAGAAGAAATCCAACACCTCTCCAAGAGGTGGATTCTTCTTATTCATGATGAAAGACATCATACCTTCAAATCTATGATTGAAGTACCTACATACATTGACTGGATCCAAAGAGCACAGTTCTCCGGGTGTCTTGAATTCAATGTTTTCTACGTTAGCATTTGCCTCTCGTAGAAATTCAAGTAAGTCTTCCCAGCCATACTCAGCACAGCTCAAAGTGAGGAACCATGTGGGAGTTCCTAAGTTCCTTAGCATACATTTTAAATCACCATGACGACGGTACCAGTACTCATTAGTACCATGCTGACACGCCATGAGATTAATCAGGTGAGAATCCAAAATACTGTCTTGGACATTGACTTTATCCATAAAGTCACTTGCCGAGATGTTTTGCATGTGTATACCACTTTTCAAGATGTGGTTCACTGCATATGACAGTCCAGACAGATCGCTTTCAAACAGGAGATGAAACAAATAAGGAATGCATTGTCGAAACCTAGGATCTCCTGCATACAATCGCAAAGTCCGGTATTCAGAAGCAGGAGTTTGATGAGGTCGCTCATCATATCTTCCTCCCTGACCTGTTGGAAAAAGCTGTGGGAAACACCGAGCTTCCAAACTTTCCTCCCAAACACTAATGGGACTCCCTTTCGCTTGTTTCATTTGAAACAACTCAATAGCATTCCCCATGACTTCCTTGGAATGCAAAGGATGAACACTATAATGTTCATATATTTCTTCACTAGTACAGGGTTCTACTTTCTCAATTTGACCAGCACACAAATCGTTATCCTCTTCCTCACTTACTTCCTCTTCTGCAACATATACAGTTTTTATAGTACTTATTATATTTTTTCAAATACAATGTTGCCCTTTTGACTTTCCTAACATCTACTAAATCTTGCCATATTTTCTTATTCTTTGTCGGAACCCCATTAACTAAGATAACAAGAGGTTCCTCTTCCACTTTTTCTACTCCAATTGTGTTAATGTTTTTCTTCAAATCTAGAGGCAAATAAACAACTCTTCCCTTTAATCCTCTCTGTAAATCTGATGGAGGCAATTTCCCTGTCTTTGGCTCCATTCTTACAATAGCCTGAAAGGGATGGATACTTTGAATCAAAATAGATTCATAAGTATTTAAATCCTTCAATTCAGAAGGAATCTCAACCAATTCCAGATTATTATGAACTGCTCTAGCAGGCATCTGGTTTTGATTTAATTTGTTACAACAATAAGTACACACACGTTGATCCAATCCCAAATCAAAACAATTTTCTACCATCAAGTATGTTGTAAAATCCTTCCATTCACTATTATTTTCCCTTTCACTTTTTCCATATAAATCCACTAACTTAGTCTGATTCTTATAATAAGTGCGTCGACAACACACACAAGTGAAATTTGGCCTCTCACTTGATTTCACCTCAAACGTCGCAATTTCCCTCTGGAAATTATCTGTACTGGAAACCTGTACACTATCTTCCACATTACTCTCTTCTTCTTGGTCAATTTCAACATTCTCCTCTTTACTTCCAAAGTAACAAAACTCAATTTCTTCACATATATTCTTCACATCTATTTCAGAACCATGCAAAAGAGCAGCGCATAATTGTTTAAGCATAATTGCTGGACTCTTAGCATAATACAACATTCTAACTAATTTCCTCACTTTATTATGATGCACTGCTAGCATCCTGAAATGATGAAAAACACTCTGGCATACTCTCCTGGAAAGACAAGCCAGTGAATGACCATGCAAACCTATCACTTCTCTCAATCTGCAAGGATCTAATTCTTGCAACAACTTCATTTTCTGCTTCAAACTGTTCTTACTAAATGACCGTATAAAATCACAAAGCAAATTGATGGAATCCTGTCGTACACTGCAAATACTACTACACTTCCAGGTGTACACAGGACCCTTAGGACGTCTCCCTAAAACCTCATTACCTAACACCTCTTCTATCTCTGTTCTCACAAGTTTTTCTTGTTCAACTGGACATCTTTCACTTCATAAGCTCGACCACTGGTGTCAACTGCATGCACCAAATCATTATCCTGGAAATAACTCTCCTCATTAAAAAATGCCTCAGAGCTTGAACTATGCATCCATTCTCCAGAAAAAACTTCACAAAAATTACTACGATTAACTATTCTCTTCCATCTACTATTTCTTTTGAAATCATAAATTACCTTGTTTAGCTTCCTAATTCTATTGATTGTCAAAATAAATAACTTACGTTTAATTTCAAATGCCTGATCAATAACTTTCTCAACTATTTTTTTTCTCTTATAAAAAACCACTTTCTGCTGACCTTTCTTAATATTTTTTAACAAATTCCCAATTATCCTGTTGCGGAACATTCGTTTACGAATATCCCTAAACTCTTGTTTCCTTCTACTTTCATGCATAGAGTTATCTCTTACTCTAGCAGTAACATTTCTCATTGGCCTTTCCTTACCATTTGAATTCTTTCTCCTTTTCTGGACTGAAACATTTTCTGTAGTAATATTTTTTTTACTACACATATTTCTTATGACTGTTTTTCGACTCTTACCCGGTGCTTTCTTGGTGACTTGACAAATCTTTTTGTTAGAGGACTGCTGCATTATTCCATAGTCCTGCTGTCTTTGACGTTTTGCAGCCTTTCTTACTCTTCCTTTGCTAGGCATCCTAAAATCTTGAAATAATCTGCAGTTGAATCTGTGGTAAAATATAATAAAAAATGTTATTAACCACTATTACCCAACAGTAAATTAATAACAGTCATCAAAAACTTAACACACTACTTAAGTATATAATATACTGAAGCCTATCTCCAATTTTTCACTGAACAGGACTCATCTCTTCTTAACCTTGGATAAACCTCACCTACTCTGTGTCCCCTGCACATAATTAAATGTAAAGGGGCAGATTTATATTAACTACCACATCCCCAGGGATGCACCAGTTAACGTGCACCGCTGCTCTGCCACCCACGGTGTGCCGCATTTACAATCAGATAGGACAAAGCTACATCAAAACCCTGCGCCTGCTTGAAGCAGGCATAGATCTTGACGCAGGTAGGCTGAAAACTAAAGCAACAACTAAGTATCGTGTACAGAAGTTACAAAAAAGGAAAAATGGCGTTTAAACCAGTAATGAGCCCATGCTAACGTAACACAGAGTAAAAATATCCAGGATCTACATCAGTTTGGGGTTCACGAACCTGGCAGGTACAAGGCACTGAGGCTTTCCACCGTGCATGTCTCATCCCAAATCATATGTTGTTTGTGAATGAAACAATTTCCCAGACCAAATGCTTTGGATTGGCTACTTCTAAAAAATTAAACACCCCTACTATCCCGGAGTTAGAGGAATATGATGGTTGGAGTAATTTTACTCGTTGTCCATTAAAGATTTACAGGCCCTACTCCGTAATTCTTCCTTTAACATTTCCAGTATAACTCCAAAAGGTTGACTGCTTTGCCAACGTGCCTTATCCACGGTTTAATAACGCTGCCTTTTGCTTTATATAAGTTTTCAAATTGTATGAAATATATACCAATAGGTCGTTATTAACCTTTAGGTAGTGGTTTTCTTCATGAGGTCTGGTCGCTTCCATACACATACAGATTTTCAAAGATGATCAAGAACTTTATCTGAATGGAGAGGAATGCACTGAGACGCCAGATCATTCATTAATGTGTAGGCACATACAGTTACACGGTTCATGCAACAAACACCGACCAAATATGGCTTGCGTGTTGCAAGGCACACCAGTTCCTGCTATCATCCCCACGTTCAAGTTCTTGGAAAATGGTAGTTATTTGATGCTCAATAATGAAGATTGTTCTGGGTTAATTAAAAGTATTCATTTTATCGTAACAGTAAATGAACGGGTTATTTGCTGCAGAAATGTTCTATTTCCTCCCACACATGAACATAGGGAGTTTTCAATCTGGCCACAAATACCAACCTTGGGAGCACATTTCAACGGCATGGCAAGAATAAGAGCTCTTTTGTCTCAGAGAGAGGTGGCCTTGAGTTCGGCCCGTGAAACTTTCGTGCTTCACATAGCGAACACCCGTACAGAGGTGCAGACCCTTTTAAATACAGATTCGACTTTGCATTTCAGCAAGATTACCCATTCATTTCCATGCAGCAGGAGGCTCATAGGAATGAAGGTGCAATTTGCGATTAGCAATTACCTCATCGCAAATTACGAATTTTTCCGACGGTGCAGGGGTGTCTCAAGAACACCCTGCTGCACCCCTGAAAAAGAAATTTGGGGTCATATGGCGCACATAAATTTTGAAAACATTCCTTTACCTCAAAAACGATTTTCAACTCATAATTTGAAAACACTGCACATGGGGAAATGACTTAAAATGTCCTTAAGACACATAAAAGCATTTTTTGATTGCCTTTGCAGCATGTTTCAGTCACCTTTAACATGCCTATGTAACGGAAACATTCAAAATCTAAATTTGCCATGCACAGGTGGGAGCATATTTACAAGCAATTTGCTCCACAGACAAACTTCTTACATTGAAATGGGAAAAATAACATCAGAGACTCTCAATTACCTTATAAAGAAGCAGACACCATTATGTCCTTCTCATCAATATTAAAACCATTGCTTTTTCTCAAAAACGATTTACAAGTCATAATTTGAAAACACTCCACAGCTCCTATGCACATAAAAGCCCTGTCAGTACTAATACTTCACATTTTCTCCAATTACAATTTCTCAAAGAAACAAAATCTATTTGTGAAACACTTGAGACAAAGCAACATTTGAAAAACACAACTTTCTTCATAATTTTCTCCTTAAAGCACACTATTTTCTATCTAAATTAAAGAAATTTTTTCTCACCTTAGCAAATACTTTGAGTTTCAAAACAGTCTCAGAAACACACCAATTTGTCTTCAGCAGAGCAAAAGGTATGCACTCCACAGTCTGCAGCTATCAAAAGCACAGAAATGCTGTAATTCCTCACACATATCTCTCATGTCACCCAATCAAAAGTCTTCCCTCACTTTTTTTAAAAGCAAAACCCTTCCCCCCTCTGCCCCCTCTCTGCTTTTTCTGCATAGCAACCACCTCTTGCAAGACCTCTCACACAACAATGTTGCAATTGAACTCTGAACTCTCAGTGCACCTGCATATCCAGAGCATTCTTTCATTTAATGATTTTTTCTTCGCCACTCAAAATACATCTTTCAACGAACTCATCCATGCACACTAACTTTCTGTTTTCAGCAATCAAAATCCACCAATCACTCTTACTGCTTCATTAACACAGAAACTCCTCAGTTTTTTTCATTTTACACTCTCATTTTTTCAACTGCCATTTCATTTCCACACTTCATCTGACTGCAGGAGAACCTTCTCTCGCCATGTTTTCTGTCTGGATTGTTGGACATAGCTACATCTATTGGGCTCAAAGGTACGCTGAAAACAGGAATTTACCTAACCTCAATTTACAAGATGTGGAAATTAAGTGGTTTGGCCACAGAGGATTAAAATGTCACCAATTGATACCATTGGTGAAAACCTTTATGCATTTGCCAAAACCTGACCTGTTAATTGTGCACTGTGGAGGTAATGATTTGGGCACTTTGACTGGGGTAGGTCTGGAAATGCTTTTAAAGGACACCTTTGAGCAATTGATGGCACTTTTTCCTCAGACTGCCTTGGTATATTCAAATATATGCCAAAGACAGAAATGGAGGTGGTCAAACCAATTTTGTCCACAAATTGAGAAATCGAGGAAGCATGTAAACAAATCTGTTTCAGCTTACATGAGAGACCATGGAATGGGCTCCCTGTACAACAATAACTTGCGTTACTACATGCAAGATATCTACAGAGCAGATGGAGTTCACTTCTCAGATGAGGGCAACAGAGTTTTCACTCTGAATTTAAGACTGTGCATTGGTACCTACTTATAAGTACCTAAATGTACCATAAACCCAAAAGCTCTTCTCAGAGCTACCCTACATCTGATCACTCACAATTATTATTTTACTCTAACTTTTTTCACTAATTTTCAAGAAAGTACGCTCCCCAGACCGCTTCCCGGTTCGCGAACCGGGCGCACTACACGCAAAAAAACTAAAAAAACGTTTTTGTTTTTTTTTGCCCTGCGAGACCCTTTCAAAGCCTCCACATCAAACCTAGGGGGTTAGGGAGGATCTACTATGCCCCCTTATGGTCATTTGCCCCTTCGCTTTGGCCTCCTCTTGTCTCTCGATCCTACCGAGAGACAAGATGGCGGCCGCTACGGACTGTTTGGAATGTTGACAGATGCCGAAAAACCAATCAGCTTCGCAAACCTCCGTAACGCGAAAAGTACGCGAAGCGGAGCGCTGTTACAGATATATATCTTTTTTTGAACGTTAATTTCTCAAAATCCACTAGAGCACATATATTGAGACCTAGCAAAGGCACATCGGGCTACCAGTCCCTACAATTTTGCCAAGTTTCGTGCAAATCCATTCAGCCGTTCGATTATTATTATTTTTTTTTTTTTTGCCCCGCGGGGCCCTTTTAAAACCTCCACATCAAACGTAGGGGGTCACCGAGGATCTACTATTCCCCCTTATGGTCATTTGCCCCTTCGCTTTGGCCTCCTCTTCTCTCGATCCTACCGAGAGACAAGATGGCGGCCGCTACGGACTGTTTGGAATGTTGACAGACGCCGGAGAACCAATCAGCTTCGCAAACCTCCGTAACGCGAAAAGTACGCGAAGCGGAGCGGTGTTACAGATATATATCTTTTTTTGAACGTTAATTTCTCAAAATCCACTAGAGCACATATATTGAGACCTAGCAAAGGCACATCGGGCTACCAGTCCCTACAATTTTGCCAAGTTTCGTGCAAATCCATTCAGCCGTTCGATTATTAATATTTATTTTTTTTTTGCCCCGCGGGGCCCTTTTAAAACCTCCACATCAAACGTAGGGGGTCACCGAGGATCTACTATTCCCCCTTATGGTCATTTGCCCCTTCGCTTTGACCTCCTCTTGTCTCTCGATCCTACCGAGAGACAAGATGGCGGCCGCTACGTACTGTTTGGAATGTTGACAGACGCCGGAGAACCAATCAGCTTCGCAAACCTCCGTAACGCGAAAAGTACGCGAAGCGGAGTGCTGTTACAGATATATATCTTTTTTTGAACTTTAATTTCTCAAAATCCACTGGAGCACATATATTGAGACCTAGCAAAGGCACATCGGGCTACCAGTCCCTAATATTTTGCCAAGTTTCGTGCAAATCCATTCAGCTGTTCGATTATTATTATTTTTATTTTTTTTTGCCCCGCGGGGCCCTTTTAAAACCTCCACATCAAACCTAGGGGGTCAGCGACAATGTACTATGCCCCCTTATGGTCATTTGCCCCTTCGCTTTGGCCTCCTCTTGTCTCTCGATCCTACCGAGAGACAAGATGGCGGCTGCTACGGACTGTTTGGAACGTTGACAGACGCCGGAGAACCAATCAGCTTCGCTTCACAAAGCTCCGTTGCGCGAAAAGTACGCGTCCTGGGCCGCTGCCCAGTCCGCTGTTACAGATATATATCTTTTTTTAAACGTTAATTTCTCAAAATCCACTGGAGCACATATATTGAGACCTACAAAAGGCACATCGGGCTACCAGTCCCTACAATTTTGCCAAGTTTCGTGCAAATCCATTCAGCCGTTCGGGCTAAAAGTGAGGCCAACCGCCCAATGGAAATTAACATGGGAAAAACGCGTTTTGGGACCCCCCTTTTTTCTCGCCCCCCCCTCGACCAACCCCCCCAAAATTTTCAGGGGCTGCTCAGAAACGAAATGTGCCATTTTCCTGAAAATTTCAGCCAATTCCGTCCACAAACGCCAAAGTTATTAGACATAGAATTTTCAAAAAACCCATAGAGAAAAAATCCTAACTATATATACCTACTGGCGACCGCCAGTAGGTAATATATTACCTACTGGCGGTCGCCAGTAGGTATATATAGTTAGGATTTTTTTCCTATGGGATTTTTAAAAATTCTATGTCGAATACCTTTGGCGTTTGAGGACGGAATTGGCTGAAATTTTCAGGAAAATGGAACATTTCGTTTCTGAGCAGCCCCTGAAAATGTGGGGGGTTTCGTCAAGGGGGGGGCGAGAAAAAAGGGGGTTCCCAAAACGTTTTTTTCCCATGCAATTATCCATAGGGCGGTTGGACTCACTTTTAGCTCGAACGGCTGAATGGATTTCCACGAAAATTGGCAAAATTGTAGATATTGTTTGCCCGATGTGCCTTTGCTAGGTCTCAATATATGTGCTCCAGTGGATTTTGATAAATTAACGTTCAAAAAAATATATATATCTGTAACAGCGCTCCGGTTAGCGCCCCGGTTCGCGTACCTGACGCGTAACGGTACTTCGCGAAGCGGATTGGCTCTTTGGTGTCTGTCAACATTCTAAACAGTCCGGAGCGGCCGCCATCTTGTCTCTCGGTAGGATCGAGAGACAAGAGGAGGCCAAAACAAAGGGGGAAATGACCATAAGGGGGCATAGTAGATCCTCCCTGACCCCCTAGGTTTGACGAGGAGGCTTTAAAAGGGCCCCGCGGGGCAAAAAAAACCAAACCTTTTTTTTGCGTGGGGAGCGCCCGGTACGCGCACCGGGAAGCGGTCCGGGGAGCGTACTATGAGGAAAAAAGAATGATAGACTTTTGAAATATTGTATGTTTATTGATTGTTCGTTTTGTTGTTTTTTTTTTTGTTTTTTTTTATTTAAGTAGCAATATGTAGGTACCAATGCAGAGTCAAAAAATTAATATACACCGTCTCCTTTGTAGATATCTTGCATGTTGTTTCAGAAGTTATTGTGGAATATGGAATCCATATCATAGTCTGTCAGGAAAGCAGAAAGAACATGGAGGCAGGAGATGAAAAAGAGATGTTAAATACACATTGGAGATAATATAGTTGGAGAAAGGAAGTAACTATGAGCAAAATTACTATGTAACATAAAAAAGTTGCACAGTATACTATAAGTCTGACTTTACATTATAATCAATTAGGTACTAGTTTATGAATTACATATAAAAATGATTAAAGTCTCGAACAATTCTTGATTATTAAATATAAACTTATTTTTGTGATTCTTTTTCCAAATTTAACAGAACATTTAACAACAAATTGTTGGAAATGTCCTCATTTTCAATCAGCGAATCTACTGCATCTACACATTGAACTAATTCATGGTCCCGTGATTCATCCATGAAATCTGAGTCATCATTGTCCTCAATAACTTTTTCTGTGTTGTTCTCCAGAACAATTTTGAAGGAAATAATCTGCTCTCCTTCCATTTTCTTGCTGTAATTTTCATAAAAAATAAATATATCAGTAGAGATAGGGCACTGTTGGGTTTAAGTTCAGACAGGTACTTGTGAGTTTATAACAGAGAAGTTATCTATGGGCACTGTATGGTTTCAGGCGTGAAGTAGTACTATTAAAAAGTGCCTGTGAAGAAGTCTAAGTAAATTCATAATTATACCACAGAAACCTAAATCAATCCATAATTATAATAAACAAGCCTTTCTCAATGTCTAACTCTTACAGAGGGACAGTATATAACTATCTGAAAATGTTTTCCCAAATTAATTTAAAGTGGATAACATAGTTCTCCTTTCAAATTTATAAAATAACATCTTACCTTTTAAAAACAAGTTTAAGTTGTCAGTGAACATGCACTTGCAATGTACTTCAGGAAGTAGTAGTCAAAATGGCTGTGTTTCTCTCTCTTTTTTATATATATTCAGGTACATAACCAATCAAATGTCAGGTAAAAAAAGTAGAAAATGAAAGTAACATTTTAATTGGTTGTCAATTCCAACACTTCAGATGTGTTTTGTGAAGTAATTTACCTCAGGGTATTTAGAGAGGTCTACAGGCTAAATGGTTAAATGGAATTCCAACCAAATTTGTGAAAATGGTAGGGATTGGTATGTAGTATGAGCTAATCTATATTTGGTGAAAGTGTCTCCAGTGGTTTTTCTGTAAATTACTTTCCCACCTTTTTTAAGCGAGCGCTTCCCGGTGCGCGCCCCGGTACGCGAACCGGCAGCGTTATAGGAATCCTCCATTTTGTGTTTCGGTAGAATTGAGATACAAGATGGAGGGCAAATAATGTTCAGAATGGGTAGAAGGGGGCACGGTACACGTATCCTGACCCCCTAGGTTTTCTGAGGGTGGCTGAGGAGGCCCATAAGTGCGGGGAAAAAAACAAATTTGTTTTCAAATTTTCGCGCGGTTAGCCTCCGGTGCGCATACCGGGTAGCGCTCCGGAAATCGTAAATCGTGAAAATTAGTAAAAAAAAAGTTACATTTAAAATTTGTTTATAGTGATCATAGTTAGGGTAGCTCTGAGAAGAGCTTTTGGGTCTGTGGTAGATTTAGGTACTTATAAGTAGGTACCAATACATAGTCTTAAATTCAGGATGAAAACTCTGTTCCCCTCATCTGAGAAGTGAACTCCATCTTCTCTGTAGATATCTTGCATGTAGTAACTCAAGTTATTGTTGTAGATGGAGCCCATTCCATGGTCTCTCATGTAAGCTGAAACAGACTTATTTACATGCTTCCTCGATTTCTCAATTTGTGGACAAAATTCGTTTGACCACCTTCATTTCTGTCTTTTGCATATATTTGAATATACCAAGGCAGTTTGAGGAAAAAGTGCCATCAATTGCTCAAAGGTGTCCTTTAAAAACATTTCCAGACCTACCCCAGTCAAAGTGCTCAAGTCATTTCCTCCACAGTGCACAATTAACAGGTCAGGTTTTGGCAAATGCAAAAAGGTTTTCACCAATGGTATCAATTGGTGACATCTTAATCCTCTGTGGCCAATCCAGTTGATTTCCACATTTTGAAAATTGAGGTTGTGTAAATTTCTGTTATCAGCATACGTTTGAGCCCAGTAGATGTAACTATGTCCAACAATCCAGACAGAAAACCTGGTGAGAGAAGGTTCTGCTGCAGTCAGATGAAGTGTGGTAATGAAATGGCAGTTGAAACAGTAGGAGTATGTAATGAAAAAAACTGTGGAGTTTCTGTGCTAATGAATCAGTAGCAGTGATTGGTGGATTTTGATTGCTGAAAACAGAAAGTTAGGGTGCATGGATGAGTTCTTTGAAAGATGTAATTTGAATGGTCAAGAAAAAATCATTTAATGAAAGATTGCACTGGATAAGCAGGTGTACTGAGAGTTCAGAGTTCAATTGAAACATTGTTGTGTGAACTTGCAAACATCAGAGGTCTTTCAGGAGGTGGTTGCTATGGAAAAAAGGCAGAAAGGGCAGAAGGGGGAAGGGTGTTGATTTGAAAAAAGTGAGGGAAGAGTTTTGATTGGGTGACATGAGAGATATGTGTGATGAATTACAGCATTTCTGTGCCTTTGTTGGTTGCAGCCTCTGGAGTGCATACCCTTTGCTCTGCTAAAGAAAAATTGGTGTGTGTCTGAGACTGTTTTAAAACTCAAAAAGTATTTGCTAAGGTGAGAAAAGATTCATTTAATTTAAATAGAGAATACTATGCTTTAAGGAGAAAATTATGAAGAAAGTTGTGTATTTAAAATGTTGCTTTGTGTCAAGTGTTTTACAAATAGATTTGGTTTCTTTGAGTTACATAGCCATGTTAAAAGTGACGCAAAAGTGGTGGAAGGGCCTTAAAAATATGCTTTCATGTGTGTTAGGGCATTTTAAGTCACTTCCCCATGAATCTGGGTGAATAATTAGCTTACTTGATGTGTTTAAAAACGTTTCTTGAAGTCAATTAGGTTTCTTGATATGTACTGCTAGAGTTTCATAGGCTGCTTGGGGCATATTTACAAGGCCTTTGAGTCACTTTGACGTTATTTTCCCCATTTTAATTTAAGGCATTTCCCCGTGGTGCAAAATGTTGCTTTGTGTCAAGTGTTTTACAAATAGATTTTGTTTCTTTGAGTTATATAGCCATGTTAAAAGTGACGCAAAAATGGTGCAAGGGCCTTAAAAAGACGCTTTCATGTGTGTTAGGGCATTTTAAGTCACTTCCCCATGAATCTGGGTGAATAATTCTTTTACTTGATGTGTTTAAAAACGTTTCTTGAAGTCAATTAGGTTTCTTGATATGTACTGCTAGAGTTTCATAGGCTGCTTGGGGCATATTTACAAGGCCTTTGAGTCAGTTTGACGTTATTTTCCCCATTTTAATTTAAGGCATTTCCTCGTGGTGCAAGGTCCTTGTAAATACGCCCCCATGTGTGCTTGGCAAATTTAAGTACTGACAGGGTGTGTTTGTACATAGGAGCTGTGTTGTGTTTTCAAATTATAATCACAAAATCGTTTTTTTTTAATAAATGCTTTTTACATTTCATAAGAACGTCAATATGGTGTGTGCTTCTTTAAATAAATATTTAATTTACACCATGAATATGGGAGAATAATTCTATTGTTTGCCGGTTTAAAAACACGTTTCTTGAAGTCATTAAGGTTTCACAATATGTTCTGCAAGAGTTTCATAGTCAACATGGAGGCAAATTTACAAAGCTTATGAGCCACATTCACGTCATTTTCCCCATGTTAAAAGTGACTTTAAAGGTGGTGCAAGGTCCTTGTAAATAAGCCCTCATGAGTGCTTGGTAAATTTAAGTCATTTCTCTGTGGTGCAAGGCTCTTGTAAATACGCCCGCATGTGTGCTTGCCAAATTTAAGTACTGACAGGGTGTACTTGTACATAGGAGTTGTGCTGTGTTTTCAAATTATAACATGAAAATGGTTCATGAAGAAAATGAATGCTTTTTACGTTTATAACAATGACAAAAAGGTGTCTGCATCTTTAAATACATATATCACTTCTCACCATCAATCTAGGAGAATAAATTATTTGTTTGTTGGTTAAAAAATCGTTACTTTAAGACATTTAGGTTTCACAATATGTACTGCTAGAGTTTCATAGTTGCTATGATGATAATGATATACATTTAGAACTGTGTAGGAGGCATGGAGAAACTGAAGCTTCTGTAAGTGTCAAGGGAGGTGAGTAATGTACATTGCTCTGTTGCATACAGTGCTCACCTTCTGCGTACTCTTGGATATGCTAGACTACATCTGCACAATGAGATACCTAAGCTGAGGAAATACAGGTGATGTGATTGTTAAATGAGCAAAAATATTTGCACGTTTTTCAATTATATCACCTGTGTTTCTTAACATTACGAATCACATTGTGCAGATGAGGTTTAGGCCTGTCCAGGGAGACAGAGGAGGTCTGGCCTTTGTTCAAGAGTGCAGTGGACATGACTCACTTCGTTGGTAGGCCTGCACATGTATTATCTCCTCTGTACTCTTCAACAAGCCTAAATTTAATCTGTAACTCTGAGTAGGCCTCACCTCAAACAAACCTCTGGATAGGCCACACCTTATCGGCATCCTGAAACAATCATTTAAAATGTTAGGGGCAGATTTATGATGGCCGTGCGCCTCTTTTGCGCCGCCATTGCGTCACTTTTGTGACGCAGCAGCAGTGCAAAAGATGCACCATGTTGCAATATAGGCCTCACTTCATCTGTAACAAGATACCGTCAGTTTAAACTGTATATATTTAGGACTGTGTAGGGGGCATGGAGAAGCTGAGGCTTCTGTAAGTGTCAAAGTTGTTGCATACAGTGCTCACCTTCTGCGTACTCTTTGATATGTTGTTATGTTATTTTATGTTATGTTATGCACTTTTGTTAGGCGCACAGATGCTCCAGCGAAGGAGCGTCCTGGCGCCCCGACAAGGTAGCAGCACAACACAACGTGACAACACACAATAAAATAAAACTAGGGGAACAGGAAAGTTTTCACCGCACGGTGGTGACTACACACATGCTAGACTACATCTGCACAATGAGATACCTAAGCAAAGGAAACACAAGTGATGTGATTGTGGAATGAGCAAATAAAATTGCACGTTTTTCAATTACATTACCTGTGTTTCCTAACATTACGAATCACATTGTGTAGATGAGGTTTAGGCCTGTCCAGGGAGACAGAGGAGGTCTGACGTTTGTTCAAGAGTGCAGTGGACATGACTCACTTCGTTGGTAGGCCTGCACATGTATTATCTCCTCTGTACTCTTCAACAAGCCTAAATTTCATCTGTAACCCTGAGTAGGACTCACCTCAAACAAATCTCTGGATAGGCCACACCTTATCGGCATCTAGAAACAATCATTTAAAATGTTAGGGGCAGATTTATGATGGCCGTGTGCCTCTTTTGCGCCGCTGTTGCGTCACTTTTGTGACGCAGCAGCACTGCAAAAGATGCACCATGTTGCAAGATAGGCCTCACTTCATCTGCAACAAGATACCGTCAGTTTAAACTGTATATATTTAGGACTGTGTAGGGGGCATGGAGAAGCTGAGGCTTCTGTAAGTGTCAAAGTTGTTGCATACAGTGCTCACCTTCTGCGTACTCTTTCATATGCTAGACTACATCTGCACAATGAGATACCTAAGCAAAGGAAAGACAGGTGATGTGATTGTGAAATGAGGAAAAAAATGCACGTTTTTCAATTACATCACCTGAGATACCTAAGCTGAGGAAATACAGGTGATGTGATTGTTAAATGAGCAAAAATATTTGCACGTTTTTCAATTATATCACCTGTGTTTCCTAACATTACGAATCACATTGTGCAGATGAGGTTTAGGCCTGTCCAGGGAGACAGATGAGGTCTGGCCTTTGTTCAAGAGTGCAGTGGACATGACTCACTTCGTTGGTAGGCCTGCACATGTATTATCTCCTCTGTACTCTTCAACAAGCCTAAATTTAATCTGTAACTCTGAGTAGGCCTCACTTCAAACAAACCTCTGGATAGGCCACACCTTATCGGCATCCTGAAACAATCATTTAAAATGTTAGGGGCAGATTTATGATGGCCGTGCGCCTCTTTTGCGCCACCATTGCACCACTTTTGTGACGCAGCAGCAGTGCAAAAGATGCACCATGTTGCAAGATAGGCGTCACTTCATCTGCAACAAGACACCGTCAGTTTAAACTGTATATATTTAGGACTGTGTAGGGGCATGGAGAAGCTGAGGCTTCTGTAAGTGTCAAAGTTGTTGCATACAGTGCTCACCTTCTGCGTACTCTTTCATATGCTACACTACATCTGCACAATGAGATACCTAAGCAAAGGAAACACAGGTGATGTGATTGTGAAATGAGGAAAAAAAATGCAAGTTTTTCAATTACATCACCTGTGTTTCCCAACATTAAGCTGAGGAAATACAGGTGATGTGATTGTTAAATGAGCAAAAATATTTGCACGTTTTTCAATTATATCACCTGTGTTTCCTAACATTACGAATCACATTGTGCAGATGAGGTTTAGACCTGTCCAGGGAGACAGAGGAGGTCTGGCCTTTGTTCAAGAGTGCAGTGGACATGACTCACTTCATTGGTAGGCCTGCACATGTATTATCTCCTCTGTACTCTTCAACAAGCCTAAATTTAATCTGTAACCCTGAGTAGGCCTCACCTCAAACAAATCTCTGGATAGGCCACACCTTATCGGCATCCTGAAACAATCATTTAAAATGTTAGGGGCAGATTTATGATGGCCGTGCGCCTCTTTTGCGCCTCCGTTGCGTCACTTTTGTGACGCAGCGGCGGAGCAAAAGATGCGCTATGTTGCGACATATTTACAACTTGATGCATCTAGGCAGATGTGTTACGCTGTAAAATCTTGCCCCACATGAAACCGGCGTCAGGTTTCATGTGGGCGTTTTGTTGCAGGGTGGGCGTTCACTTGCATGAAAGCCCTGTAAAAGTAACACAGTGAAATTTACAAGATTTCACTGAGTCAGCTTTATGGCATTGCTGAATCAAATCCTTACGCCTGTTTGAAACAGGCATAAGGAGTGACGAACCATGCAATGTGTGGCTTGCCCATGTGCATTGCAGTAGTCATGTCGCGCTTGCGACGTGATTCCTGCAATGCGCTGCTTTTGGGCACAGATGCGTGACGCATCTGTGCTGTTTTTGCCCCATGGTGCTCCGCATTGTAAATGCAGCACACCATGGGTGGCAGAGCAGCGTCGCACGTTAACTGGTGCATCCCGGGGGATGCGCCAGTTAACATAAATCTGCCCCTTTACATTTAAGTATGAGCAGGGGACACAGAGTCGGTGAGGCTTATCCAAGGTTAAGAAGAGATGAGTCCTGTTCACTGATAACTTGGACATAGGCCTCACCTCCTCAGCATCGCTGGACATGGTTAAATAATATCTGCAAAATGTTACTCTTGTTAAACAATTTTACTATTATAGTCTCTGAGATTTGTCTCTTACTCTGCAACATCTCATTGTTGTTCTCTTTCTTTAAAGATAACGACAACATCAAGCATGAGTGATAATGAGCAATCTGTTGATCTCGATCTTATCATTGAACTTGTCATTGAAACATCAGTGGAAGTAGATCCCTTGGATGATTTAAATCCTGTGGATGATGAAGAATATGATGAGGATGCCGATTTGTCAGAATTGTATGACATAGGGTGGGAAGCTGACCTGCTCGAGCCTATGGAACTATAAAGACTTATTTTTAAAAGTTACTGGAAATGAAAAGTAACCATGTTAACCGTTTCATTTAAAATTAAATACAACTTCAAAAACAGCTTGTGTGAAGTGTCTTGAATAAAATAGTGAAATATGCTAATAAAATTAGTTCAGATTCACATATAAAAGAGCACAGGTCAAATGTAGAAGCATTCCATTTCTTTGCTTCTATTTGTGAGTTTTAAATTTGCCAATGCACTAAAAATTATTGTATGTAGAATTGACAAGTAGTGTGTTAATTTTTTGACGACTGTTATTGATTTACTGTTTGGTAATAGTGGTTAATAACATTTTTTATTATATTTTACCACAGATTCAACTGCAGATCATTTCAAAATTAAAAAATGCCTTCACGGCAAAGGAGGAGAAAGGCTACAAAACGTCAAACACAGCAGCTTACTACATGCTTGCAGCAGTCCTCTACAATAAAAACTCGTCAAGTCACCAAGAAAGCTCCGGGTAAGACAACGAAATCATTCCTAAGAAACATTTCCAGAAAAAAAAGTATCACTACAGAAAATGTTTTAGTCCAGAAAAAGAGAGCCAATTTAAACGGAAAGGAAAGGCCAATCAAAAATGTTACTGCTAGAGCAGGAGATAACTCTGTGCATGGTAGTAGAAGGAAAAATCAGTTTAGGGACATTTGTAGACGAATGTTCCGCAACAGGATAATTGGTAATTTGTTAAAAAATATTAAGAAAGGTCAACAGAAAATGGCTTTTTATAAAAGAAAGAAAAATCTTGAGAAAATTATTGATCAGGCATTCGAAATTAAGCGAAAGTTATTTATTTTGATAATCAATAGAATTAGGAAACTAAACAAGGCAATTTATGATTTCAAATCAAATAGTAGATGGAAGAGAACAGTTAATCGTAGTAATTTTTGTGAAGTTTTTTCAGGAGAATGGATGCATAGTTCAAGTTGTGAGGCATTTTTTAATGAGGAGAGTTATTTCCAGGATAATGATTTGGTGCATGCAGTTGACACCAGTGGTCGAGCATATGAGGTGAAAGATGGTTGTCCGGTTGAAAGAAAAAAACTTGTGACAACAGAGGCAGAAGAGGTGTTAGGTAATGAGGTTTTAGGAAAACGACCTAAGGGACCAGTGTATACCTGGAAGTGTAGTAGTATTTGCAGTGTGCGACAGGATTCCATCAATTTGCTTTGTGATTTTCTACGGACATTTAATAAGAAAAGTTTGAAACAGAAAATGAAGTTGTTGCAAGAATTAGATCCTTGCAGAGTGAGAGAAGTGACAGGTTTGCATGGTCATTCATTGGCTTGTCTTTCCAGGAGAGTATGCCAGAGTGTTTTTCATCATTTCAGGATGCTAGCAGTGCATCATAATAAAGTGAGGAAATTAGTTAGAATGTTGTATTATGCTAAGAGTCCAGCAATTATGCTTAAACAATTATGCACTACTCTTTTGCATGGTTCTGAAGTAGATGTGAAGAAAATGTGTGAAGAAATTGAGTTTTGTTACTTTGCAAGTAAAGAGGAGAATGTTGAAATTGACCCAGAAGAAGAAGGCAATGTGGAAGAGAGTGTACAGATTTCCAGTACAGATAATTTTCAGAAGGAAATTGCCACGTTTCAGGTGAAATCAAGTGAGAGGCCTAATTTCACTTCTGTGTGTTGTTGACGCACTTATTATAAGAATCAGACTAAGTTAGTGGATTTATATGCAAAAAGTGAAAGGGAAAATAATAGTGAATGGAAGGATTTCGCAACATACTTGAAGGTAGAAAATTGTTTTGATTTGGGATCGGATCTACGTGTGTGTACTTATTGTTGTAGCAAATTAAATCAAAACCGGATGCCTGCTAGAGCGGTTCAGAATAATCTGGAATTGGTTGACATTCCTTCTGAATTGAAGGATTTAAATACTTATGAATCTATTTTGATTCAAAGTGTCCATCCCTTTCAGGCTATTGTACGAATGGAGCCAAAGACTGAGAAATTGCCTCCATCAGATTTACAGAGAGGATTAAAGGGAAGAGTTGTTTATTTGCCTCTAGGTTTGAAGAAAAACATTAATACAATTGGAGAGAAGAAAGTGGAAGAGGAACCTCTGGTTATCTTAGTTAACGGGGTTCTGACAAAGAGTAAAAAAATCTGGCAAGATTTAGTGGATGTTAGGAAAGTCAAAAAGGCAACATTGTATTTGATGAAAAACAATCAGCACTACAAGAATGTATGTGTTGCAGAAGAGGAAGTAAGTGAAGAAGAGGACAGCGATTTGTGTGCTGGACAAATTGAGAAAGTAGAAGCCTCTAAAAATGAAGAAATATATGAACATTATAGTGTTCATCCTTTGCATTCCAAGGAAGTCATGGGGAATGCTATTGAGTTGTTTCAAATGAAACAAGCCAAAGGGAGTCCCATTAGTGTTTGGGAGGAAAGTTTGGAAGCTCGGTGTTTCCCACAGCTATTTCCAACAGGTCAAGGAGGAAGATATGATGAGCGACCTCATCTAATTCCTGCTTCTGAATACCGGACTTTACGATTGTATGCAGAAGATCCTAGGTTTCGTCAATGCATTCCCTATTTGTTTCATCTACTGTTTGAAAGTGATCTGTCTGGACTGTCATATGCAGTGAACCACATTTTGAAAAGTGGTGTACAGATGCAAAATATCTCGGCAAGGGACTTTATGGATAAAGTCAATGTGCAAGACAGTATTTTGGATTCTCACCTGATTAATCTCATGGCGTGTCAGCGTGGTACTAATGAGTACTGGTACCATCGTCATGGTGATTTAAAATGTATGCTGAGGAACTTAGGAACTCCCACATGGTTCCTCACTCTCAGCTGTGCCGAGTATGGCTGGGAAGACTTACTTGAATTTCTACGAGAGGCAAATGGAAAAATTGAAAATATCGAATTCAAGACACCCGGAGAACTGTGCTCTTTGGATCCAGTGAATGTATGCAGGTACTTCAATCATAGATTTGAAGCTATGATGTCTTTCATCATGAACAAGAAAAATCCACCTCTTGGAGAGGTGTTGGATTTCTTCTGGAGAAAGGAGTACCAAGCAAGAGGTGCTCCTCATATACATATGCTGCTATGGATCAAAGATGCACCCAAATTTGGAACAGATCCGGATGACTTAGTGATGAGTTTCATAGAACAGTATTCTACATGTGCTGTTCCAAAGACAAAGGAAGACAAAAGCCTAAAAGAACAAGTTTTACACTTCCAAAGCCATCGTTGTGGAAAGTACTGTTGTCGTAAATTCAGAAACAAGGACAAGTTCTACACAAAATGTCGTTTCGCCTTTCCACGACCGGTGATTTCTAAAGGAAGAGTGAACAGTTTGATGTCTTCGCTGCGACATAATGTGACGAGGAAATCACCCAAAAATACATACAATTTGAAAAGGAACGAAGAGTCCAAGTACATCAACGACTACAACCCAGTGATTTTGTCCATGTGGAATGCTAACATGGATATACAGTTTGTGGCTGATAACTGTATGGCTGTGGCTCGGTATGTGACATCTTACATCACCAAAAAAGAAAAGACAGAATTGAAGGATATGTGGGAGGACATTTCCCATGAAAAGAGCCTCAGTAAGAAGTTGTACAGTTTCAGTCTGAAGATGTTGTCGCATCGAGAAATCGGAGCTTACGAATGTTCTGACCGGTTATCTTCAGCAAGTCTCTATGCCAAATCTAGGAGTATCATTTGGGCGAGTCTTGGTCTTGCTGCAACGCGTAATCGAGTTCTGAAACCTGTGTGGGAAATTGAGTATTTGGCGGAAAAGGAGCCAAACAGTACCGATATTTTGAAGACCAACATGTTGGATACATATTATCCAAATAGAAGCAGTCACCTCGAGAATGTTTGTTTGTATGAGGTTCTACAAAATTACATATTCAAGAGGAACATTAAAGAAGATATTGATAAAGGAGTGTATGCTGTAATTGGAAGTGAGGGATGTCTGGTCAAGCAAAGAAAATGCCAATTGGTAAACCATCGAAAATTGAGTGGCGAATCTCCTGAAAGAAAAGAGTTTTTCTATTTAGCTCTTTTGCAACTTTTCAAGCCTTGGCGTGCAGAAGAGGAACTGCTTGGAGATTTCCTCTGTTACGAAGACTCTTTCAATGCCGCCAAGGAGACCATAGAATGTCCTGTTTTTCCCAAATATCCAGAAATGTTGAATGCGGAAATCGAGCAGGAAGCAGCGATTGCAGCCGAGATTGCTAGAGACAGTTCTCAGGACAGTCAGAGTTCTGTTTCATTGAGTCAGGATCCACTAGGAGGACCAGTTATCGAAAATGAAGCTGCCACTGCCATGATTGAAGTGGAAAGAGCCATGGCACATGCTCAGGAGGATGCGGTTAACTTAGAAGAGTTGGAAAGACAACTCAACGTTGAGCAGAGGAAAATATATGATGAAGTTACCAACCAAATTGATCATGGATTAAGTCATGAGAAGAAAGAGTGCTCATGTACGTCGTTGAAGCCTGTCCGACTGTACGTGAGTGGAGAAGCGGGAACTGGAAAAAGTTTCCTCATTAAAGCAATTTCATGTTATTTGCAGAAAAGGACTGAGTCATCGCTGTCTTGTGTTGTCACCTCTCCAACTGGACTGGCAGCACATAACATTAAAGGTATTACTTTGCATCGTCTACTGATGCTGCCAGTGGAGCATGATAACAAATTACAATACCACAAGTTATCTGGAGATGCTTATTGTGAAGTTTCCAGAGGCTTGAGGAAAATGAAACTTCTTATCATTGACGAAGTAAGCATGGTTTCCAATGTCATGCTTGCCTTTGTGCATTTGAGAATGCAAGAAGTTCTCAAAACGGAGTATGATGTGTTATTTGGTGGCAAACACATCATTGTTTTCGGTGATCTTCTGCAGCTGACACCAGTGCAAGTACAACCAGTTTTTAAACTACTTACGCATGAAGATACCAGGAAGTGCCTAGGGAGCATTGGCAACGTTAATATATGGTTAAACTTCAATTATGCTGAACTGCGTGAAAATATGCGTTAAGCGAAGGATGAAGATTATAAGAATATTCTACAAGATGTTAGAATCGGAAAAGTGACCGAGCATGGGAAAGAAGCTTTACATGCACGATTCCTGTCAAATTTGTATCCAGAAGAAGACGTTGTGCCAGAGAATATTTTTCGGAAAATTACTGAGAAGAAATCTGGAATATGTTTGATGCCAACTCTTGCAGAATGTGCCATCTTCAACAACAAAATGTTGAATTTAGAAAACCAAGAGATTGTGAAACTGGAAGCTATTGACAGAATAGAGCATATGGGAGCAACAACTATTTTGTCTGAGAATTTGAAATCTAAATTGGATTCATTAGAGAAGACTATATGTAAAACTGCTGGTTTTGAAAAGACTCTGAATGTGTGCTTAAATTGCCGTATCATTTTGAGAAGGAATTTACATGTTGAAAGAGGTCTGGTAAATGGATCAATGGGTAATGTTGTTGATTTTGAGAAATACAGAAATAGAGATGGAATTGAATTTTTTAAAATTAAATTTGATGGCATTGAGGAAGTACAGCTAATTGGTCGTTGCTCTGCTAGGTTTTTGCTTGTAAAAGACATATATGTTCGCCGTAAGCAGTTTCCTGTTTGCTTGGCATATGCGGTGACAATCCATAAATCGCAAGGTTTAAGTGTAGACAGTGCATTGGTGAATATTGTCAGTTCTGTGTTCAAGGAGGGTATGGCATATGTGGCATTGTCACGAGTCAGAACTTTATCGGGATTGTGCTTGATTGAGTGTGATGTCACAAACATTTGTGCGGATCTAGATTGTGTTAAGGAATAAAATAGGTTAAGAAGAGAGTATGCGCCACATTTGCCTCAATATCCTTTGTTTGAGAAACGTGTGGTAGGCCGGAAACGAAGAAATTTGACCAATAGTAGAGAGGTTGTAGCAAAAAGATGAAAAGTCGATGAACCTGAAATTATAAGCAGAAAGAAAAAGGATTCTGTTGAAGATGTTGTTGGTTTTCAATTTGAAAATAGTTCTGGTGTCAACTGCTATGCTAATGTAGTGGTTAATGTTGTCTTTTCTCTAGAAACTTTAAAAGAACAGATTGTGATCAATTCGGATCAAAATTTTTGCTGCTTGTTGAATTCTGTGTTAGAGAAATGTAGCACTGATAGAACAAAAATAGAAAGTGTGTCTGAAATTCTAAATCTGTTAGACAAATGTTCAGGTCAAACGCAATTCTCTCAAAATATTCAGCAAGATTGTCAGGAGTTTTTAATGTATATGCTTGATGTATTGCAAGATGAAGGTGTAGATGTAGATCATCTGTTTGGCCTTTCTTATCAATGGCAGCATGACTGCGAGAACTGTAGGGTATCAAATACTACCAGTGTCGACTCAAAAAGATTTATATATTTAACTTTGCCAGACAGTAAATCAGTGTCCTTTAATAAGCTAGTAAAAGCAGCCGATCAAAACATGGAGTGTAGCCAATGTAAGTCTGCAATGCTATCCACATTATTTATACGAACATATGGCCAGTATGTCATTTTAATGTTCCAACGATGTAGGCCTGAAGGAACAAAATTGACAACTTTAATTAAAAATGTTGTGGCTTCGCAGTTGTCAATATCAGGAAGGACTTTTGTAACTGCAGCAATTATATATCATGACGGTCCTTCAACAACATCAGGACATTACACAGCTTATTTGAAGTCTGGAAACGGCTGGTCATTCTGCAATGATTCTGTTTTAACTTTCAAAAAAAGATTGCCTTTTGACCTTAAAAATTCTTACCTGGTATTTTTAGAACCAAAATTTTAGGGTAGGAATCTCGGGATTTGCTCTGAGGAATTTCAAAAGGTTCTAATGGCTCCTACACTATTTGGCCTTGAGGATAAGTGTAGTACAGAGTCAAAAGTTATTTTTGAGTTTTAAGTAGTTCCTGGAAAAAAAAAGGTTTTCTTACAGAAAGTGGTGGGCACGGATTAGTTAAAGGACAACAGAGTATTTCCCAAAGCAAACGGTGTTCTTACCATAACACTTGACGTCATGGAAAAATAACTGCACTTTGAATGAGTTCAGAAAAACTGTTTCTTTTAATAAGCTAATTCAAGCAGCCAATCAAAACATGGAGTAGAGGTAATGTAAGTCTGCAATGCTGTCCCCATTATTTGTACAAACTTTTGGTTATAATGTCATTTTAAAATTCCAACTATATAAACCTGATGAAAGTAAGTCTTCAACTTTAATTACAAATGTTGTGGCTACACAGTCATTGATTTTAGGAAGAACATTTGTAACTGCAGCTATTATATGACATGATGGTCCTTTGACAACATCCGCTTATTACACAGCTTATTTAAAATGTAAAAAAAGCTGATGTTTCGGAAATGATTCACATTTGACTATGAAACAATGTTGCCTTTTGACTTAAAAATATTCTTACTTTCTGTTTTCAGAAGAGAGAATTTTGGGTAGGTAACTGGCCTATAATGATTCTAGGAGTTGATATAATTTTATGTCCTGTTTTAAATTGCTTTGTGATTAAAAGTGATGTAGAAAATTAAATAATTGTAGTAGTCATAGAGGTAGTGTAAGTGTGCCTCATAGTAAGCAGTATCAATGTCATAGGAAATGTGGAACATGAGTGAGCAAGAAGGGTGAGATATTACTAGTACAGGATTGTGAAAGTGATCTTGAACGTTTTCTTTCTGAAAGTTGCGGAAAAAGAAAATGACGGGATTTGCTTAGAAGAATTCCAAGAGTTATAAATGGCTCTTACACGATTTGGCCTTGAGGAAAAGTGCGGTAGAGAGCGAGAAGTCATTTATTGTATGTAACATATTTGTCAAAACGATGGAGCTTTTCTTTCAGAAAGTGGCGGGCTGAAAATAATAACAGCACAACAGAGTATAAGCTGTTCATAGGACATCCTTCGACGTCATGGAAAGTAAGTTACTTTTAAGGAGTTCTGATTTCTGATTGGTTATGTTATATGGGTTTTTTAAACACAATCATTTTGATTGTGTTATTTTTTTCCCCGCTGGTATATGATGAATACCTTCAACTCACTGTTTTTAGTGAAATTTGATATATTCTGAGAACAGCAAAAATAAACCATTTAACATGTATAATTAATTCTGTACTTTGTATAGTTAATTTTAATTTGTACTCGTCTTATCTCATGCTCACTCATCTTTTACTACCTTCTATCAATCCTCCTTACATACTCACATTGCGTTTTGTTTTATTCTCTTTTACCCTTGCTCTCTAACTCCACTTATCTTTCAACCTTTGTTTCCCTAATCCAACTCTGCTTTTTTCTTTTCTCCCTTGCACCATTTTCCAGCTTTTAGACCTTCTGATTTGCTTGTCTTTTCCATCTTTTCTCCCTTTGTTTTCTAAATTAAATATTTTTGGGTTCTCCTTTTTTGCTGCAATCAATTAGTATAACTCACCCTCACTCATTTATCTTTCTTTGTTGCCTCACTCAGTCTATATCTGACACTCTTTCCTTCACTTCCTCTGTCTCCTCTCTCCCTCACTCTCTTTTCCTTATTCGCCCTTTCCTTATATAGTTTACCTTACTCACTTTCTTTTAGTAGCTTACACAACTTCAATTTAGTTTTCTCTTCTATCCTTCTTTTCTGTCACTGAAAGTATCTTCCTTTTTTTCTCTTAGTAATTTACTCTATTACAATTTATTTTTGTCTCTGACTGTCTATCACCGTTTCTTTCGCTTTTTTTTCTGCATGTTTATCTCTAACTTTATTTCTTTGTAAAATTGGATGATTGTCAATCTTTTCCCTTGTCTTTTCTAATTTTTAAATACATGTTTTAATATTTTTCAAATTTTTGTTGTTTCTTTCACAGATTGAAAGTATAAAAATAACAAGTGACTAAGTTAACGACAATTGTAAGGTAAGTGTTTTGTACTCCTTTCGTTACATTTCTATCACATTTAACTTCTATTAGTTCCACTGCTTCATTTCTTCAACCCTCAGTTTCCTGCCTTTGCTACTTCCCTCATTCCTTTTTCTATTACTTACTTACTCTACTCCTTCCACTCCTTTTCTCAGTCCCTCTGTTCTCATAGTTCCTCACTCCTGTTCACTCACTCCGTCTCTATTACTCTCACTATCTCTGACTCATCACTCTTTCACTACTTGTTCATTATGCTTTCTCCCTGTAGTTCAAGCACACTAAGGGGCATATTATCAACACAGGCGATAAAATTATCGCTGCTTTTATCGGCAGAAAACTGCTGCAAAAGCGGCTTTAGCGGCAGTTTTCTGCCGCAAAAGCGGCTTTAGCGGCAGTTTTCTGCCGATAAAAGCAGTGATAAATTTATCGCCTGTGTTGATAATATGCCCCTATGTTATTTACATTTCTTTGCTGTTTCAATCATTCCTTTTCTGTCACTTCTTCTTTTCTGCTTTCTGTTTTTTCTCTCTGTTATTCCACATGTTTTAAACTTAGTCACTATCATACATCTTGTTTTATTCCTATTTACTTTCGCTCACTGTTTTCTTAACACTTTCCCTCAGGATTGTTCTGTTAGTCCGGTTCTATCCCTACCTCTCATTCCACATCCTTTACTGTTTTTCTTCTTAATTTGAACATTCACTCACATTCTCTAAGAAACTCTTGTTTATTTTTCTTCTACTCTCCTTTTTTTCTTTCACTTCCTTATCTATTTTGTTTTTCACAATTATACCCTCTTCCATCTTTTCTTCGGTAAATAGATCTATTAAACAGTATCTCTTTGTTACTCCCTCTAGCTGTCTTTCTTTTAACATTACTCTCTGTTTCCTTCCCTTATACTTACTCTTCTTTTTTTTTTTTTCTGGTTTGCTTCCGGTTCGCGTACCGGCGCGCGAACCGGGAAGCGAATCAAAAGAAATAGAGGTTGCCAGAGTGCTAAACATTCTAGCAATTTTTTATAAAGGGGAGGGAGTTCTGAAAAGAACTTTTTTTTTATTTTTTATTATTTTTGTTGTTTTATATTTTTTTTATTATTTTTCTGATTTTTTTTTTACTTTTTTTGTATTTTTTAAACGGTTTTATATTTTTTTTGTTTTTTTTGGGGGGGGGCGAAAATGATTCATTATAAAGGGCTCAACAGGAGCAACAAAAAAAAAAGATAATTTATTTTCTGGGGCATTTTGGACAATTATGATTGTCAATAGCTACGTTGATTAAATTTATGCTACTCTCCCTGTAGCAAATCAATTGGCCGCAATAAACGCACACTTGTTTCGCTTTCCCAAACTTCATCTGGATATTTGGGACCATCTCCCTCGCCTCTGGTCCCGTCACTGCCTCTTGATTTGATGTACTGGCCACAGGACGGGGGTTATCCTGCAGGTCACGTACCTGCGCAGCACTATAATTTATAGGGTGCCACCTATCCATATGGCGATGCATGGTGTAATTGCCATAGCTGTATTTCTTATCAGTCCCTCTGGACAGATCTTTTTTGCAGATAAGACAGGTAACATAGCGGGCATTTACTTTTTTTTGGCCCCGGGGATATTTGAAAAATTGCCAGATGTAATTTTCCTTGACATGGGACCTCCTAGGCTCTTCAGGCAAAAACTGCCTCTCTTGCTCCTCTTCCTCTTCTTCCTCTTCTTCCTCCTCTTATTGAAGGATAACCTGAGGGGGTGGTCCTCACTTCCTAGGAGGTGGTGGTGGTGGTGGGGGTGCACCAGCTGCAGCTACTACTGAAGCCATTTTTTAGTAAGCAAAATAGGTCTTCTTCTCACAAAGTTGAAAGTCAGAGTGAGAAAAAAGGTGGGGCTTTCATCATATTGGAAAAAACATAGTTCTAAACCAATGAAAAGTGTTATTTTTAGGTCACATGACCTAGCCTTACATCATTAGGAAACCAAAAGTGAAATGAACCAATGAAAAGTTTTATTAACAAGTCACATGACCTGTTACGCTTACGTTACGCGCTGCGCGCCGCGCCCCGGATCGCTTCCGGGCAGCTGCGCTGCGTGCCTTGGTTCGCGCTCCGGAGCACTTCCGGATGCGCTAACCCGGCGCGTCATAAGACGCATTACGCGAAAACGCCATACGGCGCGCTTACGCGACGCGTCACGATGTTGTTTTCTAACGCGGCAGTTGCGCTAACGGAACGATTAGCGGTTCGCGGACCGAGTCGCGGCACCAAATTGAGCTAACGGGAAGCTACCCGGTTCGCGGACCGGTAGCGCAACAAAAAAAAATAATAATAAAAAATACATAAAAAATTATATTAAAAACATATAAAATATATTTTTCGATTTAAAGAAGTATACATTGTAAACCTTCTGATATTTGCAATTAAAAAACCATTGAAATTCACTGAAAAAACCATAGGTTATAGACCATATATAGTTAGGAATTAGCATTTACAAAACCTTATTTTACTCACACAAAACCATTGAAATTCGCATATATAGTTAGTTGCACTAACTATATATTTCGCGCACCCGCAATCCACTGCTGATGACGTCACATATTACATAATTCATGACATAGTCAGTGACATCACTGATGACATCACTGATGACATCTCAAATGACATCACTGATGACATCACTGTTGACATCTCATTTGACATGACTGATCACATCACTGATGACATCATTCATGTGATAATACGATGAACTTCTTCAGTCTCTAATATAACTTATATACACTCAGTGTAAACAGACACTCACAGACTGTCACTCATCCATGGAGTTACTCACACACCTAGTCAGTCATGCAAAGAATCAATCACACCTCCATTTCCTCAACTATACAGTTATACACACCTTACTTATTCAAACAGATACTAACACATATTTACTCTCTTAAACAATCCCTGATACAATTTCAGAATGATCCATACAGCCACTCACACATTCACTGGCTCTTACGCACAGTTATTTATATATGTCAACTCTCACATATACTGTGTTTTACATATGTTCTTACTTTGACATGTAGCACTGATATATCCATTCACTCACCAATACACTCATGCACACAGTCAACCGCCCATACAGCTGTTTCCACATGCACTTTTGAACCCATACATCTAGTGAATCAACTGCTCACACATCTATGCACAGAGTCATACACCTCCCAACCACCCACACACACACTCAGTCTCCCATACAAATACTTGGGCAACCAATCACTAACCCATATAGTTACTCATATAGCTACTGATCAACACATGCAGCAGTTTACAGAACAACAGACATAATGATGCACAAATTAAGACAGTTAAGTCACTAACCCATGCACTCAGTGAGACACATTTAATCACTCACTCAAACAGTCAGTCATGCACCTACAAAATCCTTCATCCAGACACTTATACATCCACTCATTCTTCAATATGTAAGACATATTTAAACTTCACAGAAACATACAGTCACTGGATGTTGTTATCAGTGATGTCATCAGTGATGCCATTTGAGATGTCATCAGTGATGTCATCAGTGATGTCACTGACCATGTCATGAATGATGTAATATGTGACGTCATCAGCAGTGGATTGCGGGTGCGCGAAATATATAGTTAGTGCAACTAACTATATATGCGAATTTCAATGGTTTTGTGTGAGTAAAATAAGGTTTTGTAAATGCTAATTCCTAACTATATATGGTCTATAACCTATGGTTTTTTCAGTGAATATATATATATATATATATATATTACATACTGGTGGTCACCATGAGGTAGTTATAGTTAGGACCTCGTTTCCATAGGAAATCCACAACATTCTATTTGGAATAACTTTGGCGCCAGTGGACGAATCTTCGCGAATTTCTCCAAGAAAATGGCCTGCTCTGTTCCGCTCCTTCCCTGAAATTTTGGGGGTGATTCGTCAAGTGGGGGCTGAGAAAGAAGGGGGTCTCAAAACGTGTTTTCCCCATGCAATTTTCCATAGGGAGGTTTATCCAGGGCTACAGCCCGCACGGCTGAACGGAATTACACCAAATTTGGCAGAGAGGTAGAGTTTGGTGCGCAGATTGTGCTTTTTGTTAAATGGTGTAAATCTGTTCAGTAGTTTCTGAGAAAATTACAAGTAAAATCATAGCGATATCTAGAGACGGAGTACAGCATGCGTACGGAAATCCGTACAATTACGAGCACGAGCTGCATGCTGATTGGTTGTCAACTGTCTGTCAACACTCCAAACCAGGAAGTGTTGGCAGCCATCTTGTTCGTCGCTAGAACCGAGTCACAGGAAAATAGTAAAACAAAGTTGAGAAATAAGGAAAGGGGGCAGGGTAGAAACATCCTGACCCTCTAGGCCTGCTCAGGGGGTCGTTCATGAATTTTTAGGCTATATATATTATTTTTTTTAAATAGAAAAATCGCGGGGTACATGTACGGAAATCCGTACAATTACGAGCATGAGCTGCATGCCGATTGACTGTCAACTGTCTGTCAACACTCCAAACCAGAAAGTGTTGGCAGCCATATTGTTGGTCGCAAGAACCAAATCACAAGAAAATAGTAAAACAAAGTTGAGAAATAAGGAAAGGGGGCAGGGTAGAATCATCCTGACCCTCTAGACTTGCTCAAGAGGTCGTTCATGGATTTTTAGGCTATATATTCTATTTATTTTTTTAAATAGAAAAATTGTGGCGTACGCGTATGGAAATCCGTACAATTATGAGCACGAGCTGCATGCTGATTGGCTGTCAACGCTCCAAACTATGAAGTGTTGTCAGCCATCTTTTATTTTGAAGTATGCTGGGGGCTCATGGCCCTCGTACATGCCCCGGGGACCGCCACCTTCCTGGGGCAGTTATATTTCAAAAAAGGGGGGGTCCGTGATGGCACGGACCTCCCAGCCCCGGGGATTAACACTTTGTGGGGCTTTTTAATGTTGGGAGGGGGTCGCACGGTCTCCGTCCTGGAGCTCTTTATGGCTCTGGGGACCACCATCTCTCAGGGCCGACTCCTGCAGTCTCCCGGGGTGTCTACCCCCGGGACACTGCTGTTTGGTATGGTAGGGCGGGAGCGTCGCGGCTCCCACTTTAGCACACAAACCGGTTTCCTATTCGAAAGAGATAGCAAGCTAAGCTGCTGTGTCTTTCAAGTAGGAAAGCAGATTGCTTTTCGTTAGAGAGAGCAGCATATAAACTGCTCTCTCTGCCAAAGCAATGCCGGCTCTCGAAGGGCGCGGGGAGCCGGCTGGGACTGTGGGGGTATTGGTGTTCCCTACACAGTCCCTAATGATATTTTTTGAGTCCAGAGGAATGGGTTCCTTTGCAGCTCCTTAAACATTCATACATACAATTTCCTCAAAATCCTTTTTTGTGTTGGGGAACAGAGTATTCCTCTAGTGACTTTGTCATCCATGTATGTTTTTTACTTTTTCTTTATTTGAATTTCGTTTTATTTACAGTATGTTTCTACCTCTCTATGTTTTTTTTTGTACCTGTAATTTTTAGCTAATAATTACCTCTTTTTTAGCTGTTTTTAAACTGTGTATAAAATTGTTATTGCTGTATGTAATTTTTCATGAAATCGATTTGCCCTATTTAAATTGATTGTAGAATGCTTTTATGATTTTTAACTAAATCGAATAAAGTCGTTTTTTAATTGAATTGAATTGAATTACCTCTCTTAAGAATGAGTTCCACGGCTTAGCGTCTGTTGCAGTGTTGTTAGCTTTTGTGTTCTTTTGCCTACTTACCAGTTTGTGCTCAAGATTCGGTGTCCTATTTGTGTAGCTTTCCTTTGTGTATCTTTTGTGCAGCCTGCTTTTGTGTATGTTTTTTGGTTTTGTTTATTTAGTGATTCATCCAGTCTTCTGAGTATAGCAGTACATCTGTAGACATGTACTTTACTCCTTTTCTTTGCCTCCCTCAACCCTAATTGACAACGTAATGAGGTGAGTTAAACTAAGGCACTGCTGTCGTCACTGTTTTAAGTTTGCAACAAAGTAGGTAGGATAAATAAATAAATAAAGCACTTGACACAATGCAGAGTGACACTATTTATTGTATTTAATTTTTGAATGTTTTCAAAATAAAATACACTCATGTACAAAATATTGTTGCTTTATTTGCAAGGTAAATATCTAATATAATTCATATGAATCACCACATATGCTGATATCACAGTAAAGAGAAAATGAAGTGTTTATGTTTTTGTACAAGGACCTACAACATAAGAAATTCAGTATGGAAAATCAACAAAACAATTTGGAAGACAGTTACACTCATGTACAAAATATTGTTGCTTTATTTGCAAGATAAATATTTAATATAATTCATATGAATCACCACATATGATAATATTACAGTAAAGATAAAATGAAGTGTTTATGTTTTTGTACGAGGACCTACAACATAAGAAATTCAGTATGGAAAATCAACAAAACAATTTTAAAGACAGTTTCGAAATTAGTAACAGTGTCATAGAAGAGCTGAACATACTTTTTACAAGTAGCAAGAATAAAGAGGAAGATATAAATGCTGCAGATATTAGCTGTGATTTCCTATACTAAACCTTAGATGTTGATTTTCTGGAAGCATCAGATGACATCGAGTATGATCATATGACTTTTGAAATTGATAATCAGGAATATGAAATACATGATGAAATTATTTTAGAAGCTCTATTAAGTTATGAGATGTTATAAGAATACATTTATTAAAATGGTTTGAGACATTCTTCTTGCAGAATTGTAATCATTCAGCTAGTACTGAAGTACTCATGTTGCAAAGTGGGCCTTGGGGCATGGACTGCTTCAAACCCCTATAGACTATGTATGCACTCTTCCATGCACCGGCAAATTTGTCTTTTATACCGTTAATTGCCCAGTCTGTTTCATTACACTTCCAGGAAACACTAACACACTTCTAGAAAGGCAGAAAGTGTGCACATTTCTTACTGCCTTCGGCTGGGGTAGTTGTTACAACAAAAAGGCTCGATAAAGGGCCTACACTTTGAATACAAATATGAAATAGAATAGTTGATAACCATAGCCAAGAAAGGCAGCAAGTAGGTGTGTGTACGTGTAGATGGTGTGTTGATTGAGTGGAAGATGAATAATGTAAAAAATAAGAAAGGCTGCAAGTGTGCAAATTACCCACTGCCATTCACAGGTAGTAGTTACCAAGAAGTCTCAATACAAGGCCTGTACTTTGAATTAGAATCCCAAACAGAAGATTTGATAACCATAGACCATACTGACTCTTTTTTAATATTGGTAGACTTTTATTAAGCTTTTTATTATACATGAACGGCAGGAAGTGTGCATATTACCCACTGCCATTCACGAGTAATAGTTACTAAGAAGGCTCAATAAAGGGCCCGTACTTTAAATTTGTATTACAAGAAGAATAATTGATAACCCCAGCCAAGAAAGGTAGCAAGTGTGCAAATTTCTCACTGCCTTCGGCCGGGGTATTAGCTGCAACAAAAAGGCTCGATAAAGGGCCTGCACTTTGAATAGGAAAATAAAATTGAACAATAATTGATAACCCCTGTCAAAAAAGGCAGCAAGTAGGTGTGTGTATGTGTGGATGATGTGTTGATTGAGTGGAAGATGCATAAGGTGAAAAATAACAAAGGCAGCAGAACCGTACAATACCCACTGCCTTCTGAGGAAAGTGGATGTTTGGAGTTCCAGTCCACTACATAGAGTGGGAGTTGCATTCCGCAGTGAGAGTCTTGAGAAACTGCTTCCACATTTAAGTAAGCAAGCAAGTGCATAAAGTACACACTCCGGACACTGGGTGGTAGGGTTAAAAAATAATAATATTGGCCCCTTTCTGGGGTTATAAAAAAGGTGAAAAATAAGAAAGGCTGCAGATGCTCAAAGTACCCACTGCCTTGTCAGGGAAGTGGATGTTTGGATTTCAAGTCCATTACACAGACTGTGCGTCAAAATCCGCAGTGGGAGCCTGAGAAATGGGAACCACATCTAAGCAAGCAATGGAAGTGCACAAAGTACACACACTGTGCGGTAGAAAGGATGCAAGAAAGGACTTAAGTGCGCAAATTACCCACTGCTATTCATCAGTAATAGTTACCAAGAAGGCTCAATAAAGGCCTGTACTTTGAATATGTATTACAAGAAGGATAATTGATAACCTCAGCCAAGAAAGGCAGCAAGTGTGCAAATTTCCCACTGCCTTGGGCCGGGGTAGTAGCACAACAAAAAGACTCGATAAAGGGCCTAAAGTTTGAATCACAATATGAAAATGAAGAGTAATTGATGACAGCAGCCAAGAAAGGCAGCAAGTAAGTGTGTGTACATGTATATGATATGTTCATTGAATGGAAGATGAATAAGGTAAAAAGTTAGAAATGTTGAAGATTCGCAAAGTAACCATTGCCTTATCATGGAAGTAGATATTTGGATACCGAGCTCATTACAGACTGTGCGTCGGAAGAAAGGATGCAAGTGTGGAAATTACGCATTGCAATTTACGGGAAGTAGTTAACAAGAAGGCTGAATAAAGGGTGGTGGGAGTAGTTACAACAAAAAAGGTTGATAAATGTCTAATGAGTAATGTTGAGGACAGATATATTCCTGTTTTTTTATGAAGTTGATAGACTGTTTCACGTAACAGAAAAGTTCATCGCAATAAATGTATAGAAATATAAGTTTACTAAAATCAAGAATAATGTGTGAGTATGGACTGCTTGCCGAAGATGCTGTTGCAGCAGTTTATGTGCTTGGTGGAGCAGCAGGTAGGTTGCCCTTCCATCTTTGTGTTGCAGCTCAAGCAAAGTTGTTGGGGTGCAAGTTCTTCATTTCATCAGAGACATTTGTTACATCTGATACAGATGCACGGAAAAGAGTACTGTTCAACTTTTTTTAACATTAGTGCTGGAATTTTTGCGTAATACAATGTTCTGACTAATATCCTCATTTGAGTTTGATGAACTGGTAACATTCTGAATTGGTGAAAAACACTTTGCCATACTTTTCTACAAAGACAAGCTAGAGAATGACCTTGCAAACCAGTATTTTCTCTCACTCTACAAGACTGTAGTCCTTGCAACATCTTAATCTTTTGTTTAATACTTTTCTTAATATAGTTATGTAAGAAATTGCATACAAAAATCAATAGATTCTTGACTTACAGTATAAATACTACTACAATTGCAAGTGTTCACTGGAGCTTTAGGACGTTTCCCTAAACCTTCCTCAGCTAACACCTCTTTTGCATTTCTAGGAACAATTTTCTCTTTCACAATAGCATGAAATGCGTTTTTTTTAAAAAAGAATCTTCACTTTCTTAATTAAATTCGTCACAACTGTATTATAAAATACAAGAATAATTGATAACCCTAGCCAAGAGAGGCAGCAAGTGTACAAATTTCTTACTGCGTTTGGATGGGCTTGTTGTTACAATAAAAAAGGCTTGATAAAGGGTGTGTACTTTGAATACGGATATGAAATAGAAGAATAGTTGATAACCGTAGCCAAGAACGGTAGCAAGTAGGTGTGTGTACGTGTAGATGATGTGTTGATTGAGTGGAAGATTAATTATGTCAAAAATAAGAAAGGCTGCAAGTGTGCAAATTAATCACTATCTTTAGCTGGGGAAGTAGTTACACCAAAAAGGCTAGATAAAGGGCCTTGACTTTGAATGAGAATATCAAATTGAACAATAGTTCATAACCTCTGCGAAGAAAGGCAGTAAATGCGCAAATTTCGCACTGCCTTCTGCCGGGGTAGTATGTATATGAAAAAGACTTGATAAAGGGCCTTGACTTTGAATCAGAATATCAAATTGAACAATAATTGATAACTCCAGCCAAGAAAGGCAGAAAGTGTGCAAATTTCCCACTGCCTTCAGACTTGGTAGTTCTTACAACGAAAAAGCTTAATAAATGTGTAGTGACTGATGTTGAGGACAGCGATGCTCCTGTTTATTATTTTTGATGAGGTTGATAGACTATTTCACGTGACACAAAAGTTCATCGCAATAAATGCATAGAAATTTAAGTTTACCATAATCAAGATTAATATGCGAGTATGGACTGGTTGGCGAAGATGCTGTTGCACCAGTTGATGTGCTTGGTGAAGCAGCAGGTGGGTTGCCCTTCCATCTTTGTATTGCAGCTCAATCAAAGTTGTTGGGGTGCAAGTTCTTCATGTGTTGCACTATATTTGCTGTGCTAAAGAAGTATTTTTTGTATGGATCACCTTTTGAAAGAGTTGTTTGGCAAATTTTACAGATTACTTTTGGAGTATTAACCATCGGCTGGGGTAGGAGCTATGACAAAAAGGTTTTATAAAGGGCCTTGACGTTCAATCAGAATATGAAATTGAGGAATACTTGATAATCCCAGCCAAGAAAGGCAGCAAGTGTGCATCTAAAGCAACAACGTTCTATGGAGTGTGTTGATGCGTGGTCCAAGCAGGACGCATTGGTAACAAAGTCTTTAAAATCAAGTTTTCTAATAAATATTGGTTGTCCATTCACAGAAGTTGAAGTATATCTTCAAAAAGTATGATACATTTTTTTCTAAATAAGTAATCTCATTCATTACGGTCATGTGGTGATGAGTTGTGGTGCACTAAGTTAGTAATACCTTTGGTGCTGAGCTTGAATGTACCTTGTGATAATGTGTGGTTGTGGGGGAGGTACAATAATTGAAGTAATGTCTTTTGTTGATTGAATTCTGCATCAATTCCATTTAAAAAGACAGTATGTCTCACTGTGACATAAAACTGTTCACTCTTCTTTGTGATGATTTATGGTGCACTGATTAAGTAGTATCTTTGGCGTTGAGCTTGTACATTTCCTGTGCAGTGTAGATTGAAGGCAGTTGTTAACAGACATAGACACATGGTTTTTGTCACTTATTTAAACAAAATGTGAACACATATAGTAGAATTGTGTCTGAATTAAATAAATGAAGGCTGAATTTCCTAGTGTTGAAAGTTTAAGAAAATCTGAGGACATTGTGCAATTGTCTCTGTTTTAAGTAAATCAAGATTGTATTGAATGTTTTCTGTAGTGCTGGCGCTCTTGGTATCTAGTTGTGAACTCTTCAGAGTGCAGAATTGATTGAAGGCACTTCTAAGCACACATAATGAAGAGAAATTTACATGCAAAACTCAATTGAAGTTGTGAACCTTGCTGTCCGTAATGTACATCGAAGGTACTAATTGACACAAACATCGATTAATGCTATTTTGTACAGTTAACAGAATGTGAGGACACAGTATAATTGTCCCTGCCTTAAGGAAAGCCAGGCTGAATACAATGCTGTACTAAATGTAGAAGGAAAGCTGAATTCAAGTTGTGAACCTAGCTGTCCGCAGTGTAGATTGAAGGAAGTTGTTGACACAAAGATTGATGAATGCTATTTTGTCACAGTTAACAGAATCTGAGGACAAAGTACAATTGTCTGTCTTAAATAAAGCAAGGCTAGATTCAATGTTGTCCTTAGTGTAGATGGAAAGGTGAATTCAAGAGTCTACAGATTTTAATAGACGGATTTGTTAAATGTATGGAATTCTTAGAACTGTACGTCAATCTGGGCAAGTCATATGTACTGTTGGCAGGCAACAAACCTTGCACCAAATCCACTTATATGATAGGTAACCATAAAATAGAAAGGGTTAAATCATTTCTTACCTAGGCTTATTATTTGATGAGTCCTTAAAATGTAATTCCCTGGTGGAGGATCGATTTTGCAAAATGATTGCCACTAATGGTGCTATTGCGAGCTATGGGTAGAGGGTTGGTAGATGGTGCCCCGAACCTTTATGGCTCCATGTGTTGTTCCAAAGTCATGTATGGGGCAGAGGTATGGGGCTTTGTCAACACCACGCAACTCCAGCGGGAAGAAAACAAACATCTACGATCAATTCTGAAAATCCCACAAAGTACCCCAGCTATTATAGCACATAGAGAACTAGGGAGGCCATACCTCGAAGACCTGGTGAAGATTAGACCCATCCTGGCCTGGTTGAAAATCTGGACAAACCCTGAGCCGTCTTTAAGCAGGGAAATTCTAAGTGATTGCCTAGGAAGGGACAAATGTATGAGCCTTCCATGGCTCAATTATGTAAAGGCAAGCTTAGATAACCTTGGCTATAAGTCTCTCTTTATTGATCCTGTAGCAATCGTACCCCAGGACAAAGTGATCATAAAGAAAGCCTTTCTAGCCCAGAGAATAAAACACAGAGCTGAGGCTGAAGGGTCAAAAAAACTGTGAGTGCTCATAGTCTTGTCAAAGGTACTGAGGGAATGGAGCCATACCTATACCTTATGTATAATGCCCAGGATAGGTTTTTGATGTGTCGTTTGAGGCTCAATTTATTACCTTATTTATCAGCGTCTCCGTTAGGATTTTTAACTTCAATTGAGCAGAAGGGAGCCTGCGGCTGCGACAATAGGTCTCCGCAGGACTCCTTTCATTTTGTATTATTGTGTCCTTTTTACTCAATGCCTAGGCGAAGATTCTTGGTAGGAATTCTAAAACAAGCTAAATTGAAACATAGGGACGCCATTCTAGATTGTATGAATTTGCAAGGGAGCCATAAAATTGAATGGTTTAAGTACGTGAAGAAATTCCTAACGGATATTGGACATCCGGAATTCTTTGCGAGCCCGCAGACCATGGCAGTAATCCCGAGAAAACGGCTGAAGGCATTGTGTTTAACTTTCTTGGAAAATAAAAGGTGGGATGCAGAGGCTAAGAAAACCTCTGTGATTCAAAATCAACTAATGTTACAGAATGAGGGCATTCAGCATTACTTTGTGTGTATAAAAAGTAGTTACACTAGGATGATATTGACACGGTTCAGGGGAGGAAGTATATATAGGCTAGTAACCTTCCCTGTTGTAAACACCTGGTCAAAGTCCTTAATACTGTGCCCGTGCGATGGCGTTTCCCACCAATCCTTGATACACTCCATATTGTTCTGCAAATACTACACATTAGAAAGAAGTACTTACTACCACTGCTTAAGAAATGGGGACTTAGGCAATGTAGAACAGCTCTGCTTAGAATACAAATGTTGGGGGATGAGCTGACATTGTATGCAGTTTCAATGTTTTTAAAGCACCTGTTAAGATTTAGATTAACAATGAATTGATTGATCTTAATCCTATGTATTCAAACCGCTCTTCTGTCTATGACTATCATGTTTTTAGTGGTGTTTTTAAAAGTATGTAATGCTGTGTTTTTATGGATTCTGAACTTTGAACCTGAATAAAGCTACTTTTGATTTGATTTGATTTGAAACATGCTAAAGCTGCTCTACTCTTCCTGCAACAAGCGATTGATCCATTGACATTATGTTGTATCATGAATTGTTTTAAAGTGGCGGTCCAACTGAGGGTAACTAGAGGGGGGGGAGTGATCGATAACATTCCCAATGAATTTATATGGTTAATTTTCTCTTATAAATATAGACTGTATCACAAGCAGGGTTCTGATAATGATTTAATTGGATTTTAATCAGTTGTATGTATATGTGCTTTTATGGTGATTTTTAATCATCGAATAAAAAACTCTTGACTTGACTTGAATTCAAGTTGTGAACCTTGCTGTCCGCAGTGTAGATTGAAGGCTCTAGTGAGCACAGTTATAGATGAATGCTATTTGTGACATTCTTTTGCAAAATCGGAAGACATAAAATCCATTAGTCTCTACCTTAAATAAAGCAAGGCTGAATTGAATGTTTTCTGTAGTAGTGGAGCTCCTGCTATCAAGTTTTGATTTTTACTGACCGCAGAATATATTGAAAGCAGTTGTCAGCACAGATATTGAAGACAAATTTAGTTCCAAAGCTGAATTCAAGTTGTGAACCCTGCTGTCCGCAGTGTAGATTGAAGGCAGTTGTTGACACAAAGATCGATTAATGCTATTTTGTCACAGTTAACAAAATCTGAGGACACAGTACAATTGTCTGTCTTAAATAAAGCAAGGCTGGATTCAGTGTAGATGGAAAGGTGAATTCAAGTTCTGATATCTGCTGTCCTCAGTGTAGATTGAAGGGTTTAGTGAGCACAGGTATAGATGAATACTATTTGTCACATTCTTTTACAAAATCGGAAGATATAGAATCCATTAGTCTCTACCTTAAATAAAGGAAGGCTTGATTCAATGTTTTCCGTAGTACTGATGTGCTCGTGGTATGAAGAAGTAAACTCTGTTGGTCGTAGTGTACATTTGATGGTAGTACTTAGTATAGACATTGAGGAATGTTTCTTGTGCCATCCATTAATAAAATTGTGTCTGCCTTACATAAATGAAGGCTAATTTGAATGCTGTGCATAGTGTAGATGGAAAGCTGAATTCAAGTTGTGAACCCTGCTGTCAGTAGTGTGGATCGAAGGCAGTAGTTGACACAGACATAGAGGAATGCTTTTTGTCACTTATTTAAACAAAATCTGAAGACATACAGTAGAAATACATCTAACTTAAAAAAATGAAGGCGGTATTTTCTACTGTTCAAACTGTAAGAAAATCTGAGGACATTGTGAAATTGTCTCTGTTTGAAATAAATCAATTTCGTATTGAATGTTTTCTGTAGTGCTGGCGCTGCTGGTATCTAGTTGTCAACTCTGCTGAGCGCAGAATTGATAACCCCAGCCAAGAAAGGCAGCAAGTATGCAAATGTGTCACTGCCTTCGGCTGGGGTAGTTTAGGGTACTCAACCTCCTGGTTAATCACTGTTTCTCGCTGTAGTTTTCTGCCCCCCGATATTACTATGTGTAGGAGATTGTGATCGCTCACCTCTTTCTGAACTACCTTGAAGTACCTAATCTGATGAAAATTCCAGGCCTGTAGGAAAATATAGTCAATTGGGCACTTCTGTTGCCCTAGGGTAAACGTTTTTCCTGCCGGTATATCTGTCTCTGTTCTTCCGTTTACGCAGTGGAAGCCCCAGCCTCCTAACATATTTATTAAATCACGGTCTTGTTTCACAGTTTCCCCAGCTGGGAACCTTGCCGGGTTTATACCGTAAACCTCTAACTGTTCCCTGTTCCAAATGTCAGCCTTTATTGGGTTCAGTTTGTGATTGAAGTCCCCCAAGATCATTATTATGTCTGCGGGATAATTTTCTAGTGTACTGTCTACTTCCTCTTTAAAAAGTCTCATTTCCCTTTCATACTCCTCCCCGGTTTCCCACTGCATGTATACATTTAATAAAATCAGCATTTTATAATTTGGCTCCACCGTCATGAGTTCAATCCTACTTGATTGGACCCATTTACATTTTGTCTTCAACAGTTTTATTTCCCTCATTACTTTCGTTGATACCCATGTCAACAGGCCCCCAGAGGGCCTCCCACGATTTTTCTTTATGGCAGGTTGATGAATCTGGGCATAACCGTCCAGAGTTGGGTTGTCGTCGCATAACCAAGTCTCTTGCAGGCAGGCAATGTCTACTTTATTTATAGTTTCCTTTATATATTCCCATTTTTGTTCGTTGCCTAGCCCGTTTACGTTCCAAGATAAGAGACCTAGTTCTTGCGAACCCCCTCCATCCTATTCGACGTCACTCAAACCACCTTCATCATCTGTACCTACTGTATTTCTTTCAATACTTTCCCCCGCGGAAGTGTTATATAACGACCAGTTACCCCATGAAGAGTCATTGCCTGTGTTGTCGATTACAATGTTCAGTGAGCTTCGATCGCCTTTTGATTCTTTGTAGAGAATCACTTGTCTCTTCTGGAGCCCGGCATGCTGTTTTAAAAAATTGTTATCTTTCGCGGTTTTTATTTCACTCTCAGGGATAATCCTTATTCCCTGTTGCATTATTTCATTTGTGGCTTTCAGGATTGCCCTTTTTACCAGGTCTGAGTATAGGGTGATTTTTGTAATTTCCTTTCCCTGCCTATTTTCTTCAAAACCAACCTGCTGGAGGTCTTTAGTACCGATCCCCCTCAGGCTGCTGCATTTTGCAAATGCGGATAAAATCTGTGCTCTATTCGGGGGGTTTGTATTTCTTATCAGCTTCCCTTTCCTCCCTGCTGGTATCAGGTCCAGGAATAACCATTTATTATCTGCTCGCTCCCATTGGTTCTTATTTATTTCATTCACTTGTTGACTGGTGATTGTTCTCCCTCCTTTCCGACCTTTGTTTCTCCTATTGGGATCATCGTGTATCTGTGGTCTTATAGTCCTTTGTTCGGTAGACCGTTCTTCCCTTAACCTTGCTCTTTGGCTCGTCGTACGGGTGGAGGAGGGATTCCCAGTTGCCTCCCTGTGAGTCTGCTTTTTCTTTGATACTCTCAGGGTTTTAGGGGGCATAGGAGGTTTTGCCTCTTCTTGTGCAGGTCTTTGTGTTGTAAATGTTAGGGCTGAGGCATTTAATCCTGACTGCTTCCTCCCCTTCAGTGATTCTTTCTCTTTTCTTAGTCCTGCACTTTTCTTTTGCCTGGTTCTTCCCATCCTGTTCCTGGACCCCAGTGTGATATACCCTCTGCATCTTTTTATCAGCATAGGTCTTCTTGAGATATACACATTGTCCATGGATTTTGCTGAATCCTTTGCTGCTTGTTCTGCGGGTTTCACTTGGCTTCTCAGGGATATCACGCTTTCTTCTTCCAGTACTATCCTGTCACTTTCCTCATTTGGTTGGGCTATATCTGTTGGCTTTACCCTACTTGGCAATTGGCTCTTTATTTCTCCAAGTTCATCTTCAATTTTCTTTAGATGATGTTTCTGGGCATTCAACACTCCGTTGTTTGAGAGAGTTACTTCCAGGATTCATTGGAGAGCTTTCTGCATTAACAGGATTAACTCCATCAGTGAGGATGTAGGAGTTTCAGAGAGCTCCGAGTCCTGTGTCGAATTTCTGGCTGGGATTGCTGGGTAGCTTGCCTTTGAGCTTTCTCGCTGTATTGGGGATTTTTGCTGTGGTGGATGTTGTTGAAATTGGTCTGGTGCACAAAAAGGCTCGATAAATGGTGTTGCGTTTGAATCAGAATATGAAATAGGTGTTAGACTTAGTTTAGTTTCCACTGAGTTAGTGGTACCTGAAACAACAAGGTTTGTGGAGCTTGTGAAGATGTGTGGTCCGGGCAGGACGAACTGATAGTAATTTTTATTGGTCTTGTGAATTCTGGCTTAGTAAGGGCAATTGGCGATTTTGTGTAGGTTTGAGGGAGATTACTTTATTTGGTACTGGACTTTATACGTAATGAATGAAGAATCAGTTCAATTCTGGCTGAATACGGACATGTGGTGATGGTAGGAGGTAGTGGTTACCAAGACTTCATGACTACGTGGCATTGATTACAGCTGCACAATATTGGTCATTTAGTGTGTGTGAATGCAGCAATGATAAGTGGTGAATGAGTTAGTGTCACCTGAAGGAACAAAGTTCTGTGAAGTCTGCAATTATGCGTGGTCCAAGCAGGACGCATTGGTAGCAAAGTATTTGAAATCAAGTATTTTAATCAATATTGGTTGTCCATTCACAGAAGTAAGTTGAACTATATCTCCAAAAAGTAGGATATTTTTTTTCCAAGTAAGTCATGTAATTCAATACGGTCATGTGTTGCTGATTTCTAGTCCACTGAGTTAGTAATACCTTTGGCGCTGAGGTTGAACGTACCTTGTGATGATACATGATCCGGGGGAGGAACAGTAATTGAAGTAATGTCTTTAGTCGATTGAATTCTGCATCAATTCCATTTAAAAGGGACAGTATGTTTCACTATGACATAATAGTGTTCACTCTTCTTGGTGCTTATTTATGGTGCAGTGAGTAAGTAGTATCTTTGGATATCAAATTTAACAATAATTGATAACCCCAGCCAAGAAAGGTAGCAAGTGTGCAAATTTCCCACTGCCTTCGGCCGGGGTAGTAGCTACAACAAAAATGCTCGATAAAGGGACTGCACTTTTAATAGGAATATGAAATTGAACAATAGTTAATAACCTCTGCGAAGAAAGGCTGCAAATGTGCGAATTTCCCACTGCCTTTGGTCGGGGTAGTTCATACAACAACAAGGTTTGATAAAGGGCCTGCACTTTGAATCAGAATATGAAATTGAACAATAGTTGATAATCCCTGCGAAGAAAGTCAGCAAGTGTGTAAATTTCCCACTGCCTTCGGACAGGTTAGTAGCTACAACATAAAGGCTCGATACAGGGCCTATACTTTGAATACAGATATGAAATAGAAGAATAATTGATAACCATAGCCAAGAAAGGCAGTATGTAGGTGTGTGTACGTGTAGATGATTGTTGATTGAGATGTAAAAAAGTAAGAAAGGCTGCAAGTGTGCAAATTATCCACTGCCATTCACGGGTAGTAGTTATCAAGAAGGCTCAATAAAGAGCCTGTACTTTGAATTAGAATAACAAACAGAAGATTTGATAACCATAGACTATACTGGCTCTTTTTTAAGATTGTTTTTTTAGTCCTGAGTGAAAAAGCACCACTACAAGGGTAAGTCTCCTCCAATCATGGGAGATTAGTAAGTCTTTCAAATATCCTCTTATATAGACGCTGAGTCTTTATGTGCAAAATTCAATGTTCTTTTAATGATCCACTTAGAGACAAGACACCAGCTGGTGTCTTGTCTCTGGTCCAACTCTAAAAGGATTGTGCAAATCGTGACAGCTGAAAGAAGTTTGTCTCAGCATTAGTTTTTATCATAATTCAGACACAACACTAGATTGCAGGCGTGTGCAAATGTCTACTTAGACATGTTGCATGCGATCATATGTTTTAACCAGTAAAAGGTAAGTAAGATTTACATTTGGTGTTATAAAGTCAAGGTGGAGTCATCTGCTGCATTCGAAACATTGGGCCTGTTGGGAAAATAGTGAAAAGTAACTTGTTATTACCATTGCATTGTTTAAAGGTCAATAGCTTTTTGAAATGAAAACTTTATATGTATTTACATGGTAAACATAGTTATCTCTCATCACTTAGTGGAAACGTGGTAATGACTCCATTAATTTGAAGGGTGCATAGCCAGCTTTCCTACATGGTGGACGTAACTCTAAAAAGACCCTTGCAAATGTCTCAGCTATCTGAGTGAGAGTAACATAGTTCCTGTATTAGAAAAATGTGAACTGGAGAGTTAATGTGTTCTAAAGGCTCCAAAGACTTATATCACTTAATTTTTATATGCTGCATTTACAGTCATTGAGGGTACTTACCATTAACCTTTGCATGTATGTTGTTGAAGTATCTTGGTTGCAGACAACAATACTTTTCAACAGACTCTAAATGTAAAAAAAGATGAACATTAGGACATCATAACAGCAATGCTAACAATTAAAAACTAAGTTTGCAATATATTATGCATGAGTCTAGGTGTTTATAGATCTAGCTATTAGAGACAGTTACAACTGTTGCAAACATAATCAAATGGCTTTACTACAAACAATATTGAAAATTCACAACTATAATGACAATATCTTACTATACTATGTTAAAAAGTAATGATATGTCTTTATCTATGAAAGATCTTGTATGAAAAAACAAAATAAAGGAGAATCCAATGTTGAGGACAACACAAGAGTGTGAGACTGTATTTATCATTGAAATGTTAAAGTCAAACGTATATATTACAGCTGCATCAGAGCACACTGTATCATTATATCTGTAATCCTAAACACAACCCAGGTCAGTCCAGAGAACAGAGATCACTGTGGGGCAGTCTCCCACCAGTGTACCTCTGGTGGGAGACTGCCCCACAGTGATCTCTGTTCTCTGGACTGACCTGGGTTGTGTTTAGGATTACAGATATAATGATAGCATGTGGTCTGGTGTAGCTGTAATAATTTTTTGTTCTTGGCCTTCTTTGGTCATGAATATTATCGTTACCCTGGTGGGTTGGTACATAAACACTATCTTTTGAGCACCTCCAACCAATAGGATTATACACTGGATATATAGACTTAGAATGTCCCAAGATGTGGAGACCATACAGCAAACCCACAACTTGTGTCATGTTATTGTTTAAAGTCAAACGTGATGACTCCATTAGGTTCATTGCAATTTTCAGTCCATAATTCTTCTGAAATGTTACATTAGTAAACATCTGGGCTACTGGCTGCTGAGTTGGGTAGCATTCTGCAAACTGAAAACATAATAACAAATGTATATGTTGAACCTGAATGTCAAACCAATCATAGGTTTCAGAGTAGAGAATTTCAGTACACGCATTGATGGGAAATTATTACTTAAAGATAAGTAACTGTAATAGGAATGAAAATATATATATATTTGGTTTTGAGAGACATATGTTTGAGAGGAAGGTATTGATTACTTGTAAAAATATATGAAAGCACACGAGCTTCTAAAGAGGAACCAATATGTACATCATACGCTATTAGGTATAGTAAACACAATTTACATGTAGCAGAACGTGGTGTACCTGGAACAGGTTGTGAAGATTGATCACGTTGTGAAGATTGATCACGTTGTGGAGATTCATCATGTGCTGGTGAATTATCACTGGTTATGCTTCCTGCAAATTAATTTTAAAAAAGTAACATTTCTTAAAGAAGAAATTAGTTTAACAACCTAACAGAAAAGTTTCTTAAACACAAACAGTTAATCCAAAATAACTTTCTTATATTAATGTAGTTTGAAAAATATGTTGTGTGTAGAAAGTTTAAGCGAGGGATATAGAGTACAGTCTATGCGAATACAGAGGTAAGGCCTGTCAAATGGATGCAGTTTGAAAACATGACAGTTTAACAAAGGGCGCTCGGGCCCTGCAGTGATAGGCTTGATTTTTATATTTAGAGTTTCTTGTGTGGGTTGCACAGTTACTGTTTTAGGCCCAGTAGTAGCATGTACATAAGCAACCTTGGTAACTATCTACTAGAAGCAAGAAATGTTAAGTCAGTGGAGGATTAAAAGGGAGCAACTATGATGATTAGGAGAGAGTACGTATGTTGAAACACAAAGCATGTGGCGTACCACAAAAATGCAACATATATATTTATGAAAGCACAATATGTAAGAAAACAGACGTGGGAAGGCCATGTGAGGCAGTAATAAATATAAAAATTCATGGGAGAAAAAAAGGAAAATAGAGCTGGGAGGGCCACGTGACGCATTAAAAAAATAATACTAATATAAATGCACAAATTGTAACAATACAGGCTAAAGCACTGGGCAGAGTTCAAAAATACGACACAGAAATTGGTGCACGTACAATTTATTTAGAAAAGGCCAAGGAGTGCTCCGTGACGCAGAAGGAAATATTATGATCAATTATATATGATGAATAATAATAGAGGTCTGGGAAGGCCACGTGAGGTAGCAATAAATATTAAAAGTCATGGGAGGATTACGAGGGAGCAAATACGATGAAGCACAGAGCATATACCGCAGAAAAGTAAAGCAAAACGGCTGGGAGGGGCACGTGACGCAGTAAAAAAATAATACTAATATGAATGCACAAATTGGACCAATACAGGCTAAAGCACAGGGCACAGTTCAAAAACACGACACAGAAATTCATGCACGCACAATTTATTTAGAAAAGGCCTAGTAGGGCCCCGTGACGCAGTAGGTAATATTATGATCAATTATATACGATCAATAAGAATAGAGGCCTGGGAAGGCCACGTGAAGTAGGAATAATTATTAAACGTCACAGGAGGATTAGGAGGGAGCAAATACGATGAAGCACAAAGCATGTGGAGCACAAAAATAAAGCAAAACAGAGCTGGGAGGGCCGCGTGACGCAGTAAAAAAATAATAGTAATATGAATACACAAATTGGAGCGATACATGCTAAAGCACGGGGCACAGTTCAAACACGACACAGAAGTTCGTGCAAACACAATTTATTTAAAAAAGGCCTAGGACAGCCCTGTCACACGGAAGGAAATATTATGATCAACCATATATGATATCAGAATAGAGATCTGGGAAGGCCACGTGACGTAGCAATAAATATTAAAAGTTACAGGCCGATTAGGAGGGAACAAATACGATGAAGTACAAAGCATGTGCCGCAGAAAAGTAAAGCAAAACGGCTGGGAGGGGCACGTGACGCAGTACAAAAATAATACTATTATGAACGCACAATTTATAAGAATACAGGCTAAAGCACTTGACACTTCAAAAATACAACACAGAAATTCATGCACGTACCATTTATTTAGAGAAGGTCAAGGAGGGCTCTGTGATGCAGAAGGAAATATTATGATCAAGTATATATGATGAATAATATTAGAGGCCTGGGAAGGCCACGTGAGATAGCAATAAACATTAAAAGTCACGGGAGGATTAAGAGGGAGCAAATACAATGAAGCACAGAGCATGTGCCACAGAAAAGTAAAGCAAAACGGCTGGGAGGGGCATGTGACGCAGTAAAAAAAAAATAATAATATATGAATGCGCGAATTGGACCAATACAGGCTAAAGCACAGGGCACAGTTCAAAAATAGTACACAGAAATTCATGGACGCACAATTTATTTAGAAAAGGCCTAGTAGGGCCCCGTGACGCAGAAGGTAATATTACGATCAACCATATACGATCAATAAGAATAGAGGCCTGGGAAGGCCACGTTAGGTAGCAATAAATATTAAAAGTCACAGGAGGATTAGGAGGGAGCAAATACGATGAAGTAGAAAGCACGTGGAGCACAAAAATAAAGCAAAACAGAGCTGGGAGGGCCACGCGACGCAGTAAAAAATATAATACTAATATGAATACACAAATTGGACCAACGCAAGCTAATGCACGGGGCACATTTCAAACACGACATAAAAATTTGTGCAAACACAATTTATTTAAAAAAGGCCTAGGACGGCCCTGTGACGCAGAAGGAAATATTATGATCAACCATATATGATAAATAGGAATAGAGACCTGGGAAGGCCACGTGACATAGCAATAAATATTAAAAGTTACAGGACGATTAGGAGGGAACAAATACGATGAAGTAACAAGCACATGGAGCAAAAAAATAAAACAAAACAGAGCTGGAAGGGGCACATGACGCAGTCGAAAAATAATACTATTATGAACGCACAACTTATAAGAATACAGGCTAAAGCATGTGACACTTCAAAAATACGACACAGAAATTCATGCACGTACAATTTATTTAGAAAAGGGCTAGGAGGGCTCCGTGACGCAGAAGGAAATATTATGATCAATAATATATGATGAATAATAATAGAGGCCTGGGAAGGCCCCGTGAGGCAGTAATAAATATTAAAAGTGACGGGAGGATTAGGAGGGAGCAAATACAATGAAGTACAAAGTATGTGTCGCACAGAAATAAAGCAAACCAGAGCTTGGAGGGCCACGTGACACAGTAAAAAAAAAGGCTGATGTTGTGACGGCTTCTCCTACCTTTGCTTTTGTAGTCTCTTGTCTTGTCTTCAAACAAGGGACATTGGCTGGGCCTGGGTGGGTGGGTTGGCGCAGGCGACGCCGCCACTATGGTGGCCTGGCTTGAAGGCAGCAGCAGTGACACCACGTCGAGTGTCACAAGTCCTCCTCCGCTCGAGCAAACAGTTCGTAGTACAATCGATGACGATGAGAGTCTGTCTGTCACCGCAGCGGAGGCAAAAGAGAGCGTGGTTAGGTCACTATCCGTTTTAAATGGGAACCGCGGGGGCTGACCAAACTAAGTCCAGGGCCGTCATTGGTAGCGTTTTCGAGGTCTAGAAGAGTGACGGACCTGGGGGACTTCCCATTGGCTAATGTATTGGCTTCCAGGCTTAGTAATAGCAAGAAAGGTACGTTGTGATATGTGGGAAAGTGTGGGCGGGCGTGCACTGCGCAAGTGTGAGTGTGTGCACTAATAATTAACAACAGAGAGAGACGGCGGCGGGGTTTTCATGTGCGCAGAGGCAGGCCCGTAATCGGATCTCCAATGCGTGACCACTTGTAACTATTCTCGTAGCGCGCCCTGTGCTCTGATTTGACAGTGAGAGAGTGATTGCACCATAGTTTGTATTGCTAATCATTCTCAGCGCATACTCACGCCTGCTCTACAAATACGCTTCGACGTTACGCGTCGCATCAAAGCTTCCGCGTGATGACATGTACGGCGCCCCATACGCGAAACGCGCGAATGTTTTTAATTGTTTAAAAACATATATTTATATATTTAATGAACATACTAACAGAATACATTATGTAGAATACTTATGAACATTGTTTTTTTAAACTTTAAACAATCGTATATTACTTTTAAAAGCAATTACACAAATCGCGGTGGAATGTTATGTGTACTCGCATCGTAAGAGCACTGTAAGCTCAGCGTAAACGTACGCAAAGCCATGTGACTTTAAAAGAAGGGATTTGATTGGTTCATAATAGTTCCTATTCCATAATAGTTCCTATTCCTATACCAAGATCCATCCCATTTTAATCCTTCTACTCTGTCTTTCTAAGAAGAAGCATCTGTTCTGAGAATCCTGTCAAATAGAAGGAAGATTACCATAATAACAGCAATGGACTCATCTTCCAGCAATTCTTCAGAGGAATATTTCATTCCTGTAGAAACCTCCAAAGAAGAGGAAAGAAGCTCTAATTTGGCCATTTTTTACTTTTCCAGAAGGGCAAAAAAAGGTTAATGCTCCAAAAGTAACCTGTAAAATTTGCCAAACAAGTCTTTCAAGGGGTGATCCATCTAAAAAATACTCTTTTGGCACAGCAAATATGCTGCAACACGTGAAGAACTTGCACCCCAATAACTTTGCTCGAGCTGCAACACGGAGGTTGCAGGACAACCCACTTCCTACTGCACCAAGCACATCAACTACTGCAGCAGAATTTTCAGCAAGCAGTCCACACCCACAAATTGATCCTGATTTTGCTGACGTTAAAATTGTATGTATTTATTACGATAAACTTTTGTGTTATAGGGAACAGTCTATTGATCTGATAAAACGCAGGATGCGGGAGCATCGCTGTCCTCGACATTAGTTTTTTTTTGTCATTCTTTGGTTCTAGTTGGACACTTTTTGGGTTCCAGTTCCATTTTTTTGGTTTTAAAAATAACTTGTTGACAAAACACAAAAAAAAAGAAAACTAAAAACAAAAACAAAAAACAGTTCTTTTTAGAACTACTTTCACTGGTCAAAGAAAGAACTATATTTCTATGTTAGTGTATAAAAGTTTCTCAGAATGAATGTGTAGTTCATAAATGAATGAATGAAAACATTACTAGTGTATGGTGAATGTGAAAGTGCAGAACCATAAGGAAGTGCTACAGCATACATCTATAAGGTGTTAACCTATAGTATACTGTAGTACCTCTGAAGCACTTGAATGTAACATATCCATATAAGTATGTTGCTAGTCTATGCTGCTGGTGAAACTGCCTGGGTGAATTTGTATGTGTTTAAACACAGCAATTACGTCAATTTTGTGATGCACTGGTAGTGTAAAAGATGTGCCAGGGTGTGTGGAAGGTGCATCACATTATAACGACCTGCGCCAGAAGGAAGTGATATCACAGTACACAATAACTGTCATATCTCTGGGAATGTACCACTTATTGTACATCTGCTGATTAGTGTTTTCATGTAGTGAATGGATTCTTTTAGAATAGTGTACAGATAAGCACATAGTGCTGTACGGTCAGTACAATAGTGAAATAGAAGTGTGATAGTGTTTACTGGAAGTGTAAGGATACATATTGGGGAATTGAAGGTATAAAAGACAAGTTTGCCGGTGCATAGAAGACTACATGCATAGTCTATTGGGGTTTTCTCATGAACTACTGAACGGATTTACTCCATTTAACAAAAAGCACAATCTGCAAACCGATCTCTATCTCTCTGCCAAATTTGGTGTAATTACATTAGCGTATGCGTACGGTACGATGATAAAAAAAACAATGATAAAGGAATTATATAGAATTCAATTTTAATATATTGGAAAAAAATATTTTTCAATTTAGTTTTGTTATTATTTTACATTCAGAATATGAAATATAATGTAAATAATAAAATAAATATAAATATTTATATTAAAAATATAAGAAATTTGTATAAAAAGAAATAAATATAATAATGAATACAATTAATAATTATCATTTACAAAACCTTTGAAATTCACTGAAAAAACCATAGGATGTCATTTGAGATGTCATCAGTGATGTCATGAGTGATGTCACTGACCATGCCATGAGTGATGCAATATGTGACAATATCAGCCGTGCATTGCAGGCGAGCGAGTTATAGTTAGCTGAACTAACTATAACGGGGGAATTTCTATGGTTTTGTATGAGTGAAATGTCAAGCTCACTATAACATCTGTAAAACCTATGGTTTTTTCAGTGAATTTCTAAGGTTTTTTAAATGCTAATTCCTAACTATAACGGGTGTGAAACCTATGATTTTTTCAGTGAATATATATATATATATATATATATATAGGGTTTACACTTACCTGTAAAGTACTTACATTTCATGGGAAAGTCATTTGTGGTAAAGGCATTCTCATGGTAAAAAAAATAATTGTAACAACTTTCGTAGTAAAGCCACTGTCATGGTTCCAACGTCATTGAAAAGCCATTCATGAAACATGCCCTCTTTCTGTCATGCATCCTATCTTTATGCCTTTAGGAACCAGACCTTTCAGAATCCCGAGAATTCCAGCCTGTTTAGTAAGGCACATAACACATTTTCAATATTTCAGAAGATCCTTCTATCCTGTCTAAAGGGCCCATATTTTACATCTTGATCGTTTATTTCTGTTGTATAGGTTATTGATTGATACAGGTTTCTTAATTTCTTTTTTTAATTTAATGCTCACTAACACTGTACCTTGTATATGCACAGTTTTCTCACACATTCTCATGCATTTACATCACTCTTTTTCCAATTTTTCCACAATGCACTGGCACATGCATGTTCACATGCAGTTCTACTTGGGTTAATATTGAACCACAGGTATTCATAAATATATGAACGAAGGCGTAAGATTGTAAATAGTGCAGACTTGAAACTGTTACAAGTAGACAAAACATAAGTCCACTCCCAGCTAGCAACATAGGAATTGTCAATCAAGATTTGTGGGAATGCTTTCAATGAAATACTTTAAGTTCAGACCCAACTTTAAACAACTGGTCAATATGACTGTATGAAATTGGGTTACTGGTTGAGGAGGGTAAAACACTACTGACTGAAGCAGCAAGCACATTTCTTGTCAGGGTGTAGAACAAGAAAAACGCAAAATAATCTGTGCTTAACCATCTGGTAGATTGGCACAAAAGCAGTCAGGCTTAACTTAGAGGCAATGTGTAAAATGTTTATTCAGTACTTTAAACTGTGATAAAGTGAAAACACAATGCAAGAAAAATATCACACAGCAATCTAGAAAAATAGAGTAAAAAGTAATAAATTATGTGAAATCAAAGAACAAAAATCCAAACAGTAGACCTAGAGATATGCAAGATTTAACTAAAAATAGTGCCATAAAGTACAAAGGGCTAACTGTGATTGTCTGGTCGCACCAAAAGGAGACAAAGTCATAAGTTCAGGCTGACCGCGATGGAGCGCTGCCCAGACACAGGGACCAAATTTGGCCCTCTGAACAAAGTACCTTAAATCCTGTTTGTGGAGAGTTGTGAGATCCTGCATTGAGGATGTGTTGTACAGCAGCTGTTCTAATGAGCTGCAGGGGTGACTAATATGTGTTAAAACAGAGGATTTAGGCCTGGCAAACGGCTTATTTGATTAGGTTGAAATGGCAGTTAACAACTGCACACAGGCTGCAATGACAGGCCTGAGTCATGTTTAAAATGCTTCTTAAGTGGTGGCACAATCAGTGGTGTAGACCCACAAGTAGCGTTTAATTTACAAGCTCTGGGTGCATGTACTACCACTTTACTAGGGGCTTACAAGCAAATTAAATGTGCCAATTGGGCTGGCTGTGGTAATGTCAGCAGAGTCCTAAGGCCAGCAAAAACGATCTCAACATAAACAAGAGTATTAAGGAAAAAGTTGGGGTAAAACGATGACAAGGACGTCTGGTCCAACAGTGACTATTTGGACTGTGTTTGGAATGTGCTTCAGTATCAATTTGTTACAATTTGATATGTTAAACCTTTGGATTCATAATAAATATGCACCTTATTGTTAGCAAGGTGTAATGCTATCACGCGAGCAGTGTTCTCAATTTTATGGATAATTTCAGATGTGTGATTTGTCACTTTAACCTCAACAGCATTGTTGTGGATGTGTGATCTTCAAACCACTCCTATGACAGGGCTTGTCAGTCACCAAATATTTGCTATTTGGTATATCGCTTGCTATTACTGAAACTGAGGAATAGCAAGAGATGAGTATCTATACATATGTTTATCGACACTTCTGTCCTATTTGTAAGATAACCACCTCAAGAATCATAACTATGTGCTCTCTGATAAAGACAAGCTTTCTTTCTTCATGACAAACATTACTATTGTGTGGTTCCTATCATTAGCAGTACATTTGTTATATAACCATTTCCTTAATGTGACAATTCTTCCTTTTCCTGCACAGGATCAAACCCCCAAGTTTAAAAGCATCAATGTCTTCAACAAGGCTTAAAATCATACATAAAAGTAGTTCAAAGTATGTGTCTCAACATAATTTGATTTTCAGAATAGTTCTCTGTCTCACAAACTACCCTCCATAATACTTTGAAAGAAGCAACTCTTGTTTGCAAAATGAAATCCTGCATCCAACTACCCCAGTCCTCACTTCAGAAACATTGCTTAGTGATAAAGATGCTGTTAAAATGAGGAAAGGGTACCTAATGATAGAAGATGGCTGCCACTATCTCCAAACAACTTGAATGTGCAATGACTGCTGAGAAATGCAGCTCATGGTTAAATGATGCATATCCATGGATACCGTTTGACTTGTATACAAATGTTCTGTAGATAAAATAAATGTTTGATTTGTAAATGTACTTGCAATGATATAATAATTTTCTTTTGATAGATCCAATTAAAAAAAATATACTTGAATACAAATAAGACATTTGCCTCGAGTTGTATATGTAAATGTTTATTGGGCCACTGATTATTGAAGCCTTTTAAAAAAGGTCTCAAGCCAGCCACTCCAGCCTATAGTGCAGTTGTATACAGTTGTTTGGGCATGGCAAGATAAATCATCTGCCAGGTTATAAAATGTTCTTCTCAAGCCTCATGTCATCCCTATGGTAAGCCCTAACAGCTCATAGAGCAGGGTGCATGGTATTTAAGAAGTTGGCTATGTGCGTTTAAGTTTCACATGTCCCTGTAGTAAACAATTCATGAAGTAGTTTTTCACTACTGTGAAGACTGTCTCTCCCAATGGCGAACACAGGACTTCACATTGCAACCCTTGCAGTTCCTCATCGGAACCAACACAGCACAACTTAATACAGAACCTTACATCACAGACCTCACAGATCCTTATTGGATCTGATTCAGCACGATGCAGCTCAATGCAGCTCCCATAGCTCCTGATCGGAACTGACACTGCTTGATGCAACTCGATACATGACTTCGCAGCATAATGTACAACTCTCAGTAGGACTTACGTGGTCCCAGTATCAGAATTGCGTTTCATCGCAGTGATTCTGAACATGTGACTTTGTCCCAGTTGGCACACCAAGATTACTACAGTTAAGAAGTGAGGAACATTTTGATCATTTTAGGCTACTGTTAAAACTAGGCTACTGTTGATACTCACCTGTTACATAAATTAATCGCCTAATCTCTAGAAATCAACACGATCATGGATCACTTTTTAGATTTACTAATATCCACCTACCTGACAATCAATAATAATATATATTTGTTAAGCCGACTGAACATAATTTCCAAATATTATGTAAAGGAAGCATTCTTGAATATATTATTTAGGTATTTTTATGCCATATCTGTCAAATTATAAAAAAAGTTCCACGTAATCCGAGAAACATATTTTTCCAAAAACCTACCTGGACAGTTCAATATTTCCATACCGCATACACATCAAGAGGTTCACCTTAAAATCAGGGGGTTTATAGGCATCAACATTTTCCTTCCTTTATTAATATTTGCACGTTTTTTCAATGTCTGTTTGACATAGTTCAAATTTGAATTCATATTTAATTTGTGTAACACAAAGTCATACCAAAACTAAAATTAGTACTTGACTTTTCTAACTGATTACTTAACTTCGGGATTATATTTGCAGGTGCATACTGCTATCTCCACAACACGCCTGTTGTTATATTTATACTATTAACTAGCAGCCCATCCCGACGTTGTCCAGGTATGAATTGCTGCGGGCCAGTAGTATATTGTTCTGTAGGATTTCGTTTTGATAGCATTTCTTATCTGTGACAGGCCTGGGAAACACTCCGATTAACAGTGCACTGCTGATGCACTTAAGAGTGCGCGTTCAGTAGTGTGTGAACTCGAGTTTCCCTACTTTATTTTCCCTTGCAACATTATATAGCGCAAACTCGACAACATGGCATGAGCAAAATTTACATTACAGAAAAACACATTCATTTGTGGTAGGCACGGGGAGACAAAGCGATTTGCCTGGAATCACAGGATGTTGAGCTGATGCTGAGATTCGAATGTAGCTCCCCAGCTCTAAAGTTCGCAATTCTAGAACTTGTGGCAGGAGGTGTGTCTAAAGGTGTATGTCGGTGCTGTCCATCAATGAGAGAGACCTGTGCATTTTTCAAATGGGTGGTGAAAAAATATGAGTATGTTGTGGGAGATGTGGGCCGCCGTGCCACCAATGTACTTACCGGGGGAGGGTAAACACCCATTATTCCGCAAATTTCTTTCCGCATACCATCACTCCGCATACTTTCATTACGAAAGTACCATGACTCCTCAATGCCATTATAACGCATGGCATTACATGTTATATGCTTTTACCACACATACATTTAAAACGAAATTCGTTGTAAATGCATGAATGTTAAAAGCATGTTTTTTTTTAATGTTTGGATAAGGTAAGTATGGGTATAGGGGTATATGTTTTGGGGTACTGAGGTATATGTTTTGGGGTGTTTGGGTATTTTAAGGGTTCAGATATAGTTTTGGGTTATGGGGTACAGTGGTAGTTTTAGGGTTTAAGGATAGGTATGGGTTTTGGAGTACAGGTGTATTTTTAGGGTTCAGGGCGAGGTTTGGGTTTTGGGGTATAGGGGTATTTTCAGGGTTCAGGGGTAAGTTTGGGTTTTGGGGTACAGGGGTCTTTTAAGGGTTCAGGGTTAGGTTTGGGTTTTGGGGTACAGGGGTATTTTTAGGGTTCAGGGCTAGGTTTGGGTTTTGGGGTACAAGGGTTTTGGGGTTCAGGGTTATTTTTAGGGTTCAGGGCTAGGTTTGGGTTTTGGGGTACAGGGGTATTTTAGGGTTCAGGGGTAGGTTGGGGTTTTGGGGTACATTGGTATTTTTAGGGTTCAGGGCTAGGTTCAGGTTTTGGGGTACAGGGGTATTTTAGGGTTCAGGGGTAGGTTTGGGTTTTGAGGTACAGGGGTATTTATAGGGTTCAGGGCTAGGTTTGGGTTTTGAGGTACAGGAGTATTTTTAGGGTTTAGGGATAGGTTTGGGTTTTGGGGTACAGGGTATATTTATAGGGTTAAGATGGGTTAGTGTTTAAGGGTGTTGGGGTATTTTAAGGAGTACGGGTGGGTTATGATTATGGGGTGCAGGGGTATTTAAAGGGAGCAGGGTGGGATTAGCACACGATATGAGACATGGCATGAAGGGCGGAACGTACCACACGCCCCCAGCGTTTGTCACGCTCCAGCACACGCCCACAGCACAACACAGACACGCCCACAAGGGACTACTTTGCTGGCACGGTTCTTTTACCTTTTAAATGTATATGGTGGGCGTCTGCATAGCCTATGTCCTTCTGCTGCAACTGCCCTTTCCAACGCTGTATTGGGTGTTGTGATTGGTGCTGTGGTTCCTGAGATTACCCGCCTCAAAGGTTTGGGCTCTCTCTTTGTTATATTAGTATAGATATATCATTTGTGCACTAGTCAACAAATGTTGAATATATATGTGCATATATTATGTCCTAAAGCGAATCCACAATGCCATTACAATATGAAAAAATTATATAGATTTATATATACTTGCCCATACAGTACTCTCAGTACCCTAAAATTAATCTATGCTTTTCTTTTTTGATTGCATATCATTTATAAATATATGCGTTTCAACCTTAAAATCTAGTAATTAAATAAAAGTGCTTTAGTTACTGTTCTTAAAATCAAACAATCAAATGTAGGAACAATGGGCAATAGGATGTTCAGCATGATAACTTTTAAGAAGAGAAAAAAATCTTACAACAATATGTCTCCACATTTGGATCAATGTAGGAATTATAGTATGCACATTTTAAAGACTTGCCTCCTGTCAGACCTTCATTTTAACATTATGTGCAGTTAACAACAGATAGTTGTACATTTTAATTATTTGCCAACAATAAAGTAGTCATGATCACACAGAAATGTTTTTGGGCACAATCCTCAACAAAACATAAACAAAATATAGAAATGGCTATGTATGTTAGCAGACTACCATCTGTATTCATTTACAAGCGTTTATTATTTTTATATATACAGTACTAAATAATCCATATGTACATGCGAATACACAATGATAGTGACAAGTGATGGTCCTCCATTAGATAGGCACATAATTGACCATACAGATGTATGCAATCTAATGCAGAAACTGAGGTTGCTTTGCTGTAGTGCTTTAATAGGAGAGGGCATAACAATACCATAGCTACTACAATGTGGTGTTGTTTGCCTCTCTTCCTGTGCAAGTGCACTTTTTGCTGCAATGCATCAACCCTTGTACATTAGTGCAACAGTGTGTGCAATGTGGTAGTGGACCCTTACATAGCTACATATTTCCTTTCACACATGTCCTACTTTGTATGTGTGATTTACAATGCAACAGATATGCAGAGTTTGAATAAGGAGGATACATGTTAAAATTCAACTGCTTTTCATTTGCCTCAAGGAGGCATAGCATTTAGGTATAATTCCTTTGTATGATTCTTTGCAGAAAGGGAATTTTCACACAAAAACATGGATGTTTGCATGCAAAAGCCTGTTAACCACACATAAAAGGCCCCATGATGCAAGATGACAGATAGTAGCACAGAGCCCAGATGAATTTGTACAAACATCAAGCACTAATCCTGATATTTTCTGGGTGTTAAATCACGACATAAAACGTTGTGTTGGCTTTGTGTTAAAAGGTGATGTCCACCCAGTGAAATGTGTTTTAGTATCTGGGCCTAGGACTAATTAAGAAGCATAGTAAATAAATTAGCAGCAAATATTGTACCTGTAATTACAAATACATTAACATTTATTAGTTGCACCTTAAACAACTTTTAGCCAGGAGATAGCAGAACAAAATATACCTGACACATTTCTAGACACATATTTTTTATATATTTAAATTATGTACACATGGTAATCCATTATATATAAATAAAGAATGTTTAGTCTAATGAATTTTAAACTGTAGCTGTATTAAAATATATTAATGCCATTCTTAATGCATGGCTATAAATGTATTATAACTAAATAATCAATTCAATAAACATACATAAATGTTTTTTTAATTATTTCTATGGTAAATACATTGTTATAAATAATCAATGTATTCTTGAGCTGCGTAACTTTACTAGGCTTTTGTATAAAATGGTGTCATGTTTTTCATGCTCATTGCAATGTGTTTACCTTTTGCGTGGCATGCGTCAGAAAAGCCATGCAAGATGTCACAAAATGTAATTACCCAATGCAAGAACAATTCAAAGTGTGTTGGTACTTTTTCCGTTGGAGGTTTTGCTTTTTGGAGAGCGTGGAGGCAGGTTGGTGATTTAGAGTGTGATTGAGATTTTTGAAGTAGTTTGGAGAGTTGTTGCATTGCGGTTTTACATGTGGTTATCTTCATTTTGGTCTATAGTCAATATAAATTGTTTGCGTGTGAATCTTATAGGGGTGTCTGTGAGGGTCTTTGTCAGTTCTTAGTTAGTATTTATTTGCTTCTTTATTGTGTAGTTACTTTTTAGAGTATTTAGGGGCATATTATCAACAAATAGGGATATTTATCGCTATCTAGGTTTAGCGGCTATTTTTTTATCGCCGCACATCACTGGAATTTATCGCTGAGATAACGTGCTATTAGCAACGTTTATCTCAAAAGCGATAAAATTCCTGGCAATAGCTTCAAAATCCGTGAATATCGCTGAGAATACAGCGATATTCACGCATTATCGCTAACAGGGTCTTAGCTATTATATCCACCTCCCATTGGATATAATGGCTAAGAACTGGTCTGAGCAGGTGTTAGGCGATAGCGAGGTTAGCGACTGCTTTCAGTCGCTAACAGTTTGGGAACGCCCACTTTGCATGTCATTAGCGATAAATATCGCTGACATTCAAAGCGGGCCCCAAACTGCTCGCTATCGCCTACAAGCTGTTGCTAACAGCAGTTAGCAACAACTTGCTAATAGGGCGATAAAATTATCGCCACTTAGGGGCCAAAAACGGCCGCTAAAGCAGCACTAATTTCCTATCGCCACCCTTGATAATATGCCCCTCAGTTTGTAGATTAGTTTTTGTGGCTCCTATGTTGGATGAGGGAAGGAAGTAGAATATTGTGGAGAGTGAGGTTGGGGCATTGGTGTGGCAGGTGGTTCACTATTTGCACACAATGCTTGAAAATTAGAATCCTAAAATAGTTTTTAGGCAGTACTTTAGATATATTAGCTAGTGGGATTACAGGGCGGGGCTATTGAAATAGTAGGTATGAGTTCATATGTCTAAGTATATATGAAGGATCGTTTTATGTATATTAAGCTTTTAGTGCACTTTGGATATTTTAAAATGTAGTATAGGTGAGGAGATGGAGATTTTCAGTTAGTTGTTTATAGAAAATATGTTTTAATAGTATTTTTTGATAAGTTAGGCTAAGGACAATTCTCAGTATGTTAGAAGAATCCAGCCCCTAATCAACACGAGAGAACATGTCAAGTGACAGAGATACAAAAACGAAAGTTAGCAAGACTGCTGAGAATAAATACGTCTGCAAAAGTGAACAAAAATGACAAGTAAAAAGAAATAATGAAATAGAAAAGTTATGCCTATGAATGGCCTCTGATGGAGCCAAGAAAATGCATAAAGGAAAACATGACAATAAGCATTCACCACTGTGATGGATTAGACCTCTAATAAACATGAGGTGTTCATACCAAAAATGCCTCAATGGAATCAAAATGATCAAACAAATTGAAACGCTACCTTCTGAATGCCCAATCACAGCTGGACGGGACAGGGACTGAAACCAACAGAGAATTGCCAATGCCGGCTGTGTTTCAAAACACAATCTCTCCAAACGACAAAACTAGGGTAACTATGCGAGGTGCTACTCAATAGTAATCGAAAACCAAATGACAGTCAATCCTTGCCCCTGTGAGAAGATATCAGCAAAGGACTCAAACGAGAAAACACACATGACACTGTCCGATAGAAACCTGTGTGGGAAGGACATAAAACAGGAATAAACCGCTGTGAGGTGCTTCTCAAAGTAACCCTAAATATATATACAAAAAACAACAAGTGATGGACTGAATGTGGATCAATGTCACACACTCCCCCAGTCAAAAGATCTGGGCCCAAATCCATCGTTTTTTTGCACTCCACACCACCCTGGGTCAGATAATGGCTTTATGCAAATCAGCTCTGACCCTGTTGCCCCATGGGAACAGTCCAGTCCGAACTACAACAGCCATATCTTTCCCAGACCGGAATCAAGCATCCGAGGACCGGACCGGTTTCGAGGTAACACCTCTCTTCAGCCCGGCTAGCTTGACTCCAAGTGGTGTGGAGTGCCTGGGACCCACGTCTGGGCATCCCCAGCGCACTTAGGGCGGCAATTGCAAAAAACAACAAGTGATGGACTGAATGTGGATCAATGTCACACACTCCCCCAGTCAAAAGATCTGGGCCCAAATCCATCGTTTTTTTGCACTCCACACCACCCTGGGTCAGATAATGGCTTTATGCAAATCAGCTCTGACCCTGTTGCCCCATGGGAACAGTCCAGTCCGAACTACAACAGCCATATCTTTCCCAGACCGGAATCAAGCATCCGAGGACCGGACCGGTTTCGAGGTAACACCTCTCTTCAGCCCGGCTAGCTTGACTCCAAGTGGTGTGGAGTGCCTGGGACCCACGTCTGGGCATCCCCAGCGCACTTAGGGCGGCAATTGCAAAAAACAACAAGTGATGGACTGAATGTGGATCAATGTCACACACTCCCCCAGTCAAAAGATCTGGGCCCAAATCCATCGTTTTTTTGCACTCCACACCACCCTGGGTCAGATAATGGCTTTATGCAAATCAGCTCTGACCCTGTTGCCCCATGGGAACAGTCCAGTCCGAACTACAACAGCCATATCTTTCCCAGACCGGAATCAAGCATCCGAGGACCGGACCGGTTTCGAGGTAACACCTCTCTTCAGCCCGGCTAGCTTGACTCCAAGTGGTGTGGAGTGCCTGGGACCCACGTCTGGGCATCCCCAGCGCACTTAGGGCGGCAATTGCAAAAAACAACAAGTGATGGACTGAATGTGGATCAATGTCACACACTCCCCCAGTCAAAAGATCTGGGCCCAAATCCATCGTTTTTTTGCACTCCACACCACCCTGGGTCAGATAATGGCTTTATGCAAATCAGCTCTGACCCTGTTGCCCCATGGGAACAGTCCAGTCCGAACTACAACAGCCATATCTTTCCCAGACCGGAATCAAGCATCCGAGGACCGGACCGGTTTCGAGGTAACACCTCTCTTCAGCCCGGCTAGCTTGACTCCAAGTGGTGTGGAGTGCCTGGGACCCACGTCTGGGCATCCCCAGCGCACTTAGGGCGGCAATTGCAAAAAACAACAAGTGATGGACTGAATGTGGATCAATGTCACACACTCCCCCAGTCAAAAGATCTGGGCCCAAATCCATCGTTTTTTTGCACTCCACACCACCCTGGGTCAGATAATGGCTTTATGCAAATCAGCTCTGACCCTGTTGCCCCATGGGAACAGTCCAGTCCGAACTACAACAGCCATATCTTTCCCAGACCGGAATCAAGCATCCGAGGACCGGACCGGTTTCGAGGTAACACCTCTCTTCAGCCCGGCTAGCTTGACTCCAAGTGGTGTGGAGTGCCTGGGACCCACGTCTGGGCATCCCCAGCGCACTTAGGGCGGCAATTGCAAAAAACAACAAGTGATGGACTGAATGTGGATCAATGTCACACACTCCCCCAGTCAAAAGATCTGGGCCCAAATCCATCGTTTTTTTGCACTCCACACCACCCTGGGTCAGATAATGGCTTTATGCAAATCAGCTCTGACCCTGTTGCCCCATGGGAACAGTCCAGTCCGAACTACAACAGCCATATCTTTCCCAGACCGGAATCAAGCATCCGAGGACCGGACCGGTTTCGAGGTAACACCTCTCTTCAGCCCGGCTAGCTTGACTCCAAGTGGTGTGGAGTGCCTGGGACCCACGTCTGGGCATCCCCAGCGCACTTAGGGCGGCAATTGCAAAAAACAACAAGTGATGGACTGAATGTGGATCAATGTCACACACTCCCCCAGTCAAAAGATCTGGGCCCAAATCCATCGTTTTTTTGCACTCCACACCACCCTGGGTCAGATAATGGCTTTATGCAAATCAGCTCTGACCCTGTTGCCCCATGGGAACAGTCCAGTCCGAACTACAACAGCCATATCTTTCCCAGACCGGAATCAAGCATCCGAGGACCGGACCGGTTTCGAGGTAACACCTCTCTTCAGCCCGGCTAGCTTGACTCCAAGTGGTGTGGAGTGCCTGGGACCCACGTCTGGGCATCCCCAGCGCACTTAGGGCGGCAATTGCAAAAAACAACAAGTGATGGACTGAATGTGGATCAATGTCACACACTCCCCCAGTCAAAAGATCTGGGCCCAAATCCATCGTTTTTTTGCACTCCACACCACCCTGGGTCAGATAATGGCTTTATGCAAATCAGCTCTGACCCTGTTGCCCCATGGGAACAGTCCAGTCCGAACTACAACAGCCATATCTTTCCCAGACCGGAATCAAGCATCCGAGGACCGGACCGGTTTCGAGGTAACACCTCTCTTCAGCCCGGCTAGCTTGACTCCAAGTGGTGTGGAGTGCCTGGGACCCACGTCTGGGCATCCCCAGCGCACTTAGGGCGGCAATTGCAAAAAACAACAAGTGATGGACTGAATGTGGATCAATGTCACACACTCCCCCAGTCAAAAGATCTGGGCCCAAATCCATCGTTTTTTTGCACTCCACACCACCCTGGGTCAGATAATGGCTTTATGCAAATCAGCTCTGACCCTGTTGCCCCATGGGAACAGTCCAGTCCGAACTACAACAGCCATATCTTTCCCAGACCGGAATCAAGCATCCGAGGACCGGACCGGTTTCGAGGTAACACCTCTCTTCAGCCCGGCTAGCTTGACTCCAAGTGGTGTGGAGTGCCTGGGACCCACGTCTGGGCATCCCCAGCGCACTTAGGGCGGCAATTGCAAAAAACAACAAGTGATGGACTGAATGTGGATCAATGTCACACACTCCCCCAGTCAAAAGATCTGGGCCCAAATCCATCGTTTTTTTGCACTCCACACCACCCTGGGTCAGATAATGGCTTTATGCAAATTAGGTGTTTTTTGCCTAAATATATATACAGCCTGATTCATCAACGGGACGTTTTGCGTGGCCCTAAGAGCGAATTATAGCGACTCGCTATAAAGGACACGCAAAACGGTATTCATTAAAAAATTAGAGAAAAAAAAGCGATTCGCACGCGACCGCAAATACCGGTTGCGACTTTCGAAATTCGCATATAAATCGCTATTTCCGGCAACATCCGTGTCGAAATAGCGATTACTCTAATAGCGAGATCGTCAATAGCGGGAGCTAAAATAGCGCGAGATCGGAAAAACGAGAAGTCGCATGTCGAGCACAGCGATGACATCACAACCAGGAAGCAGCCAGGGCCCACCCCCATACACCACAGTGAGGCAGACCTCGAGTCAGCAACTGGAAGAGCTCCAGCAAATCTGTGAGGAAAGTATTGAGCAAGTACAGTGCAGCAATGTCAGAGGAGCCAGTTCCTGGGCCCAGCAACACCACAGGGCGGAAGAGAAAGCTGAAATTCTCCGAGCAGGAGCTGGAGAATTTAATTGAAGGGGTGGTGGCCAACCACTCCAAACTGTTTGGGAAGGACTCCGGGAGGGTTGCAGAACAGGAAAAACGCAGGATCTGGCAGGGAATAGCGTCAACGGTGAACTCCGTGGGTGTGGCCGACAGGTCACTGGACAAACTGAAAAAAACGCTGGTACGACCTCCGGGGTCGTGCCAAGGAGAGGGGGCAGAGCGCCTTGGAGAATCATCGGGCACAGGAGGGGGAGAACCTACAGTCCCTCCAAACACTCCCATGGAGGACCAGGTAGAGAACACCCTGGAGACAGAGGCGGTCATCGGAGTGACTCGTATGGACTCATCCCGCACCACCCAAGACACCCGAGGTAAGTGGCATGCGACTGCGACCCTGTCCCCTATGAATGTCCATGACCAATTAGCCTCCCATATTGTTCCATAGTCATGCCATCGTTGCACATCAGGTAATGGCCTGAAGCATTGTGGGACATGTAGTGTGGCCACAATGTAGTTTTACCACAATGCAGCCAGACAGGTACCAAAGTACGCAAAGCCATAGCCAGTCAGGGAATGTCACCCAGCATGCATGTAGCAACTGCACGTGTGACAGATACATGCAACTAATGAACGTCCACTTCCCCTCACAGGTGGTGCGGACAGCAGCGACAGCGAGAGGCTGCAAATTGATGAGGAGGCACCGGATGAGGAGGAGGTGCCGCCACATACACAGCCACCAGCCCCTGCCCCAGCAACTTCTCCCGCGGCCAGATCCACCACCAGTGTGCCACCGGCCCCTGCCCCAGCAAATACTACCGCAGCCAGATCCACCACCAGTGTGCCTCCTGCGTCTGGCGCAGCAAATACTACCGCGGCCAGATCCACCACCAGTGTGCCACCAGCCCCTGCCCCAGCAAATACTACCGCAGCCAGATCCACCACCAGGGTGCCTCCAGCCCCTGCCGAACCAACAACGCCTGCCGTGACACCACCAGCAGCTGGTGCTTCTACATCAGGGCCTGCGACAGCGCCAACACAGCGGCCACCCACGGTGTCAGGCCAGCAGAGCAGGCGTGGCATGCCTCGCCTGCAGACCAATGCACCTAGCAGCAGGAGGGGGAATGGACCGGCGCTGCTGAGAGTGAGCGTGGAAAGACGCATGCTCCGTATCCATCAGCTGCAAGCACGGCAGCAAGGTGCCATACAGCTACAGCTGTACAACATTGGGCGCAATGTTGCCGGAGTGGGGGACCGGATGGCCAGCATGACTGCAGCCATGGCAGGTGTGGGTGAGGGAATGGCCAGCATGACTGCAGGCATGGAAGGTGTGGGTGAGGGAATGGCCAGCATGACTGCAGCCATGGCAGGTGTGGGGGAGGGTATGGCCCGCATGACTGCAGCCATGGAGGCCAGCACTGCTGCAAATACATCGCAGCGCAACGCATTACGCCGCCGCCACCGGCAGCTATTGACCAGGCTGAGCGCCTACACCCGGTCTAATTATATAATGAGCAATGCCACATCACAGTTGTCGCGGCGGTCCCTTGCGCAGCAGCTGCAGCTCATCCAGTGCTGCGAGGATGTGGCCAGGGTCCTTGAGCACCTGACCAGTGCCGTGACAGCACTACACCGTCCTGATCTACCTGCCACTGTTGGTGGTGATGATGCCAGTGAGGGGACATCTAGTTTGAGCAGCCACTCTGCCTCACACATAGGGACACTCAGGCGCAGCACCAGGCCCACACCAGCAGCACGTGCCATGGAAGACGAGGAGCCACAGAGGCGTTTGGGTGGTACGCGCAGGAGGCACACATGACTTTCTATGACTCTTACAGGCACAGCCTGAGTATAAGCCTGCCCTGTCCTTTCGCACAGCAGTCTGCAGAAATACTGTTAGCTAAGTCAACATTAATAGTTTTACCATTATTGTGAATGAAACAAATATATTTATTTTAACAGCACACATTGGCGTAGTGTCATTTTTGGATTTTTGCATGCATTTGTGATTTGTGGGGTGAGGGTTGAGGGTGCATCAGAAACTGTTCAGTGTGATGTGGTTGCGACGTCTGTGGCCTTCAGCAGGATTCTCCCCGTGTGAAAGGCGCGCATGAGCAGGTGGCCAGTCGTCCCCTTCAGATTCACTGCCAGATATGTCGACTGGTATCCGGCGCTTGGTTGCAATGTTATGCAGTATTGCGCAGACAGCCACAATGCGGCAGCACATTGCAGGACTGTAATACATGGCCCCACCTGTCTTGTGCAGTATGCGGAACCTGCTTTTGAGCAACCCAAATGTCCTTTCTATGCAGTTCCTTGTCCGAATGTGCGCAACATTGTAGCGCCGTTGCTGGGGTGTAGCAGGGTTCAGGTATGGGGTGAGGAGGTAATCACGGAGGGCGTAGCCACTGTCACCTGAATGAGAGGAGCAGAGGGTGAGTGCCTGTGCTGCGCTGCTACTTCATAGCAATGTGACATTGTCGACAAAGTGTACTTACCAAGTAGGTGTCCTTCCCCAAAGTCTCCCCTGGCCAGTCGTGTGTGTAGGCCGCTGTGCCGGAATATATAGGAGTCATGGGTACTCCCTGGGTACTGGGCCACAATGTCAGTGATGAAAGTCTTGGCATTGCAGACCATCTGTATGTTGAGGGAGTGATAGGACTTCCGATTGCGGAACATATACTCCGTGGCAGCTGGTGGGCAGATGGCAACGTGGGTACAGTCTATGCATCCGAGTACATGGGGAAAATGTGCTACATTGTAGAATTGTAGCTTGGTTAACTGCAATTCCTGTTGGCTGGTGGGAAATTTTATGTATCGGTGGAGCTGGGTCAGCATTGCATCAACAAAAGTCTTGAGGCAGCGTGACATGGTGGGCTGGGATATCCCCCCAGCAGCCGCTACTATCCCCTGGAAGCTCCCAGAGGCCAGGAGGTGCAGGCTACACAATACCTGCACATGTGTAGGCACCGCATTGGTACGCCTTGTTGGGTGCTGCATCAGGGGGTCAAGGTCGTGTATGAGCTGCATTATCATTTCCCCATTTAGCCTGTATTTAGCATAAATCTGCTCTCTTGTTTGCCCCAGCAAGGTCACCCGCTGGCGGAATATCCTCTCCTGGATCCGGCCTCTCCTCCGTGCTGCTCACTGTAGCCTTCAGCGCCTCACGACCATGTACATTCCCGGCATTGTGGAACTCCTAATGCAGCTGCTGTATGTCCTTATGTGTGATTGGTCAGCCCTGAACCTGTTTCTGATTGGCCACCTGCTTTGAGTTGTCCTTAATTTGCGCCGCGCAAAATGCGATTTTTGGGTTTTTCTCTATTTGCGGCAATTCATGAATACCGATTGCGATTGTTTAGCGTAACCGCTATTTATTTCGCTAAATCCGTGGATAGTCGCATCTTCCGAATCGCTAGTGCTCTCCTACCGGGATTGTGCGATTATTATTGCGTATTCGCTATTTTGTGTTTGCGATTCAATGATGAATGCCGATTAACGACATTGCGCCCGCAATTGCTTTTTCGCAACTATTGCGGGCGCTATTTAGCTTGATGAATCAGGCTGATAGTGATTACAATCCGCTAAGAATGTGAAGTGCATACCTGGTAATCTCAAGAATCCAGTCCTCCGGTAGAGAGATTTAAGTATGAACCAAATCGTTTCCGGCTAACAAAACATGCGCAACATGCACGACAGTTCTTAAAAAACGTGCACCCAAGGAAATAAAGAAAAGATTCCTGTTGTGTAAAATGTAAATAATGTGATTCGAAAAAAAAAATGAATGGATGAAAAAGTGAACTGGATGCAATAAAGAAAATACCAAGACAAAATACAACCATATCATTATTAGTTCTTAATCAAAACAAACTACTGACTCAAAGCCTGGAACAACCTTGCTAAAGTTATACCGTTAAGACAGCAATACAGCTGGATGCACACAAAGCATCCTATATAAAAATATCTCTAAACGCCTAAAAGATGATGCAAAGGTAGAGGGTTAGCAAGACATTATGAGAATTGTTCCACACATAAATGAGTCTCAAAACATGTTTGAGATAAAGGCTAATTAAAATAAAATGAACATATCAAAATGAATGAAACTGTGTCATCATGTGACTAGTGGTATTGAATCTCTTTATACAGTGGAATACAATCCGAAACCAGTCCTCAATCTAACAAGATAATAGTAGATTGAAATCAATTGTTGTGTAAGTGATGTCGAACTCCTCTAATAGTGAGATGAATCGAGAAAGATGAAAAACAAACAAAAAGAAATATGTAAAAGAGTTAACAGAAAAATCTGCCCTAAACGTGTGTGAGATGGCTGTCTCAAAAAGAAGCGAGAACGGGCCAATTTGTGGAAGAAGTGCTGAGAAACCACATGAAGAGTGAGTAGGTGTTATACACTGAAGAAGTATAAGGCAATCAAAAGGTATGCACTTCACATTCTTAGCAGGTTGTAATCACTATATATATATATATATATATATATATATATATATTACCTACTGGCGGTCGCCAGTAGGTATATATAGTTAGGATTTTTTCTCTATGGGTTTTTTGAAAATTCTATGTCTAATAACTTTGGCGTTTGTGGACGGAATTGGCTGAAATTTTCAGGAAAATGGCACATTTTGTTTCTGAGCAGCCCTTGAAAATTTGGGGGGGGTTCGTCCAGTGGGGGCCGAGAAAAAAGGGGGGTCCCAAAACGTGTTTTTAACATTGAGTTTTCCATAGGGCGGTTGGCCTCACTTTTAGCCCGAACGGCTGAATGGATTTGCACGAAACTTGGCAAAATTGTAGGGACTGGTAGCCCGATGTGCCTTTTGTAGGTCTCAATATATGTGCTCCAGTGGATTTTGAGAAATTAACGTTTAAAAAAAGATATATATCTGTAACAGCGGACCGGTTAGCGCTCTGGTTCGCGGACTTTTCGCGCAACGGAGCTTTGTGAAGCGAAGCTGATTGGTTCTCCGGCGTCTGTCAACATTCCAAACAGTCCGTAGCGGCCGCCATCTTGTCTCTCGGTAGGATCGAGAGACAAGAGGAGGTCAAAACAAAGGGGGAAATAACTATAAGGGGGCATAGTAGATCCTCGCTGACCCCCTAGGTTTGATGTGGAGGTTTTAAAAGGGCCCCGCGGGGCAAAAAAAAAACAAAATAATAATAATCGAACGGCTGAATGGATTTGCACGAAACTTGGCAAAATATTAGGGACTGGTAGCCCGATGTGCCTTTGCTAGGTCTCAATATATGTGCTCCAGTGGATTTTGAGAAATTAACGTTGAAAAAAAGATATATATCTGTAACAGCGCTCCGCTTCGCGTACTTTTCGCGTTACGGAGCTTTGCGAAGCTGATTGGTTCTCCGGCGTCTGTCAACATTCCAAACAGTCCGTAGCGGCCGCCATCTTGTCCCTCGGTAGGATTGAGAGACAAGAGGAGGCCAAAGCGAAGGGGGAAATGACCATAAGGGGGCATAGTAGATCATTCCTGACCTCTTAGGTTTGATGTACCATTTTGCCAAGTTTGGTGTAATTCCGTTCAGCCATTCAGGCTGTAGACGTATGTAAATGTCCTATGGAAAATTGCATGGGGAAAACACATTTGAAAGTGTTGAAATTTAGAACCAATTAAAATGTTACTTTGGTTTTGTATTTGTGTGTGATGAAAGTTAATTGGTTATGTATATATGTCAAATGAGAGGAAACCACAGCCATTTTGTGATACTACTGTCTGAGGTACATTTGTGAGGAATTTTTGGTGGTGAATTTCTGGTGTTTGATTTACACAGTACTAACACTTCTGCTACTTTTAAAAAGGTGAGTTGTTAATTTGTAAGGGGAACTATGTTGTACACTTGAAGATAATTTGAAAAATGTTTTCTGTTATTTATTTGCAGTCCTTCTGTTATACTAAATACTTGATGAAGTTAGTTTTATATTATGTATTACTAAAAACGATAAATGAAAGTGATTATTTTTTTCTGCAATTTACAGCAAGCAATTTCAAAATAAAATGGCTCACAATGAAGAGACCGTGGCAATTTCTTTTGAATTGTCCACTACATTGATTGAAATTGAGAGCACCAATAATGAAATATTGTCACAAGGAGGACATGACTTGTATGATTCCATTAGATTGATTGAAATGGACAGCACCAAGAATGAAATATTGTCACAAGGAGATGACTTGAATGATTCCACTACATTGATTGAAATTGAGAGCACCAATAATGAAATATTGTCACAAGGAGGAGATGGCTTGTATGATTCCATTAGATTGATTGAAATGGACAGCACCAATAATGAAATATTGTCACAAGGAGGAGATGACTTGAATGATTCCACTACATTGATTGAAATTGAGAGCACCAATAATGAAATATTGTCACGAGGAGATGACTTGAATGATTCCACTACATTGATTGAAATGGACAGCACCAATAATGAAATATTGTCAGAAGGAGGAGATGACTTGAATGATTTTTTTGATCAATCTCTTGATGGCGAATTTATCGAGTGTTTGGAGACCATAGAGTTACAAGAATCATCATTGCAGACTTTTAATGAGGAGATTCCAGATGAGATGATTGAAGAGGAAATTACTGATGAGGACATGTTACTAGTTGTTTCAAATTTAGAAAATTCTGAAGAATAAATTTATATTTAGAAATCAAAAATTGTTTGAGACATTATTTATTTTTATTTTTAATTTATGAGGTTGTAGCGAAGTGATTGTAGTATAAAATGAGACTTATAGTATAGAGTGCAACATTTTTATGTTACATGGTAAGTTTACTCATATTTACTTCCCTTCTGCCACTATATTATCTCCAATGTGTATTTGACATGTCTTCTTCATCTCCGGCCTCCTTTCTCTCACTGTGTGTCTCCGATGCATCTTATCGCTGGTATTTTGTGTAATTACAGAAGAGAGTAAAATAAAATAGTTCGGAACGTGAAAAGGGGGCAAAGTAGAGTACTCCTCACCCCCTAGGCCTTTTTAGGCGGTCCCAAAAGGATCAGTTTCTGCTTTCCTGAGAGATTATGGTATGAGTTCCATATACCACAATAACTTGCATTACAACATGCAAGATATCTATCTCCTATTACCAACTTTTGGAGATATTCGCGCTAAGCGCGAATATCTCCAAAAAGTAACACCTGCCCTGAGCAGTTCTTAGCCATGTTATCCAATGGGAGGTGGATAACATGGCTAAGAGTATTAGCTCGGTAATGCATGAATATCGCTGACTTTTTAGCGATATTCATGCATTGCGGCCGTTTATTATCGCATTTGCGATAAACCTTGATAATAGTAAGGTTTATCTTCGATAATTTCTGACGATGCTTAGTGGTAAAAAATTGGTTGGTAAGCATCGTTAGCGATAAATATCGCTTAACTTTGGTAATATGCCCCAACGTCTGTTAACGTTCGATTCGAAGGAAATGAGGAAGTGTTGAAAAACATTGTCTGCGCCATCTTGCCTTTTTTGAAATGCCACACTTTTGTCGTGCACGGCAGCCATTTTAGATGTCTTGACCAGACCCACTCTCTGCACGCTGTCGATTCGTAGCATGGCTCCTCACCCTCGTAAGCATCTCCCCCAGGCACTGGTCACCACCGCTCTCTGTCTTATGCATGGGCAATAAACCTTCCCCCATCTGCGCTGCTCTTCCCTGAGAATCACACTCTGTGCCCGCCCGACACCTCCCTTTCGCCCTATTCACTACCGCACCCTCTGACACTCCTCTTCCTCTGTGTCCGAATGTCCAGGCCGGTCCTAGGCTATCAGCTAGCCCTGCAGATGTAGTTTATGGCCCCAGCTGTAAAGAATCACCCCTCTTCAAAGGAGTTATAGTAGATCAAGGCCCACACCCGATGTGATCCGTCACAGCACACGCGTTCCTACTATCTGAAAACCATCCTGTATTGTGATTGGGGAGGGGACCGAGCCTGAAGCGGAAGATTCCAGGAATGACTCTTTGTACATCAAAGTTTTTACAATTATGTGTCACATTAAAAATATATAGCACTCCAACAAAGTAGTAGGAATATAAAACTTTAATAACATATAAATATATACAACAAAACAAAAACAGTAAAAACATTTAAACAACGAAGAGACCGTGGCAATTTCTTTTTAATTATCCAATAGATTTATTGAAATTGACAGCACCAATAATGAAATATTCTTGTCAGTAGCGGTCTGTTGTGCGAATAGTTCCAAGGCAGCAGAACGCGCTGAAATCTAGATGGCACGAAAGTGATGTCTAGTAAGTTGCCGCCCAGCAAAAAACGGCGTGGGGCGCCGCGGGGGTGAGTGAGTCCAGTAGGCACCACAGCTATTCTTACCGGCATTGCAGAATTACTGCTGGGGACAATGCCTGTGCTGTAGCAGGGTCACAGCAGAAACAAAAAGGATTCTGTTGAAGATGTTGTTGGTTTTGAATTTGAAAACAGTTCTGGTGTCAACTGCTATGCTAATGTAGTGGTTAATGTTTTGTTTTCTCTAGAAAATGTAAAAGAGGGGGAGGCAGTCCAAAGTTCCGTTAAAAGGGCAAAGGAAAGGATCGGTGGTTTGAACTATCAGTCAAAAAGGGGAGGGGGTGCAATAATTTTTCCTACCGGGTCACACTGTGCTTTCACCGGAAGTGAGGTCTGCAGGATTGTAGTAATTCAAAGTGAGGCTGGCGCCAGCATGGGAGCGCCGACGTCCCGCGGATACAGTTTCGTCACTCCACGGGCGATCATGGCAGTCATTCCCCATCGGGGGTCGGAGACTCCCGCGGCTCCTCTAGAATCTTCAAGGTCGTGGAGGACTACGGTGGTGGAGTCAACCAGTGACCGGGCCATTTCTTTATGTTGGGCCCGCTCTTGCCAGGTCGACCGCCATTTTGAGAGTTCGGCAGCTACCGGCGATCGCGGGGTCACATGAGCGGACGGGCTCCACCCTGCCGGGCGAGACGTTGCAGCATGGCCACAGTGGAAGAACCGTTATCTAGGTCGTTCCGAAACTGTGCAGCACTGTAGTTGTTAGGATGCCACCGCCTGGAGCGCTGAGGGTGCAGCTGGGAAGCCTCCACCTGGGGAGGCGGGAGAGGCCTGTTCGCACCGTCTCTCCCTCCCAGTGCACCCCACGGCGTCTCGCTTGAGATTTGTTATGGCCGGACCAGGCGATGAGGACGAGGGGGGGGTCGGAGGCATGTGCAAGACATCCCCCTCCAGTGTTGTCGCAGCCATTATAAAAGAAAGAAGTGTCCCGTCCGTCTTCGGGCCGGGCTTCCGGTGGATGTCGGCCGGACGCCCCTGGCTCTGGCCCCATGAACGGGTTTCTTGGTTTATCGGCTGCAGCCGGATCCCGTCGGCCTCGGCCCCCCGACCGTTGGTGGTCGGACCGGAAGAGCATGTGGCGGGACTACCTGCAACTCTCAAGGGCCACCGCGGCCGGACTGGGAGAGAGAGGGGAGGGTCGAGGAGACATTCCCCCCCCCTGCAACTGTTCAGCGTTGTAAAGGCAATCCCCTGGCCGGGTCCCGCTGGTCTCGGCCTCTCCTCCGGCTACACCCTACGTTAGGATCTCCTGGCCGAGGCGTGGCAGCAGGACCTGCCTTATATGGGCTGCTCCCGGCTGGGCGTAGCCGGAACCCTGCCCCACCTTGGAAGTTTCCAGAGTGGGGGTGGATGTTCTACTGACTTGCATTTTCCCTAGTCTATCGATTTTTTTGGCGTGGCAGGCGGTGGGACAGCGAGGGGTGATTTGGTTTCTCTTACTGTTTTTCTGGTCTCTCACCACTGGCATATTTTAACGTTTTCTTGTTTCTAGGACATTAATAGGTTTTATCATTACGTTATGTTATCGTTTCTTTGTTCGTTGTTTAATAAAAGTTCATGTTCATCAGTGGCCTACTGATTTTCGTTTTCCTATTTTTTTCTTTCCAGGTTGTTTCATGGTAAAGTTTCTGTTAACAGGATACAGTGATCACTTCGTTATTATTGCATATGTCCTTTTCACTAGGGGTGCTCTCTGGTCGGGCCAGATGACGTATCTCTAGTAAATGGTCCGGGTGAAAAAGGTGCATCAATCAGTGGGGAGTAGATAGGCATGACAGATTACAACGGGGGAGAACGGTCCGCATTACGTACCCTTTCACTACTTGCAAAGATTTTCCTACGTTTATTTGCAAACAGGGAATACCTCCAAAAAGAACTAATTCCCAAACAGTCAATGTTCGGACAATCAATCAATCAATGAGGAATGAAATAGGTACGACGTGTTAAAGGCTTGCGTTACCTACCCTTCACTATCTGCAAAGGGAGATAGAATATTCCTATTCTTCCTCGTTTGCAGGTAGAGAAGATCGTTAAGAGAATTAACTTCGAACAATTCAATGCTCGATTGAAACAATCAACAAGGGGTACTGTGAACACAAATGAACGCCGCTTATATACATACGCATTGCTATTTTCAACAGGTTGTTCCTAATGTTTCTATTTTAGCGAGGTCAAAAGAGATCCCATTAGTGGCCTACTGATTTTGCTCGATTCCTTTTGTTTTTTTACACGATTTTTCGCTATCTGCAAAGACTAAACAGAGTATTGCGACTCTGTGCTTGTTTGTAAATAGAGAATGAACCAAAGAGAACAATCAATCAAATGGAGAGAGAAGCAGGCACGACGGATTACAAAGGGGGAAAGGGCTGCGTTAACTACCCTTCACTATCTGCAAAGAGAGAGTACTCCTAATACAAATGAGGGGTGGGGGGCAGCAATCAAAGCAGATCAGTGTGCATAAACACGAAAAAAAAAATTCTTACCACGTACTTGACATTCGACAGCTTATGATATTTGCTATTAAAAAACCATTGAAATTCACTGAAAAAACCATAGGTTATAGACCATATATAGTTAGGAATTAGCATTTACAAAACCTTGAAAATTCACTGAAAAAACCATAGGTTATAGACCATATATAGTTAGGAATTAGCATTTAAAAAACCTTATTTTACTCACACAAAACCATTGAAATTCCATATATAGTTAGTTGCACTAACTATATATTGCGCACCCGCAATCCACTGCTGATGATGTCACATATTACATCATTCATGACATGGTCAGTGACATCACTGATGACATCACTGATGACATCTCAAATGACATCACTGATGACATCACTGATGACAACATCCAGTGACTATGTTTCTGTAAAGTTAAAATATGTCTTACATATTGAAGAATGAGTGGATGTATAAGTGTCTGGACGAAGGATTTAGTAGGTGCATGACTGAATGTATGAGTGAGTGATTAAATGTGTCTCACTGAGTGCATGGGTTAGTGACTAAACTGTCTTAATTTGTGCATCATTATGTCTGTTGTTCTGTAAACTGCTGCATGTGTTGATCAGTAGCTATATGAGTAACTATATGGGTTATTGATTGATTGCCCAAGTATTTGCATGGGAGACTGAGTGTGTGTGTGGCTGGATGGGAGGTGTGTGACTCTGTACAGATCAATGTGTACTTGTATCAATGATTGTATAAGAGAGTAAGTATGTGTTAGTATATGGTTGAAAACGTAAGGTGCTCTATGTTTAACTGTATAGAGTAGAAAATGGAAGTGTGATTGATTCTTTACAGGACTGACTAGGTGTGTGAGTAACTCCATGGATGAGTGGCAGAGTGTGAGTGTCTGTATAGGTGTATGAGTGCATATGATTGTGTTGTAAACATGAGTGATTGTATGTATGAATGATTGTATGGGTGAATGAGTGAATGTGTGTGTAGACGTAGGAATCAGTGAGTACGTATGTAGTAACTAGTATTGGTGTGTCAATGGTTTCAAAAATTATACTCTGTTTTTAACACTGGGTGAAACAGAGGTTATATTAAAATGTGAGGAGATGCATTGTATTGTCACATGAATGATATCATCAGTGATGTGATCATTGATGTCAAGTGAGATGCCATCAGTGATGTCATTTGAGATGTCATCAGTGATGTCATCAGTGATGTCACTGACCATGTCATGAATGATGTAATATGTGACATCATCAGCAGTGGATTGCGGGTGCGCAATATATAGTTAGTGCAACTAACTATATATGGAATTTCAATGGTTTTGTGTGAGTAAAATAAGGTTTTTTAAATGCTAATTCCTAACTATATATGGTCTATAACCTATGGTTTTTTCAGTGAATTTTCAAGGTTTTGTAAATGCTAATTCCTAACTATATATGGTCTATAACCTATGGTTTTTTCAGTGAATATATATATATATATATATATTCACTGAAAAAACCATAGGTTATAGACCATATATAGTTAGGAATTAGCATTTACAAAACCTTGAAAACTCACTGCAAAAACCATAGGTTAGAGACCATATATAGTTAGCTGGACATTTTATTGACATAAAACCAATGAAATTCCATATATAGTTAGTTGCACTAACTATATATCGCGCACCCGCAATCCACTGCTGATGATGTCACATATTACATCATTCATGACATGGTCAGTGACATCACTGATGACATCACTGATGACATCTCAAATGACATCACTGATGACATCACTGATGACATCACTGATGACAACATCCAGTGACTGTATGTTTCTGTAAAGTTAAAATGTGTCTTACATATTGAAGAATGAGTGGAAGTATAAGTGTCTGGACAAAGGATTTAGTAGGTGCATGACTGAATGTATGAGTGAGTGATTAAATGTGTCTCACTGAGTGCATGGGTTAGTGACTAAACTGTCTTAATTTGTGCATCATTATGTCTGTTGTTCTGTAAACTGCTGCATGTGTTGATCAGTAGCTATATGATTAACTATATGGGTTATTGATTGATTGCCCAAGTATTTGTATGGGAGACTGAGTGTGTGTGTGGCTAGCTGGGAGGTGTGTGACTCTGTGCAGATCAATCTGTACTTGTATCAATGATTGTATAAGAAGGTAAGTATTTGTTAGTATATGTTTGAAAATGTAAGGTGCTCTATGTTTAACTGTATAGACAAGAAAATGGAAGTCTCATTGATTCTTTACAGGACTGACTAGGTGTGTGAGTAACTCCATGGATGAGTGGCAGACTGTGAGTGTCTGTATAGGTGTATGAGTGCATATGATAGTGTTGTAAAGATGAGTGATTGTATGTATGAATGATTGTATGGGTGAATGAGTGAAGGTGTGTGTAGACGTAGCAATCAGTGAGTGCGTATGTAGTAACTAGTATTGGTGTGTCAATGGTTTCAAAAATTATACTCTTTTTAACACTGGGTGAAACAGAGGTTATATTAAAATGTGAGGAGATGCATTGTATTGTCACATGAATGATATCATCAGTGATGTGGTCATTGATGTCAAATGAGATGTCATCAGTGATGTCATCAGTGATGTCATTTGAGATGTCATCAGTGATGTCATCAGTGATGTCACTGACCATGTCATGAATGATGTAATATGTGACATCATCAGCAGTAAATTGCGGGTGCGCGATATATAGTTAGTGCAACTAACTATATATGGAATTTCATTGGTTTTATGTCAATAAAATGTCCAGCTAACTATATATGGTCTCTAACCTATGGTTTTTGCAGTGAATTTTCAAGGTTTTGTAAATGCTAATTCCTAACTATATATGGTCTATAACCTATGGTTTTTTCAGTGAATTTTCAAGGTTTTGTAAATGCTAATTCCTAACTATATATGGTCTATAACCTATGGTTTTTTCAGTGAATTTCAATGGTTTTTTAATAGCAAATATCATAAGCTGTCGAATGTCAAGTACGTGGTAAGTAAAAACATTTTCGTGTTTATGCACACTGATCTGCTTTGAATGCTGCCCCCCACCCCTCATTTCTATTAGGAGTACTCTCTCTTTGCAGATAGTGAAGGGTAGTTAACGCAGCCCTTTGCCCCCTTTGTAATCCGTCGTGCCTGCTTCTCTCTCCATTTGATTGATTGTTCTCTTTGGTTCATTCTCTATTTACAAACAAGCACAGAGTCGCAATACTCTGTTTAGTCTTTGCAGATAGCGAAAAATCGTGTAAAAAAACAAAAGGAATCGAACAAAATCAGTAGGCCACTAATGGGATCTCTTTTTGACCTCGCTAAAATAGAAACATTAGGAACAACCTGTTGAAAATAGCAATGCGTATGTACATAAGCGGCGTTCATTTGTGTTCACAGTACCCCTTGTTGATTGTTTCAATCGAGCATTGAATTGTTCGAAGTTGGTTTTCTTAAGGATCTTCTCTGCCTGCAAACGAGGAAGAATAGGAATATTCTCTCTCCCTTTGCAGATAGTGAAGGGTAGGTAACGCAAGCCTTTAACACGTCGTACCTATTTCATTCCTCATTGACTGATTGATTGTCCGAACATTGACTGTTTGGGAATTAGTTCTTTTTGGAGGTATTCCCTGTTTGCAAATAAACGTAGGAAAATCTTTGCAAGTAGTGAAAGGGTACGTAATGCGGACCTTTCTCCCCCGTTGTAATCTGTCATGCCTATCTACTCCCCACTGATTGATGCACCTGTTTCACCCGGACCATTTACTAGAGATACGTCATCTGGCCCGACCAGAGAGCACCCCTAGTGAAAAGGACATATGCAATAATAACGAAGTGATCACTGTATCCTGTTAACAGAAACTTTAGCATGAAACAACCTGGAAAGAAAAGAATAGGAAAACGAAAATCAGTAGGCCACTGATGAACATGAACTTTTATTAAACAACGAACAAAGAAACGATAACATAACGTAATGATAAAACCTATTAATGTCCTAGAAACAAGAAAACGTTAAAATATGCCAGTGGTGAGAGACCAGAAAAACAGTAAGAGAAACCAAATCACCCCTCGCTGTCCCACCGCCTGCCACGCCAAAAAAATCGATAGACTAGGGAAAATGCAAGTCAGTAGAACATCCGCCCCCACTCTGGAAACTTCCAAGGTGGGGCAGGGTTGCGGCTACGCCCAGCCGGGAGCAGCCCATATAAGGCAGGTCCTGCTGCCACGCCTCGGCCAGGAGATCCTAACGTAGGGTGTAGCCGGAGGAGAGGCCGAGGCCAGCGGGACCCGGCCAGGGGATTGCCTTTACAACGCTGAACAGTTGCAGGGGGGGGGAATGTCTCCTCGACCCTCCCCTCTCTCTCCCAGTCCTGCCGCGGTGGCCCTTGAGAGTTGCAGGTACTCCCGCCACATGCTCTTCCGGTCCGGCCACCAACGGTCGGGGGGCCGAGGACGACGGGATCCGGCTGCAGCCGATAAACCAATTAACCCGTTCATGGGGCCAGAGCCAGGGGCGTCCGGCCGACATCTACCGGAAGCCCGGCCCGAAGACGGACGGGACACTTCTTCTTTCATGAATAATGGCTGCGACAACACTGGGGGGGGATGTCTTGCACATGCCTCCGACCCCCCCCCCCCCCTCGTCCTCATCGCCTGGTCCGGCCATAACAAATCTCAAGCGAGACGCCGTGGGGTGCACTGAGAGGGAGAGACGGTGCGAACAGGCCTCTCCCTCCTCCCCAGGTGGAGGCTTCCCAGCTGCACCCTCAGCGCTCCAGGCGCCCGGAAAAGGGTTCTTCCACTGTGGCCATGCTGCAACGTCTCGCCCGGCAGGGTGGAGCCCGTCCGCTCATTTGACCCCGCGATCGCCAGTAGCTACCGAACTCTCAAAATGGCGGTCGACCTGGCAAGAGCGGGCCCAGCATAAAGAAATGGCCCGGTCACTGCTTGACTCCACCACCGTAGTCCTCCACGACCTTGAAGATTCTAGAGGAGCCGCGGGAGTCTCCGACCCCCGATGGGGAATGACTGCCATGATCGCCCGTGGAGTGACGAAACTGTATCCGCGGGACGTCGGCGCTCCCATGCTGGCGCCAGCCTCACTTTGAATTACTAGAATCCTGCAGACCTCAGTTCCAGTGAAAGCACAGTGTGACCCGGTAGGAAAAATTGTTGCACCCCCTCCCCTTTTTCACTGATAGTTCAAACCACCGATCCTTTCCTTTGCCCTTTTAACGGAACTTTGGACTGCCTCCCCCTCTTTTACATTTTCTAGAGAAAACAAAACATTAACCACTACATTAGCATAGCAGTTGACACCAGAACTGTTTTCAAATTTAAAACCAACAACATCTTCAACAAAATCCTTTTTGTTTCTGCTGTGACCCTGCTACAGCACAGGCATTGTCCCCAGCAGTAATTTTGCGATGCCGGTAAGAATAGCTGTGGTGCCTACTGGACTCACTCACCGCCGCGGCGCCCCACGCCGTTATTTGCTGGGCGGCAACTTACTAGACATCACTTTCGTGCCATCTAGATTTCAGCGCGTTCTGCTGCCTTGGAACTATTCGCACAACAGACCGCTACTGACAAGAATATTTCATTATTGGTGCTGTCAATTTCAATAAATCTATTGGATAATTCAAAAGAAATTGCCACGGTCTCTTCGTTGTTTAAATGTTTTTACTGTTTTTGTTTTGTTGTATATATTTATATGTTATTAAAGTTTTATATTCCTACTACTTTGTTGGAGTGCTACATATTTTTAATGTGACACATAATTGTAAAAACTTTCATGTACCAAGAGTCATTCCTGGAATCTTCCGCTTCAGGCTCGGTCCCCTCCCCAATCACAATACAGGATGGTTTTCAGATAGTAGGAACACGTGTGGTGTGACGGATCTCATCGGGTGTGGGCCTTGATCTACTATAACTCCTTTGAAGAGGGGTGATTCTTTACAGCTGGGGCCATAAACTACATCTGCAGGGCTAGCTGATAGCCTGGACAATCGGACACAGAGGAAGAGGAGTGTCAGAGGGTGCGGTAGTGAATAGGGCGAAAGGGGGGTGTCGGGCGGGCACAGAGTGTGATTCTCAGGGAAGAGCAGCGCAGATGGGGGGAGGTTTATTGCCCATGCATAAGACAGAGAGCGGGGGTGACCAGTGCCTGGGGAAGATGCTTGCGAGGGTGAGGAGCCATGCTACGAATCGACAGCGTGCAGAGAGTGGGTCTGGTCAAGACATCTAAAATGGCTGCCGTGCACCACAAAAGTGTGGCATTTCAAAAAAGGCAAGATGGCGCAAACAATGTTTTTCAACACTTCCTCATTTCCTTCGAATCGAACGTTAACAGACGTTGGGGCATATTACCAAAGTTAAGCGATATTTATCGCTAACGATGCTTACCAACGAATTTTTTACCGCTAAGCATCGTCAGAAATTATCGAAGATAAACCTTGCTATTATCAAGGTTTATCGCAAATGCGATAATAAACGGCCGCAATGCATCAATATCGCTAAAAACTCAGCGATATTCATGCATTACCGAGCTAATGCTCTTAGCCATGTTATCCACCTCCCATTGGATAACATGGCTAAGAACTGCTCAGGGCAGGTGTTACTTTTTGGAGATATTCGCGCTTAGCGCGAATATCTCCAAAAGGAGATAGATATCTTGCATGTTGTAATGCAAGTTATTGTGGTATATGGAACTCATACCATAATCTCTCAGGAAAGCAGAAACTGATCCTTTTGGGACCGCCTAAAAAGGCCTAGGGGGTGATGAGTACTCTACTTTGCCCCCTTTTCACGTTCCGAACTATTTTATTTTACTCTCTTCTGTAATTACACAAAATAGCAGCGATAAGATGCATCGGAGACACACAGGGGCATATTTCCAACAACTAGCGAAAATTTTTGTCTCTAACTTGTTTAGAGACAAAAATTATCGCCGCACATCGGCGATTTTTATCGCAGATAAACCTTGCTATTAGCAAGGTTTATCGCAAATGCGATCAAAAACGGCCGCAATGCATGAATATCGCTGAAAAGTCAGCGATATTCATGCATTATCGAGCAAATGCTCTTAGCCATGTTATCCACCTCCCATTGGATAACATGGTGAAGAACTGCTCAGGGCAGGTGTTAGCTTTTGGAGATATTCGCGCTTAGCGCGAATATCTCCAAAAGTTGGTAATAGGAGATAGCGATGTTAGCGACTGTTTCCAGTCGCTAACATCTTTGCACGCCCACTTTGCATGTCATTAGTGATAAATATCACTGACATGCAAAGCGGGGCCCAAGATGGTCGCTATCTCCTATTAGCTGTCACTAACTGGTGTTAGCGACAGCTTGGTAATAGGGAGATAATTTTATCTCCGCTTTCTTGGCTTTTAAAGCCAAAAAAGCGGAGATAAACCCCCTTGATAATATGCCCCACAGTGAGAGAAAGGAGGCCGGAGATGAAGAAGAGATGTCAAATACACATTGGAGATAATATAGTGGCAGAAGGGAAGTAAATATGAGTAAACTTACCATGTAACCTAAAAATGTTGCACTCTATACTATAAGTCTCATTTTATACTACAATCACTTCGCTACAACCTCATAAATTAAAAATAAAAATGAATAATGTCTCAAACTATTTTTGATTTCTAAATATAAATGTATTCTTCAGAATTTTCTAAATTTGAAAGAACTAGTAACATGTCCTCATCAGCAATGTCCTCATGAAAAGTCTGCAATGATGATTCTTGTAACTCTATGGTCTCCAAACATTCGATAAATTCGCCATCAAGAGATTGATCAAAAAAATCATTCAAGTCATCTCCTCCTTGTGACAATATTTCATTATTGGTGCTGTCAATTTCAATCAATGTAGTGGAATCATTCAAGTCATCTCCTCGTGACAATATTTCATTATTGGTGCTCTCAATTTCAATCAATGTAGTGGAATCATTCAAGTCATCTCCTCCTTGTGACAATATTTCATTATTGGTGCTGTCCATTTCAATCAATCTAATGGAATCATACAAGTCATCTCCTCCTTGTGATAATATTTCATTATTGGTGCTCTCAATTTCAATCAATGTAGTGGAATCATTCAAGTCATCTCCTTGTGCCAATATTTCATTATTGGTGCTGTCCATTTCAATCAATCTAATGGAATCATACAAGTCATCTCCTCCTTGTGACAATATTTCATTATTGGTGCTCTCAATTTCAATCAATGTAGTGGACAATTCAAAAGAAATTGCCACGGTCTCTTCATTGTGAGCCATTTTATTTTGAAATTGCTTGCTGTAAATTGCAGAAAAAAATAATCACTTTCATTTATCGTTTTTAGTAATACATAATATAAAACTAACTTTATCAAGTATTTAGTATAACAGAAGGACTGCAAATAAATAACAGAAAACATTTTTCAAATTATCTTCAAGTGTACAACATAGTTTCCCTTACAAATTAACAACTCACCTTTTTAAAAGTAGGAGAAGTGTTAGTACTGTGTAAATCAAACACCAGAAATTCACCACCAAAAATTCCTCACAAATGTACCTCAGACAGTAGTATCACAAAATGGCTGTGGTTTCCTCTCATTTGAAATATATACATAACCAATTAACTTTCATCACACACAAATACAAAACCAAACTAACATTTTAATTGGTTCTAAATTTCAACACTTTCAAATGTGTTTTCCCCATGCAATTTTCCATAGGACATTTACATACGTCTACAGCCTGAATGGCTGAACGGAATTACACCAAACTTGGCAAAATGGTACATCAAACCTAAGAGGTCAGGAAGGATCTACTATGCCCCCTTATGGTCATTTCCCCCTTCGCTTTGGCCTCCTCTTGTCTCTCAATCCTACCGAGAGACAAGATGGCGGCCGCTACGGACTGTTTGGAATGTTGACAGACGCCGGAGAACCAATCAGCTTCGCAAAGCTCCGTAACGCGAAAAGTACGCGAAGCGGAGCGCTGTTACAGATATATATCTTTTTTTGAACGTTAATTTCTCAAAATCCACTGGAGCACATATATTGAGACCTAGCAAAGGCACATCGGGCTACCAGTCCCTAATATTTTGCCAAGTTTCGTGCAAATCCATTCAGCCGTTCGATTATTATTATTATTTTTTTTTTTGCCCCGCGGGGCCCTTTTAAAACCTCCACATCAAACGTAGGGGGTCAGCGAGGATCTACTATTCCCCCTTATGGTCATTTGCCCCTTCGCTTTGGCCTCCTCTTGTCTCTCGATCCTACCGAGAGACAAGATGGCGGCCGCTACGGACTGTTTGGAATGTTGACAGACGCCGGAGAACCAATCAGCTTCGCTTCACAAAGCTCCGTTGCGCGAAAAGTACGCGTCCTGGAGCGCTGCCCGGTCCGCTGTTACAGATATATATCTTTTTTTAAACGTTAATTTCTCAAAATCCACTGTAGCACATATATAGAGACCTACAAAAGGCACATCGGGCTACCAGTCCCTACAATTTTGCCAAGTTTCGTGCAAATCCATTCAGCCGTTCGGGCTAAAAGTGAGGCCAACCGCCCTATGGAAAACTCAATGTTAAAAACACGTTTTGGGACCCCCCTTTTTTCTCAGCCCCCCCTTGACGAACCCCCCCCAAATTTTCAAGGGCTGCTCAGAAACAAAATGTGCCATTTTCCTGAAAATTTCAGCCAATTCCGTCCACAAACGCCAAAGTTATTAGACATAGAATTTTCAAAAAACCCATAGAGAAAAAATCCTAACTATATATACCTACTGGCGTTTGTGGACGGAATTGGCTGAAATTTTCAGGAAAATGGCACATTTTGTTTCTGAGCAGCCCTTGAAAATTTGGGGGGGGTTCGTCAAGGGGGGGCCGAGAAAAAAGGGGGGTCCCAAAACGTGTTTTTAACATTGAGTTTTCCATAGGGCGGTTGGCCTCACTTTTAGCCCGAACGGCTGAATGGATTTGCACGAAACTTGGCAAAATTGTAGGGACTGGTAGCCCGATGTGCCTTTTGTAGGTCTCAATATATGTGCTCCAGTGGATTTTGAGAAATTAACGTTTAAAAAAAGATATATATCTGTAACAGCGGACCGGGCAGCGCACTGGTTCGCGGACCTTTCGCGCAACGGAGCTTTGTGAAGCGAAGCTGATTGGTTCTCCGGCGTCTGTCAACATTCCAAACAGTCCGTAGCGGCCGTCATCTTGTCTCTCGGTAGGATCGAGAGACAAGAGGAGGTCAAAACAAAGGGGGAAATAACTATAAGGGGGCATAGTAGATCCTCGCTGACCCCCTAGTTTTGATGTGGAGGTTTTAAAAGGGCCCCGCGGGGCAAAAAAAAACAAAATAATAATAATCGAACGGGTGAATGAATTTGCACGAAACTTGGCAAAATATTAGGGACTGCTAGCCCGATGTGCCTTTGCTAGGTCTCAATATATGTGCTCCAGTGGATTTTGAGAAATTAACGTTCAAAAAAAGATATATATCTGTAACAGCGCTCCGCTTCGCGTACTTTTCGCGTTACGGAGCTTTGCGAAGCTGATTGGTTCCCCGGCGTCTGTCAACATTCCAAACAGTCCGTAGCGGCCGCCATCTTGTCCCTCGGTAGGATTGAGAGACAAGAGGAGGCCAAAGCGAAGGGGGAAATGACCATAAGGGGGCATAGTAGATCCTTCCTGACCTCTTAGGTTTGATGTACCATTTTGCCAAGTTTGGTGTAATTCCGTTCAGCCATTCAGGCTGTAGACGTATGTAAATGTCCTATGGAAAATTGCATGGGGAAAACACATTTGAAAGTGTTGAAATTTAGAACCAATTAAAATGTTACTTTGGTTTTGTATTTGTGTGTGATGAAAGTTAATTGGTTATGTATATATGTCAAATGAGAGGAAACCACAGCCATTTTGTGATACTACTGTCTGAGGTACATTTGTGAGGAATTTTTGGTGGTGAATTTCTGGTGTTTGATTTACACAGTACTAACACTTCTGCTACTTTTAAAAAGGTGAGTTGTTAATTTGTAAGGGGAACTATGTTGTACACTTGAAGATAATTTGAAAAATGTTTTCTGTTATTTATTTGCAGTCCTTCTGTTATACTAAATACTTGATAAAGTTAGTTTTATATTATGTATTACTAAAAACGATAAATGAAAGTGATTATTTTTTTCTGCAATTTACAGCAAGCAATTTCAAAATAAAATGGCTCACAATGAAGAGACCGTGGCAATTTCTTTTGAATTGTCCAACACATTGATTGAAATTGAGAGCACCAATAATGAAATATTGTCACAAGGAGGACATGACTTGTATGATTCCATTAGATTGATTGAAATGGACAGCACCAAGAATGAAATATTGTCACAAGGAGATGACTTGAATGATTCCACTACATTGATTGAAATTGAGAGCACCAATAATGAAATATTGTCACAAGGAGGAGATGGCTTGTATGATTCCATTAGATTGATTGAAATGGACAGCACCAATAATGAAATATTGTCACAAGGAGGAGATGACTTGAATGATTCCACTACATTGATTGAAATTGAGAGCACCAATAATGAAATATTGTCACGAGGAGATGACTTGAATGATTCGACTACATTGATTGAAATTGACAGCACCAATAATGAAATATTGTCAGAAGGAGATGACTTGAATGATTTTTTTGATCAATCTCTTGATGGCGAATTTATCGAGTGTTTGGAGACCATAGAGTTACAAGAATCATTATTGCAGACTTTTCATGAGGACATTGCTGATGAGGACATGTTAGTAGTTCTTTCAAATTTAGAAAATTCTGAAGAATAAATTTATATTTAGAAATCAAAAATTGTTTGAGACATTATTCATTTTTATTTTTAATTTATGAGGTTGTAGCGAAGTGATTGTAGTATAAAATGAGACTTATAGTATAGAGTGCAACATTTTTATGTTACATGGTAAGTTTACTCATATTTACTTCCCTTCTGCCACTATATTATCTCCAATGTGTATTTGACATGTCTTCTTCATCTCCGGCCTCCTTTCTCTCACTGTGTGTCTCCGATGCATCTTATCGCTGGTATTTTGTGTAATTACAGAAGAGAGTAAAATAAAATAGTTCGGAACGTGAAAAGGGGGCAAAGTAGAGTACTCCTCACCCCCTAGGCCTTTTTAGGCGGTCCCAAAAGGATCAGTTTCTGCTTTCCTGAGAGATTATGGTATGAGTTCCATATACCACAATAACTTGCATTACAACATGCAAGATATCTATCTCCTATTACCAACTTTTGGAGATATTCGCGCTAAGCGCGAATATCTCCAAAAAGTAACACCTGCCCTGAGCAGTTCTTAGCCATGTTATCCAATGGGAGGTGGATAACATGGCTAAGAGCATTAGCTCGGTAATGCATGAATATCGCTGAGTTTTTAGCGATATTCATGCATTGCGGCCGTTTATTATCGCATTTGCGATATACCTTGATAATAGTAAGGTTTATCTTCGATAATTTCTGACGATGCTTAGTGGTAAAAAATTGGTTGGTAAGCATCGTTAGCGATAAATATCGCTTAACTTTGGTAATATGCCCCAACGTCTGTTAACGTTCGATTCGAAGGAAATGAGGAAGTGTTGAAAAACATTGTCTGCGCCATCTTGCCTTTTTTGAAATGCCACACTTTTGTCGTGCACGGCAGCCATTTTAGGTGTCTTGACCAGACCCACTCTCTGCACGCTGTCGATTCGTAGCATGGCTCCTCACCCACGCAAGCATCTTCCCTAGGCACTGGTCACCACCGCTCTCTGTCTTATGCATGAGCAATAAACCTCCCCCCATCTGCGCTGCTCTTCCCTGAGAATCACACTCTGTGCCCGCCCGACACCTCCCTTTCGCCCTATTCACTACCGCACCCTCTGACACTCCTCTTCCTCTGTGTCCGATTGTCCAGGCTATCAGCTAGCCCTGCAGATGTAGTTTATGGCCCCAGCTGTAAAGAATCACCCATCTTCAAAGGAGTTATAGTAGATCAAGGCCCACACCCGATGAGATCCGTCACACCACACGTGTTCCTACTATCTGAAAACCATCCTGTATTGTGATTGGGGAGGGGACCGAGCCTGAAGCGGAAGATTCCAGGAATGACTCTTTGTACATCAAAGTTTTTACAATTATGTGTCACATTAAAAATATATAGCACTCCAACAAAGTAGTAGGTATATAAAACTTTAATAACATATAAATATATACAACAAAACAAAAACAGTAAAAACATTTAAACAACGAAGAGACCGTGGCAATTTCTTTTTAATTATCCAATAGATTTATTGAAATTGACAGCACCAATAATGAAATATTCTTGTCAGTAGCGGTCTGTTGTGCGAATAGTTCCAAGGCAGCAGAACGCGCTGAAATCTAGATGGCACGAAAGTGATGTCTAGTAAGTTGCCGCCCAGCAAAAAACGGCGTGGGGCGCCGCGGGGGTGAGTGAGTCCAGTAGGCACCACAGCTATTCTTACCGGCATTGCAGAATTACTGCTGGGGACAATGCCTGTGCTGTAGCAGGGTCACAGCAGAAACAAAAAGGATTCTGTTGAAGATGTTGTTGGTTTTCAATTTCAAAACAGTTCTGGTGTCAACTGCTATGCTAATGTAGTGGTTAATGTTTTGTTTTCTCTAGAAAATGTAAAAGAGGGGGAGGCAGTCCAAAGTTCCGTTAAAAGGGCAAAGGAAAGGATCGGTGGTTTGAACTATCAGTCAAAAAGGGGAGGGGGTGCAATAATTTTTCCTACCGGGTCACACTGTGCTTTCACCGGAAGTGAGGTCTGCAGGATTCTAGTAATTCAAAGTGAGGCTGGCGCCAGCATGGGAGCGCCGACGTCCCGCGGATACAGTTTCGTCACTCCACGGGCGATCATGGCAGTCATTCCCCATCGGGGGTCGGAGACTCCGGCGGCTCCTCTAGAATCTTCAAGGTCGTGGAGGACTACGGTGGTGGAGTCAACCAGTGACCGGGCCATTTCTTTATGCTGGGCCCGCTCTTGCCAGGTCGACCGCCATTTTGAGAGTTCGGCAGCTACCGGCGATTGCGGGGTCACATGAGCGGACGGGCTCCACCCTGCCGGGCGAGACGTTGCAGCATGGCCACAGTGGAAGAACCGTTTTCCGGGCGCCTGGAGCGCTGAGGGTGCAGCTGGGAAGTCTCCACCTGGGGAGGCGGGAGAGGCCTGTTCGCACCGTCTCTCCCTCCCAGTGCACCCCACGGCGTCTCGCTTGAGATTTGTTATGGCCGGACCAGGCGATGAGGACGAGGGGGGGGTCGGAGGCATGTGCAAGACATCCCCCCCCAGTGTTGTCGCAGCCATTATAAAAGAAAGAAGTGTCCCGTCCGTCTTCGGGCCGGGCTTCCGGTGGATGTCGGCCGGACGCCCCTGGCTCTGGCCCCATGAACGGGTTTCTTGGTTTATCGGCTGCAGCCGGATCCCGTCGGCCTCGGCCCCCCGACCGTTGGTGGTCGGACCGGAAGAGCATGTGGCGGGACTACCTGCAACTCTCAAGGGCCACCGCGGCCGGACTGGGAGAGAGAGGGGAGGGTCGAGGAGACATTCCCCCCCCCTGCAACTGTTCAGCGTTGTAAAGGCAATCCCCTGGCCGGGTCCCGCTGGCCTCGGCCTCTCCTTCGGCTACACCCTACGTTAGGATCTCCTGGCCGAGGCGTGGCAGCAGGACCTGCCTTATATGGGCTGCTCCCGGCTGGGCGTAGCCGGAACCCTGCCCCACCTTGGAAGTTTCCAGAGTGGGGGTGGATGTTCTACTGACTTGCATTTTCCCTAGTCTATCGATTTTTTGGGCGTGGCAGGCGGTGGGACAGCGAGGGGTGATTTGGTTTCTCTTACTGTTTTTCTGGTCTCTCACCACTGGCATATTTTAACGTTTTCTTGTTTCTAGGACATTAATAGGTTTTATCATTACGTTATGTTATCGTTTCTTTGTTCGTTGTTTAATAAAAGTTCATGTTCATCAGTGGCCTACTGATTTTCGTTTTCCTATTTTTTTCTTTCCAGGTTGTTTCATGGTAAAGTTTCTGTTAACAGGATACAGTGATCACTTTGTTATTATTGCATATGTCCTTTTCACTAGGGGTGCTCTCTGGTCGGGCCAGATGACGTATCACTAGTAAATGGTCCGGGTGAAAAAGGTGCATCAATCAGTGGGGAGTAGATAGGCATGACAGATTACAACGGGGGAGAACGGTCCGCATTACGTACCCTTTCACTACTTGCAAAGATTTTCCTACGTTTATTTGCAAACAGGGAATACCTCCAAAAAGAACTAATTCCCAAACAGTCAATGTTCGGACAATCAATCAATCAATGAGGAATGAAATAGGTACGACGTGTTAAAGGCTTGCGTTACCTACCCTTCACTATCTGCAAAGGGAGATAGAATATTCCTATTCTTCCTCGTTTGCAGGTAGAGAAGATCCTTAAGAGAATTAACTTCGAACAATTCAATGCTCGATTGAAACAATCAACAAGGGGTACTGTGAACACAAATGAACGCCGCTTATATACATACGCATTGCTATTTTCAACAGGTTGTTCCTAATGTTTCTATTTTAGCGAGGTCAAAAGAGATCCCATTAGTGGCCTACTGATTTTGCTCGATTCCTTTTGTTTTTTTACACGATTTTTCGCTATCTGCAAAGACTAAACAGAGTATTGCGACTCTGTGCTTGTTTGTAAATAGAGAATGAACCAAAGAGAACAATCAATCAAATGGAGAGAGAAGCAGGCACGACGGATTACAAAGGGGGCAAAGGGCTGCGTTAACTACCCTTCACTATCTGCAAAGAGAGAGTACTCCTAATAGAAATGAGGGGTGGGGGGCAGCAATCAAAGCAGATCAGTGTGCATAAACACGAAAATGTTTTTACTTACCACGTACTTGACATTCGACAGCTTATGATATTTGCTATTAAAAAACCATTGAAATTCACTGAAAAAACCATAGGTTATAGACCATATATAGTTAGGAATTAGCATTTACAAAACCTTGAAAATTCACTGAAAAAACCATAGGTTATAGACCATATATAGTTAGGAATTATCATTTACAAAACCTTGAAAATTCACTGAAAAAACCATAGGTTATAGACCATATATAGTTAGGAATTAGCATTTAAAAAACCTTATTTTACTCACACAAAACCATTGAAATTCCATATATAGTTAGTTGCACTAACTATATATCGCGCACCCGCAATCCACTGCTGATGATGTCACATATTACATCATTCATGACATGGTCAGTGACATCACTGATGACATCACTGATGACATCTCAAATGACATCACTGATGACATCACTGATGACATCTCATTTGACATCAATGACCACATCACTGATGATATCATTCATGTGACAATACAATGCATCTCCTCACACTTTAATATAACCTCTGTTACACCCAGTGTTAAATACAGAGTATAATTTTTGAAACCATTGACACACCAATACTAGTTACTACATACGCACTCAGTGATTCCTATGTTTACACACACATTCACTCATTTACCCATACAATCATTCATACATACAATCACTCATCTTTACAACACTATCATATGCACTCATACACCTATACAGACTCTCACACTCTGTCACTCATCCATGGAGTTACTCACACACCTAGTCAGTCCTGTAAAGAATCAATCACACTTCCATTTTCTAATCTATACAGTTAAACATAGAGCACCTTACATTTGAAACATATACTAACACATAATTACTCTCTTATACAATCATTGATACAAGTACACATTGATCTGCACAGAGTCACACACCTCCCAGCCAGCCACACACACACTCAGTCTCCCATACAAATACTTGGGCAATCAATCAATAACCCATATAGTTACTCATATAGCTACTGATCAACACATGCAGCAGTTTACAGAACAACAGACATAATGATGCACAAATTAAGACAGTTTAGTCACTAACCCATGCACTCAGTGAGACACATTTAATCACTCACTCATACAGTCAGTCACGCACCTACTAAATCCTTCATCCAGACACTTCTACATCTACTCATTCTTCAATATGTAAAACATATTTAAACTTTACAGAAACACACAGTCACTGGATGATGTCATCAGTGATGTCATCAGTGATGTCATTTGAGATGTCATCAGTGATGTCATCAGTGATGTCACTGACCATGTCATGAATGATGTAATATGTGACATCATCAGCAGTGGATTGCGGGTGCGCGATATATAGTTAGTGCAACTAACTATATATGGAATTTCAATGGTTTTGTGTGAGTAAAATAAGGTTTTTTAAATGCTAATTCCTAACTATATATGGTCTATAACCTATGGTTTTTTCAGTGAATATATATATATATATATATATACATATATATACAGGTCACGTGTGTTTTCATCATTTGGGTCCTTCAAGGATATCTTCTCGCAGGGCCAAGTGTTGACCGTCATTTGGTTTTCCCCCACTATTTGGTAGCTGCTCGCATAGTGACCTGGTGTTGTCGTTTGTAGACATTGGGTTTTGAAGCACAGCCGCCATTGGCCATTCTCTGTTGGTTTCACTCACTGCACCGTATGGCTGTGATCAGGCATTCAGAAGGTAGCTTTTCAATTTGTTTGAACGTTTTGTTTCCATTTAGCATTTTCGGTATGAACACATGGGGCATCCTTAGGAAGTCCGCCCGCCATCCTCACGGTAAAAGGGACCCCCTGCCATAAGGGCTCGGGCCCCGTGGGGGCAATTAGGATGTGCCCGCCACAGTGGCGGGCGCATCCTGCATTCCTGGCATTGTGGCGGGCAGTGCACTCAGCACCGCCCGCCACAATGCCATGAAGGCATGTTGTGCACTTCCATGCACAACATGGCAGGCACCGCGCAGTGTCTGCCATGTTGTGCATGGAACTGCTGTGGGGTACCATAGGTACCCTCCATGTGCACCCCCACCCCCCAGAGTACCTGGGGGCCCGCAACGGGCTGCCGCGGTCAATTCCTGCATGCCTTTCTGTGGCGGCAATGCTGTCAGGGTAAAGCATTTGTCCGCACCCATGCTAATATGGCTGGTGGTGTCTAACAGACACCGCCACCACATTAAACCCTTTTCCAACCGGTCAACTCGTTGACTGGGGGGGAACAGCAGCGGACCGTCTTTCTGTCCGCCTCGGTCCCCCCGCCATAGTAATTTGGCAGGGGGAAATGGGTGTCGGGCGGGTTCGGATCACGGACGGATCGCCACCGGCATGCGGGCGGTGGCGATCTTCCCTTGATCCTAATCGGCCTCCTAATGTTTATTAGAGGTCCAATCCATCACAGTACGGACCCCCATCACAGTACGGGATTTCATGTGATGAAGGCTTATGGCCGTTTTTCCGTTATGCACTTTCTTGGCTCCATCACAGGCGATTTATAGGCATAACTTTTCTATTTAATTGTTTCTTTTTACTTGTCTTTTTTGTTCACTTTTGCAGAAATATTTATTCTCAGCAGAGGCTATCGCAGTCATGATAACTTTTGCTCCTCTATCACTTGATATACTCTCTCGTGTTAATTAGTGCCTGGATTCTTCTAACACACTGAGACTTGTCCTTCATAGTATGGGATGTAATGTATATCATATTCAGAAACTGTTATAAGCTGATAAAACATACTTTAATTCACAATTTTCCGTTAATGTTCTTATGTATTTTCACTGTATATTTGAATGCAGACTCTCCTAAACAAAGGGCTATTGATTGAGCCCGGGATGCATTGGGAGCAACAATGTACAATGCTGGTATCCAAAAGATGTCAAGACTAGCATTAACCCCTTGCATGCTGATGACGGCCGGGAGCCGTCATGGCACACAGGGCTCGTGTGCTGATGACAGCTCCCGGCCATCATGACCGCACCTGCGATCGGAATGTGCCGCACAGGCGCAGAATCGCGGCAGCATGCAAGGGGTTAAAATGACCCAAATGCACACTTTGAGGGTTAAAACATATTTATTCACTGCGGGAAGTGATGTAAATAGCATTTAGAGATATTTCATGTTCATGCGAGAAAGTCCGATAGTTCATGCAAAATGATAGATGACCCGCGACCCGAGGAAATTGCTCTGAAATTACGAAAATGGCTGGTTTGAAAATTTCCATCTTTCAACTCATTTTGACTTTCAGATGTGGATCATCACTTTTGTAGCTAAAATGAGCATGTTTATAGTCATTTTCAAGCTTCTAGGAAGCCACAACTCAAGATTTGGCGCAAGGGTAAAAGTGACTTAAAATGACTCAAATGCTCACTATGAGGGCTTAAAATGTGTTTATTCACTGAGGGAAGTGATATAATCACCATTTAGAGGTAATTCATGGTCATGCAAGAAGGTCTGATTTTTCATGCAAAATGATCGATGACCTTGGACCTGAGGAAATTGCTCTGAGATGATCAAAATGGTCAGTTTTGATAATTTCCATCTTTCAAATAATTTTGACTTTCAGATGTGGATCATGACTTTTGGAGATAAAATGCCCATATTTATAGTAATTTTCATGCTTCTAGGGAGCCAAAACTCAACATTTGGATGGTGTTTAAAAACAGTGTTTACTTTGGGAACACAATTTAAGCCACGTATTATGGAGCACTATGATTATACAGTAAGGCTCATATTAACAATATGTATGTTTGTCTTCTGTTTGTCTATGTCTTTCACATTACAGGTGCTGTAACACTCCAAACATTTTCGGAGTATTTTCGGAATGAGCAAATTGCTCTTCCCCTTTTTAAGCACTTTTTTCACCTTTTTTAATTTTCACTTTCACGTCCCCAGGTTAGGGTGGGTGATTAGAGAGCCCATACCGCCGGGGTTTAGTCCTGACGAATGCCTTGGTAAATAAAACCACCCATATGGCAGAAACATGTTGACTAAGATTAATATGAGTATTTTCTGAATTTAACCAACCCTAATACCTTGGCAGCTAAATTCAGACACATAATACTCCTTGTTCTGTGCCTTAGGGATCACTTATTAAAATTTATTTTTGATACCCTTGCAAGGCACTATTAACCTTCACTGTAATTTATAGCACGCCCTCCCCACACAACCAGCTCCGCAGTCTTTCTGGCATCGTAGCACACCGAAGAGGCACTCGGCCTCTTTGGTGGGGCCCGATGATGAAGCATGACACTGACTAGGTCGGTGTGTGAGGGCTTTCTTTGCCACCCAAAGTGGGTGTGTGAACCTTGTTTCGACTCCATCACTTGTGGTTTTCAGAGATTTTTCCGAGATTAAAACATGTTTATTCACTGCGGGAAGTGATATAAAAACCATTTAGAGGTGATTCATGTTCATGCGAGAAGGTCCGAATTTTCATGCAAAATAATCGATGACCCGCGACCTAAGGAAGTTGCTCTGAGAGGACCAAAATGGTCAGTTTTGAAAATTTCAATCTTTCAACCAATTTTAACTTTCAGATGTGGATCATCACTTTTGGAGCTAAAATGAACTAATTTATAGTCATATTCATGCTTGCAGGGAGCCAAAACTCAATGTTTGGCTCATGGGTCAAAGTGACTTAAAATGACCCAACTGCGCACTTTGAGGGCCTAAAACATGTGTATTCACTGCGGGAAGTGATATAAACACCATTTAAAGGTAATTCATGTTCATGCGAGAAGGTCTGATTTTTCATGCAAAACGACCGAAGACCTGCGACCTGAGGAAATTGCTCTGGGATGACCAAAATGGTCTGTTTTGAAAATGTCCATCTTTCAACTAATTTTGACTTTCAGAGGTGGATCATCACTTTTGGAGCTAAAATGAGCATGTTTAAAGTCATTTTCAACCTTCTAGGGAGCCAAAACTCAAGATTTGGTTCAAGGGTAAAAGTGAATTAAAATGACTCAAATCCTCACATTGAGGGCTTAAAATGTGTTTATTCACTACGGGAAGTGATATAATCACAATTTAGAGGTAATTCTTGTTCATGCAAGAAGGTCCGAATTTTCATGCAAAATAATCGATGACCCGCGACCTGAGGAAATTGCTCTCAGAGGACCAAAATGGTCAGTTTTAAAAATTTCAATCTTTCAACTAATTTTAACTTTCAGATGTGGATCATCACTTTTGGAGCTAAAATGACCTAATTTATAGTCATTTTCATGCTTCTAGGGAGCCAAAACTCAATGTTTGGCTCATGGGTCAAAGTGACTTAAAATGACCCAACTGCGCACTTTGAGGGCCTAAAACATGTGTATTCACTGCGGGAAGTGATATAAACACCATTTAAAGGTAATTCATGTTCATGCGATAAGGTCTGATTTTTCATGCAAAACGACCGAAGACCTGCAACCTGAGGAAATTTCTCTGAGATGACCAAAATGGTCCATTTTGAAAATTTCCATCTTTCAACTAATTTTGACTTTCAGATGTGGATCATCACTTTTGGAGCTAAAATGAGCGTGTTTAAAGTCATTTCAAGCTTTTAGGGAGCCAAAATTCAAGATGTGGCGCATGGGTAAAAGTGACTTAAAAAGACCCACATGCTCACTTTGTCCATGTGGGTGTTTATTCACTGCAGGAAGTGATATCAACACCATTTAGAGGCAATTCATGTTTCCAACTTCCCATCTGTCTCCCCCATCTCCATTCTCTCCCCATCACCCTCTCCCCATCGGTCTCTCCCTCATCTCCCTCTCCCTCATCATCTCTCCCCTATCTGTCTCTCCCATCTCCACCGTCTCCCCATCAGTCTCTCCCTCATCTTGCTCTCCCTCATCCCCCATCTCCCTCATCCCATGTCCCTCCTCATCTGTCTCCACAATCTCCACCCTGTCCCCATCTCCCTCTCTATCCTCTCTCCACCTGTCTCTCCCTCATCTCCCTCATCCCATGTCCTTCTCCGATCTGTCTCCCCAATCTGGTCATCGGTCTCAACCATCTGTCTCCCCATCTGTCTCCCCCATCTCTCTCCCCATCTCCCCATATTATCTCCCCATAATATCTCCATTATACCTCCATTATATCTCTGTTTTATCCACATTTTATCTCTGCTTAATCTCCATGTTATCCATGTATTAGCCCCATTTATCTCCACTTTAGCTCCATTTTATCCCCATTTATCTCCACTTTATCCCCACTATAGCCCCATTTTATCCCTGATTTAACCCCACTTTATCCCAATTTTAGCTCTACTTTAGCCCAATTTTATCCCCATTTTATCTCCACTTCATCCCCATTTTAGCTCCACTTTAGCTCCATTTTATCCCCATTTCCCCTCCATTTTATCTCCATTTTATCCCCAATTCATCTCCTGTTTATCTCCATTATCTCTCTACTTTATTTACATTAAATCTCTGTCCCTTACCATCCAATCTCCATCTCTGCATCCCATCTCCATCTCCCCATCCTATCTCCAACTCCCCATCTCCATCTCCATCCCATCTCCATCTCCCCATCTCTTCTCCATCTCCCCATCTCCATCTCCATCCCATCTCCATAAAATGAGCATGATCATAGTCATTTTCCTGCTTCTAGGGAGCCAAAACTCAAGATTTGGCACATGGGTAAAAGTGACAAAAAATTACACAAATGCTCACTTTGAGGGCATAAAACATGTTTATTCACTGCAGGAAGTGATGTGAACACCATAGAGGTAATTCATGTTCATGCGAGAAGGTCCCATTTTTCATGCAAAAGGATCGATATCCCGTGACCTGAGGAAATTGCTCTGAGAGGAACAAAATGGTCCGTTTTGAAAATGTCCATCTCTCAACTAATTTTGACTTTCAGATGTGGATCATCACTTTTGGAGATAAAATTACCATATTTATAGTCATTTTCATGTTTCTAGGGAGCCAAAACTCAAGATTTGACGCATGGGTAAAAGTGACTTAAAGTGACCCAAATCCGCACTTTGAGGGCTTAAAACATGTTTATTCACTGCGGGAAGTGATATAAATACCATTTAGAGGTAATTCTTGTTCATGCAAGAAGGTCCGAATTTTCATGCAAAATAATCGATGACCCATCTCCCCATCTCTTCTCCATCTCCCCATCTCCATCTCCATCCCATCTTAATAAAATGAGCATGATCATAGTCATTTTCCTGCTTCTAGGGAGCCAAAACTCAAGATTTGGCACATGGGTAAAAGTGACTAAAAATTACACAAATGCTCACTTTGAGGGCATAAAACATGTTTATTCACTGCAGGAAGTGATATGAACACCATAGAGGTAATTCATGTTCAAGAGAGAAGGTCCGATTTTTCATGCAAAACGATCGATGACCCCCGAGCTGAGGGAATTGCTCTGAGATGACCAAAATGGTCCGTTTTGAAAATTTCCATCTTTTTAACTAATTTTGACTTTCAGATGTGGATCATCACTTTTGGAGCTAAAATGAGCATGTTTAAAGTAATTTTCAAGCTTCTAGGGAGCTAAAACTCAAGATTTGGTTCAAGGGTAAAAGTGACTTAAAATGACTCAAATGCTCACATTGAGGGCTTAAAATGTGTTTATTCACTTTGGGAAGTGATATAACCACGATTTAGAGGTAATTCTTGTTCATGCAAGAAGGTCCGAATTTTCATGCAAAATAATCGATGACCCGCGACCTGAGGAAATTGCTCTGAGAGGACCAAAATCCTCAGTTTTGAAAAATTCAATCTTTCAACTAATTTTAACTATCAGACGTGGATCATCACTTTTGGAGCTAAAATGACCTAAGTTATAGTCATTTTCATGCTTCTTGGGAGCCAAAACTCAAGGTTTGGCTCATGGGTAAAAAGTGACTTAAAATGACCCAAATCCGCTCTTTGAGGGCTTAAAACATGTTTATTCACTGCGGGAAGTGATATAAATACCATTTAAAGGTAATTCATGTTAATGCGAGAAGGTATGATTGTTCATGCAAAACGACCGATGACCTGCGACCTGAGGAAATTGCTAAAAGATGACCAAAATGGTCCGTATTGAAAATTTCCATCTTTCAACTAATTTTGACTTTCAGATGTGGATCATCACTTTTGGAGCTAAAATGAGCATGTTTATAGTCATTTTCAAGCTTTAGGAACCCAAAACTCAAGATTTGGCGCAAGGGTAAAAGTGACTTAAAGTGACTCAAATGCTCACTTTGAGGGCTTAAAATGTGTTTTTTCACTGCGGGAAGTGATATAATCACCATTTAGGGGTAATTCATGTTCATGCAAGAAGGTCCGATTTTTAAAGCAAAATGATCGATGACCTTGGACCTGAGGAAATTGCTCTGAGATGACCAAAAGGGTCTGTTTTGATAATTTCCATCTTTCAACTAATTTTGACTTTCAGATGTGGATCATCACTTTTGGAGCTAAAATGAGCATGTTTATAGTCATTTTCAAGCTTCTAGGGAGCCAAAACTCAAGATTTGGTGCATGGGTAAAAGTGACTTAAAATGACTCACATGCTTACTTTGTCCATGTGGGTGTTTATACACTGCAGGAAGTGATGTCAACATCATTTAGAGGTAATTCATATTTCCAACTTCCCATCTGTCTCCCCCATCTCCACCCTCTCCCCATCACCCTCTCCCCATCAGTCTCTCCCTCATCTCCCTCTCCCTCATCACCTCTCCCCTATCTGTCTCCCCCATCTCCACTGTCTCCCCACCAGTCTCTCCCTAATCCTCCATCTCCCTCGTCCCATGTCCATCCTCATCTGTCTCCACCATCTCCACCCTGCCCCCATCTCACTCTCTATCCTCTCCCCACCTGTCACTCCCTCATCTTCCTTATCCCATGTCCTTCTCCGATCTGTCTCCCCAATCTGGTCACCGGTCTCCCCCATCTGTCTCCCCATCTGTCTCCCCATCTCTCTCCCATCTCCCCATATTATCATCCCATAATATCTCCATTATACCTCCATTATATCTCTGTTTTATCCACATTCACTGCGGGAAGTGATATAAACACCATTTAGAGGTAATTCATGTTCATGCGAGAAGGTCCGATTTTTCATGCAAAACGGTCGATGACCCGCGACCTGAGGACATTGCTCTCAGATGACCAAAATGGTCCGTTTTGAAAATTTCCATCTTTCAACTAATTTTGACTTTCAGATGTGGATCATCACTTTTGGAGCTAAAATGAGCGTGTTTAAAGTCATTTTCAAGCTTCTAGGGAGCCAAAACTCAAGATGTGGCGCATGGGTAAAAGTGACTTAAAAAGACCCACATGCTCACTTTGTCCATGTGGGTGTTTATTCACTGCAGGAAGTGATATCAACACCATTTAGAGGCAATTCATGTTTCCAACTTCCCATCTGTCTCCCCCATCTCCATTCTCTCCCCATCACCCTCTCCCCATCGGTCTCTCCCTCATCTCCCTCTCCCTCATCATCTCTCCCCTATCTGTCTCTCCCATCTCCACCGTCTCCCCATCAGTCTCTCCCTCATCTTGCTCTCCCTCATCCCCCATCTCCCTCATCCCATGTCCCTCCTCATCTGTCTCCACCATCTCCACCCTGTCCCCATCTCCCTCTCTATCCTCTCTCCACCTGTCTCTCCCTCATCTCCCTCATCCCATGTCCTTCTCCGATCTGTCTCCCCAATCTGGTCATCGGTCTCAACCATCTGTCTCCCCATCTGTCTCCCCCATCTCTCTCCCCATCTCCCCATATTATCTCCCCATAATATCTCCATTATACCTCCATTATATCTCTGTTTTATCCACATTTTATCTCTGCTTAATCTCCATGTTATCCCTGTATTAGCCCCATTTATCTCCACTTTATCTCCATTTTATCCCCATTATCTCCACTTTATCCCCACTATAGCCCCATTTTATCCCTGATTCAACCCCACTTTATCCCAATTTTAGCTCTACTTTAGCCCAATTTTATCCCCATTTTATCTCCACTTCATCCCCATTTTAGCTCCACTTTAGCTCCATTTTATCCCCATTTTCCCTCCATTTTATCTCCATTTTATCCCCAATTCATCTCCTGTTTATCTCCATTATCTCTCTACTTTATTTACATTAAATCTCTGTCCCTTACCATCCAATCTCCATCTCTGCATCCCATCTCCATCTTCCCATCCTATCTCCAACTCCCCATCTCCATCTCCATCCCATCTCCATCTCCCCATCTCTTCTCCATCCCATCTCCATAAAATGAGCATGATCATAGTCATTTTCCTGCTTCTAGGGAGCCAAAACTCAAGATTTGGCACATGGGTAAAAGTGACTAAAAATTACACAAATGCTCACTTTGAGGGCATAAAACATGTTTATTCACTGCAGGAAGTGATGTGAACACCATAGAGGTAATTCATGTTCATGCGAGAAGGTCCCATTTTTCATGCAAAAGGATCGATATCCCGTGACCTGAGGAAATTGCTCTGAGAGGAACAAAATGGTCTGTTTTGAAAATGTCCATCTCTCAACTAATTTTGACTTTCAGATGTGGATCATCACTTTTGGAGATAAAATTACCATATTTATAGTCATTTTCATGTTTCTAGGGAGCCAAAACTCAAGATTTGACGCATGGGTAAAAGTGACTTAAAATGACCCAAATCCGCACTTTGATGGCTTAAAACATGTGTATTCACTGCGGGAAGTGATATAAATACCATTTAGAGGTAATTCTTGTTCATGCAAGAAGGTCCGAATTTTCATGCAAAATAATCGATGACCCATCTCCCCATCTCTTCTCCATCTCCCCATCTCCATCTCCATCCCATCTTAATAAAATGAGCATGATCATAGTCATTTTCCTGCTTCTAGGGAGCCACAACTCAAGATTTGGCAAATGGGTAAAAGTGACTAAAAATTACACAAATGCTCACTTTGAGGGCATAAAACATGTTTATTCACTGCAGGAAGTGATATGAACACCATAGAGGTAATTCATGTTCATGAGAGAAGGTCTGATTTTTCATGCAAAACGATCGATGACCCCCGACCTGAGGGAATTGCTCTGAGATGACCAAAATGGTCCGTTTTGAAAATGTCCATCTTTTTAACTAATTTTGACTTTCAGATGTGGATCATCACTTTTGGAGCTAAAATGAGCATGTTTAAAGTCATTTTCAAGCTTCTAGGGAGCCAAAACTCAAGATTTGGTTCAAGGGTAAAAGTGACTTAAAATGACTCAAATGCTCACATTGAGGGCTTAAAATGTGTTTATTCACTGCGGGAAGTGATATAATCACGATTTAGAGGTAATTCTTGTTCATGCAAGAAGGTCCGAATTTTCATGCAAAATAATCGATGACCCGCGACCTGAGGAAATTGCTCTGAGAGGACCAAAATCCTCAGTTTTGAAAATTTCAATCTTTCAACTAATTTTAACTATCAGACGTGGATCATCACTTTTGGAGCTAAAATGACCTAAGTTATAGTCATTTTCATGCTTCTTGGGAGACAAAACTCAAGGTTTGGCTCATGGGTAAAAGTGACTTAAAATGACCCAAATCCGCACTTTGAGGTCTTAAAACATGTTTATTCACTGCGGGAAGTGATATAAATACCATTTAGAGGTAATTCATGTTCATGAGAGAAGGTCCGATTTTTCATGCAAAACGATCGATGACCCGCGACCTGAGAGAATTGCTCTGAGATGACCAAAATGGTCCGTTTTGAAAATGTCCATCTTTTTAACTAATTTTGACTTTCAGATGTGGATCATCACTTTTGAAGCTAAAATGAGCATGTTTAAAGTCATTTTCAAGCTTCTAGGGAGCCAAAACTCAATATTTGGTTCATGGGACAAAGTGACTTAAAATGACCCAACTGCGCACTTTGAGGGCCTAAAACATGTTTATTCACTGCGGGAAGTGATATAAACACCATTTAACCCCTTCGGGGCTGATGACGAGCTGGGCTCGTCATGGCGTAGCCTCCTCGCACGCTCATGACGAGCCCAGCTCGTCATGAGCCCCACCCTCGGGGGAAGCGCCAGCGCTCCCTCCGAGTCTGCCTGATTTTTTTTGTTTTTGCGGGGATGGCAGGGGAAGACCTTCCCCTGCCTCCCCCCGCCCTCCCCGCCCACGTCATCAATGACGTCAGCGCGCGAGGCGCGCTGACGTCACCGGAGGCTTCCTTTGTTTACAGACGCTCAGGGAAGCCATTTGCTTCCTGCGCGTCGTTGCACAAAGAGGTTAGTTTTGCGGCTGGGGCGGGGGGGATTGTGATGCAACTTGCATCGAGGGAAAGGAAAGGCTTTTCCTTTCCCTCGGTGGCATTTTAGAGGTTTCCTGCTGCACGATCGTGCGATCGTGCAGCAGGAATGTTAGGGATTTTTTTTTTTTTTGGTTTTGTGATCAGTTTCTTAGTTCGGGGAGCGGCCCCTTGGGGAAGGGTCGCTCCCCTTGTTGGGGGCACATTATCTATGAAGTCTTTTCTTGGCTGCAATGTTGTGGAAAGGCCGTTTTTTGTACAAAAATGCTGATGGGGGTCATTTATAAAGTAAAATGATAGTGCTCATTGTAATGAAGGATGCAAGTGCCTCTGTCCTTCATTACTTATACTGATGTGTGTTTCTGAAGTGGCTAAAAAACACACCTGTGCTGCCTAGGCAAAGCTCACTAGTGTTTTTGGCCTGATGAATGTTTTTTTTTGTGTGCTGCTTTTCAAACACATGCTTTGTCTCCAGTGACCATGTGTGTGTTACTATGCCATGTGCGAAGGGGTCCCTTGAGTGAGCTGTCCATCATAGTGGGAAGCTCACAAATGTTTTTGGGCTGTTGATTGTTACCTGAATTTGTGCTGCAACTCTAGCGCCATCTTTGTCTCCATTGACCATGTGTGCGTTACTATGCAACTGCACAAATGTGCGCAGGGGTCCCTTGAGTGAGCTGTCCATCATAGTGGGAAGCTCACAAATGTTTTTGTTTTGATGATTGTTTTCCTGAGTTTGTGCCGCAACTCGAGCGCCATCTCCAGTGTCCATGTGTGCGTTACTATGCAATTGCACAGATGTGCGCAGGGGTCCCTTGTGTGAGCTGTCCATCATAGTGCTTGGTGTATGCACGAAACATGTCGACGATAGGAGTTTATAGGTACATCTGGACACATTACGTTTAGGGCAGCCTATCTTTCCACCCCGTTTATTACCACCTAGAGGCAAGAATAAAGTTTATTGTAAACCTACTGGGCAGGTATTTCACACATCACATAGTCCACTCCTCAAATACACATGCACCACACATAGTCTAATAAAGTGCTCCTACGTAACTTTCGCAAGTCGCAGCACGCCCCAGCCCGTAGAGGACTGGGATGGCCCCAATGATGAAGCATGTCACCGTGGGGCAACCCTGGTGAGTGAGGGGACACCTAAAAGAGGAGCATTTCTCCCCTTTTTTGTACACAATACCATATTTTCACAATCGACCCCAGTGTGTGTTGGTTGTTATCTGAATAAACTAGCAAGGCTCTTAGGTATCTGGAAACAGAGACCATTTGTTCATCATAGTGGGAAGTTCACAAATGTTTTTGGGCTGATGATTGCTTTCCTGAGTTTGTGCTGCAACTCGAGCCCCATCTTTGTCTCCAGTGTCCATGTGTGCGTTACTATGCAATTGCACAGATGTGCGCAGGGGTCCCTTGTGTGAGCTGTGAATCATAGTGGGAAGGTCACAAATGTTTTTGGGCTGATGAATGTTTTCCTGAATTTGTGCTGCAACTCGAGCGCTTGCTTTGTCTCCAGTGTCCGTGTGTGTTACTATGCCATCGCACCAATGTGTGCACAGGTCCCTTGAGTGAGCTGTCCATCATAGTGGGTAAATTTAGGAAAGATGGTGCACTCCGCTAGTTGGTGGGCGTTGCCAATAGGGGATCTTCTGTGTGAGTTCACATGCCTCTTATGTGTATAAATGGTCAGAGACTGTTGAGAGCAGCAGATGGGGAGAAAGAAGCTCCTGGTCATAGGAACTGTTTTAGGATTGCGCTTGTGAAAATCAAGGATGCAAGTGCCTCTGTCCAGCATCGCAGTTAACCACAGTAATTCTGTTGTCCCCCTCCCCATGAGAATCCCTGATGATGTCAGCGCGCACAGCACGCGCCAACATCTTCAGGGATTCCCAGGCGGTCGGGAAGCCATTTGCTTCCTGCGCCTGGAGGTGTTAGGTTGGTTTTGAGATATTTGGGGGGGTTTGCAAAGAGGCTTCAGGGGAGAGGTAAGTGATTTTCCTCTCTTCTGATGTCTCTTTGCAGGGCATTTCTGGCTCACGGTCGCGCACAGCATTGCGATTGTGCGGTGGAAATGCCCCCATTAGCACCAGGGATTTTATTTTAGATTGTAGGAAGTGACCCATTGTGCAAGGGTCGCTTTCAGGTGGGTCGGATTTTAAATTTAGATTTTCTGCCCCCCCCCCCCCGGTGGGCAAATCAACCCGTACTTTTGTCCGTTTTGCCCTTTTTGATGGCCCATCTGTGTGGATGTGATTTTGGGGGTACATTTGTGTATTGTTTATTCATTTGTTATGTTGTTTGTGAAATGTAGTATTAAATTATTTTTTTTCTTCTTTGTTTTTGATCCAGGCTTTTGCTGTTTGTATTGGTGTAGGTTGTGGTCGGTTAATGCTGGTTTTGCAGCTTGTGTAGTTGCATGTGCTTGGTAAGTAAATGTTTTTTGTACTATTTTTCCTAGATAAATGTGTTGTTATGAAAAGTGAAGTTATTGCTGTTTGTGTGGCTTTGTGTTTCTTGATTGTTAACTTTTTTTTTTGTATTGCTGCTTGATGTGTACTTTGTCTAATCTATACTTGTTTTTTTTTCTTTCCAGTGGGATTTCCTTTCTTTTTGCTGTGTTTCAGCAGAGTAGGTGCTGGTGAGTCTTCTTATATTTGGTTAGATTTGAATTGTTTTTGAGTGTATTGATTTTTGTGTGAAGACTCTACCTTGTTTACTTCTTCCTTTGCACAGTGTAGGTTGTTGTTCACTTGTGTGTGTAGTCTTCTTGATTTGTAAGGATAATGGCTGCTCGCAGGATTACTGCTAAGCAGGTTGTTAGTTTGCTTTTTGAGTCTTCCTCTGACCATGGTCCAGACACTGACTCCGATTCGGAGCTTGAGTTAGGTGCAGAAGATTCAGGCAGTGAGTTTTCTCTTCGCATGGTATCATCGGATGATGATTCTTCTTCTAGTGCTGATGAAGTGCCTGTGGTAGAGAGGGACATTGATGTGCCGGTAGAGAGGGAAGAGCCATGTGAGCGGCAGCCTAGGTCCTCAAGGTTTCCCTTTTTTTCTCGTCAGGAACAGGCAAGTGTGGTAAAGGCTGCGCCCAAAAGGTTTCACATTGCTGTGGTGCGCCAAAGGTTATCTGGTGCTGCTAGTCTTCCTGTTGTTGAGCAGCATGAGGCATCTGGTGCTGCTAGTCTTTCTGTTGTTGTTGAGCAGCAAGTGGCATCTGGGGATGCGAGTTCTTCTGTTGATGTTGAGATGCAAGAGGCAGCTGGGGATGTGAGTTCTTCTGTTGGTGAAGAGATGCAAAATGTATCTGGGGATGCTAGTATTCCTGTTGGTGTAGTGAGGCAAGAGGCATCTGGGGATGCTAGTGTTCCCGTTGATGTAGTGCAGCAAGAGGCATCTGGCCTGCAGGCTAGGGTGGCTTCTTCTCCTCATGTTAGTGATGACGTCTGGGTTGCCCCTGGCATGGTGCAGCCGGAATTGCCAGACTTCACTGGTGTTCCAGGGTGTAGAGTGGATACTGACAATTTTTTGCCAATTCAATATTTTCAATTGTTTTTTGACGATGAGTTTTTGCAGGAGATTGTGGAGCAAACTAATTTGTATGCAGAGCAGTATTTGAGGGACCACAGTGCCAGCCTTAAGCCCCATTCCAGAGCTACCCATTGGTCTCCCACATATGTTGAAGAGATGAAGAAGTTTTTGGGATTAACTTTTTTGATGGGCTTGCTAAGGAAGCCATCAATGTCTTCTTATTGGTCCACTAGTCCCTTGATGGCAACATCTATATTTCCAGCAGTTATGACTCGTGATCGATATATGCTTCTTCTTCGCATGATGCATTTTGTTGATAATGATTTAGCGTTGCCACGCGATCACCCTGATTGTGACCGTCTTTTTAAGATTCGGCCTGTCCTTGATCACTTTGTTGATCGTTTTCCTGAGATGTTTGCACCTGGAAGAGAAATAGCTGTGGACGAGTCTTTGGTGTTGTTCAAGGGCCGCTTGGTTTTTAGGCAATACATTCCTAGTAAGAGGGCACGCTATGGCATCAAACTGTATATGCTGTGTGACAGTGAGACTGGATATGTTTATAATTTCAGGGTGTACACCGGTAAGGATTCCAGCATTAACACTTCTGCTTGTCCGTCCACTTTTGGAGTGACTGAGAAAATTGTGTGGGAACTAGGTAGACGATTATTTAACAAAGGCCACCATTTATATGTAGATAACTTCTACACTAGTGTGCGTTTGTTCAAGGAGTTGGCCAAAGTGGGCACTGTTGCATGTGGCACGATGCGCGGTAACCGGAAAGGTTTTCCAATAGAACTTGTTTGCAAAAGGCTTGTGCGGGGACAGTCTACTGCATTGCGATGTGGGAAGCTTCTAGCTGTGAAGTTTTCAGACAGGAGAGATGTTTACATGCTGACTACTATCCATGACGAAAGCACTGAAGCTCTGCCAGTTCGGGGTGAGACTGCTGAAGTGCGTAAACCTGTGTGCATTTTAGACTATAATAGGCACATGGGTGGTGTTGACAGAGTAGATCAGAGGTTGGAACCTTATGCTGCTCTTCGAAAGGCTTACGTTTGGTACAAGAAGTTGGCTATCCATCTTTTCCACTTGGCATCCTTTAATGCTTTTGTTGTTTTCCAGAAATCTTGTCCTGAGTCAAAGATGCCTTTTGTTAAGTTTCAGGAGACTATAATAGGCAGCCTTGTACTAGTGGAACAGGCAAGTGTGCCAAGATTTGGAGTGGTGGAGGAAGTGGCTAGACTGAAAGATCGCCACTTTCCAGAATACATTCCTCCCACAACTGCAAAAGACAATCCCACTAAAAGATGTAGAGTCTGTTGGCGAAGAGAAGTGCGGAGGGAGTCTCGTATGCACTGTCCTGACTGTCCTTCAAATCCTGGATTGTGTGTGCCAGCTTGTTTTAAATCGTACCACACACAAAAGAAGTTTTGGGAGTTTCATTGAGCTTGTAAGTGTACTGTCTGGTTTGTTTTCTGTAATATTTTTTTGTTTGCTTTTAGGTTTGCATTAGTGCAAAGCATTTAGGTTTTGAATTTGTGTTAGCAGATTTGTAGGTTTCTACATTTGATTTGTGGTATTTCTTTAAAAAATTCTAATTTCGATGGTGGTGTGTGCAGGATTGTGCTTGGATTGTTGGTGTGCGTGGACAGGCGCTTGGCTGGTGGTGTGCGTGGTCTGGTGCTTGGCTGGAATAGTGCATGGATTGGAGTTGTGCTGGGGGGGTTAGTGGATTTTTGCTTGGCTGGCGGAGTGTATGGTTAGGTGCTTGGCTGGCGGTGTGAGTGGAGTGGTGCTTGGCTGGCGGTGTGTGTGGAGAGGTGCTTGGCTGGCGGCGTGTGTGGAGTGGTGCTTGGATGGTGTTGTGTTTGTGGAGTGGCGCTTGGCTGGTGGTGTGCGTGGAGTGATGCTTGGCTGGTGGTGTGTGTGGAGTGGTAGTTGGCTGTCGGTGTGCGCTGAGTGGTGTTTGGCTGGCAGTGTGCATGGTCTGGTGCTTGGATGGTGGTGTGGGTGGACTGGCGCTCGGCAGGCGGTGTGTGAGTAGTTACTTTCTGTTGGTCACTACACACACTGCTAGTTGAGTGACACTCCACACAGTCCATCATTTTGTGTAGTTGCAGTGTCAGAAATGTGGGCGTGTGAAAGTGATGGGCCCTTGAATGGCGCTGTTTGCTGGTGTGAGTGTTGAAATGTGATGGGTCCGCGGCTGGCGGTGTGAATGTTTTGTATGTGTCACACGTACGAAAGGTGTATGAATGGCCTGTAAAGAGGTTGGTGCCTTGACGTGGCTTTACAGCTCACGAGCTGCGAGTCAGTGGTTCAGTTTATCATACTTCCAATTATACGCAGTGTATTTCATTTTTGATGAAATTACTTGCGTATCCAATTGTATGTACTGAATCATCACTCACCCTCGTGCCAAATCCAACCAGTATGTGTGTGTGCTTGCGGATTAGATGGGTGTGCAGTAATAATTGTTTTTTTTCTAATTTCTGCAGTAGGGTGTACCTTGCCCCTTATTGTGATTGTTGTTATGTGTTGCTTTTCCATTCGGATGGTGTCAATGGTCTGGTTTGTATCAGGTATGAAAGGTGCGTGAATGGCCTGTAAAACGGTTGGTGCCTTGTCGTGGCTTTACAGCTCACGAGTTGCGAGTCACTGGTTCAGTTTTTATGCATTTATTTATTGACAGAGCATTTCATTTTTTTGAAATATCTTGTTAATAAAATTTTATGTACTGAACCATCACTCGCCCTCGTGCCAAATCCAACCTGTATGTGTGTGTCTTTGAGGAATAGATAGCCGTGCTTGAATGTTTGACTTTTGAGTAACTCTGTTAAGGTGTGGTATCCTTTTACTTGGGAGAACAAGGGGAGCGCAGGGTGGTAGGACTTTTTTGCCGGCACGGCGATCCCACGCCAAAATGTTTGGAAAAGTGCTATTTTTACCTATTTTTAAGGTTTGCAAGGAGTTCTGGGTAGGAAAACATTGGTGGACCCACACATGCCATACCTCCCTGGACTCTCCCGGGTGTCTAGTTTTCAGAACTGTTTGGGTTTGCTACTTTCCAAAGAATACCACCCACCCCGGGCCAAAAACTCAGGTGCCTCCCCCCAAAAAAATCAAAGTTATATTGCTTCAGGGTATTTTATATTCACCACTGTTAGATTTGGACCTTTTCCTGTTGCAGCCACTATGGCTACCCACGCAAGTGAGGTACCGTTTTTATCGGGAGACCTGGGGGAATGCTGGGTGGGAGGTAATTTGTGTGAGCCCAGTGATGCCACGCTTTCCCAGACTACAACGTGTGAAAAAATTGATTTTACTATACCTATACCCAGTAAATGGGTGGAAATTTGTTGATCCACGCAGATTCCAGAACTTTCCACTACAGAAATGTGAGGAAAATGTGTTTTTTTGGTCAAATTTTTATGTTTGCAAGGGATTCTGGGTAACAAAACCTGGGGGTAGGCAGGCGAGTCACCCCATCCTGAATTCCCCTGGGTGTCTACTTTTAAAAAATGTATAGGTTTGCTAGGTTTCCCTAGGTGCTGGCAGAGCTATGGCGCAAAAACAAAAGGTAGTCTTTTTGTCCGAATCGTGCTAAATTTCACTGGGAAATTGAGGTGCGACCATGCTGCGTTTTGCGCTGTTTCATGTCGCAGCCACTATGCCTACCCACGCAAGTGAGGTACCGTTTTTTTCGGGAGACCTGGGGGCACGCTGGGTGGGTGGAAATTTGTTGATCCACGCAGATTCCAGAACTTTCCACCACAGAAATGTGAGGAAAATGTGTTTTTTTGGTCAAATTTTTATGTTTGCAAGGGATTCTGGGTAACAAAACCTGGGGGTAGGCAGGCGAGTCACCCCATCCTGAATTCCCCTGGGTGTCTAGTTTTCAAAAATGTATAGGTTTGCTAGGATTCCCTAGGTGCTGGCAGAGCTACGGCGCAAAAACAAAAGGTAGTCTTTTTGTCCGAATCGTGCTAAATTTCACTGGGAAATTGAGGTGCGACCATGCTGCGTTTTGCGCTGTTTCATGTCGCAGCCACTATGCCTACCCACGCAAGTGAGGTACCGTTTTTTTTGGGAGACCTGGGGGCACGCTGGGTGGGTGGAAATTTGTTGATCCACGCAGATTCCAGAACTTTCCACCAAAGAAATGTGAGGAAAATGTGTTTTTTTGGTAAAATTTTTATGTTTGCAAGGGATTCTGGGTAACAAAACCTGGGGGTGGGCAGGCGAGTCACCCCATCCTGAATTCCCCTGGGTGTCTAGTTTTCAAAAATGTATAGGTTTGCTAGGTTTCCCTAGGTGCTGGCAGAGCTACGGCGCAAAAACAAAAGGTAGTCTTTTTGTCCGAATCGTGCTAAATTTCACTGGGAAATTGAGGTGCGACCATGCTGCGTTTTGCGCTGTTTCATGTCGCAGCCACTATGCCTACCCACGCAAGTGAGGTACCGTTTTTTTCGGGAGACCTTGGGGCACGCTGGGTGGGTGGAAATTTGTTGATCCACGCAGATTCCAGAACTTTCCACCACAGAAATGTGAGGAAAATGTGGTTTTTTGGTCAAATTTTTATGTTTGCAAGGGATTCTGGGTAACAAAACCTGGGGGTAGGCAGGCGAGTCACCCCATCCTGAATTCCCCTGGGTGTCTAGTTTTCAAAAATGTATAGGTTTGCTAGGTTTCCCTAGGTGCTGGCAGAGCTACGGCGCAAAAACAAAAGGTAGTCTTTTTGTCCGAATCGTGCTAAATTTCACTGGGAAATTGAGGTGCGACCATGCTGCGTTTTGCGCTGTTTCATGTCGCAGCCACTATGCCTACCCTTGCAAGTGAGGTACCGTTTTTTCGGGAGACCTGGGGGCACGCTGGGTGGGTGGAAATTTGTTGATCCACGCAGATTCCAGAACTTTCCACCACAGAAATGTGAGGAAAATGTGTTTTTTTGGTCACATTTTTATGTTTTCAAGGGATTCTGGGTAACAAAACCTGGGGGTAGGCAGGCGAGTCACCCCATCCTGAATTGCCCTGGGTGTCTAGTTTTCAAAAATGTATAGGTTTGCTAGGTTTCCCTAGGTGCTGGCAGAGCTACGGCGCAAAAACAAAAGGTAGTCTTTTTGTCCGAATCGTGCTAAATTTCACTGGGAAATTGAGGTGCGACCATGCTGCGTTTTGCGCTGTTTCATGTCGCAGCCACTATGCCTACCCACGCAAGTGAGGTACCGTTTTTTTCGGGAGACCTGGGGGCACGCTGGGTGGGTGGAAATTTGTTGATCCACGCAGATTCCAGAACTTTCCACCACAGAAATGTGAGGAAAATGTTTTTTTTGGGTCAAATATTTATGTTTTCAAGGGATTCTGGGTAACAAAACCTGGGGGTAGGCAGGCGAGTCACCCCATCCTGAATTGCCCTGGGTGTCTAGTTTTCAAAAATGTATAGGTTTGCTAGGTTTCCCTAGGTGCTGGCAGAGCTACGGCGCAAAAACAAAAGGTAGTCTTTTTGTCCGAATCGTGCTAAATTTCACTGGGAAATTGAGGTGCGACCATGCTGCGTTTTGCGCTGTTTCATGTCGCAGCCACTATGCCTACCCACGCAAGTGAGGTACCATTTTTTTTGGGAGACCTTGGGGCACGCTGGGTGGGTGGAAATTTGTTGATCCACGCAGATTCCAGAACTTTCCACCACAGAAATGTGAGGAAAATGTGTTTATTTTGTGTAAAACTTAGCTTTGCAAGGGATTCTGGGTAACAAAACCTGGTGGTAGGCAGTCGAGTCACCCCATCCTGAATTCCCCTGGGTGTCTACTTTTCAAAAATGTATAGGTTTGCAAGGTTTCCCTAGGTGCCGGCAGAGCTAGGGTGCAAAAACTACAGGTAGGCACTTTGCCAAAAAAGGGTCAATTTGTAACTGCTAAATTTAGGTGTGACCACGTTGCATTTTCCGCCGTTTCCTGTCGCAGGCACAAGGCCGACCCACACAAGTGAGGTACCGTTTTTATCGGGACACTTGGGGTAATTCAGATTTGTAAATCAACTGTTATTACAAATTGAGCTTTCATGCATTTCTCCCTTTGAATGAAAGACATTGAGTAAAAAAAAAATCTTTATGAAAAATGACCAATAATTCTCATGCTAGTATGAGTATTCCCAACTTTGAAAATGTGCAATTATATACTGTTTCTGAAGTCTATAATTTGTACCCAATTCAGAAATACATAGGTGTCTTTCATACAGATTATTCCATGTATACATTTTCCAAGACAAAGTGCACTATACCCAGTAAATGAAAAAATACCATTGCAAGTTGCTGCTCAGTTTTTGGATCTGGGTTCGTCGGGTTCTTGGTGAAACTACAAGTCCTATATATCCCCACAACCAGGAAGGTCTAACGGATGTAACGGTATATTGCTTTCCAAGAGCTGTCAAAATTAGAAAAAGTTATAGGTGAAAACGTTGAGACAAAAGGCTGTTTTTTTCAACAAAATTTCAAATATTCCAATATCTAACTGTTAGTTTCTATAACGAAACCTTCATGGATTTAGACAAATGACCCCTTTCTGAATTCAGAATTTTGTCTACTTTTCGAAAATGTAAAGCTTTCCAGGATCCATTATTGCTTTCAAACTCATTTCTACCATTAACTGGAAGGAGGTGGAAAGCTCTAAAAATAGCAAAAATAGGCTATGTCCCAGAAAAATGCCAAAACTGAGTGAAAAATTTCGGTTCTCTGACAAAAGTCTGTCATTCCCTGAAATCTGAGAAAATGGAGATTTCAGCCCCACAAACCTTTTTGTGATACCATTTTCAGGGAAACACCCAGAGGCTTTCATTTGCAGCCCGTTTTTCCCATTTTTCTGAAAAGAACAAAAAAATCACTATATTTTGCTAAATTTCTGGGCCCCCTCCAAGGGAATCCACAAACCCAGGGCGCCTTTAGAATCCACATGATGTTGGAAGAAAAGGACGCAAATTTGGTGTGGATACCTTATGTGGTCAAAAAGTTACAAGGGCCTAAGCGCGCACTACTCCAAAACGCCAAAAAAAGCCTCAGCACAGGAGGGGAAAAGGCCTAGCAGCGAAGGGGTTAAAGGTAATTCATGTTCATGCGAGAAGGTCTGATTTTTCATGCAAAACGACCGATGACCTGCGACCTGAGGAAATTGCTAAAAGATGACCAAAATGGTCCGTATTGAAAATTTCCATCTTTCAACTAATTTTGACTTTCAGATGTGGATCATCACTTTTGGAGCTAAAATGAGCATGTTTATAGTCATTTTCAAGCTTTAGGAACCCAAAACTCAAGATTTGGCGCAAGGGTAAAAGTGACTTAAAGTGACTCAAATGCTCACTTTGAGGGCTTAAAATGTGTTTTTTCACTGCGGGAAGTGATATAATCACCATTTAGGGGTAATTCATGTTCATGCAAGAAGGTCCGATTTTTAAAGCAAAATGATCGATGACCTTGGACCTGAGGAAATTGCTCTGAGATGACCAAAAGGGTCTGTTTTGATAATTTCCATCTTTCAACTAATTTTGACTTTCAGATGTGGATCATCACTTTTGGAGCTAAAATGAGCATGTTTATAGTCATTTTCAAGCTTCTAGGGAGCCAAAACTCAAGATTTGGTGCATGGGTAAAAGTGACTTAAAATGACTCACATGCTCACTTTGTCCATGTGGGTGTTTATACACTGCAGGAAGTGATGTCAACATCATTTAGAGGTAATTCATATTTCCAACTTCCCATCTGTCTCTCCCATCTCCACCCTCTCCCCATCACCCTCTCCCCATCAGTCTCTCCCTCATCTTCCTCTCCCTCATCACCTCTCCCCTATCTGTCTCCCCCATCTCGACTGTCTCCCCACCAGTCTCTCCCTAATCCTCCATCTCCCTCATCCCATGTCCATCCTCATCTGTCTCCACCATCTCCACCCTGCCCCCATCTCCCTCTCTATCCTCTCCCCACCTGTCTCTCCCTCATCTTCCTTATCCCATGTCCTTCTCCGATCTGTCTCCCCAATCTGGTCACCGGTCTCCCCCATCTGTCTCCCCATCTGTCTCCCCATCTCTCTCCCCATCTCCCCATATTATCATCCCATAATATCTCCATTATACCTCCATTATATCTCTGTTTTATCCACATTCACTGCGGGAAGTGATATAAACACCATTTAGAGGTAATTCATGTTCATGCGAGAAGGTCCGATTTTTCATGCAAAACGGTCGATGACCGCGACCTGAGGAAATTGCTCTGAGATGACCAAAATGGTCCGTTTTGAAAATTTCCATCTTTCAACTAATTTTGACTTTCAGATGTGGATCATCACTTTTGGAGCTAAAATGAGCATGTTTAAAGTCATTTTCAACCTTCTAGGGAGCCAAAACTCAAGATTTGGTTCAAGGGTAAAAGTGAATTAAAATGACTCAAATCCTCACTTTGAGGGCTTAAAATGTGTTTATTCACTACGGGAAGTGATATAATCACAATTTAGAGGTAATTCTTGTTCATGCAAGAAGGTCCGAATTTTCATGCAAAATAATCGATGACCCGCGACCTGAGGAAATTGCTCTCAGAGGACCAAAATGGTCAGTTTTGAAAATTTCAATCTTTCAACTAATTTTAACTTTCAGAAGTGGATCATCACTTTTGGAGCTAAAATGACCTAATTTATAGTCATTTTCATGCTTCTAGGGAGCCAAAACTCAATGTTTGGCTCATGGGTCAAAGTGACTTAAAATGACCCAACTGCGCACTTTGAGGGCCTAAAACATGTGTATTCACTGCGGGAAGTGATATAAACACCATTAAAGGTAATTCATGTTCATGCGATAAGGTCTGATTTTTCATGGAAAACGACCGAAGACCTGCGACCTGAGGAAATTGCTCTGAGATGACCAAAATGGTCCATTTTGAAAATTTTCATCTTTCAACTAATTTTGACTTTCAGATGTGGATCATCACTTTTGGAGCTAAAATGAGCGTGTTTAAAGTCATTTTCAAGCTTCTAGGGAGCCAAAACTCAAGATGTGGCGCATGGGTAAAAGTGACTTAAAAAGACCCACATGCTCACTTTGTCCATGTGGGTGTTTATTCACTGCAGGAAGTGATATCAACACCATTTAGAGGCAATTCATGTTTCCAACTTCCCATCTGTCTCCCCCATCTCCATTCTCTCTCCATCACCCTCTCCCCATCGGTCTCTCCCTCATCTCCCTCTCCCTCATCATCTCTCCCCTATCTGTCTCTCCCATCTCCACCGTCTCCCCATCAGTCTCTCCCTCATCTTGCTCTCCCTCATCCCCCATCTCCCTCATCCCATGTCCCTCCTCATCTGCCTCCACCATCTCCACCCTGTCCCCATCTCCCTCTCTATCCTCTCTCCACCTGTCTCTCCCTCATCTCCCTCATCCCATGTCCTTCTCCGATCTGTCTCCCCAATCTGGTCATCGGTCTCAACCATCTGTCTCCCCATCTGTCTCCCCCATCTCTCTCCCCATCTCCCCATATTATCTCCCCATAAGATCTCCATTATACCTCCATTATATCTCTGTTTTATCCACATTTTATCTCTGCTTAATCTCCATGTTATCCCTGTATTAGCCCCATTTATCTGCACTTTAGCTCCATTTTATCCACATTTATCTCCACTTTATCCCTACTATAGGCCAATTTTATCCCTGTTTTAACCCCACTTTATCCCAATTTTAGCTCCACTTTAGCCCAATTTTATCCCCATTTTATCTCCACTTCGTCCCCATTTTAGCTCCACTTTAGCTCCATTTTATCCCCATTTTCCCTCCATTTTATCCCCAATTCATCTCCTGTTTATCTCCATTATCTCTCTACTTTATTTACATTAAATCTCTGTCCCTTACCATCCAATCTCCATCTCTGCATCCCATCTCCATCTCCCCATCCTATCTCCAACTCCCCATCTCCATCTCCATCCCATCTCCATCTCCCCATCTCTTCTCCATCTCCCCATCTCCATCTCCATCCCATCTCCATAAAATGAGCATGATCATAGTCATTTTCCTGCTTCTAGGGAGCCAAAACTCAAGATTTGGCACATGGGTAAAAGTGACTAAAAATTACACAAATGCTCACTTTGAGGGCATAAAACATGTTTATTCACTGCAGGAAGTGATATGAACACCATAGAGGTAATTCATGTTCATGCGAGAAGGTCCCATTTTTCATGCAAAAGGATCGATATCCCTTGACCTGAGGAAATTGCTCTGAGAGGAACAAAATGGTCCGTTTTGAAAATGTCCATCTCTCAACTAATTTTGACTTTCAGATGTGGATCATCACTTTTGGAGATAAAATTACCATATTTATAGTCATTTTCATGTTTCTAGGGAGTCAAAACTCAAGATTTGACGCATGGGTAAAAGTGACTTAAAATGACCCAAATCCGCACTTTGAGGGCGTAAAACATGATTATTCACTGCGGGAAGTGATATAAATACCATTTATAGGTAATTCATGTTCATGAGAGAAGGTCCGATTTTTCATGCAAAACGATCGATGACCCCCGACCTGAGGGAATTGCTCTGAGATGACCAAAATGGTCCGTTTTGAAAATGTCCATCTTTTTAACTAATTTTGACTTTCAGATGTGGATCATCACTTTTGGAGCTAAAATGAACATGTTTAAAGTCATTTTCAAACTACTAGGGAGCCAAAACTCAAGATTTGGTTCAAGGGTAAAAGTGACTTAAAATGACTCAAATGCTCACATTGAGGGCTTAAAATGTGTTTATTCAGTTTAGGAAGTGATATAATCACGATTTAGAGGTAAATCTTGTTCATGCAAGAAGGTCCGAATTTTCATGCAAAATAATCGATGACCCGCGACCTGAGGAAATTGCTCTGAGAGGACCAAAATCGTCAGTTTTGAAAATTTCAATCTTTCAACTAATTTTAACTATCAGATGTGGATCATCACTTTTGGAGCTAAAATGAGCATGTTTAAAGTCATTTTCAAGCTTCTAGGGAGCCAAAACTCAAGATTTGGTTCATGGGTTAAAGTGACTTAAAATGACCCAACTGCGCACTTTGAGGGCCTAAAACATGTTTATTCACTGCGGGAAGCGATATAAACACCATTTAAAGGTAATTCATGTTCATGCGAGAAGGTCTGATTTTTCATGCAAAACGACCGATGACCTGCGACCTGAGGAAATTGCTCTAAGATGACCAAAATGGTCCGTTTTGAAAATTTCCATCTTTCAACTAATTTTGACTTTCAGATGTGGATCATCACTTTTGGAGCTAAAATGAGCATGTTTATAGTCATTTTCAAGCTTTAGGAACCCAAAACTCAAGATTTGGCGCAAGGGTAAAAGTGACTTAAAGTGACTCAAATGCTCACTTTGAGGGCTTAAAATGTGTTTTTTCACTGCGGGAAGTGATATAATCACCATTTAGGGGTAATTCATGTTCATGCAAGAAGGTCCGATTTTTAATGCAAAATGATCGATGACCTTGGACCTGAGGAAATTGCTCTGAGATGACCAAAAGGGTCTGTTTTGATAATTTCCATCTTTCAACTAATTTTGACTTTCAGATGTGGATCATCACTTTTGGAGCTAAAATTAGCATGTTTATAGTCATTTTCAAGCTTCTAGGGAGCCACAACTCAAGATTTGGTGCATGGGTAAAAGTGACTTAAAATGACTCACATGCTCACTTTGTCCATGTGGGTGTTTATACACTGCAGGAAGTGATATCAACATCATTTAGAGGTAATTTATATTTCCAACTTCCCATCTGTCTCCCCCATCTCCACCCTCTCCCCATCACCCTCTCCCCATCAGTCTCTCCCTCATCTCCCTCTCCCTCATCACCTCTCCCCTATCTGTCTCCCCCATCTCCACTGTCTCCCCACCAGTCTCTCCCTAATCCGCCATCTCCCTCATCCCATGTCCATCCTCATCTGTCTCCACCATCTCCACCCTGCCCCCATCTCCCTCTCTATCCTCTCTCCACCTGTCTCTCCCTCATCTTCCTCATCCCATGTCCTTCTCCGATCTGTCTCCCCAATCTGGTCACCGGTCTCCCCCATCTGTCTCCCCATCTGTCTCCCCCATCTCTCTCCCCATCTCCCCATATTATCATCCCATAATATCTCCATTATACCTCCATTATATCTCTGTTTTATCCACATTCACTGCGGGAAGTGATATAAACACCATTTAGAGGTAATTCATGTTCATGCGAGAAGGTCCGATTTTTTCATGCAAAATGGTCGATGACCCGTGACCTGAAGAAATTGCTCTGAGATGACCAAAATGGTCCGTTTTGAAAATGTCCATCTTTCAACCAATTTTGACTTTCAGATGTGGATCATCACTTTTGGAGCTAAAATGAGCATGTTTAAAGTCTTTTTCAACCTTCTAGGGAGCCAAAACTCAAGATTTGGTTCAAGGGTAAAAGTGAATTAAAATGACTCAAATCCTCTCATTGAGGGCTTAAAATGTGTTTATTCACTACGGGAAGTGATATAATCACAATTTAGAGGTAATTCTTGTTCATGAAAGAAGGTCAGAATTTTCATGCAAAATAATCGATGACCCGCGACCTGAGGAAATTGCTCTCAGAGGACCAAAATGGTCAGTTTTGAAAATTTCAATCTTTCAACTAATTTTAACTTTCAGATGTGGATCATCACTTTTGGAGCTAAAATGACCTAATTTATAGTCATTTTCATGCTTCTAGGGAGCCAAATCTCAATGTTTGGCTCATGGGTCAAAGTGACTTAAAATGACCCAACTGCGCACTTTGAGGGCCTAAAACATGAGTATTCACTGCGGGAAGTGATATAAACACCATTTAAAGGTAATACATGTTCATGCGATAAGGTCTGATTTTTCATGCAAAACGACCGAAGACCTGCGACCTGAGGAAATTGCTCTGAGATGACCAAAATGGTCCATTTTGAAAATTTCCATCTTTCAACTAATTTTGACTTTCAGATGTGGATCATCACTTTTGGAGCTAAAATTAGCGTGTTTAAAGTCATTTTCAAGCTTCTAGGGAGCCAAAACTCAAGAAGTGGCGCTTGGGTAAAAGTGACTTAAAAAGACCCACATGCTCACTTTGTCCATGTGGGTGTTTATTCACTGCAGGAAGTGATATCAACACCATTTAGAGGCAATTCATGTTTCCAACTTCCCATCTGTCTCCCCCATCTCCATTCTCTCCCCATCACCCTCTCCCCATCGGTCTCTCCCTCATCTCCCTCTCCCTCATCATCTCTCCCCTATCTGTCTCTCCCATCTCCACCGTCTCCCCATCAGTCTCTCCCTCATCTTGCTCTCCCTCATCCCCCATCTCCCTCATCCCATGTCCCTCCTCATCTGTCTCCACCATCTCCACCCTGTCCCCATCTCCCTCTCTATCCTCTCTCCACCTGTCTCACCCTCATCTCCCTCATCCCATGTCCTTCTCCGATCTGTCTCCCCAATCTGGTCATCGGTATCAACCATCTGTCTCCCCATCTGTCTCCCCCATCTCTCTCCCCATCTCCCCATATTATCTCCCCATAATATCTCCATTATACCTCCATTATATCTCTGTTTTATCCACATTTTATCTCTGCTTAATCTCCTTGTTATCCCTGTATTAGCCCCATTTATCTCCACTTTAGCTCCATTTTATCCCCATTTATCTCCACTTTATCCCCACTATAGGCCCATTTTATCCCCGTTTTAACCCCACTTTAGCCCAATTTTAGCTCCACTTTAGCCCAATTGTATCCCCATTTTATCTCCACTTCATCCCTATTTTAGCTCCACTTTAGCTCCATTCTATCCCCATTTCCCCTCCATTTTATCTCCATTTTATCCCCAATTCATCTCCTGTTTATCTCCATTATCTCTCTACTTTATTTACATTAAATCTCTGTCCCTTACCATCCAATCTCCATCTCTGCATCCCATCTCCATCTCCCCATCCTATCTCCAACTCCCCATCTCCATCTCCATCCCATCTCCATAAAATGAGCATGATCATAGTCATTTTCCTGCTTCTAGGGAGCCAAAACTCAAGATTTGGCACATGGGTAAAAATGACTAAAAACTTACACAAATGCTCACTTTGAGGGCATAAAACATGTTTATTCACTGCAGGAAGTGATATGAACACCATAGAGGTAATTCATGTTCATGCGAGAAGGTCCCATTTTTCATGCAAAAGGATCGATATCCCGTGACCTGAGGAAATTGCTCTGAGAGGAACAAAATGGTCCGTTTTGAAAATGTCCATCTCTCAACTAATTTTGACTTTCAGATGTGGATCATCACTTTTGGAGATAAAATTACCATATTTATAGTCATTTTCATGCTTCTTGGGAGCCAAAACTCAAGGTTTGACGAATGGGTAAAAGTGATTTAAAATGACCCAAATCCGCACTTTGAGGGCTTAAAACATGTTTATTCACTGCGGGAAGTGATATAAATACCATTTAGAGGTAATTCATGTTCATGAGAGAAGGTCCGATTTTTCATGCAAAACGATCGATGACCCGCGACCTGAGGGAATTGCTCTGAGATGACCAAAATGGTCCGTTTTGAAAATGTCCATCTTTTTAACTAATTTTGACTTTCAGATGTGGATCATCACTTTTGGAGCTAAAATGAGCATGTTTAAAGTCAGTTTCAAGCTTCTAGGGAGTGGAGTGGTGTGGCTCACTGGTTAGAGGCGGCAGACCCGTAAGCAGAGGACGGCCCGGGACCAGGGTTCGATTCCCGACGCGGCAGGGTCGTGGACCAGGGTCAGCGGGCTCGATAATTCTCGCCTCGGTGCCTACTCCAGTCAGGGACCACACTCGGCAACTCTGGGCATTAGCTTGCCTCATCTTCACAACGGCCCCCCAGACCGCCGGGGATGCTTGGTCGCACCTTAGAGATACCCATTAGGGACCTTCTCTCAGGGTGAGCCAGGACGGGTTCCCCAGCGGTCGAAGCGCGGAGATACTCCTCCGGGAGTTGATTCTAGCGCTATATAAACCCACAATTAATTAATTAATTAATTAGGGAGCCAAAACTCAAGATTTGGTTCATGGGTCAAAGTGACTTAAAATGACCCAACTGCGCACTTTGAGGGCCTAAAACATGTTTATTCACTGCGGGAAGTGATATAAACACCATTTAAAGGTAATTCATGTTCATGCGAGAAGGTCTGATTTTTCATGCAAAACGACCGATGACCTTGGACCTGAGGAAATTGCTCTAAGATGACCAAAATGGTCCGTTTTGAAAATTTCCATCTTTCAACTAATTTTGACTTTCAGATGTGGATCATCACTTTTGGAGCTAAAATGAGCATGTTTATAGTCATTTTCAAGCTTTAGGAACCCAAAACTCAAGATTTGGCGCAAGGGTAAAAGTGACTTAAAGTGACTCAAATGCTAACTTTGAGGGCTTAAAATGTGTTTTTTCACTGCGGGAAGTGATATAATCACCATTTAGGGGTAATTCATGTCCATGCAAGAAGGTCCGATTTTTAATGCAAAATGATCGATGACCTTGGACCTGAGGAAATTGCTCTGAGATGACCAAAAGGGTCTGTTTTGATAATTTCCATCTTTCAACTAATTTTGACTTTCAGATGTGGATCATCACTTTTGAATCTAAAATGAGCATGTTTATAGTCATTTTCAAGCTTCTAGGGAGCCAAAACTCAAGATTTGGTGCATGGGTAAAAGTGACTTAAAATGACTCACATGCTCATTTTGTCCTTGTGGGTGTTTATACACTGCATGAATTGATATCAACATCATTTAGAGGTAATTTATATTTCCAACTTCCCATCTGTCTCCCCCATCTCCACCCTCTCCCCATCACCCTCTCCCCATCAGTCTCTCCCTCATCTCCCTCTCCCTCATCACCTCTCCCCTATCTGTCTCCCCCCTCTCCACTGTCTCCCCACCAGTCTCTACCTAATCCTCCATCTCCCTCATCCCATGTCCATCCTCATCTGTCTCCACCATCTCCACCCTGCCCCCATCTCCCTCTCTATCCTCTCTCCACCTGTCTCTCCCTCATCTTCCTCATCCCATGTCCTTCTCCGATCTGTCTCCACAATCTGGGCACCGGTCTCCCCCATCTGTCTCCCCATCTGTCTCCCCCATCTCTCTCCCCATCTCCCCATATTATCATCCCATAATATCTCCATTATACCTCCATAATATCTCTGTTTTATCCACATTCACTGCAGGAAGTGATATAAACACCATTTAGAGGTAATTCATGTTCATGCGAGAAGGTCCGATTTTTCATGCAAAACGGTCGATGACCCGTGACCTAAGGAAATTGCTCTGAGATGACCAAAATGGTCCGTTTTGAAAATGTCCATCTTTCAACCAATTTTGACTTTCAGATGTGGATCATCACTTTTGGAGCTAAAATTTGCATTTTTAAAGTCATTTTCAAGCTTCTATGGAGCCAAAACTCAAGATTTGGTTCAAGAGTATAAGTGACTTAAAATGACTCAAATGCTCACTTTGAGGGCTTAAAATGTGTTTATTCACTGCGGGAAGATATATAATCACCATTTAGGGGTAATTCATGTTCATGCAAGAAGGTCCGATTTTTAATGCAAAATGATCGATGACCTTGGACCTGAGGAAATTGCTCTGAGATGACCAAAAGGGTCTGTTTTGATAATTTCCATCTTTCAACTAATTTTGACTTTCAGATGTGGATCATCACGTTTTGAGCTAAAATGAGCATGTTTATAGTCATTTTCAAGCTTCTAGGGAGCCAAAACTCAAGATTTGGCGCATGGGTAAAAGTGACTTAAAATGACCCACATGCTCACTTTGTCCGTGTGGGTGTTTATTCACTGCAGCAAGTGATATCAACATCATTTAGAGGTAATTCTTATTTCCAACTTCCCATCTGTCTCCCCCATCTCCACCCTCTCCCCATCACCCTCTCCCCATCGGTCTCTCCCTCATCTCCCTCTCCCTCATCATCTCTTCCCTATCTGTCTCCCCCATCTCCACTGTCTCCCCATCAGTCTCTCCCTAATCCTCCATCTCCCTCATCCCATGTCCCTCCTCGTCTGTCTCCACCATCTCCACCCTGTCCCCATCTCCCTCTCTATCCTCTCTCCACCTGTCTCTCCTCATCTCCTTCATCCTATGTCCTTCTGCAATCTGTCCCTCCAATCTGGTCATCGGTCTCCCCCATCTGTCTCCTCATCCATCTCCCCATCTCTCTCCCCATCTCCCCATATTATCTCCCCATAATATCTCCATTATACCTCCATTATATCTCTGTTTTATCCACATTTTATCTCTACTTAATATCCATTTTATCCCTGTATTATCCCCATTTATCTCCACTTTAGCTCCATGTTATCCCCATTTTATCGACACTTTATCCCCACTATAGCCCCATTTTTACCCCACTTTATCTCCACTTCAGGCCTATTTTATCTCCATTTCATCCCCATTTTATCTCCACTTTATCCCCATTTTAGCTTCACTTTAGCTCTATTTTATAGCCATATTTCTTCCATTTTATCTCCATTTTATCCCCAGTTTATCTCCAGTTTATCTCCATTATCTCTCTACTTTATTTACATTAAATCTCCGTCCCTTACCATCCAATCTCCATCTCTGCATCCCATCTCCATCTCCCCATCCTATCTCCAACTCCCCATCTCGATATCCATCCCATCTCCATCTCCCCATCTCTTCTCCATCTCCCCATCTCCATCTCCATCCCATCTCCATAAACTGAGCATGATCATAGTCATTTTCCTGCTCCTAGGGAGCCAAAACTCAAGATTTGGCGCATGGGTAAAAGTGACTTAAAATGACCCAAATCCGCACTTTGAGAACTTAAAACATGCTTATTCACTGCGGGAAGTGATATAAACACCATTTAGAGGTAATTCATGTTCATGCGAGAAGGTCCGATTTTTCATGCAAAACGATCGATGACCCGCGACCTGAGGAAATTGCTCTGAGAGGAACAAAATGATCCGTTTTGAAAATTTCCATCTTTCAACTAATTTTGACTTTCAGATGTGGATCATCCCTTTTGGAACCTAAATGACCATATTTATAGTCATTTTCATGCTTCTAGGGAGCCAAAACTCAAGATTTGCCGCATGGGTAAAAGTGACTTAAAATGACCCACATGCTCACTTTGTGGGCTTAAAACATGTTTATTCACTGCAGGAAGTGATATAAACACCATTTGGAGGTAATTCATGTTCATGCGGGAAGGTCCGATTTTTCATGCAAAACGATCGATGACCCGCGACCTGAGGAAATTGCTCTGAGATGACCAAAGTGGTCCGTTTTGAAAATGTCCATCTTTCAACTAATTTTGACTTTCAGATGTGGATCATCACTTTGGGAGCTAAAATGACCATATTCATAGTTATTTTTATGCTTCTAGCGAGCCAAAACTCAAGATTTGGTTCAAGGGTAAAAGTAACTAAAAATGACTCAAATGCACACTTTGAGGGCTTAACACATGTTTATTCACTGAGGGAAGTAATATAAACACCATTTAGAGGTAATTCATGTTCATGCGAGAAGGTCCGATTTTCATGCAAAACGACCGATGACCTGAGTAAATTGCTCTGAGATGACCAAAATGGTCCGTTTTGAAAATTTTCATCTTTCAACTAATTTTGACTTTCAAATCTGGATCATCACTTTTGGAGCTAAAATGAGCATGTTTAACATCATTTTCAAGCTTCTAGGAAGCCAAAACTCAAGATTTGGCGCAAAGGGTAAAAGTGACTTAAAATGACCCACATGCTCACTTTGTGGGCTTAAAACATTTTTATTCACTGCAGGAAGTGATGTAAACACCATTTAGAGGTAATTCATGTTCATGCGGGAAGGTCCGATTTTTCATGCAAAATGATCGATGACCCGCGACCTGAGGAAATTGCTCTGAGATGACCAAAATGGTCCGTTTTGAAAATGTCCATCTTTCAACTAATTTTGACTTTCAGATGTGGATCATCACTTTTGGAACTAAAATGAGCATTTTTAAAGTGATTTTCAAGCTTCTAGGGAGCCAAAACTCAAGATTTGGTTCAAGGGTAAAAGTGACTTAAAATGACTCAAATGCTCACTTTGAGGGCTTAAAATGTGTTTATTCACTGTGGGACACTTATTTGCTTCCTGTTTGGAGAGGGACTTTGCTACTGTGCCATCAGGAGAAGCGGACCACTTCCACCGGACCAACTTCACTACTTTCCACACCCGCTTCGCGGGTGCCGCTTCGTGCGGAGACAACGATAGGAGCTGCACAGCTGGGGTCGCGGACTGCTGAGAGTCCTAATCAAGTGAACGGGCTGTGATAGGTGAGAGGCGCTGCAGGGACTCAGTCTCCCAGGAGTCCCTGCACGACCTATTGCACCTGGTATCGCCTCCCTTGACAGCCCCGCCCACAGGACACCACGAGCCCTTCAAAGGGAATCTTGAATACCGCTGCGCCGGAGCGTCGCCGGGCGAAGCCCGGGCAAAGGGCAGTCCGTTTACGGCCGTTCAAGGCCGGCAAAGGACGGGCCACCCCTCTGACTCCTGCCACACTATAAACAAGGTCAGTGCCATACTGGGACTTTATTAATATTGTTTTGAGTACTACAAAAGGATGGCTACCTTACAAGATGGCGATACTAGCTGTAGGAAATCTACTGGTGGTTCACTTTTAGGGACTCTTGACAATTTCCTTATAAGGGTATCAACTGCACTTGCCAAGGACATAGAACTCACTGAAAAAAGGCTATCCTTGGATACATCCTTCGACAAAAGGTCCTATTGGGCCACCTGGCACATGCTAGATCACCGACCCACCCAGACTCTAACTTGCAGGGTTCGCTTCCTCCCTCAGGAGTGGTAACTTCTTCCCCATCGCAATCAGCGATTATGGTTATAAGTGACAACTCTCCAAAAGATGGAGTGCCCAGCAGCGATATAGTTAGAGAATCATCTCCCAAAATTAAGTCTCGATCTGCTGGCCAAGTGAAAGCTATCACGGTCCAATCAAAGGGGAGGGAGCAAACAAAAAGGAAACGTCCTGGTCCTCAAACTAATGCTGGCGGGAAAAAAGCAAGATCTTGTAAAACTAATGTTCTAACTGATAACCCACCTGATGATCCAGTAATGATGTCACAAACCAATCCCGTACTACTGGATGGGGTTGACAGAAGCGGCCAGGGAACCCGTTTGGACAATAGGGAGGAGGATCCATACTTGGAGTTGGGTTCTTCCTTCTGGAAAAGACTGGAGGCCACCTTCAAGAAAATGTGTCATCCATTGCATAATCGGCTGGACTCCATTGAAAACAGACTGGTGTGCCTTGAACTTTCATTGGCATCAGCTCAGAAGCAGGCAGTTATACCCCTAGGCCAAAATCTAATGTAGCCAATGGTCCATCTAGGTCTAATAGTGCTACCGGGTCAAGTCAGACTGTAAGGCCTGTTTTGGCTGTTGATAAGGGGCCAATTGTTAATACACAACCAGTCACCCAAAAAGGAGTGGGAAATACACATCAAGCTAGTGCGATACCACAAACCACCTTGTCAGGAGTAGTTTCTTCCATGGTACCTAACCTCACAGGGGCGGGTGCAAAGCCATTGAATAAAGGGAAAACATCAGGTGATGGAGTTATGCCCCAGGACAAACAGCCACATTTACCTACCTTAAGTAAAGCGCATAACGAGTCTCCCCTACCTTATATTAACCTCCCTCCTCAATCAGCCCCTTTTGTAGTAGTTCTGGTAGGGGTCCCCCCACTTGCACGTGGGAAACGAGAATCATACCAAGACCTAAAGCACAAATGTATTTTCTGGCTTGATAAAAATCGCTCATTGCCAGTGAACATGCGTGTTGATATTATGGGTGTTAGGAGAGTCAACTGGATAGGCAGAGGATGTAAGACTGTTGCAGGAGATTGCATCATCATTAATTTTAGAGACCAGATTTGTGTCAACTTCATCTGTAACTGGCCTCATAATGATATGACTACTGGGATACAAGTACTACCCCTAGCTTATTTCTATGCCCCCCCTACCCCAGTTTCCTTTGAGAGGGATATGTTCTCCCAGGGGTCGGTATCTAATTTTTGCCCCTTAGGGAACATTAGGTTGTTCAACAGATTCCAGACCCTGTCGGGGCTAGGGGACGGTGATTGACAGCATGAACAAGAAAAATCCACTTTGGGTAGTAGGGGAGGGGATGGTAGAGAAGGGTTGGTGACAGGGAAAAGGAATGTGCAGGCCCAGTGTAGTAAAGGTCAAGGGCTGGTTGAGGATAGGCAAGGTACCACATGTGATATTATCCCTAAGGCTCTAGAGGCAGATCAGTCCTCGAACAGACTGCATAATATACATTCTGGTTTAGGGGAACAACCCATTCGGGGCAAACTGGCCACTCAATCAGATGATCCATTAAGCTGGATATCCCTGATTTCCAGGAATGTGGCAGGGCTAGGGTCAAAACTTAACTTGCAGGCTTGGACAGACTTCATTGACCTCTTTGACATCTGTTTGTTTCAAGAAGTCTGGGCGGTTGAACCAATGTTTAGAGTTGGCTATCTGAACTTTTTTGTCCCTGCTGTAAAAAAATCTAAGGGCGACCTATGGGGGGTCTGGTCATATGGGTCAAGCAGTCCCTGAAATGTAAAACCCAGTTGCTCCCTACTGTATGTGATGACATTCTTGGTGTTAGATTTAGCTTCCATGCAAATTTAGAAATGTAATGTTTATGTTAGGGGGCTCCAAGGTGGTATGAAATCGGAAGTTGTAGCCAAACTGGATACATTACTACAGGCTCCTCAAACAACATATTGCATTGATTGCTGGGGACTTCAATACCACTTTTGAACCCCTTGGTTTGGACGATATCCATTTGACAGAGGAGGAGGACGTTAGGTGGGGAGTTCCCCAGCTAAGCACTAAACCCATAAAAAAGTGGACCGAGGCTGCTATCCAGCTAAAGGGTTTCTGTTTGGAAAACGAGTTGAGGGCTGCTAACGGGCGTACACTCTCAGACAAAATGGGGAAGGAAACCTTTGACAATGGTGCTAGGGCAAGCAACATTGACTACTTACTCGTCTCTCTCAAGATGTGGTCAACTCTCCATGATATGGAGGTTGTGTCACGTATTGAAAGCGACCATGACCCCCTGTGTGTAAAGCTAAAATTGGGCATTCATACAGGGGATGATGCTCATCAAGGGCATTGTTACCAGGATTTAGCTATTACAAACGATGAGCGACACCTTAAATGGTGCCAAGTCGCTGAGCATCAGGAAATATTAAGCTTCATCGAGGGAGACTTGGAAGGGGCCTTAGAGGCTATGGAGGACGTCATATTGAAAGGTTCTCCCCCCTATCTTTTATTAGAGACACATAACAGGCTCTTTACTAAACTGAAAACATACTTCTGTAAACCCAGTTCAGGGGAAAAAAGAGCTACAGTTAAAAAACCAGAGAGCTGGTATAACAGCTCCTGTCGCCAAGCTAGGAGGGACTTGGGTTTAGCCTTAAAGTCTAAAGACATGGGTGCAGTAAGACTGGCTAGGGCGAACTACAGGTGTAAGCAACTTGCTGCTAAAAAGGCCTGTGGCAGGATTTGAAAGTGGCATGCTCTGCAAAGAACCCTAAACTTTTTTGGGAAATCTTTAAGTGGGACAGGGGAGGACATCGAGAGAGCCCTCACAATAATGTTGACCGTAATTCTTGGGTCGATTATTTTAAGCCCCAATATGCATCTAGTGCCATTGGTAATAGCGTAGGAGTCTACTCCCATATTGTGTATAAGGAACCTATCTTTTCCTTGAATGAGGTAGATAGGGTGCTGGACCAAGTCACTGAGGGGCGTGCTACCGGCATGGATTGTATCCCTGCAGATTTATTTCTGAACAATAGAAGGCGCTGGCGATTTTACATTTTGTATGTGGCAAACGCCATAGCCCAAGGGATGGAAGTGCCCATCTCATGGAAAGGGGCAGAAATCGTGCCGGTGTATAAAAAGGGAGACAAGTCACTTGCAGCCAATTATAGACCTATAAGTCTAATTGACTGCTTACAAAAAATCATGGGTCGGCTGGTTTTGGGCAGAATTCAGTCCTGGATGGATAATGACAATATTTTAAGTCACCTCCAGGCTGGGTTCCGCCCAAAAACAAGTACCATTGACCAGGTCTTCCGGTTCATTATGTTATACTGGCGTACCGTGATCCTGGAAAAGGGCACTTTGTATGCCGTTTTTGTCGACCTAAAAGCGGCCTTTGACCTGGTCCCTCGTAATATACTATGGAAAGTTCTAGCCGACCTGGGGATAGCACCTGAACTGCTGAGTTTGATTGTCCGCCTGCATGAGGATATCTTCGCTCGGGTATGGTGGGGTTCCCAGGGGGAGGTTACCGAGCCCTTTCTGGTGGAGCGTGGAGTAAGGCAGGGTTGCGTCATGGCCCCCACCTTGTTCTCGCTCTTCGTGAATGGGGTTGCGGATTTCCTCTCCATGGTGCCGACCGATGCCCCTGCGATGTCCGGTGAGCGGGTCCCGATCCTCATGTTTTCGGACGACACTCACATCATTTCAAAGACTCCGAGTGGACTCCAGCAAGCACTGAAGCGATTTGAAGATTTCTGTTTGAACAGGGGACTAGAAATAAATACGACAAAAACTAAGTATATGGTTTTGACTGGTCGTAAAACGTGTGGGACAAATAGACCTTTTAGAGGGTCGATCAATATGAAAGGTTCCCCGCTGGAACGGGTAGATGCTTTTACCTACCTGGGGGTCACCCTTCAGAAAGATCTGGGGTGGTCCAGTCAACTGGACATTGCGGTCCTAAAACTCCACCAACAACTAAGCCCATTAGCCCCTTATTGGAAGTATACGGGATGAAGGTCCTAGGTTCGGCCCTATATGGAGCCGAACTCCGGGGTTTTGAAGACCTTAGAAAATTAACGCTAGCTGAAAATGAATTTCTTCGAAAAGCTACTAGCGTCCCCATAAGTACCCCGTTACTACCGCTAATGTGGGACCTTGGAAAAAAGGCGGTCCAGGACCTTGCCTTTTTGCGTCCAGTTCTTTACTGGCGCCGCTTATGGACAACAGAAGAACTTCAGCATTATGCCCATGGTCTTAAAGAGATAATGGTTAAGGACACGTGCTAAAGAATTCAGTGGCTCAAGAACATCAAGTTGATACTCTCCAAATTGGGAATGACTGACTTATGGGTGAACCCGGAAAATGTTAACTTTCCCTCTAAAAAATATCTAAAAGAAAAATATTGGGAGATGGTGATCATTGAAGCAAGGTCAGAGGGCCTTTCCGCCCATCTAACTAGTCGTTTCATGGACATTAAAGCCCTACCAAAACTGGAACAATATTTGGATATTATTGGTAAACAACAGGATCGCAAGCTCTATTTCCAGCTTAGGGTAGGATCACTCCCAGTAAGATCTTTTACGGTTAAATGGGCAGATAAAAGTGGAATCGACAGATGTCCCAATTGCGGGAAGGAACATGAGTCAATAAGCCACTTTTTATTTTTTTGTCCCCTGTACACTGCCCCCAGAACGATGTGGATCAAGCCTTTATGTAAACTGATAGGGATACACAGACATGCTGAGGCTTTGAGAATTTTAACTACAGACCCGACGCCTACAATTGCTGTTGCCGTGGCTAAATTTTTTAAATGGGCTTGGGTAATCCGCACAAAATACATAGCGGTAAATATGTGAAGATTAAGCTGTATTTGTCCATGTATTTATGGGTTAACCCTTGTCAATCTTTGTGCAATATTCCTCTGGATTAATGTATGTTGATGAAATTGTTTTTATCCCTCTCTTAAATTGTAATTCGACATAGTCTACTCTAGTTTAATACTTTTTAAAATATTTAATGTATGGATTTTTAACGTCTTTTTAAACCAACATTCGTGTAATATATGTATGTATACTTTTATGACTTAATTGTCGAATAAAGTTTGTAAAGTAAAAAAGATATAATCACCATTTAGAGGTAATTCTTGTTCATGCAAGAAGGTCCGAATTTTCATGCGAAATAATCGATTACCCGCGACCTGAGGAGATTGCTCTGAGAGGACCAAAATGGTAAGTTTTGAAAATTTCAATCTTTCAACTAATTTTAACTTTCAGATGTGGATCATCACTTTTGGAGCTAAAATGACCATATTTATAGTCATTTTCATGCTTCTAGCGAGCCAACACTCACGTTTTGGCTCATGTGTAAAAGTAACTTAAAATGACTCAAATGCACACTTTGAGGGCTTAAAAAATGTTTATTCACTGAGGGAAGTAATATAAACACCATTTAGAGGTAATTCATGTTCATGCGAGAAGGTCCGATTTTTCATGCAAAACGATTGATGACCCGCGACCTGAGGAAATTGCTCTGAGAGGACCAAAATGGTCAGTTTTGAAAATTTAAATCTTTAAACTAATTTTGACTTTCAGATGTGGATCATCACTTTTGGAGATAAAATGACCATATTTATAGTCGTTTTCATGCTTATCGGGAGCCAAAACTCAAGATTTGGCGCATGGGTAAAAGTGACTCAAAATGACCCAAACGCTCACTTTGAGGGCTTAAAACGTGTTTATTCACTGTGGGATGTGATATAAACAACATTTAGAGGTAATTCATGTACATGCTAGAAGGTCCAAATTTTCATGCAAAACGACCGATGACTGAGGAAATTTCTCTGAGATGTCCAAAATGGTCCTTTTTGAAAATTTCCATCTTTCAACTAATTTTTACTTTCAGATGTGGATCATCCCTTTTGGAACTAAAATGACCAGGACCTTGTCATTTTTATGCTTCTAGGGAGCCAAAACTCAAGATTTGGCGCATGGGTAAAAAATGACCCACATGCTCACTTTGTGGGCTTAAAACATGTTTATTCACTGCAGGAAGTCATATCAACACCATTTAGAGGTAATTCATGTTTCCAACTCCCCATCTGTCTCCCCCATCTCCACCCTCTCCCCATCACCCTCTCCCCATCCCCCATCTTCCTCATCCCATGTCGCTCCTCATCTATCTCCACCATCTCCACCCTGTACCCATCTCCCTCTCTATCCTCTCTCCACCTGTCCCTCCCTCATCTCCCTCATCCCATGTCCTTCTCCGATCTGTCTCCCCAATCTGGTCATCGGTCTCCCCCATCTGTCTCCCCATCCGTCTCCCCATCTCTCTCCCCATCTCCCCATATTATCTCCCCATATTATCTCCATTATACCTCCATTATATCTCTGTTTTATCCACATTTTATCTCTACTTAATCTCCATGTTATCCCTGTATTATCCCCATCTATCTCCACTTTAGCTCCATTTCATTCCCATTGTATCTACACTTTATCCCCACTATAGGCACATTTTATCCCCGTTTTAACCCCACTTGACCCCCATTTTAGCTCCAATTTAGCCCCATTTTATCTCCATTATATACCCATTTTATCTCCACTTTATCCCCATTTTTGCTCCACTTTAGCTCCATTTTATTCCCATTTTTCCTATATTTTATCTCCATTTTATCTCCAATTTATCTCCAGTTTATCTCCATTATCTCTCTACTTTATTTACATTAAATCTCCGTCCCTTACCATCCAATCTCCATCTCTGCATCCCATCTCCATCTCCCATCCTATCTCCAACTCCCTATCTCCATCTCCATCCCATCTCCATCTCCCCATCTCTTCTCCATCTCCCCATCTCCATCTCCCTCCTATCTCCATAAAATGAGCATGATCATAGTCATTTTCCTGCTCCTAGGTAGCCAAAACTCAAGATTTGGCACATGGGTAAAAGTGACTCAAAATTACCCAAATGCTCACTTTGAGGGCTTAAAACATGTTTATGCACTGCAGGAAGTGATATAAACAGCATAGAGGTAATTCATGTTCATGCGAGAATGTCCGATTTTTCATGCAGAAGGATCGATGACCCGCGACCTGAGGAACTTGCTTGAGAGGACCAAAATGGTCAGTTTTGAAAATTTAAATCTTTTAACTAATTTTGACTTTCAGATGAGGATCATCACTTTTGGAGATAAAATGACCATATTTATGGTCGTTTTCATGCTTCTAGGGAGCCAAAACTCAAGATTTGGCGCATGGGTAAAAGTGACTCAAAATGACCCCAATGCTCACTTTGAGGGCTTAAAACGTGTTATTCACTGCGGTAAGTGACATAAACACCATTTAGAGTTAATTCATGTTTCCAACTCCCCATCTGTCTCCCCCATCTCCACCCTCTCCCCATCACCCTCTCCCTCATCTCCCTCTCCCTCATCATCTCTCCCCCATCTGTCTCCCCCATCTCCACCTTCTCCCCATCAGTCTCTTCCTCATCTTGCTCTCCCTCATCCCCCATATCACTCATTCCATGTCCCTCCTCATCTGTCTCCACCATCTCCACCCTGTCCCCATCTCCCTCTCTATCCTCTCTCCACCTGTCTCTCCTTCATCTCCCTCATCCCATGTCCTTCTTCGATCTGTCTCCCCAATCTGGTCATCGGTCTCCCCCATCTGTCTCCCCATCCGTCTCACCATCTCTCTCCCCATCTCCCCATATTATCTCCCCATAATATCTCCATTATACCTCCATTATATCTCTGTTTTATCCACATTTTATCTCTACTTAATCTCCATGTTATCCCGGTATTATCCCCATTTATCTCCACTTTAGCTCCATTTTATCCCCATTTTATCTACACTTTATCCCCACTATAACCCTGTTTTATCCCCATTTTAACACCACTTTACCCCCATTTTCGCTACACTTTAGCCCCATTTTATCTCCATGTAATCCCCATTTTATCTCCACTTTATCCCCATTTTAGCTCCACGTTAGCTCCATTTTATCCCCATGTTCCCTCCATTTTATCTCCATTTTATCCCCAATTTATCTCCAGTTTATCTCCATTATCTCTCCACTTTATTTACATTAAATCTCCGTCCCTTACCATCCAATCTCCATCTCTGCATCCCATCTCCATCTCCCCATCCTATCTCCAACTCTCCATCTCCATCTCCATCCCATCTCCATCTCCCCATCCCGTCTCCATCTCCCCATCTCCATCTCCATCCCATCTCCATAAAATGAGCATGATCATAGTCATTTTCCTGCTCCTAGGGAGCCAAAACTCAACATTTGGCACATTGGTAAAAGTGACTCAAAATTAGCCAACTGCTTACTTTGAGGGCTTAAAACATGTTTATTCACCGAGGGAAGTGATATAAACACCATTTAGAGGTAATTCATGTTCATGCGAGAAGGTCCGATTTTTCATGCAAAACGATCGATGACCCGCGCGCGACCTGAGGAAATTGCTCTGAGATTACCAAAATGGTCCGTTTTGAAAATGTAAATCTTTCAACTAATTTTGACTTTCAGAAGAGGATCATCACTTTTGGAGATAAAATGACCATATTTATAGTCGTTTTAATGCTTCTAGGGAGCTAAAACTCAAGATTTGGCGCATGGGTAAAAGTGACTTAAAATGAACCACATGCTCACTTTGTGGGCTTAAAACGTGTTTATTCACTGCAGGAAGTGATATCAACACCATTTAGAGGTAATTCATGTTTCCAACTCCCCATCTGTCTCCCCCATCTCCACCCTCTCCCCATCACCCTCTCCCCATCGGTCTCTCCCTCATCTCCCTCTCCCTCATCATCTCTCCCCCATCTGTCTCCCCCATCTCCACTGTCTCCCCATCAGTGTCTTCCTCATCTTGCTCTCCCTCATCCCCCATCTCCCTCATCCCACGTCCCTCCTCATCTGTCTCCACCATCTCCACCCTGTCCCCATCTCCCTCTCTATCCTCTCTCCACCTGTCTCTCCCTCATCTCCCTCATCCCATGTCCTTCTCCGATCTGTCTCCCCAATCTGGTCATCGGTCTCCCCATCTGTCTCCCCATCCATCTCCCCATCTCTCTCCCCATCTCCCCATATTATCTCCCCATAATATCTCCATTATACCTCCATTATATCTCTGTTTTATCCACATTTTATCTCTACTTAATCTCCATGTTATCCCTGTATTATCTCTGCTCTTTCTTAAAGTCTGGATAGACATGGATTGATCAGTAAAAACTCGGAAACCGCATTTACACTTTTGCGTGTGGACTCGAATTAAAATTGAAGAATAAGCATGATAAATTTGAAAACTACGGATTAAAATGGATGAGTGTTGAAGAAATCAGTAAACTTTTTGCAACTGTGCACATTAAGCTGTGCGATTGTTTGGGGCTATATGTAGTCCCCTCTACAGTGAAGTTGTTAACTTTGTGCCATTAGGGCATGGCACAAGACTCAATCAGCACGCAAACTTTAAATATAAGGTATACATTTGAGAAATGGATTATACAGGTGTGCATCCTGCCCCCCCTTTTACATCCCTGTATTATCCCCATTTATCTCCACTTTAGCTCCATTTCATCGCCATTTTATCTACACTTTATCCCCACTATAGCCCTTTTTATCCCTGTTTTAACCCCACTTGATCCCCATTTTAGCTCCACTTTAGCCCCATTTGATCTCCATTTTATACCATTTTTATCTCCACTTTATCCCCATTTTAGCTCCACTTTAGCTCCATTTTATCCCCAATTTATTTCCAGTTTATCTCCATTATCTCTCTACTTTATTTACAATAGATATCCGTCCCTTACCATCCAATCTCCATCTCTGCATCCCATCTACATCTCCCCATCCTTTCTCCAACTCCCCATCTCCATCTCCATCCCATATCCATCTCCCCATCTCTTCTACATCTCCCCATCTCCATCTCCATCCCATATCCATAAAATGAGCATGATCATAGTCATTTTCCTGCTCCTAGGTAGCCAAAACTCAAGATTTGGCACATTGGTAAAAGTCACTCAAAATTACCCAAATGCTCACTTTGAGGACTTAAAACATGTTTATTCACTGCAGGAAGTGATATGAACACCATAGAGGTAATTCATGTTCATGCGAGAAGGTCCGATTTTTCATGCAAAAGGATCTATGACCCGTGACCTGAGGAAATTGCTCTGAGAGGAACAAAATGGTCCGTTTTGAAAATTTCCATCTTTCAACTAATTTTGACTTTCAGATGTGGATCATCGCTATTGGAGATAAAAATTACCATATTTATAGTCATTTTCATGCTTTTAGGGAGCCAAAACTCAAGATTTGGTGCAAGGGTAAAAGTGACTTAAAATGACCCAAATCCGCACTTTGAGTGCTTAAAACATGTTTATTCACTGAGGGAAGTGATATAAACACCATTTAGAGGTAATTCATGTTCATGCGAGAAGGTCCGATTTTTCATGCAAAACGATCGATGACCCGCGACCTGAGGAAATTGCTCTGAGATGACCAAAATGGTCCGTTTTGAAAATGTCCATCTTTCAACCAATTTTGACTTTCAGATGTGGATCATCACTTTTGGAGACAAAATCAGCATTTTTAAAGTCATTTTCAAGCTTCTAGGGAGCCAAAACTGAAGATTTGGCACATGGGTAAAAGTGACTCAAAATGACCCAAATGCTCACTTTGAGGGCTTAAAACGTGTTTATTCACTGTGGTAAGTGATATAAACAACATTAAGAGGTAATTCATGTTCATGCTAGAAGGTCCGAATTTTCATGTAAAACGACCGATGACCCGCGACCTGAGGAAATTGCTCTGAGATGACCAAGATGGTCCGTTTTGAAAATTTCCATCTTTCAACTAATTTTGACTTTCAGATGTGGACCACCCCCTTCGGAACTAAAATGACCATATTTATAGTCATGTTCATGCTTCTAGGGAGCCAAAACTCAAGATTTGGCGCATGGGTAAAAGTGACTTAAAATGACCCACATGCTCACTTTGTGGGCTTAAAACTTGTTTATTCACTGCAGGAAGTGATATCAATACCATTTAGAGGTAATTCATGTTCATGCTAGAAGGTCCGAATTTTCATGTAAAACGACCGATGACCTGTGACCTGAGGAAATTGCTCTGAGAGGAACAAAATGGTCCGTTTTGAAAATTTCCATCTTTCAACTAATTTTGACTTTCAGATGTGGATCATCACTTTTGGAGCTAAAATTAGCATTTTTAAAGTCATTTTCAAGCTTCTAGGGACCCAAAACTCAAGATTTGGTTCAAGGGTAAAAGTGACTTAAAATTACTCAAATGCTCACTTTGAGGGCTTAAAATGTGTTTATTCACTGCGGGAAGTGATATAATCACCATTTAGAGGTAATTCATGTTCAACAAGAAGGTCCGAATTTTCATGCAAAATAATCGATGACCCGCGACCTGAGGAAATTGCTCTGAGAGGACTATAATGGTCAGTTTTGAAAATTTAAATCTTTCAACTAATTTTGACTTTCAGATGTGGATCATCACTTTTGGAGATAAAATGACCATATTTATAGTCGTTTTCATGCTTCTAGGGAGCCAAAACTCAAGATTTGGCGCATGGGTAAAAGTGACTCAAAATGACCCAAATGCTCACTTTGAGTGCTTAAAACGTGTTTATTCACTGCGGTAAGTGATATAAACAACATTTAGAGGTAATTCATGTTCATGCTAGAAAGTCCGAATTTTCATGTAAAACGACCGATGACCCGCAACCTGAGGAAATTGCTCTGAGATGACCAAAATGGTCTGTTTTGAAAATTTCCATCTTTCAACGAATTTTGACTTTCTGATGTGGATCATCCCTTTTGGAACTAAAATGACCATATTTTTAGTCATTTTCATGCTTCTAGGGAGACAAAACTCAAGATTTGGCACATGGGTAAAAGTGACTCAAAATTACCCAAATGCTCACTTTGAGGGCTTAAAACATGTTTATGCACTGCAGGAAGTGATATAAACAGCATAGAGGTAATTCATGTTCATGCGAGAATGTCCGATTTTTCATGCAGAAGGATCGATGACCCGCGACCTGAGGAACTTGCTTGAGAGGACCAAAATGGTCAGTTTTGAAAATTTAAATCTTTTAACTAATTTTGACTTTCAGATGAGGATCATCACTTTTGGAGATAAAATGACCATATTTATGGTCGTTTTCATGCTTCTAGGGAGCCAAAACTCAAGATTTGGCGCATGGGTAAAAGTGACTCAAAATGACCCCAATGCTCACTTTGAGGGCTTAAAACGTGTTATTCACTGCGGTAAGTGACATAAACACCATTTAGAGTTAATTCATGTTTCCAACTCCCCATCTGTCTCCCCCATCTCCACCCTCTCCCCATCACCCTCTCCCTCATCTCCCTCTCCCTCATCATCTCTCCCCCATCTGTCTCCCCCATCTCCACCTTCTCCCCATCAGTCTCTTCCTCATCTTGCTCTCCCTCATCCCCCATATCACTCATTCCATGTCCCTCCTCATCTGTCTCCACCATCTCCACCCTGTCCCCATCTCCCTCTCTATCCTCTCTCCACCTGTCTCTCCTTCATCTCCCTCATCCCATGTCCTTCTTCGATCTGTCTCCCCAATCTGGTCATCGGTCTCCCCCATCTGTCTCCCCATCCGTCTCACCATCTCTCTCCCCATCTCCCCATATTATCTCCCCATAATATCTCCATTATACCTCCATTATATCTCTGTTTTATCCACATTTTATCTCTACTTAATCTCCATGTTATCCCGGTATTATCCCCATTTATCTCCACTTTAGCTCCATTTTATCCCCATTTTATCTACACTTTATCCCCACTATAACCCTGTTTTATCCCCATTTTAACACCACTTTACCCCCATTTTCGCTACACTTTAGCCCCATTTTATCTCCATGTAATCCCCATTTTATCTCCACTTTATCCCCATTTTAGCTCCACGTTAGCTCCATTTTATCCCCATGTTCCCTCCATTTTATCTCCATTTTATCCCCAATTTATCTCCAGTTTATCTCCATTATCTCTCCACTTTATTTACATTAAATCTCCGTCCCTTACCATCCAATCTCCATCTCTGCATCCCATCTCCATCTCCCCATCCTATCTCCAACTCTCCATCTCCATCTCCATCCCATCTCCATCTCCCCATCCCGTCTCCATCTCCCCATCTCCATCTCCATCCCATCTCCATAAAATGAGCATGATCATAGTCATTTTCCTGCTCCTAGGGAGCCAAAACTCAACATTTGGCACATTGGTAAAAGTGACTCAAAATTAGCCAACTGCTTACTTTGAGGGCTTAAAACATGTTTATTCACCGAGGGAAGTGATATAAACACCATTTAGAGGTAATTCATGTTCATGCGAGAAGGTCCGATTTTTCATGCAAAACGATCGATGACCCGCGCGCGACCTGAGGAAATTGCTCTGAGATTACCAAAATGGTCCGTTTTGAAAATGTAAATCTTTCAACTAATTTTGACTTTCAGAAGAGGATCATCACTTTTGGAGATAAAATGACCATATTTATAGTCGTTTTAATGCTTCTAGGGAGCTAAAACTCAAGATTTGGCGCATGGGTAAAAGTGACTTAAAATGAACCACATGCTCACTTTGTGGGCTTAAAACGTGTTTATTCACTGCAGGAAGTGATATCAACACCATTTAGAGGTAATTCATGTTTCCAACTCCCCATCTGTCTCCCCCATCTCCACCCTCTCCCCATCACCCTCTCCCCATCGGTCTCTCCCTCATCTCCCTCTCCCTCATCATCTCTCCCCCATCTGTCTCCCCCATCTCCACTGTCTCCCCATCAGTGTCTTCCTCATCTTGCTCTCCCTCATCCCCCATCTCCCTCATCCCACGTCCCTCCTCATCTGTCTCCACCATCTCCACCCTGTCCCCATCTCCCTCTCTATCCTCTCTCCACCTGTCTCTCCCTCATCTCCCTCATCCCATGTCCTTCTCCGATCTGTCTCCCCAATCTGGTCATCGGTCTCCCCATCTGTCTCCCCATCCATCTCCCCATCTCTCTCCCCATCTCCCCATATTATCTCCCCATAATATCTCCATTATACCTCCATTATATCTCTGTTTTATCCACATTTTATCTCTACTTAATCTCCATGTTATCCCTGTATTATCTCTGCTCTTTCTTAAAGTCTGGATAGACATGGATTGATCAGTAAAAACTCGGAAACCGCATTTACACTTTTGCGTGTGGACTCGAATTAAAATTGAAGAATAAGCATGATAAATTTGAAAACTACGGATTAAAATGGATGAGTGTTGAAGAAATCAGTAAACTTTTTGCAACTGTGCACATTAAGCTGTGCGATTGTTTGGGGCTATATGTAGTCCCCTCTACAGTGAAGTTGTTAACTTTGTGCCATTAGGGCATGGCACAAGACTCAATCAGCACGCAAACTTTAAATATAAGGTATACATTTGAGAAATGGATTATACAGGTGTGCATCCTGCCCCCCCTTTTACATCCCTGTATTATCCCCATTTATCTCCACTTTAGCTCCATTTCATCGCCATTTTATCTACACTTTATCCCCACTATAGCCCTTTTTATCCCTGTTTTAACCCCACTTGATCCCCATTTTAGCTCCACTTTAGCCCCATTTGATCTCCATTTTATACCATTTTTATCTCCACTTTATCCCCATTTTAGCTCCACTTTAGCTCCATTTTATCCCCAATTTATTTCCAGTTTATCTCCATTATCTCTCTACTTTATTTACAATAGATATCCGTCCCTTACCATCCAATCTCCATCTCTGCATCCCATCTACATCTCCCCATCCTTTCTCCAACTCCCCATCTCCATCTCCATCCCATATCCATCTCCCCATCTCTTCTACATCTCCCCATCTCCATCTCCATCCCATATCCATAAAATGAGCATGATCATAGTCATTTTCCTGCTCCTAGGTAGCCAAAACTCAAGATTTGGCACATTGGTAAAAGTCACTCAAAATTACCCAAATGCTCACTTTGAGGACTTAAAACATGTTTATTCACTGCAGGAAGTGATATGAACACCCTAGAGGTAATTCATGTTCATGCGAGAAGGTCCGATTTTTCATGCAAAAGGATCTATGACCCGTGACCTGAGGAAATTGCTCTGAGAGGAACAAAATGGTCCGTTTTGAAAATTTCCATCTTTCAACTAATTTTGACTTTCAGATGTGGATCATCGCTATTGGAGATAAAAATTACCATATTTATAGTCATTTTCATGCTTTTAGGGAGCCAAAACTCAAGATTTGGTGCAAGGGTAAAAGTGACTTAAAATGACCCAAATCCGCACTTTGAGTGCTTAAAACATGTTTATTCACTGAGGGAAGTGATATAAACACCATTTAGAGGTAATTCATGTTCATGCGAGAAGGTCCGATTTTTCATGCAAAACGATCGATGACCCGCGACCTGAGGAAATTGCTCTGAGATGACCAAAATGGTCCGTTTTGAAAATGTCCATCTTTCAACCAATTTTGACTTTCAGATGTGGATCATCACTTTTGGAGAGAAAATCAGCATTTTTAAAGTCATTTTCAAGCTTCTAGGGAGCCAAAACTGAAGATTTGGCACATGGGTAAAAGTGACTCAAAATGACCCAAATGCTCACTTTGAGGGCTTAAAACGTGTTTATTCACTGTGGTAAGTGATATAAACAACATTAAGAGGTAATTCATGTTCATGCTAGAAGGTCCGAATTTTCATGTAAAACGACCGATGACCTGTGACCTGAGGAAATTGCTCTGAGAGGAACAAAATGGTCCGTTTTGAAAATTTCCATCTTTCAACTAATTTTGACTTTCAGATGTGGATCATCACTTTTGGAGCTAAAATTAGCATTTTTAAAGTCATTTTCAAGCTTCTAGGGACCCAAAACTCAAGATTTGGTTCAAGGGTAAAAGTGACTTAAAATTACTCAAATGCTCACTTTGAGGGCTTAAAATGTGTTTATTCACTGCGGGAAGTGATATAATCACCATTTAGAGGTAATTCATGTTCAACAAGAAGGTCCGAATTTTCATGCAAAATAATCGATGACCCCCGACCTGAGGAAATTGCTCTGAGAGGACTATAATGGTCAGTTTTGAAAATTTAAATCTTTCAACTAATTTTGACTTTCAGATGTGGATCATCACTTTTGGAGATAAAATGACCATATTTATAGTCGTTTTCATGCTTCTAGGGAGCCAAAACTCAAGATTTGGCGCATGGGTAAAAGTGACTCAAAATGACCCAAATGCTCACTTTGAGTGCTTAAAACGTGTTTATTCACTGCGGTAAGTGATATAAACAACATTTAGAGGTAATTCATGTTCATGCTAGAAAGTCCGAATTTTCATGTAAAACGACCGATGACCCGCAACCTGAGGAAATTGCTCTGAGATGACCAAAATGGTCTGTTTTGAAAATTTCCATCTTTCAACGAATTTTGACTTTCTGATGTGGATCATCCCTTTTGGAACTAAAATGACCATATTTTTAGTCATTTTCATGCTTCTAGGGAGACAAAACTCAAGATTTGGCGCATGGGTAAAAGTGACTTAAAATGACCCACATGCTCACTTTGTGGGCTTAAAACGTGTTTATTCACTGCAGGAAGTGATATCACCACCATTTAGAGGTAATTCGTGATTCCAACTACCCATCTGTCTCCCACATCTCCACCCTCTCCCCATCACCCTCTCACGATCGGTCTCTCCCTCATCTCCCTCTCCCTCATCATCTCTCCCCCATCTGTGGAGAACCGCAGCCTTAAGGCCCGGTGGCGCAGGGTAAGCCTGAAATCCCCGGGATTCACCTGCCTTGTTAAAACAGAGACACGGACCCTTTGTCTGGCGTAGAAGATAGTATTTATTAGCTGCAGCTAGTACAGTGGTCTTAGAAGTCGTTAGTGCAACGAGGTTCAAAAGAGACTGCCACTTAACTCTGTGTCGCACAAGTTTATATACAGTACAATACAATGCAAAAAGCAATCACACAAGAGCACAAGACATATGCAAACATTACAGACAATACTTTAAATCTTAAGCAACTCAAGTTCCCGGTTTTGTTTGTCACTTGCCATTACTCAGGCAAATAACAAGCCAACTCATGCTAATCTGAGTCGGAACCAGCATCAATGTTCATAAAATCCTCAAGCTGTTGCTGAATCATCATCCTAATATTCTCTGTCCTCTGAGCAGTAGCTTGTGGAACACATAGAGTAGCCAACAGGCCACACACTGCGGGACCACACTGAATACACAAACAACAAGAGAATATGATGGCCAAAATTGCTCCAAGGAACGTTAAGATCTTCCATCCCCAAGTTGACAATATTCCCCAAAACCATCCCATAAAGGACCAATCCCCTTCGTCCTGATGAATGGACTCGGAGATGGTGTGCAATTTGGAAATAGCCTGGTATACTGTCGGAGCGTTGTCTGGAATGTAAATGCAGCAACTAGATCCGATCAATTTACAGACACCTCCTCGGTGTGCCAAGATCGCGTCTAGTGCAATCCGATTCTGCAACGTCATAAGACGGTCAGCTTGAAGCTCTGCCGTAATGTTACCTATCGCACCTGCAGTAACATTAATAGTGGTTTCAACCACTCGAGTCAATTGCCTGAGGTTTCTGCTGTTAGCCATAGGACCCCAAAAGGGGAGGAATCCCTTTAGGAAGTCTCCTCCCTCTTGTCCTGCTGTATCTTTAGCCTCAAAGATGCCTCAACTATATCTCACTCAATGGTGGTCTGACGGAACCGTATATGTAGAGGGAAGAAGGAAGGCTATATAGCAAGTGTCAGAAAAGTTAGAAGGAAGCCATGTGTAGGCTCTATCACTGCAGACAAAATATGTTCCTTGAGACGGAACCAATGGGGGAAAGTCAAGGGATGAGAAGACGTAGGTGTACAGACACCTTTGCTTAGTATCAGTTTTCTTACTATTAATCTGGAGACAAAGATTACCTTGATGGGACACAGTCCATATAGGAGGAGACTCAGCCCTTGTATTCTTGCCTTCCAGACTAGAGACATAGTGGGTAACATTCCAACCTTTATACGCTCTCTTCTCATCCAACCTTAGCCATAACCACTATACCCTTAATTAAAGAGCTATGACTAAAGTCCGATCCTTGCCCATAAGCCTTCACGGGGCTTCTAAGTCTGTTATGGTATGCGGTTGAGAACATAGTCAAGTTGGCCCAGGCTGAACCTTCATACGAGAAGGGAAGAACCAAATATGGCATCCCTTTCTTTGTATTATGTGGCATAAGTCCACACACCCAACAGTCGGTCATATTGATAGCCAACTGATGTTGGTGCAACAACTGAACAAATGTAATGTTCCTGTATTTAGCTCTTCTGGTCTGCTCATGTGGGGGTAGTGAATGCATTTTATGAGAAAGAACTAAGCATGAGCGGATTTTGCGTATTGGCAATCCGCGGATCTGCGGATTTGCGGATTTGCGGATTGCGACAATACGCAAAATCCGCGGATCCTAGCGTATTTTTTTTTTGCGTGTTCGCACGGGTTTCTGCAAGTTCGCGAGGGTTTTATTGTACAAAACGCTCGCGAACGTGCAGAAACCCGTGCGAACACAATGTGCCTACTCATGGCCAAACGGACGGGGCTTCCATGCGAGTGCACATGCCTCTTGTGTGTATAAAAGGTCAGAGGCCTATCAGAGCAGCAGATGAAGGTACAGAGACTCCTGGTCACAGGAACAGCACAGGGATTGTGCTCGTGAAAGTCAAGGATGCAAAGGCCTCTATCCAGCATCACAGCTGACTTTCGACGGTAGATGTGGTAAAGAAGGCACATTGCCCAGCCTCGACGACGCTCTCGATTGTTTCTGGGCTGATGAATGAGTCACTGCATTTGAGCTTCAACTAGTTCCAGCGACCATGTGTGTGTTTACAATGGCGCCAGCAAGCTGCCAGCGCCGTTGTAAAATAGTTACAAAGTTAGCTTGCACAGGAAGCACTTAAATAAAATAAAGCAGCACCTGCTTCGTTTTATCTAGCTTTTATCTAGCTAAAAGCGTCAACTCGTATCCAGACAAACGGGCACTCGTGAGGTGTTGCGTTCTTGTCCTGTTCAGCAAAGTTACCACCGCATGTGGAACCATTACAATAAGTGTGTTATCCAACACCAATCCGGCAGACTGTCTAATGGAAATTGCTGCAGCTGCCGTAGCTCTAAGACAACCAGGCAAAGCTTTAGCTACCGGGTCTAGTGTGGCGGAGAAATAGGCACATGGCCTCTGCTTATCCCCAAATAACTGTCAAAACTGATAATGCGCAACCCTCTCTCTCATGTACGTACAATGTAAAGGATTTGCTGTAATCTGGGGTACCCAATACCGGAGCAGAACATAGAGCAATTCGCAGATCAACAAAACTTTTCTGACATTCATCTTTCCAAGGGAGCGGATGGGGCGTATCTTTCAATGTTAGTGCCAGCAATGGCTTAGCCAGCAGCGAAAAATTGGGAATCCATTGTCTGCAATAGGAAGTGATGCCCAAAAAGGCACGCACTTCTCTCTGAGTGGTAGGTACAGACATCTGTGAAATAGCATGAATACGTTCTGGGGTCAATCGCCTTCCCTCCTTCGACAAGAGATGACCTAAATAGGTAACCTCTTGGCGGGCATATTGCAACTTAGAAGGGGACACCTTGTGATGTAAGGTAGACAAATGACGCAACAGCGCAACGGTCACACTCTTACATACATCTTCCGTATCAGCAGCCACCAGCAAATCATCCACATACTGAAAAAGCGTTGCGCCTGGAGGCAAACAAAAGGCATCAAGTTGTGATTTAAGAGCTTTGCTATAAATAGAAGGACTCTCACAATATCCTTGTGGAGCTCTCTTAAATCGAAAACTTCGTCCACCAAGAGAGAAACCAAAGATATCCCTACTTTCTTCAGCAATAGGAATACTAAAGAAAGCGTCCTTAAGATCAATCACTGAAAACCATGCTGCTGAAGAAGGGATCATGGTCAACAAAGCAGTAATGTCCGGAACAACAGGAAATTGTGGCACGACGATTTTATTGACCTCTCTAAGGTCTATGATAAATCGATAAACAGGAGGTTGTGAAGGATCTGTTCTCTTAAGAATCGGAAGAACGGGGCTGTTACAAACATTACCTCTCGTTTCTTCAACCACACCCTTCTGGATAAAATCATCCACAATAGCCAAAAATGCTCTCTCACCATCACTAGAAATACGATACTGGGGAATGCGTGGCATTTTTACATTCTCTTTAATAGTGACAACATATGGTGGGATTGCAAGACGACCCACATCATTCGGACCTGTAGCCCAAAGGCTTTCGGGAAGAGAAAGCAACTCAGGTGGAAACTTATCTTGAGACAAATACAAGGAAGACGTTAATTTCTTCCCCAACGTGAGATGCACACCAGAAGGGGAGCAATACAATGTCGCATGTAGCCGTTTCAACAAATCTAAACCTAACAGGTTCTCACCACAACCTGTTGTCAAAATAAGCGGAGCGTTCAAATCGTAAGGACCAATTGAAATAAGTAGGGGGCATGAAACCGGATTACGGACTGGAGCGCCAGAAAATCCTACAAAAGTATTTATCAAGCCAGACAAAGGTGCCCCAGGGAGTTTAGAATGCATAATAGAACTTCTCATCGCACCATTATCCAAAAGAAACGGTTCTGACACACCCATAGTATTCATAGTGACATATGGCCCATCTTGATCTACTGGAATCGACACAACTCCCTCACTTTGTCCATGGCTGTCCTATTCGATCAGGAAATTGTCAGCCCTCTCTTCACAATAATCGTCATTATAACACTGTGTGGACGGAAACCCGCTGCTGGTCAAAATAGTTCGTAGTAGATGAAGAAAAAGAACGCTGCTCCTGAGAAGACGCACCTCGTCTTCTACCTCTGGATCCCGTTTGAAAATTACCACAACCTCGCGGACCAGATATCCCATTATTACGTTGCAATAAAACTGGACAACTATTCTTGTAATGTCCCTCTTCCCTACAATATGCACATTGATTAGGACCCAGTGAAGGGCGAGGTGCAAAATACTCTGGTTTCTGATACACTTTCTGGAACTGTGGGGGTTGAGAAAACTGCGACTGTGCAGCACGCGGAGGGTAAGCTTGCTGTAAGAGAACCTTTGTTTTCAAATCCTTATTTTTCTTTTTTTGCTTCTCTTTCTCTTCTTTATCCCTATTCTCATAATACTGAGCAGTTGCCAATATTTTAGCAGGTGAAGAGACAGTCCATGCGCTTTCTGAACTTTTCAATTTATTTGATAATTCAGGAAGCATGTTATATACAAACTTATCCACAAATTATCGCTGTCCACCTTCTACACTTAAATCCTTACCACTATGGTCAATAAACGTCTCTTCAAAACGAGTGAAAAAGTCTGAAACACTTTCATCTTTCTTTTGTCTACATGCAGCGAGCTTATCCCAATTGACTCGTACCGCAGGCATCATCGTTTTCATTAAATCAATTATTCTGCCTGGCAAAGCCGTAATCAGATCTTCAGGCTTTGCGCCACCCACTTGATTAGCATCAGCAGCTCGAATAGCAGCCCAATCACCACCTAATGCACCAGCATGATCCTCCCTACGAATCCGTGCCCATATTGCTTGCGGAACAATATTAGCGAACAACATATCGATATCAGCCAAATTCATAATGCATACCTCAACTGTTTGAGACAACTCTTTCTAATACCCAGCGGGGTTTTTACGGGGATCCGGGAGAGTCTGTTTAAGCGCCAATACTTCAGATCTTTTCCATGGCTCATGAACCCAAATACGCTGAAAGTGAGCAGCCACAGCAGGTGGACCAACCTCCGCGTCTCTCCATACTGGAGGAACTTCACGCATGGGATAATTCTTACTTTCATGCTTATTAGTGGGACCAGCCTCAAAAAGGGATCGGGACAAAAACATCGTTCGAAACGTAATGAGTCTATTTACCGCCTCTTCAACTCTCGGTCCTACAATAAAACCCTTATCAAAATCGGCTTGTAATTTCAATAATTCTGAAGGGACCGTGTCGGACTCCATATCTTCCCAACCTTTAATAAGAGTTTGACACATAACATTAAAAACATATCTTTGTGTCAGCTCTACCCATTGATGAAAACAATGCATAATATCTTTGATACCATATTCTGATCCATGCTCAATCCATTTGCGAGCGAAGGAACCCAAAACCACTTTCTTATCTGTAAGAGGAAGCTGACAACGAGATTGTCGTTTAGAGAAAGCGGGTGACAAGTTTAAAGATCCAAGAAGGGGAGAAAAGAAACTTGAAACAGCATCTGCTATTCTTCTCTGTGAAGTAGGGCAGTCTCTAAAGAGTATAGGAGGCATAGCAGATGTAGAAAGTACTGGAGACTGGGAAACAGAAGCGAGGGATTGTAGAGGGGGTGGGGGCTGATTTACAGACTGCAAGAGCGGAGCAGAAGCAAGCAAAGGAGCATTGATAGGTTGTGGTTGTTGCTGAATAACCGGTAATTGAGCAATCACTGGCTGAGCAACAGGAGGAGGTAACAGAGGTACATTGGCGTTTTGCACATAAGGTGGAGGTGAATTCAATAAACAAGACATCAAAGGATCTTCTTCCAATTCTTTTCTTTTATCTAAAGAGGAAGTGGGCAACACCGGGTAACATCTATCTATTGCCATATGCTGCTGTCTTTCCATTATTTCATTTGCGCTATCTACTTCATTGCTTTTAAACTGCTGAGCAGCTTCTATAATCGACATACTTTGCACTTTCTTGTCCCTTTTTGCTTGTTTTATTTCTTTCTGTTTGGCTTCCTTGCGCCAAAGGCGGAAGGCGTCAAACATTGCCGGCCGGGCTTTTCTTCTAAATAGGATCGTTTCTAAATTCGCTAATATGGCAGAATCAAGCTACCATTTTGGGGCCATCTTAAAACTCCACTATTTTTCGTGTACCGGACCCATGTCTCGTTAAAGGTAATGGGACCAATACCATGTTTCGAATAGAGCTCATAAGTGGGAGTTCCAACCGGAGGAATCGGACATGATTCTTCCAACTGGAAATCCCTCGTACAACCAAAGCAACAAAATATTCTAAACTTACTTAGTCCAGGCATTTTTTATTTCTCTAAACTATTCCCAAACGACAAGGGGTATAAATTGAGTAAACAGTACAAACGTACTTACCCCTTGGCTTCTGGTATTGCAATAACAGAAAATCCTAAAACAAAGCAAGGCAAAGGATTGTGAGAGCGACCCACCAAATACTTAACTAAGAATCATCCTACACCAGCGAAGGTCCGTCTATCGTCTCGCTCTACCAAATCTCGTCAGAAGGGTCCAAGGCAGGGCGGCAGTCAGGGCAGCAGTCGTCAGCAGCCGTCGGACAGGAGTAGCCGCGCTGTCAAAGACCTTAGGTCCACTTCCGACATACAGGGGTCGCTCAGGTGGTGCGCGTCCTCCGGAATTTTCTTGCGGGGCTCCTCACGACCCTCGGGCTCAACCGCTACCGCTGAAACCGCCCTACGTTGGGCGCCAGTTGGAGAACCGCAGCCTTAAGGCCCGGTGGCGCAGGGTACGCCTGAAATCCCCGGGATTCACCTGCCTTGTTAAAACAGAGACACGGACCCTTCGTCTGGCGTAGAAGATAGTATTTATTAGCTGCAGCTATACAGTGGTCTTAGAAGTCGTTAGTGCAACGAGGTTCAAAAGAGACTGCCACTTAACTCCGTGGCGCACAAGTATATATACAGTACAATACAATGCAAAAAGCAATCACATGAGAGCACAAGACATATACAAACGTTACAGACAATACTTTAAATCTTAAGCAACTCAAGGTCCCGGTTTTGTTTGTGACTCGCCCCCTTTAGCAAATTACAAATGAATCCACACAATCCAGTTTATGAGCAGAGAAAACACAGCTGTATGTAGTAGAAGGACAATCGAGTAAGAGGAGAATGCACGAAACCTGTAGCGAAGGAGAGCAGATAAGATAACTCAGAGGAATGAATGGTGTGAACTAACAAACAGGCCGGACGGGGATTAATCAGGTCAGACAGGAATTAGTGTACTCGACCAGTCCCTGACACTTGTTCGTAAACACAAGCAGGAGAGTTACCTGATACGTGAAGGCAGAAACGACAAAAACATAGCGTTCGCCGTGCAGCCTGAGTGAGGGCAACACAAAATGGCGGCGATTACAAAATGGAGGCTGAGCACGAACGAATTCGTAATTTTTCAGAACCTCATCTGTCTCCCCCATCTCCACCGTCTCCCCATCAGTCTCTTCCTCATCTTGCTCTCCCTCATCCCCCATCTCCCTCATCCCATGTCCCTCCTCATCTGTCTCCACCATCTCCACCCTGTCCACCATTTAGCGGTAATTCATGTTCATGCAAGAAGGTCTGAATTTTCATGTAAAACGACCGATGACCCGCGACCTGAGGAAATTGCTCTGAGATGACCAAAAGGGTCCGTTTTGAAAATTTCCATCTTTCAACAAATTTTGACTTTCAGATGTGGATCATCCCTTTTGGAACTAAAATGACCATATTTATAGTCGATTTCATGCTTCTAGGGAGCCAAAACTCAAGATTTGGCGCATGGGTAAAAGTGACTCAAAATGACCCAAACGCTCACTTTGAGGGCTTAAAACGTGTTGATTCACTGCGGTAAGTGATATAAACAACATTTAGAGGTAATTCATGTTCATGCTAGAAGGTCCGAATTTTCATGTAAAACGACTGATGACCCGCGACCTAAGGAAATTGCTCTGAGATAACCAAAATGGTCCGTTTTGAAAATTTCCATCTGTCAACAAATTTTGACTTTCAGTTGTGGATCATCCCTTTTGGAACTAAAATGACCATATTTATAGTCATTTTCATGCTTCTAGGGAGCCAAAACTCAAGATTTGGTGCATGGGTAAAAGTGACTTAAAATGACCCACATGCTCACTTTGTGGGCTTAAAACGTGTTTATTCACTGCAGGAAGTGATATCAACACCATTTAGAGGTAATTCATGTTTCCAACTCCCATCTGTCTCCCCCATTTCCACCCTCTCCCCATCACCTTCTCCCCATTGGTCTCTCCCTCATCTCCCTCCCCCTCATCATCTCTCCCCCATCTGTCTCCCCCATCTCCACTGTCTCCCCATCAGTCTCTTCCTCATCTTGCTCTCCCTCATCCCCCATCTCCCTCATCCCATGTCCCTCTTCATCTGTCTCCACCATCTCCACACTGTCCCTATCTCCCTCTCTATCCTCTCTCCACCTGTCTCTCCCTCATCTCCCTCATCCCATGTCCTTCTCCGATCTGTCTCCCCAATCTGGTCATCGGTCTCCCCATCTGTCTCCCCATCCATCTCCCCATCTCTCTCCCCATCTCCCCATATTATCTCCCCATAATATCTCCATTATACCTCCATTATATCTCTGTTTTATCCACATTTTATCTCTACTTAATCTCCATGTTATCCCTGTATTATCCCATTTATCTCCACTTTATCTCCATTTTATCTACACTTTATCCCCACTATAGCCCCACTTTATCCCAGTTTTAGCTCCACTTTAGCACCATTTTATCCCCATTTTAACTCCACTTCATCCCCATTTTAGCTCCTCTTTAGCTCCATTTTATCCCCAGTTTTCCTCCATTTTATCTCCATTTTATCCCCAATTTATCTCCAGTTTATCTCCATTATCTCTCTACTTTATTTACATTAAATCTCCGTCCCTTACCATCCAATCTCCAACTCTGCATCCCATCTACATCTCCCCATCCTATCTCCAACTCCCCATCTCCATCTCCATTCCATCTCCATCTCCCCATCTCTTCTCCATCTCCCCATCTCCATCTCCATCCCATCTCCATAAAATGAGCCTGATCATAGTCATTTTCCTGCTCCTAGGGAGCAAAAACTCAAGACTTGGCACATGGGTAAAAGTGACTCAAAATTACCCAAATGCTCACTTTGAGGGCTTAAAACATGTTTATTCACTGCAGGAAGTGATATAAACACCATAGAGGTAATTCATGTTCATGCGAGAAGGTCCGATTATTCATGCAAAAGGATCGATGACCCGTGACCTGAGGAAATTGCTCTGAGAGGAACAAAATGGTCCGTTTTGAAAATGTCCATCTTTCAACCAATTTTGACTTTCAGATGTGGATCATCACTTTTGGAGCTAAAATTAGCATTTTTAAAGTCATTTTCAAGCTTCTAGGGAGCCAAAACTCAAGATTTGGTTCAAGAGTAAAAGTGACTTAAAATGACTCAAATGCTCACTTTGAGGGCTTAAAATGTGTTTATTCACTGCGGGTAGTGATATAATCACCATTTAGAGGTAATTCATGTTCATGCAAGAAGGTCAGAATTTTCATGCAAAATAATCGATGACCCGCGACCTGAGGAAATTGCTCTGAGAGGACCAAAATGGTCAGTTTTGAAAATTTAAATCTTTCAACTAATTTTGACTTTCCGATGTGAATCATCACTTTCGGAGATAAAATGACCATATTTATAGTTGTTTTCATGCTTCTAGGGAGCCAAAACTCAAGATTTGGCGCATGGGTAAAGTGACTCAAAATGACCCAAATGCTCACTTTGAGGGCTTAAAACGTGTTTATTCACTGCGGTAAGTGATATAAACAACATTTAGAGGTAATTCATGTTCATGCTAGAAGGTGCGAATTTTCATGTAAAACGACCGATGACCCGCGACCTGAGGAAATTGCTCTGATATGACCAAAATGGTCCGTTTTGTAAATTTCCATCTTTCAACTAATTTTAACATTCAGATGTGGATCATCCCTTTTGGAACTAAAATGACCATATTTATAGTCATTTTCATGCTTCTAGGGAGCCAAAACTCAAGATTTGGCGCATGGGTAAAAGTGACTTAAAATAACCCACATGCTCACTTTGTGGGCTTAAAACGTGTTTATTCACTGCAGGAAGTGATATCAACACCATTTAGAGGTAATTCATGTTTCCAACTCCCCATCTGTCTCCCCCATCTTCACCCTCTCCCCATCACCCTCTCTCCATCGGTCTCTCCCTCATCTCCCTCTCCCTCATCATCTCTCCCCCATCTGTCTCCTCATCTTCACCGTCTCCCCATCAGTCTCTTCCTCATCTTGCTCTCCCTCATCCCCCATGTCCCTCATCGCAAGTCCCTCCTCATCTGTCTCCACCATCCCCACCCTGTCCCCATCTCTCTCTCTATCCTCTCTCCCCCTGTCTCTCCCTCATCCCATGTCCTTCTCCGATCTGTCTCCCCAATCTGGTCATCGGTCTCCCCCATCTGTCTCCCCATCCGTCTCCCCATCTCTCTCCCCATCTCCCAATATTATCTCCCCATAATATCTCCATATACCTCCATTATATCTCTGTTTTTTTTTTGGAAAACGTAAGACTTTATTTACTTCTGTACAATGTACACAGCATTTGCCTACAACCCGGAGTCCGGCTGCCACTCAATCATTACTTGTGAAGAAATAACGTATCTTTTTGCCTGATGAATTACAGTGCAGCAGTAAATTATTAAACCTGTACCAGAAACATGACAATATTGATTGAAGGAATTAGTGTTCGTCTTACTTTTATATTTTTGTAAACCTAACACAACTTATGACTCGATAGATCACATATGCAACTTGTATCATATTACGCCATCATCTAATCTTTGCAACAATACTCCTTGCCTAGCGCTCCCAGACTTCCCTCTGCCCAGGGTCCCCAAAGGTCAGTTTAACTTCAGGTCACTCTTCGCGGTACTATTCTACTCTAGTTGTTACCCCTCAGCGCAGCTCTTAATCCACATCTTGCTCGTCTTCCGAGGTGTCCGAGTATTCTTCTGGTAGTGGTTCACATAGATCCCCCAGATAGCTATTCCACGGCAGCCATACCTTATTCCATTTTCGGGGATTAGCTTATATACTGTCCGCTCCATCACCAGTAACATATCCATATTCCTACACCACTGTGCCAGGGTCGGGACCTCTGCCGCCCCCCATTTCTGTGCTATATCTCGCTTGGCTACCATAAAGCCTATAATGGCCCATTGCTGTCCCTGGCGCGTCCGATCATTAGGCCCCCCATACATTTAAGAAGCAGACTCGCGAATCTGGTGTAACCGAGACTTCTAGAGTTTGTGAAATTGTACGCATTATCTGCCGCCAATACTCAGCAAATATCGGGCATTCCCAGAGTGTATGCAGCAGTGTACCTTCCCCTCCACAGCCCCTGAGACAATATGGATGATCAGCCCTGCGAAATTTGTGCAGTGCGGTCCTCGTGTAATACACCCTGTGTAATATCTTAAACTGCACCAGCCGAAATCGCGCTGAGGTGCCGGCTTCCCTTGGGGAGGCCATCGCAGCGTTCCAGTCTGTCGCGTCCATCTCCGCTATCTCACTCTCCCATGTATCCTTCAGTTTTCGTAAGGGGTCCGGCAAATTATTCAGCAGTTTCCGATACATTAGGGAGGTGGCGCTAGCCTGCATGTAGTCCGTAAGCAGGCGATCTTCCAGCGGGGAGGATTCAGGGACCTCCGTGCCCGCCTCAATCGCTGTCATCAGTGCGTGTCTTATTTGGATATAGCGGTAAGTCTCGTTGACGCCCAAGCCATACTGTTGTTGTAGTTGCTCAAAGGGGATTACTCCATCTTTTATCCGCATGTCTCCCACTGTTGAGATGCCGATGTTGTCCCATTGTGTGAACCCTTTACTATGTCTCAATTGTCCCAAGGCCTTAGTGTCCCATAGAGGCGTAAGCTTAGTTATGACACCCCCATTTCAGTTTCGTTTGGGCTTTATGCCATATCGCCACCGTGTGTCCAGTGGGTCCCCTAAGCTTCGGTACTAGGTCCTTGCTTTATAGCGGGGCCAATAGACTGTGTGTGGCCAACTGTGTTCTATCTGCGAGATAGGCCGGGTCGTCCTGCGGGGCATGCAACCATTGGTTGATAACCTTGAGGTGAGCCGCCCAGTAATACAGCTGTATGTTTGGCAGGGCTATCCCCCCGCTGTACCAGTCTCTGATCAGTTTTATGTGTGCCACTCGAGCCGGGCGGTCCCCCCACAACAGTCCAGTTACTACCGATGTCACTTTGCGGAAATATTAGGGCGGTACTAACATCGGCGTATTTTCTAACACATATAGGAATCGAGGCAACGCCATCATCTTGAACAGGGCCGCCCTTCCCAGCAGCGTCAGCGGGAGCGCCTTCCAGTGTCTCGCGTCTGCCTGAAGCCGGGCGAGCGGCGGGAGTAAATTTAGGTCATAAAAGACCTTGTCATTGCGAGTGACGTGTATCCCCAAATACTTGAATGTGTCGTCCGCCACTGTCAGTGGGCAGTCGGCAGGTAGGCTCGGGGAGGGGCCTTTAAGCACGTATATTACCGACTTCGTCCAGTTAATCTTGTATCCTGAAGCGCGACCGTGTCGATTACACAGTGCTAACAACACCGGTATGCCCCTTTCAGGGTCTGACATGTAAATCAACATATCATCCGCATATAGAGAGACTCTGTCTTCCCAGTTGTCCCCCCACTCTATCCCTCTCAGCAGCTGGGATGTTCTAAGTACCACGGCCAGTGGCTCCAGGACTAAAGCAAACAGCAACGGTGAGAGTGGGCACCCTTGCCATGTTCCCCTAGCTAAGGAGAAGTCTCGGGAGATATGGCCATTCGCTGTCACGTGTGCCAACGGATCAGCGTATAGCAGTCGAATCCATGAGATAAACTTGGGGCCGAAGCCCATAGGATCCAAGACTGCAAAAAGATACTGCCATTCCACCATGTCAAACGCCATCCTGGGATCTAACGACAGGATAGTCGCCGGTTCTGTCAGAGATGGGGCTCGTGCCAACACTCCATGTAATCTACGGAGATTGAGTGCCGTACTTCTGTGAGGCATGAAACCAGACTGGTCCGGGTGGATCAGTTGGGGGAGATGAGGCATCAGCCTATTGGCCAACAGCTTCGCCAAAATCTTGGCTTCCGCATTAAGGAGGGAGATAGGACGATAAGATGTGCACTCAGTCGGCGGCTTACCTGGTTTTGGGATTGCCACAATTGTTGCTACTCGTTGGTCAAGGGATAGAACCCCCCGTTCCAGGCTCTCTTTATACATGTTTAATAAGGGCATGCTCAACGCCTCAGGCATAGCCTTATACCACTCTACTGGGATTCCATTAGGTCCCATGGCTTTACCAGAATTTAATGCTGCAATAGCTAGCTGAATCTCTTCCATGGACAGATCAGCGTCAAGCTCCTCCGTAGCCTCTTGCGGCAGGATCTGTGTTGGCACCCCCTGGAGCGCCACTACCGCCTCCTCTTAAGTTACGGTCACCTCAGGAGTATAGACGTCCTGAAAGTGGCAAGCTAAGGCTTCAATTATTACCGATGGTTGCGCATCTATTTCCCCGTCAGAGCCTCTCAACTGTAGTATATGTTTGGCACCCCCCTTTTTCCTATCCAACCAGGCCAGGAGCTTACTAGCCTTATCACCAATATCATAGACTCTATGCGTTGTCGCTGTGATGCTCTCGATTGTCTTCCGACGAAGATGGTCACCGTGAAGTCGCTGACAGAGCTGTAGTGTATGCAGTGTATTTTCGGTTGGGTCCACCATATGGGCTAAGTTTGCTTTATCAAGCTCAAGTTCGAGCCTTATCAGTTCCTCCCTTTGAGTGCGTTTATACCCTGCTATGGACGTTATTGCCTGCCCTAGCAAGACCGTCTTGTAGGCTTCCCACACCACCGACGGTGACGTCACCAAGGTCGTATTTTCCGTGAAAAAATATCGAGTAGCCTTTTTCAGATCCTTTCGTATGTGCGATACCTTGAGGTAACCGGGGAAGATCGGGTAGATTCGCTTTCGAGCTTTTTCTGGGCAGGCCAACGTTAGCGTTATTGGTGAGTGATCTGAGATGCCTCTGGGTTTAATCTGCACGTCACTTACGGTGAGGAGAACGCCTCCCAGAGCTAGAAAATAATCGATAAGGGACAGGCTATCATGGACGGCCGAGTAGTACGTGTACTGCATGTCCTCGGGATGAAACTGTCTCCACAAGTCCACTAGACCCTGCGCTACTAGGAAATCGCTGAATCGGGAGGAACCTGGGTTTTGCGTGCGGAGCGGAAACCTGCCCTGCGCGTTATGTACCACCGCATTAAAGTCTCCTCCTATTATAAGGTCTCCTTCCGGGAGTCCCAGTAGGAATTTCCCCAAGTCGGGAAGGGCGGCTGCGTGGAGCGCTGGTGGAATATATACTGATACTAGAGTCAGTGGCTTCCCTTCCCATTGTCCATGCGCCGCTGCAAAGCGGCCCTGATCATCCGTTTTAGTGGATTGTAGTATGAACCGAGATGACTTTTTTAGTAGTATGCCCGTCCCCCGCGATCCCGAGGAGAAGTCTGAGTGTACAATCATATGGTACCCTCGCCGATCCAGCGCCCGGCTAGCTGTACCCACCAAGTGTGTTTCCTGTAACAGAAGCAATGCGGGACCCAGTCTCCTAATACCCTGCAGTACCAACCCCCGCTTAATCTTGTCACCCAATCCCCGCACATTCCAGGACATCAGGTGTAGAGGTGCTACTATCCCCCGGTCAGATCCCCCTCCTACAGGTCCATCCCGAGTGTTGTGTGCCATTACCATCCTGTGGTGCGCGATCCATGAGCGCCATGTGCTTACCCTGTCGCGCCATTCGTACATCGGTCCAGTTGCCGCTGCGTGCATGCCTTATCAAATCTTTTCGAGTCAAACACTGACCACACCCTACTCCCCTTCCCTGAGTCAAACATGCAAGTAACTTTAAGAACAATTCCTCCCCCAACTCCCCCCCTCCCTGCCCTCCAGCTATACGGACTCGGAACTGCCCGCCCCCCCAACTAAGCGGAGTGCTCAACCCATTCCCCACACAAATTATACTTGCTCGCTGGGGCGAAGGACTCTCCGGAGACGGCAGCCTCTCTTACTCTCTCCGGATGCCCTCAGCCCGGTATCCAATGGCAGTTTGTTAGGCATTCTGCTGAATTCTTGTAACAGTCTTATTCACCAGGCAGTTACTGTTCCTCGGCGGCATCCTCGTCTGCACTTTCCCTCACCGGCGATCGTTCTCCTAATTCGTGTCCTGAAGCTTGCGAACTTTGGTGACTTCCTGCACCCTGATTCTTATGTGTTCTGTTAGACCGGCGTGGCTGAGAGGCCGGTCTCCATCCATCCAGCCAGTCTCTGGATATTTCAGGAGTGTCAAAAACCAAGTTTTGTTGTCCGCTATTATACGCAACATGGCCGGGAACAGCATTGAGTACGGAATTTCACGCTTCCTGAGTTCCTTCTTTACATCCATGAACGTTCTCCTCCGATGGGCCACCTCCGCCGTATAGTCCGGGAAAAAGGCCAGCGCGGAGTTTTGGATTTTGACCGGCGGAGACACTCGCTCAGCCTGCAGGATAGCATCTCTATCTCGAAAGTTGAATAGTCTGGCCAGAATTGGTCGCGGGGCTGCTTCAGGCTTGGGTCGTCCCCCCGGGACCCGATGGGCTCTTTCAACGGAGAAGAAAGCAGACAGGCCCTTGGGTTGGAGTTCTTTCCTTATCAGCTCTTCCACATAAAGGTCCATTGCTCTGGTTCCTTCAGATTCTGGAACCCCTAGGATCCGTACGTTGTTTCTCCTGGAGCGCCCTTCCTGGTCATCCAGCCTTTCACGCAACACCTTATTCTCCGCCAACATCTTCTCCATCGCTACTTGTAGCTCTGAGACGTCCTCCACCAGTGATTTCGTAACCACCTCCATGGAGCTCACCCTCTCTGAAATTTTGTGGAAGTCCGCCCTGATGAGTGTAATTTCGGTGGATATCGTGCCTACTGTTGCTTGAACCTGCGTCAAGGCCTTCATGACATCGTCTAGTGTCGCTTTCTTCCCGCCTGCGCCGTCTGCCTATTTGCCAGCCGGAGTCCTCCTGTCCGTCGGGGATGATGCTCCCTTATCGCAGGCGAACGTATCAATCCCCGTCTGCGTGGTGCCACCTTTCCCGCCCTTGCCCGCCATGGTTGCCGTCTCTGCGTCTTGCTTCGTTCGTTCTGCGTCAGGCCCTTTACACGATGGCACGGAGCAGAATTCGGGAGAAGCACTTGGTTACCTCGCTACTGATCCGGGGTTCTGTCCGGGGCTCCTTCACAGCATCCACTGTCACTTAGCACTGCCTATTCATTCGGTCAGCGGGGGGTATACTGCAGCGTGGCGCTTCTTTCCTCAGATTAGCAATACACCTTACCATCAACTCGGTATTGGTTCCCTGTGCCTTGGGCACCTGAGCACTGCCAGGTTTATGCTGGCAGAGTACACCACTTATAATCGCCCCACCAGCAGTGTCCCGTGTTAGCTGCACTTCCCGCTCCAACAGTGAGGGGGTCTCTCTGGGCGTCCTGCGCTGCTAGTGTTTCTGGCACGTTGGGCTGTTGTCACTCACCGTTGAGTAGAGCATCCGTCACCCAGGTGCCGCTCCACAGCATTATGTCTCTTAATGTGGGCTTCAGTGTGTTTGACCAGCCAGCGTCAGGGTAGTCCTGCCCTTGTACTCGAGTGCCTGTTTATGCCCCTATGGGCAGGCCGATTGCAGTCTTTGGTGGTGTCAGTTGTGTGGGCGGATAGGCTGCACTGCCCGCCTCTCGCCACGGGACCACCCGTGTCCCCGTCAAGGGCGTCTTAGCTCCGTGTGCCTCCGCAGCTCGTCACTGGTCGGCCATCGCGGGGCGCTGAATTGTTCATATAGGCATCTGGCTTCCCTTGTTCCACGGCGTGTTACACAAGTCACTCGCTGCCGCTCAGGGCCATTCCCCAGTACTCCATGGTTGATTGCGCATCCAGGCACTTATGTGCAGGCTTCCTCATTTGGTTCCCCTCTGAGCATCGGCCCGTCGGTGCATTCCTCCGAGACCCGCAATGTTATGCTTGATTTGCATGCGGGGCCCGGCCGCCTTATTTGAGCCTCCCCCGGCGTCCGATTTCCACAACGTGGGTTTCCTATTGGAAACGCTGCCCTTCTTACTGGGAGATGTCTTCACTGTCCGCTATGGACAATCAGTGCTGCTGGGTCTCGGGGCGAGCCGCAGTGCCGCAAGATGGCAGCCCACTCCGTGTCTCAATCCCCACCTCCTCACACCGCAGCCCGTAGTCCGGCTCACTTCATGGTCCGTGGCACTACCGCATTCACACCGCTGTTGTCTCCGGTGCCTCAGTTCCCTCCGCTTCTCAGTCCCAGCTGATTTCTGGGTCTCCGCTGCCAGTGTGTGTTGAGGCCAGGCGCTTCCGGCGTACTGTGCCCAGGTCTGCTCCGTTACCGGTCGGCGTCACCAGTAGGACAACCCCTGGTCCTCAGCCACTCCGCAGGCCTCTTCGCCGTCGGTTCTAACTTTTCGCCACTTTTACCATCCAATCTCCATCTCTGCATCCCATCTCCATCTCCCCATCCTATATCCAACTTCCCATCTCCATCTCCATCCCATCTCCATCTCCCCATCTCTTCTCCATCTCCCCATCTCCATCTCCATCTCCATAAAATGAGCATGATCATAGTCATTTTCCTGCTCCTAGGGAGCCAAAACTCAAGATTTGGCACATGGGTAAAAGTGACTCAAAATTACACAAATGCTCACTTCGAGGGCTTAAAACATGTTATTCAGTGCAAGAAGTGATATAAACACCATTTAGAGGTAATTCATGTTCTTGCGAGAAGGTCCGATTTTTCATGCAAAACGATCGATGACCCGCGACCTGAGGAAATTGCTCTGAGATGAACAAAATGGTCCGTTTTGAAAATGTCCATCTTTCAACCAATTTTGACTTTCAGATGAGGATCATCACTTTTGGAGCTAAAATTAGCATTTTTAAAGTCATTTTCAAGCTTCTAGGGAGCCAAAACTCAAGTTTTGGTTCAAGAGTAAAAGTCACTTAAAATGACTCAAATGCTCACTTTGAGGGCTTACAATGTGTTTATTCACTGCGGGAAGTGATATAATCACCATTTAGATGTAATTCATGTTCATGCAAGAAGGTCCGAATTTTCATGTAAAACGACCGATGACCCGCGACCTGAGGAAATTGCTCTGAGATGACCAAAATGGTCTGTTTTGAAAATTTCCATCTTTCAACTAATTTTGACTTTCAGATGTGGATCATCCCTTTTGGAACTAAAATTACCATATTTATAGTCATTTTCATGCTTCTAGGGAGCCAAAACTCAAGATTCGGCGCATGGGTAAAAGTGACTTAAAATGACCCACATGCTCACTTTGTTGGCTTAAAACGTGTTTATTCACTGCAGGAAGTGATATCAACACCATTTAGAGGTAATTCATGTTTCCAACTCCCCATCTGTCTCCCCCATCTCCACCCTCTACCCATCACCCTCTCCCCATCAGTCTCTCCCTCATCTCCCTCTCACTCATCATCTCTCCCCCATCTGTCTCCCCCATCTCCACTGTCTCCCCATCAGTCTCTTCCTCATCTTGCTTTCCCTCATCCCCCATCTCCATCGTCCCATGTCCCTCCTCATCTGTCTCCACCATCTCCACCCTGTCCCCATCTCCCTCTCTATCATCTCTCCACCTGTCTCTCCCTCATCTCCCTCATCCCATGTCCTTCTCCCGTCTGTCTCCCCAATCTGGTCATCGGTCTCCCCCATCTGTCTCCCCATCCATCTCCCCATCTCTCTCCCCATCTCCCAATATTATCTCCCCATAATATCTCCATTATACCTCCATTATATCTATGTTTTATCCACATTTTATCTCTACTTAATCTCCATGTTATCCCTGTATTATCCCCATTTATCTCCACTTTAGCTCCATTTTATCCCCATTTTATCTACACTTTATCCCCACTATAGCCCAATTTTAGGCCGGTTTAACCCCACTTTACCCCCGTTTTAGCTCCACTTTAGCCCGATTTTAGCTCCATTTTATCCCCGTTTTATCTCCACTTTATCCCCATTTAGCTCCACTTTAGCTCTCCCGTTTTTCCTCCATTTTATTTCCATTTTATCCCCAATTTATCTCCAGTTTATCTCCATTATCTCTCTACTTTATTTACATTAAATCTCCGTCCCTTACCATCCAATCTCCATCTCTGCATCCCATCTCCATCTCCCCATCCTATATCCAACTTCCCATCTCCATTTCCATCCCATCTCCCTCATCCCATATCCCTCCTTATCTGTCTCCACCATCTCCACCCTGTCCCCATCTCCCTCTCTATCCTCTCTCCACCTGTCTCTCACTCATATCCTCAATCCCATGTCCTTCTCCGATCTGTCTCCCCAATCTGGTCATCGGTCTCCCCCATCTGTCTCCCCATCCGTCTCCCCATCTCTCTCCCCATCTCCCAATATTATCTCCCCATAATATCTCCATTATACCTCCATTATATCTCTGTTTTATCCACATTTTATCTCTACTTAATCTCCATGTTATCCCTGTATTATCCCCATTTGTCTCCACTTTAGCTCCATTTTATCCCCCATTTTATCTACACTTTACCCCCACTATAGCCCCCATTTTAGCCCCGTTTTAACCCCACTTATCCAATTTTAGCTCCACTTTAACCCCATTTTATCTCCATTTTATCTTCACGTTATCCCCATTTTAGCTCCACTTTAGCTCCATTTTATCCCCATTTCCCTCCATTTCATCTCCATTTTATCCCCAATTTATCTCCAGTTTATCTCCATTATCTCTCTACTTTATTTACATTAAATCTCCATCCCTTACCATCCAATCTCCATCACTGCATCCCATCTCCATCTCCCCATCCTATCTCCAACTCCCCATCTCCATCTCCATCCCAGCTCCATCCCATCTCCATCTCTCCATCTCTTCTCCATCTCCCCATCTCCAGCTCCATCCCATCTCATAAAATGAGCATGATCATAGTCATTTTCCTGCTCCTAGGGAGCCAATACTCAAGATTTGACACATGGGTAAAAGTGACTCAAAATTACCCAAATGCTCACTTTGAGGGCTTAAAACATGTTTATTCACTGCAGGAAGTGATATAAACACCATAGAGGTAATTCATATTCATGCAAGAAGGTCCGATTTTTCATGCAAAAGGATCGATGACCCGTGACCTGAGGAAATTGCTCTGAGAGGAACAAAATGGTCCGTTTTGAAAATTTCCATCTGTGAACTAATTTTGACTTTCAGATGTGGATCATCGCTTTTGGAGATAAAATTACCATATTTATAGTAATTGTCATGCTTCTAGAGAGCCAAAACTCAAGATTTGGCGCAAGGGTAAAAGTGACTTAAAATGACCCAAATCCGCACTTTGAGTGCTTAAAACATGTTTATTCACCGAGGGAAGTGATATTAACACCATTTAGAGGAAATTCAAGTTCATGCGAGAAGGTCCGATTTTTCATGCAAAACGATCAATGACCCGCCACCTGATAAAATTGCTCTGAGATGACCAAAATGGTCTATTTTGAAAATGTCCATCTTTCAACTAATTTTGACTTTCAGATGTGGATCATCCCTTTTGGAACTAAAATGACCATATTTATAGTCATTTTCATGCTTCTCGGGAGCCAAAACTCAAGATTTGGCGCATGGGTAAAAGTGACTTAAAATGACCCACATGCTCACTTTGTGGGTTTAAAACGTGTTTATTCACTGCAGGAAGTGATATCAACACCATTTAGAGGTAATTCATGTGTCCATCTCCCCATCTGTCTCCCCCATCTCCACCCTCTCCCCATCAGTCTCTTCCTCATCTTGCTCTCCCGCATCCCCCATCTCCCTCATTCCATGTCCCTCCTCATTTGTCTTCACCATCTCCACCCTGTCCCCATCTCCCTTTCTATCCTCTCTCCACCTGTCTCTCCCTCATCTCCCTCATCCTATGTCCTCCTCCAATCTGTCTCCCAAATCTGGTCATCGGTCTCCCCCATCTGTCTCCCCATTCCGTCTCCCCATCTCTCTCCCCATCTCCCCATATTATCTCCCCATAATAACTCCATTATACCTTCATTATATCTGTTTTATCCACATTTTATCTCTACTTAATCTCCATGTTATCCCTGTATTATCCCCATTCATCTCCACTTTAGCTCCATTTTATCCCCATTTTACCTACACTTTATCCCCACTATAGCCCATTTTATCCCCGAATTAACCCTACTTTATCTCCATTTTAACTCCACTTTAGCCCCTTTTATCTCCATTTTACCCGCATTTCATCTCCATTTTATCCCCATTTTAGCTCCATTTTATTCCCATTTTTCCTCCATTTTATCCCGTTTATCTCCATTATCTCTCTACTTTATTTACATTAAATCTCCGTCCCTTACCATCCAATCTCCATCACTGCATCCCATCTCCATCTCCCCATCCTATCTCCAACTCCCCATCTCCATCTCCATCCCATCTCCATCTCCCCATCTCTTCTCCATCTCCCTATCTCCATCTCCATCACATCTCCATAAAATGAGCATGATCATAGTCATTTTCCTGATCCTAGGGAGCCAAAACTTAAGATTTGGCACATGGGTAAAAGTGACTCAAAATGACCCAAATGCTCACTTTGAGGCCTTAAAACATGTTTATTCACTGCAGGATGTGATATAGTGAGGTACTGGGTTTTTCAGAACCGGTACCGAACCAGTATCCCAGTGGTGTCAGGGTACACCCAAAGACCTCGAGTACTTTCCTGATTCAGAGCACAGAAACTCAGAGTCTTCTAGGTGAAGTCAAGGATCGATTTTATTGGCTGCAACCAAGGTAACAGGCGTCCTAGAAGTACAACAGCACGGGATGTATATTCTCAGGAGACTGCTCAAAATTACAAAGTCAGGCTTCTCTTTTTATACGAAATATTGTGCTTTAGGCAAACATTCTTTACATTTTAGTATACCATTGAAATGTTTCCACTACAAAGGAAAAGCAGAGTCATGGTGACAAGCCACATTTCTGTTTGTTCAGCCCACAACAAATTACCCGGCAAGGCCCAGCATTTCCATCAGATACCGGTGGACCCCCAATAAAAACGGGCACCTCCCCATCATAAAGCAAGTGAGAGGGAAAAGAGCAGGGCCAGGTGTGAGCAAGATTCGGCAGGGTGTGTGTGCCATGAAAAGGGTTTATGGCCTGTTGTGCCTTGATGCTATCTCGTTCGGCCACTGGGAGAGGAACTGACCAAACAGGTTCGGCCTGGGGCAATGGTTCCAACTTGCCCAGGTCACAGGAAAGTCAATTAAGGTGTACGTGTCCTTTGGAATCGAATTTGGCTTAATTTGCCTGCCTATGTGAGGGCAACTCACAAAATGGCTACCGTACACAAAATGGAAGCCAAGGGTTGAGAACGAAAATGACGATTTCGAGGTGAAATCGTCACTCGAATATGACGAAAAGGCTTGTACATAGTGTACTAGCCATTCTCGGTCTTTTGATATAAAAATCGCCATGCTATGATGAAGTTTAATTCTCGAGTCCAGAATTTTCAGAACTACAAACCCTCCTTTTGCCCTTACATAGGCAATTTAACCTAATCTCATGCTAATCTGAGTCCAGGTCTATATTCCTAAAGTCATTGAGATGTAGCTGTAACATCATTCTAGTACTTAGTTCGTCTCTTGATACAGGTTTCCTTACACATGATGTAGCACAGAGGTCACATATTGCGGGAGCACACTGCACGCACAGACAAAACAGGAAAAGAATGGCTAAGACCATCCCAATGACCATCAGAATTTTCCATCCCCAGCGGGATATCAGTTCCCAGAACCATCCCATTAACGACCAATCTCCTTTATCCACATGAATAGATTCGGAAATCTTATGCAGTTTGGAGATGGCCTGGTACACTGTTGGAGCGTTATCTGGAATGAAAACACAGCAACTCGATTGGATCAATTTACATACCCCACCTAGGTCTGCAAGTATGACATCTAAAGCGACCCTGTTCTGAAGGGTCATAAGTCGATCCGACTGGAGCTCAGCAGTCAAGTTACTAAGGGCACCAGCAGTTTCAATTATGGTGGATTCAACCACCCTTGTCAATTGCCTTATGTTCCTGCTGTTAACCATGGGTCCCCAGAACGGCAGAAAACCCTTTGCGAAGTCCCCAAATTCTTGACCTGCAGTGTCTTCTTTACTCAAGACACCTCTAACTACCCTTGTCTTGTGGTAATCTGCCGCTGCTGTGTAGGTGGGAGGCAACAGGAACGAAACAAAACATGAGTCAGGGGGCAACCATGTATAGGCTCTATCATGGCAGATGAAATAGGTACCCTTAGCTGCTAAAAACGCAGGGGAAGTCTGAGACCCAAAAACATACGTCTCGGCCTCAAATCGTATCTTAGCTTTCCAGGTATGGTGTGATCACGGAAAAGGAGTTCAGGTTCTGTAGTGTCAAGTCGAAATGATGGTGATACAGCTGGTTGCAAAATTTTATCACTCTCTTGTTCAGTAAGTGTTCCTTTTACACGTGCATCACTGAAAGGCAGAAAAACGTGGCACGGTTTTGAGTCAGCAATACCCTTCTGGACCCACTGGCCGTAAGGCAGAGGCAGAGGGATCCGCTTGCAGTGGATCCCGTGGATCCAGTTTTTCTTCCCCTCCACTCGAACAGCTGATCTTGTGGCAAGAAGGACGAGGTGCGGTCCGGTCCACCTGGGCTGGTCGTTCTTGGTTCGCTGGAAGTTCTTGACCAGCACCCAGGATCCAGGGTCGATCTGATGTCCTGGAGCTTCAGAGACTTGAGGCAGTGTATCATGCACCTGTTGGTGTAAAACACGCAATTTAGCCGTCAATTCGTACAGATAATCAAGCAAAACAGGGTGTTCTATTTCACTGAACTTAGTGGGCCTTGGCACTCCCCATATGTTGGCCGGGCGGCCGAAAACTATTTTATAGGGACTAAGTTTCACTCGCGAATGCACTGTCATTCTGGTGGATAGGAGTGCTAAAGGGAGAGCGTCAGGCCATTTAAGACCTGTGCTCGCTTGAATTTTGGCCAATTTTAACTTAAGCGTGCCATTGTAACATTCTACTAGTCCAGCTGATTGGGGGTGATTTGCAGCGTGGAACTTTTGCTGAATGCCTAGCCCTTCACATACTTTCTTCATCACACGACCCACAAATTCACTCCCATTATCACTCCAGACCATTCTAGGCATTCCAAATCTGGAGAAGAATTCTTTCACAAGGGCTTTCGCTGTGGACAAGGCAGTATTGTCCTTTAGGGGATATGATTCTACCCATCTTGAGAAGGCACAAACAACAACGAGTACGTATTTTAAGTTGTTGCACCTCTCCATGTGGATGAAATCTAGCTGCAAAACCTCAAACGGATACGTAGGAGGTGCAAAATGACCAGCTGGAGTTGGGGTTCCCCTACCAGGATTGTGTTTCAGACACACCATGCAATTCTTGACCACATTCTCTGCACACTTAGGAATTCCTGCATTTTGCCATACTGGAGCCAACAACTTGCAAATCCCTTTCACACTGATGTGAGCCATTCCATGAGCCATTGTAACCACTGCAAGCACGTATGCATCGGGTAGCAACCATCTCTGATGCTCTGACAATTCAACCCAACAAACATTTGCATCCATTCTACCCGTACTTTCTCTCCACATGTTCAACTCTTTCTCTGTAGCCTCAGCTTGAATAGACTTCACACTCTCTATCGTGTCTTCACACATTCCAACATCACCAACCCATCTTGCAGGGCCTGCAACATACATTCGGCTCATCACATTCCTTGCAGTTTCTTTCGCGATTTCGTCAGCAAATGCATTTCCACGACCAACATCATCAGTCACCTTCTTGTGATCACTACATTTCACAATCGCCACTTGCAGAGGCAAGGTCAGTGATTCAAGAAGCTCATTCACCAACTGACCATGCTGAATCTTAGCTCCATGCGAATTCAGGAACCCACGTTCTTTCCACAATCATCCAAAACTGTGAGCCACACCAAATGCATACTGGCTGTCGGTATAGACAGTCACTTTCATTCCTTTTGACAACACACATGCTCTTGTAAGTGCAATTAATTCTGCTGCCTGAGCTGAATTATGTGGAATACGTGCAGTTTCAACAATCGTATGCTAAGTCGTGACAGCATATGTTGCAGTCGTGTCACCATTCGGGAGCCTGAAGCATGAACCATCCACCCAAAATGTACCATCACATTCAGCAAGAGGAGTGTCCTGGAGGTCTATTCTCCCTTTCGTTTCTTCTTCTGTTCTAAGAAAACAATCATGCTGTTCAGAAGCATCTAATTCCTCTACAATTGACAATAACGTAGCTGGGTTGAGAGTGTTGCACCTTTTTATGTGCACATGACTTGCTAACAAGGTTAATTCGTAACCTGACAATCGAGCACTAGTTAAGTGCTGTGTCTTGGTTCTGTTTAACAACGTGTCTACTGCATGTGGGACCATCACTACTACTGTTATTCATCACTAGGCCAGCAGACTGTCGAATAGAAACAGCTGCTGCCGCTGTTGCTCTTAAACAACTTGGTAATGCTTTAGCTACCGGATCCAAAGTCGACGAAAAATATGCACATGGACGCTGCTTGTCTCCAAACAACTGTGTCAACACGGACAACCTTCTTTCTCATGGACATACAATGTAAAGGGCTTGCTGTAGTTGGGGGTACCCAACACAGGAGCCGAACATAATGCTGTGCGCAATTCAGAAAAACTTTTCTGACACTCTTCAGACCAGGGAACGGGATTGGGTGTATCTTTACACGTTAATGACACCAAGGGTTTGGCTTATAACGAAAAATTTGGAACCCACTGTCTACAGTACGATGTAATGCCCAAGAAAGCACGCACTTCTCTCTGTGTTCTTGGCACATTCAATTTTGCTATTGCCTGAATTCTTTCTGGGGTCAGTTTCCTTCCCTCCTTTGACAAGAGATGACCTAAGTAGGTCACTTCTTATCGACAATATTGCAATTTGGAAAGTGACACCTTGTGATGCAAATCACACAGATGACGCAACAATGACAACGTGGCTTTTTTACATATTTCCTCAGTATCTGCAGCAACAAGCAAATCATCAACGTACTGTACAAGAGTAGCACCTTCAGGTAAAACAATCGTATCAAGCTGTGTTTTTAAAGCTTGACTATATATTGATGGACTTTCACAGTAGCCCTGGGGAGCGCGTTTAAAGCGGAAGCTGCGTCCTCCTAAACTGAAGCCAAAAATATCCCTGCTCTCCTCAGCAATCGGGATGCTGAAGAAAGCATTCTTCAAGTCAATCACCGAAAACCAGGTGGCAGAAGCTGGAATCATAGTCAATAGCGCAGTAATGTCAGGAACAACTGGAAATTGTGGCACGACTATTTTATTCACCTCTATCAGATCAATCACAAATCTGTAAACAGGTGGCTGGGAAGGGTCAGTTCGTTTTAAAACAGGCAGAACAGGACTATTGCAAACGTTGCCTCTTGTTTCTTCAATCACATCTTTTTCAATCAGATCGTAAACGATCGCTAGCAAAGCTTTTACACCTTCACTAGATATTCTATATTGGGGAATACGTGGCATTCTAATATTGGCTTTCAATGTTACAACATATGGTGGTATTTCTAAGAGACCCACATCATTAGGACCCGTAGCCCAAAGAATATCAGGCAGAAATGACAATTCTGTTGGAAGTTTATCCCTTGACAAATACATTGAGGAAACCACTTTCTTACCCAGTGTGAGTTGTACTCCTGAAGGAGAACAGTACAAAGTCGCATACAATCTTTTTAACAGGTCCAATCCCAACAAGTTTTCACCACAACCTGTTGTCAGAATAAGGGGTGCTTCTAATTCACAAGGACCAACAGAAAGAGACAAAGGGTCAGAAATCGGATTTCTAACCGGGGCGCCAGAAAAACCTACAGAAACATTCATTTCGCCAGACAAAGGTGAGCCAGGGATTTTGGAGTGCATAATAGAACTCTTTGTAGCACCAGTATCCAACAGAAAAGGCTCTGACACACCTGATGTAATCACCTCAACGTATGGTCACTCTGATCTACTGGAACTGAAACAACTCCCTCTCTTTGTCTATGGCTGTCCTAGCAATCATTACCTTCCCAATGCTCATCTTCTGTATAGTAATCATCAGCATAGTACTGAGCTGTCCTACCAGATGCGTTATTCTGTTGATCGAACCTATTCATCGAATTTTGAGGTGGAAGGGAACGAGCGTTCTGGGGGAAATTTCCACGTCCTCTACCTCTAGGTGCTTGTTGAACACCTCTACCTCTTGTGTTTGGCACACCATTTGCATGTTGTAACAGAATAGGGCAACTATACTTAAAATGACCTTCTTCCTTGCAATATGAACACTGATTGGGGCCTACAGGGACACATGGTTGAGTATACTCGACTCTTTGCGAGTTCCTCTGATACTGTTGAGGCTGCTGATAATTACTCTGATAGTTATTCTGACCACCATTATTCTGGCCACCACCACCACGTGGCGGATACGCTTGCTGTAACAAAACCTTCGTTTTCAACTCTTTAGTTTTCTTTTCTGCTCTATCTTTCTCGTCTGTGTCTCAATTTCGATAATATTGTGCAGTAGCCAATATTTGTGCTGAAGAGGAAACTGCCCAAGAACTCTCTGAATCCTTCAATTTTTTACACAACTCGGGAAGCAGATTGTGCACGAATTTATCGACGAACAATCGCTGACCACTTTCTGTGCTCATATATTAACCACTGTGGTCGACAAACGTTTCTTCAAACCTGGTGAAGAAATCCGACACCGTTTCATCTTTCTTCTGCTTACATGCAGACAACTTATCCCAATTTACACGCATCACAGGCATTATCGTTTTCATATAATCAATGATCCTACCAGGGAGTTCTGCTACTAAAGGCTCAGGTTTAGCACCACCAATTTGTAGGGCATCTGCAGCAGCAATATTAGCCCATGTTCCACCTAATTCCTGATCATGATCTGCATGACGAATCTTTCCCCACAAAGGCTGTGGAACAACATTCCCAAACAACATATCTATATCCGCTAAATTCATGATGCATGACCCAGCAGTCTGTGACAACTCTTTGTAATACCCTGCGGGATTTTTACGGGGATCAGGCAATGTCTGTTTAAGGGCCAAAACTTCAGCTCGCTTCCATGGGACATGTACCCACACACGCTGAAAGTGTTGCAGAATAGGTGGGACAGCATTCGCGTTCCCTTCCCTCCATTGTGGGGGAACTTCTCTCATGGGATACTGTCTTCCCTTCTTCTTAACAGAAGAATCAGACTCAAACAATGACTTGGAAACACCTTCAGTCCTAAGTGACAACAACGTCGCAACTGCTTTCTTAACATCTGAACCCACAATTGCGCCTTTTGAAAATTCAAAACGTACATGGCTTAACTCGGGCAGATTAGAGTCCAAATCATTTTCCTCTAAATCTTCGCATAGAAAAACACACATTTTCTCAAAAACGTATCTCTGCTTTGATGCTTCCCACTGATGGAAGACATCCATAACACATTCTAAATCATATTTTTCCGGGTCAGCAACCCATTTATGTGCCAAATAATTCAACGTTTCTTTCTCCCTAGAATCAGGCTGTTGACTACGCAACTGTTTATGCTCAGAGACAGGATGCGGACTTGCCGCTCCAAAGAAAGGATATAGAATACTAGTAACAGTGCTAGCCACTCTCTGACGAACAGAAGGAGAAGTCGAGGAAAAGACAAGAGGGAAAGCAGAGTGAGACAAGGCAGATGTAGAGGCAGTGTCAGGAGAAGTACCAGGAGTGGTAGTCGATATAGTAGTCAAAGTTGTAGCAGGTAAAGGCAGAGCAGATGTCAAAGTCGGTGGCCCTTGAGGAGGCTGCACCGGAGGAGCAGGAGCCAGCTGAAGAGTAGCTGGTGGGTGCTGTGGAGGAGCAGGAGGCATAACAACCACGGGTTGCGCAGCTAAAGGTTGCGGAGGTGCCGTAGCATTTTGCGCATAGGGGGGTGGCGAAATTAACAAATGCGCCATTAACGGATCTTTTTCAAGCTCTTTTGCTGCATCTTGCTGAAGAGGTGGCAAAACTGGATAACATTTATCTATTACCATTTTACGTTGCCTGTGCAACTGCTCACTCATCTGTTCTTCTTCATTATCTTTAAACTGCATAGCAGCTTGCATTATCGAAATACCCCTTTCTCTCTTATTTTTCTTCGCTAATTTAATTTCCTTCTGATTGGCTTCCTTACGCCATAGGCGGAAAGAGTCAAACATTGCTGGCCTGGCTTTCTTCTTAAAAAGTTTAACTTCGAGATTATCTAAGATTTCCGTGTCAAAGCTACCATATTGGGGCCATTTTAAAACACCGTCTTTTCTGGGGTATTTGATCCACACTTCATTGTATGTGATGGGGCCTACTCCATGTTTCACATACAATTCATATGTTGGAGTTCCAATCGGAGGAACCGGACACGAGTCCTCCAATCGGGAGTCCCTATTATTACAACCAAGACAAAACAAATTTCCAAGTCTGCTAAGACCAGGCATCTTCGCTCTCTAGTCTAGCTCCAAACTTCAAAGGATTATAGATTACGATATTCTCGTGAATACACAAGTCCTTCGGCTTTGGCACTTGCAAGTGCCAAACAAGGATCCCAAGGGATACCCAAAACTAAGAACCAACTAAGGACTAGGAGACGCTCCACTTATACTTAACTGAGATATCGATGACGTCACCAGAAGACTCGTCTTAGCGTTTCGCTCTACCAAACTTCAAGGGTCCAAATCAGGGCGATAGCCAGGGCAGCAGTCCTTTGTAGCCGTCGGGAAGCGGGGAACCTCGCAGCAAAGACTTTCGGACCACGTCGACATGCAGGGGTCGTTGAAGTGGTTGGCCTTCCTCCAGAATTTTCACACGAAGCTCCTCAAGAACCTCTGGCTGGACCGGTACCGCTGGTATCGCCCCGCGTTGGGCGCCAACTGAGGTACTGGGTTTTTCCGAACCGGTACCGAACCGGTAACCCAGTGGTGTCAGGGTACACCCAAAGACCTCGAGTACTTTCCTGATTCAGACCACAGAAACTCAGAGTCTTTTAGGTGAAGTCAGGGATCGATTTTATTGGCTGCAACCAAGGTAACAGGCGTCCTAGAAGTACAACAGCACGGGATGTATATTCTCAGGAGACTGCTCAAAATTACAAAGTCAGGCTTCTCTTTTTATAGGAAATATTGTGCTTTAGGGAAACATTCTTTACATTTTAGTATACCATTGAAATGTTTCCACTACAAAGGAAAAGCAGAGTCATGGTGACAAGCCACATTTCTGTTCGTTCAGCCCACAACAAATTACCCGGCAAGGCCCAGCATTTCCATCAGATACCGGTGGACCCCCAATAAAAACGGGCACCTCCCCATCATAAAGCAAGTGAGAGAGAAAAGAGCAGGGCCAGGTGTGAGCAAGATTCGGCAGGGTGTGTGTGCGATGAAAAGGGTATATGGCCTGTTGTGCCTTGATGCTATCTCGTTCGGCCACTGGGAGAGGAACTGACCAAACAGGTTCGGCCTGGGGCAATGGTCCCAACTTGCCCAGGTCACAGGAAAGTCAATTAAGGTGTATGTGTCCTTTGGAATCGAATTTGGCTTAATTTGCCTGCCTATGTGAGGGCAACTCACAAAATGGCTGCCGTACACAAAATGGAAGCCAAGGGTTGAGAACGAAAATGATGATTTCGAGGTGAAATCGTCACTCGAATATGACGAAAATGCTTGTACATAGTGTACTAGCCATTCTCGGTCTTTTGATATAAAAATTGTCATGCTATGATGAAGTTTAATTCTCGAGTCCAGAATTTTCAGAACTACAATAGGCTATATTTATATATATATATATATATATATATAAATAGAGGTAATTCATGTTCATGTGAGAAGGTCAGATTTTTCATGCAAAAGGATCGATGACCCGTGACCTGAGGAAATTGCTCTGAGAGGAACAAAATGGTCCGTTTTGAAAATTTCCATCTTTCAACTAATTTTGACTTTCAGATGTGGATCATCGCTTTTGGAGATAAAATTGCCATATTTATAGTCATTTTCATGCATCTAGGGAGCCAAAACTCAAGATTTGGCGCAAGGGTAAAAGTGACTTAAAATGACCCAAATCCGCACTTTGAGTGCCTAAAACATGTTTATTCACGAGGGAAGTGATATAAACAACATTTAGAGGTAATTCGTGTACATGCGAGAAGGTCCGATTTTTCATGCATAACGATCGATGACGCGCGACCTGAGGAAATTGCTCTGAGATAACCAAAATGGTCCGTTTTGAAAATGTCCATCTTTCAACCAATTTTGACTTTCAGATGTGGATCATCACTTTTGGAACTAAAATTAGCGTTTTTAAAGTTATTTTCAAGCTTCCAGGGAGCCAAAACTCAAGATTTGGTTCAAGAGTAAAAGTGACTTAAAATGACTCAAATGCTCACTTTGAGGGCTTAAAATGTGTTTATTCACTGCGGGAAGTGATATAATCACCATTTAGAAGTAATTCATGTTCATGCAAGAAAGTCCGAATTTTCATGCAAAATAATCGATGACCCGCGACCTGAGGAAATTGCTCTGGGAGGACCAAAATGGTCAGTTTTGAAAATTTAAATCTTTCAACTAATTTTGACTTTCAGATGTGGATCATCCCTTTTGAAACCAAAATGATCATATTTATAGTCATTTTCATGCTTCTAGGGAGCCAAAACTCAAGATTTGGCGCATGGGTAAAAGTGACTTAAAATGACCCATATGCTCACTTTGTGGGCTTAAAATGTGCTTATTCACTGCAGGAAGTGATATCAACACCATGTAGAGGTAATTCATGTTTCCATCTCCCCATCTGTCTCCCCCATCTCCACCCTCTCCCCATCACCCTCTCCCCATCACCCTCTCCCCATCGGTCTCTCCCTAATCTCCCTCTCCCTCAACATCTCTCCCCCATCTGTCTTCTCCATCTCCACCGTCTCCCCATCAGTCTCTTCCTCATCTTGCTCTCCCGCATCCCCCATCTCCCTCATTCCATGTCCCTCCTTATGTGTCTCCCCCATCTACACCCTCTCCCCATCGGTCTCTCCCTCATCTCCCTCTCCCTCATCATCTCTCCCCGATCTGTCTTCCCCATCTCCACCGTCTCCCCATCAGTCTCTTCCTCATCTTGCTCTCCCTCATCCCCCATCTCCCTCATCCCATGTCCCTCCTTATCTGTCTCCACCATCTACACCCTGTCCCCATCTCCCTCTCTATCCTCTCTCCACCTGTCTCTACCTCATCTCCCTCATCCCATGTCCTTCTCCGATCTGTCTCCCCAATCTGGTCATCGGTCTCCCCCATCTGTCTCCCCATCCATCTCCCCATCTCTCTCCCCATCTCCCCATATTATCTCCCATAATATCTCCATTATACCTCCATTATATCTCTGTTTTATCCACATTTTATCTCTACTTAATCTCCATGTTATCCCTGTATTATCCCCATTTATCTCTACTTTAGCTCCATTTTATCCCCATTTTTTCTACACTGTAGCCCCACTATAGCCCCGTTTTATCCCCATTATAACCCCACTTTATCCCCATTTCAGCTCCACTTTAGCCCCGTTTTCCCTCCATTTTATCCCCAATTTATCTCCAGTTTATCTCCATTATCTCTCTACTTTATTTACATTAAATCTCCGTCCCTTACCATCCAATCTCCATCACTGCATCCCATCTCCATCTCCCCATCCTATCTCCAACTCCCCATCTCCATCTCTATCCCATCTCCATCTCCCCATCTCTTCTCCACCTCTCCATCTCCATCTCCATCCCATCTCTATAAAATGAGCATGATCATAGTCATTTTCCTGCTCCTAGGGAGCCAAAACTCAAGATTTGGCACATGGGTAAAAGTTACTCAAAATTACCCAAATGCTCACTTTGAGGTCTTAAAACATGTTTATTCACTGCAGGAATTGATATAAACACCATAGAGGTAATTCATGTTCATGCGAGAAGGTCCCATTTTTCATGCAAAAGGATCGATGACCCGTGACCTGAGGAAATTGCTCTGAGAGGAACAAAATGGTCCGTTTTGATAATTTCCATCTTTCAACTAATTTTGACTTTCAGATGTGGATCATCGCTTTTGGAGATAAAATTACCATATTTATAGTCATTTTCATGCTTCTAGGGAGCCAAAACTCAAGATTTGGTTCAAGGGTAAAAGTGACTTAAAATGACTCAAATGCTCACTTTGAGGGCTTAAAATGATTCACTGCGGGAAGTGATATAATCACCATTTAGCGGTAATTCATGTTCATGCAAGAAGGTCTGAATTTTCATGTAAAACGACCGATGACCCGCGACCTGAGGAAATTGCTCTGAGATGACCAAAAGGGTCCGTTTTGAAAATTTCCATCTTTCAACAAATTTTGACTTTCAGATGTGGATCATCCCTTTTGGAACTAAAATGACCATATTTATAGTCGATTTCATGCTTCTAGGGAGCCAAAACTCAAGATTTGGCGCATGGGTAAAAGTGACTCAAAATGACCCAAACGCTCACTTTGAGGGCTTAAAACGTGTTGATTCACTGCGGTAAGTGATATAAACAACATTTAGAGGTAATTCCTGTTCATGCTAGAAGGTCCGAATTTTCATGTAAAACGACCGATGACCCGCGACCTGAGGAAATTGCTCTGAGATAACCAAAATGGTCCGTTTTGAAAATTTCCATCTGTCAACAAATTTTGACTTTCAGTTGTGGATCATCCCTTTTGGAACTAAAATGACCATATTTATAGTCATTTTCATGCTTCTAGGGAGCCAAAACTCAAGATTTGGTGCATGGGTAAAAGTGACTTAAAATGACCCACATGCTCACTTTGTGGGCTTAAAACGTGTTTATTCACTGCAGGAAGTGATATCAACACAATTTAGAGGTAATTCATGTTTCCAACTCCCATCTGTCTCCCCCATGTCCACCCTCTCCCCATCACCTTCTCCCCATTGGTCTCTCCCTCATCTACCTCCCCCTCATCATCTCTCCCCCATCTGTCTCCCCCATCTCCACTGTCTCCCCATCAGTCTCTTCCTCATCTTGCTCTCCCTCATCCCCCATCTCCCTCATCCCATGTCCCTCTTCATCTGTCTCCACCATCTCCACACTGTCCCTATCTCCCTCTCTATCCTCTCTCCACCTGTCTCTCCCTCATCTCCCTCATCCCACGTCCTTCTCCGATCTGTCTCCCCAATCTGGTCATCGGTCTCCCCATCTGTCTCCCCATCCGTCTCCCCATCTCTCTCCCCATCTCCCAATATTATCTCCCCATAATATCTCCATTATCCCTCCATTATATCTCTGTTTTATCCACATTTTATATCAACTTAAACTCCATGTTATCCCTGTATTATCCCCATTTATCTCCACTTTAGCTCCATTTCATCCCCATTTTATCTACACTTTATCCCGCACTATAGCCCCGTTTTAACCCCACTTTATCCCCATTTTTGCTCTACTTTAGCCCCATGTTATCCCCGTTTTATCTCTACTTTATCCCCATTTAAGCTCCACTTTAGCTCCATTTTATCCCCATTTTCCTCCATTTTATCTACATTTTATCTCCAATTTATCTCCATGATCTCTCTTCTTTATTTACATTAAATCTCCATCCCTTACCATCTAATCTCCATCTCTGCATCCCATCTCCATCTCCCCATCCTATCTCCAATTCCCCATCTCCATCTCCATCCCATCTCCATCTCTCCATCTCTTCTCCATCTCCCCATCTCCAGCTCCATCCCATCTCATAAAATGAGCATGATCATAGTCATTTTCCTGCTCCTAGGGAGCCAATACTCAAGATTTGACACATGGGTAAAAGTGACTCAAAATTACCCAAATGCTCATTTTGAGGGCTTAAAACATGTTTATTCACTTCAGGAAGTGATATAAACACCATGAAGGTAATTCATATTCATGCAAGAAGGTCCGATTTTTCATGCAAAACCATCGATGACCCGCAACCTGAGGAAATTGCTCTGAGATGACCAAAATTGTCCGTTTTGCAAATGTCCATCTTTCAAGCAATTTTGACTTTCAGATGTGGATTATCACTTTTGGAGATAAAATGACCATATTTATAGTCGATTTCATGCTTCTAGGGAGCCAAAACTCAAGATTTGGCGCATGGGTAAAAGTGACTCAAAATGACCCAAATGCTCACTTTGAGGGCTTAAAACGTGTTTATTCACTGCGGTAAGTTATATAAACAACATTTAGAGGTAATTCATGTTCATGCTAGAAGGTCCGAATTTTCATGTAAAACGACCGATGACCCGCGACCTGAGGAAATTGCTCTGAGATGACCAAAATGGTCCGTTTTGAAAATGTCCATCTTTCAACTAATTTTGACTTTCAGATGTGGATCATCCCTTTTGGAACTAAAATGACCATATTTATAGTCATTTTCATGCTTCTCGGGAGCCAAAACTCAAGATTTGGCGCATGGGTAAAAGTGACTTAAAATGACCCACATGCTCACTTTGTGGGCTTAAAACGTGTCACTGCAGGAAGTGATATCAACACCATTTAGAGGTAATTCATGTTTCCATCTCTCCATCTGTCTCCCCCATCTCCACCCTCTCCTCATCACCCTCTCCCAATCGGTCTTTCCCTAATCTCCTTCTCCCTCAACATCTCTCCCCCATCTGTCTTCTCCATCTCCACCGTCTCCCCATCAGTCTCTTCCTCATCTTGCTCTCCCGCATCCCCCATCTCCCTCATTCCATGTCCCTCCTCATTTGTCTTCACCATCTCACCCTGTCCCCATCTCCCTCTCTATGCTCTCTCCACCTGTCTCTCCCTCATCTCCCTCATCCTATGTCCTTCTCCAATCTGTCTCCCCAATCTGGTCATCGGTCTCCCCATCTGTCTCACCATTCCGTCTCCCCATCTCTCTCCCCATCTCCCCATATTATCTCCCCATATTAACTCCATTATACCTCCATTATATCTCTGTTTTATCCACATTTTATCTCTACTTAATCTCCATGTTATCCCTGTATTATCCCCATTCATCTCCACTTTAGCTCCATTTTATCCCCATTTTATCTACACTTTATCTCCACTATAGCCCGATTTTATCCCCGATTTAACCCTAATTTATCCCCATTTTAGCTCCACTTTAGCACCCATTTTATCTCCATTTTATCTCCACTTTATCCCAATTTTAGCTCCACTTTAGCTCCATTTTATCCCCATTTTTCCTCCATGTTATCCCGTTTATCTCCATCATCTCTCTACTTTATTTACATTAAATCTCTGTCCCTTACCATCCAATCTCCATCTCTGCATCCCATCTCTATCTCCCCATCCTATCTCCAACTCCCCATCTCCATCTCCATCCCATCTCCATCTCCCCATCTCTTCTCCATCTCCCCATCTCCATCTCCATCACATCTCCATAAAATGAGCATGATCATAGTCATTTTCCTGATCCTAGGGAGCCAAAACTTAAGATTTGGCACATGGGTAAAAGTGACTCAAAATTACCGAAATGCTCACTTTGAGGGCTTAAAACATGTTTATTCACTGCAGGAAGTGATATAAACACCATGAAGGTAATTCATATTCATGCAAGAAGGTCCGATTTTTCATGCAAAACGATCGATGACCCGCGACCTGAGGAAATTGCTCTGAGATGACCAAAATTGTCCGTTTTGAAAATGTCCATCTTTCAAGCAATTTTGACTTTCAGATGTGGATAATCACTTTTGGAGATAAAATGACCATATTTATAGTCGATTTCATGCTTCTAGGGAGCCAAAACTCAAGATTTGGCGCATGGGTAAAAGTGACTCAAAATGACCCAAATGCTGACTTTGAGGGCTTAAAACGTGTTTATTCACTGCGGTAAGTTATGTAAACAACATTTAGAGGTAATTCATGTTCATGCTAGAAGGTCCGAATTTTCATGTATAACGACCGATGACCCGCGACCTGAGGACATTGCTCTGAGATGACCAAAATGGTCCATTTTGAAAATGTCCATCTTTCAACTAATTTTGACTTTCAGATGTGGATCATCGCTTTTGGAGATAAAATTACCATATTTATAGTAATTGTCATGCTTCTAGGGAGCCAAAACTCAAGATTTGGCTCAAGGGTGAAAGTGACTTAAAATGACCCAAATCCGCACTTTGAGTGCTTAAAACATGTTTATTCACTGAGGGAAGTGATCTAAACACAATTTAGAGGTAATTCAAGTTCATGCGAGAAGGTCCGATTTTTCATGCAAAACGATCGATGACCCGCGACCTGAGGAAATTGCTCTGAGATGACCAAAATTGTCCGTTTTGAAAATGTCCATCTTTCAAGCAATTTTGACTTTCAGATGTGGATTATCACTTTTGGAGATAAAATGACCATATTTATAGTCGATTTCATGCTTCTAGGGAGCCAAAACTCAAGATTTGGCGCATGGGTAAAAGTGACTCAAAATGACCCAAATGCTGACTTTGAGGGCTTAAAACGTGTTTATTCACTGCGGTAAGTTATATAAACAACATTTAGAGGTAATTAATGTTCATGCTAGAAGGTCCGAATTTTCATGTAAAACGACCGATGACCCGCGACCTGAGGAAATTGCTCTGAGATGACCAAAATGGTCCATTTTGAAAATGTCCATCTTTCAACTAATTTTGACTTTCAGATGTGGATCATTGCTTTTGGAGATAAAATTGCCATATTTATAGTAATTGTCATGCTTCTAGGGAGCCAAAACTCAAGATTTGGCTCAAGGGTAAAAGTGACTTAAAATGACCCAAATCCGCACTTTGAGTGCTTAAAACATGTTTATTCACTGCAGGAAGTGATATAAACACCATTTAGAGGTAATTCAAGTTCATGCGAGAAGGTCCGATTTTTCATGCAAAACGATCGATGACCCGCGACCTGAGGAAATTGCTCTGAGATGACCAAAATTGTCCGTTTAGAAAATGTCCATCTTTCAAGCAATTTTGACTTTCAGATGTGGATTATAACTTTTGGAGATAAAATGACCATATTTATAGTCGATTTCATGCTTCTAGGGAGCCAAAACTCAAGATTTGGCGCATGGGTAAAAGTGACTCAAAATGACCCAAATGCTCACTTTGAGGGCTTAAAACGTGTTTATTCACTGCAGTACGTTATATAAACAACATTTAGAGGTAATTCATGTTCATGCTAGAAGGTCCGAATTTTCATGTAAAACGACCGATGACCCGCGACCTGAGGAAATTGCTCTGAGATGACCAAAATGGTCCGTTTTGAAAATAACCATCTTTCAACTAATTTTGACTTTCAGATGTGGATCATCCCTTTTGGAACTAAAATGACCATATTCATAGTCATTTTCATGCTTCTCGGGAGCCAAAACTCAAGATTTGGCGCATGGGTAAAAGTGACTTAAAATGACCCACATGCTCACTTTGTGGGCTTAAAACGTGTGTATTCACTGCGGGAAGTGATATCAACACCATTTAGAGGTAATTCATGTTTCCATCTCTCCATCTGTCTCCCCCATCTCCACCCTCTCCCCATCACCCTCTCCCCATCGGTCTCTCCCTAATCTCCTTCTCCCTAAACATCTCTCCCCCATCTGTCTTCTCCATCTCCACTGTCTCCCCATCAGTCTCTTCCTCATCTTGCTCTCCCGCATCCCCCATCTCCCTCATTCCATGTCCCTCCTCATTTGTCTTCACCATCTCCACCCTGTCCCCATCTCCCTCTCTATCCTCTCTCCACCTGTCTCTCCCTCATCTCCCTCATCCTATGTCCTTCTCCAATCTGTCTCCCCAATCTGATCATCGGTCTCCCCCATCTGTCTCCCCATTCCGTCTCCCCATCTCTCTCCCCATCTCCCCATATTATCTCCCCATAATAACTCCATTATACCTCCATTATATCTCTGTTTTATCCACATTTTATGTCTACTTAATCTCCTTGTTATCCCTGTATTATCCCCATTCATCTCCACTTTAGCTCCATTTTATCCCCATTTTATCTACACTTTATCTCCACTATAGCCCCATTTTATCCCCGATTTAACCCTACTTTATCCCCATTTTAGATCCACTTTAGCACCCATTTATCTCCATTTTATCCCATTTTATCTACACTTTATCCCCATTTTAGCTCCACTTTAGCTCCATTTTATCCCCATTTTCCTTCCATTTTATCCCGTTTATATCCATCATCTCTCTACTTTATTTACATTAAATCTCTGTCCCTTACCATCCAATCTCCATCTCTGCATCCCATCTCTATCTACCCATCCTATCTCCAACTCCCCATCTCCATCTCCATCCCATCTCCATCTCCCCATCTCTTCTCCATCTCCCCATCTTCATCTCCATCACATCTCCATAAAATGAGCATGATCATAGTCATTTTCCTGATCCTAGGGAGCCAAAACTTAAGATTTGGCACATGGGTAAAAGTGACTCAAAATGACCCAAATGCTCACTTTGAGGGCTTAAAACATGTTTATTCACTGCAGGAAGTGATATAGGCACCATAGAGGTAATTCATGTTCATGTGAGAAGGTCCGATTTTACATGCAAAAGGATCGATGACCCGTGACCTGAGGAAATTGCTCTGAGAGGAACAAAATGGTCCGTTTTGAAAATTTCCATCTTTCAACTAATTTTGACTTTCAGATGTGGATCATCGCTTTTGGAGACAAAATTACCATATTTATAGTCATTTTCATGTATCTAGGGAGCCAAAACTCAAGATTTGGCGCAAGGGTGAAAGTGACTTAAAATGACCCAAATCCGCACTTTGAGTGCTTAAAACATGTTTATTCACGAGGGAAGTGATATAAACACCATTTAGAGGTAATTTGTGTTCATGCGAGAAGGTCCGATTTTTCATGCATAACGATCGATGACCCGCGAACTGAGGAAATTGCTCTGAGATAACCAAAATGGTCCGTTTTGAAAATGTCCATCTTTCAACCAATTTTGACTTTCAGATGTGGATCATCACTTTTGGAACACAAATGAGCATTTTTAAAGTTATTTTCAAGCTTCTAGGGAGCCAAAACTCAAGATTTGGTTCAAGAGTAAAAGTGACTTAAAAAAATGACTCAAATGCTCACTTTGAGGGCTTAAAATGTGTTTATTCACTTTGGGAAGTGATATAATCACCATTTAGAAGTAATTCATGTCCATGCAAGAAAGTCCGAATTTTCATGCAAAATAATCGATGACCCGCGACCTGAGGAAATTGCTCTGAGAGGACCAAAATGGTCAGTTTTGAAAATTTAAATCTTTCAACTAATTTTGACTTTCAGATGTGGATCATCCCTTTTGGAACCAAAATGACAATATTTATAGTCATTTTCATGCTTCTAGGGAGCCAAAACTCAAGATTTGGCGCATGGGTAAAAGTGACTTAAAATGACCCATATGCTCACTTTGTGGGCTTAAAACGTGTTTATTCACTGCAGGAAGTGATATCAACACCATTTTGAGGTACTTCATGTTTCCAACTACCCATGTGTCTCCCCCATCGCCACCCTCTCCCCATCGGTCTCTCCCTCATCTCCCTCTCCCTCATCCTCTCTTCCCCATCTGTCTCCCCCATCTCCACCGTCTCCCCATCAATCTCTTTCTCATCTTGCTCTCCCTCATCCCCCATCACCCTCATCCCATGTCCCTCCTCATCTTTCTCCACCATCTCCACCCTGTCCACATCTCCCTCTCTATCCTCTCTCCACCTGTCTTTCCCTCATCTCCCTCATCCCATGTCCTTCTCCGATCTGTCTCCCCAATCTGGTCATCGGTCTACCCCATCTGTCTCCCCATCCGTCTCCCATCTCTCTCCCCATCTCCCCATATTATCTCCCCATAATATCTCCATTATACCTCCATTATATCTCTGTTTTATCCACATTTTATCTCTACTTAATCTCCATGTTATCCCTGTATTATCCCCATTTATCTCCACTTTAGCTCCATTTTATCCCCATTTTATCTACACTTTATCCCCACTATAGCCCTTTTATCCCCGTTTTAACCCCACTTTATTACCATTTTAGCTCCAATTTATCCCCATTAATCCTCCATTTTATCTACGTTTTATCCCCGATTTATCTCCAGTTAATCTCCATTATCTCTCTACTTTATTTACATTAAATCTCCGTCCCTTACCATCCAATCTCCATCTCTGCATCCCATCTCCATCTCCCCATCCTATCTCCAACTCCCCATCTCCATCTCCATCACATCTCCATCTTCCCATGTCTTCTCCATCTCCCCATCTCCATCTCCATCCCATCTCCATAAAATGAGCATTATCATAGTCATTTTCCTGCTCCTAGGGAGCCAAAACTCAAGATTTGGCACATGGGTAAAAGTGACTCAAAATTACCCAAATGCTCACTTCGAGGGCTTAAAACATGTTATTCAGTGCAGGAAGTGATATAAACACCATTTAGAGGTAATTCATGTTCATGCGAGAAGGTCAGATTTTTCATGCAAAACGATCGATGACCTGAGTAAATTGCTCTAAGATGACCAAAATGGTCCGTTTTGAAAATGTCCATCTTTCAACCAATTTTGACTTTCACATGAGGATCATCACTTTTGGAGCTAAAATTAGCATTTTTAAAGTCATTTTCAAGCTTCTAGGGAGCCAAAACTCAAGTTTTGGTTCAAGAGTAAAAGTGACTTAAAATGACTCAAATGCTCACTTTGAGGGCTTAAAATGTGTTTATTCACTGCGGGAAGTGATATAATCACCATTTAGAGGTAATTCATGCTCATGCAAGAAGGTCCGAATTTTCATGCAAAATAATCGATGACCCGCGACCTGAGGAAATTGCTCTGAGAGGACCAAAATGGTCAGTTTTGAAAATTTAAATCTTTCAACTAATTTTGACTTTCAGATGTGGATTATCACTTTTGGAGATAACATGACCATATTTATAGTCGATTTCATGCTTCTAGGGAGCCAAAACTCAAGATTTGGCGCATGGGTAAAAGTGACTTAAAATGACCCACATGCTCACTTTGTGGGCTTAAAACGTGTTTATTCACTGCAGGAAGTGATATCAACACCATTTAGAGGTAATTCATGTTTCCAACTCCCCATCTGTCTCCCCCATCTTCACCCTCTCCCCATCACTCTCTCCCCATCGGTCTCTCCCTCATCTCCCTCTCCCTCATCATCTCTCCCCATCTGTCTCCTCATCTCCACCGTCTCCCCATCAGTCTCTTCCTCATCTTGCTCTCCCTCGTCCCTCATCCCCCATCTCCCTCATCCCAAGTCCCTCCTCATCTGTCTCCACCATCCCCACCCTGTCCCCATCTCTCTCTCTATCCTCTCTCCACCTGTCTCTCCCTCATCTCCCTCATCCCATGTCCTTCTCCGATCTGTCTCCCCAATCTGGTCATCGGTCTCCCCCATCTGTCTCCCCATCAGTCTCCCCATCTCTCTCCCCACCTCCCAATATTATCTCCCCATAATATCTCCATATACCTCTCTATCCTCTCTCCACCTGTCTCTCCCTCATCTCCCTCATCCCATGTCCTTCTCCGATCTGTCTCCCCAATCTGGTCATCGGTCTCCCCCATCTGTCTCCCCATCCGTCTCCCCATCTCTCTCCCCATCTCCCCATACTATCTCCCCATAATATCTCCATTATACCTCCATTATATCTCTGTTTTATCCCCATTTTATCTACACTTTATCCCCTCTACAGCCCTATTTTATCCCCATTTTAACCCCACGTTTTCCCGTTTTAGCTCCACTTTAGCCCAATTTTATCTCCACTTTATCCCCATTTTAGCTCCACTTTATCCCCACTTTAGCTCCATTTTAGCTCCATTTTATCCCCATTTTTCCTCCATTTATCTCCATTTTATCCCCGATTTATCTCCAGTTTATCTCTATTATCTCTCTACTTTATTTACATTAAATCTCTGTCCCTTACCATCCAATCTCCATCTCTGCATCCCATCTCCATCTCCCCATCCTATCTCCAACTCTCCATCTCCATCCCATCTCCATCTCCCCATCTCTTCTCCATCTCCCCATCTCCATCTCCATAAAATGAGCATGATCATAGTCATTTTCCTGCTCCTAGGGAGCCAAAACTCAAGATTTGGCACATGGGTAAAAGTGACTCAAAATTACCAAAATGCTCACTTTGAGGGCTTAACACATGTTTATTCACTGCAGGAAGTGATATAAACACCATAGAGGTAATTCATGTTCATGCGAGAAGGTCCGATTTTTCATGCAAAAGGATCGATGACCCGTGACCTGAGGAAATTGCTCTGAGAGGAAAAAAATGGTCCGTTTTGAAAATTTCCATCTTTCAACTAATATTGACTTTCAGATGTGGAGCAGCGCTTTTGGAGATAAAATTACCATATTTATAGTCATTTTCATGCTTCTAGGGAGCCAAAACTCAAAATTTGGCGCATGGGTAAAAGTAACTTAAAATGACCCACATGCTCACTTTGTGGGCTTAAAACGTGTTTATTCACTGCAGGAAGTGATATCAACACCATTTAGAGGTAATTCATGTTTCCAACTCCCCATCTGTCTCCCCCATCTCCACCCTCTCCCCATCACCCTCTCCCCATCGGTCTCTCCCTCATCTCCCTCTACCTCATCATCTCTCCCCCATCTGTCTCCCCATCTCCACCGTCTCCCCATCAGTCTCTTCCACATCTTGCTCTCCCTCATCCCCCATCTTCCTCATCCCATGTCCCTCCTCATCTGTCTCCACCATCTCCACCCTGTCCCCATCTCCCTCTCTATCCTCTCTCCACCTGTCTCTCCCTCATCTCCCTCATCCCATGTCCTTTTCCGATCTGTCGCCCCAATCTGGTCATCAGTCTCCCCCATCTGTCTCCCCATCCGTCTCCCCATCTCTCTCCCCATCTCCCAATATTTTCTCCCCATAATATCTCCACTATACCTCCATTATATCTCTGTTTTATCCACATGTTATCTCTACTTATTCTCCATGTTTTCCCTGTATTATCCCCATTTATCTCCACTTTAGCTCAATTTTATCCCCATTTTATCAACACTTTATCCCCGTTTAACCCCACTTCAGCCCAATTTTAGCTCCACTTTAGCCCCATTTTATCTCCAATTTATCCCTATTTTAGCTCCAATTTAGCTCCATTTTATCCCCATTTTTTCCACCATTTTATCTCCATTTTATCCCCAATTTGTCTCTAGTTTATCTCCATTATCTCTCTACTTTATTTACATTAAATCTCCGTCCCTTTCCATCCAATCTCCATCTCTGCATCCCATCTCCATCTCCCCATCCTATCTCCAACTCCCCATCTCCATATCCATCCCATCTCCATTTCCCCATCTCTTCTCCATCTCCCCATCTCCATCTCCATCCCATCTCATAAAATGAGCATGATCATAGTCATTTTCCTGCTCCTAGGGAGCCAAAACTCAAGATTTGGTTCAAGAGTAAAATTGACTTAAAAAAATGACTCAAATGCTCACTTTGAGGGCTTAAAATGTGTTTATTCACTTTGGGAAGTGATATAATCACCATTTAGAAGTAATTCATGTTCATGCAAGAAAGTCCGAATTTTCATGCAAAATAATCGATGACCCGCGACCTGAGGAAATTGCTCTGAGAGGACCAAAATGGTCAGTTTTGAAAATTTAAATCTTTCAACTAATTTTGACTTTCAGATGTGGATCATCCCTTTTGGAACCAAAATGACAATATTTATAGTCATTTTCATGCTTCTAGGGAGCCAAAACTCAAGATTTGGCGCATGGGTAAAAGTGACTTAAAATGACCCATATGCTCACTTTGTGGGCTTAAAACGTGTTTATTCACTGCAGGAAGTGATATCAACACCATTTTGAGGTACTTCATGTTTCCAACTACCCATGTGTCTCCCCCATCGCCACCCTCTCCCCATCGGTCTCTCCCTCATCTCCCTCTCCCTCATCCTCTCTTCCCCATCTGTCTCCCCCATCTCCACCGTCTCCCCATCAATCTCTTTCTCATCTTGCTCTCCCTCATCCCCCATCACCCTCATCCCATGTCCCTCCTCATCTTTCTCCACCATCTCCACCCTGTCCACATCTCCCTCTCTATCCTCTCTCCACCTGTCTTTCCCTCATCTCCCTCATCCCATGTCCTTCTCCGATCTGTCTCCCCAATCTGGTCATCGGTCTACCCCATCTGTCTCCCCATCCGTCTCCCATCTCTCTCCCCATCTCCCCATATTATCTCCCTATAATATCTCCATTATACCTCCATTATATCTCTGTTTTATCCACATTTTATCTCTACTTAATCTCCATGTTATCCCTGTATTATCCCCATTTATCTCCACTTTAGCTCCATTTTATCCCCATTTTATCTACACTTTATCCCCACTATAGCCCTTTTATCCCCGTTTTAACCCCACTTTATTACCATTTTAGCTCCAATTTATCCCCATTAATCCTCCATTTTATCTACGTTTTATCCCCGATTTATCTCCAGTTAATCTCCATTATCTCTCTACTTTATTTACATTAAATCTCCGTCCCTTACCATCCAATCTCCATCTCTGCATCCCATCTCCATCTCCCCATCCTATCTCCAACTCCCCATCTCCATCTCCATCACATCTCCATCTTCCCATGTCTTCTCCATCTCCCCATCTCCATCTCCATCCCATCTCCATAAAATGAGCATTATCATAGTCATTTTCCTGCTCCTAGGGAGCCAAAACTCAAGATTTGGCACATGGGTAAAAGTGACTCAAAATTACCCAAATGCTCACTTCGAGGGCTTAAAACATGTTATTCAGTGCAGGAAGTGATATAAACACCATTTAGAGGTAATTCATGTTCATGCGAGAAGGTCAGATTTTTCATGCAAAACGATCGATGACCTGAGTAAATTGCTCTAAGATGACCAAAATGGTCCGTTTTGAAAATGTCCATCTTTCAACCAATTTTGACTTTCACATGAGGATCATCACTTTTGGAGCTAAAATTAGCATTTTTAAAGTCATTTTCAAGCTTCTAGGGAGCCAAAACTCAAGTTTTGGTTCAAGAGTAAAAGTGACTTAAAATGACTCAAATGCTCACTTTGAGGGCTTAAAATGTGTTTATTCACTGCGGGAAGTGATATAATCACCATTTAGAGGTAATTCATGCTCATGCAAGAAGGTCCGAATTTTCATGCAAAATAATCGATGACCCGCGACCTGAGGAAATTGCTCTGAGAGGACCAAAATGGTCAGTTTTGAAAATTTAAATCTTTCAACTAATTTTGACTTTCAGATGTGGATTATCACTTTTGGAGATAACATGACCATATTTATAGTCGATTTCATGCTTCTAGGGAGCCAAAACTCAAGATTTGGCGCATGGGTAAAAGTGACTTAAAATGACCCACATGCTCACTTTGTGGGCTTAAAACGTGTTTATTCACTGCAGGAAGTGATATCAACACCATTTAGAGGTAATTCATGTTTCCAACTCCCCATCTGTCTCCCCCATCTTCACCCTCTCCCCATCACTCTCTCCCCATCGGTCTCTCCCTCATCTCCCTCTCCCTCATCATCTCTCCCCATCTGTCTCCTCATCTCCACCGTCTCCCCATCAGTCTCTTCCTCATCTTGCTCTCCCTCGTCCCTCATCCCCCATCTCCCTCATCCCAAGTCACTCCTCATCTGTCTCCACCATCCCCACCCTGTCCCCATCTCTCTCTCTATCCTCTCTCCACCTGTCTCTCCCTCATCTCCCTCATCCCATGTCCTTCTCCGATCTGTCTCCCCAATCTGGTCATCGGTCTCCCCCATCTGTCTCCCCATCAGTCTCCCCATCTCTCTCCCCACCTCCCAATATTATCTCCCCATAATATCTCCATATACCTCTCTATCCTCTCTCCACCTGTCTCTCCCTCATCTCCCTCATCCCATGTCCTTCTCCGATCTGTCTCCCCAATCTGGTCATCGGTCTCCCCCATCTGTCTCCCCATCCGTCTCCCCATCTCTCTCCCCATCTCCCCATACTATCTCCCCATAATATCTCCATTATACCTCCATTATATCTCTGTTTTATCCCCATTTTATCTACACTTTATCCCCTCTACAGCCCTATTTTATCCCCATTTTAACCCCACGTTTTCCCGTTTTAGCTCCACTTTAGCCCAATTTTATCTCCACTTTATCCCCATTTTAGCTCCACTTTATCCCCACTTTAGCTCCATTTTAGCTCCATTTTATCCCCATTTTTCCTCCATTTATCTCCATTTTATCCCCGATTTATCTCCAGTTTATCTCTATTATCTCTCTACTTTATTTACATTAAATCTCTGTCCCTTACCATCCAATCTCCATCTCTGCATCCCATCTCCATCTCCCCATCCTATCTCCAACTCTCCATCTCCATCCCATCTCCATCTCCCCATCTCTTCTCCATCTCCCCATCTCCATCTCCATAAAATGAGCATGATCATAGTCATTTTCCTGCTCCTAGGGAGCCAAAACTCAAGATTTGGCACATGGGTAAAAGTGACTCAAAATTACCAAAATGCTCACTTTGAGGGCTTAACACATGTTTATTCACTGCAGGAAGTGATATAAACACCATAGAGGTAATTCATGTTCATGCGAGAAGGTCCGATTTTTCATGCAAAAGGATCGATGACCCGTGACCTGAGGAAATTGCTCTGAGAGGAAAAAAATGGTCCGTTTTGAAAATTTCCATCTTTCAACTAATATTGACTTTCAGATGTGGAGCAGCGCTTTTGGAGATAAAATTACCATATTTATAGTCATTTTCATGCTTCTAGGGAGCCAAAACTCAAAATTTGGCGCATGGGTAAAAGTAACTTAAAATGACCCACATGCTCACTTTGTGGGCTTAAAACGTGTTTATTCACTGCAGGAAGTGATATCAACACCATTTAGAGGTAATTCATGTTTCCAACTCCCCATCTGTCTCCCCCATCTCCACCCTCTCCCCATCACCCTCTCCCCATCGGTCTCTCCCTCATCTCCCTCTACCTCATCATCTCTCCCCCATCTGTCTCCCCATCTCCACCGTCTCCCCATCAGTCTCTTCCACATCTTGCTCTCCCTCATCCCCCATCTTCCTCATCCCATGTCCCTCCTCATCTGTCTCCACCATCTCCACCCTGTCCCCATCTCCCTCTCTATCCTCTCTCCACCTGTCTCTCCCTCATCTCCCTCATCCCATGTCCTTTTCCGATCTGTCGCCCCAATCTGGTCATCAGTCTCCCCCATCTGTCTCCCCATCCGTCTCCCCATCTCTCTCCCCATCTCCCAATATTTTCTCCCCATAATATCTCCACTATACCTCCATTATATCTCTGTTTTATCCACATGTTATCTCTACTTATTCTCCATGTTTTCCCTGTATTATCCCCATTTATCTCCACTTTAGCTCAATTTTATCCCCATTTTATCAACACTTTATCCCCGTTTAACCCCACTTCAGCCCAATTTTAGCTCCACTTTAGCCCTATTTTATCTCCAATTTATCCCTATTTTAGCTCCAATTTAGCTCCATTTTATCCCCGTTTTTTCCTCCATTTTATCTCCATTTTATCCCCAATTTGTCTCTAGTTTATCTCCATTATCTCTCTACTTTATTTACATTAAATCTCCGTCCCTTTCCATCCAATCTCCATCTCTGCATCCCATCTCCATCTCCCCATCCTATCTCCAACTCCCCATCTCCATATCCATCCCATCTCCATTTCCCCATCTCTTCTCCATCTCCCCATCTCCATCTCCATCCCATCTCATAAAATGAGCATGATCATAGTCATTTTCCTGCTCCTAGGGAGCCAAAACTCAAGATTTGGTTCAAGAGTAAAAGTGACTTAAAATTACTCAAATGCTCACTTTGAGGGCTTAAAATGTGTTTATTCACTGCGGGAAGTGATATAATCACCATTTAGATGTAATTCATGTTCATGCAAGAAGGTCCGAATTTTCATGCAAAATAATCGATGACCCGCGACCTGAGGAAATTGCTCTGAGAGGACCAAAATGGTCAGTTGTGAAAATTTAAATCTTTCAACTAATTTTGACTTTCAGATGTGGATCATCACTTTTGGAGATAAAATGACCATATTTATAGTCATGTTCATGCTTCTAGGGAGCCAAAACTCAAGATTTGGCGCATGGGTAAAAGTGACTCAAAATGACCCAAATGCTCACTTTGAGGGCTTAAAACGTGTTTATTCACTGCGGTAAGTGATATAAACAACATTTAGAGGTAATTCATGTTCATGCTAGAAGGTCCAAATTTTCATGTAAAACAACCGATGACCCGCGACCTGGGGAAATTGCTCTGAGATGACCAAAATTGTCCGTTTTGAAAATTTCCATCTTTCAACTAAATTTGACTTTCAGATGTGGGTCATCCCTTTTGGAACTAAAATGACCATATTTATAGTAATTTTCATGCTTCTAGGGAGCCAAAACTCAAGATTTGGCGTATGGGTGAAAGTGCCTTAAAATGACCCAAATCCGCACTTTGAGTGCTTAAAACATGTTTATTCACTGAGGGAAGAGATATAAACACCTTTTAGAGGTAAATGATGTTCATGCGAGAAGGTCCGATTTTTCATGCAAAGCGACCGATGACCCGCGACCTGAGGAAATTGCTCTGAGATGACCAAAATGGTCCGTTTTGAAAATGTCCATCTTTCAACCAATTTTGACTTTCAGATGTGGATCATCACTTTTGGAGCTCCAATTAGAATTTTTAAAGTCATTTTCAAGCTTCTAGGGAGCCAAAACTCAAGATTTGATTCAAGGGTAAAAGTGACTTAAAATGACTCAAATGCTCACTTTGAGGGCTCAAAATGTGCTTATTCACTGCGGGAAGTGATATAATAACCATTTAGAGGTAATTTGTGTTCATGCAAGAAGGTCCGAATTTTCTTTTTTTTCTTTTTTACTTTTTTTTATTTTTTATTGTTGACAGGCTGACAAGGAAGAAATTCATTAAAGCATTGATTCATGAGTTTACATACATAAATTAAACCGTATAGCATATAATAAAACGAGTAGGCCATGAGATATGAAAAGAAAGAAGAAAAAGCAAGCAATAAGAAGAAAAGAGAAGCAGTAGCAGTTTCCTTTAATAATCATACAGGTTATATTGTCCGGAAGACACAGAGTATCAATTCATAAAATTTGTTAAAAAATGTTCCTATATCCAAAGAAGAAAAAAAAAAAAGGGCATAGCAGCGTCATTCCATGAAAGATCCCCAATTTCTTTCGTGCTTTCTCAGTGTGCGTGTTCCCCTAGTGTGTGCAAAGGCTAGTTCCATTGAGTGTATTTTGGTTACCAATGCCCACCACTCCCAAACCGTTGGTGTTTCTGAGCTGGTCCAAGCTCTAGCCAGAGTTAGCTTGGCGCAAGACATAAGTACCGTGGCCGGGGCGGCCTGTGGAAAAGGGACAGGGTAGGTGTCTAACAGAACGGAGGCGGCCGTGAGCATAGGTAGCTGGACCTGTTTCATTTTCAAAATATTTTGGATATCGCACCAGAGGGTCTTAAGATTAGGACAGGAAAACAGCATGTGTACCAGATCAGCTGCTTCAACTGAGCATTTGGGGCATTTTGTGCGGTCACTGTAGGTATTATTAGGGGACCATTTAGAAATTCTTTCCGGGGTGTAATATAACATGCAGGTTGTTCTGAATTGTTGGAGTCTTAGACTGGAAGACCGTACTTGTTTATTAATATTTATCAGGGAGCACTGTATCTGTTTGGATGTTATATTTGAACCCAATATTCTGCTCCATTTGCCAGCCAGTTTGGTGCAATCGTTTATTTTAAAGTCAATTAGAGTTCTATATGCATCGCTTATTACTGACTTATTTTTTAAAGAATATAAACAGGTCCAAATATCACATTCAGAAACCTCCAAGATTTGTTTTTTATTGATCAAATAATCATGTAGCTGTAAATGTTTGTACCTCATGTTTTCAGGTAAGTCGTATATCAGTTTAAGAGTATTAAAGTCTAAGAATCCTTGTGTGCCATATAGGTCCCCTAAAACAGTAATACCTGACCTAAGCCAACCAAATCTAACATTGTCATTAAAAATACATGGAAGACCCGGATTACCCCACAACGGAAGTTTTGAGTAAAAAAAGCTAGTTTTACAAAAAGAAAGTATATTGCCCCAAATCTTTGTTATGTCTCTTGCGGTCTTAAACCTAACCCTTTTATAGTAGTTGGGATCGTTGGTTCTGAATAGGAACATATTTGAGTCGGATTTTAGCATGAAAGAGTGAAAGAACAGAGCCCTCCTTCATTTAGTAGAGAGCGGAGGCGGATGACAAAAGCGGACCAAAAATATAGTTTGAAATCAGGAAAATTAAGCCCTCCTTCGTTCGTGTTATTTTTCATAAGGTTCAATGATCTTCTCGATTTTTTGTACCCCCAAATAAAGCTACTAAGTACACCATCGAGTTTCTTGAAAAATTGATTGTTTAGCGCTAATGGGATAGATCGGAATAAGTACACATATTTAGGAAATACCTTCATCTTAATTAAATTAATTCTGCCGATTAAATTCAGAGGTAGTCTGTGCCATTTTTTTAATAATAAGCTGATGGATTTGGTTAATTCATTATAGTTTATATTGTTAATTTCCTGTAATTTGGCCGTTATTTTAACCCCTAGGTAAGTAGAAATGTTACAGATCTCAGACACTGTCACAGCTGGAGTGTAATTAGCGATAACTTGTGTTTTTTGTAGATTAAGTTTATAGCCTGCCACCTTCCCAAATTTCCCAGCTTCCCTTTAGTGCCTCAACAATATCTTCTGAGTAAACCGCGATATCGTCGGCATATGCAGTTATTTTTAGCTCTTGTGAGCCTGATCTAAAAGGTACAATCTGGGTTTGGGAATGGAGGGCAGATAAAAAAGGTTCCAGTGAAAGGGCAAATAAAAGAGGTGATAGGGGGCAGCCCTGACAGGTTCCACGTTGAATTGGAAAGTCTGAGGATATCAATCCCCATAGCTGGTATAAGCCGTTGGATTGTCATATAATGCTCGTATACCCCGCAAAAATTGTCCCCCGAACCCTATTTTAGACAGTACGCACCAGAGAAAGTCCCACCCCACTCGGTCGAAAGCTTTTTCAGCGTCTAACAAAATCATACCGAGTGGGGTGGATTCAGTCTCTGCCACATCAAATGCCGTAATAGCCATGTTAACATGTATAGTAGTGTCTCTCCCAATTATAAAACCATGTTGCTGCGGATTGATGATTTGGGGCATGATAGGGGCTAATCTTAGTGCTAAGATTTTTGCAAAAATATTTGCATCTGTGTTTATTAAAGAGATAGGGCGGTATGACCCTCTTTCTTCCTTCGGCTTATCTTTCTTCAAGAAAAATATTATTTTTGCCCTGTTCCAAGATTTAGGTGTTTTTCCGTTTAAGCCTACAGATTGGATAACTTTCAGCAATAATTGTTCTAGTTCTTTTAAACATGATTTGCATATTTCTAAGGGTATAGTGTCTTCCCCTGCAGCTTTTCCTACAGGTAGTAAGGCTATGGCTTGATGTAATTCAGCCTTTGTTATATCATCGGATAATGAATCTATCTCTGGTATTTTCAGAGTATCTACTATATGATCTTCGACATAATTCTGTGTCGTCTAAATTGGGCACCAATTCTGGGGTATATAAAATTCTATAGAAATCTGCAAATTGTTCTAAAATATCTTGTGGTTGATTATAAATTTTGTTACCAGCCCCCCTAATGTTTGTGATTGTAGAGTTTGCTCTATCCTCGGCAACTTTATAAGCCAAAATTTTCCCAATTTTGTCCCCCCCCTCGTATTGTGTTATTTTAAATTTATGTAAGTTGTTAATGCTTTTCTGAATAAATTTTGTCTTGATTTCATTTTTAAGTGAACAGAGTTTAAGACCAATTTCTGTGCTCCTTGGTAAATTAATTTGATCGAAGTGCTGAAGATAATAATTCTTCTTGAGTAGTTATTTTTGAAATCAATAAATCGTTGTGTTTTTTATGTTCTAAATTTAATCTGATCACGTAAGCCTGGGTAAAGCCCCTGATACTTGCCTTACAAGCGTCCCATACCATACCAAGTAAAGCGGAGTTTGTGTTTATATCTATAAATTCAGTGAGATGTCATTTTAGCTGCGTCATGTAACTTTTGTCTGATATCAAGTGTCTGGGAAAAGAAAATGGTCTGGGAGAAGCCCTAGTGTGTGTTGTTTTAAGTATCAACATGATTGCATTGTGATCAGAAGAGATTCGGGTGAATAGAACCATGGAACTATCTTTCAGTAGGTTGTCGCTTATTAGTGCCATGTCTAACCTGGAGCATAGTTTGTGAGGTGTGGAATAGTAAGTATGCCCCGGTTTGTTTGGGTATAGATATCGCCAGGTCCGAATTTTCATGCAAAATAATCGATGACCCGCGACCTGAGGAAATGGCTCTGAGAGGACCAAAATGGTCAGTTTTGAAAATTTTAATCTTTCAACTAATTTTGACTTTCAGATGTGGATCATCACTTTTGGAGATAAAATGACCATATTTATAGTCGATTTCATGCTTCTAGGGAGCCAAAACTCAAGATTTGGCGCATGGGTAAAAGTGACTCAAAATGACCCAAATGCTCACTTTGAGGGCTTAAAACGTGTTGATTCACTGCGGTAAGTGATATAAACAACATTTAGAGGTAATTCATGTTCATGCTGGAAGGTCCGAATTTTCATGTAAAACGACCGATGACCTGCGACCTGAGGAAATTGCTCTGAGATGACCAAAATGGTCCGTTTTGAAAATTTCCATCTTTCAACTAATTTTGACTTTCAGATGTAGATCATCCCTTTTGGAACTAAAATGAACATATTTATAGTCATTTTCATGCTTCTAGGGAGCCAAAAGTCAAGATTTGGCGCATGGGTGAAAGTGACTTAAAATGACCCACATGCTCACTTTGTGGGCTTAAAACGTGTTTATTCACTGCAGGAAGTGATATCAACACCATTTAGAAGTAATTCATGTTTCCAACTACCCATCTGTCTCCCCCATCTCCACCCTCGCCCCATCACCCTCTCCCCATCGGTCTCTCCCTCATCTCCCTCATCATCTCTCCCCCATCTGTCTCCCCCATCTCCACTGTCTCCCCATCAGTCTCTTCCTCATCTTGCTCTCCCTCATCCCCCATCTCCCTCATCCCATGTCCTTCTCCGATCTGTCTCCCCAATCTGGTCATTGGTCTCCCCCATCTGTCTCCCCATCCGTCTCCCCATCTCTCTCCCCATCTCCCAATATTATCTCCCCATAATATCTCCATTATACCTCCATTATATCTCTGTTTTATCCACATTTTATCTCTACTTAATCTCCATGTTATCCCTGTATTATCCCCATTCATCTCCACTTTAGCTCAATTTTATCTTCTCCCTCATAATCTCTCCCCCATCTGTCTCCCCATCTCCACCGTCTCCCAATCAGTCTCTTCCTCATCTTGCTCTCCCTCATCCCCCATCTCCCTCATCCCATATCCCATGTCCCTCCTCATCTGTCTCCACCATCTCCACCCTGTCCCCATCTCCCTCTCTATCCTCTCTCCACCTGTCTCTCCCTCATCTCCCTCATCCCCCTCATCCCATATCCTTCGCCAATCTGTCTCCCCAATCTGGTCATCGGTCTCCGCCATCTGTCTCCCCATCCGTCTCCCCATCTCTCTCCCCATCTCCCAATATTATCTCCCCATAATATCTCCATTATCCCTCCATTATTTCTCTGTTTTATCCACATTTTATCTCTACTTAATCTCCATGTTATCCCTGTATTAGCCCCATTTATCTACACTTTAGCTCCATTTTATCCCCATTTTATCTACACTTTATCCCCACTATAGCCCCATTTTATTTTTTATTTTATTTATTTTGGGATTTATAGAGCGCGTAGCTACCCTAGGGCATCCCAGCGCTAGTGACCATAACTCCAGCAAGGTGGGGAAACAGGGAAGAGGTAATCAGGGGAAATTTAGGGGAAGAGCCAGGTTTTTAGTCGCTTCCTGAACCTGAGGTGGTTGTGTTCTTGCCTCAGAGAGAGTGGGAGGGAGTTCCACAATCTGGGGGCATTGTAAGAGAACAGGCGACCGCCGGTTCTGGCCTTCCTAATTCTAGGGACGTTTGCGAGGGATAGGGAGTTAGATCTTAATTGTCTACTGGACTGGTGCTGTGTCAGAAGTGGTCTGAGAATGGGGGGGCCTTCATCATGCATTATTCTGTGGGCAATGCACAGGGTTTTGAAGTTGACCCGTTCTTTTACTGGCAACCAGTGCAGGTTTCTGAGGGCTGGTTTGGCCGAGCTCCTCGCTTTAGTTCCTGTTAGGATTCTCGCAGCCGCATTTTGTGCACATTGAAGTCTGTGGACTACAGAGGCTGGAGCCCCCAGATACAACACATTTCCGTAGTCTAATCTGGAGTTCACCAGCCCCTGCATCAGGAGCTTCCTAGATTGGTGGGGGATTAGATGGAGAATCTTTCGTGCCATCTTTAAGAGGCCGAAGCAGGTTCCCGCAGTTTTTCTAGCTTGAGTCTTAAAACTGAGATCCTGGTCCAGCCATATCCCCAGGCTCTTTACCTCGGATTTGGGGATTGGTGGAGTTCCCATACATGGCGGCCAGGGAAGGGATGTGGGGATTTTGTTTGGATTTTCCAAGAGGAGTATTTCTGATTTCTCACCGTTTAGTTTTAACCGGGAGTCGCACATCCACTGGTGCACCTTCTCAAGACAACTGGATAGATTAGAGAGGGAATTGTCTGATTGGTTAAGGGAAATGACGAGCTGTGTGTCATCGGCGTACATTATAGATTTGATGCCAAAAGGTTTGACAACATCCTCGAGGGGTGCCATGTACACATTAAAAAGTGTGGGGCTCAGGGAAGATCCCTGGGGAACCCCACACTTGAGTGCCTGAGCCTTGGAGGTGGAGTACCCATCTGCCACTTGAAAGGACCTATCTTCGAGGAAGGATTTAATCCAGGCTAAGGCGCAGTCCGCCACTCCTATCAGACCAAGCCGTTGTATGAGGGTTGCATGGTCCACCGCGTCGAAGACGGCACTTAGGTCGAGGAGGATCACTGCCACTGATCCTCCTGCGTCCATAATGCTCCTAGTTTCTTCGACCACGGCTAACAGTGCGGTGTCGGTCCCATGTCCCGGTCTGAAACCTGTCTGAGACTGGCGGAGGAGGTGATTAGTTTCTAGGAGCTCGGAGAGTTGTTGGTTTGCTACACGTTCGGCGATTTTGCTGATGGCCGGCAGCAGTGAGATAGGTCTAAAGTTAGATGGGTCCATAGGGTTTAGATGCGGCTTTTTTATAAGCGCCCTGACAGTGGCTTTTTTCCAGTTTGCCGGGACTGTGCCAGCTTTGAAAGAGGCATTGATCAAGTTGGTAAGAGGGGGGGCTACAGTAGAAGCAACCAGCTTGAGTTTACTGATCGGGGCTGGGTCTGACGGGGCACCACTTTTGATCGTATGTAGGATGTTAAGAAACATCTCAGTGGTGATTTGGGGGAAGGTGGATAATCTCGGGGCGTCTTGGAGAGGAGAGGAGATAGAGCATCCTTGGGAGATGGAAGGGGCCGGAAGGGAGGTCAGGATTTTTTCAATTTTTGCCGAAAAAAATTCGGCCATCTGGTTACATTTTATGCCCTCCAGGTCTGGAGTCGGCGGTGGGTCCTGCATTTTGGTGAGGAGATTAACTATGCGGTAGGTCTCTTTTGCGGAAATGGCCGCTGAGGCTATTTTATCCTCGAAGTAGGAGGCCTGCGCTGTTTTTAAAGTGTTCTTATAGAGCCTAATATGGGCTCTGTATTCACTTTTGTCTTCTGTAATCCAGTTTTTTCTCCATTGGCGCTCTAGCCTTTTGCCTTTCTTTCTTAGTTCACGTAATTCCTGAGTAAACCACGGCAGTTTGGAGGATTTCCTGCTAGTTGGAAGAGGTTTGAGTGGCAAGACTGAATTAAGGGAATCGTTAATCCATTTATGCAATTGGACTTCGGCTTTAGAGGGGTCTGGGTCTATTACTGGTAAAGTGGTTGACAGCGAACGTTCCCATAGGTTGGTGTCCAATTTTTTCCATGGGCGTGATGGGACCTGGGGACGGGGAGTTTCCGATTTCTTCCCTGGAAGTTGAAGTTTAAACGGAACCAAGAAGTGGTCTGACCAGGGGAGGGGCAGAGGAGTTTGTACGGAAAGTTTGGTGAGATTGGAAAAAATGGGATCTAGCAGATGTCCTTTCATATGAGTAGGTTCATTGCTGCGGAGTTGTAGATTGAGGGATGTTAGATCGGTTTTTAAATCTGAGGCAAGTTTGTTAGCGTGGTCATCGAAGTGGAGATTTAAGTCTCCAAGGATTGTGAAATTTGGAGTCACGTAGGCAAGAGAGGAGATGGCATCCATTAGCGAGTTTATGAAACACCCTACCTGTCCTGGTGGGCGGTAGATTAAGACCCCAGATAGGGTGGTAGATGGAGGCAGATGTAAGGAGAAAAGAACATTTTCGCTATCTAGGATGGGGCTGTCTTTAAACTGACATGATAGGTTGTCGCGATATATAATCGCTAAACCCCCTCCCGTTCCCTTCGGTCTGTTGAGGGTTTTGATGAGGTACCCAGGTGGTAATGATTGGATAATGTCCGGGTCGGAACTTGTAGACAGCCAAGTTTCTGTTAAAAACAGGACGTCAATGGCGGAGTCTGTCAGCAGTAGGTTGATTTCTGTCTGGTGCTTAGGAAGGGACCTACAATTGAGCAGAGCCATCTCGAGGCAGGCGGGTTCTGGATGGGGGGAAAGCGTTAACCTGTAGGCGCAGTTCGGGTATCTTGGATGCTTGTCCTCCTGGGTAATGAGTCCGTTGCACCTAGTGTGTAAAGGTTCTCTGAGTTGGTGCAGAGATTCTTGTGAATATTTGATTAGAGGGAGGCTAGGCCCGGCCGGGGGTGTGGGCTCTGAGCTCGGTCTGGCGCGGACGGGCGCAGACGGGCTTGCCTTAGGCGTGCCATCGGCGCGCAAACGGCGCTCCCGCTGCGCTCGTCCGCTGCGCTTCCGCCATAGACACATTATAAAATGATTGTTGAGGGAGGGGACAGGGGGGGCGTAGCCAAACAAGTGGGCGTGGCCTGAGTCCTCGCGCTGCGAGCGTCAGAGGAGTGAATCAATTAGGGGTCAGCCGGCAGCGTTAGAGTCCGCTACCTGAACTGAGTGAAGTGCTCGATTCTTAGCAGTTTACAGAGTTGGTGTGGTGAGTTTTAAAAGCTAGCACAAGTAAATTCGTGACAGTTTTACAATTTTAAAAAGCAATGCAATGCGCTATGCGCTCTCCCGGCTTCCGCCTCAGGAGTCTGATCAATGGGCTACCTGGCGCTTTTACTCAGCGTTATGTAGTCGTCTCCGGGGGGGCGTGGCCAAACAAGTGGGCGTGGCCTGAGTCCTCGCGCTGCGAGCGTCAGAGGAGTGAATCAATTAGGGGTCAGCCGGCAGCGTTAGAGTCCGCTACCTGAACTGAGTGAAGTGCTCGATTCTTAGCAGTTTACAGAGTTGCTGTGGTGAGTTTTAAAAGCTAGCACAAGAAAATTCGTGACAGTTTTACAATTTTAAAAAGCAATGCAATGCGCTATGCGCTCTCCCGGCTTCCGCCTCAGGAGTCTGATCAATGGGCTACCTGGCGCTTTTGCTCAGCGTTATGTAGTCGTCTCTGGGGGGCGTGGCCAAACAAGTGGGCGTGGCCTGAGTCCTCGCGCTGCGAGCGTCAGAGGAGTGAATCAATTAGGGGTCAGCCGGCAGCGTTAGAGTCCACTACCTGAACTGAGTGAAGTGCTCGATTCTTAGCAGTTTACAGAGTTGCTGTGGTGAGTTTTAAAAGCTAGAACAAGTAAATTCGTGACAGTTTTACAATTTTAAAAAGCAATGCAATGCGCTATGCGCTCTCCCGGCTTCCGCCTCAGGAGTCCGATCAATGGGCTACCTGGCGCTTTTACTCAGCGTTGTGTAGTCGTCTCCGGGGGGGCGTGGCCAAACAAGTGGGCGTGGCCTGAGTCCTCGCGCTGCGAGCGTCAGAGGAGTGAATCAATTAGGGGTCAGCCGGCAGCGTTAGAGTCCACTACCTGAACTGAGTGAAGTGCTCGATTCTTAGCAGTTTACAGAGTTGCTGTGGTGAGTTTTAAAAGCTAGCACAAGTAAATTCGTGACAGTTTTACAATTTTAAAAAGCAATGCAATGCGCTATGCGCTCGCCCGGCTTCCGCCTCAGGAGTCTGATCAATGGGCTACCTGGCGCTTTTACTCAGCGTTATGTAGTCGTCTCCGGGGGGCGTGGCCAAACAAGTGGGCGTGGCCTGAGTCCTCGCGCTGCGAGCGTCAGAGGAGTGAATCAATTAGGGGTCAGCCGGCAGCGTTAGAGTCCGCTACCTGAACTGAGTGAAGTGCTCGATTCTTAGCAGTTTACAGAGTTGCTGTGGTGAGTTTTAAAAGCTAGCACAAGTAAATTCGTGACAGTTTTACAATTTTAAAAAGCAATGCAATGCGCTATGCGCTCTCCCGGCTTCCGCCTCAGGAGTCTGATCAGTGGGCTACCTGGCGCTTTTACTCAGCGTTATGTAGTCGTCTCCGGGGGGGCGTGGTGAAACAAGTGGGCGTGGCCTGAGTCCTCGCACTGCGAGGGTCAGAGGAGTGAATCAATTAGGGGTCAGCCGGCAGCGTTAGAGTCCGCTACCTGAACTGAGTGAAGTGCTCGATTCTTCGCAGTGTACAGAGTTGCTGTGGTGAGTTTTAAAAGCGAGCACAAGTAAATTTGTGACAGTTTTACAATTTTAAAAAGCAATGCAATGCGCTATGCGCTCTCCCGGCTTCCGCCTCAGGAGTCTGATCACTTTATGCCCATTTTAGCTCCACTATAGCCCATTTTAGCCCCATTTTATCTCCACTTTATCCCCATTTTAGCTCCACTTTAGCTCCATTTTATCCCCATTTTCCCTCCATTTTATCTAAATTTATCTCCAGTTTATCTCCATCATCTCTCTACTTTATTTACGTTAAATCTCCGTCCCTTACCATCCAATCTCCATCTCTGCATCCCATCTCCATCTCCCCATCCTATCTCCAACTCCCCATCTCCATCTCCATCACATCTCCATCTCCCCATGTCTTCTCCATCTCCCTATCTCGATCTCCATCCCATCTCCATCAAATGAGCATGATCATAGTCATTTTGCTGCTCCTAGGGAGCCAAAACTCAAGATTTGGCGCAAGGGTAAAAGTGACTAAAAATGACCAAAATCCGCACTTTGAGTGCTTCAAACATGTTTATTCACAGAGGGAAGGGATATAAACACCATTTAGAGGTAATTCATGTTCATGCGAAAAGGTCCGATTTTTCATGCAAAACTATAGATAGATGACCTGCGACCTTAGGAAATTGCTCTGAGATGACCAAAATGATCCGTTTTGAAAATGTCCATCTTTCAACTAATTTGACTTTTAGGTGTGGATCATCACTTTTGGAGCTAAAATGAGCATGTTTAAAGTCATTTTCAAGCTTCTAGGAAGACAAAACTCAAGATTTGGCGCAAGGGTAAAAGTGACTTAAAATGACTCAAATGCACACTTTGAGGGCTTAAAATAGGTTTATTCACTGCGGGAAGTGATATAATCACCATTTAGAGGTAATTCATGTTCATGCGAGAAGGTACGATTTTTCAAGCAAAAGGATTGATGACCCGTGACCTGAGGAAATTGCTCTGAGAGGAACAAAATTGTCCGTTTTGAAAATTTCCATCTTTCAACTAATTTTGACTTTCAGATGTGGATCATCCCTTTTGGAACTAAAATGACCAAATTTATAGTCATTTCATGCTTCTAGGGAGCCAAAACTCAAGATTTGGCGCATGGGTAAAAGTGACTTAAAATGACCCACATGCTCACTTTGTCCATTTGGGTGTTTATTCACTGCAGGAAGTGATATCAACACCATTTAGAGGTAATTCATGTTTCCAACTCCCCATCTGTCTCTCCCATCTCCACCTTCTCCCCATCACCCTCTCCCCATCGGTCTCTCCCTCATCTCCCTCTCCCTCATCATCTTTCCCCATCTGTCTCCTCCATCTCCACCGTCGACCCATCAGTCTCTTCCTCATCTTGCTCTCCCTCATCCCCCATCTCCCTCATCCCATGTCCCTCCTCATCTGTCTCCACCATCTCCACCCTGTCCCCATCTCCCTCTCTATCCTCACTCCACATTTCTCTCCCTCGTCTCCCTCATCCCATTTCCTTCTCCGAAATGTCTCCCCAATCTGGCGATCGGTCTCCCCCATCTGTCTCCCCATCCGTCTCCCCATCTTTCTCCCCATCTCCCCATATTATCTCCCCATAATATCTTCATTATACCTCAATTATATCTGTTTTATCCACAGTTTATCTCTACATAATTTCCATGTAATCCCTGTATTAGCCCCATTTATCTCCACTTTAGCTCCATTTTATACCCATTTTATCCCCATTTTATCCCTGTTTTAAACCCACTTTATCCCCATTTTAGCTCCACTTTATCTCCATTTTATCCCCACTTTATATCCACTTTATCCCCATTTTAGCTCCACTTTATCCCCATTTTATCCTCATTTTAGATCCACGTTATCCCCATTTTAGCTCCACTTTAGCTCCATTTTATCCCCATTTCCCCTCCATTTTATCTCCATTTTATCCCCAATTCATCTCCAGTTTATCTCCATTATCTCTCTTCTTTATTTACATTAAATCTCCATCCCTTACCATCCAATCTCCATCTCTGCATCCCATCTCCATCTCCCCATCCTATCTCCAACTCCCCCTCTCCATCTCCATCCCATCTCCATCTCCATCTCCATCCCATCTCCATAAAATGAGCATGATCATAGTCATTTTCCTGCTCCTAGGGAGCCAAAACTCAAGATTTGGCACATGGGTAAAAGTGACTCCAAATTACCCAAATGCTTACTTTGAGGGCTTAAAACATGTTTATTCACTGCAGGAAGTGATATAAACACCATAGAGGTACTTCATGTTCATGCGAGAAGGTACAATTTTTCATGCAAAAGGATCGATGACCCGTGACCTGAGGAAATTGCTCTGAGAGGAACAAAATGGTCTGTTTTGAAAATTTCCATCTTTCAACCAATTTTGACTTTCAGATGTGGATCATCACTTTTGGACCTAAAATTAGCATTTTTAAAGTCATTTTCAAGCTTCTAGGGAGCCAAAACTCAAGATTTGGTTCAAGAGTAAAAGTGACTTAAAATGACTCAAATGCTCACTTTGAGGGCTTCAAATGTGTTTATTCACTGCGGGAATAATCACCATTTAGATGTAATTAATGTTCATGCAAGAAGGTCCGAATTTTCATGCAAAACGATCGATGACCCGCGACCTGAGGAAATTGCTCTGAGATGACCAAAATGATCCGTTTCGAAAATTTCCATCTTTCAACTAATTTTGACTTCCGGATGTGGATTATCACTTTTGGAGATAAAATGACCATATTTATAGTCGATTTCATGCTTCTAGGGAGCCAAAACTCAAGATTTGGCGCATGGGTAAAAGTGACTCAAAATGACCCAAATGCTCACTTTGAGGGCTTAAAACGTGTTTATTCACTGCGGTAAGTGATATAAACAACATTTAGAGGTAATTCATGTTCCTGCTAGAAGGTCCGCATTTTCATGTAAAACGACCGATGACCCGCGACCTGAGGAAATTGCTCTGAGATGACCAAAATGATCAGTTTTGAAAATTTCCATCTTTCAACTAATTTTGACTTTCAGATGTGGATCATCCCTTTTGGTACTAAAATGACAATATTTATAGTCATCTTCATGCTTCTAGGGAGCCAAAACTCAAGATTTGGCACATGGGTAAAAGTGACTTAAAATGACCCACATGCTTACTTTGTGGGCTTAAAACGTGTTTATTCACTGCAGGAAGTGATATAGACACCATTTAGAGGTAATTCATGTTTCCAACTCCCCATCTGTCTCCCCCATCTCCACCCTCTCCCCATCGGTCTCTCCCTCATCTCCCTCTCCCTCATCATCTCTCCCCCATCTGTCTCCCCCATCTCTACCGTCTCCCCATCAGTCTCTTCCTCCTCTTGCTCTCCCTCATCCCCCATCTCCCTCATCCCATGTCCCTCCTCATCTGTCTCCACCATCTCCACCCTGTCCCCATCTCCCTCTCTATCCTCTCTCCACCTGTCTCTCCCTCATCTCCTTCATCCTATGTCCTTCTCCAATCTGTCCCTCCAATCTGGTCATCGGTCTCCCCCATCTGTCTCCCCATCCGTCTCCCCATCTCTCTCCCCATCTCCCCATATTATCTCCCCATAATATCTCCATTATACCTCCATTATATCTCTGTTTTATCCACATTTTATCTCTACTTAATCTCCATGTTATCCCTGTATCATGCCCATTTATCTCCACTTTAGCTCCATTTTATACCCATTTTATCTACACTTTATCCCCGCTATAGGCCCATTTTATTCCTGTTTTAACCCCACTTTAACCCCATTTTAGCTCCACTTTAGCCCCATTTAATCTCCATTTTATCACCACTTTATCTCCACTTTATCCCCATTTTAGCTCCATTTTACCCCCATTTTCCCTCCATTTTAGCTCCATTTTATCCCCAATTAATCTCCAGTTTATCTCCATCATCTCTCTAATTTATTTACATTAAATCTCCGTCCCTTACCATCCAATCTCCATCTCTGCATCCCATCTCCATCTCCCCATCCTATCTCCAACTCCCCTTCTCCATCTCCATCACATCTCCATCTCCCCATGTCTTCTCCATCTCCCTATCTCCATCCCATCTCCATAAAATGAGCATGATCATAGTCATTTTCCTGCTCCTAGGGAGCCAAAACTCAATATTTGGCACATGGGTAAAAGTGACTCAAAATTACCCAAATGCTCACTTTGAGGGCTTAAAACATGTTTATTCACTGCAGGAAGTGATATAAACACCATAGAGGTAATTCATGTTCATGCGAGAAGGTCCGAATTTTCATGCAAAATAATCGATGACCCGCGATCTGAGGAAATTGCTCTGAGAGGACCAAAATGGTCAGTTTTGAAAATGTAAATCTTTCAACTAATTTTGACTTTCAGATGTGGATCATCACTTTTGGAGATAAAATGACCATATTTATAGTAGTTTTCATGCTTCTAGGGAGCCAAAACTCAAGATTTGGCGCATGGGTAAAAGTGACTCAAAATTACCCAAATGCTCACTTTGAGGGCTTAAAACATGTTTATTCACTGAGGGAAGTGATATAAACACTATTTAGAGGTCATTCATGTTCGTGCGAGAAGGTCCGAATTTTTCATGCAAAACGATCGATGACCCGCGACCTGAGAAAATTGCACTGAGATGACCAAAATGGTCCGTTTTGAAAATGTCCATCTTTCAACCAATTTTGACTTTCAGATGTGGATCAGATGTGGATCATCACTTTTGGAGCTAAAATTAGCATTTTTAAAGTCATTTTCAAGCTTTTAGGGAGCCAAAACTCAAGATTTGGTTCAAGGGTAAAAGTGACTCAAAATACTCAAATGCTCACTTTGAAGGAATTCAAAATATTACCTTACCATAGAGCTATGGAGCTATTCTTACCAATAGCCCCGCCCCAATTACCAGTTATCAATAATCAGTCAGTTGGCAGTAAAGAAGGGTCAATCATTTATTATAAAAAAGAACTTTGCGCAGAGGAGCCTCTCCGTCCACACCCAGTCAGTGCGACAAGAAGACTGCTGGCTTACAGTCAAAACCAGACAGATATACTTTCAGTGAACACATGAAATCACCACACATGGCAAGTTTCTATTTCTCGTGAAGTCTAGAGGAAAACCCATATATGGCACAATAGATCAGAACGAAACTCAGCTCAAGATATTCATTACTGGGGAGGTCAGAAAGGGTGACTCCCTTTCTATCTCGGGCATGGGAGTACAGGAACAGTCTCTGCAGGAATGTGCTTATCGTAGTCTTAAGCAAGATGTGGCCTTGGGTCTCGGACAGTATACTTTCAGCTGAGGGGGGCAAACTGTGTGGAGCTGCAAATCAAGTGTTTGCATCAGAAGTCTCTCTTTCTTATAGCAAAGTATACAGGAGTATCCATATTGTAGGCCTAACCAAAGGAAAGCAATGTACCACAACAGGTCTTTTACTGAGAAGGCAAGAATAAGATAAAAGCTTTCACATTACAGGAACAATTCTATACACCTGAAGCTTGCAACTTACAAAGATAGCTTAGTGGGTTGCAGCATATGAATATTAAGCTGCAACTGCATATTGGTTTAGACACATTAGGCCAATACTAAATATATATATATATATCTGGTGAAAGAATGTATAAGTTCATCATGCTAACACATATATTGGATACATTACGCCAATGCCACCTATATCGAATTTTATATCCCATCAGACGGCCCTTTTGGCGTGATGTAGCCAATATTCAAACAAAAATTCATCAGAGAACACTCCCTCATCTATAAGTGCCACTGAAACTAAGAACCTGACATTCCATTGTCTGCAGAGGGTGAGATCCCCACCACCTTACACTATACTAACATTCATTTAATTAATCATGTCTCTGGAATCCAAAGAGATGGCATGAGGAGAATTCAAATTGAGGCCTAAAGCCTAAGTCACTTATACTATTGGATGACATATATGAAATAATATGTTCTGCATGATTATATACAGATATTCAGATGCAGTTACTAATAATGAAATTTTCACATTATATATGTCTGATTGATTTAACTGAATACACATGTTTTTACACAAAATCACTGACTTGCTCAAGGGAAACATTTCTGCTCAAGGGAAAGAACTAGCGTACTCAGTGAGGTTGAACGATTGGAACTCTACACGTCATTTTCTTATCTGGCAAGAAAAGTTCATGCTTCCCTCCTTACATTTGGGCAGGCATTTAGATGCATGATACCTTTTTGCTATCCTCTCAGGATCTATCTCTAATGCAATACACTATACTTCAGGACATCTTCATAACCCAATTTTCAATGTGTGGGATCAAACAGGTCATAGACATACTCAAGTAAGACTGTGGCATTCCTTATTACTGCTTTCAGGTGAAAAGGGGATGCTTTTCATCATAGGATGGACTTGATGCTCCTTCCACTAAACAGAATACTACTCTAAAACAGTGCCAGCAAAACAGTAAGAATCAGTCTCCCATTCTATGTAATCATGCTGAAATCGCTTGTGCAAATACAACTATGCCCAGAGTCCGTTCGAAGCCTCTCTGGTAGACTTCTATTGTTCATCAACTTGCTTCCGTCGTCACATGGGGCCTCTTGATTCAGGCCTTCCAGTATCCGTTGGAGTGCCCTCCTGGCAAACACTCACAGTTCATTCAAAAGTCTCAATGTCTCAGGGCAGTGCACCAATATCTTTCCTCTGCGGCAGGCACTACAAATACCATGCTCTTCGGTGGTCATGGGCGCAGATCACATTGTGCAGACCCAGGTACTGTTAATCAGGGGAGAGCAACAGTCTTTCATGCTCAGCAACACTTTCAGGCTCCAACACTCATTATTCAGTGTCAGAGGACGCTCTGGCTGCTGTTTCATGGATACCACAAATGTAGTGCCTTTTTCAATCTTAGATCTTCCGGTGCACTGCCATCCGTTGGAGCAAAGGAAAAGGGGAGCGGCCAAAACTCAGGCCAAGGGGGTCAGCACATGACAGTAAGAAAACTGAATCTCCAACCTGCCCTGCCATCAAAAGCAGGGATCCTTCTCTTTCGCAAACAGGCCTCCTTCTTCCTGATGTCCGACGCTGTCTGATGCAGCAAGCACGATGTTTTGGAGATGCAGTTGAAGAAGCACTTTCTGGGTGTTGGGACTGATTCAGGCCAAGACGTCCGCTATCATTGATGGGAGTTAGGATTCGCCTTGGTCACCGTTCTGCAGGGTATCATTCTTCCTTTGACTCTGGAAGATCCCGCAGAACCTAGTAATGTAGGAAATGTGACACAGTTGTTACTTTTCTTCTAAGTAAAGAAAATCAATTCCTAGTATCTAACAAGGTGACTGAAAGCAGGTGGCCTACAATCTTCGAAGGTGTGGCCATGCGCTATGGGATGACTGTAATCTAGAATGCACTGTCACTCTCATAGGATGCAAAGGCCAAGACAGATCTTCTGGCCTTTTCAATTGGGTACTTTCTATTATCTTCTTGTCATCTAAGGGTAGATAGCTACATGGGAATTCTGCATGTATGTCCTTACACACAATAGCATTGTATAATGGGGTAAACATCTCTCGAAATACTACCTCTATGTGCTCCTACAATTCTTATCTAGAACATATCAAAAAGGGAAACATATGAAACAACTTATCAGAGGCATACAGATACCTCCCTTTAATAATGGTGTTTTAGGTGCATGATGCAATAAAAAAAAAATCAAGGACTAGAGAGTCCTGGTATTTCCACTCTTTAAAACCCATCTGATTCCACCAACATTCAAAACATCAGGAACAAAAAGGTAGAAACCACTTAAAATAGGCATTTGTAATTGTGCCATGTTCCAGAAATAAACGTAAGGTATTCTCTATTGAGGTGAAAAACGTGTCTACTGTAGTCCAAGTGGGCATGAGGAAAGGTCTTAAAAACCTATTTGGTCATACAAAAGGGAACTATACATAATATGGGCATAGTACATCACTACAGCCTGGGAATGCGTGTTTGAACAATAGACCAAGGGCTGCAAGAAGATATAAAACTGATTTTCCCTAATCCAAATTATGCAACATCAGCTTCTAATAAGGACTGTGAGTTTATTTACACAGACTAGCTAATAAAAAACGAGCCGTGTCACCTAAGATTAGTAGAACAAAACTACCCACAACTAATTCTCCTTAAAGATCAAAATAAAACATTAGAAAAATAGAGAGCAACGTTCATATTACCCAGCCTTAATTTGTAAGGGAGCTAGCCTCCTCCCTCCACTTTGACAGGAGTAAATCTGAAACAGGTTTCACATCTGTCAACACTATCAATCCCGGTGTAGCAACTGGGCATAAACAAAGTTACAGAGCAATTTTGAAAGGGCTGGAAATCCCTGTAGCAAAACACATTGCCTCAATTTATAAGCATGTGGGCTGTATAAATATGGTAAAGCTGATCTGTTAATCAAAGTTCACATATATAATTATAAGCAGCGGCCAATGTACTTGGGTCATAATATAGAAGCCAGCCTTTTACATTATACCCAAATGTATGCATTTTACTGAAACCTAAGGCAGATTAAAACTGCTGCCTAATTTCGACTTTGCTATTTGGGGCACTTAAAAATGAATATCCTAAACACTTTTTACATATTAAACATCCTCGGAATGTTTTCTACTAACTGCAGAGATTGGACATGAGATATATCCCATGTAAATCCTTAAAAAAATTACTTTTGTATGCCTTCGCCGAGAAAAATTCCCATATGCAAATTTCCTCATTATGTGACATCATAATCCAAACAAAATTTTAATGCTAGGATGTCATAATATGAGCATTAAGTTTCCTAAATATTGAAAAACGATTTTAAAAGCACTTCTTAATTTTCTTAATTTTCATAATTATTAATTCGACTTTTAATAAAAACCAATTGTTTTTTTACGATAATTCCACCTATAAAACCAAGCTGCATCCCTTGCCTATCATATTTAGATGCTTCCATTCATAAGCCTAAGCACAGTAGCCTAACTTGAAAACATGACAACTTTCTTCGCCACTATTTACAAGAATGAGCTCATAAAAAGAAAACTTTTAAGAAAAAGAAATCCTGTTAAATAATATCTCATCATCCAAAATACTGAACCTCATTTGTGGAACCCCTTTACAGCATTCTAAAATGCAGAGTTTTCACTTGTGTCTAACTGAGGAAGCCTTGACTAAGTAAACATTCCTGTTCTACTTGTGGCCTAAAAAAAACAACAGCTGTTTTGCTCATCGGCCGTAAAAGCCTTTTCAGTATTGCAACATGATCATGGTTTCAGTCTTATTTCAAACAGACATTTCAAGTTGGAAAATGCGTTTGCAATATAACAATATCCAATGTATTCATCTGATGTGTTTGCTTGTTAATGTCTAATACAATATAACTAGGGAAAATTCTGTAACATCGGGAAAGTTCAGGTCACCTTTTGCAAGAGCCACAAATTATAATTGTTTCTTTAATGTCCAATCAAGAAACATCTGAACAAGGGCAGCTGCCTGCCATAAGCGAAAAGGCAGTCATGGCTACTGCAGGTGACACATATTTTAATCTTGCATAATTTTTTTATTTTTCTTCAATACCAATTAGACATACACTGCTGAAGTGTTGTCGGTCATATTTACAGCATGATAATAATAATATCATATCTGTGGAATTTAGTAATTTTGAACAAGTTCCAGCCAACTGCTGCGCAGAGATAGACATCATCATGGCCGTCTCCTTACATCACAGGGGAACTTGTACTAGTATTAAAAAAATAGAATTGTCAATACGACACAAAGACAAAATCATATATAAAAATAGGAATTCATATGCCAAGCGATCAGTATACCAAGCACAGAAAGCATAGACAAATTACAATAGCATATATAAATGAGGAGTGACGCACAACACTGAATCTGTAGCGGCCTGGTTAATTTGTCAGGCTTATAATCAATAACTGATTTTTTTTTCCTTTCTTACCCCCATCTGACATCTGTTCATCTTGATGATGAACAGGTGTCAGCTAAACTTTACTGCGTTACTCCTGACACACAGGACCAGCAGGAACCATTTTATAAAAAGGACAAAATGTACAAAAATGAAATTTTATTTTTGTTTGCCAATCCAACTCACATCTCTTGTCAGTAACAATCCATGAATGATCTGTGGGAAGAAACAAAAATATACACAACACACAAACAGAGACACTTCTCATAACACATAAAATATCAACTGTAACTGTTAATCAAGTGGCATAACATAATACACATTAACCAACCACAACATTTAGAAAATGTACTTAACTGTAATCCTTTTATCAGTCAGCTTGCAACATTAAGCCACCTTAATTTAAATTTACTAAAAGTGAAATTGTTTTACTGATACTCCATGTCAGCCTTGTGCCACAATTTATTCTGTGAAAAATAATTCTTAATTTGAAAATCGTTTTCACCTAGGCATGTAGCCCCTAAAATGTCAAGGAAGAGGGTCATTTTACTTTTTGTCTAGGACTTAATGCAACATTTCATTTTCTGTTAGGAAAAAAAAACAACTAGCGACATTCTTTTACCAGAGCAGAGATACAAATGTATCCTTTCTGCAGAACATTTAGCATGATGTTAGAACTTTCGAAGAAACCCTTTGTTATATATTTCCTTTAGAATAAAGTTCTTTAATTTATTAATGTTCTTATGGAGAAACCAAAAACCCTCATTTCAGAGGCCCGGTTTAGCAAAAGCCATTCAGAAATGGACGTCTCAGAGACAATGACTAATTTATGAGGTCACAGATGTCTACATCTTGCTTACAGAAAGACTAAAGATAGCACCTCAGCGCACCCCGAGCCAGCCTCTGCAGCTATCCTAGCCCACAGCTTCTGTTCACTCTAAGGCTGACAAAGGCAAAAGGCCTTCCTAATTCCTTCTAACCTGCAATAATTCACCCTATTTTAAAAAAAAAAAATTCCTTTTAGGGGCTAAAAAGTTCTCTTATTCTCAGATTATTAAAAAAAACATATACTGTGAACACACATACCACCTAAGAACACACATACCACCTTTTTTAGAACAAATGTCCTGCTACAGTTAGAACCTTCATCCCTGATATTAAACACAAACCTCTGTGTCAAGCACATTGCTCACTGAGCTATCAAGAAGACAAACCCATATGGGAACAATTTACAAATTCGAAATACACACAATTCTTCTCAAACTAAACTTTTAATCTGTCCCTATTTACTTTTCATTAGTACTTTTTGTACATTAAGGTTGTCATCAAATCACAGGGGTTGCTTTTTCTCTAGCTACACCCCTTTCAATTTTCCTTTTTCGACGCATTGATGGCGACGAAACCAAATTAAATTTACTCCTTTACCCCTTAACATTTTCACTTCTCAGAATTCTCTTACATATTCACAGTCATCCAATCACATGCTTTTTCCGGCGCTAGCAACATCCAAAACACAATTTACCACAACACTACATTCTTATTCACTAATAGCTTACTTCCATTCAAAAGAGCAATCTTACAATCATACAATCTCATATTTACATGGCCATGTTACATACACTCCCATATTTTATACTGCAGTCATATATTCACCACTCAGACATTTTTTTCAAAAAGTGATTGAAAGCAAGAAAACAGTCGGCGCTTTTAACCAAAACAAAAATGCAAAATAGGCGACAATTCCAAATACCAAAGTGACATGTCTTCAAAACGAACAGAGCCCGTCGACTCCTGTTCGGAGAATCTATTCAAAAGAATTCCAGACCAACAAAATTCAACAACAAAAAGAGTCGTTAGACTGTCTTAAGATCATCAGACAGGCGAACCACAAACCCTCCTACAGACCCTCCCATAGTCCTGTGCTGGTTGGGCCGGTCGTCTGGGCGCGTAGGTCCAGAACCCTAGCTTAACCAGCAGCTCCTAGGGCTTTTCTGAAGAGAATTCGGCCGAGTGAGCAAAAAAACCCTTTTGCAACACTAGGGCATCCAATGTTTTCTCAAATATCACCAAACAAGCCTGTGGGGAATCTTACCCGTGTAGTCACACCACTGCCACGCCAGACCCCCAGATTCCCTTGTGGCTCAGCTTCACCGACCACTTCCAGATACAGTTAACTGTTACCAAAAGCACCGCTCAACAGTGCTATTCCAAACAACGGCAACAATACAGTTCACTCACCTGGTGCACCCAGGTCTGATTGCATATTCTTCACTGCCAGCTCCTGACAAAGTGCTCTGAAGACCAACACGGTCAGCTCCTGGGTTACACCTTATAGGATTCCGGCGAGGGGTCACTAACAGCTGGGCGCAAGAGTGGAATCCCACCAAAAACTGGCTCTGCAATTAGGATCCTTATGTTCTTATCCACCCCTTTGACCAGAACTCCCTCCTATCCCACTTCTCCCGCTTATGGGAGAGGGTGACCCTAAACGCGGAATGCCGGACGAGCCCCCAACTGAAGGAATACAAAATATTACATTACCATAGAGCTATGGTGCTATTCTTACCAATAGCCCCGCCCCAATTACCAGTTATCAATAATCAGTCAGTTGACAGTGAAGAAGGGTCAATCATTTATTATACAAAAGAACTCTGCGCAGAGGAGCCTCTCCGTCCACACCCAGTCAGTGCAATAAGAAGACTGCTGGCTTACAGTCAAAACCAGACAGATATACTTTCAGTGAACACATGAAATCACCACACATGGCAAGTTTCTATTTCTCGTGAAGTCTAGAGGAAAACCCATATATGGCACAATAGTTCAGAACGAAACTCAGCTCAAGATATTCATTACTGGGGAGGTCAGAAAGGGTGACTCCCTTTCTATCTCGGGCATGGGAGTACAGGAACAGTCTCTGCAGGAATGTGCTTATCGTAGTCTTAAGCAAGATGTGGCCTTGGGTCTCGGACGGTATACTTAGAGCTGAGGGGGGGCAAACTGTGTGGAGCTGCAAAGCAAGTGTTTGCATCAGAAGTCTCTCTTTCTTATAGCAAAGTATACAGGAGTATCCATATTGTAGGCCTAACCAAAGGAAAGCAATGTACCACAACAGGTCTTTTACTGAGAAGGCAAGAATAAGATAAAAGCTTTCACATTACAGGAACAATTCTATACACCTGAAGCTTGCACCTTACAAAGATAGCTTAGTGGGTTGCAGCCCATGAATAATAAGCTGCAACTGCATATTGGTTTAGACACATTAGGCCAATACTAAATATATATACATCTGGTGAAAGAGTGGATAAGTTCATCATGCTAACACATATATTGGATACATTACGCCAATGCCACCTATATCGAATTTTATATCCCATCAACTTTGAGGGCTTAAGATGTTTTTATTCACAGCGGGAAGTGATATAATCACCATTTAGAGGTAATTCATGTTCATGCAAGAAGGTCCGAATTTTAATGCAAAATAATCGATGACCCGCGACCTGAGGAAATTGCTCTGAGAGGACCAAAATGATCAGTTTTGAAAATTTTAATCTTTCAACTAAGTTTGACTTTCAGATGTGGATCATCACTTTTGGAGATAAAATGACCATCATTATAGTCGTTTTCATGCTTCTAGGGAGCCAAAACTTAAGATTTGGCGCAAGGTTAAAGTGACTCAAAATGACCCAAATGCTCACTTTGAGGGCTTAAAACGTGTTTATTCCCCCATTTTAACCCAACTTTATCCCCATTTTAGCTCCACTTTAGCCCCATTTTATTTCCATTTTATCCCCATTTTATCTCCACTTTATCCCCTTTTTTTAGCTCTACGTTAGCCCCATTCTATCTCCATTTTATCTCCACTTTATCTCCATTTTAGCTCCACTTTAGCTTCGTTTTATCCCCATTTTTCCTCCATTTTATCCACAATTTATCTCTAGGTTATCTCCATTATCTCTCTACTTTATTTACATTAAATCTCCGTCCCTTACCATCCAATCTCCATCTCTGCATCCCATCTCCATCTCCCCATCCTATCTCCAACTCCCCATCTCCATCTCCATCCCATCTCCATCTCCCCATGTCTTCTCCATCTCCCCATCTCCATCCCATCTCCATAACATGAGCATGATCATAGTCATTTTCCTGCTCCTAGGGAGCCAAAACTCAAGATTTGGCACATGGGTAAAAATGACTCCAAATTACCCAAATGCTCACTATGAGGGCTTAAAACATGTTTATTCACTGCAGGAAGTGATATAAACACCATAGAGGTAATTCATGTTCATGCGAGAAGGTCCGATTTTTCATGCAAAAGGATCGATTACTCGTGACCTGAGGAAATTGCTCTGAGAGGAACAAAATGGTCCGTTTTGAAAATTTCCATCTTTCAACTAATTTTGACTTTCAGATGTGGATCATCGCTTTTGGAGATAAAATTACCATATTTATAGTCATTTTCATGCTTCTAGGGAACCAAAACTCAAGATTTGGCGCATGGGTAAAAGTGACTCAAAATGACCCAAATGCTCACTTTGAGGGCTTAAAACGTGTTTATTCAGTGCGGGATGTGATATAAACACCATTTAGAGGTAATTCATGTTTCCAACTCCCCATCTGTCTCCCCCATCTCCACCCTCTCGCCATCACCCTCTCCCCATCGGTCTCTCCCTCATCTCCCTCATCATCTCTCCCCCATCTGTCTCCCCCTTCTCCACCATCTCCCCATCAGTCTCTTCCTCATCTTGCTCTCCCTCAGCCCCCATCTCCCTCATCCCATGTCCCTCCTCATCTGTCTCCACCATCTCCACCCTCTCCCCATCTCCCTCTCTATCCTCTCTCCACCTGTCTCTCCCTCATCTCCCTCATCCCATGTCCTTCTCCGATCTGTCTCCGCAATCTGGTCATCAGTCTCCCCCATCTGTCTCCCCATCCGTATCCCCATCTCTCTCCCCATCTCCCCATATTATCTCCCTATAATATCTCTATTATACCTCCATTATATCTCTGTTTTATCCACATTTTATCTCTACATAATCTCAATGTTATCCCTGTATTATCCCTATTTATCTCCACGTTAGCTCCATTTTATCCCCATTTTATCTCCACTTTATCCCCACTATAGCCCCATTTCATACCCATTTTATCTCCATTTTATCCCCCACGTTATCCCCATTTTAGCTCCGCTTTATCTCCATTTTATCCCGATTTCCCCTCCATTTTATCTCCATTTTATCCCCAATTTATCTCCAGTTTATCTCCATTATATCTCTACTTTATTTACATTAAATCTCCGTCCATTACCATCCAATCTCCATCCCTGCATCCCATCTCCATCTCCCCATCCTATCTCCAACTCCCCATCTCCATCTCCATCCCATCTCCATCTCCCCATGTCTTCTCCATCTCCCCATCTCCATCTCCATCCCATCTCCATAAAATGAGCATGATCATAGTCATTTTCCTGCTCCTAGGGAGCCAAAATTCAAGATTTGGCACATGGGTAAAAGTGACTCAAAATTACCCAAATGCTCACTTTGAGGGCTTAAAACATGTTTATTCACTGCAGGAAGTGATGTAAACACCATAGAGGTAATTCATGTTCATGCGAGAAGGTCCGATTTTTCATGCAAAAGGATCGATGACCCGTGACCTGAGGAAATTGCTCTGAGATTACCAAAATAGTCAGTTTTGAAAATTTTAATCTTTCAACTAATTTTGACTTTCAGATGTGGATCATCACTTTTGGAGATAAAATGACCATATTTATAGTCGTTTTCATGCTTCTAGGGAGCCAAAACTCAAGATTTGGCGCATGGGTAAAAGTGACTCAAAATGACCCAAATGCTCACTTCGAGGGCTTAAAACGTGTTTATTCATTGCGGTAAGTGATATAAACAACATTTAGAGGTAATTCATGTTCATGCTAGAAGGTCCGAATTTTCATGCAAAACGACCGATGACCCGCGACCTGAGGAAATTGCTCTGTGATGACCAAAATGATCCATTTTGAAAATTTCCGTCTTTCAACTAATTTTGATTTTCAGATGTGGATCATCACTTTTGGAGCTAAAATGAGCATGTTTAAAGTCATTTTCAAGCTTCTAGGAAGCCAAAACTCAAGATTTGGCGCAAGGGTAAAGGTGACTTAAAATGACTCAAATGCACACTTTGAGGGCTTAAAATAGGTTTATTCACTGCGGGAAGTGATATAATCACCATTTAGAGGTAATTCATGTTTCCAACTCATCATCTGTCTCCCCCATCTCCACCCTCTCCCCATCGGTCTCTCCCTCATCTCCCTCTCCCTCATCATCTCTCCCCCATCAGTCTCCGCATCTCCACCGTCTCCCCATCAGTCTCTTCCTCATCTTGTTCTCCCTCATCCCCCATCTCCCTCATCCCATGTCCCTCCTCATCTGTCTCCACCATCTCCACACTGTCCCCACCTCCCTCTCTATCCTCTCTCTACCTTTCTCTCCCTCATCTCCCTCATTACATGTCCTTCTCCGAAATGTCTCCCCAATCTGGCGATCCGTTTTCCCCATCTGTCTCCCCATCCGTCTCCCCATCTCTCTCCCCATCTCCCCATATTATCTCCCCATAATATCTCCATTATACCTCCATTATATCTCTGTTTTATCCACATTTTATCTCTAAATAATCTCAATGTTATCCCTGTAATATCCATATTTATCTCCACGTTAGCTCCATTTTATCCCCATTATATCTCCACTTTATCCCCACTATAGCCCCATTTCATCCCCATTTTATCTCCATTTAATCCCCCACTTTATCCCCATTTTAGCTCCAATTTATCTCCATTTTATCCCCATTTCCCTCCATTTTATCCCCAATTTATCTCCAGTTTATCTCCATTATCTCTCTACTTTATTTACATTAAATCTCCGTCTATTACCATCCATTCTCCATCTCTGCATCCCATCTCCATCTCCCCATCCTATCTCCAACTCCCCATCTCCATCTCCATCCCATCTCCATCTCCCCATGTCTTCTCCATCTCCCCATCTCCATCTCCATCCCATCTCCATAAAATGAGCATGATCATAGTCATTTTCCTGCTCCTAGGGAGCCAAAATTCAAGATTTGGCACATGGGTAAAAGTGACTCAAAATTACCCAAATGCTCACTTTGAGGGCTTAAAACATGTTTATTCACTGCAGGAAGTGATGTAAACACCATAGAGGTAATTCATGTTCATGCAAGAAGGTCCCATTTTTCATGCAAAAGGATCGATGACCCGTGACCTGAGGAAATTGATCTAAGAGGACCAAAATGGTCCGTTTTGAAAATTTCCATGTTTTAACTAATTTTGACTTTCAGTTGTGGATCATCGCTTTTGGAGATAAAATTACCATATTTATAGTCATTTTCATGCTTCTAGGGAGCCAAAACTCAAGATTTGGCGCAAGGGTAAAAGTAACTTAAAATGACACAAATCCGCACTTTGAGTGCTTAAAACATGTTTATTCACTGAGGGAAGTGATATACACACTATTTAGAGGTAATTCATGTTCGTGCGAGAAGTCCGATTTTTCATGCAAAACGATTGATGACCCGCGACCTGAGGAAATTGCTCAGAGATGACCAAAATGGTCCGTTTTGAAAATGTCCATATTTCAACCAATTTTGACTTTCAGATGTGGATCATCACTTTTGGAGCTAAAATTAGCATTTTTAAAGTCATTTTCAAGCTTCTAGGGAGCCAAAACTCAAAATTTGGTACAAGGGTAAAAGTGACTTAAAATGACTCAAATGCTCACTTTGAGGGCTTAAAATGTTTTTATTCACAGCGGGAAGTGATATAATCACCATTCAGAGGTAATTTATGTTCATGCAAGAAGGTCCGAATTTTCATGCAAAATAATCGATGACCCGCGACCTGAGGAAATTGCTCTGAGAGGACCAAAATGGTCAGTTTTGAAAATTTTAATCTTTTAACTAATTTTGACTTTCAGATGTGGATCATCACTTTTGGAGATAAAATGACCATATTTATAGTCGTTTTCATGCTTCTAGGGAGCCAAAACTCAAGATTTGGCGCATGGGTAAAAGTGACTTAAAATGACCCACATGCTCACTTTGTGGGCTTAAAACATGTTTATTCACTGCAGGAAGTGATATAAACAACATTTAGAGGTAATTCCTGTTTCCAACTCCCCATCTCTCTCCCCCATCTCCACCCTCTCGCCATCACCCTCTCCCCATCGGTCTCTCCCTCATCTCCCTCTCCCTCATCATCTCTCCCCCATCTGTCTCCCCCTTCTCCACCATCTCCCCATCAGTCTCTTTCTCATCTTGCTCTCCCTCAGCCCCCATCTCCCTCATCCCATGTCCCTCCTCATCTGTCTCCACCATCTCCACCCTCTCCCCATCTCCCTCTCTATCCTCTCTCCACCTGTCTCTCCCTCATCTCCCTCATCCCATGTCCTTCTCCGATCTGTCTCCCCAATCTGGTCATCGGTCTCCCCCATCTGTCTCCCCATCCGTCTCCCCATCTCTCTCCCCATCTCCCCATATTATCTCCCCATAATATCTCCATTATACCTCCATTATATCTCTGTTTTATCCACATTTTATCTCTACTTAATCTCCATGTTATCCCTGTATTATCCCCATTTATCTCCACTTTAGCTCCATGTTATACCCATTTTATCTACACTTTATCCCCACTATAGGCCCATTTTATCCATTTTAACCCCACTTTATCCCCATTTTAGCTCCACATTAGCCCCATTTTATCTCCACTGTATCCCCATTTTATCTCCACTTTATCCCCATTTTAGCTACAGTTTAGCTCCATTTTATCCCAATTTTTCCTCCATTTTAGCTCCATTTTAGCCCCAATTAATCTCCAGTTTATCTACATCATCTCTCTAATTTATTTACATTAAATCTCCGTCCCTTACCATCCAATCTCCATCTCTGCAACCCATCTCCATCTCCCCATCCTATCTCCAACTCCCCATCTCCATCACATCTCCATCTCCCCATGTCTTCTCCATCTCCCCATCTGCATCTCCATCCCATCTCCATAAAATGAGCATTATCATAGTCATTTTCCTGCTCCTAGGGAGCCAAAACTCAAGATTTGGCACATGGGTAAAAGTGACTCAAAATTACCCAAATGCTCACTTTGAGGGCTTAAAACATGTTTATTCACTGCAGGAAGTGATATAAACACCATAGAGGTAATTCATGTTCATGCGAGAAGGTCCGATTTTTCATGCAAAACAATCGATGACCTGCGACCTGAGGAAATTGCTCTGAGATTACCAAAATAGTCAGTTTTGAAAATGTTAATCTTTCAACTAATTTTGACTTTCAGATGTGGATCCTCACTTTTGGAGATAAAATGACCATATTTATAGTCGTTTTCATGCTTCTAGGGAGCCAAAACTCAAGATTTGGCGCATGGGTAAAAGTGACTCAAAATGACCCAAATGCTCACTTTGAGGGCTTAAAATGTGTTTATTCACTGCGGGAAGTGATATTAACAACATTTAGAGGTAATTCATGTTCATGCTAGAAGGTCCGAATTTTCATGCAAAACGACCGATGACCCGCGACCTGAGGAAATTGCTCTGAGATGACCAAAATGATCCATTTTGAAAATTTCCATCTTTCAAATAATTTTGATTTTCAGATGTGGATCATCACTTTTGGAGCCAAAATGAGCATGTTTAAAGTCATTTTCAAGCTTCTAGGAAGCCAAAACTCAAGATTTGGCGCAAGGGTAAAGGTGACTTAAAATGACTCAAATGCACACTTTGAGGGCTTAAAATAGGTTTATTCACTGCGGGAAGTGATATAATCACCATTTAGAGGTAATTCATGTTTCCAACTCATCATCTGTCTCCCCCATCTCCACCCTCTCCCCATCACCCTCTCCCCATCGGTCTCTCCCTCATCTCCCTCTCCCTCATCATCTCTCCCCCATCAGTCTCCCCATCTCCACCGTCTCCCCATCAGTCTCTTCCTCATCTTGTTCTCCCTCATCCCCATCTCCCTCATCCCATGTCCCTCCTCATCTGTCTCCACCATCTCCACACTGTCCCCACCTCCCTCTCTATCCTCTCTCTACCTTTCTCTCCCTCATCTCCCTCATTACATGTCCTTCTCCGAAATGTCTCCCCAATCTGGCGATCCGTCTCCCCCATCTGTCTCCCCATCCGTCTCCCCATCTCTCTCCCCATCTCCCCATATTATCTCCCCATAATATCTCCATTATACCTCCATTATATCTCTGTTTTATCCACATTTTATCTCTACATAATCTCAATGTTATCCCTGTATTATCCCTATTTATCTCCACGTTAGCTCCATTTTATCCCCATTATATCTCCACTTTATCCACACTATAGCCCCATTTCATCCCCATTTTATCTTCATTTTATCCCCCACTTTATCCCCATTTTAGCTCCACTTTATCCCCATTTTCCCTCCATTTTATCCCCAATTTATCTCCAGTTTATCTCCATTATCTCTCTACTTTATTTACATTAAATCTCCGTCCATTACCATCCAATCTCCATCTCTGCATCCCATCTCCATCTCCCCATCCTATCTCCAACTCCCCATCTCCATCTCCATCCCATCTCCATCTCCCCATGTCTTCTCCATCTCCCCATCTCCATCTCCATCCCATCTCCATAAAATGAGCATGATCATAGTCATTTTCCTGTTCCTAGGGAGCCAAAATTCAAGATTTGGCACATGGGTAAAAGTGACTCAAAATTACCCAAATGCTCACTTTGAGGGCTTAAAACATGTTTATTCACTGCAGGAAGTGATGTAAACACCATAGAGGTAATTCATGTTCATGCAAGAAGGTCCCATTTTCCATGCAAAAGGATCGATGACCCGTGACCTGAGGAAATTGATCTGAGAGGACCAAAATGGTCCGTTTTGAAAATTTCCATCTTTCAACTAATTTTGACTTTCAGTTGTGGATCATCGCTTTTGGAGATAAAATTACCATATTTATAGTCATTTTCATGCTTCTAGGGAGCCAAAACTCAAGATTTAGCGCAAGGGTAAAAGTAACTTAAAATGACCCAAATCCGCACTTTGAGTGCTTAAAACATGTTTATTCACTGAGGGAAGTGATATACACACTATTTAGAGGTAATTCATGTTCGTGCGAGAAGTCCGATTTTTCATGCAAAACGATCGATGACCCGCGACCTGAGGAAATTGCTCAGAGATGACCAAAATGGTTCGTTTTGAAAATGTCCATCTTTCAACCAATTTTGACTTTCAGATGTGGATCATCACTTTTGGAGCTAAAATTAGCATTTTTAAAGTCATTTTCAAGCTTCTAGGGAGCCAAAACTCAAAATTTGGTTCAAGGGTAAAAGTGACTTAAAATGACTCAAATGCTCACTTTGAGGGCTTAAAATGTTTTTATTCACAGCGGGAAGTGATATAATCACCATTTAGAGGTAATTCATGTTCATGCAAGAAGGTCCGAATTTTCATGCAAAATAATCGATGACCCGCGACCTGAGGAAATTGCTCTGAGAGGACCAAAATGGTCAGTTTTGAAAATTTAAATCTTTTAACTAATTTTGACTTTCAGATGTGGATCATCACTTTTGGAGATAAAATGACCATATTTATAGTCGTTTTCATGCTTCTAGGGAGCCAAAACTCAAGATTTGGCGCATGGGTAAAAGTGACTTAAAATGACCCACATGCTCCCTTTGTGGGCTTAAAACATGTTTATTCACTGCAGGAAGTGATATAAACAACATTTAGAGGTAATTCCTGTTTCCAACTCCCCATCTCTCTCCCCCATCTCCACCCTCTCGCCATCACCCTCTCCCCATCGGTCTCTCCTTCATCTCCCTTTCCCTCATCATCTCTCCCCCATCTGTCTCCCCCTTCTACACCATCTCCCTATCAGTCTCTTCCTCATCTTGCTCTCCCCCATACCCCATCTTCCTCATCCCATGTCCCTCCTCATCTGTCTCCACCATCTCCACCCTCTCCCCATCTCCCTCTCTCTCCTCTCTCCACCTGTCTCTCCCTCATCTCCCTCATCCCATGTCCTTCTCTGATCTGTCTCCCCAATCTGGTCATCGGTTTCCCCCATCTGTCTCCCCATCCGAAATTTCATGCAAAATAATCGATGACCCGCGACCTGAGGAAATTGCTCTGAGAGGACCAAAATGGTCAGTTTTGAAAATTTCAATCTTTCAACTAATTTTAACTATCAGATGTGGATCATCACTTTTTGAGCTAAAATGACCATATTTATAGTCATTTTCATGCTTCTAGAGAGCCAAAACTCAAGCTTTGGCTCATGGGTAAAAGTGACTTAAAATGACTCAAATGCACACTTTGAGGTCTTACAACATGTTTATTCACTGAGGGAAGTAATATAAACACCATTTAGAGGTAATTCATGTTCATGCGAGAAGGTCCGATTTTTCATGCAAAACGATTGATGACCCGCGACCTGAGGAAATTGCTCTGAGATGGGTCCATTTTGAAAATGTCCATCTTTCAACTAATTTTGACTTTCAGATGTGGATCATCATTTTTGGAGCTAAAATGAGCATTTTTAAAGTCATTTTCAAGCTTCTAGGGAGCCAAAACTCAAGATTTGGTTGAAGGGTAAAAGTGACTTAAAATGACTCAAATGCTCACTTTTGTGGCTTAACATTTTTTTATTCACAGCGGAAAGTGATATAATCACCATTTAGAGGTAATTCATTTTCATGCAAGAAGGTCCGAATTTTCATGCAAAACGACCGATGACCCGCGACCTGAGGAATTCGCTCTGAGATGACCAAAATGGTCCGTTTTGAAAATTTCCATCTTTCAACTAATTTTGACTTTCAGATGTGGATCATCCCTTTTGGAACTAAAATGACCGCGACCTGAGGAAATTGCTCTGAGATGACCAGAATGGTTCGTTTTGAAAATTTCCATCTTTCAACTAATTTTGACTTTCAGATGTGGATCATCCCTTTGGGAACTCAAGTGACCATATTTATAGTCATTTTCATGCTTCTAGGGAGCCAAAACACAAGATTTGGCGCATGGGTAAAAGTGACTTAAAATGACCCACATGCTCACTTTGTGGATTTAAAACGTGTTTATTCACTGCAGGAAGTGATATCAACACCATTTAGAGGTAATTCATGTTTCCAACTCCCCATCTGTCTCCCCCATCTCCACCCTCTCCCCATCACCCTCCCCCCATTGGTCTCTCCCTCATCTCCCTCTCCCTCATCATCTTTCCCCCATCTGTCTCCCCCATCTCTATCGTCTCCCCATCAGTCTCTTCCTCATCTTGCTCTCCCTCATCCCCCATCTCCCTCATCCCATGTCCCTCCTCATCTGTCCCCACCATCTCCACCCTGTCCCCATCTCCCTCTCTATCCTCTCTCCACCTGTCTCTCCCTCATCTCCCTCATCCCATGCCTTCTCCGATCTGTCTCCCCAATCTGGTCATTGGTCTCCCCCATCTGTCTCCCCAACCGTCTCCCCATCTCCCATCTCCCCATATTATCTCCCCATAATATCTCCATTATACCTCCATTATATCTCTGTTTTATCCACATTTTATCTCTACTTAATCTCCATGTTATCCCTGTATTATCCCCATTCATCTCCACTTTAGCTCCATTTTATCACCATTTTATTTCCACTTTAGCCCCATTTTATCCCCATTTTAATCCCACTTTATCCCCATTTTAGCTCCAATTTAGCCCAATTGTATCTCCATTTTATCCTCATTTTATCTCCACTGTATCCCCATTTTAGCTCCACTTTAGCTCCATTTTATCCCAATTCTTCCGCCATTTTATCTCCATTTTATCCCCAATTTATCTCCAGTTTATCTCCATTATCTCTCTACTTTATTTACATTAAATCTCCGTCCATTACCATCCAATCTCCATCTCTGCACCCCATCTCCATCTCCCCATCCTATCTCCAACTCCCCATTTCCATCTCCATCCCATCTCCATCTCCCCATCTCTTCTCCATCTCCCCATCTCCATCTCCATCCCATCTCCATAAAATGAGCATGATCATAGACATTTTCCTGCTCCTAGGGAGACAAACCTCAAGATTTGGCACATGGGTAAAAGTGACTCAAAACTACCCAAATGCTCACTTTGAGGGCTTAAAATGTGTTTATTCACTGCGGGAAGTGATATAATCACCATTTAGAGGTAATTCATGTTCATGCAAGAATGTCCGAATGTTCATTCAAAATAATCGATGACCCGCGACCTGAGGAAATTGCTCTGAGAGGACCAAAATGGTCAGGTTTAAAAATTGAAATCTTTCAACTAATTTTGACTTTCAGATGTGGATCATCACTTTTGTAACTAAAATGACCATATTTACAGTCATTTTCATGCTTCTAGGGAGCCAAAACTCAAGATTTGGCGCATAGGTAAAAGTGACTTAAAATGACCCACATGCTCACTTTGTGGGCTTAAAACGTGTTTATTCACTGCAGGAAGTGATATCAACACCATTTAGAGGTAATTCATGTTTCCAACTCCCCCTCTGTCTCCCCCATCTCCACCCTCTCCCCATCACCCTCTCCCCATCGGTCTCTCCCTCATCTCCCTCTCCCTCATCATCTCTCCCCCATCTGTCTCCCCCATCTCCACCGTCTCCCCATCAGTCTCTTCCTCATCTTGCTCTCCCTCATCCCCCATCACCCTCATCCCATGTCCCTCCTTCACATGTCTCCACCATCTCCACCCTGTCCCCATCTCCCTCTCTATCCTCTCTCCACCTGTCTCTCCCTCATCTCCCTCATCCCAGGTCCTTCTCCGATCTGTCTCCCCAATCTGGTCATCGGTCTCCCCCATCTGTCTCCCCAACCGTCTCCCCATCTCTCTCCCCATCTCCCCATATTATCTCCCCATAATATCTCCATTATACCTCCATTATATCTCTGTTTTATCCACATTTTATCTCTACTTAATCTCCATGTTATCCCTGTATTATCCCCATTTATCTCCACTTTTGCTCCATTTTATCCCCACTTTATCCCCGTTTTAATCCCACTTTATCCCCATTTTAGCTCCACTATAGCCCAATTTTATCTCCATTTTATCCTAATTTTATATCCACTTCATCCCAATTTTAGCTCCACTTTAGCTCCATTTTATTCCCATTTATCCTCCTTTTATCTGCATTTTATCCCCATTTTATCTACACTTTAGCTCAATTTTATCCCCATTTTTCCTCCATTTTATCCCCAATTTATCTCCAGTTTATCTCCATTATCTCTCTACTTTATTTACATTAAATCTCCGTCCCTTACCATCCAATCTCCATCTCTGCATCCCATCTCCATCTCCCCATCCTATCTCCAACTCCCCATCTCCATCTCCATCCCATCTCCATCTCCCCATCTCTTCTCCATCTCCCCATCTCCATCTCCATCCCATCTTCATAAACGGAGCATGATCATAGTCATTTTCCTGCTCCTAGGGAGCCAAAACTCAAGATTTGGCACATGCGTAAAAGTGACTCAAAATTACCCAAATGCTCACTATGAGGGCTTAACACATGTTTATTCACTGCAGGAAGTGATATAACCACCATTTAGAGGTTATTCATGGTCATGCAAGAAGGTCCGAATGTTCATGCAGAATCATCGATGACCCGCGACCTGAGGAAATTGCTCTGAGAGGACCAAAATGGTCAGTTTTAAAAATTTAAATCTTTCAACTAATTTTGACTTTCAGATGTGGATCATCACTTTTGGAGATAAAATGCCCATATTTATAGTCGTTTTCATGCTTCTAGGGAGCCAAAGCTCAAGATTTGGTGCATGGGTATAAGTGACTCAAAATGAAACAAATACAAACTTTGAGGGCTTAAAACGTGTTTATTCACTGCGGGAAGTGATATAATCACCATTTAGAGGTAATTCATGTTCATGCGAGAAGGTACGATTTTTCAAGCAAAAGGATCGATGACCCGTGACCTGAGGAAATTGCTCTGAGAGGAACAAAATGGTCCGTTTTGAAAATTTCCATCTTTCAACTAATTTTGACTTTCAGATGTGGATCATCCCTTTTGGAACTAAAATTACCTTATTTATAGTCATTTTCATGCTTCTCTGGAGCCAAAACTCAAGATTTGGTGGACGGGTAAAAGTGACTCAAAATGACCCAAATGCTCACTTTGAGGGCTTAAAACGTGTTTATTCACTGCGGGAAGTGATATAAACAAAATTTAGAGGTAAGTCATGTACATGCTAGAAGGTCCGAATTTTCATGCAAAACGAACGATGACACGCGACCTGAGGAAATTGCTCTGAGATGACCAAAATGGTCCATTTTGAAAATGTTAATCTTTCAACTAATTTTGACTCTCAGATGTGGATTATCCCTTTTGGAACTAAAATGACCATATTTATAGTCATTTTCATGCTTCTGGGGAGCCAAAACTCATGATTTGGCGCATGGGTAAAAGTGGCTTAAAATGACCCACATGCTCACTTTGTGGGCTTAAAACATGTTTATTCACGGCAGGAAGTGATATCAACACCATTTAGAGGTAATTCATGTTTCCAACTCCCCATCTGTCTCCCCCATTTCCACCCTCTCCCCATCACCCTCTCTCCATCGGTCTCTCCCTCATCTTCCTCCCCCTCATCATCTCTCCCCCATCTGTCTCCCCCATCTCCACCGTCTCCACATCAGTCTCTTCCTCATCTTGCTCTCCCTCATCCCCCATCTCCCTCATCCCATGTCCCTCCTCATCTGTCTCCACCATCTCCACCGTGTCCCCATCTCCCTCTCTTTCCACTCTCTACCTTTCTCTCCCTCATCTCCCTCATTCCATGTCCTTCTCCGATCTGTCTCCCCAACCTGGTCATCGGTCCCCCCCATCTGTCTCCCCATCCATCTCCCCATCTCTCTCCCCATCTCCCCATATTATCTCCCTATAATATCTCCATTATACCTCCATTATATCTCTGTTTTATCCACATTTTATCTCTACTTAATCTCCATGTTATCCCTGTATCATCCCCATTTATCTCCACTTTAGCTCCATTTTTTACCCATTTTATCTACACTTTATCCCCACTATAGGCCCTTTTTTATCCCAGTTTTAACCCCACTAAATCCCCATTTTAGCTCCACTTTAGCCCCATCTTATCTCCATTTTATCCCCATTTTTATCTCCAATTTAGCATTATTTTAGCACCATTTTATCCTCATTTTCCCTCCATTTTATCTCCGCTTTATCCCCAATTTATCTCCATTTTCTCTCCATTTTCTCTCTACTTTATTTATAATAAATCTCCGCCCCTTACCATCCAATCTCCATCTCTGCATCCCATCTCCATCTCCCCATCCTATCTCCAACTCCCCATCTCTATCTCCATCCCATCTCCATCTCCCCATCTCTTCTCCATCTCCCCATCTCCATCTCCATCCCATCTCCAAAAAATGAGCATGATCATAGTCATTTTACTGCTTCTAGGGAGCCAAAACTCAAGATTTGGCACATTGGTAAAAGTGACTAAACATTACCCAAATGCTCACATTGAGGGCTTAAAACATGTTTATTCACTGCAGGAAGTGATATAAACAACATAGAGGTATTTCATGTTCATGCGAGAAGGTCCGATTTTTCATGCAAACGGATTGATGACCCGTGACCTGAGGAAATTGCTCTGATAGGAACAAAATGGTCAGTTTTGAAAATTTCCATCTCTCAACTAATTTTGACTTTCAGATGTGGATCATCACTTTTGGAGATAAAATGACCATATTTTTTAGTCATTTTCATGCTTCCAGGGAGCCAAAACTCAAGATTTGGCGCATGGGTAAAAGTGACTTAAAATGACCCACATTCTCACTTTGTGGGCTTAAAACATGTTTATTCACTGCTGGAAGTTATATCAACACCATTTAGAGGTAATTCATGTTTTCAACTCCCCCTCTGTCTCCCCCATCTCCACCCTCTCCCCATCACGCTCTCCCCATCGGTCTCTATCTCATCTCCTTCTCTCCCTCATCATCTCTCCCCCATCTGCCTCCCCCTTCTCCACCGTCTCCCCATCAGTCTCTTCCTCATCTTGCTCTCCCTCATCCCCCATCTCCCTCATCCCTTGTCCCTCCTCATCTGTCTCCACCATCTCCACCCTGTCCCCATCTCCCTCTCTATCCTCTCTCCACCTGTCTCTCCCTCATCTCCCTCATCCCATGTCCGTCGCTGATCTGTCTCCCCATTCTGGTCATCGGTCTCCCCCATCTGTTTCCCCATCTTTCTCTCCATCTCTCTCCCCATCTCCCCATATTATCTCCCCATAATATCCAGATTATACCTCCATTATATCTCTGTTTTATCCACATTTTATCTCTACTTAATCTCCATGTTATCCCTGTATTATCCCGATTTATCTCCACTTTAGCTCCATTTTATCTCCACTTTATCCCCGCTATAGCCCCATTTTAACCCCCGTTTTACCCTACTTTAGCCCAATTTTAGCTCCACTTTAGCCCCGTTTTATCTCCATTTTATCTCCACTTTAGCCATATTTTATCCCGATTTTCCTCCATTTTATCCCCATTTTATCCCCAATTAATCTCCAGTTTATCTCCATCATCTCTCTACTTTATTTACATTAAATCTCCGTCCCTTACCATCCAATCTCCATCTCTGCATCCCATCTCCATCTCCTCATCCTATCTCCAACTCCCCATCTCCATCTCCATCTCCCCATGTCTTCTCCATCTACCCATCTCCATCTCCATCCCATCTCCATAAAATGAGCATGATCATAGTCATTTTCCTGCTCCTAGGGAGCCAAAACTCAAGATTTGGCACATGGGTAAAAGTTACTCCAAATTACCCAAATGCTCACTTTGGGGGCATAAAACATGTTTATTCACTGAAGGAAGTGATATAAACCCCATAGAGGTAATTCATGTTCATGCGAGAAGGTCCGATTTTTCATGCAAAAGGATCGATGACCCGTGACCTGAGGAAATTGCTCTGAGAGGAACAAAATGGTCTGGTTTTTTTTAAATTTCCATCTTTCACCTAATTTTGACTTTCAGATGTGGATCATCGCTTTTGGAGATAAAATTACCATATTTATAGTCATGTTCATGCTTCTAGGGAGCCAAAACTCAAGATTTGGCGCAAGGGTAAAAGTGACTAAAAATGACCCAAATCCACACTTTGAGTGCTTCAAACATGTTTATTCACAGAGGGAAGTGATATAAACAACATTTAGAGGTAATTCATGTTCATGCGAGAAGGTCCGGTTTTTCATGCAAAACTATCGATGACCTGCGACCTGAGGAAATTGCTCTGAGATGACCAAAATAGTCAGTTTTGAAAATGTCCATCTTTCAACTAATTTTGACTTTCAGATGTGGATCATCACTTTTGGAGCTAAAATCAGCATTTTTAAAGTCATTTTCAAGCTTCTAGGGGGCCAAAACTCAAGATTTGGTTCAAGGGTAAAAGTGACTTAAAATGACTCAAATGCTCACTTTGAGGACTTAAAATGTGTTTTTTCACTGCGGGAAGTGATATAATCACCATTTAGAGGTAATTCATGTTCATGCAAGAAGGTTCGAATTTTCATGCAAAATAATCGATGACCCGCGACCTGAGGAAATTGCTCTGAGAGGACCAAAATGGTCAGTTTTGAAAATTTAAATCTTTCAACTAATTTTGACTTTCAGATGTAGATCATCACTTTTGGAGATAAAATGACCATATTTATAGTCGTTTTCATGCTTCTAGGGAGCCAAAACTCAAGATTTGGCGAATGGGTAAAAGTGACTCAAAATGACCCAAATGCTCACTTTGAGGGTTTAAAAGGTGTTTAATCACTGCGGGAAGTGATATAAACATCATTTAGAGGTAATTCATGTTCATGCTAGAAGGTCTGAATTTTCATGGAAAATGACCGATGACCCGCGACCTGAGGAAATTGCTCTGAGATGACCAAAATGATCCGTTTTGAAAATCTGCATCTTTCAACTAATTTTGACTTTCAGATGTGGATCATCACTTTTGGAGCTAAAATGAGCATGTTTAAAGTCATTTTCAAGCTTCTAGGAAGCCAATACTCAAGATTTGGCGCAAGGGTAAGAGTGACTTAAAATGACTCAAATGCACATGTTGAGGGCTTAAAATAGGTTTATTCACTGCGGGAAATGATATAAACACTATTTAGAGGTAATTCATGTTCGTGCGAGAAGGTCCGATTTTTCATGCAAAACGATCGATGACCCGCGACCTGAGGAAATTTCACTGAGATGACCAAAATGGTACGTTTTGAAAATGTCCATCTTTCAACCAATTTTGACTTTCAGATGTGGATCATCACTTTTGGAGCTTAAATTAGCATTTTAAAGTCATTTTCAAGCTTCTAGGGAGCCAAAACTCATGATTTTGTTCAAGAGTAAAAGTGACTCAAAATGACTCAAATACTCACTTTGAGGGCCTAAAATGTTTTATTCACAGCGGGAAGTGATATAATCACCATTTAGAGGTAATTCATGTTCATGCGAGAAGGTACGATTTTTCATGCAAAAGGATCGATGACTCGTGACCTGAGGAAAATGCTCTGAGAGGAACAAAATGGTATGTTTTGCAAATTTCCATCTTTCAACTAATTTTGACTTTCAGATGTTGATCATCACTTTTGGAGATAAAATTACTAACCCTGGGCGAAGCACTACGCTATGCTCGCGTAGTTTGCGAAATTTGCGCGACTTCGCACTACGCGAGCTGCACGTAGCACAGTGCGAACACGCGTAGTGCAGCATAGCGTAGTGCAGCGGTCATTTTTTGCTTGTTCGCGGTCCTCAACATCATGTTCGCGACTGCAAGCAAGCAAAATGAAATCCCGGCGAGATTCTCAATGCAGGAAGGTCAGGTTTCTCATTGCGAGTGGTTGCGCATGCTCGTGACCGCTCGCTATGAGAAACTACCAGTTCGCGTTGAGAAAGCTGCCGCTCGAGTCAAAATCTACTCGAGCAGCAAAAAACTACAGCTCGCACTGTGCAAGATGCCGTTTTCAATGATTGCACAGTGCCGGATGCTTGTCCGCACTGTGCAATCCTTTAATATGCATCTTGCACAGTGCGAACATGCTACTACGCAGCTCGCGTAGTGCTACCTGAAGTTCGCGTAGTGCGAAGTGCACTTCGCGTAGCTACGCGTAGCGCTACTTCGTGAACTACGCCCACCCCTAAAAATTACCATATTTATAGTCATTTTCATGCTTCTAGGGAGCCAAAACTCAAGATTTGGCACAAGGGTAAAAGTGACCTAAAATGACTCAAATGATCACTTTGAGGGCTTAACATGTGTTTATTCACTGCGGGAAGTGATATAATCACCATTTAGAGGTAATTCATGTTCATGTGAGAAGGTACGATTTTTCAAGCAAAAGGATCGATGACCCGTGACCTGAGGAAATTGCTCTGAGAGGAACAAAACTGTCCGTTTTGAAAATTTCCATCTTTCAACTAATTATGACTTTCAGATGTGGATCATCCCTTTTGGAACTAAAATGACCATATTTGTAGTCATTTTAATGCTTCCAGGGAGCCAAAACTCAACATTTGGCGCATGGGTAAAAGTGACTTAAAATGACCCACATGCTCACTTTGTCCATGTGGGTGTTTATTCACTGCAGGAAGTGATATCAACACCATTTAGAGGTAATTCATGTTTCCAACTCCCCATCTGTCTCCCCCATCTCCACCCTCTCCCCATCACCCTCTCCCCATCGATCTCTCCCTCATCTCCCTCTCCCTCATCATCTCTCCCCCATCTGTCTCCCCCATCTCCACCGTCTCCCCATCAGTCTCTTCCTCATCTTACTCTCCCTCATCCCCCATCTCCCTCATCCCATGTCCCTCCTCATCTGTCTCCACCATCTCCGCCCTGTCCCCATCTCACTCTCTATCCTCTCTCCACCTGTCCCTCCCTCATCTCCCTCATCCCATGTCCTTCTCCGATCTGTCTCCCCAATCAGGTCATCGGTCTCCCCCATCTGCCTCCCCATCCGTCTCCCCATCTCTCTCCCCATCTCCCCATATTATCTCCCCATAATATCTCCATTATACCTCCATTATATCTCTGTTTTATCCACAGTTTATCTCTACATAATCTCCATGTTATCCCCATTTATCTCCACTTTAGCTCCATTTTATGCCCATTTTATCTCCACTTTATCCCTTTTTTAACCCCACTTCATCCCCATTTTAGCTCCACTTTCGCCCCATTTTATGTCCATTTTATCCCCATGTTATCCCCATTTTTGCTCTACTTTAGCTCCATTTTATCCCCATTTCCCTACATTTTATCTCCATTTTATCCCCAATTTATCTCCAGTTTATCTCCATTATCTCTCTACTTTATTTACATTAAATCTCCGTCCCTTACCATCCAATCTCCATCTCTGCATCCCATCTCCATCTCCCCATCCTATCTCCAACTCCCCATCTCCATCTACATCCCACCTCCATCTCCCCATCTCTTCTCCATCTCCCCATCTCCATCTCCATCCCATCTCCATAAAATGAACATGATCATAGTCATTTGCCTGCTCCTAGGGAGCCAAAACTCAAGATTTGGCACATGGGTAAAAGTGACTCAAAATGACCCAAATGCTCACTTCGAGGGCTTAAAACGTGTTTATTCACTGCGGTAAGTGATATAAACAACATTTAGAGGTAATTGATGTTCATGCTAGAAGGTCCGAATTTTCATGTAAAACGACCGATGACCCGCGACCTGAGGAAATGGCTCTGAGAGGACCAAAATGGTCAGTTTTGAAAATTTAAATCTTTCAACTAATTTTGACTTTCAGATGTGGATCATCACTTTTGGAGATAAAATGACCATATTTATAGTCGTTTTCATGCTTCTAGGGAGCCAAAACTCAAGATTTGGCGCATGGGTAAAAGTGACTCAAAATGACCCAAATGCTCACTTCGAGGGCTTAAAACGTGTTTATTCACTGCGGTAAGTGATATATAGCAACATTTAGAGGTAATTGATGTTCATGCTAGAAGGTCCGAATTTTCATGTAAAATGACCGATGACCCGCGACCTGAGGAAATGGCTCTTAGAGGACCAAAATGGTCAGTTTTGAAAATTTAAATCCTTCAACTAATTTTGACTTTCAGATGTGGATCATCACTTTTGGAGAGAAAATGACCATATTTATAGTCGTTTTCATGCTTCTAGGGAGCCAAAACTCAAGATTTGGCGCATGGGTAAAAGTGACTCAAAATGACCCAAATGCTCACTTTGAGGGCTTAAAACGTGTTTATTCACCGCGGTAAGTGATATAAACAACATTTAGAGGTAATTGATGTTCATGCTAGAAGGTCCGAATTTTCATGTAAAACGACCGATGACCCGCGACCTGAGGAAATTGCTCTGAGATGACCAAAATGGTCCGTTTTGAAAATTTCCATCTTTCAACTAATTTTGATTTTCAGATGTGGATCATCACTTTTGGAGCTTAAATGAGCATGTTTAAAGTCATTTTCAAGCTTCTAGGAAGCCAAAACTCAAGATTTGGCGCAAGGGTAAAAGTGACTTAAAATGACTCAAATGCTCACTTTGAGGGCTTAAAACGTGTTTATTCACTGCAGGAAGTGATATAAACACCATTTAGAGGTAATTCATGTTTCCAACTCCCCATCTGTCTCCCCCATCTCCACCCTCTCGCCATCACCCTCTCCCCATCGGTCTCTCCCTCATCTCCCTCTCCCTCATCATCTCTCCCCCATCTGTCTCCCCCTTCTCCACCATCTCCCCATCAGTCTCTTCCTCATCTTGCTCTCCCTCATCCCCCATCTCCCTCATCCCATGTCCCTCCTCATCTGTCTCCACCATCTTCACCCTCTCCCCATCTACCTCTCTATCCTCTCTCCACCTGTCTCTCCCTCATCTCCCTCATCGCATGTCCTTCTCCGATCTGTCTCCCCAATCTGGTCATCGGTCTCCCCCATCTGTCTCCCCATCCGTCTCCCCATCTCTCTCCCCATCTCCCCATATTATCTCCCCATAATATCTCCATTATACCTCCATTATATCTCTGTTTTATCCACATTTTATCTCTACTTAATCTCCATGTTATCCCTGTATCATCCCCATTTATCTCCACTTTAGCTCCATTTTAAACCCATTTTATCTACACTTTATCCCCGCTATAGGCCCATTTTATTCCCGTTTTAACCCCACTTTAACCCCATTTATCTCCACTTTTGCTCCATTTTATCCCCACTTTATCCCCATTTTAATCCCACTTTATCCCCATTTTAGCTCCACTATAGCCCAATTTTATCTCCATTTTATCCTAATTTTATATCCACTTCATCCCAATTTTAGCTCCACTTTAGCTCCATTTTATTCCCATTTATCCTCCCTTTTATCTGCATTTTATCCCCATTTTATCTACACTTTAGCTCAATTTTATCCCCATTTTTCCTCCATTTTATCCCCAATTTATCTCCAGTTTATCTCCATTATCTCTCTACTTTATTTACATTAAATCTCCGTCCCTTACCATCCAATCTCCATCTCTACATCCCATCTCCATCTCCCCATCCTATCTCCAACTCCCCATCTCCATCTCCATCCCATCTCCATCTCCCCATCTCTTCTCCATCTCCCCATCTCCATCTCCATCCCATCTTCATAAACGGAGCATGATCATAGTCATTTTCCTGCTCCTAGGGAGCCAAAACTCAAGATTTGGCACATGCGTAAAAGTGACTCAAAATTACCCAAATGCTCACTATGAGGGCTTAACACATGTTTATTCACTGCAGGAAGTGATATAAACAGCATAGAGGTAATTCATGTTCATGCGAGAAGGTCCGATTTTTCATGCAAAAGGATCGATGACCCGTGACCTGAGGAAATTGCTCTGAGAGGAACAAAATGGTCCGTTTTGAAAATTTCCATCTTTCAACTAATTTTGACTTTCAGATGTGGATCATCGCTTTGATTGCTTAAAACATGTTTATTCACCGAGGGAAGTGATATAAACACCATTTAGAGGTAATTCATGCTCATGCGAGAAGGTCTGATTTTTCATGCAAAACGATCGATGACCTGCGACCTGAGGAAATTGCTCTGAGATGACCAAAATGGTCCGTTTTGAAAATGTCCATCTTTCAACTAATTTTGACTTTCAGATATGGATCATCACTTTTGGAGCTAAAATGAGCATTTTTAAAGTCATTTTCAAGCTTCTAGGGAGCCAAAACTCAAGATTTGGTTCAAGGGTAAAAGTGACTTAAAATGACTCAAATGCTCCCTTTGAGGGCTTAAAATGTGTTTATTCACTGCGGGAAGTGATATAATCACCATTTAGAGGTTATTCATGGTCATGCAAGAAGGTCCGAATGTTCATGCAGAATCATCGATGACCCGCGACCTGAGGAAATTGCTCTGAGAGGACCAAAATGGTCAGTTTTAAAAATTTAAATCTTTCAACTAATTTTGACTTTCAGATGTGGATCATCACTTTTGGAGATAAAATGCCCATATTTATAGTCGTTTTCATGCTTCTAGGGAGCCAAAGCTCAAGATTTGGCGCATGGGTATAAGTGACTCAAAATGAAACAAATACAAACTTTGAGGGCTTAAAACGTGTTTATTCACTGCGGGAAGTGATATAATCACCATTTAGAGGTAATTCATGTTCATGCGAGAAGGTACGATTTTTCAAGCAAAAGGATCGATGACCCGTGACCTGAGGAAATTGCTCTGAGAGGAACAAAATGGTCCGTTTTGAAAATTTCCATCTTTCAACTAATTTTGACTTTCAGATGTGGATCATCCCTTTTGGAACTAAAATGACCTTATTTATAGTCATTTTCATGCTTCTCTGGAGCCAAAACTCAAGATTTGGCGCATGGGTAAAAGTGACTTAAAATGACCCACATGCTCACTTTGTGTGCTTAAAACATGTTTATTCACAGCAGGAAGTGATATCAACACCATTTAGAGGTAATTTATGTTTCCAACTCCCCATCTGTCTCCCCCATCTCCACCCTCTCCACATCACCCTCTCCACATCGGTCTCTCCCATATCTCCCTCTCCCTCATCATCTCTCCCCCATCTGTCTCCCCCATCTCCATCATCTCCCCATCAGTCTCTTCCTCATCTTGCTCTCCCTCATCCCCCATCTCCCTCATCCCATGTCCCTCCTCATCTGTCTCCACCATCTCCACCCTGTCCCTATCTCTCTCTCTATCCTCTCTCCACCAGCCTCTCCCTTATCTCCCTCATCCCATGACCTTCTCAGATCTGTCTCCCCAATCTGGTCATCGGTCTCCCCCATCTGTCTCCCCATCCGTCTCCCCATCTCTCTCCCCATCTCCCAATATTATCTCCCCATAATATGTCCATTATACCTCCATTATATCTCTGTTTTTATCCACATTTTATCTCTACTTAATCTCCATGTTATCCCTGTATTATCCCCATTTATCTCCACTTTAGCTCCATTTTATCCCCATTTTATCTACACGTTATCCCCACTTTACCCCATTTTAACCCCAATTTATCCCCATTTTAGCTCCACTTCAGCCCCATTTTAGCTCAATTTTATCTCCAATTTATCCCCATTTTAGCTCCATTTTATCCCAATTTTTCCTCCATTTTATCTCCATTTTATTCCCGATTTATCTCCAGTTTATCTCCATTATCTCTCTACTTTATTTACATTAAATCTCCGTCCCTTACCATCCAATCTCCATCTCTGCATCCCATCTCCATCTCCCCATCCTATCTCCATCTCCATCCCATCTCCATCTCCCCATCTCTTCTCCGTCTCCCCATCTCCACCTCCATCTCCATCCCATCTCCATAAAATGAGTATGATCATAGTCATTTTCCTGCTCCGAGGGAGCCAAAGCTCAAGATTTAGCACATGGGTAAAAGTGACTCCAAATTACCCAAATGCTCACTTTGAGGGCTTAAAACAAGTTTATTCACTGCAGGAAGTGATATAAACACCATAGAGGCAATTCATGTTCATGCGATAAGGTCCGATTTTTCATGCAAAAGGATCGATGACCCGTAACCTGAGGAAATTGCTCTGAGAGGAACAAAATGGTCCGTTTTGAAAATTTCCATCTTTCAACTAATTTTGACTTTCAGATGTGGATCATCTGTTTTGGAAATAAAATGAACATATTTATAGTCGTTTTTATGCTTTAGGGAGCCAAAACTCAAGATTTGGTGGACGGGTAAAAGTGACTCAAAATGACCCAAATGCTCACTTTGAGGGCTTAAAACGTGTTTATTCACTGCGGGAAGTGATATAAACAAAATTTAGAGGTAAGTCATGTACATGCTAGAAGGTCCGAATTTTCATGCAAAACGAACGATGACACGCGACCTGAGGAAATTGCTCTGAGATGACCAAAATGGTCCATTTTGAAAATTTTAATCTTTCAACTAATTTTGACTCTCAGATGTGGATCATCCCTTTTGGAACTAAAATGACCATATTTATAGTCATTTTCATGCTTCTAGGGAGCCAAAACTCATGATTTGGCGCATGGGTAAAAGTGGCTTAAAATGACCCACATGCTCACTTTGTGGGCTTAAAACATGTTTATTCACGGCAGGAAGTGATATCAACACCATTTAGAGGTAATTCATGTTTCCAACTCCCCATCTGTCTCCCCCATTTCCACCCTCTCCCCATCACCCTCTCCCCATCGGTCTCTCCCTCATCTTCCTCCCCCTCATCATCTCTCCCCCATCTGTCTCCCCCATCTCCACTGTCTCCACATCAGTCTCTTCCTCATCTTGCTCTCCCTCATCCCCCATCTCCCTCATCCCATGTCCCTCCTCATCTGTCTCCACCATCTCCACCGTGTCCCCATCTCCCTCTCTTTCCACTCTCTACCTTTCTCTCCCTCATCTCCCTCATTCCATGTCCTTCTCCGATCTGTCTCCCCAACCTGGTCATCGGTCCCCCCCATCTGTCTCCCCATCCATCTCCCCATCTCTCTCCCCATCTCCCCATATTATCTCCCTATAATATCTCCATTATACCTCCATTATATCTCTGTTTTATCCACATTTTATCTCTACTTAATCTCCATGTTATCCCTGTATCATCCCCATTTATCTCCACTTTAGCTCCATTTTTTACCCATTTTATCTACACTTTATCCCCACTATAGGCCCTTTTTTATCCCAGTTTTAACCCCACTAAATCCCCATTTTAGCTCCAGTTTAGCCCCATCTTATCTCCATTTTATCCCCATTTTTATCTCCACTTTAGCCCCATTTTAGCATCATTTTATCCTCATTTTCCCTCCATTTTATCTCCGCTTTATCCCCAATTTATCTCCAGTTTATCTCCATTTTCTCTCTACTTTATTTATAATAAATCTCCGCCCCTTACCATCCAATCTCCATCTCTGCATCCCATCTCCATCTCCCCATCCTATCTCCAACTCCCCATCTCTATCTCCATCCCATCTCCATCTCCCCATCTCTTCTCCATCTCCCCATCTCCATCTCCATCCCATCTCCATAAAATGAGCATGATCATAGTCATTTTACTGCTTCTAGGGAGCCAAAACTCAAGATTTGGCACATTGGTAAAAGTGACTAAACATTACCCAAATGCTCACATTGAGGGCTTAAAACATGTTTATTCACTGCAGGAAGTGATATAAACACCATAGAGGTATTTCATGTTCATGCGAGAAGGTCCGATTTTTCATGCAAACGGATTGATGACCCGTGACCTGAGGAAATTGCTCTGATAGGAACAAAATGGTCAGTTTTGAAAATTTCCATCTCTCAACTAATTTTGACTTTCAGATGTGGATCATCACTTTTGGAGATAAAATGACCATATTTTTTAGTCATTTTAATGCTTCCAGGGAGCCAAAACTCAAGATTTGGCGCATGGGTAAAAGTGACTTAAAATGACCCACATTCTCACTTTGTGGGCTTAAAACATGTTTATTCACTGCTGGAAGTTATATCAACACCATTTAGAGGTAATTCATGTTTTCAACTCCCCCTCTGTCTCCCCCATCTCCACCCTCTCCCCATCACGCTCTCCCCATCGGTCTCTATCTCATCTCCTTCTCTCCCACATCATCTCTCCCCCATCTGCCTCCCCCTTCTCCACCGTCTCCCCATCAGTCTCTTCCTCATCTTGCTCTCCCTCATCCCCCATCTCCCTCATCCCTTGTCCCTCCTCATCTGTCTCCACCATCTCCACCCTGTCCCCATCTCCCTCTCTATCCTCTCTCCACCTGTCTCTCCCTCATCTCCCTCATCCCATGTCCGTCGCTGATCTGTCTCCCCATTCTGGTCATCGGTCTCCCCCATCTGTTTCCCCATCTTTCTCTCCATCTCTCTCCCCATCTCCCCATATTATCTCCCCATAATATCCAGATTATACCTCCATTATATCTCTGTTTTATCCACATTTTATCTCTACTTAATTTCCATGTTATCCCTGTATTATCCCGATTTATCTCCACTTTAGCTCCATTTTATCTCCACTTTATCCCCGCTATAGCCCCATTTTAACCCCCATTTTACCCTACTTTAGCCCAATTTTAGCTCCACTTTAGCCCCGTTTTATCTCCATGTTATCTCCACTTTAGCTCCATTTTATCCCTATTTCCTCCATTTTATCCCCATTTTATCCCCAATTTATCTCCAGTTTATCTCCATCATCTCTCTACTTTATTTACATTAAATCTCCGTCCCTTACCATCCAATCTCCATCTCTGCATCCCATCTCCATCTCCTCATCCTATCTCCAACTCCCCATCTCCATCTCCATCACATCTCCATCTCCCCATGTCTTCTCCATCTACCCATCTCCATCTCCATCCCATCTCCATAAAATGAGCATGATCATAGTCATTTTCCTGCTCCTAGCGAGCCAAAACTCAAGATTTGGCACATGGGTAAAAGTGACTCCAAATTACCCAAATGCTCACTTTGGGGGCATAAAACATGTTTATTCACTGAAGGAAGTGATATAAACCCCATAGAGGTAATTCATGTTCATGCGAGAAGGTCCGATTTTTCATGCAAAAGGATCGATGACCCGTGACCTGAGGAAATTGCTCTGAGAGGAACAAAATGGTCTGGTTTTTTTTAAATTTCCATCTTTCACCTAATTTTGACTTTCAGATGTGGATCATCGCTTTTGGAGATAAAATTACCATATTTATAGTCATGTTCATGCTTCTAGGGAGCCAAAACTCAAGATTTGGCGCAAGGGTAAAAGTGACTAAAAATGACCCAAATCCACACTTTGAGTGCTTCAAACATGTTTATTCACAGAGGGAAGTGATATAAACAACATTTAGAGGTAATTCATGTTCATGCGAGAAGGTCCGGTTTTTCATGCAAAACTATCGATGACCTGCGACCTGAGGAAATTGCTCTGAGATGTCCAAAATAGTCAGTTTTGAAAATGTCCATCTTTCAACTAATTTTGACTTTCAGATGTGGATCATCACTTTTGGAGCTAAAATCAGCATTTTTAAAGTCATTTTCAAGCTTCTAGGGGGCCAAAACTCAAGATTTGGTTCAAGGGTAAAAGTGACTTAAAATGACTCAAATGCTCACTTTGAGGACTTAAAATGTGTTTTTTCACTGCGGGAAGTGATATAATCACCATTTAGAGGTAATTCATGTTCATGCAAGAAGGTTCGAATTTTCATGCAAAATAATCGATGACCCGCGACCTGAGGAAATTGCTCTGAGAGGACCAAAATGGTCAGTTTTGAAAATTTAAATCTTTCAACTAATTTTGACTTTCAGATGTGGATCATCACTTTTGGAGCTAAAATGAGCATGTTTAAAGTCATTTTCAAGCTTCTAGGAAGCCAAAACTCAAGATTTGGCGCAAGGGTAAGAGTGACTTAAAATGACTCAAATGCACACGTTGAGGGCTTAAAATAGGTTTATTCACTGCGGGAAGTGATATAAACACTATTTAGAGGTAATTCATGTTCGTGCGAGAAGGTCCGATTTTTCATGCAAAACGATCGATGACCCGCGACCTGAGGAAATTTCACTGAGATGACCAAAATGGTACGTTTTGAAAATGTCCATCTTTCAACCAATTTTGACTTTCAGATGTGGATCATCACTTTTGGAGCTTAAATTAGCATTTTAAAGTCATTTTCAAGCTTCTAGGGAGCCAAAACTCATGATTTGGTTCAAGAGTAAAAGTGACTCAAAATGACTCAAATACTCACTTTGAGGGCCTAAAATGTTTTATTCACAGCGGGAAGTGATATAATCACCATTTAGAGGTAATTCATGTTCATGCGAGAAGGTACGATTTTTCATGCAAAAGGATCGATGACTCGTGACCTGAGGAAATTGCTCTGAGAGGAACAAAATGGTCTGTTTTGCAAATTTCCATCTTTCAACTAATTTAGACTTTCAGATGTTGATCATCACTTTTGGAGATAAAATTACTAACCCTGGGCGAAGCAATACGCTATGCTCGCGTAGTTTGCGAAATTTGCGCGACTTCGCACTACGCGAGCTGCACGTAGCACAGTGCGAACACGCGTAGTGCAGCATAGCGTAGTGCAGCGGTCATTTTTTGCTTGTTCGCGGTCCTCAACATCATGTTCGCGACTGCAAGCAAGCAAAATGAAATCCCGGCGAGATTCTCAATGCAGGAAGGTCAGGTTTCTCATTGCGAGTGGTTGCGCATGCTCGTGACCGCTCGCTATGAGAAACTACCAGTTCGCGTTGAGAAAGCTGCCGCTCGAGTCAAAATCTACTCGAGCAGCAAAAAACTACAGCTCGCACTGTGCAAGATGCCGTTTTCAATGATTGCACAGTGCCGGATGCTTGTCCGCACTGTGCAATCCTTTAAAATGCATCTTGCACAGTGCGAACATGCTACTACGCAGCTCGCGTAGTGCTACGTGAAGTTCGCGTAGTGCGAAGTGCACTTCGCGTAGCTACGCGTAGCGCTACTTCGCGAACTACGCCCACCCCTAAAAATTACCATATTTATAGTCATTTTCATGCTTCTAGGGAGCCAAAACTCAAGATTTGGCACAAGGGTAAAAGTGACCTAAAATGACTCAAATGCTCACTTTGAGGGCTTAAAATGTGTTTATTCACTGCGGGAAGTGATATAATCACCATTTAGAGGTAATTCATGTTCATGCAAGAAGGTCCGAATTTTCATGCAAAATAATCGATGACCCGCGATCTGAGGAAATTGCTCTGAGAGGACCAAAATGGTCAGTTTTGAAAATTTAAATATTTCAACTAATTTTGACTTTCAGATGTGGATCATCACTTTTGGAGATAAAATGACCATATTTATAGTCGTTTTCATGCTTCTAGGGAGCCTAAACTCAAGATTTGGCGCATAGGTAAAAGTGACCCAAATGCTCACTTTGAGGGCTTAAAACGTGTTTATTCACTACGGGAAGTGATATAAACAACATTTAGAGGTAATTCATGTTCATGTGAGAAGGTACGATTTTTTAAGCAAAAGGATCGATGACCCGTGACCTGAGGAAATTGCTCTGAGAGGAACAAAACTGTCCGTTTTGAAAATTTCCATCTTTCAACTAATTATGACTTTCAGATGTGGATCATCCCTTTTGGAACTAAAATGACCATATTTATAGTCATTTTAATGCTTCCAGGGAGCCAAAACTCAACATTTGGCGCATGGGTAAAAGTGACTTAAAATGACCCACATGCTCACTTTGTCCATGTGGGTGTTTATTCACTGCAGGAAGTGATATCAACACCATTTAGAGGTAATTCATGTTTCCAACTCCCCATCTGTCTCCCCCATCTCCACCCTCTCCCCATCACGCTCTCCCCATCGGTCTCTATCTCATCTCCTTCTCTCCCACATCATCTCTCCCCCATCTGCCTCCCCCTTCTCCACCGTCTCCCCATCAGTCTCTTCCTCATCTTGCTCTCCCTCATCCCCCATCTCCCTCATCCCTTGTCCCTCCTCATCTGTCTCCACCATCTCCACCCTGTCCCCATCTCCCTCTCTATCCTCTCTCCACCTGTCTCTCCCTCATCTCCCTCATCCCATGTCCGTCGCTGATCTGTCTCCCCATTCTGGTCATCGGTCTCCCCCATCTGTTTCCCCATCTTTCTCTCCATCTCTCTCCCCATCTCCCCATATTATCTCCCCATAATATCCAGATTATACCTCCATTATATCTCTGTTTTATCCACATTTTATCTCTACTTAATTTCCATGTTATCCCTGTATTATCCCGATTTATCTCCACTTTAGCTCCATTTTATGCCCATTTTATCTCCACTTTATCCCTTTTTTAACCCCACTTCATCACCATTTTAGCTCCACTTTCGCCCCATTTTATGTCCATTTTATCCCCATGTTATCCCCATTTTAGCTCTACTTTAGCTCCATTTTATCCCCATTTTCCCTACATTTTATCTCCATTTTATCCCCAATTTATCTCGTTTATCTCCATTATCTCTCTACTTTATTTACATTAAATCTCCGTCCCTTACCATCCAATCTCCATCTCTGCATCCCATCTCCATCTCCCCATCCTATCTCCAACTCCCCATCTCCATCTACATCCCACCTCCATCTCCCCATCTCTTCTCCATCTCCCCATCTCCATCTCCATCCCATCTCCATAAAATGAACATGATCATAGTCATTTGCCTGCTCCTAGGGAGCCAAAACTCAAGATTTGGCGCATGGGTAAAAGTGACTCAAAATGACCCAAATGCTCACTTCGAGGGCTTAAAACGTGTTTATTCACTGCGGTAAGTGATATAAACAACATTTAGAGGTAATTGATGTTCATGCTAGAAGGTCCGAATTTTCATGTAAAACGACCGATGACCCGCGACCTGAGGAAATGGCTCTGAGAGGACCAAAATGGTCAGTTTTGAAAATTTCAATCTTTCAACTAATTTTGACTTTCAGATGTGGATCATCACTTTTGGAGATAAAATGACCATATTTATAGTCGTTTTCATGCTTCTAGGGAGCCAAAACTCAAGATTTGGCGCATGGGTAAAAGTGACTCAAAATGACCCAAATGCTCACTTCGAGGGCTTAAAACGTGTTTATTCACTGCGGTAAGTGATATATAGCAACATTTAGAGGTAATTGATGTTCATGCTTGAAGGTCCGAATTTTCATGTAAAACGACCGATGACCCGCGACCTGAGGAAATGTCTCTTAGAGGACCAAAATGGTCAGTTTTGAAAATTTAAATCCTTCAACTAATTTTGACTTTCAGATGTGGATCATCACTTTTGGAGAGAAAATGACCATATTTATAGTCGTTTTCATGCTTCTAGGGAGCCAAAACTCAAGATTTGGCGCATGGGTAAAAGTGACTCAAAATGACCCAAATGCTCACTTTGAGGGCTTAAAACGTGTTTATTCACCGCGGTAAGTGATATAAACAACATTTAGAGGTAATTGATGTTCATGCTAGAAGGTCCGAATTTTCATGTAAAACGACCGATGACCCGCGACCTGAGGAAATTGCTCTGAGATGACCAAAATGGTCCGTTTTGACAATTTCCATCTTTCAACTAATTTTGATTTTCAGATGTGGATCATCACTTTTGGAGCTTAAATGAGCATGTTTAAAGTCATTTTCAAGCTTCTAGGAAGCCAAAAACTCAAGATTTGGCGCAAGGGTAAAAGTGACTTAAAATGACTCAAATGCTCACTTTGAGGGCTTAAAACGTGTTTATTCACTGCAGGAAGTGATATAAACACCATTTAGAGGTAATTCATGTTTCCAACTCCCCATCTGTCTCCCCCATCTCCACCCTCTCGCCATCACCCTCTCCCCATCGGTCCCTCCCTCATCTCCCTCTCCCTCATCATCTCTCCCCCATCTGTCTCCCCCTTCTCCACCATCTCCCCATCAGTCTCTTCCTCATCTTGCTCTCCCTCATCCCCCATCTCCCTCATCCCATGTCCCTCCTCATCTGTCTCCACCATCTTCACCCTCTCCCCATCTACCTCTCTATCCTCTCTCCACCTGTCTCTCCCTCATCTCCCTCATCCCATGTCCTTCTCCGATCTGTCTCCCCAATCTGGTCATCGGTCTCCCCCATCTGTCTCCCCATCCGTCTCCCCATCTCTCTCCCCATCTCCCCATATTATCTCCCCATAATATCTCCATTATACCTCCATTATATCTCTGTTTTATCCACATTTTATCTCTACTTAATCTCCATGTTATCCCTGTATCATCCCCATTTATCTCCACTTTAGCTCCATTTTAAACCCATTTTATCTACACTTTATCCCCGCTATAGGCCCATTTTATTCCCGTTTTAACCCCACTTTAACCCCATTTTAGCTCCACTTTAGTTCCATTTTATCTCCATTTTATCACCACTTTATCTCCACTTTATCCCCATTTTAGCTCCATTTTATCCCCATTTTCCTCCATTTTAGCTCCATTTTATCCCCAATTAATCTCCAGTTTATCTCCATCATCTCTCTAATTTATTTACATTAAATCTCCGTCCCTTACCATCCAATCTCCATCTCTGCATCCCATCTCCATCTCCCCATCCTATCTCCAACTCCCCATCTCCATCTCCATCACATCTCCATCTCCCCATGTCTTCTCCATCTCCCCATCTCCATCTCCATCCCATCTCCATAAAATGAGCATGATCATAGTCTTTTTACTGCTCCTAGGGAGCCAAAACTCAATATTTGGCACATGGGAAAAAGTGACTCAAAATTACCCAAATGCTCACTTTGAGGGCTTAAAACATGTTTATTCACTGCAGGAAGTGATATAAACACCATAGAGGTAATTCATGTTCATGCGAGAAGGTCCGATTTTTCATGCAAAACAATCGATGACCTGCGACCTGAGGAAATTGTTCTGAGATGACTAAAATAGTCTGTTTTGAAAATGTCCATCTTTCAACTAATTTTGACTTTCAGATGTGGATCATCACTTTTGGAGCTAAAATCAGCATTTTTAAAGTCATTTTCAAGCTTATAGGGAGCCAAAACTCAAGATTTGGTTCAAGGGTAAAAGTGACTTAAAATGACTCAAATGCTCACTTTGAGGGCTTAAAATGTGTTTATTCACTGCGGGAAGTGATATAATAACCATTTAGAGGTTATTCATGTTCATGCAAGAAGGTCCGAATTTGCATGCAAAATAATCGATGACCCGCGATCTGAGGAAATTGCTCTGAGAGGACCAAAATGGTCAGTTTTGAAAATGTATATCTTTCAACTAATTTTGACTTTCAGATGTGGATCATCACTTTTGGAGATAAAATGACCATATTTATAGTCGTTTTCATGCTTCTAGGGAGCCAAAACTCAAGATTTGGCGCATGGGTAAAAGTGACTCAAAATTACCCAAATGCTCACTTTGAGGGCTTAAAACGTGTTTATTCACTGCGGGAAGTGATATAAACAACATTTAGAGGTATTTCATGTTCATGCTAGAAGGTCCGAATTTTCATGCAAAACGACCGATGACTCGCGACCTGAGGAAATTGCTCTGAGATGACCAAAATGATCCGTTTTGAAAATTTCCATCTTTCAACTAATTTTGACTTTCAGATGTGGATCATCACTTTTGGATCTAAAATGAGCATGTTTAAAGTCATTTTCAAGCTTCTAGGAAGCCAAAACTCAAGATTTGGCGCAAGGGTAAAAGTGACTTAAAATGACTCAAATGCACACTTTGAGGGCTTAAAATAGGTTTATTCACTACGGGAAGTGATATAATCACCATTTAGAGGTAATTCATGTTCATGCGAGAAGGTACGATTTTTCAAGCAAAAGGATCGATGACCCGTGACCTGAGGAAATTGCTATGAGAGGAACAAATTGTCCGTTTTGAAAATTTCCATCTTTCAACTAATTTTGACTTTCAGATGTGGATCATCCCTTTTGGAACTAAAATGGCCATATTTATAGTCATTTTCATGCTTCTAGGGAGACAAATCTCAAGATCTGGCACATGGGTAAAAGTGACTTTTAATGACCCACATGCTCACTTTGTCCATGTGGGTGTTTATTCACTGCAGGAAGTGATATCAACACCATTTAGAGGTAATTCATGTTTCCAACTTCCCATCTGTCTCCCTCATCTCCACCCTCTCCCCATCACCCTCCCCCCATCGGTCTCTCCCTCATCTCCCTCTCCCTCATCATCTCTCCCCATCTGTCTCCCCCATCTCCACCGTCTCCCCATCAGTCTCTTCCTCATCTTGCTCCCCCTCATCCCCCATCTCCCTCATCCCATGTCCCTCCTCATCTGTCTCCACCATCTCCACCCTGTCCCCATCTCCCTCTCTTTCCTCTCTCTACCTTTCTCTCCCTCATCTCCCTCATTCCATGTCCTTCTCCGAACTGTCTCCCCAATCTGACGATCCGTCTCCCCATCTGTCTCCCCATCCGTCTCCCCATCTCTCTCCCCATCTCCCCATATTATCTCCCCATAACATCTCCATTATACCTCCATTATATACTGTTTTATCCAGTTTATCTCTACATAATCTCCATGTTATCCCTGTATTATCCCCATTTATCTCCTCTTTAGCTCCATTTTATCCCTATTTTATCTCCACTTTATCCCCACTCTAGCCCCATTTTATCCCCGTTTTAACCCCACTTTATCCCCATTTTAGCTCCACTCTAGTCCCATTTTATCTCCATTTTATCCCCCATTTTATCTCCACTTTATCCCCATTTTAGCTCCACTTTATCTACATTTTATCCCCATTTTCCCTCCATTTTATCTCCATTGTATTCCCAATTTATCTCCAGTTCATCTCCATTATCTCTCTACTTTATTTACATTTAATCTCTGTCCATTACCATCCAATCTCCATCTCTGCATCCCATCTCCATCTCCCCATCCTATCTCCAATTCTCCATCTCCATCTCTATCCCATCTCCATCTCCCTATCTCTTCTCCATCTCCACATCTCCATCTCCATCCCATCTCCATAAAATGAGCATGATCATAGTAATTTTCCTGCTCCTAGGGAGCCAAAACTCAAGATTTGGCACATGGGTAAAAGTGACTCCAAATTACCCAAATGCTCACTTTGAGGGCTTAAAACATGTTTATTCACTGAGGGAAGTGATATAAACACTATTTAGAGGTAATTCATGTTCGTGCGAGAAGGTCCGATTTTTCATGTAAAACGATCGATGACCCGCGACCTGAGGAAATTGCTCAGAGATGACCAAAATGGTCCGTATTGAAAATGTCCATCTTTCAACCAATTTTGACTTTCAGATGTGGATCATCACTTTTGGAGCTAAAATTAGCATTTTTAAAGTCATTTTCAAGCTTTTAGGGAGCCAAAACTCAAGATTTGGTTCAAGGGTAAAAGTGACTTAAAATACTCAAATGCTCACTTTGAAGGAATACAAAATATTACATTACCATAGAGCTATGGAGCTATTCTTACCAATAGCCCGCCCCAATTACCAGTTATCAATAATCAGTCAGTTGGCAGTAAAGAAGGGTCAATCATTTATTATACAAAAGAACTTTGCGCAGAGGAGCCTCTCCGTCCACACCCAGTCAGTGCGACAAGAAGACTGCTGGCTTACAGTCAAAACCAGACATATATACTTTCATTGAACACATTAAATCACCACACATGGCAAGTTTCTATTTCTCGTGAAGTCTAGAGGAAAACCCATATATGGCACAATAGATCAGAACGAAACTCAGCTCAAGATATTCATTACTGGGGAGGTCAGAAAGGGTGACTCCCTTTCTATCTCGGGCATGGGAGTACAGGAACAGTCTCTGCAGGAATGTGCTTATCGTAGTCTTAAGCAAGATGTGGCCTTGGGTCTCGGACGGTATACTTTCAGCTGAGGGGGGCAAACTGTGTGGAGCTGCAAATCAAGTGTTTGCATCAAAAGTCTCTCTTTCTTATAGCAAAGTATACAGGAGTATCCATATTGTAGGCCTAACCAAAGGAAAGCAATGTACCACAACAGGTCTTTTACTGAGAAGGCAAGAATAAGATAAAAGCTTTCACATTACAGGAACAATTCTATACACCTGAAGCTTGCAACTTACAAAGATAGCTTAGTGGGTTGCAGCACATGAATATTAAGCTGCAACTGCATATTGGTTTAGACACATTAGGCCAATACTAAATATATATATATATATCTGGTGAAAGAATGGACAAGTTCATCATGCTAACACATCTATTGGATACATTACGCCAATGCCACCTATATCGAATTTTATATCCCATCAGACGGCCCTTTTGGCGTGATGTAGCCAATATTCAAACAAAAATTATTCAGAGAACACTCCCTCATCTATAAGTGCCACTGAAACTAAGAACCTGACATTCCATTGTCTGCAGAGGGTGAGATCACCACCACCTTGCACTATACTAACATTCATTTAATTAATCATGTCTCTGGAAGCCAAAGAGATGGCATGAGGAGAATTCAAATTGAGGCCTAAAGCCTAAGTCACTTATACTATTGGATGACATATATGAAATAATATGTTCTGCATGATTATATACAGATATTCAGATGCAGTTTCTAATAATGACATTTTCACATTATATATGTCTGATTGATTTAACTGAATACACATGTTTTTACACAAAATCACTGACTTGCTCAAGGGAAACATTTCTGCTCAAGGGAAAGAACTAGCGTACTCAGTGAGGTTGAACGATTAGAACTCTACACGTCATTTTCTTATCTGGAAAGAAAAGTTCATGCTTCCCTCCTTACATTTGGGCAGGCATTTAGATGCATGATACCTTTTTGCTATCCTCTCAGGATCGTTCTCTAATGCAATACACTATACTTCAGGACATCTTCATAACCCAATTTTCAATGTGTGGGATCAAACAGGTCATAGACATACTCAAGTAAGACTGTGGCATTCCTTATTACTGCTTTCAGGTGAAAAGGGGATGCTTTTCATCATAGGATGGACTTGATGCTCCTTCCACTAAACAGAATACTACTCTAAAACAGTGCCAGCAAAACAGTAAGAATCAGTCTCCCATTCTATGTAATCATGCTGAAATCGCTTGTGCAAATACAACTATGCCCAGAGTCCGTTCGAAGCCTCTCTGGTAGACTTCTATTGTTCATCAACTTGCTTCCGTCGTCACATGGGGCCTCTTGATTCAGGCCTTCCAGTATCCGTTGGAGTGCCCTCCTGGCAAACACTCACAGTTCATTCAAAAGTCTCAATGTCTCAGGGCAGTGCACCAATATCTTTCCTCTGCGGCAGGCACTACAAATACCATGCTCTTTGGTGGTCATGGGCGCAGATCACATTGTGCAGACCCAGGTACTGTTAATCGGGGGAGAGCAACAGTCTTTCATGCTCAGCAACACTTTCAGGCTCCAACACTCATTATTCAGTGTCAGAGGACGCTCTGGCTGCTGTTTCATGGATACCACAAATGTAGTGCCTTTTTCAATCTTAGATCTTCCGGTGCACTGCCATCCGTTGGAGCAAAGGAAAAGGGGAGTGGCCAAAACTCAGGCCAAGGGGGTCAGCACATGACAGTTAGAAAACTGAATCTCCAACCTGCCCTGCCATCAAAAGCAGGGATCCTTCTCTTTCGCAAACAGGCCTCCTTCTTCCTGATGTCCAACGCTGTCTGATGCAGCAAGCACGATGTTTTGGAGATGCAGTTGAAGAAGCACTTTCTGGGTGTTGGGACTGATTCAGGCCAAGACGTCCGCTATCATTGATGGGAGTTAGGATTCGCCTTGGTCACCGTTCTGCAGGGTATCATTCTTCCTTTGACTCTGGAAGATCCCGCAGAACCTAGTAATGTAGGAAATGTGACACAGTTGTTACTTTTCTTCTAAGTAAAGAAAATCAATTCCTAGTATTTAACAAGGTGACTGCAAGCAGGTGGCCTACAATCTTCGAAGGTGTGGCCATGCGCTATGGGATGACTGTAATCTAGAATGCACTGTCACTCTCATAGGATGCAAAGGCCAAGACAGATCTTCTGGCCTTTTCAATTGGGTACTTTCTATTATCTTCTTGTCATCTAAGGGTAGATAGCTACAGGGGAATTCTGCATGTATGTCCTTACACACAATAGCATTGTATAATGGGGTAAACATCTCTCGAAATACTACCTCTATGTGCTCCTACAATTCTTATCTAGAACATATCAAAAAGGGAAACATATGAAACAACTTATCAGAGGCATACAGATACCTCCCTTTAATAATGGTGTTTTAGGTGCATGATGCAATACAAAAAAAAAATCAAGGACTAGAGAGTCCTGGTATTTCCACTCTTTAAAACCCATCTGATTCCACCAACATTCAAAACATCAGGAACAAAAAGGTAGAAACCACCTAAAATAGGCATTTGTAATTGTGCCATGTTCCAGAAATAAACGTAAGGTATTCTCTATTGAGGTGAAAAACGTGTCTACTATAGTCCAAGTGGGCATGAGGAAAGGTCTTAAAAACCAATTTGGTCATACAAAAGGGAACTATACATAATATAGGCATAGTACATCACTACAGCCTGGGAATGCGTGTTTGAACAATAGACCAAGGGCTGCAAGAAGATATAAAACTGATTTTCCCTAATCCAAATTATGCAACATCAGCTTCTAATAAGGACTGTGAGTTTATTTACACAGACTAGCTAATAAAAAACGAGCCGTGTCACCTAAGATTAGTAGAACAAAACTACCCACAACTAATTCTCCTTAAAGATCAAAATAAAACATTAGAAAAATAGAGAGCAACGTTCATATTACCCAGCCTTAATTTGTAAGGGAGCTAGCCTCCTCCCTCCAGTTTGACAGGAGTAAATCTGAAACAGGTTTCACATCTGTCAACACTATCAATTCCAGTGTAGCAACTTGGCATAAGCAAAGTTACAGAGCAATTTTGAAAGGGCTGGAAATCCCTGTAGCAAAACACATTGCCTCAATTTATAAGCATGTGGGCTGTATAAATACGGTAAAGCTGATCTGTTAATCAAAGTTCACATATATAATTATAAGCAGCGGGCAATGTACTTGGGTCATAATATAGAAGCCAGCCTTTTACATTATACCCAAATGTATGCATTTTACTGAAACCTAAGGCAGATTAAAACTGCTGCCTAATTTCGACTTTGCTATTTGGGGCACTTAAAAATGAATATCCTAAACACTTTTTACATATTAAACATCCTTAGAATGTTTTCTACTACCTGCAGAGATTGGACATGAGATATATCCCATGTAAATCCTTAAAAAAATTACTTTTGTATGCCTTCGCCGAGAAAAATTCCCATATGCAAATTTCCTCATTATGTGACATCATAACCCAAACAAAATTTTAATGCTAGGATGTCATAATATGAGCATTAAGTTTCCTAAATATTGAAAAACGATTTTAAAAGCACTTCTTAATTTTCATAATTTTCCTAATTATTAATTCGACTTTTAATAAAAACCAATTGTTTTTTTACGATAATTCCACCTATAAAACCAAGCTGCATCCCTTGCCTATCATATTTAGATGCTTCCATTCATAAGCCTAAGCACAGTAGCCTAACTTGAAAACATGACAACTTTCTTCGCCACTATTTACAAGAATGAGCTCATAAAAAGAAAACTTTTAAGAAAAAGAAATCCTGTTAAATAATATCTCATCATCCAAAATACTGAACCTCATTTGTGGAACCCCTTTACAGCATTCGAAAATGCAGAGTTTTCACTTGTGTCTAACTGAGGAAGCCTTGACTAAGTAAACATTCCTGTTCTACTTGTGGCCTAAAAAAAACAACAGCTGTTTTGCTCATCGGCCGTAAAAGCCTTTTCAGTATTGCAACATGATCATGGTTTCAGTCTTATTTCAAACAGACATTTCAAGTTGGAAAATGCGTTTGCAATATAACAATATCCAATTTATTCATCTGATGTGTTTGCTTCTTAATGTCTAATACAATATAACTAGGGAAAATTCTGTAACATCGGGAAAGTTCAGGTCACCTTTTGCAAGAGCCACAAATTATAATTGTTTCTTTAATGTCCAATCAAGAAACATCTGAACAAGGGCAGCTGCCTGTCATAAGGGAAAAGGCAGTCATGGCTACTGCAGGTGACACATATTTTAATCTTGCATAATTTTTTTATTTTTCTTCAATACCAATTAGACATACACTGCTGAAGTGTTGTCGGTCATATTTACAGCATGATAATAATAATATCATATCTGTGGAATTTAGTAATTTTGAACAAGTTCCAGCCAACTGCTGCGCAGAGATAGACATCATCATGGCCGTCTCCTTACATCACAGGGGAACTTGTACTAGCATTAAAAAAATAGAATTGTCAATACGACACAAAGACAAAATCATATATAAAAATAGGAATTCATATGCCAAGCGATCAGTATACCAAGCACAGAAAGCATAGACAAATTTCAATAGCATATATAAATGAGCAGTGACGCACAACACTGAATCTGGTTAATTTGTCAGGCTTATCATCAATAACTGATTTTTTTTTCCTTTCTTACCCCCATCTGACATCTGTTCATCTTGATGATGAACAGGTGTCAGCTAAACTTTACTGCGTTACTCCTGACACACAGGACCAGCAGGACCAATTTTATAAAAAGGACAAAATGTACAAAAATGACATATTATTTTTGTTTGCCAATCCAACTCACGTCTCTTGTCAGTAACAATCCATGAATGATCTGTGGGAAGAAACAAAAATATACACAACACACAAACAGAGACACTTCTCATAACACATAAAATATCAACTGTAACTGTTAATCAAGTGGCATAACATAATACACATTAACCAACCACAACATTTAGAAGATGTACTTAACTGTAATCCTCTTATCAGTCAGCTTGCAACATTAAGCCACCTTAATTTAAATTTACTAAAAGTGAAATTGTTTTACTGATACTCCATGTCAGCCTTGTGCCACAATTTATTCTGTGAAAAATAATTCTTAATTTGAAAATCGTTTTCACCTAGGCATGTAGCCCCTAAAATTTCAAGGAAGAGGGTCATTTTACTTTTTGTCTAGGACTTAATGCAACATTTCATTTTCTGTTAGGAAAAAAAAACAACTAGCGACATTCTTTTACCAGAGCAGAGATACAAATGTATCCTTTCTGCAGAACATTTAGCATGATGTTGGAACTTTCGAAGAAACCCTTTGTTATATATTTCCTTTAGAATAAAGTTCTTTAATTTATTAATGTTCTTATGGAGAAACCAGAAACCCTCATTTCAGAGGCCCGGTTTAGCAAAAGCCATTCAGAAATGGACGTCTCAGAGACAATGACTAATTTATGAGGGCACAGATGTCTACATCTTGCTTACAGAAAGACTAAAGATAGCACCTCAGCGCACCCCGAGCCAGCCTCTGCAGCTATCCTAGCCCACAGCTTCTGTTCACTCTAAGGCTGACAAAGGCAAAAGGCCTTCCTAATTCCTTCTAACCTGCAATAATTCACCCTATTTAAAAAAATTATTTTTCCTTTTAGGGGCTAAAAAGTTCTCTTATTCTCAGATTATTAAAAAAAACATATACTGTGAACACACAAACCACCTAAGAACACACATACCACCTTTTTTAGAACAAATGTCCTGCTACAGTTAGAACCTTCATCCCTGATATTAAACACAAACCTCTGTGTCAAGCACATTGCTCACTGAGCTATCAAGAAGACAAACCCATATGGGAACAATTTACAAATTCGAAATACACACAATTCTTCTCAAACTAAACTTTTAATCTGTCCCTATTTACTTTTCATTAGTACTTTTTGTACATTAAGGTTGTCATCAAATCACAGGGGTTGCTTTTTCTCTAGCTACACCCCTTTCAATTTTCCTTTTTCGACGCATTGATGGCGACGAAACCAAATTAAATTTACTCCTTAACATTTTCACTTCTCAGAATTCTCTTACATATTCACAGTCATCCAATCACATGCTTTTTCCGGCGCTAGCAACATCCAAAACACAATTTACCACAACACTACATTCTTATTCACTAATAGCTTACTTCCATTCAAAAGAGCAATCTTACAATCATACAATCTCATATTTACATGGCCATGTTACATACACTCCCATATTTTATACTGCAGTCATATATTCACCACTCAGACATTTTTTTCAAAAAGTGATTGAAAGCAAGAAAACAGTCTGCGCTTTTAACCAAAACAAAAATGCAAAATAGGCGACAATTCCAAATACCAAAGTGACATGTCTTCAAAACGAACAGAGCCCGTCGACTCCTGTTCGGAGAATCTATTCAAAAGAATTCCAGACCAACAAAATTCAACAACAAAAAGAGTCGTTAGACTGTCTTAAGATCATCAGACAGGCGAACCACAAACCCTCCTACAGACCCTCCCATAGTCCTGTGCTGGTTGGGCCGGTCGTCTGGGCGCGTAGGTCCAGAACCCTAGTTTAACCAGCAGCTCCTAGGGCTTTTCTGAAGAGAATTCGGCCGAGTGAGCAAAAAAACCCTTTTGCAACACTAGGGCATCCAATGTTTTCTCAAATATCACCAAACAAGCCTGTGGGGAATCTTACCCGTGTAGTCACACCACTGCCACGCCAGACCCCCAGATTCCCTTGTGGCTCAGCTTCACCGACCACTTCCAGATACAGTTAACTGTTACCAAAAGCACTGCTCAACAGTGCTATTCCAAACAACGGCAACAATACAGTTCACACACCTGGTGCACCCAGGTCTGATTGCATATTCTTCACTGCCAGCTCCTGACAAAGTGCTCTGAAGACCAACACGGTCAGCTCCTGGGTTACACCTTATAGGATTCCGGCGAGGGGTCACTAACAGCTGGGCGCAAGAGTGGAATCCCACCAAAAACTGGCTCTGCAATTAGGATCCTTATCTTCTTATTCACTAATAGCTTACTTCCATTCAAAAGAGCAATCTTACAATCATACAATCTCATATTTACATGGCCATGTTACATACACTCCCATATTTTATACTGCAGTCATATATTCACCACTCAGACATTTTTTTCAAAAAGTGATTGAAAGCAAGAAAACAGTCTGCGCTTTTAACCAAAACAAAAATGCAAAATAGGCGACAATTCCAAATACCAAAGTGACATGTCTTCAAAACGAACAGAGCCCGTCGACTCCTGTTCGGAGAATCTATTCAAAAGAATTCCAGACCAACAAAATTCAACAACAAAAAGAGTCGTTAGACTGTCTTAAGATCATCAGACAGGCGAACCACAAACCCTCCTACAGACCCTCCCATAGTCCTGTGCTGGTTGGGCCGGTCGTCTGGGCGCGTAGGTCCAGAACCCTAGTTTAACCAGCAGCTCCTAGGGCTTTTCTGAAGAGAATTCGGCCGAGTGAGCAAAAAAACCCTTTTGCAACACTAGGGCATCCAATGTTTTCTCAAATATCACCAAACAAGCCTGTGGGGAATCTTACCCGTGTAGTCACACCACTGCCACGCCAGACCCCCAGATTCCCTTGTGGCTCAGCTTCACCGACCACTTCCAGATACAGTTAACTGTTACCAAAAGCACTGCTCAACAGTGCTATTCCAAACAACGGCAACAATACAGTTCACACACCTGGTGCACCCAGGTCTGATTGCATATTCTTCACTGCCAGCTCCTGACAAAGTGCTCTGAAGACCAACACGGTCAGCTCCTGGGTTACACCTTATAGGATTCCGGCGAGGGGTCACTAACAGCTGGGGAGACCTCTGGGCGCAAGAGTGGAATCTCACCAAAAACTAGCTCTGCAATTAGGTTCCTTATGTTCTTATCCACCCCTTTGACCAGAACTCCCCCCTATCCCACTTCTCCCGCTTATGGGAGGGGGTGACCCTAAACGCGGAATCCCGGACGAGCCCCCAACTGAAGGAATACAAAATATTACATTACCATAGAGCTATGGTGCTATTCTTACCAATAGCCCCGCCCCAATTACCAGTTATCAATAATCAGTCAGTTGGCAGTGAAGAAGGGTCAATCATTTATTATACAAAAGAACTCTGCGCAGAGGAGCCTCTCCGTCCACACCCAGTCAGTGCGACAAGAAGACTGCTGGCTTACAGTTAAAACCAGACAGATATACTTTCAGTCAACACATGAAATCACCACACATGGCAAGTTTCTATTTCTCGTGAAGTCTAGAGGAAAACCCATATATGGCACAATAGATCAGAACGAAACTCAGCTCAAGATATTCATTACTGGGGAGGTCAGAAAGGGTGACTCCCTTTCTATCTCGGGCATGGGAGTACAGGAACAGTCTCTGCAGGAATGTGCTTATCGTAGTCTTAAGCAAGATGTGGCCTTGGGTCTCAGACGGTATACTTTCAGCTGAGGGGGGGCAAACTGTGTGGAGCTGCAAATCAAGTGTTTGCATCAGAAGTCTCTCTTTCTTTTTTTTTTTTTATTTATTTTTTTTATTATTTTCTGGCAGAGGTAATACATACAAGGGCATAACCAAAAAAAGAAATACAAAATCAAACAGAGTTCTTTACAGAAAAGAAATAACCATAATGCGATTCAAATCCAATTATCAATTGGTAGCCATAACTTCCGACCAAAAGTCTTCTTTTTGAGTCCTTTCAGTTTATAAACTGCTTTATCCATTCTATAAACATTTAGCAGCTTTCCCAACCATAACTCAAACGTTGGAGGATCTACATCCAACCATCTAGAAGTGATACAAGCTCGAAAAATAGACATTCCGATAAACAGAAAATATTCTTGATCTATTGTTAAATCCTGAGGAGGAAAATACACACAAAAAATAATAATAGTAGGATGCAACGTAATCCGAACATGTAACAAATTAGACAAAAACTTTTCGATCTTCTCAATATATACAACAAGTTTAGACCAACTATGGAACATATGAATTGAGTCGGCTGCTAAAGTACCACAACGACTGCAATTGACACCTTTTACAGCTTTCCATTTTACCAGTTTTGCAGGTGTATAATAAAGATCTAGGGTGGACATAAAATGTTGGCTTTTAAGAGAGCTATTAATTAGTGTCTTATTGCTCATCTCAAATACTTTTACCAGGTCAATCCCTTCAATACAGAGCTTCCTCTCCCATTTCCGGGTATGATGATCCAAATCATTCTGAATCCTGTTATTCATTAATTGGTAAATAGTGCCAGTACGACTGTTCTTCCTAGAGCTTTCCAGAATATCAATAGTTTCCATAGTATCAGTAAATAAAACATTTTTTTTTTCCAGGAAGCTACGAATCTGTAGATATTTAAAAAAATCATTCCTAGATAAACCAAAAATCTCTTGTAGTTTAGAGAAGGACAAAAGGGACCCATTTTGGTACAGTTGACCGAGTGAATGAATCTGTTTCATATACCACCGGTGAATTACCATATCTTGAAAAATTGCTGGTAATAACTTATTATCGAGCAGAGGTGTATAGTAATTCAGTTTTGGGACTAAACCTAAAATTTTATTCATTTGCCTCCAAATTAAACATGCCGCATGGACTACCTTGAACTTTGTTTTTTTATAATAGCTAGGTTCAATGATTTTCACCAAACATTGCCGTGCGTCAGTACCGAGGAGCATTTCAAAGATAGAAGGTGACATAGCTGGATCTAATACATAATCATGAAAGAGCAAAACCCGAAAGGTTTTCAGAGCAATAGCCCAGTAATACATTTTAAAATTCGGAAGCCCTAAGCCGGCACAATCTAGTGGGAGAGTGCACCATTTTAAAGATCTTCTGGCACGATGGTATCCCCATAAAAACCTAGACACCATTCTATCAATTCTATTGAAAAGAGACATTGAAAAAAATAGGGGGATTGTACGAAAGAAATACAAAAATTTTGGGAAGATCATCATTTTGATAACGTTAGTTCGACCATATAATGACAGATGTAGATTATTAAATCTTTCTAGCGATCTATTAGAGGATATGAGCAAGGGGTCTATATTTAATGCAACAATATCCTCAACCTTGGATGATAGAGTAACACCAAGATAAGAGCCAGTAGTATTAAGTGGGATGTCAATGGGTTTACCCGTTTCTGAGTGAATAATCTGGGTCTTGGTAATGTTTAGCTTATAGCCGGAGACCTTTCCGAACTCATTAGCCAAATTAATTATTGTAGGTAACGCAGAGGAGACGTCTGAGGTGACAATTGCAACGTCATCCGCATACGCTAAAACTTTATGGTCTACTCCAAAAAGATGAACTGGTGGAATATTTGGTTCCAAAATAAGTCTACTTAAATAGGGTTCTAAATATAATGCAAATAAAAGCGGGGAGCAAGGGCACCCTTGTCTCGTCCCTCTCGTAATTGGAAAGGGTCTTGAATAGTCAGTGCCCAGTCTTACAATACCCTTGGGACCAGAATACAATGACCGTACCGCCTGAATAAATTGTATAGGAAATCCCTTCCCTTCTAACACAGTCCAAAGGAATCCCCAGTCTACTCTATCAAACGCTTTTTCAGCATCGAGTAAGATCACCCCGACTGGGGATTCCTTTGCCTGTGCCCAATCTAGAAGTGTAATAACACGTCTCACATGGTCAGTAGTATCTCTACCTCTGATAAAACCATGTTGAATATTAGACACTAGACTAGACATCGCCTGGTTGAGCCTGTTTGCAAGAATTTTTGAATAGATCTTACTATCTGCCGTAATAAGAGATATAGGTCGATATGAACCTAATTCTTTCGGATCCTTATGTTTCTTCAAAAACACTACTATAATAGCGGTGGACCAGGAATCAGGTGGCTTCCCTTGAAATGCAGAATTAAAAATCTTTACCAATTCTGGTTTCAACATATGTCTAAATGTGCGATAGAATTCGAGAGGTATCTGATCAAATCCCATAGCTTTGCCTGCAGCAAGACTCAGAATGGCTTGCTCAATCTCTTCCCAACTTATTGGACGTCCAAATGCGTTGGTCTCTTCACATCCCAATACTAATTGATTAGTACCGCAAATATAATCTACGGGATTCAAAGTCTTATCTACTTCATTGTGAAAGTCATTATACAATGTTTTATAGAACCCCAAGAATGACTCTAAAATTCCTCCCCTAGATTCATAATAGTCACCGTTCAAATCATTGACGCCCTTGATTTCATTGATAGAGGATTTCTGACGTAAACGCTGTGCTAATATTTTACCGGTACGCTCACTATATTCATAACGTTCGGTTTTGAAAAGCTTGAAATCTGATGCTACTTTATCAGCAATATGAGTCCGTAGGCCAGAACGTTCAATTACTAGGCGTAGCTGCGACTCTTCTATACCAACATTATTTTTACAAGCCATCGCTAGGTCCATCTCAGCTGACCTGATTTTATTTAATCTCTCTCTAAATTCTGTTTGTGTTTTTTTCCTCTTGAAGTTTGCAAAGCTAATTGTCTCTCCGCGTATGATTGATTTAAATGCATCCCACACCACTGGGGGGGAGGCTGAATCGTTATTTATTAAAAAATAGTTATTAATAATAGTCGCCATAAATTGTAAGTAATCCTCATCTAGTAGAAGGTTTCTCTGAAATGACCAAGATCTACTTGAATTCTTAGATTCTGTAGAAACCTCAATCTCAGCAATTATAGGATTATGGTCTGAGATGACTTGGGGAAGAATTTCAAGACTAATTGTCTCCAAAAACTGCAAAGACGTGAAAAAATAGTCTAATCGGGCAAACTTACGATGTGGATAGGAGTAAAAGGTATATCCAGGATCTTTAGAATACCTTTTATGCCACACATCCGTTAATCCGTTATTCAAAACCAACTCCCGAAGGGCATAATAAGTTCTGGGTTTATGACCGATATACCTTCTTCCTGAGTTGATATTCCAGTCGGCTGGCAGATGAATGTTCAGGTCCCCACATATTATAATAGGTTGCGCCCAAATAGCTAATTCTGTGTTAATAATATTAAAAACTTCCGCATCATCTAAGTTCGGCCCATACATACAACATAAAGAAAATTTAGAACCACCAATAATTAGCTCAGCGAGTCCCCATCTACCCCATTTATCAGCTAGAGTTTTTGAACACTTCGCAACTCCCTTTCGCATGCAGATAGCAATGCCTCTTTTTATACCCATCTGCTTAGAGACAAGTAGCACCTCCAAACCCAACTTATCCAAAAGTGAGCGTTTGTCCCATGCAATATGAGTTTCTTGTATACATAATAAATCGATAGACAATGTCTGAATTATAGAGCGAAACATTCCAATCTTTTTAAAGTCATTAAGACCATTGATATTAATAGTGCATATTTTCACTTTTATCTTCTTTTCCTCCATATTGAGATGATGAAAAAAAAAAGAATAGCAAACCTCAGCAATATATAGTCCTCACAGCTACAATTTAAATACCAACTAAGATACCAAATGAACATCCTTGCAACGAATACCTCTGCCTTACACCCCCACCACCAACCCTTACCCTTTCCCACCCCCACCCGTTTACCCAGAACCCCTCCCCCCACCCTCCCCATTATAGGAGGCATAGGAACTATCAGTTCCTAGAACATATGGGTGCCGTGTCCCTGGGCCATAGCGTCCAAAGAGAAAAAAGGAGAAGAGAAAACAGTTAGATGAAGAGAAGAAATTTAGAGGAAAAATTAGAAAATTAAAAGAATAAAGAAGAAAAAGAGGGAGACTGAATATTCCTATTTTAAAGAAAAAGAGAAGAGAAGAAGAAACAAGAAAAAAAACAAAATTGCAACAAAATTACTTGAGCTGACAGCCCTTTTAGTCCTTATAGACCATATCTAATTATAATTCAGATAGAGTTCAAATATTCTTTGGCTTTGATCTCTGAAATAAAGTATTTGACTGTGCCTTTGAACACTGTCTTTAGCTTCGCTGGGCCTTGAAGAAAAACGGCAACTTCTTTTTTTTGAAAATCAGGAATCAGTTGTCTAAGCCTCCACCGTTGCGCCACTGTAGCCTGACAATAATCTGGTCTTACAAAAAACTGGCAGCCAAGTCCATCCGCTTTCTTGTCTGGTCTCGCTGACACATAAATAGCCTCACGAGCAAGAAAGTTATTAAATGAGACCAGAATGGCCCTAGGATAATTTGCTTGACCTTGACGTGGACTCCGCACAGTGAAGGGGAACCTATGCGCACGTTGTACTTCTCGAGCCCAGTCCCATTCTGCCATTTCGGGAAAGGCATCCTTCAATAGATTGACAATAAACCGCCGAGGGTCAGATCCTTCTTTGTTTTCGGGAATTCCCAAAAAGCGTAGATTGCTTCTACGGGCCTGATTCTCCAAGTTAGCAATCTTATCGGACAAATCCTCTTTTAAGGCCATAAAATCACCAACTTCCTGTCTCTGTGCCATACTTTCTTCCTCCAGAACTGCTATTCTGGTCTCTGCTTCGACAACTCTGTCGGTGGTCTCGGAGCACATCTTGATGGCACGACGAACTGAATTTTTGACCTTGGCACAGGCCACCTGCGTGCGTAGATTTTCAGCCTTACTTTCAGCCCTGTGGCTCATCATAGTATCATAAATCATCTTCAAGGTTATCTCCTCAGGACCTTCACCATTGTCATGTATAGTGACCGAACCAGGGACAGGGTCAGATGTGGTTCCCGCAATGTCCGTGACATCAGTGGCAGAGACAGGTACCAAATTAGAAGACAGAATGGAAGACGGTGTATTCCCCCCTTTATGTGGATTAGCATCAGCTTCCTTACTCCCCACACGAAGTGACCGTTTTTTCCAAAGTTTTTTTTTAATGGTAGTAGCTGTGTTAACCTCAGGGCTCCCACTGAATTCAACATCTGAAGATAGGCTCTCACAACTGATCTCAGCCCAATCTTTATGAGCTCCTGTTGCATCATCCGAGGATATTTCTGACAGGGAAAAAAACTTCTCCGAGGCTTCCAAATTAGTATGCAATACAGAGTCTACAACTGTCTTCTGTTGCTCGTTTTCTGCAGATACTAGTACCGATAGCGTGGGTAGCGAGCAAGAACGGGTGATACCAGCAACACCAAAAACTACATCTCCCATAATACCCTTCTTTAGGGGATTAGCCAGCGACAAGTTTGAAGAAATGTTTAACGGATTATTATCAGTTTCCGCTGTTAAAGTCAGTTGTACAGATTGCATTGTCGTCGCATCTATACTCTGCCCGATTTCATCGGTTAATATTTTCTTTCTGGCTGCTTGCTTCTCGAACAGAGCAGGCAGAGTCTGCAGCATAGCGTCCTTAACACTCGCGGCCTCATTATACTTCGTAGGGGGTCTACCAGAGTTCTTACCCTGTTTAGTTATGGGATTAGCAGGGGTTGAGCTTACCGCCTCTGAAGCCTCCGCCATAACAGATCCCTCGACGCCCGGGTCCGCGTTTCTCTCCGTTCGGCCCCCGTCGGTTTTCTTGTTACTGCGGGTGCTGACGGACGAAGGCAACGGTGTCTTTTTTTTCCCCTTCCGTGTACCGCCTCCGCCTCCGCCTCTACCAGGAAGGACACCGCTCTGCGCCCAAAATAGGCAGAGTGTAGCGCGCCACAGCGGGGACCGCCGTCTAAGCTCATAGAAATTCAGCAACATTCGTGTATTCTTTTCGAGGGATACTTTGTATCGCGTATCACGTTTAACGCGTCAGAAACATTGACAGCTCCCAAGAAAATCTCCGCAATACTTTCGCCCGCCGCCTTTCTCCACACCACAGAAGCAACCCGGTTAACAGCCGAAAACAGGCGACGCCTCAGGCGGCCTCCGTCTTAAAATGTCCAGCAACGGGAGAAACGCCGATACAGCCGGGTGAATAATTGAATACAGCCAGATGCCAAATGCAGCCGTGCAAAGCCGCTCACGCCATATATCTCAGAAGCGCTACAAGTCTAAGAATTTTCCTCGTGAAAAATGGATCGATGCTCTCCCCCTCTCTCCTGGACGCCTGGAGCCAGGGAGCAAGCTGCTCACACAGCCTTCCACACGGCAGCCATCTTGCCTCGAATCAATGCACTGTAGAAGTCTCTCTTTCTTATAGCAAAGTATACAGGAGTATCCATATTGTAGGCCTAACCAAAGGAAAGAAATGTACCACAACAGGTCTTTTACTGAGAAGGCAAGAATAAGATAAAATCTTTCACATTACAGGAACAATTCTATACACCTGAAGCTTGCACCTTACAAAGATAGCTTAGTGGGTTGCAGCACATGAATAATAAGCTGCAACTGCATATTGGTTTAGACACATTAGGCCAATATTAAATATATATATATCTGGTGAAAGAATGGATAAGTTCATCATGCTAACACATATATTGGATACATTACGCCAATGCCACCTATATCGAATTTTATATCCCATCAACTTTGAGGGCTTAAGATGTTTTTATTCACAGCGGGAAGTGATATAATCACCATTTAGAGGTAATTCATGTTCATGCAAGAAGGTCCGAATTTTAATGCAAAATAATCGATGACCCGCGACCTAAGGAAATTGCTCTGAGAGGACCAAAATGGTCAGTTTTGAAAATTTTAATCTTTCAACTAATTTTGACTTTCAGATGTGGATCATCACTTTTGGAGATAAAATGACCATTATTATAGTCGTTTTCATGCTTCTAGGGAGCCAAAACTCAAAATTTGGCGCAAGGGTAAAAGTGACTCAAAATGACCCAAATGCTCACTTTGAGGGCTTAAAACGTGTTTATTCACTGCGGGATGTGATATAAACAACATTTAGAGGTAATTCATGCACATACTAGAAGGTCCGAAATTTCATGCAAAACGAACAATGACCCACGACCTGAGGAAAGTGCTCTGAAATTACCAAAATGGTCCGTTTTGAAAATTTCCATCTTTCCACTAATTTTGACTTTCAGATGTGGATCATCCCTTTTGGAACTAAAATGACCATATTTATAGTCTTTTTCATGCTTCTAGGGAGCCAAAACTCAAGATTTGGCGCATGGGTAAAAGTGACTTAAAATGACCCACATGCTCACTTTGTGGGCTTAAAACGTGTTTATTCACTGCAGGAAGTGATATAAACACCATTGAGAGGTAATTCATGTTTCCAACTCCCCATCTGGCTCCCCCATCTCCACCCTCTCGCCATCACCCTCTCCCCATCGGTCTCTCCCTCATCTCCCTCTCCCTCATCATCTCTCCCCCATCTGTCTCCCCCTTCTCCACCATCTCCCCATCAGTCTCTTCCTCATCTTGCTCTCCCTCAGCCCCCATCTCCCTCATCCCATGTCCCTCCTCATCTGTCTCCACCATCTCCACCCTCTCCCCATCTCCCTCTCTATCCTCTCTCCACCTGTCTCTCCCTCATCTCCCTCATCCCATGTCCTTCTCCGATCTGTCTCCCCAATCTGGTCATCAGTCTCCCCCATCTGTCTCCCCATCCGTATCCCCATCTCTCTCCCCATCTCCCCATATTATCTCCCCATAATATCTCCATTATACCTCCATTATATCTCTGTTTTATCCACATTTTATCTCTACATAATCTCAATGTTATCCCTGTATTATCCCTATTTATCTCCACGTTAGCTCCATTTTATCCCCATTTTATCTCCACTTTATCCCCACTATAGCCCCATTTCATCCCCATTTTATCTCCATTTTATCCCCCACTTTATCCCCATTTTAGCTCCACTTAATCCCCATTTTCCCTCCATTTTATCTCCATTTTATCCCCAATTTATCTCCAGTTTATCTCCATTATCTCTCTACTTTATTTACATTAAATCTCCGTCCATTACCATCCAATCTCCATCTCTGCATCCCATCTCCATCTCCCCATCCTATCTCCAACTCCCCATCTCCATCTCCATCCCATCTCCATCTCCCCATCTCTTCTCCATCCCCCCATCTCCATCTCCATCCCATCTCCATAAAATGAGCATGATCATAGTCATTTTCCTGCTCCTAGGGAGCCAAAATTCAAGATTTGGCACATGGGTAAAAGTGACTCAAAATTACCCAAATGCTCACTTTGAGGGCTTAAAACATGTTTATTCACTGCAGGAAGTGATGTAAACACCATAGAGGTAATTCATGTTCATGCAAGAAGGTCCCATTTTTCATGCAAAAGGATCGATGACCCGTGACCTGAGGAAATTGATCTGAGAGGACCAAAATGGTCCGTTTGAAAATGTCCATCTTTTAACTAATTTTGACTTTCAGTTGTGGATCATCGCTTTTGGAGATAAATTACCATATTTATAGTCATTTTCATGCTTCTAGGGAGCCAAAACTCAAGATTTGGCGCAAGGGTAAAAGTAACTTAAAATGACCCAAATCCGCACTTTGAGTGCTTAAAACATTTTTATTCACTGAGGGAAGTGATATACACACTATTTAGAGGTAATTCATGTTCGTGCGAGAAGTCCGATTTTTCATGCAAAACGATCGATGACCCGCGACCTGAGGAAATTGCTCAGAGATGACCAAAATGGTCCGTTTTGAAAATGTCCATCTTTCAACCAATTTTGACTTTCAGATGTGGATCATCACTTTTGGAGCTAAAATTTGCATTTTTAAAGTCATTTTCAAGCTTCTAGGGAGCCAAAACTCAAAATTTGGTACAAGGGTAAAAGTGACTTAAAATGACTCAAATGCTCACTTTGAGGGCTTAAAATGTTTTTATTCACAGCGGGAAGTGATATAATCACCATTTAGAGGTAATTCATGTTCATGCAAGAAGGTCCGAATTTTCATGCAAAATAATCGATGACCCGCGACCTGAGGAAATTGCTCTGAGAGGACCAAAATGGTCAGTTTTGAAAATGTAAATCTTTTAACTAATTTTGACTTTCAGATGTGGATCATCACTTTTGGAGATAAAATGACCATATTTAAAGTCGTTTTCATGCTTCTAGGGAGCCAAAACTCAAGATTTGGCATATGGGTAAAAGTGACTTAAAATGACCCACATGCTCACTTTGTTGGCTTAAAACGTGTTTATTCACTGCAGGAAGTGATATCAACACCATTTAGAGGTAATTTATGTTTCCAACTCCCCATCTGTCTCCCCCATCTCCACCCTCTCCACATCACCCTCTCCACATCGGTCTCTCCCTCATCTCCCTCTCTCTCATCATCTCTCCCCCATCTGTCTCCCCCATCTCCATCATCTCCCCATCAGTCTCTTCCTCATCTTGCTCTCCATCATCCCCCATCTCCCTCATCCCATGTCCCTCCTCATCTGTCTCCACCATCTCCACCCTGTCCCCATCTCTCTCTCTATCCTCTCTCCACCTGTCTCTCCCTCATCTCCCTCATCCCATGTCCTTCTCAGATCTGTCTCCCCAATCTGGTCATCGGTCTCCCCCATCTGTCTCCCCATCCGTCTCCCCATCTCTCTCCCCATCTCCCAATATTATCTCCCCATAATATGTCCATTATACCTCCATTATATCTCTGTTTTATCCACATTTTATCTCTACTTAATCTCCATGTTATCCCTGTATTATCCCCATTTATCTCCACTATAGCTCCATTTTATCCCCATTTTATCTACACGTTATCCCCACTTTAGCCCCATTTTAACCCCATTTTAACCCCATTTTATCCCCATTTTAGCGCCACTTTAGCCACATTTTAGCTCCAATTTATCCCCATTTTAGCTCCATTTTATCCCAATTTTTCCTCCATTTTATTCCCGATTTATCTCCAGTTTATCTCCATTATCTCTCTACTTTATTTACATTAAATCTCTGTCCCTTACCATCCAATCTCCATCTCTGCATTCCATCTCCATCTCCCCATCCTATGTCCAACACCCCATCTCCATCTCCATCCCATCTCCATAAAATGAGCATGATCATAGTCATTTTCCTGCTCCTATGGAGCCAAAACTCAAGATTTGGCTCATGGGTAAAAGTGACTTAAAGTGACCCACATGCTCACTTTGTGGGCTTAAAACGTGTTTATTCACTGCAGGAAGTGATATCAACACAATTTAGAGGTAATTCATGTTTTCAACTCCCCATCTGTCTCCCCCATCTCCACCCTCTCCCTATCACCCTCTCCCCATCGGTCTCTCCCTCATCTCCCTCTCCCTCATCATCTCTCCCCCATCTGTCTCCCCCATCTCCACCGTCTCTCCATCAGTCTCTTCCTCATCTTCCTCTCCCTCATCCCCCATCACCCTCATCCCATGTCCCTCCTTCACATGTCTCCACCATCTCCACCCTGTCCCCATCTCCCTCTCTATCCTCTCTCCACCTGTCTCTCCCTCATCTCCCTCATCCCATGTCTTTCTCCGATCTGTCTCCCCAATGTGGTCATCGGTCTCCCCCATCTGTCTCCCCAACCGTCTCCCCATCTCTCTCCCCATCTCCCCATATTATCTCCCCATAATATCTCCATTATACCTCCATTATATCTCTGTTTTATCCACATTTTATCTCTACTTAATCTCCATGTTTATCCCTGTATTATCCCCATTTATCTCCACTTTAGCTCCATTTTATCCCCATTTTAATCCCACTTTATCCCCATTTTAGCTCCACTATAGCCCAATTTTAGCTCCATGTTATCCTCATTTTATCTCTACTTTACCCAAATGCTCACTTTGAGGGCTTAAAACATGTTTATTCACTGCAGGAAGTGATATAAACACCATAGAGGTAATTCATGTTCATGCGAGAAGGTCCGATTTTTCATGCAAAAGGATCGCTGACCCGTGACCTGAGGAAATTGCTCTGAGAGGAACAAAATGGTCCGTTTTGAAAATTTCCATCTTTCAACTAATTTTGACTTTCAGATGTGGATCATCGCTTTTGGAGATAAAATTACCATATTTATAGTCATTTTCATGCTTCTAGGGAGCCAAAACTCAAGATTTGGCGCAAGGATAAAAGTTACTTAAAATTACCCAAATCCGCACTTTGAGTGCTTAAAACATGTTTATTCACTGAGGGAAGTGATATAAACACCATAGAGGTAATTCATGTTCATGCGAGAAGGTCCGATTTTTCATGCAAAACGATCGATGACCCGCAACCTGAGGAAATTGCTCTGAGATGACCAAAATGGTCCGTTTTGAAAATGTCCATCTTTCAACCAATTTTGACTTTCAGATGTGGATCATCACTTTTGGAGCTAAAATTAGCATTTTTAAAGTCATTTTCAAGCTTCTAGGGAGCCAAATCTCAAGATTTGGTTCAAGGGTAAAAGTGACTTAAAATGACTCAAATGCTCACTTTGAGGGCTTAAAATGTGTTTATTCACTGCGGGAAGTGATATAGTCACCATTTAGAGGTAATTCATGTTCATGCAAGAAGGTCCAAATTTTCATGCAAAATAATCGATGACCCGCGACCTGAGGAAATTGCTCTGAGAGGACCAAAATGGTCAGTTTTGAAAATTTAAATCTTTCAACTAATTTTGACTTTCAGATGTGGATCATCACTTTTGGAGATAAAATGACCATATTTATAGTCGTTTTCATGCTTCTAGGGAGCCAAAACTCAAGATTTGGCGCATGGGTAAAAGTGACTCAAAATGACCCAAATGCTCACTTTGAGGGCTTAAAACATGTTTATTTACTGCGGGAAGTGATATAAACAACATTTAGAGGTAATTCATGTTCATGTTAGAAGGTCCGAATTTTCATGTAAAACGACCGATGACCCGCGACCTGATGAAATTGCTCTGAGAGGAACAAAATGGTCCGTTTTGAAAATTTCCATCTTTCAACTAATTTTGACTTTCAGATGTGGATCATCACTTTTGGAGATATTTGTAGTCATTTTCATGCTTCTAGGGAGCCAAAACTCAAGATTTGGCGCAAGGGTAAAAGTGACTTAACCCCTTGCATAATGATGACGGCCGGGAGCCGTCATGGCACACAGTGCTCGTGTGCTGATGACGGCTCCCGGCCGTCATGACCGCACCCGCGATCGGAATGTGCCGCACAGGCGCAGAACCGCGGCAGCATGCAAGGGGTTAATGTGAAAGAATCCATGATGATAATCATGTCTTTGTAATTAAAGTCGACTTGATTCAGAAGGTACGGCTATTCAGCGACATTTTGAGTAACATTTCTGCAACCTGTATAGTTGTGTTGTCAAATGTATAGATTCATGCATTCCATCTTTCATTGTTTTAGGAATATATACTTGAGAATCAATCTGTTTCTATCCTTTTATCAGGGAATTAGTAGTGTGCACTTTGTGCAGAACATTCATTCTAGGTACATACAGTACTTTTAGAAAGTTGGCATTTTCTAGCCCTCTGCCATTTGGGGTCTGCAGCCTCCCCTGGGTCACATGACTGGGTGTAGTTGGCAATTAGGACTTCGTGAAATCCTCCCAGACAGTAATAGAACAGAGCGATTAGGTGTGTCTGAATGGGCCATCTACTGGCAAGCTGGGGAAGGGGGGCAGCTTGGCACTACCCCATTTGCAACTAAATAAACGGTGCTCTCCCTTCACACAAAGGGTTTGTTACGACTCCATTTTCTCTTCAGCCAGCTTGGAGCCAGGACAGGGGTGTCAAGAAATTCCACGCACTTCAAAGATAAACATCAACAAATTTCTACCACATCAAAGAAGGCGCAAGGTATTAAAATAGGACCCCAAGACCCACTGTTCAGTTCACTATCTGGACCCATGGGAGAACTCTTAGAGGACTGCCTTCTGCTGTGGCATGCTGTGTACTCCACAAGACTGCTTTGCTGCATCTGGAAACACTGTGTAGTGATGAGCTCTGGGTTGATGTTTCTGTCACCTAGTATTGCTTGTGGAACTTTGTTATGGCTTTATATTATTTGATCTCTGTTGGAATGTTCTAAGCATACCGTTGGTCAGTTACTACTGAACCTTTCACAGTTCAACACTGCTGTGCAGTACCTGTTGCTTCTACAATAATCCTAACACTTTACTTAATTGATGTGTAGCTGGTTACTACAAATACTAGGGCAACAAGAATGGGTTGCATGTTACTACAAATATTATGGCGACGATTGACAGGTACTGCTGAACGCACGGTGAGGAGTGTTCGGGAATTACATTTTTCCAAATCTTCAGATATCACTAACATTCAGCAGTATTCAGCTGTGGTTTGGACAAAGGTTCACTGCACTCGGCAACATTGGAGAAGTTAGGTGCGGGTTTCCAGGCTACAAGCAGTGTTTCACAGAATGGCTGTCAGCCGCACCAAGTGCTGTTTATGGTTAGTGCGCATATGCAATGCTGCACACAGGAATCTCCTACAGTGATGAGCTTTCCAGCTGATGCAGGTTGCACTTGGCGCTCTCTCGATAGCGGCAGTAATTAACGTATAATTTGTGGGTGACACCACATGTCCTAGATATTCAACTCTTTCTTTGAGAATCAAAAAATGTTCACTTTTCGGAACAACTCATTTGTCCTGCATGATCCTTAAGACCTGCTTCAGAGAACTGTCATTTCTCTCTCTGGTCTCACCAAAAATCAACACGTCACCCTGAAAAATAGTGTCTCCTCTGACACCTCTCAACATATGACTGATGATTCCTTGAAAAACTGCAGCTGCTGATGCTAACCTAAATTTCATCCTACAATACTGGAATAAGCCAATAGGTTACAGGAATGCCGCAAGAGGTCTCGAAATTGGGTCTAGTACCACCTGATGGTATGCAGATGCTAGACCTAACTTGGTGAACCCTTTTGACCCAATTACCATTGTAAACAATTCAGTAATTTTTGGCAAGGGATGAGAATTAAACCAAATGTTCTTACTTAAACTGCATAGATGGACCCAGACACATAGATCCCCTTTTTGTTTCTCGTGACTACTAAGGGTGAAAGCCGCAAGGAAGTCTTGTGGGTTCTATAATGCCCTTTGAACACAACTCATTAAGCTGTTTCACTAAACGTTCTCTTACGCTAAAAGGCACACTCCTAAGTTTATGTTTTACAGGGATGGCATCGTCTTTTACTCTTATCGCATGAACAAAACATTTGATTTTACCAAAACCACCACCGTAATCTGTGGGAAACTGTTGCATATTGCTTTCAATGTAATGAGTGGAATCAACCACACTAACTTGCTCTTTAGTTCCAGGTCTAAGATCTTTCATCCTGTTGGTGGGCTATCAGAAAGTTTCACCCTTACATCTGGGGGAGTCATTTTGTTCGATGCACAGACCATAATCCTCTGGTTTTTATTCTTTATGGTAAGAATGGGAGAGCAGATTTTCATTAAAGATTCCCCGTTGTTGAATCTGACACTGATTTGATCGAAGAGGAAGATCAGGATAACTGTTTTGGAGCATCAATTGACATTGAAGATGTGTGTGCTGTAAGTGAATCAGAGTGCTGGAGAGAATTGACTAGAGACAGGGTACTTGGGCAAGTCCTCAAGTATGTCAAGGAGGGGTGGCTAAAAGAGAAGCACATCACGTATCAGTTCCAGACTTATGTAAAAGTTTCACAAGAACTCTTGGTGGAGGATGGTATTTTGATTCATGGGGAGAGGTTGATTCCCCTGATAGTCTGAGAACAAGATTAATGTGTGATGCACATGATGGACATTTGGGGAAAACACTAACCAAAAGCAGACTGATAGAGGGGTTATGGTGGCCACAGATGGACAAAGGTATTGATGAATTATTTGGTAAGTGTGTGGTTTGTGAGAGTGCTGGAAACGGGTTCAAAGTGAGAGTTTCTCCCATGCAACCCATAGATTACCTGAGTAGACGATGGGAGAAAGTAGGTTTCAACATTGTTGGTCCTTTCAACTTACTTCTCGCTTCATCCAGATTTGCAGTGGTAGTCATAGACTACTGTTCGAAATGTAGCCTGAAGTTCGGCTCCTGGGAGAACCTACTACTAAAAATGTGATTGACTTCCTTAAGGACATTTTCTTAAGAGAAGGGTTTCCATTGTTTCTGATAATGGTGTACAATTTGTGAGTGCAGATTTCCAAAGATTCTTGCAACAAGGGGGGAATTGATCATTGCAAGAGTTCATTATATCATCCCAAACTAATGGACTTGTTGAGCAGATGAATAGAGTTTTGAGCCCCTGTGTCCAGTGGGCTATTTCAAGTAGGTGTGTGGTATAGAATGCAGTGTCTTCTATGATCTGGTTTTACTGCACAACTCCACCTTCTTCAACCAAAGTCCTGCTTTTTGAGCTATTGAGAGGCATGAAATATTTCTCTAAGATATGCCCAGGTTGTATGTCAAAATGGATAAAGATGTATGTCATCCATGATGTGGATGTGTTTGTCAGATTGAATGTGGGTAAGGCTCAGGAACAGAAAAACGAGTATTTTGATGATCGGAAATGTCATGGTTGGAGATGTGGTGTGAATTAAAGCTCCTGTTCACACAACAGAGGGACGTATGACATTTTCTGAACCTTTGATTGTAGACAAGGTGTGTAGTAATGCTATAATAGTAAATAACAAAAATTGGTGAAACATTGGAAGGGTGCTAAAATTGAAGAATCAGCAAGGGCATGAAGAAGATGCCAGAAACTATGAGAAGTGGAATAATAGGAATAATTGTTCTGGTTCCATAAAAAATTGAGGAAATGAAGATGTCCTTACTGGACCATGAAGGAGCAAGCGACATTGTGTTGTTCCAATAAGATTTCGCTGAGCTTATTACCGTGGTTTTTTGACACAGTAAACTTGTACATTTTTGTAAATCTTTTTAGCTTTGTTGAATGATATTTTTTTCTGTTCATAGTTTTTCTTTGTTTGTTTTATAAGGGCTGTTGTTTTTCTTGTTTTGTTTTTTAGTTTTATATTTTGTTTTGTATATGTAGTCATGTAAGTTATGGTAAACAAAAATTAACAGGAGAGTGGAGATAAAGTAGCAATGAGCTCTGTGTTGATGTTTCTGTCACTCTATTGCTTGTGGAACTTTGTTATGTCTTTATATTCTTTGTTCTCTGTTGGAATGTTCTAAACATCCCGTTGGTCAGATACTGCTGAGGCCTTACCAGTTCAACACTGCTGCGCAGTACCTGTTGCTTCTTCAATAAACCTAACAGTTTACGTAAGTGATGTGTAGCTTGTTACTACACACTGCTTTGCTGCCTATAGTCTTCTTTAAACTCCTAAAGGTCTGCCCTGTTACTTGAGCCCTGCTTCTCTACCTGAACCCAGGGCTACCAGAGGGACTCCACAGGCTAGCTTGCTTGTCTCCTGTTCAGAGCCACATGCTTCCACCATCTTAAATCCACCACTGGACCCAGCCTTAGGGATTCCTAACCCCACAAGTAGTGCCCCTGCAGTCCTGGACCCCTGGTGATGGTGAGGGAGCTAAAGGTGCCCATAGAGCCAAAATCCAAAGCTTGGGACTTAGAACACTTTTGACTAAACCCTGTTCAGAGAACTGAGAGAAGATCAGGACAAACCTGCTTATCAATCCACCAAAATTGCTTCCCCAGGCGGCCTGACTTTGTGGCTGCACCTGGAACATTCTTCTCCGCATCAGAAAATCCTGTTCAGCAACCCTTTCCCAAAGGGGTATCTGGCCTCCTGGAACACTTGTCGGCAACAGCCTCCTCTCCCATCCCACTGGAAATTTTCAACTTCCATAAAAGTGAATACGTCCAAAACTTAGAAACATTCACCAAAACCTTGACCAGTGACTCCCTGATGATGATGCTCTATCCTCGGAAACCCCCTTCAGTCTTACTGCACTGAACTTTACTTTCTCAGAAATTTTTCCCCAGCATTTCTTCTAAGTCCGAAGATAAGTGCCAAGCGGGTTCAATCCCCTTCCAGTATCCGGCACATGCTCCATCTTGGATGGCATATTTTTCTACTTTGAACCAGTCTCACGTGACTAGATGTCCTTGGTTGGCACTTCGTTCTTTTCTGTGCTAGTTTTTACTAAAAACTTTAAAAATCATAACTTCAGTTTTGCTGATTGGATTTTTGATGTTTTGGTGTCAAATAATTTACTAAAATTAAATAAATTTTTCTAAATTTGTTTGGTTTTCTTCATGTGTCATGATTTCACATTATTACTGTTTATATGCTGCATAAATACTTTACAAATTGCCTCTAATTCAAGCCTGACGTTTTGCGACAATCTACCCAGGGTTAAGCATAGGTTAAATTTATGGTATTTTGTGGTTCACTCTGCCATGGATCGTGGCTGTTGCTGACCAGGGCTCATACCCAAGTCAACAAGCTACCCAGTTTCTCACATACGCATTTCAATATCTACAATAAGTTTGGGCAGAACGTGAGGAATTGCACTCTGGGGAATCATGTGGAGTTACATAAAAACCATGTAAGATTCTGTTGAGCTCTGCCAATGGGCAGAAAACACAGCTCGCGCTGCTTGCACTCCGAATTTAGCACCACCAGTGTGATCTACGCTGACAAATCTGTGCAAACAGACCACACCGTCTGCAAGCGAGCAGACATTTTGTTTAAGAATACCTACTCAAAAAACTATTTTCAAGTTGATTTTGCTGCCGTTCGAGAAAAAAATCTGCTCGGAAAGCAGCCCTCTGACCACAATTGCTTGAGATCAACTGTATTCATAATATCTAGCCCTAAATCTTCCTGGTGACCAGAAATCGAGCAAAGGGCCATAAAATCTCACTCACTTTCTGAAGCCTCATGTTGTTCCCATTGTCATCAGGTTGCTCAAATGGGAAAAAACTCCACCATAAGGTATTGGCGGATTTTTGCAGGAACTCCAATTTACAAGAGTATTGTAAAGTCACCACATTTTTCCAATTTCGCTTGTGGATTTAAAATTCCTCCTGGTACTAATCTACAAATACTTTTAGAACTGGAATTCCCTCAAAATCCTGTGCCTGCCTAAGACTGGCAAAATGCAGCACACATACACAGAGGAAAGATCCTTAAAGGACAGTTTTTGGTGCAGAAAAGGACCCCTTCCTGCACCAAAAGTATACTCACACAGTGCAGACACCCTCACATTATGGTGCAACTGTGCAACCACTGTTATTCTCGGCACACACAGTATGGAAAAGGAGCCCAGGATGCCTGACCCCAACATGTCAACAAAACCCTGCCACGACTGTGCCTGACCTCAAGAGGACGTCTAGAATTTTCTCTGACCATGGCTCCCCCGCACTATTCTGACATTTCCCTGAGTACACTTCACCCCTACTCAGACAGCGGAGTTCGAGCATTTTGTCCGCCGCCCGGTGGAGCTGCTCTGTTCAGCTAATTGAGGAGATTGGCCTTGGTATCCCCTGACCGTCACCTGCCCAGCCAGACACTGGACACAGATTCTCCCATTCTCCCTGTCTCGCCCTCCCTACCACCCCTGAGTATTTCTACTGTTCAGCCTTTTCTTTCCATCTTTCTAACCGATGCCCTAGGGAGCTTCCGAGATAGCTATAGGGGAGACTGGCTTTGGATTTCCTCCCTGGCCATCACCTACCCTTCCGGTCTTTGGGCCGACTTTCTCTATTATTCCATCTCCCCCCTTGCCCACTCCCTCACTCCCCCTCTTCTCCTTTCCCTCTCTACTTGTCTCACCCGGAGTACACATGATCTCTACCCTGAGAGCGGAGTCCAAGCATTTTGTCCGATGCCCAGTGGAACTTGCCTGTTTTAAATTTTTGTCCACTCCTACCTTGTCGCTGGGGCTTTTGCTCGTTTCCCTGACCCCCGCGCAGCCGAGGTGGATGCTGCTGCGGGACAGGCTCTCCCCACTTGCCGCCATCAGCGAGCCTCCCCTCAGGCCACGCCCACCTGTACGAGGCCACGCCCTGAACATCGCTACAAAACATGTGCTTTCCACGTATGCGCAGCGGACTGGCTCAGCGGGGACGCCGTTTGCGTGCCGAAGGCGCGCCTAAGGCAAGCCCGTCTGTGCCCGTCCACGACGGGCCGGGACCAGGGGCCACAGACCCTGCCCATTCTTTGGTATACTCTTCAGCCCAACTCTTTCCACATCCAGCCTCTTTTCCCCCTTCCCCTTCTCTGTTGCAACGTCTTGACTCTTTTGGTATTCTTGCCCCCCACCCTCTTTGTTCACTCCCTCTCACCCACAGCCCCATCTCTTCCCCTTCTGATCCTCCGCCCGCCACTCGTTTTTCACCTGCCCCCCCTTGCAGCTGCTGCTTGCCTGCTCAATACTCGTTCGGCAGTCAAGCATCAGATGGAACTCTTCAATCTTTTGAACACAGACTCTCCAGACTATTTATTTCTTACCGAAACCTGGTTTTCCATTGATTCTCTTCCGGATCTCCTGGCTATTCTCCCTGATACCTATTATGCCCTCCGAGCGGATCGCCCGGTAGGAAAGGTTGGCGGTGGCGTGGCGATGATTATTCGCTCCACCTTGAAATTTCAACTTCTTGCCCACCCCCCCATACCTAACGTGGACTACCTGGTGGCTCGATCTCTTAATCTTTCCGACCCCCTCACTGTTGTCCTTATGTACCGTCCCCCTCAATCCATGCCTTTATTTGTAGCTGCTTTACAGGATCTCTTGGCCACACTGGCGGTCAACAATTCCTCGGTTATCCTGCTTGGTGATTTTAACTACTGGCCAGGTGACCCAAGGGAAGATCTTCCTTCTAAAGACTTTACTGCTACCCTTCAGCGCCTGATTTTACTGACCTCTCTTTAGATTCGCAGACAGAAGCCATTAGCACTTGGCTCTCTTTCTCCTGCGATCAGGTCGCCCCGCTTAAGAAGGTCAAATCCGTCCGCCCCTATGACGCACATAAATGGTTCACCAGAGAGCTCAAAGACCTCAAACTCGATCTCAGGCGATCGGAACGCCATTGGAGACGTAACTATTGTCCCACTCTCCGTGTTAAATACAGACTTCTCCTTAACGACTACAAAAAAGCGATCCTGGCGGCCAAAACTAAATACTTCACCGAGAGAGTTGCCCTCTCTGCTAATAAACCCAGAGAAATTTTCTCCCTGGTCCATCACCTTGCTACCTCTGACCGCACTAGTACCAGTCTTGTTCCATCTCAGATCCTCTGCTCTTCACTCAATGATTACTTTATTAACAAGATCGCCAACATAAAGGCCAGCATTCCCATGGTGTATCAATCTGGGGCCTCCTGCCCCCTCCCTCTGCCCTCCTCCTCTCTGGATCACTTTCCTCCCATTTCCATGGACCGCTTCCTTAATCTGCTCTCAAAAGTCAAGTCCGGCTCTACGGCGGACTGTGCTCCGGCACGGATTCTCAAAACTCTTTTCACCAGCTGTCCTGCCCCTCCCCTTGCCCTTCTCAACGCTTCCCTGGCCTTGGGCTCTGTTCCTTCCTCTTTCAAAACCGCTATAGTTTTTCCTATTCTTAAAAAACCTGGTCTAGACCCCTCTCTCCCCTCTAATTTCAGGCCTATCTCTCTTCTTCCTTACCTGGGTAAGATCCTTGAAAGCTATGTTACATCTTGTCTGTCACTTATGTCAAGGAGAACCACCTCTTGGCCTCCCATCAGGCGGGTTTTCGCCCAGGACACTCCACGGAGACAGTGGTCATCGCGGTCCTGGACGAACTCAAGGGGAAAGCTGGCATCAATCTTCCCCAAGCCCTGGTCCTCCTCGATTTGTCCGCTGCGTTTGACACAGTTGATCATTCCATCCTTCTCGACCGTGTCAGCGCAGCGGGCGTTCGGGCTGCAGCCTTTTCTTGGATTGCGTCCTTTCTTCAAGGCAGGTCCCAAGCGGTTCACCTCTCAGGCTTTTCCGCTCCCCCTCGTTTGGTTACCTGTGGGGTCCCCAAGGCTCCTCCCTCTCCCCTCTCCTTTTCAATCTTTACTTTTACCCCCTTATCATTTCTCTTCGCGAGCTGGGGGTCTCTGTGTATAACTACGCAGATGACCTCCAGCTCGTCTTTGATCTTTCCTCCCCCTCGGACTCTCTCCCTAAGTTCTGCTCCACTTTAGTCTTTATTTCTGAATGGATGAGCATCAACCACTTGAAGCTCAATCCGGACAAGACGGAGCTTGTCCTCACGGGTGGCCCTTTAAATCCTTGGTCCACGGTTCACTGGCCCCCTTCCTTTGGTTCCCCCCCTCTCCGGTTTCCTCCGTTCGGACCCTGGGCATCAAGGTCAGTCATGACCTGACTATGCACGCCCAAGTCAGTTCCGTTGCATCTTCTTGTTTTTTGTCCCTTCGCCTCATTCGGAAGATCTCCCGGTATTTCTCTGCGGACGCCCTCAAATCCATAGTCATGGCTCTCATCACCTCCCGCCTTGACTATGGGAATGGCCTGTACGTGGGCATACCCGCTTATGAAACCCGACGTCTTCAGGCCATCCAAAATCAGGCAGCCCGCCTCATCCTTCGCCTTCCCAAATTTTTCCATATTACCCCGGCACTTAAGTCCCTCCATTGGCTCCCTGTGCACCTCAGATCTTTTTTTTAATTGGCCTGTCTGGCTTTTCGGGCGCACACCCACTCAGCTCCCCTCTTTATTAGTTCTATGATCACTCCTTACGTCCCTAGCCGCACTCTCCGTTCCTCTTCTCTCTCCCTTTTGCACGTCCCCAGTTTCCGCAAATCCAGAACGGGGGGCACCCGTTTTTCGGTTCTGGCCCCCCGGTTCTGGAATAGTCTTCCTCTCTTCATTCGTTCCATTCCCATGTATACCCATTTCCGTAAAGCCCTGAAAACATTCCTGTTTTCCCAGGCATTCCCCTGCTAGCTCCCTCGGATCCCCCCGCTGAGTCTGGTCTAGTCCCCAGCGCCAGGAAGCCGCTTGGCCGCAGTGCGCTTTATTAAGTTTCTTTTTCATTTCATTTCATTTCATTTCTGTTTAGCTAATGAGGAGATTGGCCTTGGTTCACCCCCTGACCGTCACCTGCCCAGCCGGACTTTAGGCACAGTTTCTACCCTTCTCCCTATCTCGCCCACCCACCTTCATCATATTTCTGGTGCTCTGCTTTCTCCTCATCGCCTTTATTTCCAGCTTTTGGACCGATGACCGTTGGAGCTTCCTAGAAAGCTATAGAGGAGACTGGCTTTGGATTATCTCCATGTGTCACCTACCCACTCGGTCTTTGGGCTGACTTTCCCTTCATCTCTTTTCCGTCTTCCCCCTAGTCATCTCCCTTCTCACTCCAACTCTCCCCTTTCCCTCTCTGTTTGTCTCTCCGGACATTGGACACAGTTCTTCCTCGTCTTTCTGCTATGGCTCCTTCCTCCCCTCCTTTCCTATAATTTCTCTCACCCTCGTTGTTTGTTTACTGTACCTTATTACGCTATTGTAACTGATATAATTTGTAACACAATGTTCCTCTGTTATACCGCTCTGATACCTACGGGTCTACCAGCGCTTTATAATCCTTTTGATGTACGTTCTAATGCAACGTTCCCTGGTTATGCGCTCTGATACCTCCGGGTCTAGATAGCGCTATATAACCTTTGCAAGTCAAATAAACGAAAAATTGTTTTTTCCTGAACGCTGAGACCTGAGCAAAATGGCTGATGACCGGTGAAGCTGCTTGACAGCTAATGAGGAGATAGGCCTTGGTTTTCCCCCTTGCCTGTCACCTACCAAGCCGGACATTGGGCATTGTTCCTCCTTGTCTCCCCACTATTACTCCTTCCTCCCCTCCCTCCTACAAATTATTGAAACATTGTTTATGTGTACTGTACCTTACTATGCTCTTGTATCTGATGTAACTTGTAACGCTACGATCCTAAATGTAAAGCGCTCTGATACCCTCTTGGGTCAAGTTTGCGCTATATAAAACTTTATAAATATACAAATAAAGAAATTAAGAGAGCAAAGCTGAACCTCTATGTAGATATTGTATAATTCAGATCTCGTGAGTTGACACAACCCAGGGCAGCAGCTTTGTATGTTGCACTGCATTGCGGCAATTCTTTGGAACTCTTGCCCTGTTTCATTGCAAATAAACAAGCCCTCCTATGTTTTCAATATTAACCAATTTCAGATTCACTAACACTGTGTTTTTGGCCAGAATGAACATTGAACCCACAAAGTATTCTCATATGAAACAAGTTAACATTTGAGTGTGGTAGGCCAGTCATATTTCCCAAAAAACACCACAATGGTGATCCACTCAATGAGCTAACAAAAGCACAACACAGAAAGGCCTTTGTATGTTATATGTGACCTATTCTAAAAATAAACCAGCAATGAGATTTTATAGATATGCAGGTAGAGTTAGATGAAACTTATCATCCAGATCTTTTACGCATGGGTAAATTCATTTTTTGCAATACTATTACTAATTGAAATATGCATTGTAATAACAACATACAGTTTCTAAAATGTACTCTAAAATGTATTCATTAGTTTAATTAATGTTTTCAAGCAATCAGTTACATTAAAATATACGTTCCTTTGGGCATAACACAGACAGCCTTGCAGCACTCATAATTGATTAAGTCCTTTTCCTATTATATGTACATACTTCTGAAACCCTTTACACAGGTCACAATAAAAAGAAGTAAATTACCTGCCTGGTATGTTATGAGGGCTACATGAAGGGAACACAACTAAGGTGTAAGTAAGGTTGTGATCTCTGGGAAATTGTTGTTAAGTTACAAAAGTAAATGCAGATTTTAAAATGCCAATGCCAGACTATAGCGATAATGCTGATTATTGTTTGACAAATATCAATGTATTGTTATTGTATGACGCAGTATGTGCTACATTTCAATAATGACAGTTAAAGGAAACTGATATAGAAAATGTGTACTAAAATGCTTGGCAATACTAACTGATTATGTACATCAATCCTTGCACAGTAGCATCATCTTATCAACTTCAACACTTTATTTTACTTATTTATTTATTTTATTTCAGACGTTTTATATAGCGCTGGCTGGACCCTGAGGTATCAGAGCGCTTTACATGAGTAGGAAGGAGGTCACAGTATAGAACAATCAATCAACAGCATGAAAAACCAACATGTTAAAAAACAAAAAAGCAGCTTAAGTTAACATCACAGAACACATATAGCGAGAGCAGGGGCAATATGCATCAGTAAAACAAGGAAGTGGGAGATCAGATTTCGTATGGTGGTATGAGATGGGTAAAGGAATGTGGGCAGCGGGGGGGGTAGGAGGTTAGATGGGCGGCAGGAAGGAGGGAGGCAAAGGGGGAAACTTTTATAGGAATGGAAGGTAGTGTAAAAGTGCTGTGAGAGTTAGAGGAAGAGAGAAGAGGGTAAGAGGTAAATCAGCACAGGTAGAAGGTGGCAGAAAGGGGAGGGGGAGGAGAGAGAATGGTAGAAATGAAGGGGGGACCAGAAAGACTGGAAGGGAAAAAGGGCGAGTTTAGGTCTGTTAGGCGCAGGATCATGGCGCTGGTTAGACACCCCAAAATGTATTGAGGAAGTGCATGTTGAGTTCTATTTTGAAGCTGGTGTAGGAGTGGTTACATCTTAGGTCTTTTGGGAGGGCATTCCAGATGATTGGAGTATTGCCGGAAAAGGAGCAGGAATGAGTGGATTTCTGTTTTTTGTAGGGGTGGGACTAGGAGGAGAGCGTTGGTGCTTCTTAGGGGTTGTGTGCTGCCCGCTTTGCAGATTTTGTTGGTGAGGTATGCCAGAGTATTTTGGTGAAGGACTTTGTGTGTAATGCAAGCGGTTTTGTAGGCGGACCTGCCTTCAATGGGGAGCCATTTAAGGGTGTTGAGGGCAGGGGAGATGTGGTTGAAGCATTTGCAGTCAATGATGAGCCTTGCTGCCAGGTTGAGCACAGATTTGAGTGGAGCAAGGTGGATCTTGGGGATTTCAATGAGGATGGCAATGCAGTAGTCAATATGTGACAGGACACGAGATTAGACAACTAGTTTAAAGTCTTCAGTAGGGATAAAGAGCTTAATTTTCTTTAGATGACAGAGAGTGAAGAGGGCTCCTTTAGCTGAGTTTTTGATGTGCACATTGAGTGTTAGGCTATTTTCAAGGGAGATACCCAGTGATTTTACTGAGTTGGACAGGGATAGGGAGCAGTGGAGGGCCTTGAGGTCAGAGATCCAGGTTTGAATGGGGAGATGGTTATTTTTTGGGGAGCAGAGAATGATTTCTGTTTTTTGGGGGTTAAGTTTGAGATGATTTAATTGGAACCAGGATTGAATCTTGGTGAGGGTGTTGTTAAGGTGTAAGATTTCAGCGTGGGTTTTGATCTTATGGGTGAGTTGCGTATCATCGGCATAAAGGTGGTAGTTGATCCCACCCTGTTTAAAAATGAGGGTGAGGGGTTGCATGAAAAGTTTAGAGAGGGAAAGAGAATAGATCCTTGGGGAACTCCAAGGGAGACTGGAGTGGGGTTTCATAAGCAGTTGTGAATTTTGATTTGCTGTGATCGGTGTTGGAGGTAGGAGATGAACCATTTATGTGTTGTGCCATTGAGGCCAAAGCAATCTATGGGAACATTAAGCAGAGTCGCATGGTTGACAGTATTGAACGCAGTGGAGAGATCAAGGAGGGTCAGTAGGCAAGCTGCACCATTGTCGAGGGAATGGTGTATGTTGTTGACAATGTTAAGCATGGCAGTTTCAGTGCTGCAGCCTTTCCTAAAGCCTGATTGTAGGGGGTCCAGTAAGTTGACATTTTGAATGTGTTTACCTAATTGGAGTAGGACACATTTTTCGAGGGCTTTGAAAAGAAGGGAGAGGTTGCAGATGGGGCGGAGATTGTTAAGGTCATTGTGGTTGGACGTAGGGTTTTTAGGAATGAGGTTGATTTGTCCAAGTTGAAGTGAGGTGGGGACACAACCTTCATGCTCAACTTCTCCTCATCCCTCCCTCACAAAATGCAAATGAGCTTACTGAACACTTTAATAAAGCAGTCACAGATACCTTTGACCAATTGGCCCCGCTGAAACTAAAAAATCAAAGAAATATCCCCTCCAAATCATGGTTTACCTCAGAGCTTAACAAAGAAAGATGTACACATAGACTGATGTAAAGAACTTGGAGACAGCATCCCTCTCCCTCTCATCTGGCTCTCCTCAGACTAGCTAGATCATTCTACAAGAAACACATTTTTAACGAAAAGGCATCCTTCTTCTGATCTCAACTCGATCGGGCCAAAAACAGAACCAGAGAATTGTTCAACATTGTTCGTAACCAAACTTCCTCCGTACCGCCAATACTGTTGGCTTCGACGTCCATATATGAAGAAATTGCTCACTTCTTCTCAGATAAAATCATGAAGATAGAACAACCCTTCCTCTCAACTCTAATCCCTACCACCCCCCAAATCACTCCTGACATCTCTTCTATAACTATCTCCGCGTTCTCCATACCCCCTGATCATACTGCTCATACTTCTAACCAGCATACTACTTTTCCCCACACCCACCTTTCCTTGCACACACCCTCTAGAATACCCCCGTAATCTCTCCCCACACTTACCCATAACCATACCTCTTGAAACCAATCACCCTAACTCACAACTAAGAAACAATGCCTCCTGGCATAATTTCCACCCTGTGACTGAACGTTATGTTTTTAACATCATTATTAAACTAAAACTGTCCTCCCACACTAAAGAGCCCCTGTGTGAAGGGGGGCAGGAGATACGAAACCTCAGGGGACGAGGGAAGCGATGTGAGAAGGGCGTGACTGCTAAGTAGAGGGACAGCCTCAGGGTTAAGGGGCGATAAGTATTTCTGTGGGTGAGAAAATGTTTTCGGAGAGGAAGATGATGGGACTGGAGGTGGCATGGAAGGGAATTCCGGGTGGAGAGGATGGGATTCATGTTGGGGAGAAAGGAGAGAAGGCAGGGGGTCCGGAATAGGAGTATTAGGGGAGGGAGAGGATGGGACATTAGATTGCGTGGGGGATTGGGAGCAGAGATGTGTAGTGGGGATATCAGCAAGATGAAAGGTTGGTAGGAGGAGCGGAAAAATGGAGGTCATCGAAGGAGTGGCCTTGGCTGAAGAGATATCAGGGAGAGGGAAGTGGGGTTAATGATTAGAGGATGGCGAAGTCTGTAGGGGAGGAATGGGAGAGGGGGGTGAAAGATGTAGGGGAGAGACCGGCAGGGCATTGTGTGGTTGGGAGGGGGGTGGGTTAAGAGCGGATTTGTAAAGTTGGAGGGCCAAGGTACTGAAGTGGTGTTCAAATGTGGTGAGGTGGAATTCAGGGGCTTGGATAAGGATGTTGCCCGCTTTAAAAATGGAGATGTCAATTTCACCATAAAAGGCTGGTGAGGTGTGGTAGTTCAGTTCAGTAAACTTTATTTCGATGATTAAAAACCATCATAAAATTCATTGTACAAAGTCATCAATTACATTTCTGAACCATGGAATATTAAAAAACAAAGTTGATACAGTTTAAAAACCTTTAAACATTTGTGCAACCTAAATCAGCCTCTTGTGTTTCTTAAGTTAACAGCAACTTTAAAAAAACTCAAAATAGAACATAAGATACGCATGTTAGAAGCTCTTTGCAAAAAAAGTAAAGCAGCTTTAGCATGGCGGAATTTTAACTCTTTTAGAATATCCACAAGAAATCTACGGCGGGGGTTCGATAAAAAGAACATAAAAGTACAAAATGAAGGGTGTCCTGCGGAGACCTATTGTCGCAGCCGCAGGCACCCTTCTGCTCAATTGTTAAAGTAAAACCAGGCGGATAAGCTAAGATATTAGGTAACAAATTGAGCCTAAAACGACAGAATAAAAATCTGTCTTGCTGATTATACATTAAGAATAAATATGGTTCCATGCCCTCCCGGTTGCTTGCTAAGCGGTGTGCAACTACAGATGTTTTTAGAGAATCAGAATATTGTCTGCCCAGTTCATATTTTGCTAATAACAGCTTTTGGGTCCGATATTTACAAGAGGTGTCAATCAAAGTCGGATCCCTGAACAGTATCTGGTGGTCTATACTCCTTAATGTATCTTTAACATAATTTAGCCATGGGATTTGAAGGCACTTATCTTTCTGTAGGCAGTCTTTGACTATTTGCCTGCTTAGATCCGCTTCCGGATTTACCCAGATTCGCAGCCAAGTCAGGATAGGTCTCACCTTTATCTGGTCGGTGATGTATGTGATCCCAAGCTCAGTATGTACAATTGCTGCAGGGATACTCTGCGGTAACTTCAGAATCCTACGTAGGAACTTGTCTTCCTCTACTTGTAAGTGTCTTACATCCCTGAAGCCCCAGACCTCTGCCCCATACGTGGCCTTGGCGGTACTCACCGCTCTGTACAATGTCATTATTTGCTCTGGTGACCAGCGCCCCAGCCTCCGGGCAAAGTTTAATATAGCACCATTTGCTGAAACCAGTTTCCTACACCTATCATCAAGCAAGGAGTCAAACCTGATCTCCCCATCAAATAAGAGACCCAGATATGAAAAGGTGGTAACAGTTTCTAGAACGTGGGCCCCTATTTTGAATACAAATTTCTTAGGAGGTTTTTTTCCTGCCACCATTACAAAGGAGGTGTGGTAGATAATTTGAAGCCATAGGGAATTTTGATTGAGTTGGTGACTGGGAGATATTGTAAGACGATGCTTTTCCATTTGGAGGGGCATTTAGAGCAAAAGATGTAGTTGGTTTTAATGAGGGAAGTGAGGCTGGTGTAATTATCAACAATAAGTATTTCTGTTTAAAATTTTCTTAGCATTTTTTGATAGATTAGGGGGGTATAGAATGGATGATGAGTTAGGGCCATGTTTGGAGAGAGAGGGGTCTTGGGGGGTGGGGTATGATTGAGGGGGGACAGGCTGGGTCAGTGAGGTGATGGTGAGATATGTGAGAGGGCAAGCCAGGCAATGAAGGGGTCAGAGGACAGGAGTGAAGCCAGCACTAGAGGGGAGATGAGTGGGAAGGTGAGGTAGGGGAAGGAGCAAGAGTATACAGTGACAGTGGGGGCAGGAAGGGATGGGGTCAGAGCAAGAGGGGGACAGGTTGGTGTGGTTCATTAGGAGACAGAGAGGGATTAGGCAATCCTCGAAGGCCTTCTAAGAGTATACAATTCGATAAAAAGGGAAGAGATGGGAGGAGGAGGGGTCGGTGTTAGGGGAGAAGAGAGGGGGGAGTGGTAAGGGGAATGGTAGAGGGTGGAAGAGGGGCAGAAGAATATTAAGGAGGTGCGAATATAGGACATTTAAACAGTAGATGTTTTTGCAAGAAATATGATGAGTGTGTATATAGGGCAGTAGATTATAACAGCAATCACAGGCAGATATGATAAGAGACTTCAAACATAGATAAAAAATGGGGTTAGAAATGAACATCAGGGGGGTTGTAAGAGAACAACAGGCTCAAGGCCAAGTTAGGTATCAGGCTGAGTCAGTGGTCTGATCGGAGCACAAGTGGTATGGGAGGCCTATCTAGGAATGATCAGGGCTTTACCAAAGCACCTATATAGGGATGATCAGGGCTTCACCAAGGCGGAGGGGACAGTGTCAAAACGATAGATGAATAAATAGCTCCAGAGAGGGAAAGGTGTTACATTTATCCCCCTGTAGATAAGGACTGGTGGGGAGGCGTCACAGTTCAGAGGCCAAAAGCTTGAGCCTGATCCTACAGCGTGGGGTTAGGCCGGCGAATCAATGAGCACAATCTCGTAGGCTCAGACTTACAGGGGAGCAGCGCAGTTCAGATAGACCCGATGCATTGGCGGTTTAAATTGTGGTGCTTTGTGCACGCTTCATTCAGGGAGCATAGTCATTCAGGAGGGCAATGAGAGAGAAGGCGTTGGGTTAAGCAGGGCTTTCGGAGAACATATCTGTCATACAAACAGCCCGCTGAGGTTAGAGTCTGCAGGGGTTTAGTTGACCAGATGTCACCATTTTGTGGTGGAGGAGGGAAAGGGACACAATGTTGTCCATTGTCATAAAAGCGGCAGAGGGGACAAGTGCAAGCAGCCAGTCCAGCTGGTGCCAAAAGAACAAACAGCTAGAACTGCGAATCAGCCATAAACACTGCACTTGGGAACGGGTTCGAGGTGGTCAGCAACGGGAAGAGAAATGGGCCCTCAAACATCAGCAGGGGTAAAAGTAGACTTGTCCCTCTAAGGCCCGCCAATAACTCAGAACGGGGAAAGCCAAGCAGGGTGAGCCCACCCCAAGAGGAAGCAGGCTTGTGGTTCCGAGGCCCACACCACATGGTGAAGGACAAGCTGAGGGTCAGCGCACCCGCAGGAGCGAAGTCCAGAAGGCTCCAATCAGCAGGGGAGCAGCGTGATCCCGGCGGCTCAGTCCAGCAGGGCACTGCTGATTACTGGGGGCTCATACCTGGATTAGAACAGCATGATTCCTGGGGGCTCGGAGTGGGAAACTCCATTGTAGGGTGAGGCCAATCCCACGTAGAAACAGGCTTGCGGTTCTGAGGCCCACACCGAATTGGGAAGTGCAAGCAGAGGGCTCACGCACCAGCGAGTCCGGGGGCAAAGGCCAGAAGGCCCCTGCAGGGGAGCAACATGATCCCGGGTGCTCAGACCAGCAGGGAGCCGCACATTGCTGGGGCCTAAGGCCAGCAGTAGAGCCGCACGGTTCCTGGGGGCATTGGACCTGCTGGGAAGCAACGTGGTATCTGGGGGTACGGACCAGCAGGGGAGCAGCGCGGTTTGCAGGCGCCCACACAACCAGCACTTTCCCTGACATTTATCAGGGTGCAAACGCAGATCATCTTCCCAGGCGAAGCCCCGTACCTTGATATTAGAGGCGAATGGGATGTTGTAAAGAACAATACAGGCGGTTGATGATCCAGAGTTGAAGTAGGTGAGCGGCCCCTTTGGCTCCAGGCGACAATCCAAGCTGTCGTGATCACAGCACTGACACCATCATAAACTACCAGTCCGTTGTAGAAAGGTGGATACCTGACTATGGTTACCCCAGATTTTTTGCCTAGTGTTTAGCTGGTTTTCGACTTAGATGGCCTGGGATCCTGCTAATCAGGGTCCCAGGCTATCTGCTCTCTCTGTAAAATGGACTCCATGTACCCTAGGTACATCTCCAATTGGATATTGGATCACCTTATGAGCCCCTGTACAGTGTACTATAGGTACCCAGGGCTTAGGTGCATCCAAGGCCTACCAGGGGCTGCAGCATATCTTTTGCCACCCCTGGCTGGTCATCCAAAATGACACAACTGGCTGATCACTCAGCTGGGGCAAGGTCGTGTAATCACCCCTTGCTTAGATATAGTATACCTATATCTAAACCTATATCTGGACACATATATACACCTATAAGTCACTCCTATGGCAGGCCTTAACAATCCTGGAGGCAGAGTGCTTGGTTTTATGTGAGATGGTGCTCTAGCATGAGCTGAGCCTGTCTGCAGCTTTCGGAACCAAGTCCCTTAGCTGTTCTGGGATATCGCCATACCATATACTCTTAAGTGCATTATAATCCTCGCGGTTACTTGCTAACTTTGGTTTGACTTTATCAAAACATGTCGTGTAAGGTGTCATACGCTTTGGAATACTACCCCCTCGCCAGTCCTGGCGACGGGGGTAGCATTCCACCCTTCTAGGGGGAGAAGACAGGTTACTTTGCTTAAACGCGGACCTAGCAGGTGATCCAGCCCCTTGATTTGGAATAAAGGTAGGAGCAGTGCCAATGCAAACTAGATCATCCTGACTGAAACTTTGAAATGAAACCATGGACCCTTCGACATCCTACTACTCGTAGAAGACTGAAGAATCTCCCTTGTGGTCAAGGAGTGGCCACCCTGTGCAAACAGGCACCATCAGCGCAACAAGACTTCCTTTGCCATTGAACCCGCCAAAGCTTGAATGACAGAGACCAACAAGACCTAGACTCCCAGACTTGCAACAGCGAGATCCACAGTCCTAGCAAAGCTGAGACCTGTGGAGGCGACGTGAGACGTGGGACCGGCCATCTTGAAAAGTCAACAAAGTGCTTCCTGTGCAGCTGCTGAGGAACCCTCGATGCTGTGCATTAGGGATCAGGAAGCCTCAGCCCCGAGCAGCATTTGCACCAAAGATCACCTCTCCACACTCACCGAGTGCTGGGTGGGGCCCTTTTGCATTTTCCTGCTTGACGCGTTGTCCAGTCACTTGCCCGTTGGCTAGTGGCCTCTGTGACAACAAACCTTCAAATTTACACTGCTGGTCTGGTTGCTTCAGAAGGGCCCCAGCTCCCCTGAAAAGGAGCCACCAATCTGACCTTCCCAGTCCGATCCACAATACATCTTTGATTCCTACATGGGTTGCATTTGCCAAGGCTTGGTGACTCTGAATCGAGTAATGACACCGCCGACAGCGAGAGCCTTTGTGGGAGCCGTGACTACCTTCTGGACGTCCTCGATCCTTCCTGGTCCACATGGCAGCGGAGACAAACACCTCGACACCACCTGATCGCAACCCGACATCGCCTGGTTCCTCGCTGGTCATTGGCTAGTGACCTGAACTCTGTCCCCTCTGCTTTCAGGTACTCTACATCTTTGATCCACCCTTGGATCCAACCGGACTCTTCTCTCCTGGTCGCCTGCAGCATCTTCGACTCCAGGCTCCATAGAACTTTACAACGAAACCTGACGCACTTTGACACCTATGCACCCGCTTCCTGTGGGTGAGGTAACGAGTTAACTCCGGTGCTCCTATAGTGGATTACACCTCTAGTGTCCAAGTTTCAAGTGGCTAAGTTCTAGTCCAGTCGGAAGACTCCTAAACCTATAACTATCTGATTTTTACGCACCATTGACTTGTATGGTAAACGCGGTTGCCTATAGACACTGCACCCGCATCCTGTGGGCCTCCTATGTCCTAACCTTTGTTAGTCCAGTGTAGGCCCAACTATTCCCAAGGCCCTAGGCTTGTTCATTGTTCATGACATGGCTCTTATACCACTTTCTTAATATATGGTTTGAGTGGCCACCTGGCCTATCCATAATTGTGCAGCTTATTGTATGTTATATTGAGTTCTTTGTTTAACGCTTGTGCTTCTGTGCTCATAAAGAGTATAGGGGATTATTCTAGAAATAAATACATATATTTTGTAATATATAACTTGTGTGGTATCCTTTTATTTGGTATTTAAAGGATTGCATATGGTAAAACAGCTGGCTTCACATGCCCTCTTGAGTTAAGCCTAAGACTGCTTTAAGTCCATGCTACCAGTAGGATAGCTTGTCTATAAGGTTGACTTACAACCAATCACCATAAGGGTCGTTTGGACTGGTACAAGGTGCTCACTAGAATTAGTGATCATCATATACCAGGCCAACTTCTCACATTGGGTGCAGCGGTTGGGATTTGAGCTTGCTGTTGTTTTACCAATTGTAATCTTTGACAATATCATTTGAAAGATCACATCAAGTACTTAGGTACATGTAAACAAAGCTTAGAATACATAAGTTCTACTGAACTTAGTGGTTGTAGACCAAAGGGCTTAGCACACCCTGACTACAACTCGCCAACATTTAGTGGCCCTACGCATTCTACTAACAGACACTTCGCCCCTTGTAGTTTGTGGCGTCTCAAAATTTTTAAAATGGTCTTGGTTGATCCGATCAAATAGGCTTTCTGTCTCAATTTAATTCTCTTTTTAACTGTAAATATTCCAATGTTTTAATGTCTGCTTTTTATCGCTTTGGATGTATTGCTATGTACATTTGAAGATTGCCTTTTTTTATACATTTATTGTATGTACTGCTTTTAAGATATTTTTATGTATCGAAATAAAGCATATCAACCAACCGACTACAACCTCTAGAGGTTCAAGTAGGTAAACACATAGTGTAGGTAAGTGCACCACTTACACCTCACTAGTCATGCCTGGCACAGGTGAACCATCCAGTTCTCTACCTGTGGGTGACCCTCACAAGGCACCATCCAGTTATGAAGACCTCAGCTTCAAAGAATTGAGTGCCTTGTGCAACTCAAGGGGGCTGAAAAAGGGTCACAACCCTACCATCCCTATCCTCATAGCTATCCTAGAGAAAGCTGATCTTTGAGAAGGAGCCTGAGAAAGGTCCTTCAGTTAAGATAGGAGAAGGGACTCCCAGAGAAGATGAGACCAATACCCCAGAGATTGAGGTAAATGATGATGAGGACTCAGATGATCAGGGAGATGACCAAGTTCAGGTTCAGAGCCTGAGCAGGGCAAATGTAAGCCTACATGGGAATGGAGAAGGTGTCCACATCCCCAGACCTAACAGTAGACTTAATCCTGGCAATAGAAGGGTTAGATCTCCTTCCAGGGAATCTGACCAGTCTAATGCCTCCAGGGGATCTCAAAGGGGAATGACTTCCCCCCAGAAAAAAGAACATGAGGCTAGGATGAGAGCTGTCCAACTTCAGATTGAGAAGGAAGAGGTAGCCCTGGCCCAAGCTAAACTTGCTTTAGCAAGGGAGCAAAAATTAAGTGGATTAGATTCCACTGGTGGCAGCAGTATCCCTAAGGATAAAGACCGGTCCTATGACAATAGACACCTGAGTAAGATTGTGCCCCCCCCTACAAAGATGGGGATGACATCCACAAATGGATGACTGCTCTGGAGAGGGCCTGCATGGTACAGCAGGTCCCCCAAGACCAGTGGGCAGCCATCTTGTGGCTCTCCTTTTCAGAAAAAGGGAGAGATAGGCTCCTCACTGTTAGACCTGAGGATGCTAAAAACTACACTGTCCTGAAGAGTGCTCTTATTGAAGGGTTTGGCCTAACCACTGAGCAATACAGGTTGTTGTTCAGAGATACCCAAAAAGCTCAGACTCATGACTGAACTGATTTTGTAGATTGTGCTACTAAGGCTCTGGAAGGTTGGTTGCTTGGCAGCAAAGTACATGACTATACAGGATTGTATAATTTGATTATGAGGGAGCAGATCCTTAGTAATTGTCAAAAACAACTTTTACACCAGCACCTGGTGGACTCAGATCTGACCTCTCCACAAGAATTGGGTAAGAGGGCAGACAAATGGGTCAGAACCAGGATTAGGCCTAGAAATCAGGGTAATGACCAGAAGAACGAGTCTACCAAGCCTCAAGAAAAAGGTGGGGATAAATCTAAAGACAAGACTTCCCCAGGGCCCCAAAATTCCAAGGATGGGGGTGGGTCCCAAGACACTTCCTCTACAGTTAAAAAAGCCTTATTGCCATGCTTGTAAAAAGCCTGGCCATTGGAAGACTGACAGCAGTTGCCCTAAGGCCAGCAATAAGGAGAATATTCCTCCAGGTAATACTCCAACACCTCCTGTTACTATTAGTAGTAATCCACCAGGTGGTGGGAGTGCCCCCAAACATTTGGTTGGGTTTACTTGGGGAACTCAGGTGGACTCTGGCCTAACCAGGTCCCCTACCACAGCTACTCTTGTCTGTGAAAATGGCATGGGGTTTGCCAACTTCACTACTTGTCCCAACACTTTGAGCAAATACAGACAGGAACCCCTCATCAATGGTCTAAATGTTGAGGCCTATAGAGACACAGGGGCTAGCATCACTATGGTGACTGAGAGTCTAGTCCCCTGAAGGCAACATTTACCTGGAGCCACATACCAGGTGATAAACATTGATGGAGTGCAGAAAGATCATCCCATGGCAGTGGTAAATCTCAGCTGGGGAGGTGTCACTGGCCCCAAGAGAGTGGCAGCGTCATCAAACTTGCCTGTAGATTGTCTACTGGGGAATGACCTAGAAATCTCAGCCTGGGCTGAGGTGGAACAAGAAACCCATTCTAAAATGGTAAATCTCCATGGAAAGGTTAGTGGGGCTGTGATGGCCACAGCCCCCATCCAAGATGTCCCCCCTGAACAGGTTAGGAGGGCTGTGCCAGTCTCAGCCCAATCTCAAGCAGATTCCTTCCCTGAACAGGTTAGCAGGGCTGTGATGGTAACAGCCCATACCCAAACTGAGTCCCTTCCTGAAAAGGTTGGTGGGGCTGTGATAGCCGCAGCCCAAACTCAAACGGATTAATGTGTTGTGAAGCCTGAAACTATGGATCACTCCACACAAACAGAGAGCATTGAGGAGGAAGAGAAATCTCCCTCAAACCAGACTTTAGGAAAGGATTAGCCTCCTCAGGGAACTGATCTTACCACTGGTGAAGGAACTGCCCCAGAGGTAGTCAGGCCTAGCATGGCAGAGCCTTTGATTTCAGTGGACCCTTCTAAGGTGGGACCCAGTCTGGAGCAGATGACCTGCCCCTCTCTACCCTGCCTCAGTCAGCCCAGGGCTGCAGAGGTCAAGAGGCCAGTGGACCCCAAAGGGCCCCCTGTCCAATAAAACACCCCCATCCGCAGGTTAGGGGGACCAAAGCTAGCAGCCATAGCAAGGTGAAAACTTTAAAAACTCCTGAGGGATCTCCCTTATACTTAGTTAGGAGCCTCCCCCAGATGGACACTGTTGGGCACAGCCAAACATGGGACCCAAAGGCCCCAAACCTGACCTGTCCCTCCAGTAAGCCAACAAAAGGGACCCAGCCTCCAGCTTTAGGTAGCCAGAGGTTGACCCTGAGAACACAGTGCAACTCAGTCATGGAAAGAAAGGCACACATGGTGGATAGTGATTGGAGGAAGCTGAGCCCTACATTAGTGGAGCCTCACTTCAGTACTCCATCTCAACACCAGCCTTTTACTTTGCCAAAACACACCACAGGTAGTGATTCCCTATGGTAGAGACCCTCTGATACCCCTAGGGTGAGGGATTGCTTAGTGGACCATGAGACAGGGGGTAACCATGCTAGTGCAGGTACTTCCTTATATGGCCACTTAGGCAATATAGGCTTACCTGGTCAAGGATAGCCTTATCTCCTTTCGTTTGGGGGGGGTTATGTAGGAAGGTGGATACCTGACTATGGTTACCCCGGATGTTTTGCCTAGTGTTTAGCTGGTTTTCGACTTAGTTGGCCTGGGATCCTGCTAATCAGGGTCCCAGGCTATCTGCTCTCTCTGTAAAATGGACTCCATGTACCCTAGGTACATCTCCAATTGGATATTGGGTCACCTTATGAGCCCGTGTACAGTGTACTATAGGTACCCAGGGCGTAGGTGCATCCAAGGCCTACCAGGGGCTGCAGCATATCTTTTGCCTCCCCTGGCTGGTCATCCAAAATTACACAACTGGCTGATCACTCAGCTGGGGGAAGGACGTGTAATCACCCCTTGCTTAGATATAGTATACCTATATCTAAACCTATATCTGGACACATATATACCTATAAGTCACTCCTATGGCAGGCCTTAACAATCCTGGAGGCAGAGTGCTTGGTTTTATGTGAGATGGTGCTCTAGCATGAGCTGAGCCAGTCTGCAGCTTTCGGAACCAAGTCCCTTAGCTGTTCTGGGATATTGCCATACCATATACTCTTAAGTGCATTATAATCCTCGCGGTTACTTGCTAACTTTGGTTTGGCTTTATCAAAACATGTCGTGTAAGGTGTCATACGCTTTGGAATACTACCCCCTCGCCAGTCCTGGCGACGGGGGTAGCATTCCACCCTTCTAAAGGGAGAAGACATGTTACTTTGCTTAAACGCGGTTAAATCTAACCAGAGCCCCAGCATTACAAAATGGATGCTGCTGCCACAGACACGAGTCTGACCTCCTGCTGCTGACCGAAAATTCAGCAGGGGAGGCCTGGACAAAGGGTTTCCTGTCACAGGGAGGTGTCACACCACCCCAGACAGGAGATAGTGGATTGAAGAGGGAGGGTTGAATGAAACTAGACACTGCCTGGGGCACACAAGGTGTCCCATGCAAAGTCCTGCTCAAACCGGCCCTGGGGCACTCCAGCCCCAGCTCTGGCATGAAAATGGACAAAGGGAAAGGGGTGTAACCACCCCCTTCCTGGGTCCCACCCATAGGAGGGACCTAGCAGGTGATCCAGACCATTGATTTGGAATAAGGGTAGGAGCTGTGCCAATGCAAACTAGATCATCCTGACTGAAACTTTGAAACAAAACTCTGGACCCTTCGACATTCTAATACTCGTAGAAGACTGAAGAATCTCCCTTGTGGTCAAGGAGTGACCACCCTGTGCAAACTGGCACCATCAGCGCAACGAGACTTCCTTTGCTGTTGCTCCTGCCAGAGCTCGAACAACAGAGACCAACAAGACCTGGACTCTCAAACTTCCAACTGCCCGATCCACAGTCCTAGCAAAGCTGAGACCCGTGGAGGTGACGTGAGACGTGGGACCGGCCATCTTGAAAAGTCAACGAAGTGCTTCCTGTGCAGCTCCCGAGGCACTCTCGATGCTGTGCATTGGGGATCGAAAAGCCCAAGCCCCGAGCAGCTTTTGCACCAAAGATCACCTCTCCACACTCACGGAGTGCTGCAAGGGGCTCTTTTGCATTTTCCTGCTCAACGCGTTGTCCGGTCACTTGCCCGTTGGCTAGTGGCCTCTGTGACAAAGAACCTTCACATTTACACTACTGGTCTGGTTGCTCAAGACTGGATCCAGCTCCCCTGAAAAGGAGCCACTGATCTGACCTTCCCGGTCCGATCCAGAAGACATCTTTGATTCCTGCGTGGGTTGCATTTGCCAAGGCTTGGTGACTCCGAATCGAGTACTGACACAGCAGACAGCGAGAGCCTTTGTGGGACAGCCCGTGACTACCTTCTGGACGTCCTCGATCTTTCCTGGTCTACGTGGCAGCAGAGACAAACACCTCAACACCACCTGATCGCAACCCGACATCGCCTGGTTCCGTCCTGGTTCCTCGCTGGCTAGTGACCTGAACTCTGTCCCCTCTACTTTCAGGTACTCTACATCTTCAATCCACCCTTGGATCCAACCGGACTCTTCTCTCCTGGACGCCTGCAGCATCTTCGACTCCAGGCTCCATAGAACTTCACGACGAAACCCGACGCACTTTGACACCTATGCACCCGCTTCCTGTGGGTGAGGTAACGAGTTAACTCCGGTGCTCCTATAGTGGAATACACCTCTAGTGTCCTAGTTTCAAGTGGCTAAGTTCTAGTCCAGTCGGAAGACTCCTAAACCTATAACTATCTGATTTTTACGCACCATTGACTTGTATGGTAAACGCGGTTGCCTATAGACACTGCACCCACATCCTGTGGGCCTCCTATGTCCTAAACTTCGTTAGTCCAGTGTAGGCCCAACGATTCCCAAGGCCCTAGGCCTGTTCATTGTTCGTGACGTGGTTCTTATACCACTTTCTTAATATATGGTTTGAGTGGCCACCTGGCCTATCCATAATTGTGCAGCTTATTGTATGTTATATTGAGTTCTTTGTTTAACGCTTGTGCTTCTGTGCTCATGAAAGAGTGTCCTTTCATTTGGTATTTAAAGGATTGCATATGGTAAAACAGCTGGCTTCACATGCCCTCTTGAGTTAAGCCTAAGACTGCTTTAAGTCCATGCTACCAGTAGGATAGGTAGACTTACAACCAATCACCATAAGGGTCGTTTGGACTGGTATAAGGTGCTCACTAGAATTAGTGATCATCATATACCAGGCCAACTTCTCACATCCGTGTTGAGAAAGCTGCCGCTCGAGTACAAATCTATTCGAGCGGCATTAAACGACCGCTTGCACTTTGCAAGATGCCGTTTGCAATGATTGCACAGTGCGAACAAGCATCCGGCACTGTGCAATTAGTGCGAACAGCATTTTCCCTCCCGCACTACGCATTTCGCGTAGCTTGCGTAGTGCGAAGGGCACTTCACGTAGCTATGAGTAGCGCTTCTATGCAAACTACGCCCAGGGTTGTGCAGCGCTGATGGTGCAAGCCCCACGACGACCCCGGAGCACTTGATACAGGCACGTCCAGCGCAGATCCCGGAAAAGTTGTTCCAGGCAGGGAGCAGCGAGGCAGAGGGGGAGAAGGCGCATCAGTTGGGAGTCGATCTTCTTTGAAGGTAAGCTGAGTTAGAATCCAAACGATGCGGTGCGTTAAAGAAAGGCGGGCGGCGTGATGGCGGGGTTAGCAGGGGGATTGAAACTGATATGGTTATCCCCAACCAAGGAGCTCTAGCAGAGAGCTCCTACTTGGCGGCCATCTTCTTTAGCTTTAGGGACTTAGGGACCCATTACCATGTCGGTAATGGACAACTGGCAGCTCGTTTGTGGCATTTCCTGAAATCTAAGGCATCGGTCCAACCGCTGAATTATGATACGGGATGTCCTACCGATGCCTGCGGGGGGAATCCGCTCCACCTCCAACATGCTAAAGTACCCAGGTGTGGTTGAGGATGGATCGTAATGTCACAAATTGAGGCACTGCATGGTGCCTGCCACGCTGTGCATGGATGTTTAAAACGTGTATATTTCCTATTGCAGCTTGTACTGTAGCTTGCAGCACAAGTTGCAATAGGAAAGATACACTTTACGACTGCCATGAAGGCAGTTGCATCCTAATTTGGAAAGCAGGACCACCGGCTCGTCCGTCCAGCATTGTAATGGGGCCCATTTTGTTTCACAGTATTTTGCAGAGATAAATTGACTAGAGATACACAGACATATTCTAAATATAGGATACATCTATGGATGGTCCTGTTCAAAAACATATTGGACATTTAATTATATCAAAAACGTTAAAAAAATGTAGAGGTATTAGAAAAGAACACTGGATTAATGTCATAATAAAAAGTAAGTTTTAATTTGAAAATATTATTATGGAGTTAATGCAAAAAATATGCTCAAACCTGACATAATATGACCTTACTTTGGAGACTGAATTACACAATAAAAAGTTTTAAAAAACTATAAAAGCAGTTGAATTCTAAAGAAATTGTAATAGCTTTCTTGCAAGAAACACACCTATTAGCAAAAGACATATGCAGACTACACTCCCTCCTCTAATCTGTCCCATTTAATTAATCAGCACTAATGAAAGTACGCGGACAACATGACATTCATTCCTCCCAATTGCCCAAGAACTCTGCGTGTTGTTCATGGCGTAGCCTTTTTATTCACAAACCAGGTAATTCACCAGTGACCAACATGAGAGTAACAGTGTCCTTTTGGATATAAAATTATTACAGCATCATTTTTAGCGGCATCAACATGACGAAGGCTGCAAGGCAATTAGGCACGATATTACACTTGAACTTGGCTGTACACTTTAGTGGCCTTGACCTGTCAAAGGAAGTAAAGAAAGTATGAAACATTTCTCTTGAACTTGGCCATACACTTGAACTTGGCCGTCTCAGCCCACCCAGCCCCCACTCCACTGCCGGCATTGTACCAGCAGGCCCAAACACGCTACAGCGAACAGTTGCACTACTTGAAAACCAGGGCCCCGCATGGCACACTGGCCCGCCCACCAGGGAATCTGCACTCGGGCAGCCTCCCCACTGTTCAACTCAGCCCATACGTTGTGGGTTAGGGCAGAAGATTCCAGGACCACCAGCAGGTCAGTCCCCCCTTCCGCCTACCCGCTGCACACGTGGATCCTACCCCCTCCTGGGGTCAACCTGTTGCTGAACCGCCATTGTTGTGCATGTCCTTTTGTTGTTAACAGTCAGTGCTCTGCCCTCGCTCTATTGCCGGGTGGGTGGGTGGTCGACGATGCGCCCCTGCAGCTTGCTGGAGGTCCAAGGGGACAAAGAGGATGAAGATCCCAGGGCGCAGGCTTAAATATCCTTCCAGCGTATCCCAATGACATCACCTCATTCAGCCCCCTTTTTGGCCCCGGAGGAGGCCCAGTCCCGTGGCGCTACTAAGGGCACCCCTCCCCTAGGCGCATGGTTGCCTGTCATAGTACGCACACAACGTGACATTCACTCCTCCCAATTGCCCAATGACACTCAGAATCATCAATTGTTGTTCATGGCGTAGCCTTTTTATTTATAAACCAGGTAATTCACCAGTGACTAACATGAGAGTAACAGTGTCCTTTTGGATACAAAATTATTACAGCATCATTTTAAGCAGCATCAACATGACGAAGGCTGCAAGGCAATTAGGCATGACATTACACTTGAACTTGGCCGTTCACTTTAGTGGCCTTGCCCTGTCAAAGGAAGTAAAGAATGTATGCACCACATTACTCTTGAACTTGGCCATACACTTGAACTTGGCCGTCTCGGCCCACCCAGCCCCCAATCTGCTGCCCGCATTGTGCCAGCATGCCCCAACGCTGTACAGCGAACAGTTGCACTACTTGAAAACCAGGGCCCCGCATGGCACACTGGCCCGTCCACCGGGGTACCTGCACTTGGACAGCCGCCCCACTGTTCAACTCAGTCCATACATTGTGGATTAGGGCAGAAGAGTCCAGGACCACCAGCAGGTCAGTCCCCCCTTCCGCCTACCCTCTGGACATGTGGATCCTACCCCCTCTTGGGGCCATCCAGTTGCTGAACCGCCACAGGGTGAGAAGCTTCCTGGTGCACTCACCCTCCTGCCCTGCGCTAACTGTGCTCCACAATGGCCCCTAGTATCACTTGAATATAGAACTACTGTCCTTCTACAAACATATGCCCTCTGTCCTGATGCCACCACTCCCTTTTAGTGTCTGGGCAGTCCTGTGATAAATTACCTACACCCTCTCTGTGGCCATCGAATTGTGAAGGCCCCAGTTTACACTGTCTCCCTTTTTCCCTGAAGGAATCCATGTCCCCCTGCCAGGAACCGTGATGAGCTGTATTTCTACCTTCCTGTGAACTACTACCCGAGGACCTCCAATAAATTTCCGCCCGTAAGGGTGCCTGGAAGTTAGTGCAACCCAATTAGACTCCCTGGGCAACTGGGGTATGAGGAGGAAGTGTTGGAACAGCTTATTTTCCCTTACAGATTGCCTGGATCACTTTCCTCACCAACTTGTCCATGGCCTAAAAACGGAGCCCCCTTCACTTATACTGCTTGCTTTATCACTACCGACCACATATAGAAACTTCCTTTCAGACCATTGGTCATCAAGCAGAAGCTTAAATACCTAACCCTCTCACAGCCTTGTGATAATTTACCAGGGCCAAGAATGCTTTATATAAATACGTCTTAGCCACTAACCCCAGGAACTGGCACAGTGTCCCGGAGCCTCTGTTAGTGTCCATTGAGTTGGGAAGGCCCCATTACAGTACCAACAAACTGTGAGAACTGTGTGTGAAGCGAGTAACACCGAACCACATTGACCATGAAGCATGAGGTAATTCAGCTGTGATGTGTCAGCAGGGTGCTCCAACCCCCTTTGACTGTTTAAGATGGCTCCCGTGGGCCGTGAGCTGACAAGCTCTGTGAGCACCTGTGCGCTGAGAGTGGCACTAATCCTGAGAAAATACTAGTTGAACCAAGAATGGAGGTTCGAGGCTGTTAACCATGACCCCTTGAATTAAGTCTGCCGCTCGGGCTTTTATGCTACATCCTCTCCCTAGTGGGACATCAAATTCCTAAAAGGAGAAACCCCTTTGACAACCCTGAACATTAACAGTTTTGGGTCCCTAGCAAGATTACCCCTCATGATATGTCGTCCTTGCACACCCCTCCTCTCAGCCAGTGTACGCCAGCGCCAAAACTACAGCACGGCCTTGAAGCGCTATACTCTCTTAGAAAGATGAGCGTTTACTCCTTAATTTAGATCTCGCAGGCGGTGTAAAATATACCATGTGGTGCAAATATAAAGTGGACAAAATTAACATAGAACATAAAAGTGAAGAGGATGGGGCGCTTCCCAATAAGCGCGTCATATTACCCACGGACCTATTCCTTCTCGTATACCCAACGTCAGGCTTATTAAGCGCGTCATGTTACCCAATGGCCTATTATTTCTCGCACACCCGGCTGGTCTGCCTACGTCCGGCTTGACCTGCTCTCTGCGAGCAAAGGCCATGGCAAATGACATATTATCGAGCCACAAGTAGCCGTCACGATTGGTGTAGATCACCTGCATAATTTCCCACAAAACAATATAAAGAATGCCCCCACTTTTACATACAGATTGCCTAACAAGACGATAGCTGCTTGTGATGGACAGAAATTTAATTTTAATCAAGAGCACTCTACCGGTACTGACCCCACGCAAGATCCACAGGCCACACCGAGACCCCACGTCTCCTCACCTGTCCACACGCGCTCCCTCCACCCCACCTGCTCCCCCATAGGCCGCGGCTTCGGAGTCGCCTCAACGGACAGGAAAATGCACAGTAGCTGAAGTTAGTAGCTTGAAGCGGAGCATCACCACTCGGGCTCTCGCCCTGTGTCACCACAAGCCCCGCCCCCCCCCCCCCCCCTGGCCCCGTATTACCCGAGTTATAAGTCCCCCAGTTCAGTTCCTAACCTGGATTACCATTTTACGATACCACTATACAAGGGACTACGGACTAAAGACTGTCACACGGGTCAAGGTACTGAGGTGCTCTCACCACAGACCATATCCTCGATGTGTCCTGACGTCGCTATCAGAGGTGATGAGGAGGCTCCCCCTCCATTAGTTCATGAGTCACTCACCCAGGGGCATACATCACACCACTCCCCGTCCCGATAACGAGACCCATGAAATAGTGTATCCCGACAGCTGCGAATGATTATTGCATGACATGTTTGTACGAAATGTAAAATCCAATAAAAAGGTTTACAAAAAAAAAGTGATGGACAGAAATCATTGTTTCAAACCTTCCGCCAAGTGAATCCCCCTGACAAGTGAATCACACCCCCCAAGCAACACATGGACAAAAACACGATAAACATCTCACCAAGGGAATGTTTTTGCTTCAGAGCTGCAACCGGAAATTAGGAAAAACGGTTCACCACCTTCCCAACCGGAAAGAGGTCAGTACTAGGTCGCAGCCGCCCTGCCATACTTCTCACACAAATTGGATAATGTGTATTTGCACCGCGTCCTTTCCCCTAAAGGGACCTCTGGGCGTTGAATGCAACACAAATGAATTGATCAAAACCATGGCATTGAAAGGGCCATGATTGCTGCACACCGTACATACCGAGCCACTGAACCAGCCAATCATTAAAACAGTTTGGTAAAATGTGTGTATTAGCCGACTAGTACTTCTGGAATTATTTAGCACTTATCTCGATCATAAATTCCTACACACTATAAACAAGAACACCCGTTGCAGCTTCAGCTTACATTCCCAATACCTTAAATTTTGACAACAAACTACCTGTTGGTTGCATTTATTTTAGCACAAGTCAACTCTAATCTCCACGCCTGTTGCTTTTGGATCGTAGTTGTCCCTGAACCATAAACACTTCAGTGGAGAATGAAAAACAACCCATTCCAATAACTTGTTAATGAACTGGTAAACACAAATCAATAATATATTAAATAATAAAAAACGGCACGCGACAGCTACCAACTACTGCGTCTGTTTCCCACATGAGTTCTTGAACGGTTTCCCCGCATCAGCACCACGCACAGTGTCCTGGAGCATTCGGAGCATTTCTGCAGCCTTTAGCCAAGCCTCTCTATGGACCTTGTGGCTTCCTGAGACACGCCGCTCAGGGTTCCTTGCTATGTCACACCTTCGCAGAGCAGAGCCGCAGATGTTTTCTTCCCTGATGTGTATGTACACTCATCCAGTCCCTTGTGAGGCCCCCGGTTTACTGGCATACCCAGCACCAATGAACATAAAACACCCACCCTAATGTCACAATCGCTCCTGCCCATACCTCTATGCGTCCGTGGAAGCAGCCGTGAGCTGCCATTACCGCACCCCCCATATATGGGTGCGGCCCCGCCACTTGCAGCGTCCTGATTATCCTCTATAAGCGCGGGTGGCAATTTCGCGGTCCGCGAATCACGCAAATTTGACAAGAAATCCGCAATTCGCAAGCCGGCGGATTTATTTGCTTGGTCGCGCTTGAAAAATACAATATCGCGCGTGCAGCATTGAATTACCTTGATTCTGAGTTTGTCAAGTTGTTTTTCATCCCGTCTTGCGTGTGCTGCGCCATTTTGGAGCTTGCTGCGTGATCACGCGAGAGTTTTTCGACCGCTAGTACGTCATCACGGCCCGCCATCTTGCAGTGGGAGAGTTTGACAATGTGAGTACGTCATAAGGGCCCACGATCCCGTATCGCGGGAGTAAACAATTGCGAACACGTAGATGCGACGCGCAGCTGACTTCCGGCGGGCGATTTGAACAGCTCGCGTTGCCGAACTTGCAAAAATTGCAATTCTGCACAAGAAATCCACCGCAGGCAGCATAAACCTTCTGAATATGATGATTTTGATCAGAATAACTCCTCAGATTGACATTTGGCTGCACTTTTTTGTGCAAGGAGTCCATTTTTGGGGTGGTGGGAGGAAGGAGGTGGCCCAGAGTCTTCAACTTCCTGTTCCTGTCCAGCAGGCTCCTCCCAGTGCTTTGTCCATGGCCGGGACACTTTTCATTTGGATCTGGAGCTGGATGGATTACTTTTTGTGGCTGCTGCTGGATATTTGTATTTGAGGACTTTTTGGACTTTGGATCACTTTGGATTTGAGATTTTACAAGTAAGTTGGTGTTGTTTGTTTGGGGCATTTCAGTTGCTGCAACTACAATTTTTTCACTTTCCCACAACTTTTAATAAAAATATATTGTGAGTAGCCACAAGGCCCAGGGTTAGTCATGGGTGCATGATACAACAGTTTCTGTGAGTTTTGTTGAACTTAAATCTCATTATGTCATGGTATTGAATTTAATAGCTCACTGTTATATGTGGAATTTTGGTTTAATTTTGGGATGCGTGTAAAGCCACACTGGCCCAGTAGTCCCAGGGGTAGTGAGTGGTGCATGGACCAAGGCTTTGTGTGGGGTCTCTTGAATTTAAACATCATTCAGGGCATGGATGGCATTGGATTGTGGTGATTTTTGTGTGTTTTTCGACTTTTTGGGGTGTTGTTGGGGCCTGGCCACATGGGTGGGGGCCATTTTGAGGACTGGTCCAGGCAGGGCCTGGCCATGTGGCTGGGGGACAAGAGGCCATTTTGAAGCCAGGCAGTGTGCTTTGAGCCATAGGCCTGCACCCAGCCTGCCCTGCTTTCACCCATTATACCCAGGGGTTGTGAGTGGTGCATGGACCAAGGCTTTGTGTGGGGCCGCTTGAATTTAAACATCATTGAGGGCATGGATGGCATTGGATTGTGGTGCTTTGTGTGTGTTTTTCGACTTTTTGGGGTGTTGTTGAGGCCTGGCCATGTGGGTGGGGGCCATTTTGAGGCCTGGTCAAGGCAGGGCCTGGCCATGAGGCTGGGGGACAAGGTGCCATTTTGAAGCCAGGCAGTCTGCTTTGTGCCATAGGCCTGCAACCAGCCTGCCCTGCTTTCCCCCATTATGCCCAGGGGTAGTGAGTGGTGCATGGACCAAGGCTTTGTGTGGGGCCGCTTGAATTTAAACATCATTGAGGGTATGGATGGCATTGGATTGTGGTGATTTTTGTGTGTTTTTCGACTTTTTGGGGTGTTGTTGGGGCCTGGCGATGTGGGTGGGGGCCATTTTGAGGCCTGGTCCAGGCAGGGCCTGGCCATGTGGCTGGGGGACAAGGGGCCATTTTGAAGCCAGGCAGTGTGCTTTGTGCCATAGGCCTGCACCCAGCCTGCCCTGCTTTCACCCATTATGCCCAGGGGTAGTGAGTGGTGCATGGATGGCATTGGATTGTGGTGCTTTTTGTGTGTGTTTTTTGACTTTTTTGGGGTGTTTAACTGATTTTCCTCTGGCTTCCTTTGCTTTTAGGTGCACAAGAGAACCACCAGTGCCGGGAAGAAGTCCTGCAGCGGTGTGTGCAGCACAACATCACGTGACGTCACGTGTGGCCACAGACAACTCTGCAACTCGTGCAAATGCGGCCTACTGTTCTGACATCTGAAGAAGATGGGCCCAAAGAAAGGTGGCCGTAGCTCCTCTACAAAGAAAGTTGCCAGTGCCACTGCCAGTAAGAAGGGGCTGAAGAAGCAAGTGGTGCCACTTACCAAAGAGACTGGTGTGCCTAAAGACACTTTTTTCGGGAAAAAAAACACAACGCCTGCAGCAGCGGGGCCTGCCGGGGACCAAGCTGGGAGCAGCACCTGGGCTTTATTGGGCTCAGTGCCACCATGCCAAGTTAGGTCCAAGCCCATGAGTGCTGCAGAGGCAGCCACTGTCATTGCTCAATCACCATCGACCAGTGATGTTGGCTCATCACAAGAAAGTAGCACCAAATCAACGCAGGGTGTAACTCAGCTGATGACTGTTCAACAACCACAGCCGCAATGAGAACCACAGGTGCAACTAGTATGAGCGCAAGTACATGGGCAAGGAGAGGCGCAAGGAAAGGCGCAAGCAGAGGCGCAAGGAGAGGCGCAAGGAGAGGCGCATGGAGAGGCGCAAGGAGAGGCGCATGGAGAGGCGCAAGGAGAGGCGCAAGGAGAGGCGCATGGAATGGCACAACTGCCCACAATGCTTGTTCCTCCAGAAGTAGGGGCACATCAGGAAATCGCGATTCAAGCAGAGGTATCATCCGAGGAAGCCAGTCCTCCTGAGGATGATCCATTGTCTTCCAGATCCCCAGCAAGAAAAAGTCAAGGAGGGCTACTACAAGTTCTTCTTCAATCCCCCTTCCTTCTGATGATCTTAATCTTGATTGGAACCCACCAATGCAGTCTGAGAGGGAGGCACGCCATGAGCCGACAAAGGTAGCTAAGCCTAAAAGGAAGGTTCCCGCAAGGCTTTCAGTTATGGGTGATGACGACGAACAAGAAGTGGTGTATTCTGCTGCTGATGAATAGTCTGACGACGACCCAGTCATCACAGTCGTCACTCCAGCCCCAGCGGGCATGCAGCAGACAGACATTTTTACCCTATCCCGAATTGCTGCTGAGCGGGAAGTGGCGGCGTGGCACTGGTACCACCACCAACGCAGTTAACTACTACACCAACACGACCTACAGCTTCCATATTTTCTCATCAGAAGGGCTGGCAGGGACCTCCATCCAGCTCGACCTCCATTACCTCAAGTAGTGGTGCTGTAAGTGCACAACAGAGTCAAATTCAGCCAGGCCCATCCTCCACTTCATCTGGAATTGAAACTGAAAGTAGCACCTCCACCACCAGCAGACTTCTCCAGTCCCCAGTTTGGGACTTCTTTAGTGTTAGCAAAAAGGCGGAAAACATGATTGTTTGTTAGATTTTTAAAATACTAGTTAGTCGGGGTAAGCTTGAGGTCATCTCAAAAAACACCACACTATCCAGTGGGAGGCGCACCTAAGGAAGATCCAGGAAGCCAAAAGAAAAACAAATCCAAATGTATCCATTCATATTGCATCTGATGATGATGAGGGGCTGATCGTGCAGAGGGGAAGTGAAGAAGCGACAGACATTTTTTCTGGTACACCCAGTACCCCTGGCAGCAGCACTACAGTGGTCGCGCCCACACCCTCTACCCCAGCAACATGTATGAGCCACACTAAGAGTCTGGGAGACACCAATGCGAAAAAGTACATCAATGAGCTAGTTTGAAGAAGTCTGCATCATCATCATCATCATCATCACGTAAAACTGTCCAGACCACCATTAGAAGCATGTTTTGGTCGGATGCGCTATTTGAACGCAACCACCCAACGGCACGTCTGTATAACGCAAAGCTAGCTAAAATGCTAGCACTGGACCTTCTCCTTTTTTCTTTTGTGGAAGGGGTGGGTTTTCTAGAATTTGTGGCAACAGTCTGCCCTAAATGGAAGGTTCCTAGGTGGTCCTATTTTGACAGAGTTGCGTTTCCAGCACTACATCAAGATGTGCTGGAGGTGATTGGGGCAGCTTTGCAGAAGAGTGCTGTTCACACTATCCACCTGACAACAGACATGTGGACCAGTTGCCAAGCCCTTGATTACATGTGCATCACTGCACACTGGGTCTCTTTTGCAGGGGTTAGAGACAAGATAAATGCAGGTGTTGACCCTGACACAGTTTTTCAAGCTACTCGGAAACATGCAACAGTAGCCATGTTTGCCATGGTGATATCTCATACTGCAGTAAACATTTTGGAGGAGTTTAACAGTAAGGTCTTTCAATGGCTGCATCCAAGAAAGCGCATGATTGGTGATGTTTCCACGGATAATGGCACTAATATAGTTAAGGCCATGCATGACGGTGACTATTTCAGAGTGCCGTGTTTGGCGCACAGTATTAACATTGTTGTGCAAGATTTCTTGAAAAAAGAAAAGACAGTCAGCAAGTTACTGATCACCTGCCGAAGAATCTGCACACATTTCAGCCATTCTTTTAAGGCCCAGAAGCAGCTGAGGAACATGCAACGTGAACGTTGACTGCCAGTCAGAGGACTCATCCAGGAGGTGGTAACACATTGGAACTCAACCTTCTACATGCTTGAGCGTCTGTCTGAGCAGTGGGTGGTAATCAATCTGTATGACTATGGACTGGGTTCTTCTATGAAAGACATGTGGCTAGAGTTGGAGGAATGGAAGCTAGTTGCAAGCCTGACAGACATGCTTCGTCCTTTTGAGGTCTTCACGCGTGAAGTCAGCAAGGAGGACTGTACTTTGGGCAAAGCTATCCCATTGTTGCGCATGCTAGAGCACCAACTGAAGGTGGTGTCTTCAACGTTCCGAGATGATGCTGAAAAGCAAGACGCATATCAGTTGGCGGAGAGGTTATTAAGCCGCCTAGTTGACAATGAAAGGCTTAAAAAAATACATACAGAACACCATTACATTTGTGCCACTATTCTGGATCCACGGTACAAAAAGGCCGTGGCCAGCAAATCATTCATTCCTTTTAATGAAGCAGATGTTTCAAAGTAAAAACATTGGCTAGCTCTGTCAGCCACTCGGTTCGAAAAAGAGCGGCAGAAAATTGAAGGATCCGGCAGAAGTACTACTGAATCAGCAGGGCCATCCGGCGTCAAGGTCCACTTCTGAATCTGTGACCGAAGTGAGTCACTTTCCCTCACAGCCGTTAACGACACCAGCAACCGTATCATCATCCTCACCTGCACCAGGCCCAGCCATAATATTGTCGGAAGCGGATTGGCTAACTCATCAAGGGTTTGCTCATTCCAATGATGCAAAGGCCACAGATGGTACGCAAAGTGGAGCAACCCTGGAGAACCTTGAGTCGATGGTGCAGGCCTATCTGGATGACCCAACAGAGGTCTTTGTTAATCAGAACCCATTGCAGTATTGGTATGGGAAAAGGCCTCTATGGCGACTGATCACCAACCTGGCTCTAAATTATTTGTCTTTCCCACTCGCAAGTGTGTCTTATGAACGTGTTTTCAGTGCTGCTGGTGCCATTGTAACTCCAAAAAGGACCCACCTCTCGCCCAAAAATGTAGAGAGGTTAACAATGATCAAATGAATCAGCACTTCATACCACCAGATTACAAAATATACGTGAATGCACGCAGGAAGAAGAGGACACCGACTTAGGTGACGGAAGTTCTTCTCTGTTAGCTGACCTACTCCCGTCTCAATTCACAGAGTTTCAGGACGAGCTCTACTTCCCTGACACAGAGGCCTGAAAATTACTTCTTTTTTTTTCGTCCTTATTCACTTTTATTCCTGTGTGTCTTTCTTTGTTTTGCAACTTTTACCACAACAAAACTCTAATCACATAATCAGCAGCACTGTCTTCATCTTCTTTCCTTATTGATTTGAAGGTGCCGCAGTCTGCATTCCTGAGGTTCACAAGTTCACAACTCAATCATGCTCCTCTATCCTCCTCCTCCAGACTCCCCCTATCCATTTCCCTCAAGGCAGATGGATGGATTACGCAGAATCAAGAAACTTTGTCTTCGTAGACGAGTCCCCTCAAGTGGTACTGGAAATACTGACTACATGATGATTGCTGACAGTTACTTCTGAAATTGACAGGAGAGGCTGCCCTGTGGGCCTTCACTTTCAGAAGAAGATGCGGACAAAAAGTGGAACAGGTAATGAATACTGAAAAGATGGCATGCAGTGGACAGCAATGGCTGTCTGGCTCTGATGAAAGCAATTGCTGTTTTTTTGTTGTGCATGAAATGAATCATATGTCTTCTGTTATTATTTAATCTTTTACACACTAAATGTAACTCAAGTCTACTCTGCTTTTTTTACCTTGCTTAATTCAAATTGTACTTCAACTGCAGGGGCCACTACGTTGCATTTTCCAACAAGAAAAATGTCCTTGGACTCACTGGTTGCCAATATACCATGATGATTGATGATGAGTGTTGATGATCAAAGTTAAAATATATATATTTTTTTTTTACAGTCACTGACTGGGATGGATGGATCATCATCGTCGGTTTAGGGAAGAACTATGGCGATTCGTGAGTGGCAAACAGGTAAACCAGTCTACAACAACTACTACAGCAGAACTACATGTCTGTCTAGTCGTGGTATGGAGTGGTCGAGGCAGTGTAGTGTTGTTATGCCAGGCAGAGTACAGACAACAGTTAATGTAAAATTGGGGCTATGTGGCTTGCTGCATACAATTAGATATGCTTTGTCTGTCTGTGTCAAAGAGCCTAGGTATGCTACATCAGGTTGCTTCACTCAGTGGAGCCTGCCTTGACCGTCTGCATGGCCCTGCCTCAAGCATGGGCCAAAAATGAACCCTGGGCGAAGCACTACGATACGCTCGCGTAGTTTGCGCAACTTCGCACTACGCGAGCTGCACGTAGCACAGTGCGAACACGCGTAGTGCAGCGTAGCGTAGTTCAGCGGTCATTTTTTGCTTGCTCGCGGTGCTCAACGTCATGTTCGCGACCGCGAGCAAGCAAAATGACATCCCGGCGAGATTCTCAATGCGGGGAGGTCAGGTTTCTCATTGCGAGTGGTTGCGCATGCTCGCGACCGCTTGCGATGAGAAACTACCAGTTCACGTTGAGAAAGCTGCCGCTCGAGTAAAAATCTACTCGAGCAGCTGAACACTACAGCTCGCACTGTGCAAGATGCCGTTTTCAATGATTGCACAGTGCCGGATGCTTGTCCGCACTGTGCAATCATTGAAAATGCATCTTGCACAGTGCGAACATGCTACTACGCAGCTTGCGTAGTGCTACGTGAAGTTTGCGTAGTGCGAAGTGCACTTCGCGTATCGCTACTTCGCGAACTACGCCCAACCTTACCAAAAATCCGTTCCGCTCGCAAAATTTGCGGATTTTTGACGGCAAATTCGCAATCCGCGAATCTCGTGAAATTGCAGAAAATTCGCAAATTTGCGAGCGGGCGGATATTTTTTTTTTAGGCCAGCTCAGTGTAGGGTTGAGGGCTAGGTTTGAGGGAATTTGGGTGTTTTTTAGGGTTTAGGGCTGTTTTGGGGGTTCAGTGCGGTTTACTAGGGTTTTTCGGTTGAATTTGGTAGGGTTCCCGGAGTCTAGGGCTCAGGGCCCGATACAGGCTCATTCATAATGATGTTGGCAAGGTTTTAGGGGGGTTTGGCATTTTTTGCTCCAGAATTGGGCGCATTTTGGCATTTTTTGGTGTTTTGCCGGCGCGTGTGTTTGGGTGAAAAGTCGTACACCTTCCAGTGGATCAATTTTGTTCTGCCTTGCTGAGATTCTTCGGAATCACTGGAACAAGTGTCCTGGTCAGTTTCAAGAGGATCGAAGTAGTGGTGAAAACAGCAATTTTTTGTCAAGGCGCGATTTGCCATGTTATCCAATGGGCGGTTTGGGGGCGCAAGGAGAAGGGTGTTTGGGGTGTTCCAGTTGAGCTAGGGGAACGGGGCTTCTGTGGGTGGTAGGGAGGGGGAATTGGTGGTTTTGCAGGAAATTTGGGAGGAATCGATTGATGGGAAGGGTGTGTTTAGGCTACGTCGAGGAAGGGAAACCGCTGCCATAGGCGCCCATGATAATTTTCGATTATTGCGTGTTTTTAGGGTGCAATTGGAGTGTGTTGTAGGTGGTTCTTAGTGGATTTGCTTAGCTGTGATGAGAGTTGGGAATGTCTAGTTTTGATTACAAGTGGTTTGAAGAAAATCTGTGGTGGAAAAGGGGTGTTTGTTAGCTGTATTGCATGTTTTTGGGGGCTGTTTGGGGGGTGTTCTAGATTTTTGGGAGTGGGTTGAGGGGTCTGGGAGCACTGCTGGGAAGGTCTAATTTTGATTGCAAGTGGTTTGAAGAAAATCCATGGTGGAAAAGTTTTTTCTTTTAGCAGTATTGCATGTTTTTGGGGGGCTGTTTGGGGGTGTTCTAGATTTTTGGGAGTGGGTTGAGGTGTCTGGGAGCACTGCTGGGAAGGTCTAATTTTGATTGCAAGTGGTTTGAAGAAAATCCATGGTGGAAAAGGGAGGTTTGGGCCTAGTTGCAGAGAACGTTTTGGCACGATTTCAACTTAGGCCTAGTAGTATTGCATGTTTTTGGGGGGCTGTTTGGGGGTGGTCTAGATTTTTGGGGGTGGGTTGAGGGGTCTGGGAGCACTGCTGGGAAGGTCTAATTTTGATTGCAAGTGGTTTGAAGAAAATCCATGGTGGAAAAGTTTTTTCTTTTAGCAGTATTGCATGTTTTTGGGGGGCTGTTTGGGGGTGTTCTAGATTTTTGGGAGTGGGTTGAGGTTAAGCATGGGCGGATTTTGCGAATTGGCAATCCGCGAACTTGCGTATTTACGGATTCGCAATCCGCAAAATCCGCGAACTCTCGCGAATTTGCGGATTTTTTTTTTGTGTGTTCGCAAGGATTTCTGCCAGTTCGCGAGGGTTCTGTACCAGTTCGCAATTGCGAACTTACTTGTCGGCTCGCAACGGCCGCGACTATGTTGTTTCTACATCTGGTTCATCATCACAGGTTCACAGCACCCTCTGTTTCACCACTGCCACCCTGTGGTACACCCATGCCACCCTCTGGTACATCACTGCCACCCTCTGGTTGGTTTATCACTGTAGATTATGGGGGTGAAAAAAAGCAAGCACACCTGCCCTGCTTCAACTGACATGAATTAATTTGGGGTTGATTAATGTGTCACTGAATGTAAACTTCCAGTCTGGCTGGTACCTGCTTCCTTATCTGTAATTTGCTTTCTGTTGCAGTGCAATTTTTTTCACAGGACCTTTGTGGCCTATAGTTGCAAGTAGGCAACTGAACTCTGAAGGGGCCCCTCAGGAAGCACTACAGGGAATGGTTACTAATGATAAGATTGAACTTTTGCACCTGCTGAGTGCTTTCAGTTTTGTCTGTAATTGCTTTCTGTTGCAGTGTAATTTTTTTAACAGGACCTTTGTTGTATACTTGTAGCTATTCTCTGAGCCTGCTGTGAGGGTCAGAGCAGGGTCATAGAATAGTTACAAGTAGGCAAATGAACTCTGAAGAGGCCCCTCAGGAAGCACTACAGGGAATGGTTACTAATGATAAGATTGAACTTTTGCACCTGCTGAGTGCTTTTAGTTCTGCAAAAATCCAAATATCCAGCAGCATCCACAAAAAGTAATCCTTCCAGGTCAAGATCCAAATCAAAGTGACCAGCACATGAAGAAAGCACTGGGAGGAGCCTGGTGGACAGGAACAGGAAGTTGGAGACTGTTGGGCACTTCCTTCCTCCCACCCCCACCCCCCAAAATGGACTCCTTGCAAAGAAAAAGTGCAGGCAAATGTCAACCTGAGGAGTTATTCTGATAAAAACCATAACTTTCAAGGTTTATGCTGCCTGCTGGTGGATTTCTTCTGCGAAATTGCAAATTTTGCAATCTCGCAATTGCGAGATTGTCGCTGCCCGCCGCATCTACGTGTTCGCAAGTGTTTACTCCCGCGAAATTGTATAGTATTCTAGTTGGCAAGTGCAACCAAGCAAAAAATCTGCTTCGCACGGATTTTACGAATTTTCGGCAAGTTCGCGAGAGTTCGCGGATTGCGAATTTACCGAAAATCCGCAAAATCCGCGAGCGGAACGGATTTTACACCCATGCTTAGTTGAGGTGTCTGGGAGCACTGCTGGGAAGGTCTAATTTTGATTGCAAGTGGTTTGAACAAAATCCATGGTGGAAAAGGGGAGTTTGGGCCTAGTTGCAGAGAGCATTTTGGCACGATTTTAACTTAGGCCTAGCAGTATTGCATGTTTTTGGGGGCTGTTTGGGGGTGTTCTAGATTTTTGGGGGTGGGTTGAGGGGTATGGGAGCACTGCTGGGAAGGTCTAATTTTGATTGCAAGTGTTTTAAATAAAATCCATGGTGGAAAAGGGGGGTTTAGGCCTAGTTGCAGAGAGCTTTATGGCACGATTTTAACTTAGGTCTAGCAGTATTGCATGTTTTGGCGGGGCTGTTTGGGGGTGTTCTAGATTTTTGGGAGTGGGTTGTGTGGTCTGGGAGCACTGCTGGGAAGGTCAAATTATGATTGCAAGTGGTTTGAAGAAAATCCATGGAGGAAAAGGGAGGTTTGGACCTAGTTGCAGAGAGCGTTTTGGCACGACTTTAACTTAGGCCTAGCAGTATTGCATGTTTTGGGGGACTGTTTGGGGGTGTTCTAGATTTTTGGGGGTGGGTTGAGGGGTCTGGGAGCACTGCTGGGAAGGTCTAATTTTGATTGCAAGTGGTTTGAAGAAAATCCATAGTGGAAAAGTTGTTTTTTTTTAGCAGTATTGCATGTTTTTGGGGGGCCGTTTGGGGGTGTTCTAGATTTTTGGGAGTGGGTTGAGGGGTCTAGGAGCTCTGGGAGCTCTGCTGGGAAGGTCTAATTTTGTGTAAAAGTAGCTGTTTGGTCGTAGGTTGAGGGGAAAGGGGAATTTGGCCCTGTTTCTGAGGTGCATTTCGGAGCATAGGCTAACATTGCCGGTAATGCGTTATTGCAGATGTCACTGGAGACAACTCTTCTGGCACTTTACGCAGCTGTAGTGTAGGAAAAGCACTATACATTTACCCACCGAGGTAGCACTTACTGGATTAGCCAGTAGAAAGTACTCCAGTTATAGTTATTCAAATCGCAACAAAATCCGCAAGTTTGCGGGAAAATCCGCAAATTCTCTGATTTTTTTGCAATTTCGCACAAATTTGTGGATTTGTTTGCATTTTCGCACGAATTCGCGGACCGCAGATCCGCAAAATTCGCCCATAGTTACTAATTACTATCCTTGAAAAGGAGACTCAGGGTACGCACTTTCGAAATGATGCTTGTATGTAATACTTAAAGAAGAAATGGGTAACCCAATCAACCCTTGTAGGCTTGGGCAATAGGCAATTGAGGTAAAGAGTGGCTACAAGGGATTTCGTTTGTATATTATTTTCGATCAACTTATGGGTTAGCTAGCAAAGATCTAACCCCAATCTATCCATAGGATAACAACGGAACTTTTCATTAAATAAAAAAGAGTAAATAATGAGCACAGGCAAGGGAAAGAGGAAAAAACACACGGAAAAGTAGTTTTATCTGTAAGAAGTATTGTATTGAATAAACCCTTATTTGATGAAGGAATCTCTCCTGATCAAATTGGGATGATTCACGAGTCTCTTTTTAATAAAATTAAATCTTTTTTTATCGAACCAGTTAAAGGAAGGATAAAAGTGCAAACTAAGTCAAAGTGGTACGACAAATCTTGTCGTGCTGCCCATAGCTCTTTGTTATCTGCTATTAAATCATAAATAGCCAGGGATATAAGGTTGGCTAGGGCAAACTACAAGAAAGTACTTAAAGAAGCAAAAACCAAATGGGATGACCAGCGTTGGTTGGATTTATATCAGGCAAGCACCTCATCCAACCAACAAAAATTCTGGGAGGTTGTAAAATGGGGTGGGACGGGTGATATGCATGTTCCAGTTAATTATGTTCCAGTTGAGCAATGGGTCAAGCATTTTGAGGCACAGTTTAGTGTCGCGGAACGGATCTCCCATAACAATAGGGAAGATGCCAGCGTACAGTTTGCTGCGCTATCTCATGATCACATTGTCTTTACTAAATTAGAAGCGATCACCGCCCTAAATCAAGTGCAGAATGGTAAAGCCCCAGGTATGGACTGCATTCCTGCGGACCTTTTTAAGTATGATCAATTGCATTGGGTCCCGTATATAACACTCTTGGCAAATGCAATAGCCAGAGGGACTGAAATTCCCATTTCGTGGAAAGGGGCAGAGATTCTGCCCGTGTTTAAAAAAGGGGATAGAACTGATGCAGGGAATTATAGACCCATCAGTCTTATTGATGCCCTTCAAAAGGTTGTAGCTCGAATGTTGTTAGGAAAAATTCACTCATGGATGTCCGAAGTTGACATTCTGTCTCCTATGCAGGCGGGTTTTAGGGAATATACAAGCACAGTTGATCAGATACTAAGATTTGTCATGATCTTCTGGAAAACTGTATTCCTGAGAGGTGGCACGATATATGCTGCATTTGTGGACCTCAAATCAGCATTTGATTTGGTCCCTAGAGCCAAGATGTGGACAGCCCTGAGAAGGATGGGTGTGCCTGCTGCACTCCTTGATCTCACCATCAGGATGCATGAGGGAAATTTTGCCAGAGTTAGATGGGGGCGGCAGGGTCAGGTCACAGACACCTTCCCCGTGACTCGTGGAGTGAGGCAGGGCTGTGTCCTGGCTCCTACCCTGTTTATACTCTTTATTAACCAAGTGGTGAAATTCCTCACAGACATTCCGACTGATGCTCCTTCATTGGGTGGGACTAAATTTCCTCTTTTAATATTTGCAGACGATACACTTATACTGGCTAAAACACAGAAGGGCCTGCAAGTGGCTATAAATAAATTTGTGGACTTCTGTAATGAGAATGATCTGGAAATTAACATCAATAAAACTAAGTTCATGGTCCTGACAAAAAATAAACCGAAGAGGGGTCATGTTACCATGAATGGGTCTAGCTTGGAGCAGGTTGAAGCAATGACATACCTTGGTGTTTCAATAGACTATAGATTAAGATGGAAAGAACAAGTGGCTGCGCTCAGTTTGAAATTTGCTCGCTTGTCCGGTTGTTTAGTAAAGGAGCAGCGATGTTCTTTTACTAAAAGAGTTTTACCGGCTCTTAAAATCTATAGTGCTAAAATTAGTACAGCCATTTTATATGGGGCCGATATTTGGGGCTGTGTGGATCTGTCTGTCCTAGATAGGATACAGAGCAAATTCCTTCGAAACCTTGTCAGCCTGCCCCCTTCTACACCAGTCCTACCATTATTAATGGATATGGGCTTGCATTCTATTAAACATCAAGCCCTCTACAGGATGGTGGCACTGTGGAGGCGCATATGGTCTACTCCAGAACTTGCCATGTTTGCCCGAGAATTACAGGATGTGAGAATGCAGCAGGGGGCAGGTGACATACCGTGGTTCAAGCAAATTAAGATCACTTTGATCAAAATGGGTCTTCCTTTGCTCTGGTCTGAGCCGGGTTCTAATACTTTCCCTACAAAAAAAGACTTCAAACTACTTTTCTGGTCAACGGTAAAAGTAGAACATGTTGTTCTTACGGAGAAACAGAACTTGACAGGTCAGTTTCTGCTTCACAAAACAGTCCCTCACATAGAGATCTATTGGGATGTTATTCCTAAAACATTAGATAGAAAATTATACCATCAGTTTCGTGTAGGAACACTTCCACTGAGGGTTTTTACTAATGGTTGGCAGAAGACAGAATCATCCCTTTGCCCCTGTTGTACTGACTGCAGAGAAACATTAGGTCACTTTTTATTTGTATGTACTGCTTATAGTGAACCACGATGTAAATGGTTGAAACCTGTATGCTCCAGACTTAATACCCGAGTGAGTAGCGAAGCTTTGTATATTCTGAGAACAAATACTGCTGAATGGCTATCCATTGGAATGGCTAAATTTCTTGGATGGGCTTGGCTAATCAGGATCAAGTCAGTTCGAAACTTATCGTCTTGAATAATTTTGAATAACATGCATTTGCATTATACTATGGTCTGATCAGAACTGATGTCCAGTTTTCTTTCATATACAAATGTATATCTGGAAGTTTTTTTTTTATTTTATTTTTTTTATCTTCAATCTTTAGGTATTTTCCTTTTTGACGTCTATAAACGTATGTTTAATTGGGAATTTTTATCTAACTAATTACTGTCACTTTTTATTTGACTATTACTATTGCTCTGATACTTTATGATTCTGTTAATTTATTCGTACTGTTTGTATTGTATGTGTGTCTTTTATGAATAACAATTCGCAATAAAGACGTTAAAAACTGAAACTGAAACTGTATTGAATAAATCAACAAATAAATATGCGGGGATATGAAGAACAAATCAGTATCAGCAAAAATGTTATGGACAGATGTATGCAAAAGTCAAACAGTCAGTTCATAACAGATCATCTAACTCCTTGGATTCATGCAAAATAACCAAGTCAAATAATGTACGATGGTTAACTCTTGACGCAGATGAAATGCATTAGGAGATGATGAAAGGGTCGACGTTTCGGTCTCAGTTGCAGATGTCATAAGACCATCATCAGGACTGTAATGTTTTTTTGCAATGAGTGCCCCCTAAGTAAGAACAATGTATTGTAATTACTTAATGTGCCAACTGAATTGAAAACCACATAATCAAACATAATACTTAAAAATTGGACAAAACAATTGGACAGAAAAAACGTGTGATACACATCCTAGTGATGTGACTTAAAATATTTACATTCCCATTTTATTTATAAGCTCAAATTCATTTGAAGGTTAATTCTTCAGAAATCATAATTATTTTAACAACACAAATTGGTGGATTTGAGGCCTTACAACCATATGATTTGGTTGTGACATTTAGTAAAAAACATTCCTATAAGGTAAGTCATTAGTACTTTTGAACAATAAATAACAAAACATAAGATAAAGAGCCTAGGACCTTAAAACCTCGATATTAGGCAGTGACATTTAGTACAAAACCAATATTGCTCGTGGGTAACAAGTAATAGAACAGGCAAATGTGACTATCACCAGCATTCTTATGACAACCCAAGGGAAAGTAGATGAACTTACTATGCACTAAAGTGAAAAGATGTTCAAGTGGATGAGTCACTATAGATGGATCTCTACAGCGTTTTTATCTGCAGCGTTTTTATCTGTAAAACAGAGCGGCTCATTACCTTATATAATGTGATTGAACCCTGAAGACTAGTGTGCTTAAATCGTACACGAAGTTAGTCATACCTGTCGTGTTCAGTGGCACAGATCCAGTATTTAAAACTTGAGGTCAGCAGAGTTGACAGATCAAACAAGGCGCGATCTCTATAAGGAAGGGGGATACATTGTATAAATAATACTGAACCCCACCGATTAGAGGCCAGTTCACAATCAGAAAGCTAAGAATCAATTCAATGAGTCAAAGCGGTGACAGCCTAAGTTATTCGCGGGGATACAAAGTAGACGTATACACACTGGGTGCCCTGCCGAATAAATACAAAGGCAACCCAATGGTTAGTGTTTGTCAATATGTTAAAGGCTGAATGAATTACACTCTGTCTCAGTAGTTTCATTGAGATACCGGCTAATGTTATTAACACCATCGCCCGTCGGCGTGTATTCGCAACAAATATCGAAAGTGCTCGTTAAAAAGTGAAACATCTGATATACTTAAATACGTGGGCAGAGTGTGAACAGCTCATCATAAATTCAAGGAGTTTAATGGAGTCCTTCCCTGTCATATTTAGTCGAAGCGCCACGTGGCTTAACTTACATTTTAGAAAGGCGCTTCCTGGAAGCAGCAATGGAATCTAACGCTATCGTTATTAGTCAAAGCGCCGCATGGCTTAACATACATTTTGGAAGGCATTTCCTGAGAGTAGCGTATTCCGTGTTACAACTGTCTTTATCATTTTCAGTAAAAGCGCCGCATGGCTTAACTTACATTTTAGGAAGGCGCTTCCTACGGGCAGAAACGGAATCTATCGCTATCATTTTTAAACAAAGCACCGCATGGCTTAACTTACATTTTACAGTGGCGCTTCCTGAAAGCAGCGTATTCCGTGTTCCAGCTGGTAACATCGGTCCGTAGTAAATGAACAGAATTTATATGTTTGATATTTAAATACCATGACCCGGAAACTGATCATGGTTGGACTAAAGAAAGAAAGAACAGACTTGGTCCATGATTTGTTTGGGAAGGAGTCTACGAGGACGTCGGCCATCTTGGAGTGTGTGAACCCTCCTCTGTGTAAATATATTGGAAATGCTGGTGACAGTCACTTCTAATAATTAGTGAAGCATATTCAGCCAATATATTTTGTAACAACATGCTGCTCCATCGATTAAATTCCTTTATATACAGATCACATATCGACCCAGAGCTTGAATTTAACAATTATAGTTACCACAACGTTACACAACGATAAATACATGATTGCGAACCAGAATATATCATGTTTGGTGACACAGGCATTTAAAACAAGAAAATACAAGCACATCTACTTAAAGGAATGGGCCAATTCCTTTAAGTAGATGTGCTTGTATTTTCTGTGTGGTTTTTCATTGAGGTGTGACTAAATGACAACAATAAATTCCACACACTTGCTGGGGAGGATAAGGTCAAAGCAACAGAAAAATCATTCTAATCAGAATTTCATGTGCGCCATCGTGGATTGATCATCAACAACATCCTCCCCCTACACGTGACGAATCGAATGCTTAATGCTTACGTTGCTGTGTCCTTTGCCTTAATACTATTTCTTATAGTAGCCATACTCCATGTGTCCCAACTAGTACTTATCTTTTGAATACTTTAGCACTGCTTAGGCTACAATTTATGGCACTGTTCTCTACCATAATATCTATTGTACTGTTTATAATGCTACGCTCAGGCCACTCAATGTTTCATTTCCTTTTTTTTCATATGCTGCTACTGCCAGTGTGTAACACTACTACTACCAGCACAACGATGATATTTCAACCATCCAGGATTTAATTCAACACCCAACCTTAATCGCCATTTGCCATGCTGCCAGCCCTGTGCCTAGCCCTATTCTCAAACACGAATCACAGGTAAGATGAGCATTTTGGGGAGGTAGAATAATGGGCTAGGACTCGGAGGAGAGGAGAGACTGACAGTAGTACTAGTAAAGTACTAGTAGGGCAATTGAATTCACTAACTCTGTTAGTGGCACTTTTGTACATTTTTGGACGTTTAGATAATTCATGCTGGTAAGTTTGAAGAAAGCAAATGTACAGTAACCCCCGCCACCACACAAAATAATATGAACGTGTATACTATGTTTAAGTATGTAAAATAAATGAATATATTTCCCCTAACAAAAATAAACTAACCCAACTCACCCTCCTCCCTAACCCCAATCAATACCCAAATGTCCTTCTTCAAGTCCCTTTCCCCAATGCCCAATTCCCACCCCCAACAGTCTTTAAAAAAGGGGCAAGGGAAAGTCACTTCCTCCGGCGGTGTCCTGTGGACAGGTGGTCCCGCAGCTCTTTGCGGAGGTCCCGGAGCTGGCGCTGTTGCTTCTCTGCCAATCGCTCCAGGTAGTCCACTCTCTTTCAGAGGTGGCGCAGACGTGCCACCCAGGCTCTGCGGGGGGGCAGCTGTTGTTTTTGCTGCTGTGCGACAGCGGCGGGAGGCTGTCGGGCCACGGCGCCGTTTCGCTGGAGGATGCTGGCTGGTGGACCCGGGGGCACTGGAGGAGGATGCAGTAGTTGCCGTCTCCTCCTGCTCCCGAGCCCACAGCCGCCGATATTCTGTGCAAATGGCCTCCAGCTTACGGGCCCTGGCCCGGACAGCCATCTCCTTCTGGGTGAGCTTTTTTTGGTGCGGAGCATCTATATGAAGAAAGAAAGAAAAATACTGTAGCCAATAGTCTTTAACATTAAGTCAAAATAGTTCAACAGAAAGTTGTCTCACAGTAACACTATCAACTTGCAAGCACAGTATAACATTTTGGCATTTATCTTTCCGCCGTCTTTGTAGGCCTGTGACATTAGTGGGAGTTTCAGGAATTCTACTAGCAGCACTATGGACTCACTACTACATAGTCAGAAATTTAGAGACTACACCAGTCTTCTTATTTTTTTCTCTTGTTTTGCAAAAGAAATTACTTGTACGTAAACTTGTGGTAGCCGGCATAATGACAGCTCACTCAAGAAAAACAGACACAAGCCATGATGACGCAGACTCGCATTAATTTAAGCAGTACATGCAGGTGGGGATAGGAAGCTCTTACTTTTCTATAGGGGTGGCACTGGCCATACTCGGTTACATCAAGGGCTAGTGCTCAATGTAATTTATATTTCGCACTGCCCCCCCGGGCCTTGACTACTACAAAAGGAAAATGAAGATTATTAATTTCTGATCATATATCTAGCCGATCACATGACCTTTACTTATATGATGGATGACTTTAGGTGCTTTGTTTTGATAGATTGAGTGAACAACAGCAATAGTCCACCCATGACACAACTGATAGAAAATTATTAATATAGGAAGTGAGTGTGATACCCATAATTGCCGGAGGAAGGGACTTGACTTGATATAATGTCAACTATACAATACATACACAATATATGCTGTGCTTGCAAAGTAAACTACTGTACTGCTAGTCAAGGGAGTATTTAAATTTTCTGAACAATCACAAATTCTAGTATTTGGATTTCCTCAGCTTTGCTACTCTGGCACGGACATGCTGTTCAAAGTAACACTGTTCATCCACTGAGCATCTGCTCTACTACATACACCTCTGCTATCTATGAGGAAGAAGAAGATACCATCCAGGCTTCCAAAGTAAACGTCTATCATTCTTCTTAATGTCTCAACTGTACCAAGTTTACTTTTTCTCAACAACCAACTAACACCCTTTTCATTTTATTTGGTAAACCACCGTCTTGACTTGCATTTGAGTTTGACCCAAAGGATATATTACAATGCACACCACACATGCATTTTCTGATTCACCCACACAGGCAGTCATCTTTTCTTTCTCCTCCAACCATCCTTGCTTCAAGCAGCCATGCATCTGATTCCTTCCTATCAGCCACCTCTTCCTGCATTCAAAAACACGTATCATTCTTTACAGTCAAAAATGTTACGACTCGCTCGTCCTTCCTTTCACCCATCTTTCCCTTTTCGTTCTTCACATCCCTCAAGTTCATCTGATATGACTTGGCTTCACGATAAAAGTTCCCCAGCTGAGTTGAAGTCAAATAGAGGGGGCCATTGCTTACCCGAGAACTACCGCCGCTAATGCTATTACTACTCAAGGTTGACTGTCTTCTCCGTGATTGGCAAAAATGTCGTTCTAAATTAGTAACTGTTCTTAACAGTACAGTGTACATGTACTAGTGTACTGTCTACTGTACAGTACATCATACACTCCTTTGCGAGCCTACTCAAAAATGTCAATAAGTAAGGAGTATAATAACTTACCACCGGCCGCCGCCACTGAGCCATCCCCCACAGCTCCTCCTGGTGGCACTTGTTGCGCCGCCGCATCACCCCCTGGAGTGGACCCCTCTGCACTGCTGGCCCCGGCACTGGTGGTGTTAGGTGCCGCAGCCGATGTTGTGACGTCTAGAAAAAACATGTCATATTTTCAGATGCCATACACCACCCCCTATTTCGTCTCGCAATGGAAGAAAATGTTAATACATAACCAATGTTTAATTATTGGGATTGAAAAAAAGTGACGGTTTTGGGGAGGGTGTTAACCTTTTATATGGTTAGCCATTAAATGCTACACTTTTTAGGACAACTGATGAATGCTTGCTTTTTAACGTGCACCATTTTTCTAATTACAGAAAGAAGATTCCATTGCCCTTCTGCCAACAGGACAATTCACCACCTACTCCTCATCACCAGCAGTACTTTAAGTACTTTAAAGAAGGTGGGGGCTCCCTCACAGTTATTCTAATAATTTGATGTGTTAACTGTTAAGTTGAAGTATATTGATTCAAGGGAATGTTGTTTAAACTTTAACGTCATCTATCACCAGTGCTCGCTCGGAATACTGCACTATTAAAAATAAAGAAATAGTTTTTTTATTTCTTATTTGAAAATAAAACTTTAAAACTAACAAACACTGTGTGGTTTTTGTTCACGAGTGAGTGAGCGGAAGGGTTTGAACTACTGCACTTTGTAGGCATGTTTCCGTGACTCTGATAGGTCGGGACCCGGCGGTACTCTTCTTCTGTTCTTCTGGGTCGTAATCATTGGTCAGACACATTAGACAGTCGGTCAGGGGATTGGGGGTTCAACTTCTGTTCGGACTGAGATATGTGGAAAGTCGAACTGCATCTATCATCAACAATGTCCTATTTCTCTTGTCCATACTTCTGTATGTGCAGAATAGTCCCTGAAACACTAGCGGTATGGTATGTGCTCCTATCAAATCAAAAAAGCCAACTACTAGCTTATTCTTGGTGGACACATTGACATTTTGTTGTTGGAAATTGTCAAAGCACTTACATTAAGAAGACCAGAATAGACAGCAAGGGCAACCCAGAGGACTGCACTCAGTGCCTAGAGCTGTTGCTGGATCAGAGTTTTGTTTAACACCGTTTGCCGACTGGGCAAGCTTAGCTACCTACACAGACTGACTCATAATAATAGTAAATAGTAGTAGCACAGAGAGTGATGGCAGAGGCAGGATAAGAATGTAGAAACAGTCTAGAAGAAGATCAAATACTATTTTGTTAAAAATAGAATTAGGAAACAGTTTGCAATGAATAGGAGCTGTAAAAGTTAGGGAAGTATGAGTATTAATATAACAATAGAACAACTTACTGGGGCCAGCAGAAGAGCCTGCAGAGGACCAATCCTGCTGCCCACCTTGTTCCGCCGGAGTCTCTGTTGTGGTAGTCTCCTTGCCCCAGGGTGGTGCTGATGACCATGAAATAAACACAACATGGATGATTGTTTTTTTGAAATATTTCATTTCGTTGACCACAATTTAAAATTATCTCAGGGAAATAAATTACCAACAATTGCACTACATGTATTGACCTATCTGATCTGGTCAACTAGGAGGATAGTACAGTATTGCTGGATTTGCAGACCGTCTACTAGGAAAGTTGTGTAAATCACTAACTACACCAACAACAAAAAGGTTCTACTATGACTGCCAGCACTCAGCAGCATGCGACGTGACAGACACAGTCCGTCATCATGATTACAGACCACTAAAAAATGTCCTACTACTAAATAACAAGTCATAAATAATATACTCAACGTATCAAGCCACCACTATCTCTTCTTAGTGGCAGCAGGAGTACAAAGGAAGGACTAGACTTGAGTCTCTAGTCTCTCTAGCATTACGCAGTTCTGCTCTCAAATGAGCACAAAGTTGCAAACAAGTAAGCATAGTAGCAACGCCACTGAGCAGGCAAGCACCTGCAATGACAGAAGCTATTTAAATATTAATTTACCTGCAATGTAATCGAATCGGCAGCATTCTTGCTCTTCGGGAAAAACATATATTAGCAGTATAACACAGAGCAGAAGAAAACAAAGTAGTTATTAAATAGCTACTCACCAAGGCCAGGGATCTCCACACCTAGCAGGTGGAGCAGGTCCTGCTCCCGGTCAAGGAGGTCCGACCACCGAGGTGTCGCTTGCTGGTCGGTGCATCGGACCGCCGACTCCCTACGCATGGCCCGGCACACCTTATCCCACAGCTGGCGACGCTCCCGGAGGCCATACCCTGAAGCAAGCCTGCCCCCTGCTGACACGGTCTTGGGGAGGTGGCGCTGCACGTAGAAGATGAGTGTGGCCACCTCTACCGCACTAAAGACTTCCCTGGCCTGTACATTCCCTGCTCTCAAGCGCCCGCAAGGGAGCCGGCTACTGGGTGCGGGACCCTTCCCCTTTGACTTAACGGCTCCCTTTGCCATGGTCCTGAGCGACAGAAGAAAAGAATAGGGGGAAAATGTTTTTATAAAAGAGAGAGCTAAACAAAAAAGTAGTTATTAAAGTAACAAAAAGTTGAAAAAAACACAAAATATAGATCTAGACAAATAGAGAGATAGATATTGAGCAAAAAAGAGCAAAAAAAGTTCAAAGAAACAAAGGATTACAAAGATTAGGGAAGGATTGAAATAGCATGCCCAGAACCATAGCAATGAATGAAAAACAAGATGGCCGTGCCCATTGAGGACCGCGTGGGTAAGTTTGCGCGATATTTCCCCCACGAGCACGCAAAAACGCACGCGAACACGTAATCGCGCCCCGCGCACAACGCGAGCATGCAAATAGCACCCGGAAACGGAAATACGCAACGCGAACAAGATGGCCGTGCCCATGTACGACCGCATGGGTAACTTTGCTGTCGATGCGCTGCAAGTGGCCCGCGAACACGCAAAAAGCCCCGCGAACACGCAAAAAAAATCCACAAATTCTCACGAATTAGCGGATTTTGCGGATCGCGAACTTGCTTTCTCGCGAATTATGCCACACTCCGCAAACCGCTGACCGGACCCTCGCTCCTTGATGTCGACGATGTGCCCCTGCAGCTTGTCGGAGGTCTAAAGGGACAAAGAAGATGAAGATCCCAGGGAACAGGCTTAAATATCCTTCCAGCGTATCCCAATGACATCACCTCATCCAGCCCCCTTTTTGGCCCCGGAGGAGGCCCAGTCCCATGGTGCTACTAAGGGCGCCTCTCCCCTAGGCGTGGGGGGCGCCTGTCAAAAGCAAAGGAGTAGCTGTAATATTCAGAAGAGGATTGGGATTCAAGTTGGAATCCATATATAGGGATAAGGAAGGTAGAATATTGATACAGAATGGGAAATTGGAAAGCCAGCAGATTACTTGGGTCCAGATGTACATACATTAGAAATACAAATTTCCTAATTGCGTTTCTCCTAAAATTGCAATTAGGAAATCTGTATTCCAAATGCATGAAACTCAGTGAGTATAATTTAGGGATATCTTACAGGGTGCAAATCAACCTACCACATGAATATTAATGAGGTAGGTCTTAGTTGTGACCTCTTAGGAATTAAAGCAATGGTTGCCTGCTGAGGTCAGAAGACCATCATGTCTGTGATTGCTTTTAAATAAGGCAATCTTTTTTTTAATGCAGTCCGTTTTCCTTAACGGAAGATAGGATGTTTTTAAAAAGAAAAAAATGAAACCTTAAAGTTTCATTGTTAAAGTTTCCTTCGTTTTAAGAATAGATGGTTGTGTGTGAGACCACTGCCTGCTCTTAAAAATATTTTAATGTGCATTCTCAGAGAAGGGGGTCTTTGGGGACCCCTTCTTCTTTGCGCATGACTTACCAACACTTTTAAACTGGTGGCAAAGTACTATTGCTTTGTGACCCGAATTCGGTTGCAAAGCAGTAATACATAGCTTACTGATTCAGTATTTGGAAGGGATGGCCTAAACACGCCCCTTCAAAATACCGAATCTTAAATACAAAATGCGATTCTGTAACAAGTTACCAAATTGCATTTTGTACATTTGGGAAGGCATTTTTTCGGCCTCAAATGTCCCGATTATGGGAATTATGACGTTTGCGACCGGAAAAATGCTTCGTACAACTGGCCCTTGATCTTGAGTGTTTGCCCAAATGACAATAAGCAGCTATGGTCCATTGATGATAACATATGATTTAGAAATCCTTTCCCCTAGTTAATTGATAATGAATAAAATACAGTTCTAAGACTCTGAGTCACGAAGGCCCTTTATCCTCCAGAACATGAACATGAGGAAGTTATTGGCCTACTAAATGGGATGTGGTGAAAGCAGCTCCAAGGAGCTGATACTTCATACTACTACTTTCTTTTGTAGAGGTAGGGCTTAAACGGAATTAGAACAGCAAATAGCCTATTTTAAAGCTGGCCATGTGCAAACTGGCTCCTGTGCAGCATGTGGAAAATTACAAAGGGTGAAAGGGGAACTAGAAGAAATCGTTTTAGGAGAAACTGCATGGAAAAAGCTAATGCCTGGTCAGCTATGCTATGAGAGACGTGAAAGGCAGATTGACGGGTGCCCTAATAACTAATAATATCTCAGAATTGCAAAATTATTAAGCAGGTTTACTTGAAAGGCAGGACGCAGACAATCACTGCTTCAGAAATAGTGCAACATTTCTTGATTATTCTACACTAGAACAAACTCTAGAATAACTCAACTGGCATACTCAGATAATATTCGGAGGTATAACAATCGGATTAACCTGAGGATCTTGCGGCCAGATGTACAAAATCACGTGTTTGCGATTTCCTAATAGTGAATGTTAGCGATTTGCTATTAGGAAATCACAAACTGCGATGTACAACAGTGTGTTTGACTCTGTTGGCAATTCGCAGTGGGTCTCAAATGGACTTGCCTCATCAATATTCATGAGAAGGTTGTAATTTCCGACCCATTGTGAATGGCTACAATCATAGGGATGGTAGCTTGCTGGGGTTAGCAGATCACTATGTCTGCTATTGCTTTTGGAAAAAAGCAATTGTGTTTGAAATGCAACCCATTTCCTTAATGAAAAACAGGCTGCAGTTCAAAAATAAAATGCAACCTTTTCTGTTTTTTAAGAGTAGGCAGTGGTTGCCATTCCCATTTCCAAATGGGTTACCACCAACTTGAAGTTGGTGGTAACTGAGAATGTTTTGGGTCCCGTTCCTGGTCGCAAAACATTCCTACACACCAGTGTGACTCTCTATTAGGAAGGGACACCCTTAACACCCTCCTTCCTAATAGTGACTCACAAACCCTATTTTGCGAGTCGGTAATGGGTTACTAACTTGCTAAATTGGGTTATCTGACCCTAGATGACGGCAGAGAAACAAAACAAAAATTTAATTGAACAGTCATTACTTTTGTTTCTTTTGTCTCAGAATGCACTTATTTTGGCATTGCTCTAACTGGCTCATTTACATGTACCACATCTGCACCTTGTAATAAATGCTCTATAAAATTTGGGGGAAACAGTTTATAATTCTTCAGGTGTAATTGCCTTGTACTTGAGTAAGGTTACAATGGTGGGAATTAAAAATGATGAGGACATGGATTAAATAGCCACCCCAGGTGATGAAACATAAGGATTTCTGTAAACTGCCTTAACACAGGAGGAATGGTGAGGTTTACCGTCAATTGCATTTCAATTGCTTATGTAAAAATATGATAATTTTAAAAAGGTTGAGGTACGCAGTAAAATCAACATGTATGTATGTGATCATGTGTGTATGAATTTCTGTATGTATATGGTATTTGTGCTGCATGAACTTAACCAAAGGCAGGGTAACAGTAAATAATAAGGTAACACATGTTTTGAGAGGGTCATGGTTGCAGAGTGTTACTGGACCAGGATGTAGTGTTCTTCAAAGAGGTGTATTATCAGGTCTTTTCTGATCTGAAGAATAGTTGGTCCAGTCTGCTGGATGTGGGGATGTTGTTACAGGTCCTGGGTGCATAGACTGAAAAGCCCTGTTGCCTTGTCTTTTATTTTTAACACTACTTAGGTACTAGTCTGTTGGTGTCCTGGCTGTGAGTGTACCTACACCCACCGGAGTTGCTGAGCTTGTCAGCCAGATAGGCAGGTGTACCGGTCGTAAAGGCTTTGTAAATGGATCACTGACACAACATCGACAGACAAAATATCGAGATGACAAAATATAGAAGTAAAAATATCGACTGCAAAAATATCTACTTCCTATCTTCAAACAGGAAAGTACAAAAATATCGACTCCAAAATATCAAGTGTAAAAAATATAGACTGTCAAAATATCGATTTTTTAAAATGTCTTAAAAGTAATTTAAAAGTAATATAATAATACATTAAATTAATTTAAACACATTTAAAATACTTAAATAAACGTAAAATTGAGAAATAATTAATGTAACAAAAAAATATATATATTTTAAATACATATATATATATATATATACATATTATTTACAAAAAATATACAATATTTTTACCGTAGGATAGCGAAAGGGTTAAAATTACTATTCCAACTCCAGTGAGTGCAACAGTAGGGAAAGCGTTGGATAGCGTGGGGGTAAAAATTACTATTCCAACTCCAGAGAGTGCAACAGTAGGGAAAGCGTTGGATAGCGTAGGGGTAAAAATTACTATTCCCACTCCAGCGAGTGCAACAGTAGGGAAAGCGTTGAATAGCGTAGGGGTTTAAATTACTATTCCAACTCCAGTGAGTGTAACAGTAGGGTAAGCGTTGGATAGCGTACGGATAAAAATTACTATTCCAACTCCAGAGAGTGCAACAGTAGGGAAAACATTGGATAGCACAGGGGTGAAAATTACTATTACCACTCCAGAGAGTGTAACAGTAGGGAAAGCGTTGGATAGCGTAGGGGTAAAAATTACTATTCCCACTCCAGTGAGTGCAACAGGAGGGAAAGCGTTGGATAGCGTAGGGGTAAAAATTAATATTCCCACTCCAGCGAGTGCAACAGTGGGGAAAGCGTTGGATAGCGTAGGGTAAAAATTACTATTCCCACTCCAAAGAGTGCAACAGTAGGGAAAGCGTTGGATAGCGTAGGGGTAAAAATTACTATTCCAACTCCAGCGAGTGCAACAGTAGGGAAAGCTTTGGATAGCGTAGGGGTAGAAATTACTATTCCCACTCCAGCGAGTGCAACAGTAGGCATAGCGTTGGATAGCGTAGGGGTAAAAATTACTATTCCAACTCCAGCGAGTGCAACAGTAGGAAAAGCGTTAGATAGCGAAGGGGGAAAAGTTACTATTCCCACTCCAGGGAGTGCAATAGTAGGGAAAGCGTTGGGTAGCATATGGGTAAAAATTACTATTCCCACTCCAAAGAGTGCAACAGTAGGGAAAGCGTTGGATAGCGTAGGGGTAAAAATTACTATTCCCACTCCAAAGAGTGCAACAGTAGGGAAAGCGTTGGATACCGTAGGGGTAAAAATTACTATTCCAACTCCAGCGAGTGCAACAGTAGGGAAAGCGTTGGATAGCGTAGGGGTTTAAATTACTATTCCAACTCCAATGAGTGTAACAGTAGGGTAAGCGTTGGATAGCGTACGGATAAAAATTACTATTCCAACTCCAGAGAGTGCAACAGTAGGGAAAACATTGGATAGCGCAGGGGTAAAAATTACTATTACCACTCCAGAGAGTGCAACAGTAGGGAAAGCGTTGGATGGCGTAGGGGTAAAAATTACTATTCCCACTCCAGTGAGTGCAACAGTAGTGAAAGCATTGTATCCCGTAGGGGTAAAAATACTATTCCAACTCCAGCAAGTGCAACAGTAGGGAAAGTGTTGGATAGCGTAGGGGTAAAAATTACTATTCCCACTCCAGCGAATGCAACAGTAGGGAAAGCGTTGGATAGCGTAGGGGTAAAAATTACTATTCCCACTCGAAAGAGTGCAACAGTAGGGAAAGCGTTGGATAGCGTAGGGGTAAAAATTACTATTCCAACTCCAGTGAGTGCAACAGTAGGGAAAGCGTTGGATAGCGTAGGGGTAAAAATTACTATTCCCACTCCAGCGAGTGCAACAGTAGGGAAAGCGTTGGATAGCTTAGGGGTAAAAATTACTATTCCCACTCCAGAGAGTGCAACAGTAGGGAAAGCGTTGGATAGCGTAGGGGTAAAAATTACTATTCCCACTCCGGAGAGTGCAACAGTAGGGAAAGCGTTGGATAGCGTAGGGGTAAAAATTACTATTCCCACTCCAGCGAATGCAACAGTAGGGGAAGCGTTGGATAGCGTGAGTGTAAAAATTACTATTCCCACTCCAGTGAGTGCAACAGTAGGGAAAGTGTTGGATAGCGTAGGGGTAAAAATTACTATTACCACTCCAGAGAGTGCAACAGTAGGAAAAGCGTTGGATAGCAAAGGGGTAAATTTCAATATCCCCACTCTAGTGAAAATAAATTAATATAAATCACATAATTATAAATTAAGCAATTAATAAATTTTAATTACCACTTAATAATTAATTAATTACCATTTAAAAATTAACAATTTATTTAAAATAAATACCAATTAATTAATTATCATGTTTATTAAATATATTAAATTACTTCCCACCCTATTCCCCTATAAACCCACAACCCGCTACTAAAAATAAAATAATATTATTCACATAATTATCAATTAATCAAATAATAAAATTTAGTTATCAACTAACAATTAATTAATTACCAATTAAAAATTAATTGACAATTTATTCAAAATAAATACCAATTAATTAATTAATTAACATATTTAATTAATTACAATTAAATTACTTCCCACCCTATTCCCCTATAAACCCACAACCCTGCTACAGAAAATAAATTACTAAAATTAAAATATTTAACAATTAATCAATTAAAATTAATTACCAATTACATTTTAATTAATTACCAATTAATAATTAATTAACAATTAATTCTAAATAAATAATAATAAATACAAAAAATATTTAATTAATTATAATTAAATTACTTGCCACCCTATTCCCCTATAAACCAACAACCCGCTACAGAATTATATTACACAAAAAATAAAAATTATTATTAACTTTTTGTTGTCTATATTATGTCTAGTCGATATTATGCCCATTCTATATTTTTGCTTCGATATTATGTCCATGCTATTCGATATTAAAATTTTCCAGTCGATATTTTGGTAGTCTACATTATGTCTAGTCGATATTATGTCCATTCTATATTTTTTACTCGATATTATGTCTAGTCGAAATTAAAAACTCGATATTTTGACTCTACACCTTGTAAATGATGCAGCCGGTGTTTAAGATGGTGCCAGACTGCAATTGGAGCAAATGAAGTTTCATCTAGGTGGGGGGTGATGTGATCATATGTCTTCATGCCCTGTCTGAGATGTGTTGTGGCATTAAGGATGATCTGAAGGGGGGTTTGTTTAGAATCAGGGTGGCTACAGAGCAGAGATTTCATACCTAAGAGATGAGAGAGTAGGAGTGCTGAACAACAGTACTCAACACAATTGATGGGAGTATAGTTTCACGTTCATCAGTAGAGAGCTGGCACAGTTTCGTTTTTTCGACTATGTGTTTCTTGAGGATAAGACTGGTGTCCAGGGTGAACACAAGTGACTAGGTTTGGGTGAGAGTTGGGTTTTAAAACCAAAAATATTCATTGAATTGAGCCAGGTTTGTACTATGTCTTACTTGTTGTTGGCAAATACCAGAAAATCCGTCTTGATAGGCCTTATGTCCTACAGTGTTCATGCATTTTGGCAATTGCCAGTTGATGTAAAAGTTGCCACCTACATAGACAGATTTCTATGATAATTTGTTTCATACATCCTGCTGACATGGGAAAGGTAAGATCAGGTTCATCCAAAGGGTTTATCCATTGAGCATTTTTGGAGTAGAGATTTATTATTGTTACATTTTCGTCATGTTTGTGATGAAGTACGCATCCACCAAATTTGAAATCAAGCCATTGTCATTTTAGAGGCATCAATTGTTTGATAAGTGCTTTTATTATTTAGTTCCTGATTTGTTTTTTTTCCTATTATTCATGTTTCAAGCATATGGACGGCATTCATGAAGACATTTATGAGCATGTGCAGTACTGCTTCAGTACAACTACTTCACTTACTCATAAAGGCATTCTCAAATTTAAAGGTATAGATTCTGCCTGTCAGCCCTGCCACTTATGTGTTGGGTTCTCCACTAAGAGTCCGTACAACTATGCATACATTGTTCTACATTTAGGTTTAAATGTAGGAGTGGTAAATGGGAGTAGGGAAATGTCTCCAAAAGCAGAACAACCAAAAAGTAAGTCACTTGCAGTTCACCAATGTGACACCACATCTATTCCAACGGTACGACAGCCCAAATAGCCTCAAAGATACTCCAGTAAAACATGGGAGTTAGATAAACTCCACGCATAGCCACTCAAAGGTACTCAAGGGAATCACACTCAAAATATCGGTGGCAGGGAATAACACTATGAGCACAAACACATGGACATACAAAAATGTAAATAAATGAAAAGAGACAGAAATGGTCACATAACCATTTATATTGCAACCACCTTTACAAATCACATAGTAAAATATTTTACAAATGCAAAAAAAAAGAATAAAGAAAACTCATTTAAAACTGTTATACAAATTACAGACACCCACAGAAATAACATTATGAAACTACACCGGATGCACACATTAAGATAATTACAAATATATAATGTCATAATGAATTATAAAACAACTGATCTCACATCCATCACAATCCACATTCAAAAATACATCATTACACATTACATGTCCCAAAACACATATACACAGACACACACAAAAACATACAGACACGCACACAAAGAAACACAACACAACTGTAGCTGGTGTCTAATTCCACTACATCCTTCAGTGCAAGTGGAAAAAGGCAGAGGTCATGCCGTGAGCGCCCAATTCATAGGCTTTCTCTTGTGATGATTGCCAGATGGGCATTATTTTCCCTATTCTTTTCAATTCCTAGGTCCACCTAGTGAAGGCTGTGATTTTCAACTATTATATTTGGCTGATGTATGCCTAAAATACACCTGTAACGTTATTACTAGTAATTTTACATTATACTTTTTTTACTGTAGGCGTAAACCTCCACCCAGAGTTACTGAATTTCACTGAGATTACAATGTATGCCTAGGTGAAGGCATAAATATATATGTACAGAGACCTCTTCTAATAGGTTTACCTTCCTGATTTGCCCCAGATACATTAGGTTCCTTAGACAACTCCTTAATATATTTGTTCTAAGCTAAATTAGCACCTGCATTCATTTTGGTGGTATTTTGGGGCAGATTTCTGATGGTTATCTTTTTGAACCTCATATAGATAAGGGACTTCAGGTATAATCCAAATGTGTGATCATTCAGAGTAGTATCTACATATTAAGGGCCATATTTACTAAACTTTCACGCACCAAAGGGTAGCAAGCAAAGTTGTTGTGCTGCATTGTGTGAAAGGAAGACAGCAGAAATGCTTCCTAATTACAAAAATATGGAGCATTTTTAGCTCTCACCTAGCACTGGTCACGGTGTGCTGCCTAGCGCAAATACAGGCATTCTTGCACCATTGTGCAAGGCGGCCTGCATTACAGGCAGGATTGTTTTTGTGCAGGAAGGGACACCATTAGTGTCAGCTTTCTTTCAAGTTGTGTCAATTACTTATCATTCATGTTGGTACTCTAACATGCTTAACAAATATTCCTCTAGTAAATACTGATTGCTCTTTGCCACACTACGCTCAGGATTCATTAGTGTGAATCCAAGGACCATCTTTGGGGGTTTGTGATAGTGCTGCATGGTGAAGCTTAATCAGCATCACCACATAATATTCCACCTTCTTACAGGTGTGTAGTTGCTCCCAGAGTTAAGACAAAAGCCTTGTGTCTGGGAAGCTATTCTGTTCCTCTGGCAGAGTGACAATTGGGCTGTGCCCAGGAACTTGATTAACCCTAAAAAGGCCAACCCAGTCACAGGCACATCTTAGCTGATGCTGATGATGATATGGAGCTTATTAGGCGCTCGAATGCCGAGGCGTCTTGGCGCTGATGTGTGTACGCAGGGCAGGGACTGAGCTGGATCTACTCAGGAGAAAACAGCCGGGATTTCAAGGCTTTCCAGAAAGATCGAAGGTTAGGCTGCAGTCTCAGCGTTATTTTCCACAGTTTTGCTGCACAGCTGGACAAGGACCTGCCACCCCATCTGGCCCGTCAAAACTTTGGGTTACAGATCAGGCCTAGACTGGTCGACGGTAGGTTTCGGGAGGGGGTATTGAGCCTGAACATTTCCTGACAGTCATCTGAACCCCCACCATATTGTGCCTTGTGAACCAGGCAGAGCGCATTAAAATAAATTCTCTGCTGGACGGGGAGCCAGTGTAATGCCCTTCTTCCCTGTGACGTAGGATGACCCTTAGGGAGCTTTAGGATTAATGGTACTGCAGCATTCTGCAATGATTGGAGTTTGCTGATCTGGTGTTTATCAATGCCCAGAAACACCGCATTAAAATAGTCCAATTTGGACAAAAAAAGGGCAACCATTACTGTCTTCTGTAATTTGAGGGGGATCAAAGGGAAATTTTTAGGAAGGATCTTCAACAGAAAAAAACTGGCAGACGTTAATCTGTTGACCTGTGCCGACATATTGAGTTTATCGTCAAAGATAACTCCAAGATTCCTCACCTTCCTAACCGGGTAAGGGCATTCCCCTGCCTCCGACGGCCACCAAGAATTGTTCCATAGTGATGTTCCTTGCCAAACTCAGTCACTTCTGTCTTTTCTTTATTAATCTTCAAAAAGCTTAGACTCATCCAGTTCATGATGTTCTTTAGACAGGAGAGAAAGCTGGCAGCTGTTAACTCAGGCCTATCCGACAGGGATATCACCAGTTATGAGTCATCGGCATACGACACAAATGTGAAGCCTTGTTTCCTGACAAATATTGCCAGTGGCTTCACATAGACGTTAAACAACGTCGGGGACAGAGCTGATTCCTGCGGAACACCACCGGGCAAGTTAAAACTGTCCAATTGTAAGCCGTCCCAGCTCAAACTCTGTTTCCTGTCCTCTAAAAAAGAGGAGAGGAGCGCCAAAGCTGAGTCGCTGATTCCTACCTCCCATACTTGCTGCACCAACACGGTGTGGTTCACGGTGTCAAATGTGGCCGACAAATCAAGGAGAGCAAGGATTGCCCTACCTCCGCCATTCACTACTCTCCGCATCCCCTCTGAGGCTGCAATCAGGGCAGATTCAGTGGAGTTTCTCGGCCCGAAAGCCATGCGGAGTGGGGTTCAATAGCCTTTTGCTCTCGAAATATTCTGTCAATGTCTTATTGACTGATTTTTCGAGGACCTTAGCTACAAATGGTAAATCCAAAATAGTTATAGTTTTTGTATTTAGTAGGCTCTAGCGTGGTTTACTGCAAAATTGGCCTAATGCACTCCGTTTTCCAGGCTGCAGAATAGATCCCTGATGCCAGGACTTGGTTAATCAGGGAAGTAAGAGTTTCACTAATCCTCTCAGCGGCCAGATGCATAATAGCAGGGGGGCAGGGGTCATTGGTGACCCAGATTTGATAGACTTTAAAAGGTTCATTACATCGTCTACAGGAAGGGGTTTAAGACAAGTTAACTTAGGCAGCACTGTCTACCCAGCGAGGGAAGGTTGATAGCTAGCTACCTGAACATGTAATGGGTTGACAAGGCTGTCACATATCGTTTGCACTTTATTTTGGAAAAAGGCAGCCAGCTGATTACAAAAAGCCTGGTCAGGTTTAAACGAAATAACCTGCTGTGGTTTAACTAAAAGGGTAACAGATTTAAAAAAGTTCTTTAACTGAGTTTCCTGCTTTTTGAATTTTTTGCTGTGAAGTACACTATTTTAGCTTCCAGAATAGCCTCCTTATACTTTTTCAGGGCCCCATTGTAAGCGTCTTTGCTCTTTCTACTATAGTCTGCTCTCCAGAGGCGCTCAAACATTCTGCAGTCCACCTTTAGCCCTTTAAGTTCAGGGCCATACCAAGGTGTCACCAGTAGACGCCTATTCCCTGTTCCGGTATGTTCAGGGGCAACGCAATTGGCCGCACTCAAGATCCACTCATTGAACTGGGACGAAGCGACCTCATTGTCGCTATCTAATATCGGAGGGGAGTGGTTGAGAGCATCCTCCAAGTCTCTGCTTTTTACTTTGTTCCAACGTCGGAACATGACCCTGGTTGCTTTAGGGAGGAAGCACTTCTTTAGGGCCTTGACCCTGGCCTAAAAAAAAACGCCTTGTGATCAGTCCAGGGAAGTGAATCCACTCTTGCCAATGTGATGTCGGGGTTATTCGAAAATAGTCCGTCCAAGGTGTGACCCCTTTGATGTGTGGGCTCAGACACTAACCAGCAAAGACCATACACTTCCAAATGGTCTACGAGTCTGGCAGTCTCAGAGTTTATGCCCAGTTCCAGATGGTAATTGAAGTCTCCAAGTATTGTAAAAAATTCAGAGTCTATGCAAGATTTCATATAAGACAAGAGAGCCTGTGAAAAAGCTGCTCTGGGGCCCAACGGGCGATACACCAGTAGGCCTTAAAACTTAAAGGAGTCTTCGAGCCTGGCACAAAATGCACAGCTCCAGCTGGGAGATCTCACACTGCTTCCACTTGAACCTTCAGGAAGTCTTTATAAATAATAGCTATGCCCCCGCCTCTGTTTCCTTGTCTGTCTTGAATACAAAGCGAATAGCCAGGTGGCAGGGCAGCATTCCAATCCGGGACAGAGGTGTCATCCGTCCACGTCTCTGTTAGAAAGACTATGTCAGGATTATGTGACTTCAATACAATTTGTAGTTCATATTTGTGCTTAACAACGGAGCGTGTATTAAGAAGTATACAATGAATGCTATTTTCTTGTGTAGACACAGATCCTATCATCGGCCCTTGGTCATTAAAAGTAGGAGATGTGTGTGCCTTGGCGAAAGACTCGACCCAACTGTCCCCTTCCACTCCCCTAACTTCCCCCCAGTCTGCATGGCGTTATCAAGACCCCCCTTCACCCGGTAAAAGCAATGTGTACACTGAGACGTTCCTATCTTACCCTGCATACTAAAAATAACACAATACCTGTAGTGTTCGCCACGAAGCTTCAGCAGTGCCTCTCTGGAATAGACGTGGACCCTAAAACAACCAGGGGTCATGGCGCTGGGCGCGCTCCGGGCGCCGACGGGTGCAGACGGGCTTGCCTTTGGCGCACCTATGGCGCGCTCGCGCCAGCGTGGCTTTTATCATCTAAATGGGCGGTGAGAACTAGAACGCTGACCCAGATGAATCCGGACCCGCTCTTACAGATGGGCACCACGGGTCGGCGTGGGGGTAATTTCTACCGGTAAATGTGCAAGCAGCAAATATTTAAAAACACAACAGTTAGTTTAAAAATTCAATTTCAATTCAATTTTAAAAATACAATGAGCACACTCGGAGCCAAAATAGTAGCCTTCAAGCAACTCTCAACCTCAGCACAACACAGCTGACAACTGGGCATGGCCCGATTTTGTCTACCTAGTCAGGCAGGCACCAATCCCAGTGGGAGAGGAACTGCGCCAAGAACTCGTTTGAAGTTACCGCAGGGTAGCAGATGTTGATTTCTGGGACTCCTCCCATGCTCTGCAAAGGGAAGAAAGGTCTTCCCATCTTGGTTTTAGATAGAGAGGGGCACTGTAGGGTACACAGGAACTGCTGCAAACATGGGAAGGATTATCTCCGGGAAACCCTTCCCTATTGTTTAGGGAGGCTAGTTCCAGGAATGAAAGTGGTACCCCTAGGCACCCTCTTCACAACACTACTGGACCTTTTAAAGACAGAAAGACTGTACCTGGTATTGACACCTGTGAGGAGACCTGAAAGGCTGGACTTGCCCCCACTTGCACCCTGGACAAAGAAGTTGTCTTTAAGGGTTAGCTGACTGACCTACTGTTCAGCTACAGGGATACATCAAAAAGCTTGAGGCACTCTCATGAAGAGCCCAGCTGAGCAGCTATAACTAGACCTCCCATGCACCTTCCTGGTGGTTTCTTCTGGAAGGAGTCATGATACTCAAGTGCTGTTCCTGAAGTCCTGGGACCCTTGGGTGTGTCAAGCCGTACTCCTTCTAACATCCTTAGAAACCTGAGACTTACATGCTTTTTGGCTCCAAAGATTTCTGAAGGCCCGGGACAAACCTGCCGAGAGAATATGACAAAGGTGGGCCAAAGTTTCAGATTGGTTGAGCTTGGAGCTTTTCCTGCAATGGCATATCTGTTTCAGCAGGAATCCGCAGAGAGGGTATCCAACCTCATGAAGCTCTATTCAGCTGCAACTTGCAGCCTTGTTCTGTGGGAGGAATCCAGGCTCCAAAGGAGCAATATTCATTGGGAAAAAGTGGCAAAATGATCTGGCTAGCAATAGATCTTCCTTAGGCAACATTTTGAATTTCTCCTGCTCTGAGTTTGCCTGCCAAAAGGCAACAGCTTCAGTCAGAACCTCATTTGATAGCTATCTGGCAAAATGGGGCCCTTTTCGGTCACAGCCTGCTCCTTGCTGAAGTTTTTGGGACTTTCATTTCAGAGACTAATACCGAAAGTAGAAATCTTCACTGTGTGATGGTGCCATTTCACATACTAAATCAGAAGACAATAATTCTGACTGGAACCAACCTGGTTTCTTTATCGAACTGATGCTATATCACCTTATTTTTTGCCTAAGTCCCAGTCATGCACAACCAGGTGATGCATTTGGCGCTTAGTGCTTGTTGGAGCTAATTTTATTTAAACTTTAAACATTTATATCTCTAATTCCCCTTATTGGGATTTTGGCAGTGTCATTTTGTTCATGTAATGATTCTCTATTTTAAAAAATTGGAGTGCCGTTTTTTATTGTGTTGTGTACTCGACATTTTAACTCTTTTGGTACTTGCAAATGCTTTATATATTTTCTTTAGTTAAACCTGTTTGCTCTGTGACATAATGGCTGTGGCATCCTCCCTAGCCCAGGTGCATGCAGATGATTTAGCCATACAGGAGCTGCGGTTAACCCCTTCGCTGTGGGGGTTAATCCCCCGCTGTGCTGGGGGGGAGGGGGGCGCGCACGGCGCCCGCATGCTCATGACGAGCTGAGCTCGTCATAAGGCACGGCTCTCCTGTGCTCATGACAAGCTCAGCTCGTCACAGGTGCATTACCTGCCGTGGAACGCTCAGCACAGCGGGGAAATTATCCCCGCATGCGAGCGTTCCACGGCTCATGACGAGCTGAGCTCGTCATGAGCACCGGAGCGCCGTGGCTCATGGCGAGTTCAGCTCGTCATGAGCGTGGAAGAGGTTAAGCATTACTTTATTTTTCAGCATACACTCACGCACTATTCATTACATCATACTTCTCAATAAACCAGACCCTAACACATCCATGCTTATTACGTTTTTCCTCTTCAGAGTCCGCCCAGATCAAACAGGGTCCTAGTGCACAAAATGTCAATATGATACAGCTACCAGGGGTTGAACTAAGGTTTAAAGTACTGAAACCTTTACTGGACCTATCGAAAGTAAGCACATTATTACTTGTGATGGACTACCATCCACACCAGGTGATAATCCGCTTTCTCGCAAGTCTAAATTATGACTAAAAAAACAATATTTTTTTCTGAGAGCAACATTTGTAGTCAGCACAACTCATGACTATTCAGATCTATTTCAATATTCTAACTTAGCAATAGAGATGGAATTAATTAAGTAGTAGAAGTTCGCAAACCTCCCAAATCGGATTTCCACACTTCAAATTGTTCCTGCCTCCTTCAGTAAAGATACTTGTCTTCTTGTCTCAGCTCAGCTTCCATTCTGTTTCCCAATATGCCTCATCTCTGTGTTTTTTCACTTCCGTTTTATTTACTGTTTCTCTTAAATCAACTATTGGGGATGCACCTTGACCACACATCCAAAATTGTTTCCAGATCAAATATTCCTCTCTGTGACCCCATCAACTGCAATTCTTTTATATGCCACGTCAAGCTTTACTGTCAACATTATTTCTATTCTTCCTTCTTATAATAGTATTACAATTGCCAGGAGCTGAAACTATTCAGGCTTATTAGAAGGTTATGGACTTATTCTCACAAAGATTACATTGCTAATTAAACGTTTTCAGTGTGTTTATGGCCGGAAAATAGTTACTTTCTAACTCCTGTGTGATAGTCCAACTTTAGGTGTCCAACTAATTAAAAACTTTCCCAAGACATTAGCCAGTTTCAAGTGAGGCTAATGCTCTTGAATCATCATCTGAAGCTAGTTATAATGCTGATCACCCGGAGTTGTATTAGGTTGTATTGTGTCCCATATTACCTCCTCGATGGTACACACATTATCTGAGACCAATTGTAGATGTTCCTCCTTGAGCTCAAAAAGGTATCAAGTTATTCAACTGAAATGGGTCTGTTTTCCTTTAGAACTTGCTCAACCGTCAAATCATAAATAGAGACATCCGTGATTTGTTTTTACACTATTCTTGGTCCTGATGTCTATTGATACAATCAGTAAGTAGGCACCATAGTATTTATTTGGGGCACTATGGCTTAGGTCACTTTTGGTGATCTATATTGTTCTGCGAAATGTATCCTACAGCAATAACATGCAATTTTCTCATTTTTATGTGAAACCATGGACTTCAATTCCCCATCAACCCGCAAATGTGTACCATCCTGAATTCCTACAAGTCATCCAGCAAAAAGGGCCCATGGGCCTGCAGGTTGACCTAGTGTAGAGAAGGAATTGCAGTACTGTAACTAGGACAATTGATTTTTTGAGTGGGATATTTCATAGAAATTTGTCGTCTGGGATCCCAGTGGCAATCAGCCCTAAATGTCCCTGGCACATAGACAGCTCCTTGAGTTTCAGGGTGGTGCGACTTGTGTGGAACACTTTTTTTGACAATCAACTTTATTGATTTTATAGAACAAAGACAAATTACATTGACAGCACTGAATGCAAAATCGCATGTTTGACAATAGAAAGCATCTGATGTGAATTCACATGGGGAGCACACCAGACGGGCACTTAGCAACTTGACAAGAACAAGCATTGCCCCTCCCCTGTCCCCTAACCCATCTGGTCTACCCATTTTCCCCACACCCGTTGATACTTGTCTGGACAAACCCTGGCCTCAAAATATGTTTTTTTTCCTGAACGGCGCACCAGTCCACCCCCTGGCACCCTTTAGCGATCGTGGGGGGGGGGTCAGGCCACGCCCAGGCCATGGTGATGTCTCATTTGGCCACCACAATAGCAGTGCCCAGAACATTTTGTCTGCCCAGGTCCCATCTAGACCATCAGTAATGCCCAGGAGGAGGCGCAAGGGATCATGGGGTACTTGCCACCCCATATTGTGTGGAAGCTCCGTTTCTATTTTATCCCAATACCTTGCGAGTTGGGGGCATAACCAAACCATGTGGAAGAAGTCCGCTGGGCGGTGCCTGCATCAGGCACAGTCAGATGAGGCCCGCAGACCTGCTTTGTGCAGCCGGTCTAGAGTAAGGTATGATATGTGGAGTTAGTAAGTATGGACGAGACAGAGTATTGCCGATGTAGTGATCTGTTTGAGGGCCATCAAAGCATCCCTCCAGTCCTCCTCTTCAAGGGGGCCCAACTAACCTTCCCAGAGAGCCCTAAGCGGGTCCAGAGATATGGAGCTATTGTTTGTGAGAGTGCGGTATATGTGGTATATGCCTCCCTTCCTGAGGTTCCCCATCATGCCCTGTGCTTCTGGGGGTCTGAATTCAGGAGGAGAGGTATCCGCGGGGATGTGTGAATTGAGGGCATGGTGAATTTGTAAGTATTTGTAAGATTGTGAGGGATGGAGGGAAAAGCGACACTGTAAGACCTGAAAAGACCATATATGACCCCCTACCCACACATCGCTCAGCAGGGAGATCCTGATGTGGTCCCAGTGTGTAAACCCACGTAATGCTGCCACCTCACCGAGCCATGTACCCTGCCAAAGTAGCGTTTGCTGAGTCAATTTAGTTTCCCAGCGTGTGTAAGGCAAGGCTGAGTGCCAGGCAAAGAAGACGGTTAAGTTCACAGCTGGGAGTGCTTGGGAGACGGGGGAGCTGTAAAGGAGGGCTTAGATCTGAGGAAAGTCCATGCCTCAAAGCTTGGGTTGGTAGGCGGGGTCCAACCATCCACCTGTAAACCAGTTGTGGAGGACAAGCAACCTCATGGCTAGGTAGTATAGGTACAGGTCAGTCATGTCCATTCCTCCGTTGAAGGACAGAATACGGCAACGGTCGAGGGACATGCGTGGTCTGCCCGTACCCCATAAAAATTGCGTGGTCATGGAGACGATCTCTCGTAACCAGCTACGGGGGTAATAGAAAGGAGTATTTTGAATGATATATAAGAAGGGAGGGAGGATCACCATTTTAAATAATGCAACCCGTCCAAGTGGATTAAACGGCAGGGCTTGACAGCGACTGAGATCTGGCCTGGTCGCTTAACCAGCAGGGTGACATGCAGCGCCCATTCCAATTCAGGGAGCAGGATTACCCATATACTGAGGTATTTAAATGACTGTCCTCTAATAGGGATGGTAGACTACCAGTCGAAGCACTCACTGGAGGGGTGGAGAGGCACAAGGGTTGACTTGACTGGGTTCAGCCGGAGGCCCGAGACCTTCTTGAAGCGCTGTAGCGATTGGAGACATCTGAGGCCAGAGTGGGCCGGGTCTGCGAGAAAGAGCAGCACGTCATCCGCATATAATGCGATTTTTTCTTCTTGGTGGCTCCCCCATGACCACCCCTGTGTTAAGTCATCGGCGTGAATAAGGCACGCCAGGGGTTCCATCGCCAGAGTGAGAAGGAAAAGGGAGAGGTGGCAGCCTTGCCTCATGCCCCTCCATATTGGGAATACCTCAGATAGAGAGCCATTGACCAACACCCTAGCTTGGGGGTTAGAATAAAGGACATGGAAGAAATGGCGGAATTGTTGACCCATGCCCATAGTTGCAAGTACTTCGTTGAGAAAGCGCCAGTCCACTGTATCGAAGGCCTTCCCGAAATCTGCACGAAGGAACGTGTAGTATCCTGCATATTATACTGTAAGGTGTTTTACCAGCCCTGCTCTGCCAGTGCCTGTGCTCTGACTCATTAAAATGTTGGAGTCTGATGATGCCTCGGAATGTTGGGACTGAGGGAGGCAGAGTGACAGTTGGTCATGGGTTGAGCAGCTGACAGGCAGCTCCTGGTGGGGCTCTGATCTACCACATATCTACATGATGTCCTGTACCTTGCAATCTGTTATCTTCATGAATAAAATCATCTTGATATACTACCTTCCTGAGTGGACCTTCTTCACCACATATTTTGGCGACGCGGTGACGAACCTACAGCTACAAGCGGATTTAAGGTACCTGGCAAACACAGGTGGACCTGGAGATGGCGCAAATAAAGAAACTACAGTGGAAACATCCACAATTTTCAGAAGAAGAGGTATCCACAAGAAGGAATTAACTACGAAGAAGTAAAAAGTGTATTCTACACAGTACAATGAAGACAACTGCAAGGAAGAAACAAGAACTTCAAAGAAAAGAAAAAGACGACAACAAGAAACAAGTAAGCACAAAACACTACGCCTGTTAACCCCACCAGTGGCCTCACCACCGGCCAGCCCTAGCCCAGGCGTGATGTGCTTATCATCTCTACTCATCCTGGACTTTTACTTTATTATCTCAGTCTGCTACACTTCCACGCGCTTTAATACAAATTACAGTCACCTTTTTGTTTCATGTTGATAACAAAAAAAAGATAGGATGTGGCTACTGAACTATATCCAATTTTAATCCATTACGATGTGTGATTCTCAGCACCTTATTCCTGCATGGTGTGATCCTGTGCACATCGGAGCGCTGGGGTGACAACATCTACATTTAAAAGATTAACTTTTCACCTCATCCATCGTGTTGGCCTTGTGCTTGTAAACGCATCTCTGTGGAAAACTGTTAGGGTCAACGTTTGAGGTTATCTGTTCTTGACATTTGCTGTGATGGACTGCCTATAACTTCATGAAATGTCCATTCGACGGTTTAACTGCCTCTTCAAAAAAATGTGTTTTTTAAGCATGAGCGGATTTTGCGTATTGGCAATCTGCGTATTTGCGGATTTGCGTATTTGCGTATTTCGAAAATACGCAAAATCCGCGGATCCTAGCGTATTTTTATTTTTTTGTGTTCGCACGGGTTTCTGCAAGTTCGCGAGGGTTTTATTGTACAAAACGCTCGCGAACGTGCAGAAACCCGTTCGAACACAATGTGCCTACTCATGGCCAAACGGACGGGGCTTCCATGCGAGTGCACATGCCTCTTGTGTGTATAAAAGGTCAGAGGCCGATCAGAGCAGCAGATGAAGATACAGAGACTCCTGGTCACAGGAACAGCACAGGGATTGTGCTCGTGAAAGTCAAGGATGCAAAGGCCTCTATCCAGCATCACAGCTGACTTTCGACGGTAGATTTGGTAAAGAAGGCACATTGCCCAGCCTCGACGACGCTCTCGATTGTTTCTGGGCTGATGAATGAGTCACTGCATTTGAGCTTCAACTAGTTCCAGCGACCATGTGTGTGTTACTATGCAATCGCGCCGAAGGGCGCAGGGGTCTCTTGAGTGTATTTTACAATGGCGCCAGCAAGCTGCCAGCGCCATTGTAAAATAGTTACAAAGTTAGCTTGCACAGGAAGCACTTAGATAAAATAAAGCAGCACCTGCTTCGTTTTATCTAGTGGTTCCTGTGCAAGCTAACTTTGTAACTATTTTACAACGGCGCTGGCAGCTTGCTGGCGCCATTGTAAAATAGTTACATGAGTGGGGGTTCAACTTTTGAACCCGTTACATCCGCGGATTTTTTTTCCCGGATTTTTTGAAAAATACGTAAAATACGCTGATTGCGTATTCACTAAAAATCCGAAAAATCCGCAGACGTAACGGATTTACCGCTCACACCTAGTTTTTTTACACATATGCCCCCAGTGCGCACTGTACACTTTTTCTCACATTGCCAGCGAAAAATAAATATACCGAGGTGAGTCTCTCTACAGTTTATTTTTAATCTGCATGACTATTTTCGGCCTGCTCTGTGACAGTTTAACTGTCATAAAATGTTTGTTTTTCCTTCGTGCGCATCTTACCTCTCTCAGAAGAGCTGCGCAGATCTCTTCATCTCTGTGAAGCCTCTGTGACGTCATCCGAGGTTCTAGGGCACAATTTGAGAGCAGGAACGTGCAGGGAGCCATCCGGAGCTACGTGCAGTGCGTGCCGCCATTTTCATCTTTGAAGAATATTTCACCTTAAGTCCTAGAGCTCATTTTAACTTTTCTGAGGAATGGCATTGTCTGCTCTTGCCGGAATGAAATAATAGCCTAATTCCTTGTGCACTTCAGGCTACAGATGCGCAATTATTAATCTTCTGCTGTGGCATCATCTTTACATGCAGTGGACTTTGGCAGATCACCGTGGAACTCGTCGGTGTATTCATTCTTCATTTCAGATTCAGAGACACTTTAGGAGCATTGGTGAGCTGTTTAATTTTGCGCGATTAACTATTGAACATAGGGACTTTTGTGGAAAAGTAAATTTTGCCATGTTCTGTGTCCCTACGAGTCCTCCATCTTATGTTATGTGTGCATGATTAAATATGCATATGTATCCCCCATGTTTGATTAAAGACGCAATTACAGTTGTGTCCATTACTAGTATGCCAGTTTCCAGTTCTCGTGAAAGCTACGAGTATCAGGCCTATGTAAAGTTACGTTGCCACGTTTCTCAGTGTGCACGTTATTTCATTGTAAAGTCCCCGTTTCTAGGCCTCAAAAGGGCCCGGACACCAGATTCAGCTCCTGTCTCCTGAGCCTCGCTGAGGAGCGATACAGCCCCCACCTGTATCCTCGACCCTTCACTTACTTCCTGTCTCACAGTGCCCGGCTCAGCCTGGCTCTGCCTACGAGTCTGCCAAGAGTATGTTATGATTCTAGTTATCAGTCCAGCCCTCCTTCTCTGCATTCCTAAGCTACTGAATCGCATCAATAGTTTCCGTCATTGTCTAGCCTTTACGTCTCCATGTAAGAGAAATACTGCATTTAATGGTCATTTAATATTCTTCATCACGCACTACATGTAGAATAATGCATGCTCCAGTCTTAGAGTCCGTTAGCCTCTCCCCTCCTGACTCTTAGTTTATATCAACATGTTCTCTAAACATCAGATACTAGATACTGTTTAGGTACATGTCGCCCTGACTCTCCAGACTTCAGTCTCTGCTCCTAGCACAGAGTTCATAGCCCCCAGCTTCTCCTAGTAACACGTCATTGTCAGTTTACGCGCACCATTAGGTTAGAGGTCCCGGCTCCTTAGGTAGCCCCCTCCATGTTTCCGCCCCATTTATGACATATTCTGTTACGTTTGCATCACATGTCTATGTATACGCCCCTGTTACACCCATTTTCACCCTTATCTTTCGCGACTGCTATTGACCACACCCACTGCTCCGCCTACTGTAATTCATTGTAATGTAACTGTTTTAGTATATATATATTTGTGCACTGTTATTAAGTGTTGTGCCGATTCTGATCCTGCCCCCGGCAGCGCTGCCATCCTGTTCCCGTGCAGGTTGTCCTGTTCCTGTCCTTTATGCTGTATTAAACCTGCAAACTCCTACTACCTCGAATCTTGACTCTTATTTATTGAGCTATCTGTTATTCATTTATCCATTCAAAAATAGAGGTATTATTTATTTATTTACCACATAATGGCGCCCGAATAGGGACTTGCCCTTTCCCCACGCGCCGGTGAAGCCACGCCGGCCCCCTGACCCTCTGCAGCCGTGACGGAACCATACCGTGCACGTGCAGATATTTCTGCTTCAAGTATCCCTCAGGCCCACGGAGGAGACGGAGGTGGCGGTCCAGCATCCAGGCGAGGCGGTGGAGGAACGCGGCGAGTCCCGACCAGAGCCCAAGCCGAGAGTCCAAGGTCCGAGGTATCCGGAGGCCCACCCGTAACAGAAGTTCGAAGTTCGTCCGTCCGGCGTCGAAGCAGTCCAGTCCAGTCCGAGGCCTTCCGTTCTTGCTGCCCGGTGAGTACCATTGCTGGGGTAGTATCTAGACAGGGTCAATCTAATTGACTCTGGTCCGTGGGTTGGTGGTACACAGACCCAAAACGAAGTGTCCACTTCGGTGAATGCGGGTCCTGACGTGTCTCTTTATGAGACCGGTAAGTTTCGTACTGTTTCAGCAGTGCATCTAGTTTCTGGTCTAGTCAGTTCTGTTCTCGAGAAAATTCATGTATTCTGCTTTCAGTGTTCCAGGTAGTATTCTGTTCGAACTGTTATTCTAAATGTTCTTCATGTACTTTAATGTCGTGGTATGAATGTGGAGTAATTATCGTGTTCATTGTGTATTGTATTGTGTCTAGATTACAGTTCAGTCATGCCCTTATTCTCGAAATTACGTCAGTTAAAAACTAGAAAAGGTCTGCTAGAAGCAGCAGTTCCTGTCCCGCCTAGGGACAGTCCAGGTCATTTTATGTATCAGAAGCATGGCATAAGTGCCATATTATATCTAGATTTATGGGTAGAGTATACCAAAGAGTTAGAGGAAAAGTATAGATGGCCCGTATCAGGTACGTGGGATGCCGAGTGCATCATGAGAGTAGAAGAAGCATTATGGAAAAAGAAAGCCAGACAGTCACAGAAAGATGCCATCGAGTTATGGCGCAAAGAATCTCATAAAAGAACCGAAAAAGAAATCAGAAAGTCAGAACTAAGTAGAGAATCCTTGGAACGAGCCCAGGAAAGGGAACTAATCGAGATAGGTGAACGAGTTAAAACAGAACAGTCAGACAGACAGAGGCATGCCCTCATCAAGGGTATGTATCCTCTTCTTGCCGAGGGCTTGCCAAAAGCAACCCCGGAGGCATCCAGTAATTTTCCGCCACCACTAGTTCCGACTAAGCTACGTCACAAACCGACCGCAGCTGATATTTTCATCTCGTCCTATTTGGACGACACAGTCCCGGAATATGCAAACCCTGTTCCGCCAGTCCCTGTAAATCAGGCAATTCCTGCTCCTCCAGACACCGGAGTACCTGTTACGGTACCCCCGGTCCAGCCTACATTACAATTTCCCGCCGCGCTGGTACGAAGAGTATCAGTCGACGATTCCAGTTTAGGGGCCGCAGGAGGAGGTCCTCCTGGTACCCCGCCACCGCACCAACGTAGAACGTTGGCCGAGTTACATGAATGTGCGTTACAGCGTACGCCCAAATTTAAGTCCGTTGCAGAAATCCGACGAGCTCTCACTGAATGCCGCTATGATCCAGTTGCAGGTGATGATAGTACAGTAATATATTCCATCCGTGTAAGACGGGTGACCGGGTATTTAGACACCCTACCAGATATGAAAGGAGATCTAGACAGAATATATCGTTTCATCCGTACAGGGGATGATCCAGAAAGTATTGGCGAAGCCATGTCTCAAAGGAAAGCTGAGATCCAGCTCATGATATTAAAGTTTCTGATTAATTGTCTAATAAGAGAACAAGATTCCCCGACTAAAGATCAGGCCGAAATGAAAATCCTGACAAGGTGGAGTGATAATATAGCCGAGGGTAAACACAAGACTATCAGTAGTATAGAGAGTATGTACAAGAAAATTCGTAAGGAAATACTAAAGTTACACGAACAACGTAAAGCAGCACAAGTAAGCGAGAAAGAAAATGACTCTACTGAAGAGGTAGAGGACGAGAATCCCACTAGAATAGCGTATGTAGGAAAATCTAGATTTCCAGATCGCCATTTGCGTCTAGAACACAAGTCAGTTTTACATCATCCAGCACCAGAACAAGGTTCTCTGGAACAAGTATTTCAAGCTACCGATCACATTCTGAAATCACGAATCGGTTACAGTGAATTAAGTACTATGCATGAACAAGAACTAGCCCGATCAGCAGTCCGATGGATTACTGATTCTACCACTTTTCCAGACGAAATAGTGGCACAAATGTTCCTGAAATTGCCCCCAGCCGAGCAGCGATTGGTGGGTATGTATATGATCCAGCACCTCATTACATTGTATGAGGGTCAACATTCTGATCCAGGTCCGTTACACGATGTCCTGAACGAGTTACTCCAGTATAGATGGAAAGGTCTAGGTACCGATTTAATTAGTGTCATTCTAGAACAGCGCCACAAATATAGTATGTTTTTGAACCCGCATTTTGTTCATGTCTCACCTCCAGAAAGTAAACCGTTTTACATAGACAGACAGAATCCGTTACGAGAAGTACACCCAGTTAGGACAACAGATGGTGAAATGCAACGAGTGTTTGTTTACACTCCGATTACAAAGATGGAACTCTTAGAGATGAAAAAGTTAATTCCCTGTCATGATAAAGATCCAGCAGGGTTCCACCGAGAATTAAAGGACATGCTCCGTATGGGAGAATACATGTATCCAGATATAATTAAAATGTTAAAAGTCCTGTTGCCCGCAGGGGTATACGAAAAACTCAAGGAAAAAGAATGGGAGGTGGGAGAGAAAAAGATCGATTGGGCAGTTCTCGAAGCTGAAGATAAGATACGAGTACCAGGTACCGGTCTAGGAGAGAAATGTAAAGAATTACCAGAACTGTTGATACAAGTTTTGCCAAGATTATTAGCCACTAAAAAGGAAGACTGGGATGCAATCTCAGCCTGTAAACAGAAACAAGACGAAGACACTAGTGATTTTTATTCTAGATTCGAGAAATGTTTTAGTATAAACAGTGGCCTCAAGACAAGTAGCGAGTCATACCCTCATCTTTTTGTTACTAAATTAGTCGAGAATTCAAGTCCACAAGTTAAGAATCGAGTTTTGAAAGTCGAAAGTACCTGGCAAGCTAATACCCCGTCCCAGATGTTACAGATGCTTCAATACCACCAGAATAGAATCAGAGAAGAGCAAGATCATGAAAGGAAACGTATGAAAGACACGAAAATGAAAGTACTAGTTGCACAATCTATTCCTCAAGACAGTCAGAAGAGGGGTACGAATCAAGCCAGTCATCCTACAGCTCCCGTTAAAGGGACCTGCAATTATTGTAAACAGCCAGGTCATTTTATAAACGAGTGTGCAGTTCTGAAACATAATATAGCTACCGGTAAAACTAAAGAAAGACCACGTCCGCCTAGACAAGAACAAGTTTCACAGACTTCTCAGCCACAGAATGCACAACAGACAGTTCCAGTACTGCAGCCTATTGCTGCAACACAGCATGTTACACAGCAGATGTACCAGTATGCGCAGTCTGAGTATCCAGAGTATCAGCCATATTCATGAAACAGCCTAGAGAGGGAGGTAGGCTTGCCTCTCATCGAGATACCTGTAGATCAAGAGGGTCCCTATGTTCATAGTCAAGTATTAGGGAAAGACAGAAAGTTTTTGATTGATACAGGGGCAAGTAGGACCACCATCAGTCACGCCGAAGTTCCAGGGGCTCCGCTCTCAGGCTCAAGAAATGTTTCCCTTGGATTTTCAGGAAAGCCTATTGTAAATGAGATATCTCATCCAGTTACTCTAGAAGTAGGTCCATTGTCCCGCACTACTGATCTGTTACTTACGAAGTCATGTCCAGAAAATCTGTTAGGCATTAAGACACTGAAAGAATTAGGTGCAGTCATATGCTGCTCCCCCGAGGGAATACGATTGTTCCTACGTGACTTCAAGGGTCACTATGTATTACGAGATTTTGATCCGAGATTGTCTAATGTTCCGCAGCATCTATGGGCACAAGGTCCAACTGATGTTGGCTATATGCAAATCACACCCCATCGTGTGACTCTCAAGCCAGGTGTAGTGTTACCACGAATCAGGCAGTACAGATTGCCACCTGAGGCTGTAGCAGCCTTATCCAAAATTATTGACGAGCTCATCGCTCAAGGAGTAGTTGTAGAAACTGACTCCAATGTATGTAATTCTCCGATCATTCCAGTCATGAAACGTACTGATCCAAATGCACCCCCAGTATATCGATTAGTGATTGATCTCCGAGAGCTTAATAAATGTATTATTCCCCAGTACCCAGTTGTCCCAGATATCTCTTCCCTATTGACAGCCATTGATTCTGAAGCCTCATTTTTTTCAGTCATAGACCTCAAGAACGCATTCTTCAGTGTCCCCATTCATCCAGACAGCCAGTTCCTTTTCGGATTTTGTTTAAATGGAAGGAGCTATATGTTCACACGCGCTCCTCAAGGTTTCACAGAAAGTCCAAGTATTTACAGTCAAGCACTTAAGAGACAACTAGACAATATTCACATGCCAACTGACACTGCCCTGCTCCAGTATGTCGATGATCTACTGATCACAGCCCGTTCTGAACGTGCTTGCGAGAGAGCATCCCTTACAGTCTTGTATTTCCTTGCCGAGATGGGGCACAAGGTGTCCCCTTCGAAGCTTCAATTCTGTGTCCAGCAAGTGATCTATTTAGGCCACTTACTGTCCAAGAGGGGTAGGCAGTTGACACCCGACCGTATCCAGTTAATAGCGAGTCTTCCTCAGCCCAAGACCCAGAAGGAGGTACGTGCTTTTATTGGCCTTACTTCTTACTGCAGACAATGGATTCCTCAGTATGCATTTCTAGCTAAATCACTGATACAGTTAACGACACAGGAGGCGGCCGTATCGACTGTCCTCCCTTGGACATCTGAACATACATTTAGTTTTAATGAGTTAAAGAAGGCTCTATGCCAAGCTCCAGTTCTAGCAACACCGAACTACAGTAAGCCTTTTACACTTTTTGTCACTGAACGTGAAGGTACAGCATTATCTGTTCTCACACAAGATCAAGCAGGACAATACAAGCCCTGTGCTTATTTTTCGAGCACATTAGATCCTGTAGCCCAGGCTCTGCCTGCGTGCCTCAAGTCAGTTGCAGCCACAGCACTAGCTATCAGACAAAGTGATTCCATAGTATTAGGACATTCCTTGACAGTACAAGTCCCACACTCCGTGGAAGTTCTTTTAAACCGAACACAGACTCAGCACTTGACAATTGCACGTTTAACAGGTTATGAACTGACACTGTTCCAGCCACACATAGAAATCAGACGCTGCAACGTTCTAAATCCTGCTACACTGTTACCGTCAGTTAATTCAAATCCTGCCACACACGACTGTGTGGAAGTAGTTAACATTATGACTAAGCCAAGACAACACTTGACAGATATTCCATTACCAGATCCCGACCTGACACTTTATGTGGATGGTTCATGTATGAGAACAAGTACAGGAGAACTAGTAGCCGCGTATGCAGTGACTACTGACACTGAAGTTATTGAAACACACCGTATTGACACCCTGTCTGCTCAAGCAGCAGAGCTAGTTGCTCTGACACAAGCCTGCATACACGCCAAGAACCTGAAAGTTAATGTTTACACAGATTCACGCTACGCATTTGGAGTCGTACACGACTTTGGAGTGCTCTGGCAGGAGAGAGGTTTCATGACTTCTCATGGAACCAAGATTCAGCATGGTCTCCTTATTCAAGCTCTGTTAGATGCCATACACTTACCGACATCCATTGCTATCATGAAATGCAAAGCACATACGAAAGTTACTGACACTATTTCTCAAGGTAATGATCTAGCAGATCGCACAGCCAAGCTTACAGCTCAGACACCAGACATTCCAGTTAATAAGATACCGACATACACTCCAGATCCGACTACATGTATGACAGTTAAGGACCCCACTCAAGATGTCATAGATATCCAGTTACATGCTACTCCCGAGGAAATCAAGAAATGGTCCGAACAAGGAGGGGTCCAGACAGATCAGGGATGGGTAACGAAGGGTAAAGCCACATGGTTTCTCCCCGACTCCATGGTTCAAGTCATTATCAATACCGCACATAGTCCAGCACATTTAGGAGAAAAAGCTATGTTAGACAGTATCCAGAACATTTGGTTCAACAAGCATTTACGAGCTGCAGCCAAGCAGAAGGTCCGTACTTGTATGATATGTTGTCAGTTTAATCCAGGTAAAAGTGTTCCGGTGGAACAAGGTGGATTCCAGCCCCCTGACCACCCTTTTGAAGTCCTCCAGATGGATTATATTCAGATGGAGCGATGTCGAGGTTTCAAGTATGTCCTTGTAGTGGTATGCGCTTTGTCCAGGTGGACAGAGGCATATCCAGTCCCAGATTACACAGCCGCGACCACTGCCAAGCAGTTGGTTCGTGAATTCTTCCCCCGCTACGGACTCCCTAGAGTCGTATATTCTGACAACGGCCAGCCATTCTCATCCGAGTTGATGAAACATGTTTCCCTTTTGTTAGGGTACCAGTGGAAGTTCCATTGTGTACGCCATCCAGAAGCAGCCGGTCTCGTAGAGAGACATAATCAGACCCTGAAAATCCGAATCGCAAAAGTATGTAAAGAGAAAGGTGTGGACTGGCTAGTAGCTCTGCCAGTTGCCTTGTTTTATATGCGCATGGTCGCACATTCCAGATCAGGTCTGTCCCCTTATGAGGGCGTATTCGGCCGCCCCCCTAACATGTGGGGTACACCTAGACCTCGAAGTATTGCCGATGTTTCAAGTAATATGCTGACAGATTACCTAGCTTCCTTGATGTCTGCCCTCAACTCTTGTCGTTCACAGGTTGCTGCCGCATTTCCAGACAATACCGAGGTGGCACCGCATGAAATCGTTCCCGGATGCATGGTTTTGGTCAGGAACTTTGATCGTTCAAGTCCGCTGGAGCCTCGCTGGAAGGAACCCCGACAGGTCCTCCTGGCCACCCGTACTGCCGTCAAGCTGGAAGGCAGGAAGGGCTGGGTCGATTTGTCACATGTGAAAAGATTTTTTGGATTGAAACCTGTTTCAAAGAACATTTCCGAGGATCTTAAAGACTGCCAAAGTACTATTCTTAAGGACTGTCCCGCAAAAGACATTGCTACGAACCCTTCCCTGTTAGAGAAAACTCTGCAACAGGAGTATAAGCTTAAACTAAGGTCTAGTAAAATAAGTCAGCCAGTTTGATTGTCTAAGTCCTCCCCTAGGTGAAACGGTTAGACCGGTTTCTGACATGTATATAATGGACCCCCACAGAGAGAGAGTTAGTGAGAACTCTAGAAGTTGCACTATTATTTTATGTTTTCTGCTATATTTCAGCATTATGATTTCCTGCACCAGTTATGCATTTTATCTGTATTTTTCAGTTTCTCATGTAAATAAGTCTGCTAATGTTACAGTAGAGCACACGTTTAGTGATCTGCCTCCTCATGAACTCTCATATCGCCTTGCTATGCGTAATAACTCTTTTGTCCGCATGTTACATTATTCACACCAGACCAGCAATGCCACAAATTGTTGGGTGTGTGGTCGACTCCCCCCTTTCCAGACACCGAAGGGAGTTCTGCCACTCTTTCCTTATCCATTTTCACATAATGGTTCGTGTGGAGCATGGTCCACGTTAACGTCATCCTCAACAGATATGTCTTTACTTAACAGTACATGTTTCCCAGACAAGCAAGGTCTTCCCCACAGAACAGGGTTAGATCTAGAGAATGAAGTTTATAATCTAGGTAATTATTCTTCGAATTTTATGGTCCTGAATGTTCAGTCTGATTCTACTCCAGACTTACCTGCTATTTCAGTACTGCCAGTCAAAGGTGAATTATGTGTCCGAAATAATGGTTCCGCACATGTAGGACATAGTGATTCTACTACTATTGTCAAGTATAGTGACAGTAGGAAATCTATTTTCGAAGCTTCACGTCATTCTTATTTTGTTTGTGGTCAGACCGCATATGTTCGTCTGCCCCTTGATTGGGATGGTACATGTTACATTGCCTTCCTACTGCCACCAGTTTTCCTAGCCCCACCTGACTATCATAGGAATTCCCACCTAGTACATACTAGACACAAGAGAAATTTCCCGATTGTCGATTATACTGAAACTGCTCTAGAACAATACATAGATATCAATAAAGGTGTCTTCCCCTACTTAGGTACTGTTGTAAATAGTAAACTGATACATAGATTAACCAGAACACTTGAATCAGTAGTGATTGAGACTACTTCTGCTCTAGGTAACTTAACCGAAGAACAATCCTTTATGAGAATTGTCGTGCTCCAGAATCGTCTCGTCCTTGACGTCATACTGGCCGATAGGGGCGGGGCCTGTAGAGTCATCGGATCTAGTTGCTGCATTTTCATTCCTAATAACGCGCCGTCTGTTTATTCAGCTATTACCAGACTCCATAAAATTGCCCATATGTTACACCAAGATCCAGGCACCTGGACATGGTCCGGTTGGTTCTGGAATATAATTTCCGCCTGGGGATGGAAAGTATTGTCATTTCTGGGTATTGCAGTAGCGATCATATTCAGTTGCTGCCTCTGTTTACAATGTGGCCCTGCGATTTGAGGCATTTGTGCTACATCATGTGTTCCTAGTCCCAAGTCCCGTCCTAAATCCAGTTCCAAGAAAATTCGAGACGAGCAAATGATACTGTATGAAATGATAGATGGTATCATGAATATTGATGTTTCCTGATGGAAACGTAGTGACAAGGAGGGAATGTGGAAAAGTAAATTTTGCCATGTTCTGTGTCCCTACGAGTCCTCCATCTTATGTTATGTGTGCATGATTAAATATGCATATGTATCCCCCATGTTTGATTAAAGACGCAATTACAGTTGTGTCCATTACTAGTATGCCAGTTTCCAGTTCTCGTGAAAGCTACGAGTATCAGGCCTATGTAAAGTTACGTTGCCACGTTTCTCAGTGTGCACGTTATTTCATTGTAAAGTCCCCGTTTCTAGGCCTCAAAAGGGCCCGGACACCAGATTCAGCTCCTGTCTCCTGAGCCTCGCTGAGGAGCGATACAGCCCCCACCTGTATCCTCGACCCTTCACTTACTTCCTGTCTCACAGTGCCCGGCTCAGCCTGGCTCTGCCTACGAGTCTGCCAAGAGTATGTTATGATTCTAGTTATCAGTCCAGCCCTCCTTCTCTGCATTCCTAAGCTACTGAATCGCATCAATAGTTTCCGTCATTGTCTAGCCTTTACGTCTCCATGTAAGAGAAATACTGCATTTAATGGTCATTTAATATTCTTCATCACGCACTACATGTAGAATAATGCATGCTCCAGTCTTAGAGTCCGTTAGCCTCTCCCCTCCTGACTCTTAGTTTATATCAACATGTTCTCTAAACATCAGATACTAGATACTGTTTAGGTACATGTCGCCCTGACTCTCCAGACTTCAGTCTCTGCTCCTAGCACAGAGTTCATAGCCCCCAGCTTCTCCTAGTAACACGTCATTGTCAGTTTACGCGCACCATTAGGTTAGAGGTCCCGGCTCCTTAGGTAGCCCCCTCCATGTTTCCGCCCCATTTATGACATATTCTGTTACGTTTGCATCACATGTCTATGTATACGCCCCTGTTACACCCATTTTCACCCTTATCTTTCGCGACTGCTATTGACCACACCCACTGCTCCGCCTACTGTAATTCATTGTAATGTAACTGTTTTAGTATATATATATTTGTGCACTGTTATTAAGTGTTGTGCCGATTCTGATCCTGCCCCCGGCAGCGCTGCCATCCTGTTCCCGTGCAGGTTGTCCTGTTCCTGTCCTTTATGCTGTATTAAACCTGCAAACTCCTACTACCTCGAATCTTGACTCTTATTTATTGAGCTATCTGTTATTCATTTATCCATTCAAAAATAGAGGTATTATTTATTTATTTACCACACTTTTCAAAGAGTTCTGTTTTTGCTCTGGCACGTTCAAAGAACAAGGAAAAAGATGTTTAGCAGACACGCTTAAATTCTATTGTGCCTGTGATTTTTTAGCTCACATAGACTCGCAGATTACTTTTGCAACTTGGAGAGCTTTTCACATTAAAATGTCTGCTGTTTTTTTTCCAGTAAGTGTCACAAGACGATGGTGACACACACACACCTATTTTCTAAATTGTATTAAAAAATGTGTAGTGATATATGATGTCACGTTATTTTACATTTAAAGATTATAGCTATGGGTTCTAGCCCCATTTGCATCCTCAAAAAAAAAATAAGAGGAAAAAACTATGCATTATTTGCATCTTTATTTATGTCAAAAGATATTTCCCTACACAGGGGTGGGAATGGGTGTTTCACTGTTTGCCCACATATATGTGCCTGTTCACATTATTTTTACCCTACAAAGGGATGGGAATGGGTTCTAGCCCCATTTGCCCATATACATTTGCCTACATAGGTAACATACGAATCTTAGCCTTACAAGGGCACCGTAGCTAGGGTCACAGCCTTTCTACTTTTACACGAGTATCCTCACACAGGGAACAGTGTTATGGGTTACAGTCCCATGTAAATTTACATTTTACCCTCACATAGGGCTTATTATGGGTCACAGTCCCATTTACATATTACCCTCACACCGGGCTTAATATGGGTTACAGTCCCATTTACATTTACATCGTCACCCTACATAGGGCGTCACATGGGTTTCAGTCCCATTTACAGTGCTCCTCACACTCTTACATAGGAGTAGAGGACGGTCATGGGTTTTAGTCCTTATGACTGATATTGTCTATTTACATTTTGTAATTTTGCTGTTTTGAATAACACAATGCTACATTTACATTGTATTTATTCTGTTTATTGAAACAGAGAGAAGTTGTAGTCATCCTGTATGTATCTACTTTGCCTCTTCTCTGTTTTCCTATTCATCCAGCTTTCCTCGTGGTGTCATTCTCTTTGTCATCCCTGGTTTCTGGATTTACACTTCTTGTTGTCATCATTTACCTCCAGCCCTCTTTTGTTTTTTTTGATTCTTTTCTTCCCTGTTCTAGAGGATATCTGTTACCCCATTTTCCTGTGTCTGTGTGGAGGCTGGTGTCCATTCTCCGTTGTGCCTTGTTCTTTCTTCCCTTCTTGCCTGCCTGGCCAGTGGGTGCGTTCGGGGGTCAGTCCTTGGTGCGTGTGAGTTCTTCTGCCCCATGATGTTTCCATTTTCTGATTACTCGTTTTTTCCTCATCTTTTCTATGTCCGTGAGTCTGGGTTATCTCTATTGGTTTCCGCATTACTCTTCTCTACCTCCTCCTCATATTCTTCCACCTGTCTCTTCACGTTGCTTTGCTTACACCTCTCCTTGTTGTTGTTTCGGTTCCTCTGCTATTCTTCCTTGTTATCTCTTCCTTGGTTCTCTCTCGCTAGTTGTTATTCACGTAGTGGTTTAATGCTTCTGTTAGAATGAAAGGGGATATGTAGTATCCTGCATATTATACTGTAAGGTGTTTTACCAGCCCTGCTCTGCCAGTGCCTGTGCTCTGACTCATTAAAATGTTGGAGTCTGATGATGCCTCGGAATGTTGAGACTGAGGGAGGCAGAGTGACAGTTGGTCATGGGTTGAGCAGCTGACAGGCAGCTCCTGGTGGGGCTCTGATCTACCACATATCTACATGATGTCCTGTACCTTGCAATCTGTTATCTTCATGAATAAAATCATCTTGATATACTACCTTCCTGAGTGGACCTTCTTCACCACAGAACGCTAAGTAGGGGGTGAGTGCCTAAGGATTGGCGAATGCCAAGTGGAGGCGCCATATACACTGTCTGGTGGCACAAGCAGGCATGAAGCCACATTGGTCTGGGTGGACCAGCGTGGCAAGGAGTGGGAGCAGGCACTGGGCTAAGACCATAGCAAACATTTTAAGGAGATTGGTCGGTAGTCCATGCAGGATGACGCGGGTGGCTGCGTCTTTGTTATGACCACAATGGTGGGGATGTACGTCGTTACAACCTGATGTTTTACATCGCAGTATTTTATGACGCATGTTTTACAACGCAAGTCGTTACCACAACTTGCGTTGTTGGGGGCTGGATAGTGAATATTTTAATTTACTATTCCAACTCCAGTCCCCATGGATAGTAGGGAAGGAGTTGGATAGTAAATTAAACTATTTACTATCCTGGAGCGCCCCCCAGCGCAATTCGTTGTTACAACTTGCGTTGTAAAAGTTGCGTCGTAAAGGAACTGCGGTGTAACATCTGTGTTGTAAAGGATGTTCCCCCAATGGTGGCTATGTCTGTCACCGTAGGGAAATCCCCAACTTCCACTTCATGATGGAACAGGGCAGTGATGTGGGGGACTAACTGGTCATGGTAGGACGCGTAATACTCCTGGGGAAACCCATCAGGGCCAGGAGTTTTCCGAGACGCCAAGAGTGAGATCGCTGCTCCTATTTCCTCTGGGGAGAAAGGGTTTCCCAAGTTAGCAGTCTCCGATTGTGACAGGCAGGGAATGTGGGCCATCAAGGGCCTAAATAAGTCCACAAGATTGTCATTTAGCTGGCACGCCGAGTATAGGTGGGAACAAAAAACGTCAGAAGCTTGCGCAATCTCCGGGGAGGTACAGCAGACGGAACCTGAGGGGTCTTGGACCTCGGGGATTATCCAAGATGCCAGGGAGTAGGAAGCCTGCCTGTGGAGGAGTCTCCCATGTGTGTCCCCCCACCCATACACACAGGCGATGGATGAGTGCCACAGCAGTTTGTCTGACTCCAGTGCGGCGTGCTTGATCTCGTCCCACACAGTTGCCAGTTGCTGTTCTCGGGGCTTGTCCAGGGAGACGGTCAGGTTGGTCTCAACTGTAGTGCCTCTGCTTCGAGGAGTGCATGGTAACTATCTCGGGTCCGCTGCTGTGCTCGGAGGGGGCTCCTAGCCGCACCCTGGAGGGTAGCTTTTTTTTATTTTTTATTTCTTACTACATTTTGCAAATGAATGAAGCATTACAAAAAATCTCGATTTAGAATAAAGGAAAAAGAAAAATCAAACAATCACAGTATACATAAATACATGATCCAAAGATTTTCCGTGCAGAGTGTACAGTGTCGATGGGTTTAACAATAAAAAGTGATGATCAATACTGGGATACAATCACCATCATCATTGAGTAGAGTGAACACATTTTGGGGGAACAATGAGAGTGGGCTGGCCCACCAAGGGAGCCACCATGACTGCCCTTTATTGCAATACCCCAAGCCATAACCCAGGAACTATGCCCACTAGGATAGCCAGCAGCTCATCACCGCAGACATGCCAGACTTGAGAAAACAGCTACATGATCAACTATCCGAGCAACCTCTCCAAAAACACAACTAAATCTATGAAACATAGACTGCTCAAAGCCAATCCTGAAACCCTCTTCTCTGACCTATACTTCTGTCCAAAAAAAGGAGCCATTACCAATTACCTGATCTTCTATACGAAAAGAAGAGCGCAGAGGAGAACGGCATTCCAAACTTTACTCAGAATCGCCTCAGCTAAGAAATTTCCTCAAGGTATATGACTCTTAGTTGAGTCGTCACCCACTTTCAGTACTAATGCCACCATATCCATGTACAACAATGGGAATATCCTTATTCATGCCTCCGATCGGAACCTGAACATATTTGATGACAGATTCTCCTTCATTAAAAAATCACTTGACACTCCAAATCACTCTAGGAACGTCCTTCCACTAACCTTCCCACAGGACCGTCTAGATCTCTCTCTAAATTGCTGCAACCACCTATTGATCGCCCCGCTTACACTCAACAACACAAATAGGGCCCCAGCTCCGTCAAATCTGGAACCCACAGACTAACCCACCATCTCACGAAGAAAAGGACCGAAACATAGCCACTCCCTTAATACCGGAGCAAAAGATGTCCTGAGCTCCGATCACCGTCACTTCATTTCCACCACTCCTGGCTCTCTTCCACACAACTCCCCCTCTCCACAGCAGGCATTTCCTCCTAGCTCTCTCCTATATATCGCCCCCTCTCCACAGCAGGCCCTCCCTCCGGGCTCTTTCCCACATAATTCCCTCTTTACACAGCAGTCTCGCCCACACCCCTCCGTGAATACTTTTCCCCTTGTCCCCCTCAACACCAAAAGACCCCGTTAATTCTCTAACTATCTACGTTCAAACCCTTCGCCCCCTCTACCCAAACCATGGCCTCATGCCAACTCCAGCGCCATATCACTGTGCTCTCCAGTACAGCAGAGACGGAAATCCCCCGCAAGAGATGCCCCCCCACCTTCGTACCCTCTCTTGGGATCCGTCTACCTCTACCCTAGCAAACAACCCCCCTTCTCCCCTCCACAAGAACTGTGAACCATAGTCTGATCCTGCATCTAAGCTCAAAGAACTTAACAGAGAACTTCTAAAACTCAAAGCTGGCATTCAAAATCTTCTTAACATCACCTCAGACCTGGCACTTGACCTCGCCTCCAACAAGATCTCACAGGGGTCCCAGCATTTGATCTGGCCTCACTCCTATATACCATCTCCTTCCGCCAGGGTCCAGTGTGACGCTGGGCAGAAACTCCCAAGCCAAGACTGGATTTCCACTCCCTATGCCAACGCTCATTCTAGACCCGCCAGATCCAAAAATCCCAAAATCATCTATCTGAATCAGATATTTTCTCCCTCCTCCATGCCTACAACTCCTCACTTACAGGCATCGCCATTCCCACTGGAGCGGCACAAATCGCCCCTGCAATGGCGCCTGGATTTAATAATCCCAAGCGTGGCAAAACAATGGCAATACAAAGCATCACCCCCAACCCACACAGAGCTCCCAGCCTCAACGCCATTGCATTAAACAGTTATAACCTCATGCAGATCCCAATTACACAGCCCCTCACTGACCAAAATCCAAACCTGAAATGCATGTTACTCAACTGTAGATCAGCGGTGAAACATGCCACGGACCTTGCTGATTTCATCCTCACTCAGGGTCTAGATCTCCTTATTCTCACCGAAACATGGCTCACCGACTCCTCAGGTCCCGCCCTTCACATTCTAGTCCCTCCAAGCCAAAACATTATCAGACTCGATCGTGTTAAGAAAACGGGTGGTGGCATAGCCTGTTTCTACGACAACTCTCTCAGCAAAACAGTCCCCTTCGGCAAATCACTCATCCTGTGAATATTTATCCATAGACATCACTAGCAATCGTAGACCCTTATGCAGCCTGCACATCTTCTGTCACCCTCCAGGTGACAACCTCCCTCTAATTGAACAAACTGTGGAAACAATCCCCTCCCATCAGAGAGGACACTGCCCCCAGATCTTCCTTGGTGACTTCAATCTGCACTGGAATGACCCACATGACCAGGCGGTAAACAGGCTCAAAAACGTCCTAACTGATGTCTGCTTGACTCAATTCTGTGCAAACCCACACACAACTTAGGATTGACCCTCGATCTAATTATTTTCCCATCTCCATACAGCTCGAATCTATCCTCCCCTGTGACTGGTCTGACCATCACCTGATCACTTTCGGTATCCTAGAAAATTGGAACCCCAAAACATCACAACCAGTAAAACAATCACACTGGAAAAGAACACTTCAAAATTCAAATGTTAATGAGTTTATAGCACGCTGTAATATCTCCCTACTGCCTCCTGCACACATGACTGACATGCATGACCTCACGAAGCACTATAATAACTCCATGTTGTCCGCCCTGAATACAACTGCCCCCCTTAAACTAAAAATAAAAGCCTTTAAAGACTCCAAACCTTGGTTCAACGACAGCCTAAATGCTGACAGAGGCAGCATGAGACTGGCAGAATGCGCTCGGAGATCCGCTCCATCAATTGATCTACTAAAAATCCTAAGATTAAAAAGGAGTAGATACAACAAACTCATCAAATCACAACTGGACAAAGCCAAAAATCACCTGAAAAGGTTATTTAAGCTGATTAAGTCACAATCCAACACCACTCCTAATCAATCCCCTTTCATCTCCTGCCCTCAGCCTAACTGCAATGACGTTGCCGACTTCTTCCTTGAAAAGGCGAGTAAGATCGAATCAGATCTAAAGTCTGCTCTGATTGATCTCTCACCCTCTCTTTACTCCTCCTTACACTCGTCCCCTCCTATTCCACCCTGTCACTAAAAACAGTGCCTCTTGGAATCAATTCACACCCATCAACAACGCTACCATCTTCAGCATCCTCTTAACCCTGAAACCGTCAAATCACTTCAATGATCCCCTCCCCTCCATTTTCTTTAAAGAAATGATAGGATCACTGGTCCCACTCTGGTCCCAGATCATCCATGTGTCTCTCCTGCAAGGGGTGATCCCTGACTGCCTAAATGAGGGCCTAGTTCTCCCCATTCTCAAATAACCCACAGCAGACCGTGAAGACTTGAATAACTATCCACCAATCACAGACATCGCTACCCTGGCAAAACTACTTGAGAATTGTGTACATGAACAACTGCGGAAACACATTGAGCCATTTCAACTGCTCGACCAATTCCAATCGGGCTTCCGTCCGGGCAACAGCACGGAAACGGCCATCACTCATATAGTTAACGACGCGCTCACCCTGCTTGACAAGAAGGAGTCTTGCCCACTCACACTACTTGACCTCTCATCAGCATTTGATACTGTCAAACATGACAACCTATGAGCTTATTGAAATGTAGGATGGGGCTCTCAGGCACTGTTCTAAAATGGTTTGCCTCTTTTCTCAACAATAGAACTCAGAGAAACAAATCCAATCAAACACTGTCCAACGCCAGTCCCTGCTCACTAGGTGTCCCCCAGGGATCCTCACTCTCCCCCACACTCTTCAACCTCTTCATGGAACCACTCACTGTAATCTTCAAAAACTCAAACATCCAATATTACATGTACGCGGATGACACCCAACTGTACATGAAAATCGCCTCCCCTGAAGATATCAAGTCACTTAACGGAACCCTGCTCAAAACTCTTAATTGGCTAACATCCAACCACCTCAAACTAAACGCCCTTAAAACACAATTTCTCCTAATTTCTCCCGCTAAGCAAGCCACGATTGTTGAGAAATATCTTAAAAACCTCTAAGCTCTGAACTGCACACCTCATACCACTGATTCAACTAAATCACTAGGAATTGTGCTTGATAAGAACCTAAGAATGCAGGATCACATCAGAGCATCTACCAAAGGAGCTAACTAGCTACCAATTGAGCATCCTAAGAAAACTCAAACCCTACCTTCCCCAAGATGACTTCAAATCTGCGGTGCAAGCATTAGTCATCTCCAGACTAGAAAACGGCTGTGCTACTCTATGCGGGCTTCTGAAACTCAGCTTAGCCCCATTAGAACAACACTAAATGCAGTGACTAGACTCATCACTGGCTCTAGGAAAACCAACCACATCTCTCTGAAGCTGAATTCGCTCAACTGGCTTCCATTTGACTCAAGGATCCAGTTAAAAATTGCATGTATGACTCATAGAGCGATACACTACAACACTCCCCTTTACCAGGCAAATAAGCTCGAACTATCGGGAGCCTCCTGGCCCTCTAGGAGCACCAGCACACTACTGCTCAAGCCGAAGAAATTTAAAAAAATGAAAGCCTACAATCGTACATTCTCTGAAATTGCCCCGAGAATATGGAACTCCCTACCTGTGAAAACAAGACTGATTCCCTCAACATTTGCCTTCAAAAGAGAAGTGAAAGCCTTACTTTTGAACTCTGCGCTGAACTAGCGTGGCATATGCTTGACCTCAGTGTGCTTGCCAATATACTATTGTTTTCCTGATATATATTTTTATGCTTTTCCTCCCACAGCTAATTACCTATGTCGTCCTCATCTCGTATGTAAAGCGCTCTGATACCCGCTTGGGGTCATGTTTGCGCTTTACAAAACTTTAAAAATAAATAAATAATATAAATCCCACCAGACACACACAGGAAAAAGGGGAAGAGAACTTCACAAAAACCAACTATGTCTTATTATCCAAGTATTGTTGATATAGGCTCCAAAAATTCTTTGAGCGGTTCCAGGGAAGGAGCAGATAGCTGTCCAATTCGGTTTGCGTTTTGCAATATAACATATCTCGGGACCATTGCGCAATAGTGGGGGTACGACCTCTGGCCCAATGCATCACCACTACACGCTTGGCTAATAGTAGCTCCATGTCTACTAAACGTCAATTTTTTTTTGCAGTGGTTTAGAATAGCCAAGCAACACCAGTAGCGGATTCAGGTGTAAGGTCTCACCTGCAATCTCACTAAGCTTCTGGGAGATCATTAACCATTAATCGTCTACCTCAGGGCACCACCAAGCCATGTGTAAGAACCCTGCACGGTCAATACTACATCTCTCACACCTCGCAGAGTCTCTAAGGCCATATTTGTGGATTCGGATCGGTGTGTAATATACTCTGTTAATATATTTAAAGTGTATAAGGCAGTGCCGGCCGTTTAGGGATATGCACTGCGTTACCTCGCAACAGTAGCGCCACATGGCATCGTCCAAGTCAGTCTGCCAATCGTGTTCGGCCTTAGTGAAGTGGTGCCTCTGGTAGTCCTGTGTTAGAGAATAGATGTTCAATACCACTTTATGGGGAGTATTTGCTTTTAACATAAGAGTAAATGGTGTCACCTCTGAGGGCTCCGACAGTTTGTCTCTAAGAGCACTGTGAAGAGTGTGCCTTACCCTGTAATATTAGAATATAATCAAAGCGGTGACCTCATGCCCATCTGAAACTATGTCGTTCCATTCCCGCCCAGTGCCGTCGACAAACAAGTCACCAACACACGTAATGTCAAGGGCTGTAAGGGCGCGTTGCACCCCCGGTTCAAGGAGGATCGGCAGCCAAGCGCACAACTCGATCGGGGTTAACGGTGAATATAATATAACGGAGGCCTACATCTTCAAGACGTTCGACCATGCACGTACAGTAGTGTTGATAGAATCTGATACACCCGAGCGCCTGTGAGGATGACTGAACAGAAGCGTAGCCAAAGAAGAGGGCGCAGCTGCAACCCTCTCTATGTGCAAGTGAGGCAGAGGGACTCTCGGATGCAGCCAGTAAAAAGCGGGCATACATTGAGCTGCATAGTAGTAAAGTTTCAAAACAGGGGCGCCCAGCCCCCCCATGGAGTATGGTAGTGTTAAAATCCCCCATCGAACCCGTGGTTGATTGCCAGCCCAGTCTAGCCTAATCAGGAGAGATTTAAGGCATTTAAAAAAAGGAGGAGGGAGAATCATCGGTATGTTACAAAACAAGAATAAAAACCGAGGAAGGAACACCATTTTCATCAGAGAAACTCAGCCCCTGAGAGATAGTGGCAAGCGTATCCACCTGCAGACTACATCCTCGAGTCCGGCCACAGCTCTACCATAATTAACGTTGAACACCACTTCAGAGTTAGTATGTACCTGTATACCCAGATAACACACCCAGTCAGTAGTCCACTGCAGCGGAAAATCCAACTCGACAGGATCCAAAGCCGGCGTGAGAGGAAAAATAATGGTCTTTGCCCAGTTAATACAGAGGACAGAAAATTTGCTGTATCGCACCACCACCCTCAAGACTGGGAGAAGGTGAAACTCAGGGTCCCTAATATATAGAAGGGTATCATCCGCATACGCGAAAATAATTAGATTGTACCCAGGGAAATGAATCCCGTGGTGACTGTGAAACTCCCGAAGTGTGCCCACCAAGGACTCAGCCACTATCGCATAAAGGAGCGGCGACAATGGGCACTTTTGGCAAGTGCCCCTAGATATTTTAAAAGGAGTTGTAACTACATTGCCCACTCTGACCCTGGCGGTGGGAGAATTATACAAGACAGCCAATAAATTGGAGAAGAGGTCTCCCACACCCATTCGCCTCAGGACCAGCATCAGGAAGTCCCACTCAACCGAGTCGAAAGCCTTCTCAGCATCTAAAAATACTGCGGATGCTTTAACTTCAGGCTTAATATGCAGTATAGCCCCAAAGATTGTGCGCATAGTGCGACCAGGCACAAAGCCAGCCTGCTCAGGGCTGACCAGTGTTGGGACTAACGGGGCCAATCTGTTCGCCAACACTTTAGAAAAAAGTTTGGCATCCACATTCAACAATGATAGCGGGCTATACGATGAGCACTCATCCAAAAGTTTGCCCGGTTTGGGAATCGCTACCAACATGGCCTCCCGCATTGACACAGCATCAACCCACTCTCTCCTATCTCTTCAAAAAGAGATACCAAGTGTGGGACTGAGAGGTCCCTAAACTCCTTGTAAAATGTTATTGTGAGGCCATCTTGCCCAGGGGCACTCCCCACTCTCATGGATTTAAGCGCATCATGGATTTCCCAGCCCTCGAATGGTCTCATCAGGAATTCCCTGTGCCTATTTTCCAGCCAAGGAAGCTTGATGTTTTCCAGGTACTCTGTCACACCTTCCCCTTCACTTGATCGGCGGGACTGATATAAGTCGGAGTAATAATCCTGAAACCTATCAGTGATGGCCTCGGGAGCCTGCAGGAGCTCACCAGTGGCAGCACGGAGGTCTGTGACTCCAGTTGTCTCCCGACTACCCTTTAGAAGTGCCACAAGCGTGGCGCCCGGGTGGTCTCACTCGCCATATGTTTTAGCAACAGCGTATTTGCCATGAAACTTGATCTACCTGTCCGCCGTTTCTTGATATGCTGCTAATGTGTCGCATAGTTCTGCTGCGCCTGTTCAGTGTCTCTCTCCTGTACTTCACGCTCAAGAGTTGCGAGTCTCTGTTCCAAGGATGCCAGCGGAGTCCTGATAGACTAGTGTACTCCTGAGTGTTTGGACATGGCTATCCCTCTTATATATAGCTTGAAAGCCTCCCATGTGGTGGAGAACAGCAGAACGGAGCCAATGTTAGTGTCAAAGAAACCCTCAATGGATTTGGCCAATTCTGCCCTGAACACCTGATCGAGCAAAGCGTAAGGCAGGAACCTCCAAGTAAAGGGTGCTGGCCGCTTAGACGACATCTCCAGCCATAGCTGAACGGGTGAATGATCAGAATATGAGCGTGGGTGAAGGTCGCAGCTATGGATAACTGCAGAAAGGAGAGCAGCGACAAACCAGTAATCTATCCTGGTATACAGGTTATGCGGGGCAGAGTAATGTGTGAATCCCCCACGACCTCTATTTCTTGACTGCCATACGTCAATCATATTAAGCCCTGCCAGAGTGTCTTCAACGGCTCTGGCCGCACTGACTGCCTCCTTACTGGTCTCCGGAGCGATCCAGCTCCGGATTGAGGACGCAATTAAAATCCCCTCCCCAAATCAATGGTAGTAATGCCCGGTGCCGTAGGTGTGTCAGCACATCCCCGTAGAATTGTGGATTATCAAAATTCGGGCCATATATGTTGATAGTTATGAACTCCATCCCCCTCCCCTTGATCTTAGAAATAACAAACCACCCCTCCCTGTCAATTTCCAGGGCTTCCAGAGATATGCCACTCTTGCTGTTAACCCATGTCAGCACACTACGGGTGTGGGTAGAAAAACCAGCAGCATGAAAGGCACCATGAAGATGCCTGTGAGCGAGCATTTGCGAGTCAATAGGCAGGTGAGCCTCTTGCAAGAGCACAACATCAATATTGTGTTGCTTAAGGTAGGCAATCACCTTTCTGGTTTTCTGAAAGTCATTGAGACCCCTGATATTCCAAGTCAATAATTTCAAACCATCACCTTAGGTACACATGGAAAAGACTATAACAGCTTAAGCCCTCCCACCACAGAAAGGAAAAGAGAGACCATTGATTCACCTTTGTAAACAGATACACTCTTGTTGCACTTTGAAGGTACCATGTATATACTGCATCAAGGAGAAAACAACTAAAAAAGAACAAGACTTATCAAACCCCCCCCCCACGCCATGCAATCCCCAACTGAGCATTGACGAACCCCTCCAGCCCTACCCCTCCCTACCAAAATCCATTTCCTGCAGAACATAGACAATGAGTAACACTGGGGTGGATGTTACCCTCAGCACTTTAGAGAACAAAGTAAGCAATTTCACTTTATAAAACACTATGCAGTCATTAATCAATATTCAGATGATTCCATTATGAATGGTAACCATATCGCCCAACACACAGGGCGGCTACTGTACAGTAGTTAGAGCGAACATGAAGACAGGGCCCAATACAGTTGAGCAACATGAAAGTGCAAAACAAAACTTGCAGTACGCCAGGGCCATAAATGGCATAGAACAGGGGTCACCACTCAGGTCCGGAGTTTCAGACCCCGGGGAGCAAACGAGACAAGAAGTACAACTGGACAGGAGAGGACCAATCCAAGCAATAAGTCATGCGCCAGGGGGACGTAGCCCGACCACATCACTCCTCCACCTGCAGCCCCACCAGCCACCTCCACCGGCTCCGCCGAGTTCCGACCGCTTCCGGAGGTTTTAGGCAAGTCTTTCAATGCTTTCTGAGGAGAATTCGGGTCAAGCAAAATCTTGGAGTGGCCATTGAGGTTGACCCTCAACCTGGCAGCGTATAGCATGGCGTAGTCTATGTTTTGATCTCCTAGCATCCGTTTCAATGGAGAAAATTGGCATCTAGCTTCTTGAACTTTCGCTGTAAAATCTGGAAAGAGGAAGATTGTGGAGCCCTCATAATGAAGTGCACCTTTGGCCCTCGATTGCAGGGCCATGTCTCTATCCTTGTAATTAAGGAGCTTGGCAATGACCGGCCGCAGCGCCCCCCGGTGGAGGCCGTGGGCCCAGGGACCTGTGCGCCAGCTCCACGATTAACATTTCAGAAAATATCTTGCGGCCCAGGAGTGTGACCAGCAGCTTTTCGATGAAAAATTCAATGTTGCCAGTGGAAATCATCTCTCGCAGCCCTCTTATGCGTAGGTTACTTCTTCTAGACCACGCCTCCAAGTCCTCACCCTTCTCCTGCAGGGTAGCCAGCGTTTTGGCAAATTGTTTCTACGCATCACTGACCTTTGTCTGTGCCTCCTCCACTTCAGTGACTCTTCATTCGGTCATGTCGATGTGCTCGCCATGTTTATCTAAGCGTTCAGGCATTCTGTCCATACGGTATGCAAGGGTGTCAATATTGCCGTTAATGGTAGAGAGACATTTCTGTAGGCTTTTTTGCATCACAGCACGGATCTGTTTCAAGTCTCCCATAACTTCCTCTGACAGATCTTTATGGTCTTCCATGGAAGGGGCTCCCTCCGTGTCTCTAGAGCAGGACTTGAGCTGCTAAAAATGCAACTTCAGTTGGGTCTTGTCTACCTTTCCCATTATCGTCGGAGAAAGAGCGTGACCCACTCACTATATCAACAATTCGTACTACTTCTCAGATCTGGCCGGCTGAACGTGCTACCGTTCCCCCAGTGACCACAAGTGGGTGAACAGGCACTGTAAGCCCCCTGACACACGATAAGTGAGAGAATGAGAGAGGCAGCACACCACAGGGCCTCAGCAGTGCAGCCTGGGCAGACAGTCACACAAGGAGCAGATTTCCAGGAAGGGCAGCGGTCCACTGGCCGCACGACTAGCCCAGCACAGCCGGCCTATGCTCCTTAGGGATCAGAAGAGCAGTACCTCTTCAGGAGCAAGGGTAAGGTACACAAAACGCCAACAACGGGAATTTCATCCGCCACCTAAAGCCGGGTAAGGCAATGAGAGTCCGCACCTTGAATGCAGGATTCAAGCATTGAATCATCCATGCTTGGGCCGGCCACCACACCCCTGTAGCAATGTCAAAGGCCACACTGCTGCCAGCCCCGGAGCGCAGCTCACAGAACCTCACGGCTCCCAACAGCCCCAGGGGGGCAACACATGCCGCAAGGCTGTCTCCCTGCCTCCAAAGTATAACAGACAAGAGCCTTAGGCATGGCAGTGCAGCCGCACTCTTCCACACTTCCCCCCACAACATGTTCAAAAGCAGGTGCAGAGCAGATCACATACATCCAGGGTCAAGGATATGCCGGGAGGTCAAGTCCAGGCCCCTATGCCCCCAAGTAGTCCACCACGCACATGGGGGAGCCGCCGTGCAGCACGGCAATAATGGTCTCAGCAGGCCCCTCTCTGCTGCAAAATCGCCACACTCAGTACCTTTTTTCCCACCTCAGATAACTCCAGGCAGCGGGGATAGATATAAAGGGCCACCAATTCCGCGGTCACTCTGATGTCAGGGAGAGGGCCGCACAGCACACCAGCAGCCGCTCACAAGTTCGTCTAGGTAGGGTGAGGTGCCAAATCCAGGCAGCGCCCCAGACGCGGTTCCAGGCCTCAGCCCGTTACTGCAGCACCATCGCTCCCCGCCGAGTATCGATCGCTCAACCAGGGCTGCGATCATCCACCGCTATCCACCGTAGCTCAGGAACATGAAATGAAATTAAATGAAAAAAAGTTTTATAGAGCGCGATAGCTGCCCTGGGGCGTCCAAGCGCTAAAGAAAGTAGTGCTACCTGATGAGAGTGGTCGACAGGAGGACTTTAGTCAGATTTGTTAAAAAGAAAAGGTTTTAGCTGTTTGCGGAATGAGGTCAGATTGGGGTTGGATCCAAGATCGGGGGGAGTGAATTCCACATTTTGGCCACATCATAAGAAAACGACCGGCCTCTCGATCTTGATCTCCTGATTTTGGGAACTGTGGCAAAAAAGGCATGGGTAGAGCAAAGCTGTTTATTGGGATGGTACGGGGTGATTAAGGAGTGATTAATCACCGGTCCTGTTTTCCAATAAGCCTGATGAGTAATACACAGAGATTTAAAATTAATTCTTTCCCTGACAGGGAGCCAATGTAGGCTCCTCAGCCCGGGCTTAGCTGAAAGCCTGCGGGGGATCTGAAGCAGCGTTCGCGCGGCACAGTTCTGAATTAACTGGAGTTTCCGCAAAGTGTATTCAGGAGCTCCCAAGTAAAGAGCATTGCCAAAATCGAGACGGGACTGAATCAGACCTTGAACCACCGTTTGTTTGGCCTCAAACGGCAGGAGGGGAAGGATCTTCTTGAGAAGTCTGATCAGACCAAAACAAGTGGCTGAAAACCTGGTTGTTTGGCTGTTAAAAGTCAGAGAACTGTCCAGCCAGATACCAAGGCTTTTTATGGTGTCTTTGGGTATTGGTGGAGGGCCCAGACAGGGGGGCAATATAGAGTCAATAGTAGGGGACCTAGAGCAGCCGAGGAGCATGAGCTCCATTTTGTCTCCGTTGAGTTTGAGACATGAGGCGGTCATCCACTTTTTATCTTCCTCTAGGCAGCCCGCCAGATCAGCCTATGCTGATTGGCAGTCTCGCTGTGTAAGAGAGACCACTAGCTGAGTATCGTCTGCATATGTGAAGATCTTGATGCCATAAGGGCGGACAATCTCAGCCAGTGGTCTCATATACACGTTGAATAACGTAGGGCTCAAAGATGAGCCCTGCGGTACCCCACAGCCTGAGGGTCTACTGAAGGAAACAGTATCCCCTTCAAAGACCTGAAATGATCTGTCTCTCAAGAAAGACTCTATCCAGGTTATCGCTCTGCCTGACACTCCTAGAGTGAGGAGTTGATACAGTAGAACTCTGTGATTCACCGTATCGAATGCGCCGCTTAGATCGAGGAGGATGACTGCCACCGATCCCCCTAGATCCAAGATCCCTCTGGTTTCCTCTGTTACCGCAAGCAGGGCAGTCTCTGTCCCATGCTTGGGGCGGAAGCCCGTCTGTGTGAAATCGAGCAGGTGGTTGCTCTCGAGGAACCCCATCAAATGTCCACTGATGTGTTTCTCGAGGATTTTGCTCACCCAGGGAAGCAGAGAGATAGGGCGGTAGTTACTAGAGTTGTTGGAATCCAGGTTTGGTTTTGTTAAGGAGCGCTCGTACCATGGCTTGTTTCCACAGGGGAGGGACAATACCTGAAGTTATAGACGTATTGACTAAATCAAGAATGGTGGGGAGAATGGTATGGGCGGCACCAACTAGGGTGCGGGGGGCAGGGTCACAGGGGGAGCCCAATTTTACTTGAAGCAATATAGATCCGAGCATCTCTGGATCCAACAAAGGGAACTGGTCCAAGGTATTTAATGGGTGCGACATAGTATCTTGAAAGGGGGGTGATACACTATCAGGGGGGAGATCCATATCGGCATCGGGAAAAGACAAGTAGATTTGATGAATGTTTTTGAAAAAGAATTCCGCCAAATCGTTACAGCGGGTTTGTATATTATGGTTGGGTAGTGGGACTTGGGGAAGTTTAGTGAGACTTTTGACAATCTGATGAATTTCTTTTGATTTGGAACTGGCTGCCATGATTTTTCCTGTGTAAAAAGCAGACTGCACAGTTTTAATCTCATTTTTGTAAGATCTTATCGCCTCCCTATATATAACTTTGTCTGCTGCAGCGTAGTCCAATAGCCACTTCCTTTCCAGTTTTTTACACTGGCGTTTTTTTTCCCTGAGCCCTGCTGAATACCAAGGGGCAGTTTTACGAGATCGTTTAGAAGTGGTTTTGAGAAGTGGGATTGTGGAGTCAAGTGAGTTCAAAATCCAGTTGTTGTAGTTACTGTTGGCTAATATAGGTTCCATTTTAAGTGGGGGTCTGGAGAGCTCTAGAGCTGCAATCCACTTATCTAAAGGTAGTTTGGCCAATTACGTGATTTTCTTAGAATGGGATTTGAGGGAGGGGGGTGTGTATGGTCCAAACAAGAGGGATCAAAAAAAGATCCGTCCATGGAAGGCGAATAGAGCAGCCTGCCTTGAGAGCCACACAGTTACTAAACACAGGGTCAAGAAGATGACCTTTAATATGGGTGGGGGAAAGGACAAGTTGTTCCAGTTGTAGCGCAGAGAGACTGTCTGCTAACTCTAAAGCAGTGTGATCAAAGGTGTTATCGAAATGAATGTTAAAATCACCTAACAGGGTAAAGTTGGAAGGGGTGGTGGCTAGGTCAGCAATGATGGGGGTAACATGGTATAATACTGTTTTAGAGGTCATGGGGGGCGATATATAAGTGTTCCAGAAAAACAATTATTAGGGGAGAAATCGATGGAAAAAGACAGACTTTCACAGTCTGGAATAGAGTCAGAGGAGCAGCGGCATGTGTAAAGATCTTTATATATAATTGCCAGGCCACCTCCCTTCCCATAGGGACGGTCTTTTTGAACAATCTGGTATCCTTGGGGAAGTGCTTCTACTAGGTCTGGTTCAGAGTCAGAAGTTAACCAGGTTTCAGTTAAGAAAATTGCATCTGGCACGAGTTCATCTAATAGAATAGCAACTTCTGTGCGGTGTTTAGGAAGAGACCTACAGTTCAAAAGATACATTTTGAGTTCCAACCTTTCTTCTTTATGCGAGGAGGTGTGGAAGCAGGATTAATGTAGTATAGTCACTATGGCTGCACGGAGCTCGCTTAAAGCGCGACCATCTTCGGCTGTGGAATTCTCTGCCCCCCACCCCAGATAGTAACTTTACCCACTTCCCAGAGGATACCAGGCGAAGTCACCTAACCTAGGATTGAGAGGAAATATTGTTTAAGTTCCTCTCCCATGGCCTTGTGAAATTCTTTGTTTTGAAGGAACCAGGCGTTCAAACACCATATTGGGCGTAGTCCAGCGGGGGTGCAGCCTAGGTGCATTAGCACTGCAGAGTGGTCCGAGATTCAGCGGGGAACAATATAGAGGCATTGGTCACGTGTTGATAGTCAGGGGCCGGCATAAGAATCCTGTTGATTCAAGCGTGGGAACGGTGTGCCACTGATGTATGCATGTAGTGCATAGTGCTGGGGTTCCAAACTCTCTATACGTCACTCAGGCCCAAGTTGGCTGCCCATTCAGAAAGTTTCTTGGACTGAAGCTGCCTGGCAGAGGAAGCGATACCTGTAGAGTCACAAGTGGGCTGCATAACCGCGTTAAAGTCCCCGCCGAGGATCATCTGACCTTCAGGTAGGTCGGAGATATTATTAGTGAGATGCTGTAATGAATGAATTTAGCTTTATTAGGTTTTCAATTTAGCGCACAAAAAACCATAAACGCACAGTTTTACAATAACACATCACAATTATTATACAATGTTCATAAATAGAATTCATTTAAAAAGTTGGCACGAGGGGGGCGTGGCTAGCAGCCGAGCATGGCGGCAGCTTGAAGAGGGAGCTCCCCACGGCATAGCGGCCTTAGATTAAATCCGATGAATTAATCCGACACACCACCCGCCCGAAGTAGCGGAACCGGCTCGGGGACCCAGGCGGCACCACTCGATCCGACTCCGGCGAACATCGGGAGCCGGACACTGCACCATCCCGCACTGGCGTCATTGGGCCTGTGGCTGCGCAGAAGCATCGACCTTGCGTACCTGCTGATCCCCGGCGGAAGTGTGACCTGGCCGGCCTGACCTTGGTGGCGGCTGCTGCTCCCCCGGCGGGAGCGAGGCGGAAGACGACCCACCACGAAAGGTGCAGGCGGGAGCCCCTGAGGACCCAGCGGGACGAGAGTAAGCAGAAGCGACCGCCGGAGGCTGCGAGACTTCGACGAAGACCCACGGAGATAGCTACATAGTGCGAGTCTCCGGGCAGAAGGCAGCGCCTCAGGTTACCGTTGGACGCCATATTGGAGGTACAACAGAATCGGCCCGAGTGACTTGGGAAGGGATCTGGCACTCCAGGGGTGAAAGACACCCCCTCGCTGAGGCAGCAGACACCGGGACCACACGCGAGGCTATCGGCAATACCAGTAAGTGCCCTGGCCCCTTATACTCCGACCTGGCGCATATGGAAAAACATATGGGGAGCCGTTAAAGGTGCTGACCACACCCAGGGACAGAATAACAGGGGGGAACCCGGCAAACAACGCTTTGGTCGGGCCCCGGGCTAACTCCCACCATTTTACCCGTGACAGGCCCACCTGCTGAACTAGCGGTGGCGCAGAACCGGCACTGGGTTACTCCAACCGACGCAGTGGGTGGACCAGAGGGTGCGTTGCCACTGAAATCACCAAGCGGCGGAATGCGTCGCTGCGTGGCAGACGCAGGTGGACTGCACAACAAGCCGATAACGCCCCTACACAGTCAAACAGCCTGCTGACCTGGATCGCACCACGAAGGTTATTTACACTGGGAACCGGTGCAGACACGCTGACAGCGGACATCAGACTCACCAGTGTGGGGTCCACTCGGGGTCTGAAGAACGACAAAACGAAGGCCGATTCACGGGCCCCCCTGACCCTCTTCTAAGGTGCACAGCCCATCATCGAGCGGGAACCGCGGTGCGGCCCGGAGTGGGGTGCGAGATCGGCACGCCTCAAATCATGGCAGGCAAAGGGACCAGGAGTGCTTCAACGCAGGCCAAGCTAGATAAATTTGCCTATATCCAGCACGGACACTCCCAAGTCACTGGGAGACATTCCACAGGCGCTGCTCCAGATGCGGAAGGAACCAAGGGGGTGACTTTGGAGGACATTATGAAGACCCTCTCAGAGGTAAAGACGACAGTAGGTTCTATCTCCTCCGAGGTTACTCTGCTGCGAGCGGACTTTCAGAAAATGACCGAAAGGGTATCTCAGGTTGAAGTGGTTACAAAATCACTGGTAGAGGACACTTCGGAACTGCAAATAGCAATGGAACACATGGAGAAAGTCACCAAGATGCTGCAAGACAAGCTGGACGACCAAGAAGGGCGCTCCCGAAGAAACAACATACACATCCTTGGCCTACCAGAAACAGAAGGAAAAAGAGCAATGGACCTGTACATCGAGGACCTCATAAAGAATAAATTGCAACCTAAAGGCCTATCTCACTTCTTATCAGTCGAAAGGGCACACAGGGTGCCTGGCGGAACGCCCAAACCAGGGGCAGCGCCGCGGCCTGTACTGGCCAGACTTTTTAACTTTAGAGACAGAGATGCAATCCTGCAAGCGGCGAGAGTTTCACCACCTGTCAAGCTTCAAAACTCGACATTGGCCTTCTTTCCGGACTACACAGCGGAAGTGGCCAGACGCCGGAAATCATTTACTGAAGTAAAGAAGGCGCTCCGAGACAAAGGCCTGCAGTACTCGATGTTATTCCCTGCCAAACTAAGGATTGTGGCCGATGAAAAGGCATGGTTTTTTGACAAGCCAGAAGTGGCGCAGGACTGGCTTGACGGCTGGAGACAGGTGGGACACCGTCGGCATCCACACAGAGATCGGACGAACCATCGTAACGACGAGCACACAGATGTGCCGACCGGTCCCCCTGCCAGCCGGGACGACACTGCGGGGATCGAATCTGATTTGGAACAGGACCCGCTTGCCTCGGGGCGACCGGCCCTGCCGTAGAGGTGGATTGACTCTGAGGCGGAGCGGGTGCGGCATGAGGGAACCTGGAGCTGGTGAAGCTGAGTAGGGTGGGCAATAGCCGGTGCCTGTAGGGGACTCACCAACCCCACGAGCAAGTAAGATAGTTGGAAATGGGACAAAGCACTCTGCCAAGTTGGGGAAGCGGGCGGGGAGACGGTCCGTGGGGCAGGGAAGCAGGGTGGGGGGTTGGAGGGGGAGTTATGTTGTTAATGTTATTGTCAATAGTCATCACTCATGTTCTGCGATACACGAACACGCCAAATGCCGACCTATTCAGAAACACCAGCACACGGCGCCGTATCTGCAAAGAGATCGGCGACCGATCACCTGCAACAATGCTAATACGAACCAATGGCCCGACGGCTGAACGCTGCACCAGTGAAGGGCACCCCTCCCACGACTGTAGTACCCCCCCTGCGCATGCTTACTTGGAACGTTAGAGGCTTAGGGGATAAAATTAAGCGGGGTCTGGTTTTGCAGGCCATTAAACGCCAGGGACCTGATCTAGTGCTGCTCCAAGAGATGCACCTCACCGGGACAACATGCAAAGCGCTTGATAGGCGAGGGTATGTGATGGCAACACATGCTGAATTCACAACAGGCTCCAGAGGGACTGGCATACTCGTGAAAAAGACATCACCCTTTCTGGTGGAAGGCTGCAAGGCGGATGATCAGGGTCGTTTCGCCGCAATACATGGCCACTGGGAAGGGAGGCCTCTTAATGTGGTCTCCGTGTACATTCCCCGGCACTCCACTCTGTGGCATTGCCGGCACTTGGTAAATTCCTCCTCGACCTCCCAGAGGGTGACACGATCATTGGGGGGGATCTCAATGCAATAATAGACCCCGCGCTAGACACCTTTCCCGTGAGAGAGCGCCCCAGAGGGAATGCCACGCTTCCTGGTTTTCTGGAAGCAATGGGCCTTATGGACGTGTGGCGACATCTGAACCCGGAGGCGACCTGTCGTGTTTTGGCAGCTCCTGAGTTAGCGTTTAGCACAGCTACACGGTCTTTTCTGTTAACTTGACCAAAACGAACGGGGGCCATTTTGAATCCCTCTGACTTCCGTTTTCTATGAACACGCTGCCTCGTGGTCAGTGTGCCCTTTTGTCCTTTCTTGATACCCATGGTCCCTTATTCTGCTCGGCAACAGGCTATTTTTAGTACTGGTCAAGCGCACATGCGCATCATGCATTTACTGGTCACTCTTTAGGAATGTTGGTACTAACTGACCAGTGCTATTTAACTCCTCCCACATGCTGGCTGTGTTCCAAAAATGACCTTATATGTACCTAAAATGTGTAACTTGTGACCGCCTATCTTTTTATTGCTATTAAACTGTATAAAAGAGGTCGCGCACCAATGTTCGGGGTGTTACTTCTTACATTGCCGAAGGGTGCGGTAGGAATGTATCACCACCCCATGGGGTCTTAATAAACTTGTCTTTTACCTTTTCCAGTGTCCGTGCCAACTTCTATACTAAGGTGTTTGAGAGCTTAGCAGAGTATGTAGGCCTGATTTGAACCCAACACCACAATTGGCGACCACGAAGGGACTCATCGGTGACTCGGATGCCCGAAGGAGAGGTCGTGACGAAGGTCAGGAAACTCGCCATGGACGCGTACGCTGCCACTGAGTGACCCGAGTCTTGGCACCCACGGTGTGTTTTTCCTTCCTTCCGATCTGACCTTCCAGGTGGCGCCGGTCTCCAACTGAGATTCTGATCTTGGATTGTCGTGATGTGCCGTTTTGGCTGATTTGACCACAGAACTTGGCAGTTGGACTTTGGACGTTTGAAAATATTTGGTAAGCTTTTGATTGGTGAGGTAGTCTACTGACACTTACTGTGGCTTTTTGAATTTTGAATTTGAATTTGAATTTGTTTGAAGTTAGCTAACGTTTGAATCTTTGAATTTTGAATTTGAATATGTGAAGTGCACCTCACATAGGCAGGCATGTAGGGATATTTCTCTGATTTATTTGATTTGAACGGTACACCGCGTTAGGTGTCATTTTTGTAGTATCGCGTTCTCGTGGTACTTTTTGAAACATGCCTGTTTTTAGCACACTCCGCAGGATGTGCTGTTCTGAAAATGGTACCAAGTATCGATTAAGTAAAAAACAGCCGGCTCCCCCAGAGGGGACTCCAAATCGTGAAATGTATGTCAAATTCGGTATTCCACCAATAATGTATAGTACATTATGGCATAAGTATACTAAGACTGATCGTGAATTACAGTGGCCACTCTATGGATCGTTTGACCTTCGAAAGGTACAATATGTAGAGCAGTGTTTGTTTCAGCGAAGGTCTAGACAAGATATGTTTGATTGTGTGCGTATGTGGGAGAAAGAGGTGCGTGAACGAGTGAAGCGTGAGGAAGCCTTGGCGGAGAAAGTGCAGCGGAAGGCTGCACATGACAAAGCTTTACAGCTACAGGAGAAGAAATTACAGGAAAAGAAAGAGAGGGAGAGACGAGAACGCAATTTACAGGTTAATGGTCAATTCCCTATCAGGCGTCCTCTTTATCCAGTCCTTACTAATGAAACAGATGATTTTTCATTACTAGATCGTTGTCCGCCTCCGTACGTCGCACCTACGGCTCCGAACGAGGAATCAGACGAGGATAGTGATCGAACACAGCGTACCAGGTTACATGCAGAACGAACTGCGGAATTACGTTCGTTTGCACGAAAGCTAAATATTAATACTGTTACTGCTTCTGACATTACTGCGAAAATGGAACAGTGGTCTGATCAGGAGCGACTGTATTTTTTAGATCATTTTGGAGATGAAGTTGTTGAGCGGTACAGAAAATATTCTCTCGAGTTAGAACCAAAGGAGAAATCCGAGGGTCGTGAGAATTTTCGTAAAGGTCTTTTTGTTCTTTCAGATGCGGACGACTTCTTCAAGCGTTTGATTCAACTGCGGAATGAGGCGACACGACTACGGGAGTTGGCAAAGTCGAAGAATTCGTCTGCGTCCGGAGCGACGGGGATATCCAAAGAATGCCCTATCTTTGAAACAGATAAGATCGCTGCGATTAATGTTAGACCTATGCGAGAAGCTGCGCCTTTATATGTCCCTCATAAAGGGGATGGCACAGATGATGATAAAAGATCCAAAGATGCGAAAGGGTATTTTGTATATAACTGGGTTTATACGCCTTGGAATAGAGCAGATGTTATGGCACTTAAGAATGCTTTACCTGATCCCCGTAAAAATCCTGCGGCTTTTTATGAAAATGTTGAAAGCGCGATTTCTTCGTGTATTATGACGTTAGTTGATATTGACCTGTTTTTCGGGTTGATATTGCCTCCTGATATGCGGAGAGCGATTCGTAAGTTTGATGACCTCACGACTCTCGGGGCCACTTGGAAAGATCTAGTTCAGGCTGATTTAGATAGAGAACCAGCATGTAAGCCGTGTCAATTAATATTAGACCTTCCACAGGCCATACTAACAAAATTAAAGACTCTTGCTCCCGCTAAAAAGATTGATTGGACTATGTTAGCTTCTTGTACACAAAAAATGGATGAATCGGTTTCTGATTTTTTCTCTCGCTTCGAGGAAGCGTTCCATGATTACAGTGGTCAATCATTGACAGAAGATACAGGCAGGCACTTATTCGTTGATAAGTATGTGGCTAATCTCCTACCGGAGATTGCGAAACGATTAAAAGCGAGCGAAAGTTCATGGACCACAGCAACCCCTGCTTCTTTATTGACTATGGCTCAATATTATGAACGACAGGAATTGGAGGCAAAAGAAAGTAGTGAAAAGAAGGCGAAGGATTTGAAGACGAAGGTAATGTTAGCTCAGGTTCAGGCTACGAGAGGAAACAATAGAGGAGGGCGAGGATCATACAGTAATGCTCCTCCCCCTCGTTCTGACATTTCTGTGAACCAATGTGCATACTGCAAACAGTTTGGGCATTGGATTGCAGACTGTCCGGTGTTTCGAGAGCAGCGTAATTTGAGGGGATGAGGAAGTGTGAGGTCTAGAAATAATTATGGGGGGTCAAGAGGAGGCTATGGAACGAATGATCGAGGAGGTTATGGCACGAATGATCGCGGAGGATATGGAGCAAGGGGTCGTGGTCAGACAGATTATAATATGTTTGATAATCGTAATCAATATCAGATAAATGAGGGTGGTTCTGCTGAACCACGGGATGAGCACTATGCATAGGATCGCGTAGGATGGGGTGTGGAATCGGTTGAGGTACCAGTTGATCAAAGGGGTCCATATATAGAAGCACATGTTCTGGGTTCTACTGATCACTTTCTGGTCGATACAGGAGCTACTCGTAGCGCCTTGTCCAAATACTTGGTTCCAAGGGCTCCCCTGTCTGGCGAGGTAATTACAGCTATAGGGTTCGATGGAACACCTACTTCTAGCCCACTGTCTCAACCAGTTGCATTTCATGTTGATAAATTTGCTGCCCCTTGTCCCTTTTTGTTGTCTCCAAATACACCAGATAATATTATGGGACTCGATATGTTAAAACACTTTCGAGCCACTATTCGCTGTGCCCCAGAAGGAGTGCGAGTTGTGTTGAATGAGAATTACCCAGAATTAGAGCGAGTGTGTTTCCTCCATGAATCTGAAGTACTGGCCTCCTTACCGAAAACGTTGTGGGCCACTTCCGATACGGATGTGGGGCAGATGATAATTCCTCCAGTACGTATTACTGTAAAGGAGGGAGTATCTCTACCACGTGTCCCACAATATAAGATTTCCCGAGAGGGTGAACTTGCTTTGATACACATTGTAAATGATTTGATTTCGGCAGGAGTAGTTGAGGAAGTCCCCTACAATGTTTGCAATAGCCCCATTTTACCGATCCTTAAAAGAGATACAGATGCTAAGGTTTACCGTTTCATTATTGATTTGAGGGAAATAAACAAGATAGTAGTGCCTCAATACCCGGTGGTGTCTGACATCACCACGTTGCTTACGTTGGTTCCATCGACGGCAACTACTTTTACAGTCATCGATTTGAAGAATGCTTTCTTTTCGATCCCTGTACATTCTGATAGTCGATATCTATTCGGCTTTACATTAAACAATAAATCGTACAGATTCTGTCGAGTTCCTCAAGGCTATACTGAAAGTCCTAGCATTTATAGTCAGGCATTAAAAAGACAGCTTGATTCCTTTGAATTACAAGATGGAGTGGCTCTTATTCAATATGTAGATGATATCTTACTTGCTGCAGACACGCCAGAACAATGTGAGAAGAGTACCTTTTCCTTGCTTTCCTTCCTGGCCAAACATAATCATAAAGTTTCGAAGAAAAAGCTGCAATATTGTAGACCAAAGGTGACCTACCTCGGTCATCTTTTGTCTAAGGAGGGCCGTGCATTGACACCAGATCGAATTCAAGCAATCCTAGACACTCCAGTTCCTCGCACCCAGAAGGATGTTCGTGCCTTTATAGGTTTGACGTCTTTTTGTAGGCAATGGATATTGGGTTTTTCACATATCGTTAAACCATTGTTGGCATTGTTGTCTAAAGATACACCGATCCCCATTGAATGGACGGATGAATGTCAGAATGCTTTTGAACAATTAAGACAAGTTATTTGTTCTGCACCAGTGTTAGGTACACCTGATTACACGAAGATTTTTACATTGTATGTACACGAGAAGGATGGGTGCGCATTGTCAGTGTTAGTGCAGACACACGGAGACAAACAGAGGCCTTGTGCATACTTCTCGGCGGTACTCGACCCTGTGGCTCGAGGATTGCCTGGATGTTTTCGAGCAGTTGCAGCAACAGCAGTTGCGATACGACAAAGTGAGGGAATAGTTTTGTCACACAAATTGTTGGTGTTAGTTCCCCATGCGGTAGATGCGTTACTGAATCAAACGAAAACACAGCATCTAACCAGCGCCCGTTTGACAGGATATGAGCTAACATTGTTGGCGCCGCACATCACACTAAAACGATGTACGACACTGAATCCTGCTACTTTACTGCCGGATCCTGTTGCTGAGACTCAGAAGGAAGAACAACATGATTGTGTTTTTCTGACTGAGGAACAGACAAAGGGTCGTATCGATTTACAGGATACACCGTTTCCAGATGTAGATGGGGAACTGTGGGTTGATGGATCGTGCGTGAGGTTACCAGATGGTACGACTTCTGCAGCCTACGCGATCACGACACTTAAGACAGTTGTAGAAGCAGCACGAATACCCCAGAAATCGGCTCAAGCAGCTGAACTGATAGCCTTAACGAAAGCATGTGAGTTAAGTGCTGGACTATGTGTGAACATTTACACGGATAGTCGTTACGCTTTTGGAGTAGTGCATGATTTTGGCCTACTCTGGAAGGAACAAGGATTTTTGACTTCACACGGAGTACACATCATGCATGGAGAATTGGTACGCGATCTCCTGAATGCACTGTTATGCCCAAAGAAAGTTGCAATAGTCAAGTGCAGTGCACACAAAAAGGTGACAGACAAAATAGGGCAAGGCAATGCTTTCGCAGATCGCATTGCGAGAGAGACCGCTATGCTGCAAAATAATTTCCCCATGTATGTGGTGAAGTCACAAGCCGAGCGGTGGCATGATGCTAGAGAAGAAATATTAGATATACAGAAGTCTGCATCTGAGGCAGAACTTATGACATGGGCCACTGAAGGAGTATTGGATGATGAGGGTTGCTGGCGTAGTAAAGATATGGAGAGATGGAAACTACCCATGGCCTATTTACAAACAATGGTGCAAATGACACAGGCTGGCACACATTGGAGCTCTCGCAATTACTAAATTGCTTACACGAGTTTGGGAAAATGCTGATATTGCAAGCACGGCTAAGAGAGTAGTACAGACTTGTCTGATATGTTTACAGCACAATCCTGGACAAGGGACTCATACTCCCAAAGGAGGGTTTGTTCCACCTACTGCACCATTCGAAGTACTGCAAATGGATTACATCCAGCTGGAGCGCTGTAATAATCTCAGGTATGTCCTAGTGGTGGTGTGTGCCTTCAGCAAATGGATTGAGGCTTACCCTACGAAAGACAATACAGCATTGACAACAGCTAAGGTGTTACTCAAAGAGTACTTCCCGCGCTATGGTGTTTGTAAACTTCGGTGGAGTGATAATGGTCCTCATTTCATTGGGAAAGTAATGGAGTACATCCTGAAAGGATTGGGAATCAGACAACGATTCCACGCAGTCTTTCACCCACAATCAGCAGGTTTGGTCGAGAGATACAATGCAACTCTGAAACTGAAGCTAGCAAAGATAGTGGCATCCACATCTCTGAAATGGCCGGATGCTTTGCCTCTGGCATTGCTGTCCATTCGATCAGTCCCACATTCTCGATCTGGCCTCACACCCTATGAAGTGGTGTTTGGAAGGCCGATGAATATTTGGGGAGTTCCAAAACCTTGTTTAATACACGATGTGCCTTGTGTAATGATGAACGATTATTTGGCACGATTAACAAATGATTTGCTTTCTATTCATCAACAGGTTCGAGAGGCGCTCCCTGATAACTCCACTGGTGAGGCTCACGATCTCCGCCCTGGGGACCACGTGATGGTCAAAGTATTTGAGCGATCCAGCAGTTTGGAACCGAGATGGCATGGCCCTGAACAAGTGCTGCTGGCTACGCGAACTGCTGTGAGAGTCACCAACAAGAAGCGGTGGATACATTCAACGCACTGCCGACGTGTCTCTCCGGATCTGGTGAGCCCTGTGGTGCTATCCGACTACAGAAAGATTTTGGATACAGAAAAGAGCCCAGCTGTCACGCCTGATGAATTGGAGGGAGCCTTCCCGGACCACGTTGTTTCTGATAAAGTGAAGTACAATCTACGTCCCAGGAAATAAGATTCCCTTTTGTGTTTTTGAAACTGGTTGGTAACCGCTCTGAGGTTTGTGAAACGGAAACCGGGAATATCAAGGGGGGTATCAGTTCTACCCAGTGTAGCGACACCCGTCTTGAATCCCAGAGAACAAATCAACGGCAGCCTCGGTCCAGAACCATCGTTTTTATTTTTCCGCTTAGTGTTCCTTTTGAAGAATATTGTTTCGTGAACTATGGCATCTCCTTCGACACGAAAAGGGAGAATTCTTGGTGTTGTTTCTTTTGTCTTGACCGTAGTGGTGATTGCCGTATTAGCTTGGACTATAGAACTATTGTTTCCTGTACGAGAACATTTGCTGCTCACCACTCCGAGTCCATCTGAACATTTCCATTTTACTTTGCCTTTTCACGAGGAAAGACATAGGCAGACTTATTTGAATAACAGCTTTATTCAGATTTTGCATCATACTCACAATATGACCAACATGTCCAATTGTTGGGTATGTGGAATGTTGCCCAGACATCAGAAGAAGGGAGGAACACCACTCATTCCTCTCCCGTTTTCTCATAATGGTTCTTGTCATGCTTGGTACACTCTTCTCTTCACCTTGAGATGGCCAACGAAAGGTGGACTACTTTTTCGATTGAATAAAATATGCTATAACGATAAAGAAGGCTATCCACACGCTGAAGGAACTAAATTTGAATGGGAAGAGTATCGTCCGGACAATGTTTCTACACCCCGTGTATATACGAATCAAAGATTTATAAATGGGACGAATTTGCATATGATAACAGTCATTGATACAAAAGCAGATTTGTGTATTAGAAATAAAGGTACAATCCCTGTAGGTCGCAGTGAATGTAATATTACACTTACCTTTGATACACCGATTGGAATTGCATTTGTAGCTTCACGTAACACATATTTCATTTGTGGAAATAAGGGATCCCATCGTCTACCATTGGGATGGTTGGGAACATGTTATATAGCTTTTGTATTACCACCTGTGTTTATTGCTCCTCCCATGTATCACAATGATTACGTTCTGTACCATGATTTCGTGCTGAATAGAGTTAAACGAACATTAGATCTTGATGAAATTGATCAGACTGATACCACTTTACAACAATATGTAGATTTCAACTTGGGGTTATTTTCATTTGTAGGGGCTGCACTGAATAGCAGGAAGATAAGGCGGCTTACACGTGTGGTGGAAGCTGTCGCCAATGAAACTGCCTCTGCTTTAGGGAATATTACTGAGGAATTGCAAATTACCAGAATTGCAGCGCTCCAGAATCGAATGGTTTTAGATGTGATACTAGCTGATAGGGGTGGAGCATGCCGCGTCATCGGGAGTAGTTGTTGTGTGTATGTGCCAGATAACTCACCTTCTGTGTATGATTCAATTACGAAATTACATAAGATAGCTGCTGAGATCCATCCAGAAAATGAAGCATGGACTTTTTCTGGGTGGTTCTGGACTCTGCTTACTACTTGGGGTTGGAAATTATTAACGATTCTCTGTGTTTTCCTTGGAGTACTATTTACCCTTTGTCTATGTATTCAATGCGGCCCTACATTATGTTCTGTATGTATCACAGCCTGTATTCCGTCCAAACGAGCTATTGTTAAGCAAGAGAAACTGATCAACGACGAAGTATTGAAAATAATGGCTATTAACATTGATGATGAACATTCTGATTATGTTCAGTATGAGGTAGCTTTTGCTAAACGCTAAAAGGGCCGTCTGTCGTGTTTTGGCAGCTCCTGAGTTAGCGTTTAGCACAGCTACACGGTCTTTTCTGTTAACTTGACCAAAACGAACGGGGGCCATTTTGAATCCCTCTGACTTCCGTTTTCTATGAACACGCTGCCTCGTGGTCAGTGTGCCCTTTTGTCCTTTCTTGATACCCATGGTCCCTTATTCTGCTCGGCAACAGGCTATTTTTAGTACTGGTCAAGCGCACATGCGCATCATGCATTTACTGGTCACTCTTTAGGAATGTTGGTACTAACTGACCAGTGCTATTTAACTCCTCCCACATGCTGGCTGTGTTCCAAAAATGACCTTATATGTACCTAAAATGTGTAACTTGTGACCGCCTATCTTTTTATTGCTATTAAACTGTATAAAAGAGGTCGCGCACCAATGTTCGGGGTGTTACTTCTTACATTGCCGAAGGGTGCGGTAGGAATGTATCACCACCCCATGGGGTCTTAATAAACTTGTCTTTTACCTTTTCCAGTGTCCGTGCCAACTTCTATACTAAGGTGTTTGAGAGCTTAGCAGAGTATGTAGGCCTGATTTGAACCCAACACCACAGACCCAGTACACATACTACTCCGCTGCGCATAATAGCCTTTCCCGAATAGACTATTTTTTGTTTCTGGGGATGGGAATGGGTTCAGTAGATAAGATAGATATCCTGCCTAGAGGCGTATCTGACCATTCACCAGTGTCTCTATCGCTCACTACCAAAGAGAGGAAATGCGCCAGACTATACCCTGTTTACCCGAACTATCTGAAAATCCCTAAGATCAGGAAGAAACTCAAATTGGCAACCACACAATACTTTCAAGAAAACGTTGGGTCGGTGTCCTCACCCTCGGTCCTGTGGGAAGCTTACAAGCGGTCCTTCGAGGTGCTGCAGTGGTGGCAATAACGGGGCACAAACGGGACTCCCGGCGAGAACTCACTGAATTGGAACTGGCACTCCACAGCGCAAACACTACACACATGTCCGAACCCACCCTGGAAACGTTACACTTGCTACAACTACGTCAACAACAATACCAGGCACACCTTAAAACAACAGTTCAAGGCTACATCGCAGGAACAGCACATAGAATATATGATGTAGGTGACAAGGCAGGGAAAATGCTGGCGTGGTTGGATAGGAGAGGAGGCAGTACCAGAGGCATTCAGAGACTTAGCACACATGACGGCAGTTGCAGACACACCCTGAACACATAGTGCGCACCCTGGCGCGCCACTTTCAAGAGATATACACCCCGGAACGGGTCGTCACTGCACAGGCGGTGGCGAATTCACTCGAAAACATTGCCATTCCCAAACTCACACAAGAGGCTCAGCTGGAGCTGGAGATTGATTTGACAGAAGATGAAATTCAATTGGCCATACAGGCATTGCAGTCTGGCAAGGCGCTGGGTCCCAACGGGCTGCCCGTGGAATGGTACAAAGCGATGGCTTCGGAACTAAGCAAGCCACTGCTGGACATGTACACGGACAGCCTGCAAAGGGGGGAACTTCCACTCGACCAGCGTACAGCCACGATAGTAGCCTTACCAAAACCGAATAAACCACCGACCGCTTGTACCTCATACCGCCCGATATCCTTGCTTAACGTAGAAGCCAAAATTCTGGCGAAACTCCTGGCTAGCCGTCTGACACAACACCTACACACACTGATACACCCGGATCAGTCAGGCTTTATGCCCCACAGGAGTACCGCACTAAATCTCAGAAGGGTTCATGGGGTACTGGCACGTGCACACCTCCTTTCCGAACAGGCGGTAATCCTCTCACTTGATGCCAAAATGGCATTCGATCTAGTAGAATGGGAATATCTATTTACAGTGCTTGCACATATGGGCTTTGGACCGAAATATATAGCATGGGTGCGACTACTATATACGTCACCGGTGGCACAAGTAGTAGCAAATGGCCACATTTCCCCGACGTTCCTATTGGGGTGGGGGACTAGACATGGGTGCCCGTTGTCACCTCTGCTCTTTGCCTTGGTGTTGGAACCGCTGGCAATCCTGATTAGGACGACGCCACTGATTCGTGGTATCGCATGGGAGGCTAGCTGGGAGGATAAAATCTCCTTATATGCAGACGATATGCTCATCTACATGGTTGACCCTAGCAACGGGATCCCTGCCCTATTACATCTCTGTAACACACATGGGAAATTGTCCGGTTATACCTTGAATTGGTCTAAATCGGTGGTGTACGTGCTTAGGGGCCCGGAACCATTATTACAAGAGGATTGACCCCTGACACTGACAACAACCTCCTTTAAGTACCTGGGTATTGTCATAACAAATAATGCCGCTGACTTCTTTGACAAAAATTTACAGCCACCTATGGATCGCCTGCGTGCAGACGCTAAACACTGGGCAACCTTGCCCCTGACCCTTCTTGGGCGGGCTGCTTTATATAAAATGATGGCCCTTACCAGGTTCCTTTATGTGCTGGAAAATACCCCATATATGGTAGCACCGCGCTATTTCAAGCGAATTGCAGCACTGGTTACCAGCCTACTCTGGAACAACGGCCCGGCACGAATAGCGCATGATAAATTGGTAAAAAGTTGGTATGAGGGTGGGATTGCCCTGCCCAACGTTCAACTCTATTATTGGGCGGCCCAACTTAAAATTGTTAATCAATGGATCCACACCCCGCGAGAGGATCCGGCTTACAAGGCGGACTGGTATCAACTGGGGACGGACGGCATGCTTTCCGTTCTCTACAACAAATCACAGGTTAAAAAGCTGATAGGCCCGACACAACACACGGCGGCCCTGTGGCACGCAGCTCAAACAAGATTGGGCTGGAAAGGGAAAATCACCAAAATGACACCACTGTGGGACACAAATTCATTGGGAAACCTCAGAGAGTGCAAAGGATTCGCTCAGTGGGACCACATAGGGATCTCCACGGTGGGGGACTTATGGGACAAGGGCACAGTGATTGCGTTCTCACAACTCCAACAACAGTACAACTTAAACCCCACCGAGACGTTCAGATACGTGCAGATACGTCACGCACTGCTCCGAGCAATCACTGCTGATACTGAAGTACCAGAGTCCTCACCGTTAGAAGATAGACTGTTGACGGACTTTATGCCACAAAGTGCGACTTCTCTCACATATAAAAAACTGGTTAATAATCTGGAAGACCCCACACTGAAACTTAAAGAGAAATGGATGGGGGAGATAGGACAGGTAGATGAGTCAGAATGGAACGAAGCGCTTGCATCCCCGAGAGAAGTAGGCATTTCGGCAAAATTCAGATTAGTGCAACTCAAAATTCTGCACCGCATCTACTACACTAGGACACTTCTTCACAGGATACAAAGGGCACCACACCCCTTCTGTCTTAGAGGATGCGGGGAGGAGGGGACACTATTTCACACACTATGGGACTGCCCCAAGATACAAGAATTCTGGAGGCAAATTATGCGCACTGTCTCCCAAGCCCTTAAGATCTCTATTCTGCCTGAACCCCGCAAATGCCTGTTGAACATCTGGGACCCTAATGATCTGGACAGATATGGATTGATATGGGCCACACTAGCCATGACAGTGGCTAAGCGAGACATTGCGCAGAAGTGGGGTGCTCCGGAACTGCCTACAGCGGCTAGAAGGACTAAAAATAAAGGCATGCTGATGGTGACGGAAAGGGCAGTGTATGTGCTTCGGGCTTGCCCCCTTAAGTGGAACAAGGTCTGGGCGCCATGGAATATCTATAGAGGGGACATCTGCGAATCCTTGCCAGAAGACGAGAACCTAGACTCTGAAGGGGAGGAGGAGTAAGGAAGTGGGTGATTGGTTGCTAGGTTAATATGTACTACGAAATGCAGTGTTGCTACAGCACTATTATAAACCACATTAATAACAAGCAGGGTGACTGAGGGTTGGCTATGGGCGTATGAAGAATGACAGGAAAGTGATGACAATAGTTGGGTTTTCTTTTCTTTTCTTTTTCTTCAATACCTTTTCCGCAACTTAGTAAATGTGTTCTGAAGGTTAGAATGGTGTACCGTATACAAAGTGAGACAGCGACATTATGCCTCAGAGAATTGTATTAAGGACAACTGATAGCATTCATGCGTGTTACTTTTGAGACTGAAATTAACGTACATCAATATGCTCATTAATTATACTGTTCTATCGATACGTAAATGCGCACACACCGAGATTGAACTTTGAATACAGTATTGTGTATGTACCTTATGCCTTAATGTTAATGAAGATTTATAAAAAAAAAAAAAAATTCAAAAAAAAGTTGTCACGATTTTACCATTTCATATTGCAATTTTTTTACAGTGATTGTAAAAAGAATTAGTATAAAAAGTTAAGACAACATTTACAAGTTAAAAAAAATAGTTAAAAATTAAGGCTTAGCAGCGTATTTTTTTTTAAAAAGGGGCAAAGTTCAAAGATATTTCCTACGTCTGATCATGCACTTCAAGAATAGAGCAATGTTTCTTACAAAGCATTCGTTATCTAAATACTGCAAAGCAAGGTAGACCGGGGGACATTGCCTCATACCCCATATTTTCAGTATGGGTTTGATCCACCTCTTCCTCAGTTCCAGATAAAATTTACAGAACAGGACAACATGGATTGCTGTTTGGGGTGAGAATCCTTTGCAAGCACAATTTGGTAAGATTTTAGACTAATCATTTATGGTCGGGAAGCTTACCAAATGATGGAATACATCAAGTATAAGGCATGTAAGAAAAAATCTATCATACCCTCGTGTTGGTTTTCACTAATGGTAAATATTAACCGTCAATAGCAGGTTACAGCAATGGTCACGAAACAGCAAGGGTATTACAATGCCCCGGACCATGCTGTTTAATTGTATTGTGCAAAGTGACGATAGATTGTAACCTATAGGTCACGTCCTAGATAGCACAACACACAATGGTGATGGTGCATGAACTATAGTGTAAACACCATATACTAGCATTAAAATACTTTTTTTGAATGCTTCCTTTTTCCAGTTCTCAATCGTTAAAGATGCACCTAAAAAACGGGATTAACCAAAAAATGGAATAACCATAAAAGTGGTACTGAGATCCTTATCTGTATCAACAAAACCAGAACCAGTACGTCAAATACACTTAGACCCTTTGAGTATAAAACAATAAGATACTCTGTCTTAGTGATGCCATACTATAATGTTTTTTATTAATACAGGCTGTGAAATACTGTCACCAAACATTTCCAGCACGATAAAGAACAAGGAATTGGTACGTAAGTTGCAGAACGCAACGGAATTGTAAATAAAGACAGCATAAATTACAGTTTGTTTAATACATATATCTTTATTTATACAGACACAATGTCCTACGTGATAACTTCACCGCCCTGATGAAGACCTTCGCTTAAGCACTCTGTTGTGGTCCCCCTCAACGAAGGGCGAAACGTGTAGGCATTCTATAATTGAGAGGCTCAGAGTTAATACGGACACAAAATACATTAAATAGAGAACATTTTGAGTCAGAGAACATAAATTCTAGCCTTCGAGGCTACAAAATTGAGTATACAAATTTGTCTCTGACCTCTATAGGACCTCGAGTAAAGTTTCAGTTGAGGACCTAACAGGAAAGAATCCAACAATGATTAGAAATGTGTAGGATAAAAACTGTTCCCAAAAAAAGTAAATCTGTCTATATGGTTTTTTATGTTAAAAATGTTGTGTCGTTTTTTGCACTGTCTGTATTGTACATATGTAAGTAATGTAATTATTGTCACAATTGCAATGCTATTCTAAGGGTATGTTCAAAATATATTGGTTTAAGGAACCGAAAAATATATTTAAAAAAGATAAAGGAAATTACTCAAGGCCCTTAGTTAATAAAAAGGACTAATGAGGCAAAAATAATAGTCTGATTTATGGTTTCAGAGGTATTTTGTTTATATTTATTTGCTTTGATTCTTTCCTCTGAATCCCTTAACAGTCTCACTCCAATATTGTTTAAACCCGATAATAGGGCTGGTTGGACCTTTATTATGTCTGTAATATATGGTATCCCCAACTCAGTGTGGCAAATGTAGGTTGATGTACTGCGTGGGACGGCCAGTAGGTACCTTAAAAATGCGTCTCAACCCTCTGAATTTCATTTACATGACAGTAGCCCCATATCCCAGCCCCATTGGTAGCTTTACTAACGCACTTTGCTTGATATATTTTAACTAGCTCTTCTGAAGGCCTCTTTCCTAGCTTTAGTGAAAAATTCACTAGGGCTGTCATTGTTCTTATAAAGAGCAGTTTCCTAGCTTTAACGGCCAGATGTCACAAGCCCTTGTGTTCAATTAGAATTCCTAAATAGGGGTACGTTGTAGTAGCTTACATCTTTTTATTCTCTACAAAAATGTCCCACTGCTTCCTTCCACCCCTTCCACAGTTCATTATGAAAGTTTTAGTTGTGTTTAATTTTTTAATCTAAAGTTTTCATGAACCCGTTGTAGCTCCATTGGTGTTCGCGGGCCAAGATAACAGCGTCGTCCGCTTCGAGTAGGGCAAGTATAGGGCTTTTTTGCAACTGTGGTAGGTCCTGACACCTTTCCAACATGGCGGTACAAAAGAGGGTGGTGATAGACGGAGCATCTGAACCAATCAAAGACTCACACACAGTCAACAGATCTGGGTTTAATCCATCACCGTTCTTTAGCCCACTCTGCCACCCCAGTTCAGACATGGCCATATGCAAATCAGTCTGACCCTATGCCCCATGGGAACAGTCCAGTCTGAACTGCCAAGCCATGCCTTCCCTGGACCGGAAACAAACTTCCTAGGACCGGTTTCTGGCATTTCAGCTGCCTTCAGCCAGGTTTGCTTGTATCCAGTGGCAAAGTGAGCAAGGGACTCCCGTCTGAGCATACCCTGCCAACTTATAGCAAAAAACGTGGTACAAAAGGGGGTGGTGATGGACGGAACATCTGAACCAATCAAATACTCACACCCAGTCAACAGATCTGGGTTTAATCCATCACCCTTCTTTAGCCCACTCTGCCACCCCAGTTCAGACATGGCCATATGCAAATCAGTCTGACCCTGTGCCCAATGGGAACAGTCCAGCCCGAACTGCCAAACCATGTCTTCCCTGGACCGAAAACAAGCTTCCTAGGACTGGTTTCGGGCATTTCAGCCGTTTTCAGCCAGGCTTGCTTTAATCCAGTGGCAAAGTGAGCAAGGGACTCACGTCTGAGCATACCCTGCCAACTTATGGCAAACAAAGCGGTACAAAAGGGGGTGGTGATGGACGGAGCATCTGAACCAATCAAACACTCACACCCAGTCAACAGATCTGGGTTTAATCCATCACCGTTCTTTAGCCCACTCTGCCAACCCAGTTCAGACATGGTCATATGCAAATAAGTCTCACCCTGTGCCCCATGGGAACAGTCCAGCCAGAGCTGCTAAGCCATGCCTTCCCTGGACCGAAAACAAGCTTCCTAGGACCGTTTTCTGGCATTTCAGCCGTCTTCAGCCGGGCTTGCTTGAATCCAGTGGCAAAGTGAGCAAGGGACTCACGTCTGAGCATACCCTGCCAACTTATGGCAACAAAGCAGTACAAAAGGGGGTGGTGATAGACGGAACATCTGAACCAATTAAACACTCACACCCAGTCAACAGATCTGGGTTTAATCCATCACCATTCTTTAGCCCACTCTGCCACCCCAGTTCAGACATGGCTATATGCAAATCAGTCTGACCCTATGCCCCATGGGAACAGTCCAATCTGAACTGCCAAACCATGCCTTCCCTGGACCAGAAACAAGCTTCCTAGGACCGGTTTCCGGCATTTCAGCCGCCTTCAACCAGGTTTGCTTGTATCCAGTGGCAAATTGAGCAAGGGACTCACGTCTGAGCATACCCTGCCAACTTATGGCAAACAGAGCGGTACAAAAGGGGGTGGTGATGGACGGAGCATCTGAACCAATCAAATACTCACACCCAGTCAACAGATCTGGGTTTAATCCATCACCCTTCTTTAGCCCACTCTGCCACCCCAGTTCAGACATGGCCATATGCAAATCAGTCTGACCCTGTGCCCCATGGGAACAGTCCAGCCCGAGCTGCCAAGCCATGCCTTCCCTGGACTGAAAACAAGCTTCCTCGGACCGGTTTCGGGCATTTCAGCCGTTTTCAGCGAGGGTTGCTTTAATCCAGTGGCAAAGTGAGCAAGGGACTCACGTCTGAGCATACCCTGCCAACTTATGGTGAACAAAGCGGTACAAAAGGGGGTGGTGATGGACGGAGCATCTGAACCAATCAAACACTCACACCAAGTCAACAGATCTGGGTTTAATCCATCACTGTTCTTTAGCCCACTCTGCCACCCCAGTTCAGACATGGCCATATGCAAATCAGTCTGACCCCATGCCGCAAGGGAACAGTCCAGCCCAAACTGCCAAGCCGTGCCTTCCCTGGACCGGAAATAAGCTTCCTAGGACCGGTCTCTGGCATTTCAGCCGTCTTCAGCCAGGCTTACTTGAAACCAGTGGCAAAAAGCAAGGGACTCATGTCTCAGCATACCCTGCCAACCTATGGCGAACAAAGCGGTACAAAAGGGGGTGGTGATGGACGGAGCATCTAAACCAATCAAACACTCACACCCAGTCAACAGATCTGGGTTTAATCCATCACCGTTCTCTAGCCCACTCTGCCACCCCAGTTAGACATGGCCATATGCAAATCAGTCTGACCCTGTGCTCCATGGGAACAGTCCAGCCCGAACTGCCAAGCCATGCCTTCCCTGGACCGGAAACAAGCTTCCTAGGACTGGTTTCTGGCATTTCAGCCGTCTTCCGCCAGGCTTGCTTGAATCCAGTGGCAAAGTGAGCAAGGGACTCATGTCTGAGCATACCCTGCCAACTTATGGCAAACAGAGCGGTACAAAAGGGGCCGGTGGTGGACGGAGCATCTGAACCAATCAAACACTCCCACCCAGTCAACAGATCTGGGTTTAATCCATCACCGTTCTTTAGCCCACTCTGCCACCCCAGTTCAGACATGGCCATATGCAAATCAGTCTGACCCTGTGTCCAATGGGAACAGTCCAGCCCGAACTGCCAAGCCATGCTCCGTCCATTACCACCCCCTTTTGTACCGCTTTATTCACCATAAGTTGGCAGGGTATGCTCAGACGTGAGTCCCTTGCTCACTTTGCCACTGGATTCAAGCAAGCCTGGCTGAAGATGGCTGTAATGCCAGAAACCCGTCCTAGGAAGCTTGTTTCCGGTCCAGGGAAGGCATGGCTTGGCCATTCGGGCTGGACTGTTCCCATGAGGCACAGGGTCAGACTGATATGCATATGGCCATGTCTGAACTGGGGTGGCAGAGTGGGCTAAAGAACGGTGATGGATTAAACCCAGATCTGTTGACTAGGTGTGAGTGTTTGATTGGTTCAGATGTTCTATCCATCACCACCCCCTTTTGTACGGCTTTTTTCGCCATAAGTTGGCAGGGTATGCTCAGACGTGAGTCCCTTGCTCACTTTGCCCTGGATTCAAGCAAGCCTGGCAGAAGACGGCTGTAATGCCAGAAATCGGTCCTAGGAAGCTTGTTTCCGGTCCAGGGAAGGCATGGCTTAGCAGTTCGGGCTGAACTGTTCCCATGAGGCACAGGGTCAGACTGATTTGCATATGGCCATGTCTGAAATGGGGTGGCAGAGTGGGCTAAAGAACGGTGATGGATTAAACCCAAATCTGTTGACTGGGTGTGAGTGTTTGATTGGATCAGATGCTCCGTCTATCACCACCCCCTTTTGTACCACTCTGTTCGCCATAAGTTGGCAGGGTATGCTCAGACGTGAGTCCCTTGCTCACTTTGCCACTGGATTCAAGCAGGCCTGGCTGAAGACGGCTGTAATGCCAGAAACTGGTCCTAGGAAGCTTGTTTCCGGTCCAGGGAAGGCATGGCTTGGCAGTTCGGGCTGGAGTGTTCCCATGAGGCACAGGGTCAGACTGATTTGCATATGGCCATGTCTGAACTGGGGTGGCAGAGTGGGGTAAAGAACGGTGATGGATTAAACCCAGATCTGTTGACTGGGTGTGAGTGTTTGACTGGATCAGATGCTCCGTCTATCACCACCCCCTTTTGTACCGCTTTGTTCGCCATAAGTTGGCAGGGTATGCTCAGACGTGAGTCCCTTGCTCACTTTGCCACTGGATTCAAGCAAGCCTGGCTGAAGACGGCTGTAATGCCAGAAACTGGTCCTAGGAAGCTTGTTTCCGGTCCAGGGAAGGCATGACTTGGCAGTTCGGGCTGGAGTGTTCCCATGAGGCACAGGGCCAGACTGATTTGCATATGTCCATGTCTGAACTGAGGTGGCAGAGTGGGCTAAAGAACGGTGATGGATTAAACCCAGATCTGTTGACTGGGTGTGAGTGTTTGATTGGTTCAGATGCTCCGTCCATCACCACCCCCTTTTGTACTGCTTTGTTTGCCATAAGTTGGCAGGGTATGCTCAGACGTGAGTCCCTTGCTCACTTTGCCACTGAATTCAAGCAAGCCTGGCTGAAGGCGGCTGTAATGCCAGAAACCGGTCCAAGGAAGCTTGTTTCCGGTCCAGGGAAGGCATGGCTTGGCAGTTCGGGCTGGACTGTTCCCATGAGGCACAGGGTCTGACTGATTTGCATATGGCCATGTCTGAACTGGGGTGGCAGAGTGGGCTAAAGAATGGTGATGGATTAAACCCAGATCTGTTGACTGGGTGTGAGTGTTTGATTGGTTCAGATGCTCCGTCCATCACCACCCCCTTTTGTACCACCTTTCCAACACGGCTTTCACCAAGCCATTGGTGTATAAAGTGAACATGAAAGGTGCCAGAAAACAGCCATGTCTAACCCTTCTCTCTACTTGCAACAACGCTTTACACCCTCCATTGGGTCCGTACCATACCCAAGCTCTTCCATTTGTATAGAGTTCTCTTAGGAAATGAATTAAATGAGCCTCCACCCCCAATGCCGCTAAGGTGCTCCATAGTTTTATGTGGCGTACGCAATCAAATGTGGCAGTGAGGTCGACAAAGGTCAGGTAGATTTTTCCCTTTCTTGAGCCTTTGTAAATTTTCCCATAAGGATCGTTAAATTGAGGCCCTGCTCTATTGTACCCAGTCCCTCCTTAAAACCAAATTAAAGGTCTGATAGAACATTATTGTCCTCGGCCCATTTTTGGAGCCGATTAAGGACTATCCGACCTGCCACTTTACCCACAGAATCCAGCAGAGAGATGGGGCGGTAACATGCCGGATTCTGTCGGTCACCTTTTTTAAAGATCCGTATCATATTGGAGTCTGACCATGTTTCTATAAGTCAGATCGTGCAGCAGGCCGCTAACTCTCATGTTAATAATGGACCCCATAGTTCTATGTTGTGTTTGAAGATGTCTACAGGTACTCCGTCTGGGCCCGGAGAATTTCCCCCCTTGCTTGCTTTTACTGCAGATTGTACCTCTTCTAAGGTGAAGGCTAAGTCTATTGGAAAGTCTGTTGATGAAGAATTGAGGCTTACAGCACTTACAGCTGTGCCATTCTCCTCCCTTGCCTGTCCAAAGATATTGGAAAGAAATTAGACCAAATGTCCTTCGTCAATGGCGATTTCTATGGTAGGGGTATCTTCTGTTGTCAGAAATGGGGATTTTACCACATGCCAGAAGGCAGTGCTGTCCTTGTTGGCGCTTGCCATATGTAGGTCGGCCAAGGTTTTAATTTTTTTGTTCGCCTTTACGTGTTTTCACAGCTTGGTTATAGGCCTTCCTACACTGCTTTAGTTCAGTTCTATCCCTTTCTTTTTTGTATAATGCATGTTTTAATTCTGTATAGTCTTTTGTACATTCACTATTGAACCACGGCTTATTCTTCCGACTCCCTTTTTTTGTCTCGACTTTCAATGTATTCCTGATTATTTCTGTTATTTGTGTGTAGGTCCCCAGTACTTCCTCATGTGGTGTGGAGTTATTCAAGCATTTCATTATTGATTCTAAACTTTTCTCGACTACTGTCTTAGTGATCTTATGCAGTTCTACCTTATCCCATTTTTGGGAGTAACCATTTATTTAATCAATTACCAGATTTTGGGCCGCGTATATCCTCCTATTATGGAGGCTACGAGTTTTTAAGGAGAGAGATATAGTCAAGTTCAAAGGAAAATGGGCACTTATGGTATTCTGTGCATTTTATAGCTCAATAGGCGGGGTGAACCTATTCAGGATTATTATAAAATCAATGTTCAAGCTCAGTCCTCTCTCATTAAAGGTCTGGGTAAATAGGATTGGCTGTGAACTTAATACATTCGCAAAACCCAAATCCAAAACAAATAGAATCTCATTTAAGGCATCCCCATATAAAGAATGCGGAAAGCGGGATAGATTGCAGTTATCTTCATCTAACAGTCTGCATATTACATCATTGTTGTGTGGACACAAAGCCATATTGAATCCCCCCCACACAAATAATAATTCTCTATTCAACCATTCTGAATTTCTGGTAATGTATTTCTGAACAGTTTTAGAATGCCCACCAGTTGCTCCTTCTGTGCATTGTTATAACAGTTACTCAGGACGACAGAGTTTTGTTTATCCATATTCACGATCACAAATTGTTAATTTGGTTCTGAGATAATAAATGATATTTTGTTTATCATCAGCAAATTCGAGACATATATACTCAGACCTCGCTTGGGCCTCCCATGTGTGGATGGTATAGCAGGTGTGTGATAGGTGTAATAGCCTTCAATGTGGATTTCATTCTAAGGCCACGTCTCTTGCAAACTAAAAATATTGAATTTCCCCACAAATTCATGCCAGATGTGATTGGTTAATTGGAACGGAGTCCCGCTATATTTCAGTATAAAATCATAATACTATTCTTGTTATCGCTTAGTGTATTTTGGGTGTCACGTGCTACGTCAGTAGGTAAAGTAGTGTAGTGTCTGGGCTCCTATCCTTGTCTATTCCTGGCCCTATCTCTGGTCTACAGTTAGGGATGTTGCCGATACCTAGGGATTTGTCTTCTAGAGTTTCACTCTGTTTCTGTGGCCTGTCGTCCTTTCCTAGAAGGACTCTCTTAAGACTCAGGTCAGTAATTTCTGGTTCGTAAAAGGTATGGGCCTGCAGGTTGCTTATGGTGACTGTGAGTGACTGGTCGAGTCAATCTATCTCCTCTAGGGAGGGCAGTGTTGCGAACCGATTTCCCACCGGTACGTTATATGTGTACTGATTTCTTGCCTCAATATATCTACTGCTACCGCCTCTCTCCAGCGCAAAGGGCGGTTGGTGAAAAAAGCTGAGGGGTAGTATGTTAATGCCCCCAGATCGTTATGTTATTCCCTGCCTTCCATAACATGTTCTCCACTAGCTGGGGTGTTTCAAACGTTATCACCACACAATCTCCTGGTAGGGTTTTTCGGTCTTTACCAACGCACTTGACCCTACGAGCCATCTTAAACTACATGAAAAGTTGTTCCATGAACCCAACCTTTGCGCTTAACCAGTGGAGTGCCTTATTTCTTAGGGTTTCCCAGAATTTGTTATTTTGTGCTCTTAGCCTAGGTACATTTATTTGCAAGTATAACCGTATATGGTGTAACTGCTGGTGTTAAATCTATATAGGGTAGTTCAGTCAAAAATGGCCTGGCAGATAAGGGCGCCTTAGGTTGGTTACAAGGAGTCAGGTTAGAAATATGATCTTGTGTGGCTGCTCCCTTGATGCTCCTGTTTAGCATGGAATTTGGATATTGGCCAGTTGTATTAAGTATGGGAGTACATGAGGGAAGAATGCGATCTAACTGGTGAGGTTTGATTGTGTTATGCCTTATGGCTTCTCTTTTCTGGTTGATATGGTGTTAGTCGCTCCGTGGGTTAGAATTCATGCGTATTTTGGGCTTGCCATTACCCTCTTGCCTGTGGTCATTAGTTGTGTGTTTCGGGGGTTCCTCCCTGGTTAACAAATGTGTCAAACATACCTCTATCTGGTCTACTCTTTCCTCTATCTTGGCTAATGAGTCTCTCAGAAAAATGTTCAACTTTTCAACTAACATAGTTAAGTTCCTCATGTCAATGCCCTGGGGATTCGTTTTTACCTTGTTGCCTCTCTCTTCTATAGATTTAGGAGTGCCTTTTTTTACTCCAGTTGCTTTTTTGCTGGGTTTGGTGGGTTTGGCCATGTTCGGCGTGATGATCTTGGTAGTTATTAGGTTATCCCCCACTCTTCAGTTACCTCTGGTGGCTTATCTGTGTGTGTTGTTTTTTTTTGCTGCTTCTGTGGGGGTTGTATAAACGAGTCATGATCGCTAAGTATTGCTTGGTCTGACACATTTTGAATGCACCCATTCTGGGTTACGATATCATGTGGACAGCCTACCGCCCCCATGTTTGCATTATTTTGCCCTTCATTCATGCCTAACAAGCCTGACACTAAGAACTCTTCTACAGAGGATATCTGCTTCTCTATTGCCCGATTGCCCCTGTGAGGTAGCTCAATAATGTTTACTTTGTGTCACCCGGGACCATTTTTGCATGCAGAGCTTGAGCAATTGCCGCCTGTCTTCTCCCCATTCTGTCTGTGTTATCTGCTTCTCAGACCCCCTGACACCACACAAATATGTATATTAGGGAGGCAGTATAGCATGTACAGGATAAGCAGGTTGAGACCCCTTTTCACGTATGGTACTTTGACCATAACGGTAACTCTTACAACTGTTAAAGCATCTTTTTAGAGAAAGTACCTCAGCTCCCTAGACTTGAAGGCACACTCTGTGTGTCCGTTAATTGACTCATCCGTCCAGAACCGCAGGACCAAGAAACTGGGCCCAGCCCAGCCTCTTTCTGCCTCGGACGGGCTCAGACGGGCCGGTCTTGGCCCAGTCTTCACCCCGAGCTGCATCTCCGCATGCGTCCCGCACAGCAGGATCCCTTTGGGTGCTTAATGGCACTCCTGCACCCGTGACTCCTCCTCGCAGGGACCAGGTGAAAAGTACAGGTGTTCGCAGCGAGGGCTTACGTCCTTCCCCCGGGTCATGCACTGCTGCCTCTGCTCCTGCTGCTCCTTGTCGGATCCCGCAAATGCTGTAATGTCGAGGCAAGTGTCGTGGGCGGGACATAGATAGAGAGGAGGTGAAGGACAGCTGCACCCAGCATCCCAGAGAGAATCACAAAGCGCCCCTGTGGGTCCTCAGTGACCTGAGAGAGAACGAATGGGTAGGTGTTACAGACGAGAATGGCAACTCCAATAGAGCCCCTGTTGAAGCCGGCGTGCCATACTCTATTGAAGCCATAGCGCGCTAGAAAGGCACAGCGTGATCCCATGAGGTGGGCTTCTTGGAGCAGGAGAATGTCGGGAGAGTGTTGCTGGGCATTCTTCAGGACCGCCGTATGTTTAATAAGGTCAAGCAGACCGTTCATGTTCCAGGACATGAATCGGAAAGAGTGGTGTTCTTGGTGTGTGAACATCATGTGGGAAAGTGAGCATGATGCATCAGGTTGTGTCCAGTGCGCAGGGTCACTATGTTTGTGTGGTGCGCTGCAGTGCAGTGTGCTGAATGGAATGGAAAATACGGTGCAAAACTGAATGTGCAACATAGGACAACAGTCGTGAAACCCCTTCCCCTCCCTCAACCTATACTTCCAGAACCCAAGCATCTGTCGCCCTAAAATGTGTTAGAAACAAGCTAAACAATGGAATTTAGTACAGGAGATGCATGGTGGATCCCTCCGCTTCTGTTGGATGTAAATGCATCGGCAGTAATAAAGGTTACGGTACAACATTACCGGATACAGAGACCTATGTCCCTAGGTGGTGATAACTCTCCATGTCGGCGTTGTCGCCCCTTCGGGGAATGTTCAGATTACTGGGCTGCGGGAGAGGTCAGAGTCTTTGGATGCTCATTCAGGAGCACCCCGGGAAGTGCTCTTCTTGGAGAAGTCATCAGCTGATCTGTTTCTGGGTCTGTGTTAAGAAGTGGAGAGGTATGGCCCAGTGCCAGGAACCTGGCCAGTCGGGCTCAGTGATCCAGGCACGCTGGTTTGACCTCCCCGCCATCTGTGGGATTGCGTGCACCTTCTGTACTGTCTGAGGGGCAGTGATTGACAGGACTGGAGGCCTGAGTGGGTAGGTGAGGGGAGTGGTGGGGGCCCCAGAGGGTGCTACTCAGTCAGTCAAGTCCAAGCAGCCTGAGGGGATTCGAAGAATTGGATCTTGCCCTTAAAGATGACTTGGAGGTGGGCGGGGAAGAAGAGTCTGTACTGGAGGTCAAGGTTCCTCAGTTTCTGCTTGACCTCTGTGTAAGAGCGCCGCTGGGTCTGTACTTCTTTGGTGTAGTCTGGGAAGACCATGATGATACAATTCAGGAATTTCAGTGGGCCAAGGGTCCAAGCTTTGCATAGGATTGCATCCTGATCCTTGAATTTGAACACCCGAGCAATTATCGGGCAATGGGGGGCTCCAGGAGGAGGCTGGGGGAGAGTGACCGGTGGGCTCGTTCAATTGCAAACCAGGGAGAGAGCGCATCTTTAGGGATCCAGGACGATATCCATGTTTCCATTAAGGTGGCCATCTGGGCCTGTTTGCTGCCCTCCGGAAAGCCTACCAAGCACATGTTGTTGCGACACAAGTGATTTTCCGCTTCCTCAGCTCTTTTGTGTAGGTCTGTGGTGTGGTATTTCAAGCGGGCCACCTGCTTCTGTAGTTGATGGACAACGTCTTCCACTGTGGAGAGGCGAGACTCGGCCTCTGAGATGCGGGCAGTAGCATTAAGTAAGTACTGTCTGAGGAGGGACATGCCTACCCAGACTGCCCCGATCTTCTCCTCTACTGACATCCAGGACATGTCTCTGGCTTGGAATATGGCGGGCAGGTCATTGATCGGTAGTGATGGGCCGCCCGTTGCCCCCTCCGGGAGGTTTTGGTCCACAGTGGTGAATTGGTCTATTTTCATTTGTGTTTTGGTGGCGGAGAATTTCGGCCCAGGGTCTCTCCCCATACATTGGGGAGGGAAGGCATGTTAGATCTGAGTCAGCCGGACCCTGGGCTAGGTGCAGGCAAAGGGACAAATCAGGAAAGGCACACCTGGGGGGCAGATGTGGTATTGGTGACAATTGTCCAGTCAGTTCCTGGGTAGGGAGGATAGAAGGCTGCAGGCAGCGCTCACTGAGTCCCCGGGGCCCTCCACTCCCACACCAGTAGGACCCCAGGGGATACAGCCTGGGGGGGTTGTGTGTGGGACAGTGTGGTGATCTGTACTGTCACCATTCCACGTGATGTCATCTCTGCAGGTTCTATGTGCTGATAGTTCCTTCCCCAGTGTTCCCTGTTTGGCAGTTGCAGCTGCTGTGTCTTTCCCTCAGGCTGGACGGCTCTCTTCTCCTGAATAAACCCTGAATCATAACCTCCTGCTTCAGCCTCATCTTTACACTGGCGACGGAGGATGGTCAGCTGTTTCTCAGCTGTCATTTCAATTTCATTTCACAAAGCGCTGTGAAATTCAGGACATCACTTCAACTTCATATCACAAAGCGCTGTGAAATTCAGGACATCTTGCTTTCTACATCGTGTGAGTACATTTACAAATTACTTTTCCCCTGTACTCGTTGAGAGCCGTCGCAGCCACAAGACTCTTTCAATTGACTTTTCTGCTTTAAGCGTCCCCACGCACTAACAAGCTGCGAGCCTTGCTTCGTACAATCAACTTTATTCTCTACGCTCGGCCTCACGGTCCCAACTGACTCTCCAGACTCTACCGTTTTTTTTTTACAAGATCCTACCTTCACCTCTGCTTCCTCAGCGCCGCGTGTGCTTCTTCATCTCCCCAGCGTGTGTGTGTCTCTCCGACGCTGCGTATGCTCCCAGCTTGTTCTTTCTCCTTCGAGCAGCGCCACAGAATGATGACGTGGTAGAATCCTCACCACCAAGCGTCATCCTACTTCACGCACGCCAGCCACGCCGGTCACCCTAGCAACAGTCAACACGCTCGACCTGTCGTCGTCTTCTTCCTGCTTCGCAACGTCACAGAGGCTTTACCTTTCAGCGTCACAAAGATTCCTGTTGCTGCAAGTCTTTATTGCTTCTACTGCATCTCTCAGCTGTAACGCGTCACAAAAGCCCCAAGTCGTCGTTCTATCTACAGTGCACAGCTAATTTATCTCCGCTGATGCACACAGCCTTTGATATTTCAATTGAAGTACACAGCAAACCATTGCTTTTCCTCTCACGCTGATGCATTCAACTTCTACATACATAAAAAAAAGTATAAATATTAACTATGTTTTCGCGCTGATGCGCACAGTCAATACTTATACTTTGTTACCGACGCCAACACGCTGACGTGCACAGCATTTGCACGCTGACCTGCACAGCATTTGCACGCTGAAGTGCACAACATTTGCACGCTGACGTGCACAGCATTTGCACGCTGAAATGTACAATATTTACATGTTAATGTACTCATCATTTATTCACATCAAAATATTTAACATTGTATTTAACACATTTTCTTTATTTACAAAGTTTTAGTCTGTAGTCATATTTACAACAGTTTCCTTTACTTTTATTTTATTTACATATATTTCTTTACAGAAAGTAAAAATTGAAAATATCACAATGCAGAGTGTTACTCCTCCAGCTCCATTTCTTCAGACTCCTGGAGATCCTCCCCTCGAGTGGAAACTTTGGTTGAGATCTTTCATGGCCTACCTAGGTGCAATTGATGGACTCAGATATCGTGCAGAAAGAAAAAAAAATCTAATGTACTACCATCTCGGCGTAGAGGGCCAGAACGTTTTCGATCATCTACCTCCTTATGTTCCACCTACTGGTGAGGCTCCAGATGAATTTGACATAGCCATTGCCAAATTAGACAAGTACTTTGTCAAAACCAAAAACATGGTCGTACATCGTTACAAATTCTTCACCAGAGTTCAAAAACCTGAAGAGAGTATTGACACTTTTGTTACTGCTCTAAAAATACTTGCTTCCAAATGCGAATTTGACAACTTCACCTCTCAACTTATCAGGGATCAGCTTATTGCTCGCTGTTCTTGTAAACAAATTCAAGGGAAACTATTGTCCTGCAAAGATCCTTCTTTAGATAAGGCTATTGATATAGCCAAGAGTATAGAGACATCTTTAGAGGATTCCAAACAATTAGAAATTTCTCTCTCCAATACTTCTATTTCTAGTGCAGCATCTGCACCTATTAAGACTCCCAATTTTATTCCTCGTGACTCACGTGGTTATTTTAGAAGAATGGGAAACACTAGTACCAGAAGACCTTTCATGCCCAGTAGACAATTCAGCCAAAATACTTTTTTGTTTTAGATGTGGTTCCTCTTACCATGTGTCTAATTTTAAGAACTGTCCAGCTGCCAACCAACAATGCACTCAATGTGGTAAACATGGTCATTTCTCAAGAGTCTGCATGAGAGGTAGAAGAGGTGGTGTACGTTGTGTCTTGAATGAATATGATTCCTTTTCTGATTCAAATCCCCTTGAGCAGTCAACTGAATATCCTGAAGGTGATGTAACCACTCAAGAGTATGTAGTTGTTGTTAAAGACAATGATGATGTTAGTCGCACCTTTAATGTTCCTGATCCAGAAGTTGACACTACCATTGAAAAGCATCATGTTCAACTACTTGTAGACACTGGTGCTCGCATCACTATTGTTTCCCATGACAAATATTCTCATTTTTGGCAAGATAAGTGTTTACTTCCCCCTGATGTTCTCACTGTAGCTTTTGAAGGGAGTAGAATTAATCTTTTAGGCTATTTCTGGGCTGAAATTTCTATTTTTGGCAAATCTATCAAAGGGAAAGTTTATGTTGCCAAACGTGGCATCAATGTCCTAGGCCTTATACATCAAGCAGAATTCGGTGTCACTATTAAACCTGGTTTAGCCAACCCTGTTTTTATAGAAGGATGCAATCTTCCCTTTTCTACGTCTTCATCTTCTGTCCCGGTATGCAACATTGTGGATAACAAATCGTGGGAGAACAAATATAAAAGAGTCTTTGAAGATCGTCTTGGTAAAATCACCAACTTTCAGCATTTTATCAAAGTTAAAGATGACATTACCCCGGTCAAGCACAAACTTAGAAATGTCCCACTCAGTATCAGAGAAGACTTATCTAAACACCTAACATCACTATGCGAACAAGGAATTATTGAAAAAGTAGAATCCACATTGTGGCTTTCTCCTATTGTTCTTGCTAGAAAAAGGTCCGGTGACCTTCGCATATGTGTGGACTTGCGCAGTCTTAATGAAGCTATCTGGGTTGATGGTTTTCCCCTTCCTCGCATTGAGGATTTGATAGCAAGGGTTGGATCATCTACTTGGTTTTCCAAACTCGATTTAAAAGCGGCCTACCACCAGATTGAGTTACATCCTCTCTCACGACACCTCACTGCCTTTGTAACACCAGATGGTGTATTCCAATTTCGACGCCTTCCTTTTGGATTGGCTTCTGCCGCCGCTGTTTTTCAGCGTATCATGTCTGAAATGTTTAAAGAACCCTCTAATGTAGTCGTCTTCAAAGACGATATTCTCATATTTACCCAAACTGAGAGTGAACATGATAAAGTTATTGACCAGGTTTTTGACATTCTAGAACAAAGAGGTGTAACTCTACAAAAGAGCAAGTGTGTTTTCAAAACCAGGAAAGTAGAGTATCTTGGTCATAGCATCTCTGAAAGTGGCATCAAGCACAGATCAGGTCTGGTCAAAAGCATCATTGAAGCTCCTGCTCCCTCCAATAAAGAACAACTTTTGTCCTTCCTTGGTCTCTGTGAGTTTTACTCTAAATTCATGAGAGACTATGCCAAGACTACCGAATGCTTTAGACTTTTACTTAAAAAGGGTGCCACCTTTAGTTGGTCTGATGAGTGCGAAAAGGGTTTTCAACTCATAAAAAAACATATTACCAACGCTCCTGCTCTTCAACCTTTTAATGGTAACAGAGAAACTGTTATCACTGTTGATGCCTGTGAATACGGCTTAGGAGCTGTTCTCTCTCAACTAGCTTACGGTAAAGAATTCACTGTAGGATTTGCTTCCAGGACTCTCCGTCCTGTTGAAAGGAAATACTCAGTAATAGAGAAAGAACTGCTAGCTTGTGTTTGGAGTGTTGAAAAGTTTAAATCTTACTTGTGGGGTAGATCTTTCATTCTCCAAACTGACCATCGACCCCTTGTCGATATCTTATCAGGCAGAAATGTCAATCGCACTACAGCACGATTGGCTAGACTTTCCACTAAATTATTAGAGTTTAACTTCAAGGCCATCTACATACCTGGTGGGAAAAACAAACGAGCAGACTGTCTGTCCAGGTTGCCTGTACATGATCCTGATGAAAATGATTGGGAAACTGAAATTGAAGAATGTTTTGTAGCCAACATTTCTCAAAAATTCATTTCTTTCGCTGAAAACGATTGGATCAAAGCCGTTGAAAATGATACCGTTCTCAAGGATGTAATTTTGTTCATACAAAAGGGGTGGCCTAAAGAAAAATCCCTATCTCACGAACTTCAAATTTATTGGAAGATTAACCGAGAACTTTCTTTGGAAAATGGCAAAGTTGTTAGGGGTGACAAGTTCATTCCTCCTTCTGTCTATCGTGAGAAAATCATTGCTGATGCACATTCTGGGCATCTAGGAGCCACCATCACCAAGAGAAATGTCAGATCGAACTTTTGGTGGCCAAAAATGGACAATCAAATTGTAGAGGCCATCAAACTGTGTACACGCTGCAATACCAGTGACAAGGTTCTTGTCTTAGAAGGTGTTTGTGACTCTATTGTTCCTCCACCCGTTAGAGCTTGGCAAAAAATTGGTCTAGACTTTCTGGGTCCATTTCATGTGCTTCCTAATACTTCCAAATATTTCCTAGTTCTTGTTGATCATCTTTCTAGGTGGGTTGAAGTTGAACCCATCAATGTGCCCAACTCTAAGAGTGTCATTGATTGTCTAAGCAAAATTTTCCTGAGGGAGGGTTGTCCGGAAGAAATCCTCACTGACAACGGAGTGCAATTTATTTCAAAAGAAATGGGGGTTTTTCTGAACAATTGCTGTATTAAACATACTAGAACTCCGTTGTATCATCCCCAGAGTAATGGCAAAACCGAGAGGTTTAATAGAGTTATTGTTGAATGTGTGCAAGCTGCTTTCAGGTCAAATAACTGTATTTTTCAAGCTGTGAAAGACCTCATATGGTCTTATCGGATTTCCCCCCATGTTGCCACAGGTTTCTCTCCCTTTGAGTTGATGAGAGGGAGGAAAGCTTGTTCTCAAGCTTTCCCATTCTGGATGGTCAAAAGTCTTCACCGGGGCTGTGATTTGGAAAAAGTCTGGGAATGTGCTAACAAAAAATCTTCCAGTTCACTACCTTACAATGTGGATTTAAGCAAGAAGTCCTCTCAAAGTATTCGTGCTGGTGATTGGGTCAGGATTAAAAATCCCGTCACAGTTAAAAAAGGTTTTTCAAACTTTCTTGATTCACAACAAGTTGTAGAAGTTCGCAAGAATGCGGTCAAACTGTCTAATGGCAATTGGTGGAGCACTTCTCGTGTAGCCAGGGATCCTTCTCGTGTAACTGTTTTTCCATCCAATGTCAATGTCAATGATGATTTAATGAAAAGTTCTGATGTGAATGGTAACAGTGGCCCCAGGAAAAGCTTAAGAGCAACTGTTAGGCCTAACAAATATCGTGATTTTATTTGATTTGTTTCATTATGTTTATTTTGTGTTTTCTGTTTGGTTTTTTTTGCTTTAAAAAAGGGGGGAGGTGTGTGGTGATCTGTACTGTCACCATTCCACGTGATGTCATCTCTGCAGGTTCTATGTGCTGATAGTTCCTTCCCCAGTGTTCCCTGTTTGGCAGTTGCAGCTGCTGTGTCTTTCCCTCAGGCTGGACGGCTCTCTTCTCCTGAATAAACCCTGAATCATAACCTCCTGCTTCAGCCTCATCTTTACAGACAGGTTTATCTTCACATACCCACCTACGAGTATCAGGGGACCAGAGCCTGACCGGGACTGTGAGGAGTGGCAGGCACAGGCGGATCCAGGAGGGAAAGACTACGTAGGCTCATGGTAAGGCTCCTTGGAACAAAGGTGTCAGGTCACCGGGGAGCGTGGATTTAGGGCTTTGGCGCCACCCGGACTGCAGTGGTTGGCGTAGATGTGGGGAGGCTGGGCCCCTCTGAGTCACTGAGTGTTAGGGCCCCCCAGGGTCCAAGCGAGCCATTGCAAGGAACAGGGGGGGACATGATCGGTGGAGGGGGCCCTCTCCCAGGATCCCACGCCGCTCGAGTGGTGCAGCTGGATCCACCAATATCCCAGTTGTGCCACCAAAGCAGTCAGTGGTGCGCGGGAAGAATTACACCAGCCGGGCTCAGGCGTCCTCCCGCCGTTGACCCGCCCGGGTCCTGGAGTCGCCCCCCCCGGATTGGGGGCACCACAGGTGGGGCCTGTCATTCTGTGCTTGGGTGGGCTATCGAGAGGCTGCTTGCAGAGTGGGGGCTGATGGTGTCCTCAAGGGGCCTCTTCCTGCCTCCTCCGCCCGAAATGACCACCGAAAAAACAATTGAAGCGCAGTGCGGCCCAGTCGCAGCCCCCTTGGCGCAAGGCACCGGGGCCACCAGGGCTATTAGAAGGCCGCCTTCAGTGGAGGTGAGCCGATGATTTCTGTGAGGGTTTGTTTACGCTCCCTTTGTCGCCCGAGGTAGCAGCCAAAAAGGGCACTGGACAGCACCAGCTGCAGCCCCCCCCAGCGTCTGGCCCTACAGCAGGCATGAGACATGTCTAGGGCCGCTCCGTGGGCCACGCTGACCAAACGCCACCCTGCAGGCTTTAAGGGGATGAGAGACAGTCCCTGGCCCCACAGCTCTCCAACCTCAGTGGCCCTTGAAATGTCGGGCCAGCCGGCACTACACTGGATCCTCCAGTCAGTACTAAGTTCAGCCGCTGAGGCACAAGAGGGCTGCTGGCCGAGGCCTACTAAGTGTCGGTCCCACCGCAACTCCAGGCACCGCGCCAAAGGAGGAGGCCTCCCTGGGGGTCACGTGGCTGGGTGATCAGTTCGGGTCTGTGGGGGACAGGGCTGTCCCGCTGCGCTCAGTCGCCTTCCTGTGTCATCGGGCAGCCGCCGGTCTCCGCGCCAGCTCGGGGCGTACGATGGAGCATTTATGGGCCTCAATCGAGCAGTGGCGACGAAAGTTAGGGCACTGCAGCATAGAGATTGGATGCCGCCATTTTGGTAGTGGCACAGTTACTCCGCAGCGAGTGGGTTCGTGCCGCAATGCAGGGATGCTGGAAGGATTTTTCACCGTGGATTGGAGGCACAGGTAGCAGCGAGGCCTTGACTGTGTGTTCGGATAGTGGATGACTGCCGCTGCATGGAGATCTTGGCACGGATGACGGAGGGGTCAGGAGCACTCTTTGAGTGCGACCGCCATCTTGACGCATCAAGCCACGCCCCCCCTTGTGTAACTTTGTTTGGCTATAATGCGCTTCTAAAGGCAAATTCTGGCTATTGTTGAGGCAAAACCCTTTTTTAAGACATTTTTTCAGAGACCTCTCATCTGTATAATGTTAGTACTTTATGATAAATTCTATACGGGAGTCTACCATCACAACCTGGTCTACCAAGGAAATAGTTTATAAATATCTAGAGTACAGCTCATACTTCACAGAGTGGGGCATCAAGGTTAAGAAATCTACCCCTTTAAAATACCCCTCTGTGTTTGAAGTAGCAATTTCTAAAGCTCAGACTGTCTCATTTAACACAGGAAAAGGCGACAGTGAAAAAACTACTCCCTCACTTAGAGGTGCGCTCGGGCCCCAAGTACATCAGTTAGTATTACAGGTCTTTCTTTTGCAAAAATGCTATCAATAATTCATAGCTGTGATTTAATGACCAAAAATAAAATCCATCAGAAGATTGGGCTTGGCTGCTGGCAAGCCTTTCAAACATATCACCTGGTGGTGGGGATTGAAGTTTGCATAAAAATAACGCTAACCATAAGCAACTGAGGATTTGTTATAGGAATGTCAATGAGCTTGCCCGATTGTTGGCTGACCCTGAATCAATCACCTTTTTACAATATTTTGACATTTTGGCGCTGCAGGAGACATAGAGTGTGAGAGAGAGAAAGAGAGAGAGAGAGAGAGAGAGAGAGAGAGAGAGAGAGAGAGAGAGAGACAGAGACAGAGACAGAGAACTGGATACTCCATTTGGCCATAAGGAAGTTAACCTTCCATCTACGCGCTCAATTAAATAAGGTCGTGCCAAGGCTGGGGTCCCATTCTACAGGGCAATAGAGCTGAACTCCATGTCAGAAGTAATTGACTTAAAATTGTTTATGGTTACAAGGGGTTCACTTACAGTTTAATTTTCATTTGATTATAATATTGAATATTTATTTAAGTACAAGGAAAACAAACTAAATGACTCAGTTGTTTACTTTGTGGGATATTGTACATTTTTTAGCAGCCCTTCCTCGATGTCCGTCCTAATCATTTCTGTTGACTTCAATATACATTTGGTTTCCTTTAAGTCTTCAGACATGTCAGGCAACAGACCTGCTAAGCTGTGTTCTGATAATCGCATCAGCTTGCCTACTCATGCGTAATGAACCGTCTGTGTATAAATTAAGGGAGATTCCAAAGTGTAAAAAATTTAATTATGGTTCAGTTATTAACTATACCGTCATATCAGCAGACGTGGACTCTAAAATCTATAATTAATAGGTGATTCCAAGAGTGGAAAATGAGCGCAATTCACATGTATTAACACTAGACTTGTTAATGAGTCGTAACTATAAAACTAATGTGCTTCAGTATTCAGTTACTCAACTTATAGTTTAACGAGCTTGGTTTTGCAATCTGTTAGTCAGTCTGAAATAATGGAGTTTGCTGACCTTTTAATTAGTCAAAGTGCCCTAAGTATTTTGGGTGGAGGAACAATGGTACTTGTGTGGAATCTAATTTCTACCACAAGAAAGTCAGACAAGGTCCACCCTTTGAATATGTTAACTAATAGGTGGTAGTCACATAAGCTACTTAATATGAAAAAGGCTTTTAACAGGGCATCAAGGTCGGTCTCAACCACTAATATCGGTCATCCTATCAAATTCTCAATGAAAAGCTGACGATATTGAGAAGGACCTATAGACAGGAAGCCTAGAAGGCGAAATTACAATAGTAACAGGGCTTATGGCTTTGGTTACTACATGCTACCAAGACCAATAATGCCAAAGCTTTTTGAGGGGTCATCAATGAGCTGTAAAATGGTGTTAATAGGGCCTATAGTATTAATATCATGGAGGAGGTTTGAGTGAAGTGTATTACTAACCTGTATGGCCCTGGGGGCGTGGCCTGCTGCACAGCGGAATGGCCGCTCTTTTAGCGCGCCCCGCCGGCCGGGCCAAAATCCTCATAAAATCCTGCACTTCGGATGGCCTGACAGACGCCTAGGTCCACTTCACGGCTGACCGAGGGCGTGGTGATACCTTGGGAGGTGGCTCAAAGACACTTTTGCACCGTGGGGATGAGCGGGATGAGCGGAGGCGAGAGTGCTGGAGGATGGAGAGGTGCTGTGCTGGTCTAATGATGGGATGCACTGGAAATTTAGCCCAAGGCTTTTGAGGCCCAATAGGCCCCCCGTTGCTGAGAGGGGCTCCACCTGCATGCTGCTGGGAGAACATCCCGCCCGCAACTAGATACCCCGCAAGTGTGGCATAGCTGTCTGCTGGATGCCCACTGGTTACCAGATGAGGGCGGGCGGTGTACGCAGCATCACTGCTTGAGGACCCCCGTGTGTGTATCCTTTGGAGCGGCCGAGGGCGGGCCGCCACAAACCGTGAGTGATGCACATTCGCCTGTTGTGAGATATCGGCGGGGCTTGTTTAGCAGAGCTTGATTGCCGCGAGGCTGGGGCTGGAAAGTGTGCATGCGCCCCTGCGTTGTGCGAGCCTGCTGCCCACGGACTTCAGCACCCGAGGTCGAGTTGTGGACACGCCTGGTTCCGCCATTTTGTGGGATCTGCGCCTGCTGCCTTTGATCGCTGCCCGGCCTGCTGTGTTGCCGGGCCTGTGCCTAGACTGCCAATGAGGGCATAGCGCTGGTGGAGACCTCTAATATTTATTATCTGCGCTTTAGACATTATCAGGCATACACTTGTGGATAGGCTGGCTGGTGAAGACTGAGGGGTCGGGGCGCCGCTGTCTTTCGAGCCGACGCCACTGGAGATCTTAAGCTGCTGAGGCATGGAGGACCGATGGCCTGCTGGCGTGCGAGTTGCATCGGCGCCATCACGGGGGAAATAGAGCCTGGATGCATTTGTTCCTGCACCTTCCATGAGTGTAACACGCCCTGCCAAATCTGTGGTTGAGAAGAGGCCAACTGTCTATTGCTGTCACTACTGAAGACCGGGCGGAGACCGGTTTTCTTCCCTGCAGCAAATAGACCTGAGGAACCCTGCAGCTTTGCATGTGAGGTCACTAGGCAGTACCCCTGTGCGCGTTAGGACTACCCTGGTGTGCTTGTATCCTGAATGGCACATGCTGTGACTCCAGGTGGTGAAGCTGATGGTGGAGGTGACTCCAGGAGGGCTCACCATTTTTGTCTTGTGAGGACCAGGTGCGGCACCACTGTGGGGCCCTGGAGTTGCCGGAACTGCCTGGATTGATTTCTCTTCCCACACGCTTGAAGCCCCTGCAGCCATGGGTAAACAAGATGCCAAGCAACAAAACTGAATTTTGAAAACAAGCGCTCCACCAGGCACGCGGACTCAGAGCAAGAGTTGCAGGCGGAGGGCCAGCGCAACTCTCATGTGGAAGACCAAGGGGAGGATCTGAGGACACTCATGTTGGAAATTAGATCTAGTCTACGCAACATTGACACAAAACTGGACATCTTGACGTCGCAGCTGGACTCTGTAAAGGCGTAGGTATCCACTCATGAGACACGCCTCGACGCACTGGAAAACCACCATACCGAGTTCCACGAATTCCAGGTGGAGAATAAGTAGCAGCTGCTACATATGGACAAATTACTAGGGGTAATCAGAGCCAAAAATGATGACTTAGAAGCTAGGTCGCGACGCAACAACCTCCGCGTAACTGGGATTCCCGAGACGACAGCCATATCTAAAATGGAGAACTACGCCGCGGATTTATTGCAGAAACTATTTGATCCACACCTCTCAACGGTCTTTGTGGTGGAGAGGGAGCATAGATCGCTGGGACAGAGTGCACCCCCAGGCAGATAATAGAGAAGCTGCTCAATTATCAAGACAGAGACCTAATTCTGAGGCTGGCTAGGGAGAAGGGCCAGATCACGCATAACGGAAATAAGATCTTGTTCTACCTGGATTTCACTTCAACGGTGCAGGCGGCGATACGGGAATTCCTCCCGGCGAAGCGAGTTCTTCTGCAGGCACAGATCCCATATTCCCTACTGTATACTGTATCCATCCAAGCTCAAAGTGTCCTTTGGTGGAACTGCCCACTTCTTTACTGATGGGCAATCCGCCCTGAAATTCGCCAAGCATGTTGGAGGGAAGAAGAATAAAGGGCACCTGGAAGTCACAGAGGCGGCAGGAGGTCAATTGAGTGACAATGACTGATTTGGGTATCGTATTTTCACGCATACTGACTGTGATACACTGCTATATTAAGGGTCAAGAGTCTCCATATGTTAATTGTAACTTCATCTTTTGCTGCCCCTTGCCACGCTGTCTCTTATTGATCTTATACACTGGGGCCCTGGTCGTGTTGAGTTGTCTGCAGATTTGTCGGCCACCTTGTACAAAACAAGGTAGATCACTGGTGATGCTGCGCCCCCATGGGAAGTCTCCCTTTTTTGATGAATCTTTGTGTGAAGTTCTCTATAGTTGGGGTGGGTCATCTACAACCTGATTGGGGGGTTGGAGTGGGTGGTGGGTGGAAGGGGGGATTTTCTTACATTGTTAAATGCCAGTATGAATGCAATTTGGTGCCTAGCAGTTGTCATCTTGGGAGGGTCTGGGTCATGTTGTTACCATTCATGATAGATTTTGTTGGAAAGCATTACTCATATGGTGGATAATATCATAAATTGTCTAATTTGGAATGTACGGGCCTAATTATGGCAGTAAGTCAAGATTGGTCCAAGCGTACTTAGCACGTCACAACATTGACATCTGCTTATTACAAGAGACACATTTGAACACCATGCCATCCCAGAGACTCTGACATGGAAGATGGGGTCATATATACTCTGCTATATATTCAAATTATGCACGTGGGGTGGCTATGTTGGTTAAGCGAGGGCAGGACTGGAGGAAGGGACTGACAAGTGGGGACCCAGAGGGCAGGTACATTCTACTACAAGGTACTTTATGTGGTCTATCCATGGCTATTGTGGCGGTGTACGGCCCTAATGTCGATTCCCCAGACTTTTTCAACACTATCTGGACAAAAGTCAAAGCAACTGGCTCCAGCACAATTATATGGGGGGGAGATTTTAATGCCATTGTAGATGATGAGCTTAACAGACGTGGAGCTGCCAGGACTCTGCACCCGGCGGCCAGTTCTGCCTTAAAGGCGATAATGGCTGACAGGGTTTGGTTGATATACGGTGCAACAGACACCACACACTGAGAGAGGGCATTTGCATTTCCGATCACCACAGTGCATGGTCTCGCTTGGAATTCTGTTTGGTGTCTAGGGATGTAGCTACTTGGACTACTGGCGTGTAGCACATACCGTGCTCCCTATCCGACCATGCTCTTTGTTTATTGAAATTACTGATCCCAAACCGGCCGAGACACGCATTTTCTTGGCGCCTCCCACCCCAGGCCCTCCTTGATGAAGCCTTTAAGGAGGAGATCCGGAAGGATATTACTTTGAGCTAAACGTAGGGTCGGTGAGCACCGAGGCCTCGCTTTGGGAGGCATTTAAGGTGGTTATTCGAGGCCAATGCATTGCCCGTCAAGCGGGAGTATTGAAAGCCATAAGAGGCACAATTGCATCTCTGGAGGCTAGCATCAAGCATCTTGAGATCCAGTTTTATGCCACTGGAGATCTGGAAACCTCTGGTCTACTAAAAACAAAGCTGTTAGATTACTCAGATGAGGCGCAACGTGAGGTGAAATTCTTGGGTAAATATGCTTAGGCCAGGAGATATGGGGAGGGGGAGAGGTCGGGTCGCACGCTGGCGGCATGATTAGATCACCCAAGTCCGCGGCTTACATCCACGAAATACATGCTGCTCCGGACACCATAGTTAGAGGCCAGGGGGAAATTTTGAGTGCCTTCTCCGGTTTCTACTCCAACCTATACACTGCTTTCAGGAAGCTTGCCCGGAGGGAATGGAGTCCTTTATGGACTCAATTGCACTGGTCTGGTTTAACAACACTCACAGGAAATATATGGATCTCCCGATAACCACGGAAGATGTCGCACAAGTCATACAGAGCCTACCTCTAGAAAGGCCCCTGGCCCAGATGGCCTGACCACAGCCTTTTATAAAACGTACGTCGAAGAGTTGGCACCCAGATTACTGGCGGTGTACGAGGAGGCCTTAGAAGAGGGAATATTGCCCAAATCAATGCGAGAAGCCATGATTATCACACTGTTAAAGCCCGGTAACTCTGAAGAGGAGATGAACTCCTACAGACCCCTATATTGCTAAACGTTGATGTCAAGATTCTGGCCAAATTGATTGCTAACTGGTTACAGCCACTGCTCCCTATGATAGCACTCCCTGACCAGTCAGGGTTTATTCCGGGCAGGTCGACCTCACACAACATACGGACCATTTTCTCAACACTACACTATCTCCACTCAGAAGTTCATGCTGCGGTGGTGTTCTTGGACGCCATCAAAGCCTTCGATACCCTTGAATGGCCATATCTATTCGCTATACTGGGGCATATGGGTTTCAGTCCGCTCTTAGTTAACCGGATTCGGTTGCTGTACACACAGCCTAGCGCCAAAATCAGGGTGAATGGCTTGGTTTCCGAACCTTACCCTATTTTGCGTGGCACGAGACAGGGATGTCCCCTCTCCCCGCTGCTATTTGCTATAGCAATGGAGCCTTTGGGTGCTCGGATCTGACAACACCACACAGCACGGGGCATAGGGTTCAGATCCAGGAGCCTTCTTATATCGCTTTATACGGACGATGTAACCCTTTACCTTGTTAACCCAGAGGACAATCTAGACCCAGTGCTGCGTGAATTCATTAGATTTGCTGGATTGGCTGGGGTTTCTGTCAACTGGCTGAAATTGGTCATTTTTCCTTTGACGGACACTACCCCACAAGTCTCCTCTGAGTATCCCCTGAAATGGGAAGCAGAGGTGGTTAAATACCTGGGTATATGGATCAGCCGGGATGTACAGGAACTTTGGAATTTGACTTATGGAAGGGCTCACATGTGGCTGGAGGAGAAGGTCAAGATATGGGCGAGGCTACCAGTGTCACTCACTGGAAGGATAGCCTTGGCTAAGATGGTCATCTTACCCAAATTCATGTACTTGTTCGTGAATATTCCAATCCCACTTACGGCTGACTTTTTTAATACTCTCAAATCGCATCTCGTCGCCCTTGCATGGGCGAACGGACAGGCTAGGGTCTCTTGGGATGTGTTAATGCTGCCTTTGAGGCAGGGTGGCTTGGGAACCCCAGACATGCACCTCTATGTGCTCTGCGCACAGGCCCAATCTTTGTATTTTTGGGTTCATCTGACCCCTTTCCAGCCCCATGTAGCGGTGGAACAAGATATTGTTGCACCTGTCCCTCTGAAGGTAGCCATATGCGCGAAGGCGACACGTCCTAGAGGGGATGTGGACACCGCTGGAACGCTGCGTTGGGTGTGGGAAGAGTTGCGTAAAAGGGCGGGGATCCGGATATTATATGCTCCATATCTTTCGCTGTCGTAGAACCCAATGCTGCCATGTATTGCAGGAGGGATTAGCAAACCCTTGGAACAGAAGCTACATCTATACACATTTGCGGATTTATTTCCTGACAACAAATTCATGCCCCCTCCGGAGGCAGAGGAGGGACAGGCGGGACAGGCAGTGCCCTTCTTGGAGCTGTTTTTGTGTCATAAACTGCAAACCGCATGCCGTGCCATTAGTGTTGACTTCCCGTCACCCTCCCCAGTTTTCCCTGCATTGGAGAACCTGGTGGGTTCCCCGTCCCCCCGCAAGTTGGTCACCAGGCTCTATAGGCAAATGCAGAGCGCAGCGCCAGTGGTCCAGCCTAAATCCCTGCAACACTGTAATGACGACTTCCTCTCTCCGCTAACCGAAGACCAATGGGAATTCTGTTGCGGACAACTCACGGAACTATCGCCCAACTACTAGACTGCATTTGATACATTTTAAATACCTACACAGGTTCTATAGGACACCCATTAGTCTACATAGGATGGGACTTAGAGATGGCGATGGCTCTTGGAGATGTGTTTTTTCTCCCGCCTCTTTCCTACACATAGCATGGTCCTGCCCGGTGCTTATAGACTATTGGACTAAGATCTTTCTCTCGGTAAATCAGATTGTTGGGAGGTCAGATGTCCCATCCCCAGAGCTGGGCATACTGGGATATGTCAAAAACACTCCACCCAAAGCACGTAAATTACATGCGTTACTTCTCCTGTTTGCTAAAAGACGAGTGGCAGTACACTGGGGCAGGAGGACGCCGTCGATCAGGGGCTGGCTGGCTAATGTAGCATATGGCCAGACACAATTGGCAACTTTCTGGGAGCTCATGAAATGAAATGAATTTGTACTTGTAAAGTGCACTTATACCCCAACCGGGGTTTCCTGACGCTGTACGCATACCACTGTGGAACCCTTCCTGGCTTTTCCCTGTGAAATGTCCACTCCTGGGCACCCCCAAGATGAAGCCAGGCATCCCAGCGCTGTTGGGGCAGTTGTGGAGATTAAGCAAGCTATTGCCCAGAGTTGCAGAGTGGGACCCATGATTAGAATAGGCACCGAGGCGAGAATGATCAGGTCCGAGGAAATTGAGCCCACGACCCGCCGAGGCGGGAATTGAACCTTGGTCCCGGGCCAGAGCTCTGCATCAGGGTCTGCCGCTCTAACCATTGAGCCACACTTCTCCACACTCATGCCACCTGCTTCCCGACCACGTGACATTTGGGCACCTTTCCTGAAGTGGGTCCAGAGAGAAAAAAGGCTGCCGAAGTCGAGAACACCGCAGCTGTGCAATCTTCGGAATAGTTGGGAGGGTAGTCCGATATTCTGCGCCAAGTGGTGGGCTGCTATATCTCAACTCCTTGAACAAGATGGGAGACATGGAGTTATGAATGAATGTGTGTATGTCTTTGTCAATAGTTAACTGATGTCCTGGGTCTGGATTTTTGAGTATAACTCTTACTTTCTGGTGTTGGAGGCCCTTTGGATCTACACAGATGTTGATAATGTGTACCTTTTTATTGCTGGTATAACAAGACCATCTATCGCATATTGGCATAAATGTATGACGTGTCTACACCATGGCTCGTGATTGCTGTAACAACTGGCTTGCTCTGTTGTTTGAATGATTTGTACTTACCCTAAATGCTAATAAAAACAATTAAAAACAAGCATTTACAATGCAATGGTCTCGGAATTATTAAAGGTAGAGCTATTAGCATTGCTCATGACGTTTTTTAAAAAAAATCATAAATAAATGGCAGTCATTTACATTGTCAATAGCTTAATCGTTAAATAAATGGCATTGTCATTTACAATGCCAATAGCTTAATCGCTCGCAAATGCATGACCTATTGCATTTACACCCACACAGAGCCACACACACAAAGCCACCCATACACACATACATAGCCACCCCCACAGAGCCAGAGACACACACATAGAGTCACACGCACAGAGACACACACACAGAGCCCCACACACAGAGCCCCACACACAGAGCCCCACACACAGAGCCACACACACAGAGCCACACACACAGAGCCCCACACAGAGCCCCACACACAGAGCCACACACACAGAGCCCCACACAGAGCCCCACACAGAGCCCCCCCACACACACAGAGCCCCCCCACACACAGAGCCCCCACACACACAGACACAGAGCCCCCCCCCACACACACACACACATGCACACACAGAGCCACACACACACCCAGAGCCACACACACACACACACCCAGAGCCACACACACACACACACCCAGAGCCACACACACACACCCAGAGCCACACACACCCCCCAGAGCCATACACACACCCCCAGAGCCAGATACACACACAGGAGAGCAAGCACAGCGAGGGGGCAGGAAAGCAAGCACAGCCAGGGGGCAGGGGAGCAAGCACAGCCAGGGGGCAGGGGAGCAAGAACAGCCAGGGGGCAGGGGAGTAAGCACAGCGAGGGTGCAGGGAAGCAAGCAAGGCCAGGGGGAAGGGAAGCAAGCACAGCCAGGGGGCAAGGAAGCAAGCACAGCCAGGGGGCAGGGAAGCAAGCACAGCCAGGGGGCAGGGGAACCAGGGGGCAGGGGAGCAAGCACAGCCAGGGGGCAGGGGAGCAAGCACAGCCAGATGGCAGGGGAGCAAGCACAGCCAGGGGGCAGGGGAGCAAGCACAGCCAGGGGGCAGGGGAGCAAGCACAGCCAATGGGCAGGGGAGCAAGCACAGCCAGGGGGAGGGGAGCAAGCACAGCCAGGGGGCAGGGGAGCAAGCACAGCTGCACTGGTACTGGAGGGGCTCCATGTCAGTGCTGGAGTACAACCTCTGAGGCCTGCGCTGGTGCTGGAGGGGCTCCATGTCAGAGCTGGAGTACAACCGCTGAGGCCTGCGCTGGTACTGGAGGGGCTCCATGTCAGAGCTGGAGTACAACCTCTGAGGCCTGCACTGGTGCTGGAAGGGCTCTATATCAGAGCTGGAGTACAACCTCTGAGGCCTGCACTGGTGCTGGAAGGGCTCTATGTCAGAGCTGGAGTACAACCTCTGAGGCCTATGCTGGTACTGGAGAGGCTCCGTGTCAGTGCTGGAGTACAACCTCCGAGGCCTGCACTGGTGCTAGAGGGGCTCCATGTCAGAGCTGGAGTACAACCTCTGAGGCCAGCACTGGTGCTGGAGGGGCTCCATGTCAGAGCTGGAGTACAACCTCTGAGGCCTGCACTGGTACTGGAGGGGCTCCGTGTCAGTGCTGGAGTACAACCTCTGAGGCCTGCACTGGTGCAGGAGCTGCTTCGTGTCAGAGCTGGAGTACAACCGCTAAGTCCTGCACTGGTGCTGGGGGAAGGGGTGGTGTCATAGCTGTTGTATAACCTCCCTGAATCCCGAGATATAGCCATATGTGGTTAATACGCAGGTTTCTTTTTGTAGCACCACTGCTATGCCCACAGTATTTTGCAAGGAGGGCCTGGACTACCACAGATCACTAAAGCCTGCTCACAGTCCCGGTGTGCTGCCCTCTGCCCGCTGAACTACGGGCCGATGACAGGCCTCACTGCCACTCAAGCGCAGTAGGCCACGGGCACCAGGCCCCAGCAGACGCTCTGTACAAGTACCGCCAAGGGCATCCCCACGCCCGCCACTGCTGCGGTGAAAGCGCTAGGCTCATATGCCCCCACTGCAACCAGGGCCAGAGGCTGAGCTCTATTCCGCAGTTTCCGTTCCCGCCTCACGCTTCCAGCCGCAGCAGGCACCTGTACGCTAGGTCCAAAAGGGGGGTGAGACTCGCAGGAGCAGACAGCCCCCACCTCCCTCCCGCAAGCAGAGTCACGCCGTCCGCCGATACGTGGACCGAGACAACCACGGCCAGCAGCGCACGGGCGCTACTCCTCACCTCTACCGCTCCAGGGAGGCGGCAATTTCCCCGGGCAGGGCGCCACAGGACTTCTCTAGCTGCCGGGCCGATCCAGATGGCCCCGTGCTTCCAGCAACACAATATTTTGTCTTGGTGCCCACAGCCCTTCGGTGACAGCAGCGCCACAGTTCACTCGGCCGCTCTCGGCCATGCAGAGAGACGCCGCCTTGCCACTCTCGGGGGACACAAAATGGCGGGCACTCTGTGGCCTTCCCAACCTCCTCAACCCGTACCTGCCATCAACTACTGTGGGCCAGAGCTCCGATCGCAGGGCAGCACACCAGCGATGACTCAGCTACAACACTCTCCCGTAGGTGCCTCGAAGTTACAGCAGCTCCGCAAGCTCACCACCACAGGGAGCCCTCTCAAGGTCCGCCGGGCCGCAGCAAGGCCGGGGCCGGGCAGACCGAATCACGGAAAAAGCCACCAGGAAAGCAAACAAGAAAAACGCAAAATGGCGGCCGCAACTCCGAAAATTTCGGATTCAGGGGCGTGTTTTGGCATTGTGAGTGACAGATGACATCACAGTCGCAAAAACGCAAAAAAACACGCCCCCGAATCCGAAAGAGACGGGACTTTAACGGAGTGACGCCTCTCTCCTCCAATGGCTGGCCTCCGTTTAGGAAGCCAGCCAATGGCGGAGAGAGGCGGGTTTAAGCCCCCTTACAGAAAATACTTCTAAATCATGAAATCTCCCCCGGAGACTGCGCAAGCGCAGCCTTCGGTCCTCAACATAAAAACAACCTACCTCACCACCCAACAAAAGTAAGTACAAGGCATCATTCTGAGATACTTGGCCCGTGCATCTGGAGTCCAAGGACTTCTCAAAATCAGAATAGCCATATCACACACTTAAAAATCTTGGACCTTAAAGCCCTGTGACATGGTCTTTGGAAACAGTATTATTGTGGTGAAGATGTGATTGAATCAAAACGGAAATGCTGGTGCATTAAGTTGACTTCTGCTGCCCAGAGTCAGGCTATTGGAATGTGACTTTATCTCCACACACATTGAGTGGGCCTGCTCAGGTGTGTGTCCCTCTCTTTCTACAAACAACAATCTCAGCCTGACCTACCATGCAGTTCCCATGTGGAGCAGGGTCAGCACCGACTTGCATAGGACGAGCCTTTCTCTGGAATGGCACGGTGTGTGAAAAAAGTAACATGGACTGAAATAGGGCCCCAAGCAATTGCCAGAAGCTGAGATCATCCAAGCATCACCTTATAGATTGTTGCTTTTCTCTTTCTGTACTCAATATTTGTGGCGGTACTTACTCGGCTAATTCAACGATTTCTGCCACTTTACAATAAATGAAGAAGTAGTGCCCTTTCTGATATATGTGGTGTCTGTTTGTCATTTTGGGGAAGAATACAAAGTGAGTTGGCCAGAATTAAGGAGTATGGGCAATAAGAGAAAGCTAGCCTTCAAATGTAGCCCTTCTGAAACCTGTAACTATAGCTTAAACCATGGAGGCATTCTCCACCCAAAATGGCCTTCTAGATAACGTTCTAAAGGAGGGGGTATGGTTACTATAGCTGAAAGAAATAATGAACAGTAACTAAGCAGAGCTCTTTAAATGGGCAAGTACTGTCCGGTGCTGACTACCTGCACTTTCATTCGAAAGGGAGAGTACCTGCACTTCTCAGCACTTCTGCACTTCATTTAATGGGCGAGTACCAACACGCCTTAAGAGCAAACAAGTACTTAACAGATTAGTGAGTACATGCACTTGTATAATTCCATGTACCTGCACTTCAATAATTCCATGGACCTGCACTTCAATAATTCCATGTACCGGCACCTCAATAATTCCATGTACCTGCGCCTCAATAATTCCATGTACCTGCACTTCAATAATTCCATGTACCTGCACTTCAATAATTCCATGTACCTGCACTTCAATAATTCCATGTACCTGCACTTCAATAAATCCATGTACCTGCACTTCAATCATTCCATTTAAAGAACTGTTGCAAAGAAACTGGCCCAACGGCTGCATTTGCAGGGCTAGGCAGGCACAGTGATGAATAAACCCCCTCTGCGCGCCGTGACCCGCCTGCAGTTGCGGTCCGATCACTCAGTGCGGATCTCGAAGAACTCCTCCTTGTCGCCACGCCGGTTAATGAAGAGCCGCCGGATGCCGTTCACCCAGCAGTCCCGCACGAACATGTTGACCAGGGAGGTGCCCTGGAAGACGGCCGAACCATGCTAGCCCTCCGCGCCCCGGGTCGGGCGCATGCCAGCCGGGGGCCGCATGCAGGAGGGAGGGAGGGGGGGGGCGGCGGCGCTGCCCGCCCCACAGAGGCTCGCACCCTGTGCCTCAGACCCTGCAAATATCACATACACCGCCGCTCCTGCATGGGTCCATAAAATGCCCCTTATACCGTGATACGTCAGTGGGTCACTGGTGTCTCCTTTCTGTGGGCCTCGTGTCCGTTTGTCTGCGCCTTTTCATTTTCCTTTGAGTGGCTTTGAGGCGCTATCCGTGGTCAGGAAGGCTTTGCAGGGCTCCCGGGTAAAGCATCTGTATTCGAGCCGTGTGATCTGCGCCAAAGTGTCACCCTCTGTGGCTGCTCACTGCAAGCGGCGCATGCTGAGTGACCAATGAGGGCCTTGGGTGTCTGCGCACATTCTCTTGAGTAAGTTAGAGGAGTGCTGAGAGTGAGGGGAGTGGGAACGAGTTAAAGGGGTGGTAAGTGGGTGGGGGGCAATTACCCGGTCTATGAGTTGAGGACTGAGTGTCTTATGTGTGCTGAGTGAGTTAAGGGATGGGTGAGTGTGGAGAGGTCACCTGGGTCCAGTGAGTAGGTATGTTGGGCATAGGTAACAGCTTGGGCAGGGTGAGTTGTTAGGGAGCTGGGGGTTCTGGTGAGAGAGGGTGGTGGGTGGTGAGTGAGTGGACACTTCTCCCTGTCTTATGAGGCACAGAGCGGTCTCATGGAGGGGCCCTTATCTCCCTCCTTTGCAGTGCCATCAGCGATCGCCTGGTTCCGGGTAAAACTGAACTCCTCAGCAGCCCAAAACTACAGGTTCCTCTTCAGAGTCGTGACTTCATGCTGCAGACCCGGCCCCGTGTACTGAGCCCTGGGGGGAGGGGGTGGGGGCAGAGTAGGGGTTCAGCTTCCACTTTCGGAGGACGTCGTATTGAGTGCCTGGAAAACAACTTTTTGAAGTGTTTGCAGCCAGTGAGCCCGTTCCTCCCCTCCTCGCACGAGTTTTGCTCTGTTCTCCTGGGCAGTGGGCCCCCGGCGGATAGGAGCCTCTCAGGCAGGCCTGGTGGATGGGGGATCCGCAGTGCTACTGGTGGCTTCACGGGCTGGGGCCGGAGGCTGCGACGTGTCCTCCCTGCTCCTCCTCTGCAGGCGGCTTCGCTTTCCCTCCTCTTCCTCCCTGGACCGCTGCTCGGGCAGGATAACTTGCAGGCACGGAGTGGTCCCTCCCTGCCTCTCTCCTCAGTCAGCAGCCACTGACACTGCCCCGCCTGCCTCCGCCCACCGGAGCCTGCACCAGGCTGAGGCCGAGAGGGGCGAGGAGCGGAGCAGGGAAGCAGTGTGAGGAGCGGCGGCCCCCGTCAGAGGAGCTGTCACAAGATCAGATGCCCTAACTCTGGACTCTAGTCCCTAGCTTTCCCTCCCCCCCCACACACACACTCCGAGGAGCTCACGGGGGTCGTGTGGATACAGCTTTGTCTTTTCTGCGTCCTGCAGGAAGCCCTTCACCCCAACCCCACTTCTCTCTGTCCTCGGGCAGACCGAATCACGGAAAAAGCCACCAGGAAAGCAGACAATAAAATGGCGGCCGCGACTCCGAAAATTTCGGATTCGGGGGCGTGTTTTGGCGATGTGAGTGACGGATAGCGTCACAGGTGAAAAGAACGCAAAGAACACGCCCCCGAATCCGAAAGAGACGGGGCTTAATTGGAGTGACGCCTGTCTCCTCCAATGGCTGGCCTCCGTTTAGGAAGCCAGCCAATGGAGGAGAGAGGCGGGTTAAAGCCCTGTTACAGAAACTACTCAAAATCATTGAATCTCCCCCGGAGACTGCGCAAGCGCAGCCTTCGGTCCTGGACCTAAAAACAACCTGTATGGCCCTAGTGTTGCCAACATACACAGTCCACACAGGAGTCAAAATTATGTGAATTGTATTAAATTGTTGGGGTGTAGCCCAGTACAGGCACCATGTCCAGAACCCTTGAGTAGAGAAAATATAGCACAATTTCTGTTCTGAATTAGATCGAATAGGGCCCCTGGCCCTAACAGACTACACATTGCTATATATGAGCAAACCCTGATTGGTGAGCTGAAGTCCTGACTCCGCTGTATAATGAGGTCCTAGCAATGAACATCGTTCCTGGGTCCTGGCAAGGAAGCATAGTGCAGTCAGTTTATACAAGCGGCCCAGCAGACAATCCCTCAAACTATTGGTTAATTGCATTAACTGACATGAAGGCAAACGCTTTTGCTCCCCGGTTATTGACTGATTTGGAAAAATGGGCAACATCACATGGAATAATCCCAGTTAACCAATCGAGATATGGGTCAATCTACAATCACTAACCTTTTAACACTTACCATACTGCCTGAGCGTGCAGTTTTAGATAAACAAAATGAATATATTTGTTTTATTGACCTAAAAGCTCCATTCAATTTTGCCCCGAAAACTTTACTATGGCAAAAACTTGCTAGATGGGGTATTTCACAAATGCTTCTGGATGCTATCATACTTATGCACAAAAATTCTTGGGTTCAGGTTAAGTTAGGGGATGGATCCCGTTTGACTCGTAGAATTAAAACTTACAATGGCCTCAAACAAGGCTGTGTACTGGCTCCATGCATGTTTAATCTCTTTATGTCTGCTTTGTTACAGCACTTTGAAATTATAAATGCACATCCTCCCAAACTTGGAAATGAACACTTTAAACATCTCCAGAATGCAGATGATACGATTAATACATTATATTTTGAAAATTGACCCAGCAAATTCGAAAATGCGAACATGGAAAGCAAGAGGAGGGCCAATTGAGGTTGTCTCGACTTATATATACCTGGACATTTTATTTGATAATAAAGTTTCATGTAAAAGTCATTGCTATGTTTTCAGAGCAAAAATACCATCTCTGATATATGTTTTTTAGGTCATTACACAACTCATTGAGAAGCCAATCTTATGAATGTGTTCTTAAAGTCATGAGTACCAAGTTATTGCCAACCATTGCATATGGTTCACCTATCACCAAGGGAAAATACTCCAAATTATTGTATCTATTGCTATTCAAGGCCTGCAAGTCTGTCTTTAGAATTCCTAAATCAATCGGGCAAGAAGAAATTTCTTTGGAGTTTGGTCTTCGAAGACAATCCTTGGTGGTGCATGGATCATTTTTTAAATATATACATTCACTGTCCTTATATAAACCTTGGTCCTTAGCAAATAGCTGTTGGTATGAACTAAATCACTCAGTTTCTGCTGGGGCTTGGAGATCCTACATTTTAACATGTTTTCAAAGCTTTGATATGCAGCCGGGGTCTTTCAAAATGAATAAGCTTAGTTTTAAACAGATATTATACAGAATGATAAAAAAAGAACTCATCTATTGCAGATGCAGGGGCTTTATCTTCAAAGAACCATGCTTGGACGGTTATCAATTCACATCAGAGTATGGGAATCCAGCCTATTTGACTACTTTCTTTTCCTTCTGTATGAGAGATAAATATTTAAAAATATGACTTGGAGAGTATCCTACCAAAGACGGTATGGCAAAATGGATTTAGCAATGGACAACTTGTGAGTGTAGATTGTGTAGGCTTTCGGAAGAAACTCTGTTGCATATTGTTTGTGTCGGTCCAAATGTGCCTAATGCAACTCGTACTCTTTTAAAATCTTCCTTTCTTAATGCTGGGGTAAGATCTGCTTGACAGGCTTATGTCTACCTCGTGCTTCAATTTCTCTAACTTGCCGGTTGATAAAGTTTTTGACAATCGCTGAAAAATTGTTTCATCAGCATTTTGAATACTGTTATTTCTCCTGTTATTATAACATTAATTGATTATTGTTTTACAATGTGGCTTACATTTCTTCTAAATTGTAGTGTTATGTGTATTCTATAAGCTTTTTGTGTGCACTGTAAACTGACAATGTGTGGTGTTCATATTAAACTACGATTAATTAGACTATCTGTTCCTTAGCAAATAGTGCTCTGAAATACTGTAAAAACGTATTCTGTGGTGTTTACATTGACCAAATAAACACGTGGCACTTTGATAATGGTACTGTCCTCTGCCGGTGGCAATAATTTTAACATGAAATAATGGCAAATACATGTATGAAGTGGTGTTTAAATTGACTCAATAATGCATGCAGCACTTTCAAGTTTGCAAAGTCTTCTGGCAGTGGCAATAATTTTAACTTATATGAATGGTTTGGATAAGGCATTTTATGAATAGAGGTGTTCCCTATTTTAAGAATATGGCAATATTCATGAACTCTGTTTTTTATTATTTTTCACATGACTAAATGAAATCTCATGTTTAAGAGAGTTATTTTATGCAGTCAAGTTCCTAATTTGCTTCATGTGTATTGTAAAAGATAATTTGGTGATGATTTTTATTAATATGATAATAACTATTTTTCTATTCTATTCATAAGATGGGATCTCAAAATGGGACACCTCCCTTTTAAGACCAGTTTCAGTTTCTTTACACAGTATGCTGACTTACAATTGCTCTCAGAGCCCAGTTTATTGTGTATCTTAACCTAATCTGGTATAGGTCTGTTCAGTACTTTTCTGTCGTTTTCTTTAGTATTAGAAGGGGGATGGGCAGAAAGCTGGGTGGTATAGTCTGTGGAAATCTGGGGACATCACATTTTTGTAAATGAGACGGAGTCTGCTTGTCTGTTCCACACCAAGTAGGTTGTTGTCTGCTATTTCTGATATTGCCTGATATCTACAAACTGACATGAAGTCCAGTGATCTCATTCTAGACAAACAATCCAAGGCCTTGCTGGATCTGTGTGGTGATAACATTTCATCGTTAGTGAGGGATGCATAATCTCTGGGGCAGGAATAAGTACATTTGACCCAAGAAAAACTGTCGCTACTAAGCGACAGTTTGTCTGCAGTCAATATCAGAATAGTTTATTTCAAAGTAAAGTTAGGGTAAAATGACATAAAGTTACATTTTCCCTAAGAAAAAATGTCTTTACTCTGCCACAGGAATATGTAGAGAATATACACATGTTTTATTTCAGAGCAGGAAGGAATACTTGTGTCTCCATCCTATAACTGGAACCCAAACACTGTCTACACTTACTTTCAAACTCTGCACTGGTACCAGTATGAAAATTGCTGAGCATCATACCATGTTCAGGTATTAGTGTTGATATGTACAGCTATTGCATGGTGCTGTAGAAAGTGGCATAACTGACTGACTTGTAACTTTGGCCTTGTTTGAAGATGGAGCGCAATCAGTAAAGAGTACCCCAGTGTTGCTCTTTCTATTGAAATTACCATAATTTGTTGTTGATGTCTGAAAAAGCACTCCCTGAAGACTATGTCGACTCAGTACAGGGCAATGTTATGCCCTCCAGTCACTCCTGACATAGTAATGGTGATAGAGGTGTCATCATTGGACATGGCTGAGTGGCATGCATTATACCCATTCCCATTGGGCACAATGATGGGGTAATGGACAAAGGCTGGAATGGCCAGCTGTTATGGAAGGTCATGTCCTGTGCCCTCGGAACGGGAAGCCTGCTTGAAGGTTGTGGGCAGAAGAAGGGTCGGACTGAAACAAAAAATAGGCCTTTGCTCCAAAATAAAAGTAGTCTCCATTAGAAAATCAGATAGCTGAAAAGAGGCCCATATTGTTAAATTGGGAAGTTTAGAACTTGTAAAGAGACTGTGTAAGGGTATTTTGCAAAGTATGGCAGACTACATGCATCTATGCTTGTTGCATGTCAAGTCAAGTCAAGTCAGTATTTATATAGCGCACTACATACCCAGGAGGTCTCAAGGCGCTTGAGGAAGGGGGGAGAATTACTTATCGAATATCCAAGTTTTAAGCTGTTTTCTGAAGGCTAGGTGGTTTTGAGTAACGCGGAGGTGGATGGGAAGGGAGTTCCAGGTTTTTGCCGCTAAGTAGGAGAAGGATCTTCTCCCCATGTCTGATTTAAATAATGGAAATTCATCAGTAAAAACTGACCCACTATGCCATAAAATAGGTCCACAAACCTCCCAAAAACTGGTCAGCACACTAACCTGTCAGACCAGCCCCTCGGCCACTGCCTTATTGCCTCATAGTCCAATCCGACTCTGGGAGAAGCTGTGCCTTGTGCCCAGTGCCTGCTATGCATAACCCAAGTCAGTCCTTTAGCTATCAGTGATGTAAGAGTATTTGGTTCCAGGGCTACTAGGCTTCATACACTGAAAGGTATTACAATAAAAAGGTTATTTAATATACCTTCTCACTAAAATAAAAAATGAAAATGCTCCAGAAAATTAATAAATTTCAAGTCATTATTATGACAGTGCTAGAGTGGCTCACATGACTAATTCAGTTGAACTTTAAGTAGCGTCACAGAGAGCAAAGTCAGAACCTACTACTAACAAGCAAATATTTAAATTAATATACATGTTCTTGTGTACGAATGATTCAATTCTGCACAAGTATTTCTGTTTGTCAAACATGAGCCCTGCATGCAGTAGGAGACAAAAAGGCAGCTTATCCATAGAGCACTCGCATTCTATGCATTTTCCTCTGCCCTTTTCCCGCCAAAAGCCATCTACCTAATACAATCTTCACCCTTTATACTGCTCCTACATAGCCACACTGCACTCTTTACCTATGGGTACTGGGGGACTGATGCGAGAGTGAAGAACAATGCAGCAAATATTCCTGGAGAGCCCAGTGTATACAAGAGCACCTTAGATGTCTGCCCAGACTGAAACTACAGACATCACACTCCATGTTTTGAAAGCTGTCTGCCCGCTTGCCATGATAATGTTGTGAATGTATCTAGGACCTTAATCAAGATATCCCCAATTCATGCCCTTATATGGTTATAACAAAACATATCCTTATAAAGGCATAGGAATCATGTCCATATCTAGTCATAGCCCATGCAGTCAAAATACAGCAAGGCTACTCCCATAGACTCCTAGAAAGTACAACGCGTTCTTCAAACAAACCAAGCCTCCAGCAGCCCGGGAAATCCCCCTGCTTTTGTTTTGATTTCAACAAGAACTCCTGGAGTCCTGAAACAACTGTTAGTTCTTAGTGACGTCTTATGTCCAACCTTACGTCAAACCCGGCACCTTTCAGGTATAAATATACCAAAGATGCCTTAACAAACACACGGTGGTTTGGAGCAGAGCGGCTATCTACTTGCCTGACGCCCAGCTGATGCGAGTGCCGAAGGAAGACAGCCCTCCCATTTGACGCACTGAGAGAGACGCTGTCTTTTCTCCAGCCGAAAAATTCCAGCTCCGGTGTTTCCAGTCACCCTTGCGGGTTGCTGGGAGATCGGGTCCTGAGAGAGAGATACAAGACATCCTTCATTCTAGAACCAAGGTACGGAGCTGATTAAAACCTTGAGAGAATTCTTGATTCAGATTCTTGGCAAAAACCAACTTAACTTAAACTGCAACTTACTTACTCCTTCCCACGTATTAGGCTTAGGTCAGGTACACCGGGGTAGGCGTATCTTAGAAGCACCAGTTGAGTACGTTAGTCAATGTTTTTATGTATGTATATATTTTATCCGTTTTAAAGTATCATATGGCTAAGAAACCATATCAATGCTTTTACAGTATTATTTTATAATACTCCTTTTACTGTAAGCACTTTACTTTATAATGAGTATTGCAATTGTGGCAATTCATTTCTCTTGCATGAGAAAGAAGACTGCTCAATAAATAACACCTTTTATTGAAAACGCCCGTCTCTCTATTTCTCTGCACTCCTGGTGAAATTAAGCATGCACGATTGACTGAGTGAAATAAGCTGTCTATTGTTTTCACACGACTCTAGAGATATACTCTTTATTCTGAGGGAGCAAAGTTGTCATGTTTATGCGGTTGTCAGAAACTAATCCCTTCTTGTGTAATCAGGAAAGTTAACTCTTTCCTGTTCATTCGAGAAAGTTTCTAGTGACCTCTGAGCTAGCTGGCAAACCTGATTAAGTCTAACATAGTCAGTAGAGACCTAAATGACCTCAGTCCTACGTCTACACTGCTGTTTATGTTATTCCAATGCGCAGAGCCTATTGGGAATATAGGAACTAGACTACATGGCGCCCAACATTTGATAAGGCGATAATCTAACGCAAGACATTAGAGTAACTCAGTCGTGCTTTTCAAACAGACCCATTTTCCCGTAAAAACTCCAAAAGACGTCTGGAGTGGGTAAAAGGTTAATATCCGCCGGAACTTAGTAGGAAGAGATTGCTATGTATTAGTTTTTGGTTTAGTCAACGTTGAAGGATACACTTTTCCAAAATATTGTGCACCTAATCTTTGTTTCCTTGAAACTTGCTCTGCAACAAAAACTTTCTGTTAGTAAAAATGACGGAAAGTGACGAAGAAAGGGAGAGAGCTAGAATTGCAGCTCGACTCCTAGCGGATGACACAAGTCTCCGAGATGAAGACCCGAATGCTATAATCATTCCGGTTAATGTAAGAAGAACTATAACTCTTAAACTTGTAGAAAATGGACTATCACCCAGAGGTGGTACAGTCATATTTGTGGTAGAGGCCCATGAATACCGGCAGACAGAGGTATTCTATTCATGGATACATTTTCCAGCAGCAAACGCTGTGACACAAGACTTCCACTGTTACAAAATAGAGGAACCTCCGGATGAATACGCTCCTTTCGAGGACGTTGAAATCCCACTAACTTACCAAGAGCACCTGCTCTGGTTTAATGGCGCCCTAAAACATCAAAATCACATCACCAGGCTCGGTCCACTAGGTAGACCAGGAGCCACATGGCCGGTTCTAGCCAGCTACACACCACATCCCGACATTGAAAAAATGTCAGAACTTTTAGCTCAGCTAAAACTACTAATTAAAATACATAGACAATTGGACCAATATGTCATGCGGACTTCAACAGTCCAACCAGCAATAAAAATTCCACAGCACACCCCTCAACAGGGGAACACAAATAAAATCACACCACAGAATATACAATCAGCCATTGGCAAAATACCTGCAAAACGGGAACAAATTCCATTCTGGTTAGCACAAAAAATCACTCCAATAGAGGCAGTATTTCCTGATACTACACCTCATGAGAAACACAGAATTCTATCTGCCTCCCAATGGGGATTGCACCACATGTGGAGGTCTGTGACACTTGGGGCACAGTCTTTGCTTCGATCTACACAAAAACACATTGTGTTCCGTCTATGGCGGTTATACAAGACGTACTAAGACAGATTCAAAATGAATACGGTCCAGAACCTGCTTTAACACTAGGTATGAAATTACTGAAAGACTTCAAGCAGGTCTTGGCTATATTATTAGCCAACATAAAAGGAGAAGCAGCATCTGTGGCGATCCGCCAGAAATTGAAAGAAACAGATATAGCAGAACAACCTTTTGAACTTGCCAGAATCATAGAAAAATCCTATGAAGAACTAGGAAGAGATAGTTTGGGTGGTAAACCAGTAAAACCACAATTAACTGAAAATCCTGAAACAACCTTTATTAAAAATAATCTGAACACTCCAAAAAAGAGTTGGGAGGGTAATAAACAATCCACTCCCAGAGAAAAACGTTTTCAGTCCAGAGGAAGGTCTCCTCAACGTAGAGATAGATCTCCAGAACGAGGAAGCAAGTCTCCCCAAAGGGAGCCCTCTGAGAAAAGATACAACCTTAGAGATAGGGATAAATTGAGAAAACCTGACAGAGAGTGTGGAGAAGTGTGGCTCACTGGTTAGCGGAGGCAGACCTGGAAGCAGACGTCAGCCCGGGAACAGGGTTCAATTCCCGGCTCAGCGGGGTCTTGAGTCCTAAAATGTCCATGGACTCGACAATTCTCGCTCCGGTGCCTACTCGATTCAGGGGTTCACACTCTGCGACTCTGGGCAATAGCTTGCTTAATCTCCACAACGGCCCCTCGCGGCGGGATGCCTGGCTTTCACCTTGCGGATACCCTGCCGGGGTTATCTCACAGGGGAATACCAGGACGGGTTCCCTAAGCAAGCGCTTAGAAACCGCTTGGTGATTTGCGCTATATAAATTCCTGTACATTTACATTTACATTTACAGATATCAAGATATTGATACACGTCCCTCTCGATCTTTTCAGACTTCCTCACAGAAATCGGAAAGAAGAGGACGGTCAGAACACAAGGAAGAGCACGTCAAGTACAAAGACAAGGAACCTGCTCACCAAAGTAAAAAATTACAATTTCCAAAGAAGAAGGTAGCTAGTATTAAAATTAAACATGCCGAGGATTCTGAGGACACAACTGAAAAACGGAGAGTGGGCCCAGACAATGCTAGACAGCGCAGCAGAAGTAACCATAGTTCGCAAGATCCTGATGAATCTTCTGGAGACAGTGGACACGAATGAATACATTCAAGTGGAAACTGCAGACACCAGAGTTAGCAAACCCCATAAATTATAAGAAATAACATTGCGTATAGAGGGGGATAAAACTAGGAAAATAAGTGGTCTCTTTTGGGATAACCTTTCGAAAGGCTATGACATCCTGTTAGCTGAGAAAGACTGGCCCCCAGAGTTTGTCAGGGAGTGCCCTCATGGCGAAGAAATGATTATGCCTGCCTTCTCAAATCATATTCCAATTCATAAAAAATACACATTTACAAGAAAATGGGCAGTGGCCCAAGCTCCTGCATTATATAAAAATCATGTAGGATGGGATGAGGATTCTCCTCCCCACAAAATCCAGTTAAAATGTCAACCTACTGCACAAAGGCGGTATCCTGTTAAGCAAGAAGCTAAAAAACAAGTCAGGGAGATCTTAGATCAACTTGAATATCAGGGGGTGATTGAAAAATGCACCTCACAAATGAAGAATCCTTTGTTTCCTGTCTCCAAGACAGACGATTCATAGAGTCTAGTTTTGGACTACAGACACTTAAACTCCTGTTGCAAAACATTTGCAGTACAAAACTCACACAGTGCAGCACTAATGAATAACATCGTGCGCAAAAAATATAAAACAACATTAGATATCTCTAATGGATTCTTTTGTCAAAACATTGCACCTGAAAGCAGGTATTTGACCGCTTTCTCAACAATGGGGTCGCAAAAACAATTCTGTCGACTCCCACAGGGATTCAAGAACAGCCCAGGATTATTCTCAGCAAGGGTAACAGAGTTACTACAAATATATGATGATGAGGCATTATCCTATGTCGATCACATCTATCTCACAGATGATGATCTGGAGACTCACTTGAAAAGAGTGAACACCATAATACTTGGGTTCGCAGCTGAAGGGTACAAATTCAACTTTAAAAAGTCCTGAATTGCTCACCTAACTGTCCTGTTTTTAGGATATGAATTATCAAGTGAAGGCAAAAGCCCAGCAGACAACTTCTTAGAGAAGTGTGCAGTACTCCAAGCACCAAAAACGCTGAAGAACTTACAATCAATACTAGGTTTCCTGAATTTCGGAAGAACATACATTCTAAATTATGCAGAGAGGGTTAAACCACTCTACGAATTAATAAAACCTGATTTCAAACCATTCAACTGGACTCAGAAGCACACAGAAATTTTAAGATCATTACAAACAGACATGTTAACTAAAACAAAACTGCAAACGCGACAACGTACACAACCTTGTAATCTGAGTCATCCCAGGAAGATGCGGATTCACGTACCTGACCTCTACTGAGGGAGAAACTGTACCAATAGCTTATAAATCACACTTATACACAGAAGCTGAAATGAAATTCCGTTCTACTGAAAAAATTCTGACTGCGGTTCAAACTGCTGTAGCAAAAGAAAGAGCCCTCGCACAAGGTAAATGAATAATATTCGTTACACCAGTACCTGCCCTAGAAGCAGTAACAAGAGCAAGCATTCCAAATGCTAAAGCTCTACATTCGAAATGGATACAATGGGTTAATTCTCTTGCTGCATCAGACCTAGTATACGAATTTGATCCTAACTTAAAAACACAAGAATTTCTCCAATATGAATATGAATGTCCTCTGCCGACCAAAATCCTGCCTCTGGAACATTACGGCTGTATAATATATACAGACGGATCAGCACAACCCGCAGTTGGGGGTAAACAAGCATATAGTGCTGCGTGCGCAATTGTTAAAGGGCGCTGGCGCTTTGGTAAATTCAGACCAATAATCACCAAAACTGAATCACTCAGAAACTGTACAGCTCAGCGAGCTGAAATAAGATCGTTAAAGATGGCGCTTGAAAATGCAGATCGCGAATTCCCCACACTAATAGTGTGAGATTCGCATTACTGCGTTTAGTCTTACAATAAGAGCATGCAGTCCTGGATTCAAAATGGTTACAAAGATAACACAGGTGCCACAATAAAGCATAAAAAGCTCTGGGAACAAATAGTTATTTTACAGAAAGAACTACGAAAGACTCACGTGATACATACACTGAGTCATCAACGTGATGGCGTTCACGTTGCAGGGAATTAATTGGCTAACAGAGCCACAGTGGCAGAGGTTCAACCGGCTTCCGTAGTCACAAAAAGCGTACTAAAAAACAAATAGACAGTGAAACGCTACTAGCAGTAAAAGCCTCAATGAAAGGCAACTATGCGGCGTTACCTCTAAATTATCCCCTAGTAATACATACATAATTGATGCAAACTCCGTTCCTTTTGCTCAAATCCCTGGAGTGGGGGATAGAGTAATTCCAAACACGAACCGGAGGGCTTACTTGATTCAAGAAGCACATATGGGACAGGGTCTGAGGCACCAAGAGATCTTGACATCTGTAATAGAATTACAATCACAATACTGGTGGCCGGGGATGTGCGTGCAAATTTACAACTTTGCAACTAATTGTCAGAACTGCAATAGAGATTGCAGCAGGGAACCAGACGAGACACCAGCCCAGATACCCTTATTAGAAAGCTTCAAGCTATCTATACGCAAAAATACAGAAGGAAAAAGGCGGTCCCATAATTATTAAGACGAAATTCACTTAAGATGTAGACCCCAGCGCTCGGCTGACGCCAGAACTGTTATAAAAGATTTGCAAGTCTTTATTGGCACATACGCAATTGGCATGCTACATTCTGACCAGGGTCCTGCGTTTAGCTCTCGAGCTTACAACGAGGCCATGACCAGCATGGGCATTGCATTGCGGTACTCTTCTCCCTTCCATCCTGAGGGAAATGCGGTAGTGGAAAGAAAAAAAGTGACATCAAGCAATCTATAACGGCGAGGGTATTAGGTTCGGGTGATGGGTGGGTCAAACATCTAACAAGTGTCCAACGTAGTCTTAACAATCTGCCAAGAAATTCTCTAAAAGGTATCACTCCATACGAACTATTGTTCGGTACTAGAATGCATATCCAGGACTTAGATTGTCAGACTTCAGTGGTAAAAGAAAAAGCCTTTGATATCAAAGACCGTTTGGCTGTTTTACAGGACTTAAATGAAACAAGAAGAAGTCTAAGTAACATAAAGTTAAAGCCAACAGCCACTGAAGAGAAACCACCTGTCCCAGCAAAACCTGTCTGAATTCCAAAGATTGGGGATCTGGTCAGAGAAGAGATCGCGGTGAAGAAGGAATTTGGGCCTTCTTACAGAAAAGCAGTACTTGTCTTAGCTGTCAGCGGAACAAGATCAGTAGTACTACCGCCCCTTGCTGGTAAATAGGAGAACAGAGTTGTATCCATCGACCTGGTAAAACCACAATCATGTGGCCAATAATAAGTAGTAGGCCCAGTGGACTCCCAAGAAATAGCAGAAGACCAAATCTTGCTACAATTCAAGAGGTTCAAACTGAGAGACTAATCACATTTGATAAACCTGCAGTGAATAAAAAAGGACTATGCAACAAAGCCATGGAACTTGTGCCTCTTGAAAACCATATTGCAACAGTTCATCAAGAAACACCAGTCTACAATGATGTAGCATCAGACTATGCTAATAAAACAAAGAAAAATGCAAAGACAAATGAAAATCCGGAAGCAATACCAACAATTTACAGAACTGCATCTGGCTACTTCATCAATTTCGATGAATTTTCTGATGATCCAAGCGAGCATGTAGAAACGCCAGCAACAAAAACTTTCAAAGAAAAAATGACTGAACTTTTTCATCAACTAAAAGAAACATATCTGATTTCACCATGGATTGAATTTTGGATTGTGTTAGGTGTACTTTTCCTCCTACTTTGGCTCATCATGGTTCTATGTTTGGGAAAATTCATTGAAGGAAAATATAGTACGATGGACACAGCAAGTCAGAACATCAACTTGGTCCTAAAGCCTCACAGATCCTCACACATCAAGAAAAGAGAACTGTCACCAGTGAACATCACAGCCAATCCAATACCTGGTGGGGTAGCATGGGACAAAACGGATTATGAAATCTATGGCCCGATTGAGCTCCTGAAATATCCACATCAGTTCAAGGTTTCATTAAGTGACTTTGTGACACCAAGTACTTTCTCTGATGATTGGGACTTTGAAAATATTAATAATATGATGTCAGATTTAGTAATATCAGCTAAATTCACAGAACATGATTATTTACAGGGTTCATCAAATTATGAAGAAATGTATTGCTATAATCATTTTGGTCATCACTATTTGAATAAATCTGCTCAACCTAGAAATGTTTTAATTATAACCAATGGGAACATTGTCCAACTCTGCCAAAAGGCAGCTCGAAAACATTTTATGAGAAATTCCAATACTTCTCAGGGTTTAACAATAGTGATCCAGAAACGTTTTATTTTAAAATGTTAAATAAGACCGGAATGAAAACAATGTTGACAAATACTAAATTGATTTATTCTGAAAAAGTTTATGACAAAATGTCTACATTTGGTTTTGAATTTTGGAAAAACAACATTGAAACAAAAACCATCTGGGGTACAAAAGACTGGCAGGTACATGGTCTAGAAGCATTATTTAGAGCCTGCATGATCCCAGAACAGATAATATTCCTGAATGACACCATTCAGCAAACATTGGTGTATATTTAACAAGGACCCCCTGAGTACATAGATACAAAAGTTCCTAGGTCAGGGAAAGGAGCACTTGACAGAAAACAACCTAGGCAGCTTATGATTTAAGTGAACACATATAATAATATGAAGGAACACTAGACTGAAAAATTACTAAAAAATTGGGTAATTGTTTATTAATGATTAATAATTAAAACCTTCAGACATAATTCACAAGTTTCAGTTCATATACATCAAAGTATTGACAAGGATAACAGGATTAGCAAAATTAAAATCATGTGTGGTGTAATCACCAATAAAAATATATAACAGAATCCTACATATACATAAAGAATTTACAAAATAAGTGGCACAATGAATCTCTACGCGCGTTTCGGCGGCCAGCGCCTTCTTCTGGAGCAGCCACGTGATTTCTAAAAAAATGAAATACATATAAAAGAAATACATAATTACAACCTGATAATATATTGTAATATCACAAGTTTCAATCTAGTTTCAGTCTAGTTGTCATTTGGTTCCTTATGCAAACATGAAGATCACAATAATTAATTGAGGAGCGTTATTTTGTAAACAATAGATTTTTATCATTTTCATTTCCTTGCAATATTGGGCTCCTCCATTATGGACAAGGGGTCAAAGGTTAGAGTGGGGCTTCAGCTAGAGGATAAAATTGGAAGTTGAGGTCAATGGTCGGTACGAATCAAAGAAAATAGTGGTATATTCAGCTCTAATTTACCTTATGGAGATTACTACCTTCCAGTCAAAAATTGGTGATAATAATGTATGGTTTCTTCGTGAAATCTATTATAGATAGTCTAGATCATGTGGATCAAATACAAGTAACTCACGGTACTTACAAGTAGCGATAAACTTGCAGTCACTGTAGTGTAGTATCTATTTCTTATTTCTGATGAATAAATGTCACTTGGGCTTTTTTGAAAAAAAATAGATGGTATACATTATTTAACTAGTGTTGAAAACAGTTATTTATAAGTTTTTCTATCTTTACTTGCAGGGAGATGAAAAATTCTACATATAGATTTTTACCTGATAAAAAAAGCTTCTATGGTTTTATTTCCCACCAACCGGAACCATTAAGATAGAATGTGGTCAATTATGTAGATTGGACTGATGTAACCTTCCGTAGTCCACTAGTTCCTTTTTTGTATAACGGTCTTGTATCCTGGATTTTCTGTTTAAATTCAATAAATAAATTGAAAATATTATTCCCATATCTGATCGAAAGCTAATTGCCTCAGCTAGGTCTTTCCGTTAAAAGTTCCCCGTATCTGGTCGAAAGCTCTTCTATCTATTTGGTCAAATTGCCTCAACTAGGTCTTTCTATTAGAAGTTCCCTATATTTTATCTCCACAAGTGTAAATTATATTCTAGTACTTTATCTTCTAGTACTCTTGTTCAGACGACTCTAGCAGCTTTAATGTTATTATTATTTCCGTTTTATCTTCTTACCTAATGGTCTTTAAAGAAGGAAACACAGCGCATATATTCTTGAGAATGTTGATATCAGAATGTGGACGCAGAGTATTTTCCTTGCGTACCGATATAGTTACCGGGCAACGCCCTATTTGTAAGAGAATATTATATTGAATCAGATATATGACATTATTTATATATATTTTTTTCACAAAGAAGTTTTCAGCCTTCCGAACCGCTATTTTGCATGGATAATGTTACAAGGGTCTATACAAAAAAGACAGTGGACTTAATTTCAGGTTCTACTATACAATTTCATGCTAGCTTACTGTCTATTACTAAACGGTATTAAGTGTGCATATTTCTCTACCCTCTTCCTTATCTGCAATTCTTTGAGGGGCAGGCAGGTTTATTAACGATTCTTACCTAAAATTGAGGGGTCCGGTTTCCAAATGTTTACGATATTCGAAGTTTAGAGATAATCAAGGTTTAAGGATTTTGTGGAGTAAAATGATTAAAAGATCTCCCTGCCTGTAAAATAACAAAAAAAACTATATTTCAGTTTGTAGTAAGTTACGGTTTAACAAAAGCTAATTAGAGGGAGCGGGTGGCTTCTCTTCTCGACTCACCCGAAGATATTCGGCAAGGCTCCTTCTTTCCGGCGGCGGGATTTTCGGGATGGCGATTAGGACGCGATACTCTTTGATTAGCTGAGTGTTTGTTAGGTCGCATTTTTATATCGTCACTACTTCGGTAAATACGTTACACCTGGTGGTTTTCTCATTTGTTACTAGTAGTGGAAATAGGACTACCGTTGTTATTTTGAGGAGTCGAGAAAGGAATTTAAAGTGAGAGGATTCTCGAAGCCCTAATTATCTGTTTCTGGTGTTATGTCAGAAAAACGACATTAAAAAAGCACAACTATTATTGTTTACATGTAAGCGAGTCGGGAGACTGACCGCAACATGAATGTTTAAAAAGGTCGTTTTTCCTCATTAAGTCATTGAAAAAGAGAGAGTACTCTCATGTTATAGTTTTATATATACATCATAACTCTTCTTTGAGTCATTGTCTCTAGACCGCAGATAAGACTCTAGTTTTTCTATGGAATGATTCCAGTAAACCCCAAAAGATAGGACAAATTATTTTTGGGAAAGAGAAAAATGTATTTTCTCCTATCACTCTAAAATATGAAGGTGCTAAGTGTAAAATTTAAAGGCGCTAAGTGTATTCACAGTCGCCTGCGTAGACGATTAAGACGGACACTACGTGAGGAAGTGCCACAACTATTTAATGTATTGAGGAGTTCATGTAAGTAGATATTTAAATATACAGTATAAATCTAGATCATTGTGCACAGCATAAGGGTATGATCTATCTGAATTTGCTAACAATTCAGGGAACTATTATATACATATCTCATTTCCCATATAAATCTCAGCAAGAAGGTCTTTTTGTCAGATTATTAGCATATCGCATGTTCCCAAGGAATTTCGCTATTAAGACCCTGGCGGAAAACAAAAATCCAAAATACCTCCCTTTTTTTACGGATGGCTGTCCCTCCTTTCGAGTCGGGGGTATGGATCTTTTCTAGGATTCTCCATTTGAAGTCATCCGCACAGTATCCTTTCTCTAAGAAATGTTTCACCATGGGTGATGCAACTTTCTTGGTTCTTACCGCTCAGCCATAAGAACCAAGAAAGTTGCATCACCCATGGTGAAACATTTCTTAGAGAAAGGACACTGTGCGGATGACTTCAAATGGAGAATCCTAGAAAAGATCCATACCCCCGACTCGAAAGGAGGGACAGCCATCCGTAAGAAAAGGGAGGTATTTTGGATTTTTGTTTTTAATACATTCCGCCAGGGTCTTAATAGCGAAATTCCTTGGGAACATGCGATATGCTAATAATCTGACAAAAAGACCTTCTTGCTGAGATTTATATGGGAAATGAGATATGTATATAATAGTTCCCTGAATTGTTAGCAAATTCAGATAGATCATACCCTTATGCTGTGCACAATGATCTAGATTTGTACTGTATATTTAAATATCTACTTACATGAACTCCTCAATACATTAAATAGTTGTGGCACTTCCTCACGTAGTGTCCGTCTTAATCGTCTATGCAGGCGACTGTGAATACACTTAGCGCCTTTAAATTTTACACTTAGCACCTTCATATTTTAGAGTGATAGGAAAAAATACATTTTTCTCTTTCCCAAAAATAATTTGTCCTATCTTTTGGGGTTTACTGGAATCATTCTATAGAAAAACTAGAGTCTTATCTGCGGTCTAGAGACAATGACTCAAAGAAGAGTTAGGATGTATATATAAAACTATAACATGAGAGTCCTCTCTCTTTTTCAATGACTTAATGAGGAAAAACGACCTTTTTAAACATTCATGTTGCGGTCAGTCTCCCGACTCGCTTACATGTAAACAATAATAGTTGTGCTTTTTTAATGTCGTTTTTCTGACATAATACCAGAAACAGATAATAGGGCTTCGAGAATCCTCTCACGTTAAAGTCCTTTCTCGACTCCTCAAAATAACAACGGTAGTCCTATTTCCACTACTAGTAACAAATGAGAAAACCGCCAGGTGTAACGTATTTACCGAAGTAGTGACGATATAAAAATGCGACCTAACAAACACTCAGCTAATCAAAGAGTATCGCGTCCTAATCGCCATCCCGAAAATCCCGCCGCCTGAAAGAAGAAGCGTTGCCGAATATCTTCGGGTGAGTCGAGAAGAGAAGCCACCCGCTCCCTCTAATTAGCTTTTGTTAAACCGTAACTTACTACAAACTGAAATATCGTTTTTTTTTGTTATTTTACAGGCAGGGAGATCTTTTAATCATTTTACGCCACAAAATCATTAAACCTTGATTATCTCTAAACTTCGAATATCGTAAACATTTGGAAACCGGACCCCTCAATTTTAGGTAAGAATCGTTAATAAACCTGCCTGCCCCTCAAAGAATTGCAGATAAGGAAGAGGGTAGAGAAATATGCACACTTAATACCGTTTAGTAATAGACAGTAAGCTAGCATGAAATTGTATAGTAGAACCTGAAATTAAGTCCACAGTCTTTTTTGTATAGACCCTTGTAACATTATCCATGCAAAATAGCGGTTCGGAAGGCTGAAAACTTCTTTGTGAAAAAAATATATATAAATAATGTCATATATCTGATTCAATATAATCTTCTCTTACAAATAGGGCGTTGCCCGGTAACTATATCGGTACGCAAGGAAAATACTCTGCGTCCACATTGTGATATCAACATTCTCAAGAATATATGCGCTGTGTTTCCTTCTTTAAAGACCATTAGGTAAGAAGATAAAATGGAAATAATAATAACATTAAAGCTGCTAGAGTCGTCTGAACAAGAGTACTAGAAGATAAAGTACTAGAATATAATTTACACTTGTGGAGATAAAATATGGGGAACTTCGAATAGAAAGACCTAGTTGAGGCAATTTGACCAAATAGATAGAAGAGCTTTCGACCAGATACGGGGGAACTTTTAACGGAAAGACCTAGCTGAGGCAATTAGCTTTCGATCAGATATGGGAATAATATTTTCAATTTATTTATTGAATTTAAACAGAAAATCCAGGATACAAGACCTTTATACAAAAAAGGAACTAGTGGACTACGGAAGGTTACATCAGTCCAATCTACATAATTGACCACATTCTATCTTAATGGTTCCGGTTGGCGGGAAATAAAACCATAGAAGCTCTTTTTATCAGGTAAAAATCTATATGTAGAATTTTTCATCTCCCTGCAAGTAAAGATAGAAAAACTTATAAATAACTGTTTTCAACACTAGTTAAATAATGTATACCATCTATTTTTTTTCAAAAAAGCCCAAGTGACATTTATTCATCAGAAATAAGAAATAGATACTACACTACAGTGACTGCAAGTTTATCGCTACTTGTAAGTACCGTGAGTTACTTGTATTTGATCCACATGATCTAGACTATCTATAATAGATTTCACGAAGAAACCATGCATTATTATCACCAATTTTTGACTGGAAGGTAGTAATCTCCATAAGGTAAATTAGAGCTGAATATACCACTATTTTCTTTGATTCGTACCAACCATTGACCTCAACTTCCAATTTTATCCTCTAGCTGAAGCCCCACTCTAACCTTTGACCCCTTGTCCATAATGGAGGAGCCCAATATTGCAAGGAAATGAAAATGATAAAAATCTATTGTTTACAAAATAACGCTCCTCAATTAATTATTGTGATCTTCATGTTTGCATAAGGAACCAAATGACAACTAGACTGAAACTAGATTGAAACTTGTGATATTACAATATATTATCAGGTTGTAATTATGTATTTCTTTTATATGTATTTTATTTTTTTAGAAATCACGTGGCTGCTCCAGAAGAAGGCGCTGGCCGCTGAAACGCGCGTAGAGATTCATTGTGCCACTCATTTTCTAAATTCTTTATGTATATGTAGGATTCTGTTATATATTTTTATTGGTGATTACACCACACATGATTTTAATTTTGCTAATCCTGTTATCCTTGTCAATACTTTGATGTATATGAACTGAAACTTGTGAATTATGTCTGAAGGTTTTAATTTTTAATCATTAATAAAAATTACCCAATTTTTTAGTAATTTTTCAGTCTAGTGTTCCTTCATATTATTATATGTGTTCACTTAAATCATAAGCTGCCTAGGTTGTTTTCTGTCAAGTGCTCCTTTCCCTGACCTAGGAACTTTTGTATCTATGTACTCAGGGGGTCCTTGTTAAATATACACCAATTTTCCCACAGCTTGTCTGTGCAGGGCTTTTCTTTAGAAAGAAATCTTGCTATTCAAAATCTGTCACCGTTCATTTCCTTGTCTTATTTGGTCCTCCCCTTCCTTTTTTCGGCCTACCATCCATCACTTTATCCTCCTCCAAGTCACATTTCTATCATGGCACTCCAAAAAACTTTCGGTTTTACCAATGAAGAATTTGAATTACTTGTGGGTACATCTACCTCTTTTGGGAGTACTAGTAGAGACTCCAATAAACATGATGACGACATAAAAAGATTGATAGATTTGAAAAAGAAATTGAAAAGAATTGAAGCCCATGGGGAGTTTATGCTAGCATATCTACGATTAGGCATCATTCCAATGGGTCTTCGAGTAAGAAACATCCCTGGCCTCTTTGTCCACTATAAAACATTTCTAGACAAATGGAGTAGAATTGCTAGTAGATGCTCGAGAGATTTAATGATGCTAATCGTGGAGACAGCTAAAGAGTTAGCAGCAGAAGTAAGGTCCGAAGTTGAAGATTTGGAAGACAAAATTAAAAAGTTGGGCAGCGTAGAGGAAGCCATTAAAAAGATTGAAGATTGCAACAAAGAACTTGAATCTTTTACTAGTTACTTAGAGAAAAGAAAAAATGACAAGCTATTAAAAGATAAACGGTTTGCAACAATTGAAAACACCTATCCCTACCTAAAACCCGATTTCTATAAACAAAATCACTATACGTCCGAGACAAGAGATCAACAACAACAACAACAATGTGTAAATACATTCTCGGAAACCTCTGATTCCGAGAATGAAAATAATGATGGTTATTACGAACCAGATCCCAACTATAATCAAGCACAGAATAGAGGAAACCGTAGACAACCTTTTTTAGGGAACCGAGGGAGAGGCCGGGGACGCCCCAGAGTCCACTTCCAAGGCCAACCGAGAGGAAATTACCAACCTCAGCATTACAACCAGCAGGAAGAGCCACAATTCATTCGCGAAACAAGGAACAGGCAGTACTGGAAGCCGGGAATGTAATTCCAATTTTTAATTTAACAAAAATAGAACTAGATGATCACAGTACCAAATTGCTATCCAAAGGCCTGTCTTATGTCCCACATTCTACTATTAATTTATTCGAGCTCTATTGTGACATAATTTCCTTTTTCCGCAAAATTCGTTTAAAAAAATTCTTTGCTTCGAATACATCATCTGAAGAAGAACATCTCACTATTAAACCCCTCTGCTTGCCATCTACGTTTAGTCCATCCCTTGAACAACTAGGGCCAGAAGTGGCAACTTTTGAGCTGGTAGTCCTTAGGAAACTAGACCAGGCCCTAAGATTTATCCCTAAACCAATCTATAATCTAGACAAGGCAGAACACCAAGCCTTATTATCCTTTTCTTCTAATAAAGACCTCACTATTAAAGGATGTGATAAAGGCGGTGGCATTGTAATCATTGATACATGCCAATATGAAATTAACATGCTCAAAATGTTGGATGACCCAACATTTTATAGTCCCGTCAAATCATACTCCGCAGTAAACCTGTCCAAGAGAATTAGGTCTTTAACAAAATCAGCTTTGGACGATGGATTCATTAACATCAAGGAATTCGATTTCCTGAACCATAACGATGGGAAAATAGCATGTATATACGGTCTCCCTAAAATACACAAAAACATCTATAACCCTCCATACCGTCCCATAGTTTCTACTATAGGCACAGCAACTGAATCACTGTCCAAATATGTTGACAACTATCTGCGTCCATTCATACCGAAGATTGATTCATACATACGTGACATAGGTGACATGATACAAAAGACTGAAGGACTGGCCTTTAATCCAAATAATGACTTATTAGTGACAATGGACGTAGAGTCACTATATAGTAATATTCCACTAACAGACGCGATGAGAACAACAGAGTGGTTTATTGACTTACATAATATCCCTTGTCCCAAAACCTTTTTGCTGGCTTGCTTAGAAATCGTTCTAACAGAGAACATATTTGAATTCGGAACCCATGTCTATCGCCAGATCAAAGGAGTCAGCATGGGTGCATCAGTAGCACCATCAATAGCTAATATCTTCATGGCAGCGTTCGAGAATGAATTCATCCAGAATGAAATCGCCCCTTTTTATGAATCTATCTCCCATTGGTCCAGATATATTGATGACATCTTTTTTATCTGGACTGATGGGAGAGAAACCCTGGAGGAATTTATCCTTTGGATAAATGCGGCAAACTCCAACTTGCATTTCAGCTCCCATATTAGTAATGAGAAGGTAGAGTTCCTGGATATTGAAATAATGAATGAAGCAGAAAACTTAAAAGTTGACCTCCATGTGAAGCCTACGGAAAGAAACACTTTGTTGCACTACCGTAGCTTCCACCCAAGAACACAGAAAGATAGCATCCCCTTCTCCCAGTTTTTACGTGTTAGGCGTAACTGCACGAACTTGACCGACTTCGATAAACAAGCATCAAAAATGAGATCCAAATTTATTGAAAGGGGATATCCTCATCGATTGGTGAGAAATGCATACAAACGTGCATGATACTACGATCAAGACTATCTGTTAAGACCTAAATCCCCAAAACCTAACAAGCAAATAGTATGCATAACGAAACATTCAACCATCAATGCTAAAATAAAACAAGTCATAAACTCAAATTGGCACATTTTAAATAGCAACTGCCCAAATGAAGAGAAACTAATTAAACCCCTGTTTGCACATAGGAAAAATAAAAATATTAAAGATTACATTGTCCACTCTCGTTTCAAGCCAAATGCTAATGAAGAGAATTTGGCCCAAAGGTCCATTCTCACAAATAATCCAATCAAAAGGACATTTCCATGTTCCTCATGCACTTCATGTGGAAACATCCTAAGAGGGGAAGAGTTTGTCCATAATGGCCACCTCACAACAGCGAAAGAGATGTGGAACTGTAGAACAACCAATGTGGTTTATTTCATACAGTGTCCTTGCCTACTAGGATATATAGGAGAAACCTCACGCATGATCCAGACACGACTGAGCGTGCACCGCTCAGCCATAAGAACCAAGAAAGTTGCATCACCCATGGTGAAACATTTCTTAGAGAAAGGACACTGTGCGGATGACTTCAAATGGAGAATCCTAGAAAAGATCCATACCCCCGACTCGAAAGGAGGGACAGCCATCCGTAAGAAAAGGGAGGTATTTTGGATTTTTGTTTTTAATACATTCCGCCAGGGTCTTAATAGCAAAATTCCTTGGGAACATGCGATATGCTAATAATCTGACAAAAAGACCTTCTTGCTGAGATTTATATGGGAAATGAGATATGTATATAATAGTTCCCTGAATTGTTAGCAAATTCAGATAGATCATACCCTTATGCTGTGCACAATGATCTAGATTTATACTGTATATTTAAATATCTACTTACATGAACTCCTCAATACATTAAATAGTTGTGGCACTTCCTCACGTAGTGTCCATCTTAATCGTCTATGCAGGCGACTGTGAATACACTTAGCGCCTTTAAATTTTACACTTAGCACCTTCATATTTTAGAGTGATAGGAGAAAATACATTTTTCTCTTTCCCAAAAATAATTTGTCCTATCTTTTGGGGTTTACTGGAATCATTCTATAGAAAAACTAGAGTCTTATCTGCGGTCTAGAGACAATGATTCAAAGAAGAGTTATGATGTATATATAAAACTATAACATGAGAGTCCTCTCTCTTTTTCAATGACTTAATGAGGAAAAACGACCTTTTTAAACATTCATGTTGCGGTCAGTCTCCCGACTCGCTTACATGTAAACAATAATAGTTGTGCTTTTTTAATGTCGTTTTTCTGACATAATACCAGAAACAGATAATTAGGGCTTCGAGAATCCTCTCACGTTAAAGTCCTTTCTCGACTCCTTAAAATAACAACCGTAGTCCTATTTCCACTACTAGTAACAAATGAGAAAACAGCCAGGTGTAACGTATTTACCGAAGTAGTGACGATATAAAAATGCGACCTAACAAACACTCAGCTAATCAAAGAGTATCGCGTCCTAATCGCCATCCCGAAAATCCCGCCGACGGAAAGAAGGAGCCTTGCCGAATATCTTCGGGTGAGTCGAGAAGAGAAGCCACCCGCTCCCTCTAATTAGCTTTTGTTAAACCGTAACTTACTACAAACTGAAGTATCGTTTTTTTTGTTATTTTACAGGCAGGGAGATCTTTTAATCATTTTACGCCACAAAATCCTTAAACCTTGATTATCTCTAAACTTCGAATATCGTAAACATTTGGAAACCGGACCCCTCAATTTTAGGTAAGAATCGTTAATAAACCTGCCTGCCCCTCAAAGAATTGCAGATAAGGAAGAGGGTAGAGAAATATGCACACTTAATACCGTTTAGTAATAGACAGTAAGCTAGCATGAAATTGTATAGTAGAACCTGAAATTAAGTCCACAGTCTTTTTTGTATAGACCCTTGTAACATTATCCATGCAAAATAGCGGTTCGGAAGGCTGAAAACTTCTTTGTGAAAAAAATATATATAAATAATGTCATATATCTGATTCAATATAATCTTCTCTTACAAATAGGGCGTTGCCCGGTAACTATATCGGTACGCAAGGAAAATACTCTGCGTCCACATTGTGATATCAACATTCTCAAGAATATATGCGCTGTGTTTCCTTCTTTAAAGACCATTAGGTAAGAAGATAAAACGGAAATAATAATAACATTAAAGCTGCTAGAGTCGTCTGAACAAGAGTACTAGAAGATAAAGTACTAGAATATAATTTACACTTGTGGAGATACAATATGGGGAACTTCTAATAGAAAGACCTAGTTGAGGCAATTTGACCAAATAGATAGAAGAGCTTTCGACCAGATACGGGGAACTTTTAACGGAAAGACCTAGCTGAGGCAATTAGCTTTCGATCAGATATGGGAATAATATTTTCAATGTATTTATTGAATTTAAACAGAAAATCCAGGATACAAGACCTTTATACAAAAAAGGAACTAGTGGACTACGGAAGGTTACATCAGTCCAATCTACATAATTGACCACATTCTATCTTAATGGTTCCGGTTGGCGGGAAATAAAACCATAGAAGCTCTTTTTATCAGGTAAAAATCTATATGTAGAATTTGTCATCTCCCTGCAAGTAAAGATAGAAAAACTTATAAATAACTGTTTTCAACACTAGTTAAATAATGTATACCATCTATTTTTTTTCAAAAAAGCCCAAGTGACATTTATTCATCAGAAATAAGAAATAGATACTACACTACAGTGACTGCAAGTTTATCGCTACTTGTAAGTACCGTGAGTTACTTGTATTTGATCCACATGATCTAGACTATCTATAATAGATTTCACGAAGAAACCATACAATATTATCACTAACCCTGGGCGTAGTGGGCGTAGTGGGGCTTCGTGGAGCTACGTGAAGTGGGCTAGAAACTACGCCCACCTCCGCACTCCGCGTAGCCCCACTACGCACCGCAGGCCTCCCTCCCGCCCTCCCTAAATACTTTAAATTAAAAGTGGAAAAGAATTAAAAGGCACTTACCTTGCCCGCCGCTGCCCGCCGCGTCCCCGGGGCTCGCTATCTTCATGGCTGCCGTCTTGTGTACTAATGCGCATGCGCGGGCGACCGCGCTTGCGCATTTCTCGTGAGAAAAAGGCGGGTGGCGGCCAGCTACGCTCCGTCTGCGGAGCGTGCATAGTGCCGTATTCTACGCCTGCTACGCAAAATGCGTAGAAGCCGGCACTACGCACACTCCGTGCACGGAACGTAGCCGCCCGCCCAGGGTTAATTATCACCAATTTTTGACTGGAAGGTAGTAATCTCCATAAGGTAAATTAGAGCTGAATATACCACTATTTTCTTTGATTCGTACCGACCATTGACCTCAACTTCCAATTTTATCCTCTAGCTGAATCCCCACTCTAACCTTTGACCCCTTGTCCATAATGGAGGAGCCCAATATTGCAAGGAAATGAAAATGATAAAAATCTATTGTTTACAAAATAACGCTCCTCAATTAATTATTGTGATCTTCATGTTTGCATAAGGAACCAAATGACAACTAGACTGAAACTAGATTGAAACTTGTGATATTACAATATATTATCAGGTTGTAAATATGTATTTCTTTTATATGTATTTCATTTTTTTAGAAATCACGTGGCTGCTCCAGAAGAAGGAGCTGGTCGCCGAAACGCGCGTAGAGATTCATTGTGCCACTTATTTTGTAAATTCTTTATGTATATGTAGGATTCTGTTATATATTTTTATTGGTGATTACACCACACATGATTTTAATTTTGCTAATCCTGTTATCCTTGTCAATACTTTGATGTACATGAACTGAAACTTGTGAATTATGTCTGAAGGTTTTAATTTTTAATCATTAATAAAAATTACCCAATTTTTTAGTAATTTTTCAGTCTAGTGTTCCTTCATATTATTATATGTGTTCACTTAAATCATAAGCTGCCTAGGTTGTTTTCTGTCAAGTGCACCATTCAGCAAACAACCTGTCTTGGTTTAGCCAAGATAAAGGACTTAAACAAACCGTCTATTCCAAAGCCCATACCTGATAGTAATAGCCCTACAGATGTGGAGATAGACGTATCGCATATTTCACACCAAAACAGAACAAATCCTGATTGGAAAAAATTGTTGATCTGGCCAACAGACACAAATAACTGTCAAGATAGATTCCTGAACAAAATACAGGGGTTAAAACAGAACAGGCCAGACCCAAGATATTCCCCGAGACAACATCCAGGGGTAGTTACAACATACAGTGTAGGGAAACTATGCCTTGAGTGGCTACAAAAATCCACACTGGCTGAAATTAAGCAACACTTGACTTTACTTAAAGACGGTGCTGACTTGCGAGATTTCATACTGGGACTTGCAAACAGCGTCAAAAACGTTTCATATACGCCGGTATATGCGCTGCTTACAACGAAGCTTGGAAAGTAACGCGAATTGAAACAGCTGAAAAAATACGAGAAATTGATCGTATTAATTTGGAAAAATCACTTTCTGTAGTGGACAATGGGTTAATGACTCTGTCCTCCAGAATTTATTCACTGGACAGCATTGTATCATCTGCTATTGATATAATAGAGCAGGACTTGCTAATGTTACAACATGGTCAGTCCCAATTGCGTTCTATTGTACAACTAAACTGGACGTTGCAAAACCTGCGTTCAGGCTACGTGCCATGGCGTCTAATCAACATAACGTCATTATTTTCTATCTTTAACCTTACTGATAAACAAATCAGTTTGGCACAAAAAGGAGCAGACTATACGATTCTGAGCATTGAAAAACTTGAGAGATTATCATTGACAATTGCAGAGAGACCTGTCATTGAATGGATCATACACGGAACAATTACAATTCCGATAACAAATTTCCAGTTTAAGTATTGCCAAAAATATATACCAGCAGGCCTGTATGAATGGTTGGGTAAAGGATACATCAAATCAACCGGGAATTTACCTTATACACACAAATGTTATAGTGAAGGGAAAAAATAGGTATTTCTTAGTGGTAACAATTGTAAAAAATCACTAAGCGGTACACTTCTGTGTCAAGGTATTAACTTGCATGGAGCCTGAGAAGGTTCATCAAATAACCTTTCATGTCACCTGCATGGCACTCCTGCAAAACAGATAGAGCCATTTTCCAGACAGCTTTCCAACGGCAGCTACGTTCTAATAAGTGACCACAGCTGTTGTGGCATGGTGCCAGAAAAAGCCTATCTCGTAACAGTTACGTCCAGGGTCATTGGCTGTATGCAAGTATTTTATCCAAACGGCAATCCAGACATGGAGGCAGCAATATGGCCTTCTTTGAATATCTCTTCTATTCGAATTGATACTTTAAGCAGAATGAAGTCTATTCTTTTACAGACAACTGTGCCTTTAACCTCGTCCAAAGAGACGTATGATCTGCAAGTTGCAAGGACAGCGGCAGAGATACATTCCCTATTATCGACAAATTGCCCTGTGCATTTCATAGAAATGTTAGGTCAAATTTTAAACATGTCTGATACCAGTGGCATCGCACATGTATTTAAGACAATTTTTTCGGGACTGTTAGCACCCTTTAAAACAGTTCTGGGCATTTTCCCGAATTTTGTGCATTCTTTATTAGGCGGCCTGCCTCTTCTTTTGGGATTCGTAGGAGGAATTTTATTTTTGATCCTTCTGCTCCGATATGGCAAGCCAAGCCACAGACAAAGCTCCAGCTACGATGAAAGAAATGATCCTAGTAATACGCTACCGAGACCAAATCACTAAAGTCCTCGGATTAGCCCGGCTAAGAGATCTGAATACAACCTGGTTTCTTTCATTCAGACCAATCTGGCAAGATTGCATCTTACCTGTGCTTCGATGTCTGCTATGCGGAGAAGAATGCGTGTTGGACATCTGTCTTACACTACCATCAGCAGTACCAATGGATATCGATACTTTGCTCGGTCCGGTAACGACTCATGCAACGTCTTGTCCCCAGCGGCTACCCATTCTGATGATGGCATTCGTTGAGACTTCACCATTACAAGTAGGTGGTGGTGAAGTACGAGAGGAAAGCAGCACCACAGATACAACTTTCTGTGAGCATTGCTGATCCAGACATCGATGATAGCAATCATTCTCACATATGCACAATTTCAGCTTTTTCGAACTAGGTCGAACTTTCACCTGATGTTGTAGACCAATTTTTCGCAAGCCTGTCTGATATGATGTTCTCCCCTGACAACGAGAATAACTTTTAAAAACAACGAGCACACAGCGTTCCCTGAACTCTGAATTCGGCCTTCAGTTTTTGATAAACAAAACTACTGAAAACATTTGGAACTATTTTTTCCCCTAAAAGCGAAATTATTTTTTCCAATTCCAAAATATTTACCTTTTTTTCTGGCACATGGTACTCTGCTTAAAGTAGAACTATTCTTAGAGAACAGAGCTTCTATTTTTAGAGACACTAGGGATAATATTTTACCTCAGCCTCTAGCACATGTACAGTATTGTATAAATATGTGATGAAATGGTCTCAACCTGCTTTTCTGTATTCAGAGCCATTTCATAAATGTAATTTTTGCAATTCATTCAGCCAATATTTATATATGCATTTTCTGAATGATAACACTGCTTGAAAAACGTACAGTATAAATACTCATTTTCGTGTATTTACCATATACCATTTTGAATGCAATTTATGTATTTTGGGGTGGGTTGGAAAACACACATGCATCGTTATATGTTTAAAATGTTGCTTATTATTTAGTAATGATGGACATTAAACGTGGGTGTTGTGAATCTATCTAGGACCTAATCAAGATATCCCCGATTCATGCCCTTATATGGTTATAACAAAACACATCCTTATAAAGGCATAGGAATCATGTCCATATCTAGTCATAGCCCATGCAGTCCAAATACGGCAAGTCTACTCCCATAGACTCCTAGAAAGTACAACGCGTTCTTTAAACAAACCAAGCCTCCAGCAGCCCGGGAAATCCCCCTGCTTTTGTTTTGATTTGAGCAAGAACTCCTGGAGTCCAGAAAGAACTGTTAGTTCTTAGTGACGTCTTATGTCCAACCTTACGTCAAACCCGGCACCTTTCAGGTATAAATATACCAACGTTGCCTTAAGCAAACACACGGTGGTTTGGAGCAGAGCGGCTATCTACTTGCCCGACGCCCAGCTGATGCGAGTGCCGAAGGAAGCCGACACTCCCATTTGACGCACTGAGAGAGACGCTGTCTTTTCTCCAGCCGAGAAATTCCAGCTCCGGTGTTTCCAGTCACCCTTGCGGGTTGCTGGGAGATCGAGTCCTGAGAGAGAGATACAAGACCTCCTTCATTCTAGAACCAAGGTGCGGAGCTGATTAAAACCTTGAGAGAATTATTGATTCGGATTCTTGGCAAAAACCAACTTAACTTAAACTGCAACTTACTTACTCCTTCCCACGTATTAGGCTTAGGTCAGGTACACCGGGGTAGGCGTATCTTAGAAGCACCAGTTGAGTACGTTAGTCAATGTTTTTATGTATGTATATATTTTATCCGTTTTAAAGTATCATATGGCTAAGAAACCATATCAATGCTTTTACAGTATTATTTTATAATACTCCTTTTACTGTAAGCACTTTACTTTATAATGAGTATTGCAATTGTGGCAATTCATTTCTCTTGCATGAGAAAGAAGACTGCTCAATAAATAACACCTTTTATTGAAAACGCCCGTCTCTCTATTTCTCTGCACTCCTGGTGAAATTAAGCATGCACGATTGACTGAGTGAAATAAGCTGTCTATTGTTTTCACACGACTCTAGAGATATACTTTTTATTCTGAGGGAGCAAAGTTGTCATGTTTATGCGGTTGTCAGAAACTAATCCCTTCTTGTCTAATCAGGAAAGTTAACTCATTCCTGTTCATTCGAGAAAGTTTCTAGTGACCTCTGAGCTAGCTGGCAAACCTAATTAAGTCTAACATAGTCAGTAGAGACCTAGATGACCTCAGTCCTACGTCTACATTGTTGTTTATGTTATTCCAATGTGCAGAGCCTATTGGGAATATAGGAACTACACTACAATAATACAGCTGAATACAGTTTGTATACCAGTTCCAAGTCTTAATAAGTGGGAAGCACAAAGTCTTAGATGCATTGACTGATTGTTATGACAGTGCTGGGAGTGGGTTATGTGTCAAATTCCTCTAACCTCTATGTAGTCCAAGCAGTGAATTGCGGGGTGTAAGGTATTGTTAGCTTAGGTAACTATCCATGCTGAATTTCACTGGTTTTGTATCAGTGAAATCTCAGCCTAACTATAAAATCCCTGTAAATTATTTTGTTTTCTGTGACTGTTTAAGATTTTTTCAATGCTATTCCCTAATTATAACATCCCTGTAACCTTTGTTTTTTCATTGCATACCTATATAGATATTCCGTTTCACAGAAACGCTTGTAAAAGCGAATAATGCACTCTTTTTCCAGTTTTAAATACCATCACCTCAGACCAAAAGATCGTATTTCAAATTCTTCATATTTATTCCAGCATGACAACAGTGCATGGAACCAACCCAACGCGTTTCACCGATCACTCGGCTTGATCACGGGTGAATTGTGTTCCTCAAAACATAATTTAAATAAAGTTACACATACCAGTTCCTAGTGATAACATAAACAAAGGACTATGGTTCGTCTCATCAAGAAAGCAGCCATATTGGAACAGTGTCTTGCTAGCAAAATGCCCTGCAATTCTTACTCAATTTCTTTTGCAGAGAAAATAATAAACATTTCACATCCATACAGGTTATTTATATTCTCCAATATTCTTACATCTCGATCATGATTTCAATTGGTTTGTTCCCCAGTGGGATTTTCGAACACTATTGTTGTGAACATAGGCGTAGGGCTCTGATACATCTCAAATGGAACAACCTTACTGGGATAGTGTCCTGTTGACACAGGTTCCTAAACTTGTATTTCAAATGTCGAAAAGAAATAATAATATACCCTTATAGGTTATTTACATTGTCAATCAACTGTCCTTCTCAAACAAAAATATACACATTACGGTCCAAGCGTCCCAAGCCGGTAAAAGTCAGAGTAAACCCCAAGTGGGGTAAATATAAATCATATCCATGTATGTGGCCCATTAATACATTCCATCTTGTTCATTCAATCTTCCTCAGTAGGAAAAAACCTGTATGGAAAGAAACAAGTTCTTCAATTTTCCTGATGACTCGAATCCAAACAGTGCAACACAAACAGTAAATGTAAAAAAGTGATGAACATAAATGTGAGTTAAAACCATGAGGAGCATGGACAGGAGACTGCATCACACATATATACAATTTAGAATCTAATCACAGTTATATTGGTTTACTCGCCCAAGTGCCATTTCAATTCCTCCTCAGAGTTCAGCCCCCCAGGTATACGAGTATCTAGGTCCAGAATGTATTTACTTTCTAACTGTCGTAGCCTACGTATTTTGTCACCCCCTCTTTTCATGGATGGTATTTTATCAATCACAAAAAATTTGAGCAGATTGCGATTGCTGCGGTGGAGTTCTTCGAAGTGCCTGGCTACAGGTGAATTCTGATCTTTATTTTCAATTGCCCGCATATGCTCCAAAATACGTTTCTTCGCAGGAAACATTGTACTTCCCACGTATTTCTTGGAGCATGGGCACACAAGAATATATACCACATTCTCCCAAACAATGGAAATGGAAGACGAAATAGAGTCACGCAGGAGACTGCGAGCACAATCTATGTTTACTCAATCAATTACTTCACAAACACAACAAAATACCAGTACGAATTTGAGTCTTCCCACATCTATTCAACAGAAATATTCCAGATTGGAGAAATTAATCCGGAAAGAGAACTCCAAATGGTGGGAAGCGATTACACTTGAAAAATATCAAGAAGAGAAAAGAGTGCCGAGGGGTCTGAGAATTCTTAGAGCCCCTTCATATGAGGAAGCAGACATTGAATTAGCTGAGGAATGGGCGGAGAATTTGATGGACTGTTCCAACAGAATGTTATCCATATTGATCAAGCACGCTTGGAAAGACAGAGCAAAATTGCTTAAAGAAATCGCTGAACTGAAAGAGGAAATAACCAAAGATGATACGCCTGAAAACCTGACTAAAAAAATTGAAGAAATAATGAAAAGAATTGTGAAACATGAAGATGAAATTGTAGCTAAAAAGGAAAGAAAATTCCTTAGAGACAAAATTGATTACCAAATGGGTCGGATTTTTACATTTAGCCGCAAGTACGACAACGTGAAAAGAAAAGGTATACAGGCAACCATAGATAAAATTCAAACTGAAGGGGTGTCTGAAGAAGAACCGATTGAAAGTGACGCTTCAGAAGATGGCAATGCATTGGCACAAACAAACCCAGCCAAACCGCCAAATTTTTGGGAGGAATTTCGCACAATGTCCCGAATGGCTCAACAACAGAATTGGCAGATAGATCGGGGCAGAGGGAGAGGAAGGGGATTTCGAGGACAAGGCAGAGGAAGAGGCAAAGTTGGAGAAGGAGCCACCACATCCAACGCCAAACAAGGAAGGGTGGCAGGTGGAAAAGTAAACAATACCCTAGTGGGAGTGGAAACACGGGGTCAGAAGAACAAGAGAGGAAAATGAACCAGAGAAACGTGGTAAATGTATCTTCACGCTTACTTTCAAAGAATGAACATGAAGTGTTACAATATGGCCTTTCTTTCTGCCCAACATCAAACTTCATTTATTCCCAGGAACGTATTGACTTGTTTAAGTTCACACGTAAGTTGCGTCTACAAAAGTGGAATAAATTGAAGGTAAAGAATGTTACTAAATTTGGTGAGACTATTCCCCCTGCACCTGAATCTATTCATGAAGTTGAGACAATTATTGCCACTAAAGAATTGGAATCTGATTCACCAATCAATGCTGAATCATTGGGTTTTATCACCAATCTAAATTGCCCGAACAATTTCAAACCTAAGTCGAACTTTAATCCCATGTTACCAACATGTGGAATTGACATTTTTGAATCTTTGGTTATCAGTGATTTGAAACAGTTGGCCAGAAAGAAGGGTTGGTCCAAAGACAATTAAAGTAAGAGTGAACGCCTTGCCATCAAATCTTTAGAGAATGATACATCCATTGTTATCCGTCAATCGGATAAAGGAGGTAATGTTGTTGTGATGGATGTGAATAAGTACATTGAGGAGGGGATGCGACAATTAAACTGCACAGAGTGCTATGAGGTCTCTTCAAGCCAGATGGTTGAAAAAACAAACACTACTTATTTTATGATGTTGAAGGATTGGCAACAAAAAGGCTTGATAGAATGGTGCGAATATTCCTTCTTACTCAATCGTAATCCTAAAGTGGCAGTACTCTACCTACTACCTAAGCTTCACAAGAACGCAGAAAGACCACCAGGGAGACCAATAGTCTCTTCTATGGGTTCTCTGTTGGAGAACACGTCAAAATATATTGATTTTTTCCTTCGTCCTTTTGTGGAAGCTATACCATCATATCTTAAGGACAGTAGGGACTTTATCAATAAAATCAAGAATGTTGTATGGCAGGACAGTTTTTTACTAATCTCACTTGATGTTTGTAGTTTGTACACTTCAATTCGACATAAAGATGGTATAGATGCTTGTTGTCAATTTCTGAAAAAACGCTCCATCTCCTTTAAAGATCATACCACCATGATTTTGGACATGATGATGCTCTGTCTTCAGAACAATTTCTTCATCTTTAATGAGGTCTATTATAGACAACGCCAAGGGACTGCGATGGGAACTTGTTTTGCTCCTAGTTTTGCCAATTTGTTTATGGCAAGCTGGGAGCAACAAGTGGCCGAAACCCATGCATTGTATCGCAGCCATGTTATTACCTGGCTGCGATACATAGATGACCTGTTCATTATCTGGGATGGTCCTCTAACACTGGCAGAGAGTTTTATTCAAGATCTAAACCAGAATAATTTGAATTTGGGTCTGGAAGGCAAAATCAATAGCCAACACATGGAGTTTCTAGATCTCAAAGTGGAAGTGGCTGGCAATAAACTGGTGACAAAGCTATTCCGCAAGAGCACGGCAGGCAATACACTGCTTCATGCAGAAAGCAGCCACCCCAGATCTTTGATACGCAGTATCCCGTTTGGTGAATTCCTCCGGGCCCGGAGGAATTGCAGCAAGGATGAGGACTTTCTCTTGGAGGGTGAGTGCATGAAGGAACGCTTCAAAGAACGTGGATATCATCCGCAAGTAATTGAAGGACCCCTTCGTAAGGCTACTGTTTTAAGTCATGACATGTTGTTACACCCCAAAGAGCAAAGTAAAAATGAGACACAGGAAGTGGTTAGATATATCTCCACCTACCATGCAAAATCTTGGCAGGTACAGAGCAGCCTAAAAAAACACTGGAATGTTTTAAAAACTGAACCTACGTTAACTAGTGTGGTTGGCTGCAATCCGAGCATCACATATCGGAAAGCAGATTCGTTGAAGGATAAATTGAGTAAGAATGAAATAACAACCAAACATGGGAAAACATCTGATATACAAGGCTTCTTCACGTGTATGGCATGCAAGGCGTGTAAGTTTAGCCAGAATGTTAAGACAGTATACTATCCAATTGAAGGCAGAGAAAAACCCATTAAACAACATCTTACTTGTCTTTCCGAATATGTGGTATATATTCTTGTGTGCCCATGCTCCAAGAAATACGTGGGAAGTACAATGTTTCCTGCGAAGAAACGTATTTTGGAGCATATGCGGGCAATTGAAAATAAAGATCAGAATTCACCTGTAGCCAGGCACTTCGAAGAACTCCACCGCAGCAATCGCAATCTGCTCAAATCTTTTGTGATTGATAAAATACCATCCATGAAAAGAGGGGGTGACAAAATACGTAGGCTACGACAGTTAGAAAGTAAATACATTCTGGACCTAGATACTCGTATACCTGGGGGGCTGAACTCTGAGGAGGAATTGAAATGGCACTTGGGCGAGTAAACCAATATAACTGTGATTAGATTCTAAATTGTATATATATGTGATGCATTCTCCTGTCCATGCTCCTCATGGTTTTAACTCACATTTATGTTCATCACTTTTTGACATTTACTGTTTGTGTTGCACTGTTTGGATTCGAGTCATCAGGAAAATTGAAGAACTTGTTTCTTTCCATACAGGTTTTTTCCTACTGAGAAAGATTGAATGAACAAGATGGAATGTATTAATGGGCCACATACATGGATATGATTTATATTTACCCCACTTGGGGTTTACTCTGACTTTTACCGGCTTGGGACGCTTCGACCGTAATGTGTATATTTTTGTTTGAGAAGGACAGTTGAATGACAATGTAAATAACCTATATGGGTATATTATTATTTCTTTTCGACATTTGAAATACAAGTTTAAGAACCTGTGTCAATAGGACACTATCCCAGTAAGGTTGTTCCATTTGAGATGTATCAGAGCCCTACGCCTATGTTCACAACAATAGTGTTGGAAACTCCCACTGGGGAACAAACCAATTGAAATCATGATCGAGATGTAAGAATATTGGAGAATATAAATAACCTGTATGGATGTGAAATGTTTATTATTTTCTCTGCAAAAGAAATTGAGTAAGAATTGCAGGGCATTTTGCTAGCAAGACACTGTTCCAATATGGCTGCTTTCTTGATGAGACGAACCATAGTCCTTTGTTTATGTTATCACTAGGAAGTGGTATGTGTAGCTTTATTTAAATTATGTTTTGAGGAACACAATTCACCCGTGATCAAGCCGAGTGATCGGTGAAACGCGTTGGGTTGGTTCCATGCACTGTTGTTATGCTGGAATAAATATGAAGAATTTGAAATACGATCTTTTGGTCTGAGGTGATGGTATTTAAAACTGGAAAAAGAGTGCATTATTCGCTTTTACAAGCGTTTCTGTGAAACGGAGTATTTTGGCAGGAAACCCTCTGACCCTGCATTGCACCGCAGTTAATGTGTCCCGGTTTCGTTGGAGGAAGTGAAACGGATACCTATATAGATATATGTATGTGTATACATATTCTGGGAGAATTCCGCGAAGATTCGTCCACCGGCGCCAAAGTTATTCCAAATAGAATGTTGCAGATTTCCTATGGAAACTAGGTCCTAACTATAACTATCTACTGGCGTTGCAGAGAGGTGTAAAAAGAGGCGTGGCCTCTTTACACCTCTAAGCAACTCAGCCCCCTGGCGCATACTGGAGGTTCCTGGTGGGCTAGTTGGCCCCCAGGGACCCCCAGTATGCAAGGGGAATTAGTTCCCCCTCTGCAAACGCGCCAGCGGGCTGCGTTGCAGAGAGGTGTAATGACGCCACGCCCCTTTTTACACCTCTCTGCAACGCAGCCCCCTGGCACATACTGGAGGTTCCTGGTGGGCTAGTTTGCCTCCAGGGACCCCCAGTATGCAAGGGGACTTAATCCCCCAACTTAGAACGCACTACGGGGCGCTTTTGCACAGTCATGAAGGTAGGGGGCAGGTCTTGAGGTGATATGTGTGTAAACATGCCCGGTGGCGCGTTTTAAGTTGGGGAATTAATTCCTCTTCAATCCAGAGGTTCCCTAGGGGCCAACTAGTCAAACATCTACCTCCATTAAGCGCCACGGAGCTGCGTTGCAGCGTGTTGTTAAAAGGGGGTGTGCCCTCTGAACACCTCTCTGCAACACATCTCCCTGGCGCATACTGGAGGTACCTGGTGTGCTAGTTGGCTCACAGAGGACCTCAGGATTGAAGAGGAATTAATTCCCCAATCTAAAAAGCGCCACAGGGCGTGTTTGCACACATGTCACCTCAGGCCCCGCCCCCTTCCTTCACTATTGAGCACAATATTCCTCTAAAATCAGCTGAAATACGAATTCAGGTTTACTCACCTGTTATCACGAGACACGTCAGTGCTGCATCTTTAAGCCCAGTACCAACTCTGAAAAGTAAATCTAAGCGTACTTACCAGTAACTTGTATTTCCTTCCTTAGGAATCTATTGTGTGGTTTTCACCAGAAAAGTTTCTGTGTCTATTTTTGAAATGTATAAAAATTCCTTTAAAATCAGCCGAACTACGAATTCCGATTTACTCACCTGTTATCAGGAGAGACCTCAATGCTGCATCTTTCAGCCCACTACTGATCCTGAAAAGAAATTCTAACCATACTTACATTAACTTGAATGTCCTTCTATAGGCTAACATTGACTGGTTTCACTTGGAAATTTTTCTAAGTGTGGAGTTTTGGAAATTTAAACATTTCCTCAAAAATCAGCCTTACTACGAATTCTGATTTACTCACCTGTTATCAGGAGAGACCTCAGTGCTGCATCTTTCAGACAACTACTGATCCTGAAAAGTAATTCTATTCATAGTTACAGTAACTTGAATTTCCTTACATAGGATATCATTGCCTGCGATATAAAATATATATAAATAAAAAATATATGAAAATATATATATATTACAATTTCAATATTTTTAAAAACTTTTATTTTTTAATTTATATTAAAAATATGTAATGTAATTGAAAAAATAAAATATCTAAAAATAATTTAAAATAATGTAGTAAATCAGTATAAAAAAATAACAATTAATACATTTAAAAATTATCATTTACAAAACCTTTGAAATTCACTGAAAAAACCATAGGTTGCAGCCACGTTATAGTTAGAAATTAGCATTTAAAAAACCTTAGAAATTCACTGAAAAAAACATAGGTTTCACACACGTTATAGTTAGGTATTAGCATTTAAAAAACCTTAGAAATTCACTAAAAAACCATAGGTTTCACGCCTGTTATAGTTAGCTGGACATTTCACTCATACAAAACCTTTGAAATTCCCCCGTTATAGTTAGTTCAGCCAACTATATCTTGCGCGCCCGCAATGCACTGCTGATGACGTCACATATTACATCACTCATGACATGGTCAGTGACATCACTCATGACATCACTCTTGACATATCAAATGACATCACTAATGACATCACTGATGACATCATCCTTGTGAAAGAGTGGCACCTCCTCTCAGCATAATATATAACTTTTGATACACACTTTCAAAAATAGAAACTAAAATGTTCAAAAAAATAGAGATACCAATACCAGTTACAACAACCTATTCAGTAATTCCAACATTTACATACACATCCACTCATCCACCAACAGTTCTATATAGTCACTCAAACATGTACTCACTCATCAAATGTACTCATACACCTATACATCCTGTTACAAACCGACATCCATAGAGTTACTCACACACATACTCACACATGCAAATAAACTATCAAACATCCATTTATTTGCATATACAGCTATACACACACCACTACACTTACTTTTACAGAAACCTACACATACTTGCTCTCTTAAACAATCACTTATAGAAACACATACTTATTTATACAGGAACACTTCCGTTCTCTCACTCTCTCACTCTCACATATAATCACTTATATACATCAATACTCACATATACTAGATTAAAACATATGTAGACACTCATAAAGACACTATTGAGACAGTCATTCACTCACTAACACACCCATACACACACTCATCCACCCATACAGTCCTGCACACATGCTGTCTTCAAAACACATACAGTGAGTCACTCATTCATGCATCTTTTCGTTAAGTAATACCCCTATACAGACACTCATGCTGATACTTAAAAAACCAACTAATAACCCATATAGACACTCATGTAGGTACTCACCAACCCATGCAGTCATTTATACACAAAGTGAGAGACTGATACAGATATTTATATATTGCATTCACTAAGATATACTTAATCAGTCAGCTAAACAATCAATTTTACAAAAACATGATCAATTTATACACTTATATAACCATTTATTCTTCAAAAAACTTAAGATATAGATATATAAAACATTTAATTTTCAGAAATACACACATTCACTGGATGATGTTATCAATGATGTCATCAGTGATGTCATTTGAGATGTCATCAGTGATGTCATGAGTGATGTCACTGACCATGTCATGAGTGATGTATTATGTGACGTCATCAGCCGTGCATTGCGGGCACGCGAGTTATAGTTCGCTGAACTAACTATAACGGGGGAATTTTAAAGGTTTGGTATAAGTGAAATGTCCAGCTAACTATAACATGTGTGAAACCTATGGTTTTCTAGTGAATTTCTAAGGTTTTTTAAATGCTAATTCCTAACTATAACGTGTGTGAAACCTCTGTTTTTTTCAGTGAATATATATACATATATGTGTCTATATATATACACCCCCCACACCCCTCCCCACTCACACACACATATACACATATATTTTTGCACTGTATTTTTTAGCACTAGAGCACATGCACTTTAACTGTCATTAGTAGGGATTATGTCTATAAATGTATACTTAGATTGTTTTTATGTTCACTAAGAGGGACATTAGGAGTGTGTACATCGATATAACACGTCAATTGCAGTGGCCGACTAACCTAAATACTCATAGCAGTGTGGCCACAAAAAAGAGATTAGGAAATTGCATCTGGTGGCAAGCTTCTGTGCATTTGTGTAGATATAAATTGTGTTTGCTGCTTTGATATGATATACTATGTTTACAGAATTTTGATCTTTTATTAACCATTCGATGTATATTTATATAATTCCACTTTGCTGTAATGAAGAAGTGTGTTTTCCCGTTGTCCACATGGACAAAAGACGAAGTCTGCTTTCTATGTCTATGCACTAGTCTGATGACAGCTGCGAGAGAATATGATGATGAGGTTAATGGAATGAGGATACCCCAGATGGGTACTGGAAAGGGCTAAGGAAAAGGTTAGCAAAACCAAGAGAGAAGAAACCCTGGAAGACAAAGCTGTACAAAAAGAAGACCCTATCACTAGGGTGATCCTTACATACAACCAAGAGTCCGAGAAAATCCTTAATCATAACTGGAATATCTGATCCAGTGATTCCACAATTGGTCACAGATTACCAGAACGACCTCAGCTCACATATAGGAAAGGAAACAATCTCAGAGATGTGTTGGTTAAGGTTGATATTACCAACATACACCTCAACAATCACAGAGATTCTATCCTTGTGACCACTCCAACTTGCCGGAATAGTACTATAAGAAAATAATACAGTACCCCAACAGGGGAAAACAACATCAGCCAATTCCTTAAATGTGGCACCACATTTACCATCTACATTCTAGAATGTCCTTGCAAAAAGATATATATATATATATATATATATATATATATAGGGAGCACCACACTTTCCACCAAAATGCGAGTTCTGGAACACATGAGAGCCATTAGCAACATAGACCCCCATTATACGGTAGCCAGACATTTTGCAGATCATCATCTATCCAATAACTCCCTTTTACCGTATTTTGCAATAGAACAAATTCAGCAAAACCATAGGGGAGGAAATAGAGTTCTACATTTGTGCAAGAGGGTGTCCTGGCATATTATTAACCTCCAAACTAAAAACTCGGATGGACGAAGAAATGAGTATCCAGCTACATGGCTAGGGTCTGGGGCAGTACCTCCCCTTGACATTTTCTTCCTAACCTTTACTGCAGATGTCTTTCTATATTTGTATTGCTTAAAACCATTTTATCTGTCTGTCGTATTTTTCTAATGTCGCCCTATTAATCTGTATGCGTAATTGACGTAACCATTTTTTAAGATCTTAACCCGCACTGTGAGAGTGTCTCACAGGTCATTTTCTTCTTTTTTTCACAGGAGAAAAGGAAGGGGCAAACTTAGAGGATCATCTACAGTGCACCCCCCTAACCTTTTCATCAGAATCACCATGGTGGAGGGTGACCCCTTACAGATAAGAGATCTGTTCTCCATTACCCTGAGATTTATCTCGTTTGATCTGTGGTGGCTTTTTATAATCGAGATCTTGACACTTTTTTGTAGTTGTATATGGATTTTTGTTTTTTTCACTTTTGTTGGGCTAAACTCACAACAGAGTAGTACATCTGTGACCTCTATAACTGTATCAATCCTGCACTATGTTGAGAACAGTACATCTAACAGTGTGCAAGACATTTTGTCTTAGACTAATTTTGTAGATACCTTGGGGTAAATCTACGGGCTGTTTACCTCCATACCTTGTCCACCAGCTCTAAGACACTTTGCAATATCACCCTGATTAGCACAGGACACAGAGAGTTTGGAAGGTGTATAGCACTTGGCTATAGCAATATAAAGTGTAACTCTATAACTGATACTAGGTTCTGCACTCGCTGTTTACTACTCGTAATTTGTTGGTGATAACAGCACAAACATACACATAATTCGTTATGAAACATACAACTAGTTGTGTTTTCTTATTTTGTGCGCTTGAGTGAGGCTGGGGGCTCTGAATGTATGACAGTATAATAATCTGGTAGCCCTTAACAACATTACAAAATGAGTGCCATTTTGGTATTAATGGTAAATATTTATGTTGTCTTTCATTACTTTCTATACTCTGTATGTATTGGAGTCTTTTCCCACAATGCAGTGTGTGAACAAGCCTGTGCAGGCGAAACGCGTAACTGGATTAAACCATCATCTGATGAGTATACTACCTCTGAGTGAATGCTTTATTGAATTTTGTTTATTTTATATATATGTATAGATATATATATATATATATATAGATATATATATTACCTACTGGCGGTCGCCAGTAGGTATATATAGTTAGGATTTTTTTCCTATGGGATTTTTGAAAATTCTATGTCGAATAACTTTTGCGTTTGAGGACGGAATTGGCTGAAATTTTCAGGAAAATGGAACATTTTGTTTCTGAGCAGCCCCTGAAAGTTTGGTGGGGTTTCGTCAAGCGGGGGTCGAGAAAAAAGGGGGGTCCCAAAACGTGTTTTTAACATTGAGTTTTCCATAGGGCGGTTGGACTCACTTTTAGCTCGAACGGCTGAATGGATTTCCACAAAACTTGGCAAAATTGTAGGGACTGGTAGCCCGATGTGCCTTTGCTATGTCTCAAGATATATGCTCCAGTGGTTTTTACGAAAATTAACTTTGAAAAATATATATTGGGCTACATTGGGCTATATATATGTTAGAGCCCAAATGTAGCCCAATGTAGCCCAATGTAGCCCAATGTAGCCCAAAGATGGCCACCAGAGACAAAAAAAAACAAATGTAGCTCAAATATCAGCCAGATGTAGCCCAACTATAGCCCAGTGGCAGAATGTCCCAGAGTGTTCTAAAGACCAACTAGAGCGCTAACAGTTTACTTATGACAAAAGTATGGCATACCTGAAGTCATCTTGATTGGAATAAAGTGGTAACACTTAATACATTTAATTTAAAAAGGAACAAAATGAGGGGTTTCATTTTGCCATAGAAATGTTATATATATATATATATATATATATATATATATATATATATATATATATATTCACTGAAAAAACCATAGGTTATGGATCATATATAGTTAGGAATTAGCATTTACAAAACCTTGAAAATTCACTGAAAAAACCATAGGTTATAGACCATATATAGTTAGGAATTAGCATTTAAAAAACCTTTTTTTACTTACACAAAACCATTGAAATTCCATATATAGTTAGTAGTACTAACTATATATCACGCACCCGCAATCCACTGCTGATCATGTCACATATTACATCATTCATGACATGGTCAGTGACATCACTGATGACATCACTGATGACATCTCAAATGACATCACTGATGACATCACTGATGACTACATCCAGTGACTGTATAATTCTGTCAAGTTAAAATATGTCTTACAATTTGAATAATGAGTGGATTTATAAGTGTCTGGATGAAGGATTTAGTAGGTGCATGACTGACTGTATGAGTGAGTGATTAAATGTGTCTCACAGAGTGCATGGGTTAGTGACTAAACTGTCTTAATTTGTGCATCATTATGTCTGTTGTTCAGTAAACTGCTGCATGTGTTGATCATTAGCTATATGATTAACTATATGGGTTATTGATTGGTTGCCCAAGTATTTGTATGGGAGACTGAGTGTGTGTGTTGGTGGTTGAGAGGTGTATGACTCTGTGCATACATGTGTGAGCAGTTGATTCACTAGATGTATGGGTTCAAAAGTGCATATAGAAACAACTGTATGGGCGGTTGACTGTGTGCATAAGTGTATTGGTGAGTGAATGGATATCTCAGCGCTACATGTCAAAGTAAGTACATATGTAAAACACAGTACATGTGACAGTTGACATATATAAATAACTGTGCATAAGAGCCAGTGAATGTGTGAGTGGCTGTATGGATCATTGTGAACTTGTATCAGGGATTGTATAAGAGAGTAAATATGTGTTAGTATATGTTTGAATAAGTAAGGTGTGTATAACTGTATAGTTGAGGAAATGGAGGTGTGATTGATTCTTTGCATGACTGACTAGGTGTGTGAGTAACTCCATGGATGAGTGACAGTCTGTGAGTGTATGTTTACACTGAGTGTATCTAAGGTTATATAAGAGTCTGAAGAGGTTCATCATATTATCACATGAATGATGTCATCAGTGATGTGATCAGTAATGTCAAATGAGATGTCATCAGTGATGTCATCAGTGATGTCATTTGAGATGTCATCAGTGATGTCATCAGTGATGTCATTTGAGATGTCATCAGTGATGTCATCAGTGATGTCATTTGAGATGTCATCAGTGATGTCATCAGTGATGTCACTGACCATGTCATGAATGATGTAATATGTGACATGATCAGCAGTGGATTGCGGGTGCGCGATATATAGTTAGTACTACTAACTATATATGGAATTTCAATGGTTTTGTGTGAGTAAAAAAAGGTTTTTTAAATGCTAATTCCTAACTATATATGGTCTATAACCTATGGTTTTTTCAGTGAATATATATATATATATATATATATATATACATATATATATATATATATATATTTATATATTACCTACTGGCGATATCCAGTAGGTATATATAGTTAGGATTTTTTCTCTATGGGATTTCTGAAAATTCTATGTCTAATAACTTTGGCGTTTGTGGACGGAATTGGCTGAAACTTTCAGGAAAATGGCACATTTTGTTTCTGAGCAGCCCCTGAAAATTTGGGGGGGGTTTTGTTAAGGGGGGGCCGAGAAAAAAGGGGGGTCTTAAAACGTGTTTTTAACATTGAGTTTTCCATAGGGCGGTTGGCCTCACTTTTAGCTCGAACGGCTGAATGGATTTCCACAAAACTTGGCAAAATTGTAGAGACTGGTAGCCCGATGTGCCTTTGCTATGTCTCAAGATATATGCTCCAGTGGTTTTTACGAAAATTTACTTTGAAAAATATATATTGGGCTACATTGGGCTATATATATGTTGGAGCCCAAATGTAGCCCAATGTAGCCCAATGTAGCCCAAAGATGGCCACCAGGGACAAAAGAGCCCAAATGTAGCCCAAATTTCAGCCAGATGTAGCCCAACTATAGCCCAGTGACAGAATGTCCCAGAGTGTTCTAAAGAACAACTAGAGCGCTAACAGTCTTACTTATGACAAAAGTATGGCACACCTGAAGTCATCTTGATTGGAATAAAGTGTTAACACTTAAAACATTTAATTTGCAAAGGAACAAAATGAGGGGGTTCATTTTGCCATAGAAATGTCATATATATATATATATATATATATATTCACTGAAAAAACCATAGGTTATAGACCATATATAGTTAGGAATTAGCATTTAGAAAACCTTATTTTACTCACACAAAACCATTGAAATTCCATATATAGTTAGTTGCACTAACTATATATCGCGCACCCGCAATCCACTGCTGATGATGTCACATATTACATCATTCATGACATGGTCAGTGACATCACTGATGACATCACTGATGACATCTCAAATGACATCACTGATGACATCACTGATGACATCACTGATGACAACATCCAGTGACTGTATGTTTCTGTAAAGTTAAAATGTGTCTTACATATTGAAGAATGAGTGCAAGTATAAGTGTCTGGACAAAGGATTTAGTAGGTGCATGACTGAATGTATGAGTGAGTGATTAAATGTGTCTCACTGAGTGCATGGGTTAGTGACTAAACTGTCTTAATTTGTGCATCATTATGTCTGTTGTTCTGTAAACTGCTGCATGTGTTGATCAGTAGCTATATGATTAACTATATGGGTTACTGATTGATTGTCCAAGTATTTGTATGGGAGACTGAGTGTGTGTGTGGATGGCTGGGAGGTGTGTGACTCTGTGCAGATCAATGTGTACTTGTATCAATGATTGTATAAGAAGGTAAGTGTGTGTTAGTATATGTTTGAAAATGTAAGGTGCTCTATGTTTAACTGTATAGACAAGAAAATGGAAGTGTCATTGATTCTTTACAGGACTGACTAGGTGTGTGAGTAACTCCATGGATGAGTGGCAGACTGTGAGTGTCTGTATAGGTGTATGAGTGCATATGATAGTGTTGTAAAGATGAGTGATTGTGTGTATGAATGATTGTATGGGTGAATGAGTGAATGTGTGTGTAGACATAGGAATCAGTGAGTGCGTATGTAGTAACTAGTATTGGTGTGTCAATGGTTTCAAAAATTATACTCTGTATTTAACACTGGGTGAAACAGAGGTTATATTAAAATGTGAGGAGATGCATTGTATTGTCACATGAATGATATCATCAGTGATGTGGTCATTGATGTCAAATGAGATGTCATCAATGATGTCATCAGTGATGTCATTTGAGATGTCATCAGTGATGTCATCAGTGATGTCACTGACCATGTCATGAATGATGTAATATGTGACATCATCAGCAGTGGATTGCGGGTGCGCGATATATAGTTAGTGCAACTAACTATATATGGAATTTCAATGGTTTTGTGTGAGTAAAATAAGGTTTTCTAAATGCTAATTCCTAACTATATATGGTCTATAACCAATGGTTTTTTCAGTGAATTTTCAAGGTTTTGTAAATGCTAATTCCTAACTATATATGGTCTATAACCTATGGTTTTTTCAGTGAATTTCATTGGTTTTTTAACAGCTAATATCTGTAGCTGTAAAATGTATTCTTCTTTAAATCCAAAAATATATTTTATATGTTTATTAATAAAAAAAAAATTATATATTTTTTTTTCTTCGTTCCCGCTTCGCGAATCGGGAAGCTTCCCGTTAGCTGACCTTGATGCCGCGAAATAGACCGCGAGCCGGTAAACGTTTCTTTACCGCAACTGCCGCGTTAGAAAACAACATCGTGACGCCTCCCGTCCGCATGACGTTTCACGTTGTCGCGTGATACGTCATATGACGTGCTACGTTAGCGAACTGGTACGCTTACCGAGTCGCAAAGCACAAGTTTCTGGAAGCAAAGCGGGAGGCCCTGCAAAGCGCTTAACGTAAACACAGCAGGTCATGTGACTTGGTAATAACACTTTTCATTGTTTCATTTCACTTTTGGTTTCCTAATGATGTAAGACTAGGTCATATAATCTAAAATGAACACTTTTCATTGGTTGAGAACTATTGTTTTTCCCAAATGATGAAAATCCCTCCTTCTTTCCTCACTCTGACTTTCATCATTGTGAGAGAAAGACCCTTTGTTACCAGTGAGCAATGGCTTCTTTAGTAGCTTCAGCTGGTGCTTCCCCACCACCTCCACCACCTCCAAGGAAGAGTGGACCACCTGCTCAAGTTATAATTCAGCAAGAAGAGGAAGAAGAAGAACAGGACGACGAGCACGAAGAGAGGCACTTTTTGCCTGAGGAGCCCAGGACGTCTCACCGGAAAGAAAACTTCATTTGGCAATTTTTTAAAATTCCCAAAGGTCAGAAAAAAGTAAATGCAAGATACGTAACTTGCCTTATATGTCAAGATAGACTGTCCAGAGGGACAGACAAAAAATACAGTTTCGGAAACTACACAATGCATCGCCATATGACTAGGTGGCATCCTAACAACTACAGTGCTGCACAGTTTCGTAACGACCTAGATAATCTCCCTATTATGGCCAGAAGATCTGTTGTACCGGAAGTAACGGGACCAGAGGGCAGGGAGATGGTGCCAAATATTCAAACGAGATTTCATGAAGTAAAACAAGTCTGCGTACATTGCAGTGGATTCATTTGCTACGGAGAAAGAAGCATCACTCTGATCAACAGAGCTATTGACTATCATATGCAAGTTTGTACGAAACGCCCCAAATAATAAATACTTTTTTTTTGTTTTGTTGCTCCTGTTGAGCCCTTTACAATGAATCGTTTTCATTGCCCCCTGCAAGAAAAACCCAAAAAAATATAAAACTGTTCAGAAAAATTCAAAAAAAGTAAAAAAATGTTCAGAAAAATAATAAAAAAAATATAAAACAACAAAAACAATAAAAAAAAAAGTTCTTTTCAGAACTACCTCCCCGTTATTAAAAAATTGGTACAATATTTGGAACTGTGCCAACCTCTATTTCTCGTAGTACGCTTCCCAGTTCGCTCGCCGGTACGCGAACCGGAAGCGAACCAAAAACAGTAAGTATAAGGGAAGGAAACAGACACTTATGTTAAAAGAAAGACAGCTATAGGGGAGTAAACTAGAGATACTATTACCCGTAATCCACTGCTGATGATGTCACATATTACATCATTCATGACATGCTCAGTGACATCATCAGCAGAGGATTGCGGGTTTTTTGGCAACGTGCCTTATCCACGGTTTAATAACGCTGCCTTTTGCTTTATATAAGTTTTCAAATTGTATGAAATATATACCAATAGGTCGTTATGAACCTTTAGGTAGTGCTTTTCTTCATGAGGTCTGGTCGCTTCCATACACATACAGATGTTTCAAAGATGATCAAGAAGTTTATCTGAATGGAGAGGAATGCACTGAGACGCCAGATCATTCACTAATGTGTAGGCACATACAGTTACACGGTTCATGCAACAAACACCTACCAAATATGGCTTGCGTGTTGCAAGGCACGCCAGTTCCTGCTATCATCCCCACGTTCAAGTTGTTGGAAAATGATAGTTATTTGATGCTCAATAATGAAGATTGTTCTGGGTTAATTAAAAGTATTCCTTTTATCGTAACAGTAAGTGAACGGGTTATTTGCTGCAAAAATGTTCTATTTCCTCCCACACATGAACATAGGGAGTTTTCAATCTGGCCACAAATACCAACCTTGGGAGCAGATTTCAATGGCATGGCAAGAATAAGAGCTCTTTTGTCTCAGAGAGAGGTGGCCTTGAGTTCGGCCAGTGAAACTTTCGTGCTTCACATAGCGAACACCCGTACAGAGGTGCAGACCCTTTTCAATACTGATTCGCCTTTGCATTTCAGCAAGATGGTTCGGACTATCTTTAACGCGTCCTCCACAAAGGCCCTGGCGCACTTTTTTAAAGTTGTTGCCAGTGGTCTCGTGACTTCATTTGAGAAAATCTTTGGAGTCATCCCTGCTTTCTTTCATTCTATTTTCTCCACTGTGCTTCGTGGATTGCCATTTTTACTTGCATTACCAGCGGACGCTCTTGTGCTTTTTTACATTTTTAAATATGGATGTCCCTCATGTGCAAGCTCCCGCCCTGCAGCTGCTGACACTGTTCCGCAATCAAATGCTAGAATATTATGGCACAATGCCGTTGGCGATATTAAGCACGGCATATGGATTATCTTTTCGATTCTCCTACTTCACCTGTGTCCAGCCTGTATTTCACTGCCTGACCTGTGATTTCGATTGGGCCATTGATTTGTGTCTCTGCGGACCGGTTTCTCCTGACGTCGACTTTAATCAGCTGATGACTCCTATCATTACTAACGAGTTGGTTTGTCCTGGCGAAAGGATTATGGCTGTGGCATTGATGCATGGACTAATTGGTCCCTGGAATTTACTGGCGGCAACACAGTCTTTCTTGGAACAGAGCTTTCTTGAAAACCCACCGAGCTGTCCTCTGATGGTGATAGAGGATCCGGTGCTGGGAGAGCACGTATGTTCTTTTCCGCTTTTAAATTGGATGGCTGAACTCTTTTCGGATGAAGGCGGTGACTTCCTATTGGAGGCTGTTGCAGCTTATTTTGCATACACAGTTATGTCATAGACCTTTTTCATGTTTGATATGCTGAGTACTAGCATTTCATTGACAATTCATTGACTTATTTGTCAAGTTTTTATTATTTAGATTGCCTATTGGCTTAAGACTCGATAAAGTACTTGGCTGTTTTATTTTTCTTTAGCATTAAATTTTCCTAGTTTTTAATGTTTTACCTTGCGGACCGTCCACATATAAAGTTGCAATCTGCTCTCATGAGATGGCACTTCTATTATCTTATTCAGTTCGTTTCCGGATCATGGGGAGGTGTCATCTAGGTCCTGGATATCTTTACACCGTGTTAAGTTAGCATGGGCTCATTACCAGTTTAAACGCCATTTTTCCTTTTTTGCAACTTCTGCACACGACACTTAGTTGTTGCTTTAGCTTTCAACCTAGTAGTTCATCGTGGTTTACATGAGAATAATATGTTATTGCTCTACTATCTGCTTTGCTTGTTAAACTATATCTGTACAGCGAGTGCTGAAGTTTCAAGAACAACACGATACAGAATTGTTATGAGGTCTGATCTGCACGACTTCATACTCATAACATATGTGCAGCTTCTGCCAATTCTGGGCATGAGGCGGGTTTTATATTGCTTTGCCGAACACACATACACAACACTTGATGCGGTTCACATGAAGAGAGAGCTGGTGTATGCTGATGTGATTCCTTCAAATCTAAGACACTAAAGTATGGGCACGCCCTAAACCAACACAAACAGACCTTCTTAGCAAATAATATAATATGTGTATTAGGGAGGGTGAGATATAAGCAGCCGCGGGCCGTGGAGGGAGTTACGGTGGGGCAGGGAGGCGGAGGGGCAGGGTGAAGCCCTCTCCACCCTGCCCCTCCCCCTCCCCGCCTCCCTGCCCCACCGTAACTCCCTCCACGGCCCGTGGCTGCTTATAAGTGTTGATAACTCTTATTCATTTACAGCATGTTAACATACTGTCACCATTCGCTTTTTATGTACTAGTAACTATGCTGGTAATTTTGCTACTGATAATATGTGTACTTGTATTATCTAAGATACTACGCCTGAGAAGACGGCATTAGTAAATAAACATTTCAAATACACATGTGTTCTTCTTAACTCCATGTTCTGGTTTCTAAGAAATATATAACGACCGACTGTTCATGAGTTCCACGTATCCTGAGGTACTATAAGTTCATATTCTGGATTGTCTAAACATTGAGAGTTTGTTATATCCAATGTGACACTGTACCTAGCTTGCTAAGGGGTTTTTGATTACTAAGGTGAGTTTTGGGGCACCCTAATTCGCCGAGGTTCCAATCCTCTGTCCACAGTTCTGTGTGAGAACGGAAACCCTGCGACAGTGGCACCCCCGACCCTTGCTGGAGCTTCATCACACTTGCGATACAACTCCAGCAATGCGCCACCTTTACGGCACAGATACATCACGCATCTGTGCTGTTTTTGCCCCATGATGCGCCGCATTGTAAATGCAGCACACCATAGGTGACGGAACAGCGGCACAGAATGACTAACACATCCCTGGTGATGCGCCAGTCATCATAAATCTATCCCTATACTTCTTATCTTGTTCGAGATGAACCGCCATATGTATCATCAAAGTTTTTTGCATTTCCTAAATAGCGAACTTTAAGGAATAAATAGCGATTCTTTACCATTCCTAGTTTGCGATGAGCTATTTGCTAATTACAAATTACCCATTCATTTCCTTCATTTCCATAGGGCGGTTGGACTCACTTTTAGCTCGAACGGCTGAATGGATTTCCACGAAACTTGGCAAAATTGTAGGGACTGGTAGCCCGATGTGCCTTTGCTATGTCTCAAGATATATGCTCCAGTGGTTTTTACGAAAATTAACTTTGAAAAATATATATTGGGCTACATTGGCCTATATATATGTTGGAGCCCAAATGTAGCCCAATGTAGCCCAATGAAGCCCAATGAAGCCCAATGTATCCCAATGTAGCCCAAAGATGGCCGCCAGAGACAAAAAAAACAAATGTAGCCCAAATATCAGCCAGATGTAGCCCAACTATAGCCCAGTGACAGAATGACCAATCAGCTTCGCAAACCTCGGTTACGCGAAGCGGAGCGCTGTTACAGATATATATCTTTTTTTGAACGTTAATTTCTCAAAATCCACTGGAGCACATATATTGAGACCTAGCAAAGGCACATCGGGCTACCAGTCCCTAATATTTTACCAAGTTTCGTGCAAATCCATTCAGCCGTTCGATTATTATTATTATTTTTTTTTTTTCAGCGAGGATCTACTATGCCCCCTTATGGTCATTTGCCCCTTCGCTTTGGCCTCCTCTTGTCTCTCGATCCTACCGAGAGACAAGATGGCGGCCGCTACGGACTGTTTGGAATGTTTACAGACGCCGGAGAACCAATCAGCTTCGCTTCACAAAGCTCCGTTGCGCGAAAAGTCCGCGAACCGGAGCGCTTCCCGGTCCGCTGTTACAGATATATATCTTTTTTTGAACGTTAATTTCTCAAAATCCACTGAAGCACATATATTGAGACCTACAAAAGGCACATCGGGCTACCAGTCCCTACAATTTTGCCAAGTTTCGTGCAAATCCATTCAGCCGTTCGGGCTAAAAGTGAGGCCAACCGCCCTATGGAAAACTCAATGTTAAAAACACGTTTTGGGACCCCCCTTTTTTCTCGACCCCCCCGGACGAACCCCCCCCCAATTTTCAGGGGCTGCTCAGAAACAAAATGTGCCATTTTCCTGAAAATTTCAGCCAATTCCGTCCACAAACGCCAAAGTTATTAGACATAGAATTTTCAAAAATCCCATAGAGAAAAAATCCTAACTATATATACCTACTGGCGACCGCCAGTAGGTAATATATATATATATTCACTGAAAAAACCATAGGTTATAGACCATATATAGTTAGGAATTAGCATTTACAAAACCTTGAAAATTCACTGAAAAAACCATAGGTTATAGACCATATATAGTTAGGAATTAGCATTTACAAAACCTTATTTTACTCACACAAAACCATTGAAATTCGCATATATAGTTAGTTGCACTAACTATATATCGCGCACCCGCAATCCACTGCTGATCATGTCACATATTACATCATTCATGACATGGTCAGTGACATCACTGATGACATCACTGATGACATCTCAAATGACATCACTGATGACATCACTGATGACATCTCAAATGACATCACTGATGACATCACTGATGACATCTCAAATGACATCACTGGTGACATCACTGATGACATCTCATTTGACATTACTGATCACATCACTGATGACATCATTCATGTGATAATACGATGAACCTCTTCAGACTCTAATATAACCTTAGATACACTCAGTGTAAACAGACACTCACAGACTGTCACTCATCCATGGAGTTACTCACACACCTAGTCAGTCATGCAAAGAATCAATCACACCTCCATTTCCTCAACTATACAGTTATACACACCTTACTTATTCAAACATATACTAACACATATTTACTCTCTTATACAATCCCTGATACAAGTTCACAATGATCCATACAGCCACTCACACATTCACTGGCTCTTATGCACAGTTATTTATATATGTCAACTCTCACATGTACTGTGTTTTACATATGTACTTACTTTGACATGTAGCACTGAGATATCCATTCACTCACCAATACACTCATGCACACAGTCAACCGCCCATACAGCTGTTTCCACATGCACTTTTGAACCCATACATCTAGTGAATCAACTGCTCACACATCTATGCACAGAGTCATACACCTCCCAGCCACCCACACACACACACAGTCTCCCATACAAATACTTGGGCAACCAATCACTAACCCATATAGTTACTCATATAGCTACTGATCAACACATGCAGCAGTTTACAGAACACCAGACATAATGATGCACACATTAAAACAGTTTAGTCACTAACCCATGCACTCAGTGAGACACATTTAATCACTCACTCATACAGTCAGTCATGCACCTACTAAATCCTTCATCCAGACACTTATACATCCACTCATTCTTCAATATGTAAGACATATTTTAACTTTACAGAAACATACAGTCACTGGATGTTGTCATCAGTGATGTCATCAGTGATGTCATTTGAGATGTCATCAGTGATGTCATCAGTGATGTCACTGACCATGTCATGAATGATATAATATGTGACATGATCAGCAGTGGATTGCGGGTGCGCGATATATAGTTAGTGCAACTAACTATATATGCGAATTTCAATGGTTTTGTGTGAGTAAAATAAGGTTTTGTAAATGCTAATTCCTAACTATATATGGTCTTTAACCTATGGTTTTTTCAGTGAATTTTCAAGGTTTTGTAAATGCTAATTCCTAACTATATATGGTCTATAACCTATGGTTTTTTCAGTGAATATATATATATATATATATATATATATATTACCTACTGGCGGTCGCCAGTAGGTATATATAGTTAGGACCTAGTTTCCATAGGAAATCCGCAACATTCTATTGGGAATAACTTTGGCGCCGGTTCATGAATCTTTGCGAATTTCTCAAAGAAGATGGCCCGCTCCGCTCCGCTCCTTTCCTGAAAGTTTTGGGAGGATTCGTCAAGTGGGGGCTGAGAAAAAAGGGGGGTCCCAAAACATGTTTTCCCCATGTTATTTTCCATAGGACGATTAGACACGGCTACAGCCCGAACGGCTGAACGGAATTACTAGAAATTTGGCAAAATGGTAGAGTCTGATTCGCAGATCACGCTTTTGCTCAAATGGTGTAAATCTCTCCAGTAGAGAGATAGAGTAGAAAGGAAAAAAAATTATATATCTGGGCGGAGCCTAACCACACATCTCATCGTGAGATGTGATTGGCTGTCAGCACTTCATCCAAGAAGTGTTGGCAGCCATCTTGGGACCAATATACATGATAGCACCTCATTAAAAATCATTGCAGTTAATAGAAGGTTTTAGGACTTTAGTTACATTATAAACCATTTGTTGATGGTACCATACTCATTTTAGAAATTGTGGTGTGTTCTAAGGTGATTTTACCATGTGAAAAAGCCTTCTGCTGGGATATCAAGAATCATGTTTGAAAGAAAACTATTATCTCATGCTTTTCCCACAGTGGTTTGGAAGGGGATCTATAAGCTAAACTGAAAGCATATTTTCTGCAAATTCACATTATCTTTCTCAGTCATGTGAGAATGAAGTCTGACATTCTAAGTAAAACATGTACATCCAACAAGGACAGAGACTGTCAGTTGATTCCTTTGTGTTCTACTGCAGCCTCCTAGAGTGTTCTAAAGAACAACTAGAGCGCTAACAGTCCTACTTATTACAAAGGTATGGCACACCTGAAGACATCTTGATTGGAATAAAGTGGTAACTCTTAAAACATTTAATTTAAAAAGGAACAAAATGATGGGCTATATTTTGCCATAGAAAGTATGATTAGTGCTGCAGAAAGAAAAATTAGGGCACATTTTGAGTGACTTCTCAAATCCTCTTCTATTTCATTAAAACATTCTGACATGCAGTCTCCCAAGATGGCCACCAGAGACAATAGAGCCCAAATGTAGCCCAAATATCACCCAGATGTAGCCCAAGTATAGCCCAATGACAGAATGTCCCAGAGTGTTCTAAAGAACAACTAGAGCGCTAACAGTCTTACTTATGACAAAAGTATGGCACACCAGAAGCCATCTTGATTGGAATGTAGTGGTAAGTCTGTAAACATTTAATTTAAAAAGGAACAAAATGAGGGAGTTCATTTTGCCATAGGAATTATGATTAGTGCTTCAGAAAGAAAAATTAGGGCACATTTTGAGTGACTTCTCAAATCCTCTTCTATTTCATTAAAACAATTCTGACATGCAGACTGAAACATGCACTTTGAATACCAGCAGCAGACTTCCCTGGTGAGCAGTAGCTTTACTACAGTGATCTAATGAGCAACTAGAGTGCTAACATTCAGAATTTATGGCAAATGTGTGACACATCTGAATGCCTTCTTGATGGAACCAAAGTAAACAAGCATTGAAAATGCAATAGATCTCGCCCTCGTTTAAGTTAAAGCCATTCTGTTTGTAACGAGGTCGCTTTTTAGCTTTGCTTTTATTAGTGTTTTTCAAACTTTCATGTAAATAACATGCATATGTATGCATATATGTATATGTATGCATGCATTTATATTTGTATTTATATAGATATGCAGATTATATATGTTTATATATGTATGTATACATTTATATACACATACATATATATAAATGCATATGCATATATATGCATATATATATGTGTATATGTGTGCGTGTAGAGAGAGGTATAGAGGTAAAGGTGTAGAGGTAGAGAGGTAGAGGTAGAGAGGTAGAGGTAGAGACTAGTAGAGAGAGAAGTAGAGAGAGGTAGAGAAGTAGAGAGTGAGTAATAGAGAGTAGAGAGTGAGTAGTAGAGAGTAGTAGGGAGCAGTAGAGAGAGTAGCAGAGAGTGAGTAGTAGAGAGTAGTAGAGTGAATAGTAGAGTGAGTAGTAGAGAGTAGTAGAGAGTAAGTAGTAGAGTGAGTAGTAGAGAGCAGTAGGGAGTGAGTAGTAGAGAGTAGTAAAGAGTGAGTAGTAGAGAGTAGTAGAGAGTGAGTAGTAGAGAGTAGTAGAGAGTGAGTAGTAGAGAGTGATTAGCAGAGAGAGAGAATAGTAGAGAGTAGTAGAGAGTGAGTAGTAGAGTGAGTAGTAGAGAGTAGTAGAGAGAGAGTAGTAGAGAGTGAGTAGTAGAGAGTAGTAGAGAGTGAGTAGTAGAGTGAGTAGTAGAGAGTGAGTAGTAGAGAGAGAGTAGTAAAGAGTGAGTAGCAGAGAGAGAGTAGTAGAGAGTGAGTAGTAGAGAGTAGAGAGTAGTAGAGAGTGAGTAGTAGAGAGTAGTAGATAGTGAGTAGTAGGGAGTGAGTAGTAGAGAGAGAGTCGTAGAGAGTAGCACAGTAGTAGAGAATGAGTAGTAGAGAGTGAGTATAAGAGAGTAGTGGAGTAGTAGAGAGTGAGTAGTAGAGAGTAGTGGAGAATATTCCAAAGCACCAGTTGCACAACAAGTCCAATCAAATCATATCACTTAGAGTCCTTATTGAAGCGCTGAATCTTGGTGTATATTCAAATGCTTTCATTTTCCTTAAGTTTATGTACCACAGCCAGCCGACGCGTTTCATTCTGTCCAACAGAACTTCTTCAGGGCATTCTTATTTCCTTCAAGTTATGTCGGTATCCTGTTGTCATATAACTAGATATTTCTTCCAAATGTTAGACGAGATGTAAGTACATTCTTACTCAAAGTGACTATGTATCAATTTTACCTACACAATTCGGGCAGACTTGAGTAATTTATAGCGTCCTCAAAGTCAGTCTTTCAAAAATTCCAAAGTATAGGACATGGTAATCCAAATCCAAATGTTTCTCAAGAAAAGTCATTTTCAATCGTTCGGAATATTGGCATTTGGGCAGATATGACCCACGGACACGGTTTATGACTTTTCTTGAGAAACATTTGGATTTGGATTATCATGTCCTATACTTTGGAATTTTTGAAAGACTGACTTTGAGGATGCTATAAATTACTCAAGTCCATGGATGCTGCTGGGAACGGCTCCAGCAACACCGATTGCACACCCATTTAACGCAGCACACTGCGTAAAGGGACTGATATTAATCAGGCAGGATTACGCCACAAAAAGTGTCTTAGTCCTGCCTGATAAATATCACTCAGTCTTCTGCGCCACCGGAACGTCACAAAAAGTGCATCATTCATGACATGGTCAGTGACATCACTGATGACATATCAAATGACATCACTGATGACATCACTGATGACATCATCCATGTGACAATCAAATACACCTTATTACACACTAGTATAATCTTTCATCACTCACTGTAAAATAGAAAGTGCCATATTTGAAACCATTGACACACCAATAGAAATGTCTAAACACCCACTCAGTTATTCATAGAACTATACACACATCTAAACTCTTACCTATAGATTCAGTGTTATATGCAGTTAATAATCAACAGAACACTATCAAATATACTTATATGATGATGTCATCCGTGATGTCATCAGTGATGTCATTTGAGATGTCATCAGTGATGTCATCAGTGATGTCACTGACCATGTCATGAATGATTTAATATGTGACATCATCAGCAGTGGATTGCGGGCACGCGAGTTATAGTGAGTACAACTAACTATAACGGGGGAAATTCAATGGTTTTGTATGAGTAAAAGGTCCAGCTAACTATAATATATATATATTTATATATACGTGCGCGGACGTCCGTGGACCTTCGCGGGGGCGAGCTGCATGCTGATTGGCTGCCAATGTCTGTCAACACTCCAAAACAGAAATTGTTGGCAGCCATCTTGTGCCTCGGTAGACTGAGGCACAAGAGAGCAGGAAAACAAACGTGTAGAACTCAAAAAGGGGGCAGGGTAGAAGCACCCTGACCCCCTAGGCCTGCTCAGGGGGTCCCACTAGGACCCCTCAAGGCAAAAAAATAAATGTTTTTTTTAAATCGGGGGTGCGCGTACCGTGCGCGCACGGGCCCGCGTACGTACGCATACGGTATGCGGACGTTGAGCATACCTTTCCGAGAAAGCTGCATGCTTATTGGCTGTCAACACTCCAAACCAGGAAGTGTAGGCAGCCATCTTGTGCTCATTAGACTGAGGCAAATGAAAGCAGAAAAACAAATGTGTAGAACACAAAAAGGGGGCAGGGTCGAAACACCCTGACCCCCTAGGCCTGCTAAGGTGGTCCCACAAGGACCCCCAAGGCCAAATATATATATTTTTTAAACCCGGTATGTTTTTTTAAAAATTACCCCCCAGGGGGACCAAATCGCGGGGGCATAGTGAATAAGAAGTGTGGGTGGTGCCCAATCCCCCCACACTGCCCCGGGGACCGCCGCCCTCCGGGGCAAAGCAACACAGCCCCCTGGCACATACTCTAGGCTCCTGGTGGGCTAGTTGGCCCCCAGGGACCCCCAGTATGCAAGGGGAATTAGTTCCCCCTCTTCAAACATGCACGGGGGCTGCGTTGCAGAGAGGTGTACAAAAGGGTGTGGCCTCATTACACCTCTCTGCAATGCAGCCCCCTGGCGCATACTGGAGGATCCTGGTGGGCTAGTTGGCCCCCAGGGGCCCCCAGTATGCAAGGGGAATTAGTTCCCCCTCTTCAAACATGCACGGTGGCCGTGTTGCAGAGAGGTGTAAAAAATGGTGTGGCCTCATTACACCTCTCTGCAATGCAGCCCCCTGGCGCATATTGCAGGTTCACAGTGGGCTAGTTGGCCCTCAGGGACCCCCAGTATGCAAGGGGAATTAGTTCCCCCTCTGCAAACACGCCCGGGGGCTGCGTTGCAGAGAGGTGTAAAAAGGGGAGTGGCTTCATTACACCTCTCTGCAATGCAGTCCCCTGGCGCATACTGGAGATTCCTGGTGGGCTTTCAGGTCTTATATAGTTAGGATGTCACTGACCATGTCATGAATGATGTAATATGTGACATCATCAGCAGTGGATTGCGGGTGCGCGAAATATAGTTAGTACAACTAACTATCTAGGAGCAATGTCAATGGTTTTGTATGAGTGAACCGTCCAGCTAACTATAACACCCTTAAAACTTATATTTTTTTGAGTGAATTTTAAAGGTTTTTTAAATGCTACTTCCTAACTATATAAGGCCTGAAACCTATGTTTTTTTCAGTGAATATATATACATGACGGTATAAATACATGTGATCATCTATTACTCAAATGACGACCCATGTGCCACATCCTTCAACATTAAACAACATTAAATACAGTAAAAATTATTATTTCAGATTGGGACTCCACTTCCTACAATTATGGTGACTCCATACATTGTACAAAATCCATTAGCTCCTCAATGGTTATGATAGTGGAAATAACAAAGCAGCAACTAATTCACTGTCCAAAACTGTGCAAAATTTGTGCAAAAATGCTATAAAGTGCAAACCGTATGATTCAAGAAATGTATCAATATTATTAACAATATAAAACACCAATTTTAGGATAATATTCTTAAAATCATATACATAACATTAAAAATTCATCATATCGGTAAAAATAGTGCAAAAAGAGGTAACAAAGAGACTATTTTCATCAGACACACTTTCAGAGTTATACATGTTGTTTCAGGCAAGAGATACATTTCATTTTATACTTAATATTAGGGAACCTATATATTAAGATAGCATCACAGAAACAACTTAACTGGCAATGCTTAAACAGCAACAGAGGGGCGACACAGATATATTATTTATTTTGCTATAGAGGATAATCCAGATTGTATATGGGGAATCAAGAGAGTTAAAGAAAGTTATGCATCTCTTCAGTATTGTTCAACCCATTCAGCCATTTGCCGTCGAACTCTAAGATCATTTCAGTTTCGAGTTGTCTCAGCTGGTGCTCACGATTTCCACCCCTCCACGTTTTGGGAACTGCCCCCACCACAAAATATTTTAGACAGGCCATGTCATTGTTGTGGATTCTTTTAAAATGACGTGCCACTGGGTAAGTGGGGTCACTATGCAGGATAGCACATAGATGCTGCAAAATCCTGACTTGCACCTGCAGCTTTGTACTACTAATATATTTCAAGCCGCAGGTGCACATCAGGACATATACAGCAAATTCCGTTTTGCAATTAAAATTGCCTGAAATAGCCACCTCCCGTGTGCTAAAAGGAGTTAGATAATGGGTCGTATTCACACCAAATTTACAGGCTCTACAGCTGGCGCGTTTACGGAATCCATGTGCAGGTTGAAGCCACATTGTGTTCTGTCTGGTTTCTGGACGATTTTTATCTAAAACTGCACCCATACTCTTGGCTATATTTATATATATGTGTAAATATACTGGAATATATATATATATATATATATATATATATATATATATATATATATATATATATATATATATATATATATATATTCACTGAAAAAACCATAGGTTATAGACCATATATAGTTAGGAATTAGCATTTACAAAACCTTGAAAATTCACTGAAAAAACCATAGGTTATAGACCATATATAGTTAGGAATTAGCATTTAAAAAACCTTATTTTACTCACACAAAACCATTGAAATTCCATATATAGTTAGTTGCACTAACTATATATCGCGCACCCGCAATCCACTGCTGATGATGTCACATATTACATCATTCATGACATGGTCAGTGACATCACTGATGACATCACTGATGACATCTCAAATGACATCACTGATGACATCACTGATGACATCATCCAGTGACTGTGTGTTTCTGTAAAGTTTAAATATGTTTTACATATTGAAGAATGAGTAGATGTATAAGTGTCTGGACGAAGGATTTAGTAGGTGCATGACTGAATGTATGAGTGAGTGATTAAATGTGTCTCACTGAGTGCATGGGTTAGTGACTAAACTGTCTTAATTTGTGCATCAATATGTCTGTTGTTCTGTAAACTGCTACATGTGTTGATCAGTAGCTATATGATTAACTATATGGGTTATTGATTGATTATCCAAGTATTTGTATGGGAGACTGAGTGTGTGTGTGGCTGGGTGGGAGGTGTGTGACTCTGTGCAGATCAATGTGTACTTGTATCAATGATTGTATAAGAAAGTAAGTATGTGTTAGTATATGTTTGAAAATGTAAGGTGCTCTATGTTTAACTGTATAGACAAGAAAATGGAAGTGTGATTGATTCTTTACAGGACTGACTAGGTGTGTGAGTAACTCCATGGATGAGTGGCAGAGTGTGAGTGTCTGTATAGGTGTATGAGTGCATATGATAGTGTTGTAAAGATGAGTGATTGTATGTATGAATGATTGTATGGGTGAATGAGTGAATGTGTGTGTAGACGTAGGAATCAGTGAGTGCGTATGTAGTAACTAGTATTGGTGTGTCAATGGTTTCAAAAATTATACTCTGTATTTAACACTGCGTGAAACAGAGGTTATATTAAAATGTGAGGAGATGCATTGTATTGTCACATGAATGATATCATCAGTGATGTGGTCATTGATGTCAAATGAGATGTCATCAGTGATGTCATCAGTGATGTCATTTGAGATGTCATCAGTGATGTCATCAGTGATGTCACTGACCATGTCATGAATGATGTAATATGTGACATCATCAGCAGTGGATTGCGGGTGCGCGATATATAGTTAGTGCAACTAACTATATATGGAATTTCAATGGTTTTGTGTGAGTAAAATAAGGTTTTTTAAATGCTAATTCCTAACTATATATGGTCTATAACCTATGGTTTTTTCAGTGAATTTTCAAGGTTTTGTAAATGCTAATTCCTAACTATATATGGTCTATAACCTATGGTTTTTTCAGTGAATTTCAATGGTTTTTTAATAGCAAATATCATAAGCTGTCGAATGTCAAGTACGTGGTAAGTGAAAACATTTTCGTGTTTATGCACACTGATCTGCTTTGAATGGTGCCGCTTTGAATGGTGCCCCCCCCCCTCATTTCTATTAGGAGTACTCTCTCTTTGCAGATAGTGAAAGGTAGTTAACGCAGGCCTTTGCCCCCGTTGTAATCCGTCGTGCCTGCTTCTCTCTCCATTTGATTGATTGTTATCCAAGTATTTACTATTTTAGAATTAGTTCTCTTTGGTTCATTCTCTATTTACAAACAAACACAGAGTCGCAATACTCGGTTTAGTCTTTGCAGATAACGAAAAATCGTGTAAAAAAAAAGAAAAAGAATCGAGTAAAATCAGTAGGCCACTAATGGGATCTCTTTTTGACCTCGCTAAAATAGAAACATTAGGAACAACCCCTCATAACAAATACAAAACTAGTGAGATGAACTGAACTCCACACAATGATGGCTGCAAAACAGCTCGGCTCCGACACCCACCCCGCCCAAAATAACGATAAAGAGCGGCTGCCATGATTGGTTGCGGAATGGCCACAACGGAGCTACGAAATGGTGGTGCTCTCATGCTAACCCCAGCTTCAGTCTGAAACATCCAGAAACACTGTAGACTACCAATTCGATCAGTTCCGGTAGCGCCCCAATGTAACCCGGTAGACAAGAACTAGCCCTCCCCTCTTTGACTGATGGTTCTTGTTGCCTGTCCCTTCTGTTGTCATTTAACAGAACTATTTAGCCTGCTGAAAGGGGTTGTGTTTCGACCGCTGGTTGGTGGAGACATTTTGACTATATTCTGGACCTGCGTTGTCGCGTAATGCGTCATATGACGCGCCGCGTTAGCGCATCCGGAAGTCATCCGGGGCGCGCAGCGCGTAACGTAAGCATAACAAGTCATGTGACTTGTTAATAAAACTTTTCATTGGTTCATTTTACTTTTCTTATTCTAATGATGAAAGCCTTGGTCATATCACCTAAAAATTACGCTTTTAATTACTTCCGAACATTATTTTTTCTTAAATATATGTTATAATGTTCCAGGCTAATGTACTTTCCCGGAAATTTTACAACTGTCCTGCAAGTAAAATATATTCTTTTTTCGAGAAAAAGAGCGTTTCTTCGTCCCATGACGGAGCCGTTGAGCAAAAGAGGGTCGACCTGCTGTCTTAGTCGCCGATACGCCTGAATATGAGATTCTTATCGATCACTTTATGTTGCAGGAATAGAAAACACAACAGCCCTTGACCATTTATCTTTACTGCGTTCCTTCGTATTATACCTTTTACCCTTCATGTAATTGGTCTGCTTTATTTCACTTGCCTTTTAATGATTCTAAAACAGTGACTATTATTAAAAACTTTACCAATGTATATACTACTACCATGTTTTCTTTTAAAAACCTTTATTGTGAAAATTTCATTATACAAATACGAGCCTATAACCACGTGGGCCTGCCACGGAGCAAACTGTAATCGTATATGATGAATAGACATTTACACTGTAGAGGAACGTAACGGGCGGGCCATTAGGTTGCAAGAACTAAGGTGTGTAACAGTTACGGAATCGGTGGACGTACATTTTATGATTAAAATACGACAGGGCCAGTTACAATAAAATTATCTAGATATACATTTGCGGGCAAGTACCATGGGTGACGTTAATTCGAATTTTCAACAGTACAGTAATCAATAACACATCAGAACTTAATATCAATAGGGATGTCGAAATATTCAATCAATTCTCGTCCCCGCCCGCCATGTGCTTCAAAACTGCATACGTATCTCGTGATTTCAAGGTTCTGCAACCAGTACACAACAAGGAGTTACGAGTCCCATTATTCCGGCGCCATTTTGGGCGAGGACGGGCAGGTCCAGGATATAGTCAAAATGTCTCTACCAACCATCGACTATGATGATGTTCATATGCTGTATTTATTAGAGTAACACTCATCTGTCCACATGAAATTAATTTACCACAATCTAAACATGTCATTTTAATCTTTCCAAAGTTCTTCTAAATAGTTGGGACCGTTTCCCTTGCCTCTGAAGCTCTCAGTGCCACTTCTTTGATGAATGTACTAGCAGGTCAGGGGTTCTCCTCCAAATCTCTCTTTTATGCAGCACTATAATTAATTGGTGCCACCTCTCCATATGACGATGCATGGTATAGTTACCACAACTATATTTTTTTTCGGTTCCTCTGGAGAGTTCATCGTGGCAGATGAAGCGTGTAACGTACCGGGCATTTACCTTTTTTTGCATGTACAGGAAAGGAAAAAAAAATCGAGCGTCCGAGTTCTAAGGTGTCCCAGGGCCATTTTAGTGGACCAGGCCCAAATCCAAAGAACAGGCCGCCATTTTGAGAGTCCTCTTGCAGCCGCCTGTCGCTATAGCATCAAGAGCAGCCGAAACTCAGCTGAATGGCAACTGAAACGGTAAATGGGCGCCCCACTACATTTCAGCATTGTAGGATGACCACACCAGTACAGCAACTTGCTAGACATCACCTCGGTGCCATCCGGATCTCGGCGCCCAACTGCAGATGAAGTGCCTCTCAACTATGAAACCACCACGGTGACATCCGGATCTTGGCGCTTGTGCTGCCTTCGGCCTATTCGCACATCGGTCCGCTACTGACGCCATCTCACAGGCTAATGGGGTGACCCACGCCGAGTTTCAGCATTGTAGGATGACCACACCAACTTGCTAGACATCACCTCGGTGCCATCCGAATCTTGGCATCTCAACGCCTAGTGGTATCTTCCATACAGAAAATATTGTTACGCTGCCTTTCGCCCCATTCGCACATCAGTCCGCAACTTAGACATCACCTCGGTGCCATCCGGATCTTGGCATCTCAGCGCCTTGTGGTGTCAGTCAGAAAATATTGTTGCGCTGCCTTTGGCCCCATTCGCACATCAGTCCGCTACTGACACCATCTCACAGGCCAATAGGGCGCCCCACGCCGACTTTTACCATTGTACGATGGCCACACCAGTGGCACAACTTGCTAGACATCACCTCGGTGCCATCCGAATCTTGGCATCTCAACGCCTAGTGGTATCTTCCATACGGAAAATCTTGTTACGCTACCTTTGGCCCCATTCGCACATCGGTCCGCAACTTAGACATCACCTCGGTGCCATCCGGATCTTGGCATCTCAGCGCCTTGTGGTGTCTTCTACTCCGAAAATATAGTAGAAAATATTGTTGCGCTGCCTTTGGCCCCATTCACACATCAGTCCGCTACTGACACCATCTCACAGGCCAACAGGGCGCCCCACGCCGACTTTTACCATTGTACGATGGCCACACCAGTGCCACAACTTGCTAGACACCACCTCGGTGCCATCCGGATCTTGGCATCTCAGCGCCTTGTGGTGTCTTCAAATCAGAAAATATTGTTGCGCTGCCTTTGGCCCCATTCGCACATCGGTCCGCTACTGACGCCATCTCACAGGCCAACGGGGCGCCCCACGCCGACTTTCAGCATTGTAGGATGGCCACACCAGTGCACCTTACTAGACACCACCTCGGTGCCATCCGGATCTTGGAATCTCAGCGCCTTGTGGTGTCTTCTATTCAGAAAATATTGTTGCGCTGCCTTTGGCCCCATTCGCACATCGGTCCGCTACTGACGCCATCTCACAGGCCAACGGGGCGCCCCACGCCGACTTTCAACATTGTAGGATGGCCACAGAAGTGCGACAACTTACTAGACACCACCTCGGTGCCATCCGGATCTTGGCGCGTTGTGCTGCCTTCGGCCTATTCGCACATCGGTCCGCTACTGACGCAAACTCACAGGCCAACGGGGCGCCCCACGCCGACTTTCAGCATTGTAGGATGGCCACACCAGTGCGGCAACTTGCTACACACCACCTCGGTGCCATCCGGATCTTGGCATCTCAGCGCCTAGTGGTGTCTTCTATTCCGAAAATATTGTTGCGCTGCCTTCGGCCCCATTCACACATCGGTCCGCTACTGACGCCATCTCACAGGCCAACGGGGCGCCCCACGCAGACTTTCAGCATTGTAGGATGGCCACACCAGTGCGGCAACTTACTAGACACCACCTCGGCGCCATCCGGATCTTGGCGCGTTGTGCTGCCTTCGGCCTATTCGCACATCGGTCCGCTACTGACGCAAACTCACAGGCCAACGGGGCGCCCCACGCCGACTTTCAGCATTGTTGGATGGCCACACCAGTGCGGCAACTTACTAGACACCACCTCGGTGCCATCCGGATCTTGGCGCGTTGTGCTGCCTTCGGCCTATTCGCACATCGGTCCGCTACTGACGCAAACTCACAGGCCAACGGGGCGCCCCACGCCGACTTTCAGCATTGTAGGATGGCCACACCAGTGCTGCAATTTGCTGGACACCACCTCGGTGCCATCCGGATCTTGGCGCGTTGTATTGCCTTCGGCCTATTCGCACATCGGTCCGCTACTGACGCCGCCTCACGTGCCAACGTATTTTCTCCGCATTTTACACCCTATGCCGCATAACAGGTCATGTGACTTGTTTATAAAACTTTTCATTGGTTCATTTTACTTTTGGTTTCCTAATGATGGAAGGCTTGATCATGTGACCTAAAAACAACACTTTTCGTTGGATGAAAACTTTTTTTTTTTCCCAAACGATGAAAGCCGCACCTTGTTTCTGGATGTTTCAGACTGAAGCTGGCGTCAGCATGAGAGCACCACCATCTCGTAGCTCAGTCGTGGTCATTCCGCGAGCAATCATGGCAGCCGCTCCCCACCATAAGCCTGCAGGAGTCGGAGCCCCCAAAACTTTTGATGAATTCTCAAGGCGGAGGGGACGCTTTCGAGAATGGGGTCCAAGACCTAGCAGACAAGCGTCCGATTTCCAAGGTGTCCCAGGGCCATTTCAGTGGACCAGGCCCAAAAAGGAAACAGCCTGCCGCCATTTTGAGAGTCCTGTGACAGCCGCCTATCGCTGCACCGCAAGAGTGGGCGCAACTCAGCTGAATTGCGGCATTTGACACAGTGGACCAAAAACGGACGGAATGGCAACTGAAACGGTAAAGGGGCGCCCCACTACAACAGATGACACTCCACCTGGAGAGGCCCGTTCACGCCGGCTCCCCCGGGGCGCCCCACGCCGTTATTCGGAGCAGCATTGTAGGATACCAAAACCAGTGCGGCAACTTACTGGACATCACCTTGGTGCCATCGTTCTGCTGCCTTGGAACTATTCGCGCAACAGTTTGCTACTGATGACCCACCCCCCGCGACGCCCCATGCCGTTATTTGCTGCGTGGCAACTTACTAGACATCACTTTCGTGTCATCTAGATTTCGGCGCGTTCTGCTGCCTTGGAACTATTCGCACAACAGTTTGCTACTGATGACCCACCCCCCGCGACGCCCCACGCCGGAAATCTGGACGTTGTGCTGCGTTGGGACTATTCGCACAGCCGACCGCTACTTCGTTGTTTTTCCCTATAAATGTTTATATGTTATTAGTATTTTTGTTTTCTTGTATATATTTATAAATTATTAAAGTTTTATAATCTTACTACTTTGTCGGAGTGCTATATATATTTAATGTGACACATAATTGTAAAAACTTTGATGTACAAAGAGTCATCCCTGGAATCTTCTGCTTCAGGCTCGGTCCCCTCCCCAATCACAATACAGGATGGTTTTCAGATAATAGCAACGCTTCTGCTGTGACGGATCTCATCGAGTGTGGGCCTTGATCTACTATAACTCCTTTGAAGAGGGGTGATTCTTTACAGCTGTGGCCATAAACTACATCTGCAGGGCTAGCTGATACCCTAGGACCAGCCTGGACAATCGGACACAGAGGAAAAGGAGTGTCAGAGGGTGCGGTAGTGAATAGGGCGAAAGGGAAGTGTCGGGCGGGCACAGGGTGTGATTCTCAGGGAAGAGCAGCGCAGATGGGGGGAGGTTTATTACCCATGCATAAGACAGAGAGCGGGGATGACCACTGCCTGGGGGAGATGCTTGCGAGGGTGGGGAGCCATGCTAAGGATCGACAGCGTGCACAGAGTGGGTGTGGTCAAGGCATCTAAAATGGCTGCCGTGCACGACAAAAGTGTGGCATTTGAAAAAAGACAAGAAGGCACAGACAATGTTTTTCAACACTTCCTGATTTCCTTCGAATCGAACGTTAACAGACGTTGGGGCATATTACCAAAGTTAAGCGATATTTATCCCTAACGATGCTTAGCAACGATTTTTTTACCGTCAGAAATTATCGCAGATAAACCTTGCTATTATCAAGGTTTATCGGAAATACGATAAAAAACGACCGCAATGCATTAATATCGCTGAAAACTCAGCGATATTCATGCATTACCGAGCTAATGCTCTTAGCCATGTTATCCACCTCCCATTGGATAACATGGCTAAGAACTGCTCAGGGCAGGTGGTAGCTTTTGGAGATATTCGCGCTTATCTCGAATATTTCCAAAAGTTGATAATAGGAGATAGCGATGTTAGCGACTGTTTCCAGTCGCTAACATCTTGGCATGCCCACTTTGCATGTCATTAGTGATAAATATCACTCACATGCAAAGTGGGGCCCAAGATGGTCGCTATCTTCTACTAGCCGTCGCTAACTGGTGTTAGCAACAGCTAGGTAATACACATATAATTTTATCTCCGCGAAGCGGAGCGCTGTTACAGATATATATCTTGTTTTTGAACGTTAATTTCTCAAAATGCACTGAAGCACATATATTGAGACCTAGCAAAGGCACATCGGGCTACCAGTCCCTACAATTTTGCCAAGTTTCGTGCAAATCCATTCAGCTGTTCGATCCTACCGAGAGACAAGATGGCGGCCGCTACGGACTGTTTGGAATGTTTACAGACACCGGAGAGCCAATCAGCTTCGCTTCGCAAAGCTCCGTAACGCGAAAAGTACGCGAAGCGGTGCGGTGTTACAGATATATATCTTTTTTTGAACGTTAATTTCTCAAAATCCACTGGAGCACATATATTGAGATCTAGCAAAGGCACATCGGGCTACCAGTCCCTACAATTTTGCCAAGTTTCGTGCAAATCCATTCAGCTGTTCGATTATTATTATTTTTTTTTTTTTTGCCCCGCGGGGCCCTTTTAAAACCTCCACATCAAACCTAGGGGGTCAGCGACAATCTACTATGCCCCCTTATGGTCATTTGCCCCTTCGCTTTGGCCTCCTCTTGTCTCTCGATCCTACCGAGAGACAAGATGGCGGCCGCTACGGACTGTTTGGAATGTTGACAGACGCCGGAGAACCAATCAGCTTCGCTTCACAAAGCTCCGTTGCGCGAAAAGTACGCGTCCTGGGCCGCTGCCCAGTCCGCTGTTACAGATATATATCTTTTTTTAAACGTTAATTTCTCAAAATCCACTGGAGCACATATATTGAGACCTACAAAAGGCACATCGGGCTACCAGTCCCTACAATTTTGCCAAGTTTCGTGCAAATCCATTCAGCCGTTCGGGCTAAAAGTGAGGCCAACCGCCCTATGGAAATTAACATGGGAAAAACGCGTTTTGGGACCCCCCTTTTTTCTCGGCCCCCCCTTGACGAACCCCCCCAAAATTTTCAGGGGCTGCTCAGAAACAAAATGTGCCATTTTCCTGAAAATTTCAGCCAATTCCGTCCACAAACGCCAAAGTTATTAGACATAGAATTTTCAAAAATCCCATAGAGAAAAAATCCTAACTATATATACCTACTGGCGACCGCCAGTAGGTAATATATATATATATATATATATATATATATATATATATATATATATATATATATATATATATATATATATATATATATATATATATATATATATATATATATATATATATATATATATATATATATATAGGCTTTTTGTAAGCCGAATTGCGTCTCTTCTCCTACCTCATGGGTTGAAGGTGTCCAGAAAAAATAAATCGATGCTGTACCCTGACAGCCTCGTGTCCGTACCTTCTTCCAGGGACTTGTCTTTGGGAGCTGGATGGTGTGTTCCTATATTACCTACTGGCGGTCGCCAGTAGGTATATATAGTTAGTATTTTTTCTCTATGGGTTTTTTGAAAATTCTATGTCTAATAACTTTGGCGTTTGTGGACGAATTGGCTGAAATTTTCAGGAAAATGGCACATTTTGTTTCTGAGCAGCCCCTGAAAATTTTGGGGGGGTTCGTCAAGGGGGGGCCGAGAAAAAAGGGGGGTCCCAAAACGCGTTTTTCCCATGTTAATTTCCATAGGGCGGTTGGCCTCACTTTTAGCCCGAACGGCTGAATGGATTTGCACGAAACTTGGCAAAATTGTAGGGACTGGTAGCCCGATGTGCCTTTTGTAGGTCTCAATATATGTGCTCCAGTGGATTTTGAGAAATGAACGTTTAAAAAAAGATATATATCTGTAACAGCGGACCGGGCAGCGCTCTGGTTCGCGGACTTTTCGCGCAACGGAGCTTTGTGAAGCGAAGCTGATTGGTTCTCCGGCGTCTGTCAACATTCCAAACAGTCCGTAGCGGCCGCCATCTTGTCTCTCGGTAGGATCGAGAGACAAGAGGAGGTCAAAACAAAGGGGGAAATAACTATAAGGGGGCATAGTAGATCCTCGCTGACCCCCTAGGTTTGATGTGGAGGTTTTAAAAGGGCCCCGCGGGGCAAAAAAAATAATAATAATAATAATCGAACGGCTGAATGGATTTGCACGAAACTTGGCAAAATATTAGGGACTGGTAGCCCGATGTGCCTTTGCTAGGTCTCAATATATGTGCTCCAGTGGATTTTGAGAAATTAACGTTCAAAAAAAGATATATATCTGTAACAGCGCTCCGCTTCGCGTAACGGAGGTTTGCGAAGCTGATTGGTCATTCTGTCACTGGGCTATAGTTGGGCTACATCTGGCTGATATTTGGGCTACATTTGTTTTTTTGTGTGTCTGGCGGCCATCTTTGGGCTACATTGGGCTACATTGGGCTTCATTGGGCTACATTCGGCTAATTAGCAAATAGCTCATCGCAAACTAGGAATGGTAAAGAATCGCTATTTATTCCTTAAAGTTCGCTATTTAGGAAATGCAAAAAACTTTGATGATACATATGGCGGTTCATCTCTAACAAGATAAGAAGCATAGGGATACATTTATGATGACTGGCGCATCACCAGGGATGTGTTAGTCATTCTGTGCCGCTGTTCCGTCACCTATGGTGTGCTGCATTTACAATGCGGCGCATCATGGGGCAAAAACAGCACAGATGCGTGATGTATCTGTGCCGTAAAGGTGGCGTATTGCTGGAGTTGTATCGCAAGTGTGATGAAGCTCCAGCAAGGGTCGGGGGTGCCCCTGTCGCAGGGTTTCTGTTCTCACACAGAACTGTGGACAGAGGATTGGAACCTCGGCGAATGCATTGCTGGAGTTGTATCGCAAGTGTGATGAAGCTCCAGCAAGGGTCGGGGGTGCCCCTGTCGCAGGGTTTCTGTTCTCACACAGAACTGTGGACAGAGGATTGGAACCTCGGCGAATTAGGGTGTCCCAAAACTCACGTTAGTAATCAAAAACTCCTTAGCAAGCTAGGTACAGTGTCACATTGGATATAACAAACTCTCAATGTTTAGACAATCCAGAATATGAACTTATAGTACCTCAGGATACGTGGAACTCATGAACAGTCGGTCGTTATAGATTTCTTAGAAACCAGAACATGGAGTTAAGAAGAACAGATGTGTATTTGAAATGTTTATTTACTAATGCCGTCTTCTCAGGCGTAGTACCTTAGATAATAAAAGTACACATATTATCAGTAGCAAAATTACCAGCATAGTTACTAGTACATAAAAAGTGAATGGTGATAGTATGTTAACATGCTGTAAATGAATAAGAGTTAGCAACACTTATAAGCAGCCGCGGGCCGTGGAGGGAGTTACGGTGAGGCAGGGAGGCGGGGAGGGGGAGAAGCAGGGTGGAGAATACAAGTACACATATTATCAGTAGCAAAATTACCAGCATAGTTACTAGTACATAAAAAGCGAATGGTGACAGTATGTTAACATGCTGTAAATGAATAAGAGTTAGCAACACTTATAAGCAGCCGCGGGCCGTGGAGGGAGTTACGGTGGGGCAGGGAGGCGGGGAGGGGGAGGGGCAAGGTAGAGAGGGCTCCACCCTGCTTCTCCCCCTCCCCGCCTCCCTGCCCCATCGTAACTCCCTCCACGGCCCGCGGCTGCTTATATCTCACCCTCCCTAATACACATATTATATTATTTGCTAAGAAGGTCTCTTTGTGTTGGTTTAGGGCGTGCCCATACTTTAGTGTCTTAGATTTGAAGGAATCACATCAGCATACACCAGCTCTCTCTTCATGTGAACCGCATCAACTGTTGTGTATGTGTGTTCGGCAAAGCAATATAAAACCCGCCTCATGCCCAGAATTGGCAGAAGTTGCACTTATGTTATGAGTATGAAGTCGTGGAGATCAGACCTCATAACAATTCTGTATCGTGTTGTTCTTGAAACTTTAGCACTCGCTGTACAGATATAGTTTAACAAGTAAAGCAGATAGTAGACCAATAACATATTATTCTCATGTAAACCACGATGAACTACTAGGTGGAAAGCTAAAGCAACAACTAAGTGTCGTGTGCAGAAGTTGCAAAAAAGGAAAAATGGCGTTTAAACCGGTAATGAGCCCATGCTAACTTAACACGGTGTAAAGATATCCAGGACCTAGATGACACCTCCTCATGATCCGGAAACGAACTGAATAAGATAATAGAAGTGCCATCTCATGAGAGCAGATTGCAAGTTTATATGTGGACGGTCCGCAAGGTAAAGCATTAAAAACTAGGAAAATTTAATGCTAAAGAAAAATAAAACAGCCAAGTACTTTATCGAGTCTTAAGCCAATAGGCAAGGTAAATAATAAAAACTTGACAAATAAGTCAATGAATTGTCAATGAAATGCTAGTACTCAGCATATCAAACATGAAAAAGGTCTATGACATAACTGTGTATGCAAAATAAGCTGCAACAGCCTCCAATAGGAAGTCACCGTCTTCATCCGAAAACAGTTCAGCCATCCAATTTAAAAGCGGAAAAGAACATACGTGCTCTCCCAGCACCGGATCCTCTATCACCATCAGAGGACAGCTCGGTGGGTTTTCAAGAAAGCTCTGTTCCAAGAAAGACTGTGCTGCCGCCAGTAAATTCCAGGGACCAAGTAGTCCATGCATCAATGCCACAGCCATAATCCTTTCGCCAGGACAAACCAACTCGTGAGTAATGATAGGAGTCATCAGCTGATTAAAGTCGACGTCAGGAGAAACCGGTCCGCAGAGACACAAATCAATGGCCCAATCGAAATCACAGGTCAGGCAGTGAAATACAGGCTGGACACAGGTGAAGTAGGAGAATCGAAAAGATAATCCATATGCCGTGCTTAATATCGCCAACGGCATTGTGCCATAATATTCTAGCATGCGATTGCGGAACAGTGTCAGCAGCTGCAGGGTGGGAGGTTGCATAGGAGGGACATCCATATTTAAAAATGTAAAAAAGCACAAGAGCGTCCGCTGGTAATGCAAGTAAAAATGCCAATCCACGAACCAGAGTGCAGAAAATAGAATGAAAGGAAGCAGGGATGACTCCAAAGATTTTCTCAAATGAAGTCACGAGACCACTGGTAACAACTTTAAAAAAGTGCGCCAGGGACTTTGTGGAGGATGCGTTAAAGATAGTCGGAAACATGTTGCTGAAATTGAAAGGCAAATCTTAATTGAAAAGGGTGTGCACCTCTGTACGGGTGTTCGCTATGTGAAGTACGAAAGTTTCACGGGCCGAACTCAAGGCCACCTCTCTCTGAGACAAAAGAGCTCTTATTCTTGCCATGCCGTTGAAACGTGTCCCAAGGTTGGTATTTGTGGCCAGATTGAAAACTCCCTATGTTCATGTGTGGGAGGAAATAGAACATTTCTGCAGCAAATAACCCGTTCACTTACTGTTACGATAAAAGGAATACTTTTAATTAACTCAGAACAATCTTCATTATTGAGCATCAAATAACTACCATTTTCCAACAACTTGAACGTGGGGATGATAGCAGGAACTGGCGTGCCTTGCAACACGCAAGCCATATTTGGTCGGTGTTTGTTGCATGAACCGTGTAACTGTATGTGCCTACACATTAGTGAATGATCTGGCGTCTCAGTGCATTCCTCTCCATTCAGATAAACTTGTTGATCATCTTTGAAACATCTGTATGTGTATGGAAGCGACCAGACCTCATGAAGAAAAGCACTACCTAAAGGTTCATAACGACCTATTGGTATATATTTCATACAATTTGAAAACTTATATAAAGCAAAAGGCAGCGTTATTAAACCGTGGATAAGGCATGTTGCCAAAAAACCCGCAATCCTCTGCTGATGATGTCACTGAGCATGTCATGAATGATGTAATATGTGACATCATCAGCAGTGGATTACGGGTAATAGTATCTCTAGTTTACTCCCCTATAGCTGTCTTTCTTTTAACATAAGTGTCTGTTTCCTTCCCTTATACTTACTGTTTTTGGTTCGCTTCCGGTTCGCGTACCGGCGAGCGAACTGGGAAGCGAACTAAGAGAAATAGAGGTTGGCACAGTTCCAAATATTGTACCAATTTTTTAATAACGGGGAGGTAGTTCTGAAAAGAACTTTTTTTTTTATTTTTCTGAACATTTTTTTACTGTTTTTGAATTTTTCGGAACAGTTTTATATTTTTTGGGGTTTTTCTTGGAGGGGGCAATGAAAACGATTCATTGTAAAGGGCTCAACAGGAGCAACAAAACAAAAAAAAGAAGTATTTATTATTTTGGGCGTTTCGGACAAACTTGCATATGATAGTCAATAGCTCTGTTGATCAGAGTGATGCTTTTTTGTCCGTAGGAAATGAATCCATCGCAAAATGCGCAGATGTGTTTTACATCACCAAATCTCATTTGTATATTTGGCACCATCTCCCTGCCCTCTGGTCCCGTTACTTCCGGTACAACAGATCTTCTGGCCATAATAGGGAGATTATCTAGGTCGTTCCGAAACTGTGCAGCACTGTAGTTGTTAGGATGCCACCTAGTCATATGGCGATGCATTGTGTAGTTTCCGAAACTGTATTTTTTGTCGGTCCCTCTGGACAGTCTATCTTGACATATAAGGCAAGTTACGTATCTTGCATTTACTTTTTTCTGACCTTTGGGAATTTTAAAAAATTGCCAAATGAAGTTTTCTTTCCGGTGAGACGTCCTGGGCTGCTCAGGCAAAAACTGCCTCTCTTCGTGCTCGTCCTCCTGTTCCTCTTCTTCTTCTTCTTGTTGAATTATAACTTGAGCAGGTGGTCCACTCTTCCTTGGATGTGGTGGAGGTGGTGGGGAAGCACCAGCTGAAGCTACTAAAGAAGCCATTGCTCAGTGATCACAAAGGGTCTTTCTCTCACAATGATGAAAGTCAGAGTGAGGAAAGAAGGAGGGATTTTCATCATTTGGGAAAAACAAGAGTTCTCAACCAATCAAAAGTGTTCATTTTAGATTATATGACCTAGTCTTACATCATTAGGAAACCAAAAGTGAAATGAACCAATGAAAAGTGTTATTACCAAGTCACATGACTTGCTGTGTTTACGTTAAGCGCTTTGCAGGGCCTCCCGGTTTGCTTCCAGAAACCTGCGCTTTGCGACTCGCTTCGCGTACCAGTTCGCTAACGTAGTACGTCATATGACGTATCACGCGACAACGTGAAACGTCATGCGGACGGGAGGCGTCACGATGTTGTTTTGTAACGCGGCACTTGCGGTAAAGAAACGTTTACCGGCTCGCGGTCTATTTCGCGGCATCAAGGTCAGCTAACGGGAAGCTTCCCGATTTGCGAAGCGGGAACGAAGAAAAAAAAATATTTTAAAAAAAAATTATTCATAAACATATAAAATATATTTTGGGATTTAAAGAAGAATACATTTTACAGCTACAGATATTAGCTGTTAAAAAACCAATGAAATTCACTGAAAAAACCATAGGTTATAGACCATATATAGTTAGGAATTAGCATTTAAAAAACCTTATTTTACTCACACAAAACCATTGAAATTCCATATATAGTTAGTTGCACTAACTATATATCGCGCACCCGCAATCCACTGCTGATCATGTCACATATTACATCATTCATGACATGGTCAGTGACATCACTGATGACATCACTGATGACATCTCAAATGACATCACTGATGACATCACTGATGACATCTCATTTGACATCATTCTTGTGCTAATACGATAAAGCTCTTCAGACTCTAATATAACCTTAGATACACTCAGTGTATACAGACACTCACACACTGCCACTCATCCATGGAGTTACTCACACACCCAGTCAGTCATGCAAAGAAACAATCTCACCTCCATTTCTTCAACTATACAGTTAAACACACCTTACTTATTGAAACATATACTAACACATATTTACTCTCTTATACAATCCCTGATACAAGTTCACAATGATCGATACAACCACTCACTCATTCAGTGGCTCTCATGCACAGTTATTTATATATGCCAACTCTCACATGTACTGTGTTTTACATATGTACTTACTATGACATGTAGCATTGAGATATCCATTCACTCATCAATACACTCATGCACACAGTCAACTGCCCATGTAGCTGTTTCCACATGCACTCTTGAACTCATACACCTAGTGAATAAACTGCTCACACATCTATGCATAGAGTCACACACCTTCCAGCCACCCCCACACAAACTCAATCTCCCATAGAAATACTTGGGCAACCAATTAATAACACATATAGCCTCTCGTATAGCTAATGATCAACACATGCAGCAGTTTACAGAACAACAGACATAATGACGCACAAATTAAGACAGTTTAGTCACTAACCCATGCATTCAGTGAGACACATTTAATCACTCACTCATACAGTCAGTCATGCACCTACTAAATCCTTCATCCAGACACTTATACATCCACTCAAGACATATTTTAACTTTACAGAAAAATACAGTCACTGGATGTTGTCATCAGTGATGTCATCAGTGATGTCATTTGAGATGTCATCAGTGATGTCATCAGTGATGTCACTGACCATGTCATGAATGATGTAATATGTGACATGATCAGCAGTGGATTGCGGGTGCGCGATATATAGTTAGTGCAACTAACTATATATGGAATTTCAATGGTTTTGTGTGAGTAAAATAAGGTTTTTTAAATGCTAATTCCTAACTATATATGGTCTATAACCTATGGTTTTTTCAGTGAATATATATATATATATATATTCCCAAAAGATGCCCTGCATTAAGGACGCACTCCACAGCCGGTGATTTTCACAATCCTTTATTTCAAAAGGAAACAGGCATTTCATTCCGATTTGTTTTCAATCCTTTCGCCTAATGCATTTCAGAGCTTCATACTCCTTTCTCAAAGGCACCAGAACACACAGATTTTGCGGTGCCACAGTTCCAACTTCCTGCTTCCAAAATTAATTAGGCCTCCGGTGGGCCTTCCTTAATGGTCTCCTTGCAAAGCATTCTGGAACTTGTGGTTCCATTTTGATGCTCAATTATTTCCCAACAGTGGGCTTTGTGTGAATTCTGCATTTTTAAAAGGACACACAGTGCTAAGCTCTTCAGTGAGCCTCAGTTTGAAAGTCCGGTTTCACAAAATTATTGAAACAGCTGTGCCACCTTCAGATTCAGCAAAGTTCCAAATCTTACGGGCCCATATTTAATTTCAGGGTGGTGCAAATCCTCCACAGCTGGACCTGCCGTGAATAAATACTACCTAAAGATGCCCTGCATTAAGGACGCACTGCACAGCCGGTGATTTTCACAATCCTTTATTTCAAAAGGAAACAGGCATTTCATTCCGATTTGTTTTCAATCCTTTCGCCTAATGCATTTCAGAGCTTCATACTCCTTTCTCAAAGGCACCAGAACACACAAACAGATTTTGCGGTGCCACAGTTCCAACTTCCTGCTTCCAAAATTAATTAGGCCTCCGGTGGGCCTTCCTTAATGGTCTCCTTGCAAAGCATTCCGGAGCTTGTGGTTCCATTTTGACGCTCAATTATTTCCCTCCAATGGGATTTGTGTGAATTCTGCATTTTTAAAAGGACACACAGTGCTAAGCTCTCCAGTGAGCCTCAGTTTGAAAGTCCGGTTTCACAAAATTATTGAACCAGCTGCGCCACCTTCAGATTCAGCAAGGTTCCAAATCTTACGGGCCCATATTTAATTTCAGGGTGGTGCAAATCCTCCACGGCTGGACCTGCCGTGAATAAATATTCCCAAAAGATGCCCTGCATTAGGGACGCACTCCACAGCCGGTGATTTTCACAATCCTTCATTTCAAAAGGAAACAGGCATTTCATTCCGATCTTTTTTCAATCCTTTCACCTAATGCATTTCAGAGCTTCATGCTCCTTTCTCAAATGCACCAGAACACACAAACAGATTTCGTGCTGCCACAGTTCCAACTTCCTGCTTCCAAAATTAATTAGGCCTCCGGTGTGTCTTCCTTAATGGTCTCCTTGCAAAGCATTTCGGAACTTGTGGTTCCATTTTGACGCTCAATTATTTTCCTCCAGTGGGCTTTGCGGGAATTCTGCATTTTTAAAAGGACACACAGTGCTAAGCTCTTCAGTGAGCCTCAGTTTGAAAGTCCGGTTTCACAAAATTAATGAACCAGCTGCGCCACCTTCAGATTCAGCAGGGTTCCAAATCTTACGGGCCCATATTATGTTTGCAGTGTGCTTCAATTGCTTGTGAGTGGACTCTGTGTTGTGTGCAGTTGTCAATGGTTTTCCTGCAGCATGACATACATGGTGCATTCCTGTGTCTGGCCCTGTACTTGACAATTAGATCTGTGGCCTCATTGCATCACCTGTATATTTGTCCAGATTGACGTGCCATGGATGTTTGACGCGTTGTTTCACATGTACAGGCAATTTGTGCTAATGGGGATAGGTGAAGGAGGTTGTGGATGCACAGGCTGGGTACAACATGTTGTTTTGACTTCCAGGTCAGTCCGCCACTTGCCTATGAAGTTTGTGACTCTGGCACTTACATGTACCCACATCTCTCTCTCTTTCAGCATTGGACGAGGGCAGTGTCAGACAGACAACAGAGGCAGTTGGTGACAATGCATCGGGCTCTGATGTAACACAGGATACGACCGAGACAGATGTGAGCAGCATCGTGGAGAGTGGCAGTGGTGACCATGAGGACTCACGTGTTGAGACACCAACATCCTCGTCATCCGACAGTGGGGGTGAGTCTTCATTGTTAGGTGACACAGGGAGTGGGAAATCAACCCCCTCAACCCGCACACAGCGTACAGGGCCCACACTCCCGCAAACTGCAACAAGTACTGCCCGTGCTCGCCAGAGTTGGAGACACAGAGTGTCCTTTGCTCCAGGCACCGCTGCACCTGACCCTGTGTGCCAAACTGCCCTCAGTGCTGAGGCAGTTGACCTGCTGCGCCAGCTGTGTGTGGGTCAGAGTAACATGCTAAATGCATTCCTGGACAACGACAGGAAGTTGGGCCAGGTGGTAGCTTTCATGGAGGGGATGCATGGGGATGTGGCTGGTATACACAGGACTGTCCAGTCCTTGTCCTCAAAAGTGACGGAAGCCATTCAGCTGTCACATGCCCAAAGTTCAGCTTCTTTCCCTGCGTCCACACCACAGGCTGTAACAGAGGAAAGTGACCTCTCCGATCCTGCCTCGCACTCTGGATATGGCACACGGAGCCAACACAGGCAACAGGCAAAGCAAAACCGGCCACAGACACCATCCCCTGGGATAGCTAGAGGCAGCGCAGGGCACGACATAAGCTGCTCCTCAGATGAGACACAGGGCACTCAGGCATCCCCATCCATGTCCACTCCCAGGGACAAGGTATCTCCCAAGGACAAGGCACATACCAAGGACAAGCCATCTCCCAGGGAAAAGGCATCTCCCAGGGAAATAGCATCTCCCAGGGAAAAGGCATCTCCCAGGGACAAGGCATCTCCCAGGGACAAGGCATCTCCCAAGGAAAAGGCATCTCCCAGGGACAAGGCACATCCCAAGGACAAGGCACATTGCAAGTACAAGGCACCTCCCAGGAACAAGGCACCTCCCATGGACAAGACATCCCCCGAGGACATACAGCCATCAGCCATGCCTCCCCTGAAGCTGGTGTTGGTGAGGGATCGTAAGGTACATGTCTCAGAGGTCGATTCTCCCCATACCTCGACTCCCAACACCACCCCTGTGAAGCAGAGGAAGGAGTACAGTGTTGTGGGGTCCCCTGTTACACAGGTATTTAAGGGCAGAAGGCAGGGCCAGAGCAAGCGTTCAGCAGGGTCCAGCACATCCCCAGAGAGCAGACCACCACCAGCACATGATCCACCTTTGATGGGAAGTGTGTCTGTGGAGCCAGCACCACTTCCCAATTCTAGCAAGTCCACACCGACCTCACAGATCCCCAAAAAGCGTAGACATACACCGCAAACAACTGAGCCTCATACTGTCTCTCCTGTACAGCTCTCCCCAGCTCCCAGAGCCACCAAGCCTCCTGGACCATACAGCCCAGTGGGTCATCAGTACAGTGATGTCACAACCTCAGCTGCAATTCACTCTCATGTGTCAGATACTGGCACTGTCGCTGTTGTCCACTCTCAGGTGTCAGATACTAGAACTGTGTCTGTTGTTCAGTCTCCTGTATCAGGTACTGCCACTCTGTCTGTTGTTCACTCACATGTATTAGATACTAGCACTGTGTCTGCAGTTCGCTCTCCTGTATCAGGTACTGACACTGTATCTGTGGTTCACTCTCATGTAGAAGATACTAGCATGGTGTCTGTTGTTCACTCTCCTGTATCAGGTACTGCCACTGTGAATGGAGCTATCTCTCATGCTAGCGCTGTGTCTGTTGTTCAGTCTCCTATGTCAGGTGCTGCCAGTGTGTCTGCACCTCCGTTGGTACACAGTCCACCTGATTCTCTGGTGTGAGATTCTGCCCCCCTCACACACTTCTTTTTTACATTGCTTGCTTGACTGTCCATTGTAGGCACCCTGGCTGTGCTGTTGTCCATGGCAGTGTATATGCACCACATTTCCCTGTTCTGCCTCAGTTGTACCTGCTCTGTTCTGGCCACTGGCCCTGCTAGTAATGTGATGCAATGTGCCCCTCACTTGTGCTGCCTCAGATGCACCTGCCCTGTTCTGGCCACTGGCCCTGTTTGAGGTATGATGCAATTTGCCACTGACTTGTGCTGCCTCAGATGTACCTGCTCTGTTCTGGCCACTGGCCCTGTTAGTAATGTGATGCAATGTGCCACTGACTTGTGCTGCCTCAGATGTACCTGCTCTGCTCTGGCCACTGGCCCTGTTTGAGTTATGATGCAATGTGCCACTGACTTGTGCTGCCTCGGATGTACCTGCTCTGTTCTGGCCACTGGCCCTGTTTGAGTTATGATGCAATGTGCCACTGACTTGTGCTGCCTCAGATGTACCTGCTCTGTTCTGGCCACTGGCTCTGTTAGTAATTTGATGCAATGTGCCCCTCACTTGTGCTGCCTCAGATGTACCTGCTCTGTTCTGGCCACTGGCCCTGTTAGTAATGTGATGCAATGTGCCCCTCCCTTGTGCTGACTCAGATGTACCTGCCCTGTTCTGGCCACTGGCCCTGTTTGAGGTATGATGCAATTTGCCACTGACTTGTGCTGCCTCAGATGTACCTGCTCTGTTCTGGCCACTGGCCCTGTTAGTAATGTGATGCAATGTGCCACTGACTTGTGCTGCCTCAGATGTACCTGCTCTGCTCTGGCCACTGGCCCTGTTTGAGTTATGATGCAATGTGCCACTGACTTGTGCTGCCTCAGATGTACCTGCTCTGTTCTGGCCACTGGCCCTGTTTGAGTTATGATGCAATGTGCCACTGACTTGTGCTGCCTCAGATGTACCTGCTCTGTTCTGGCCACTGGCCCTGTTAGTAATGTGATGCAATGTGCCACTGACTTGTGCTGCCTCAGATGTACCTGCTCTGTTCTGGCCACTGGCCCTGTTAGTAATTTGATGCAATGTGCCCCTCACTTATGCTGCCTCAGATGTACCTGCTCTGTTCTGGCCACTGGCCCTGTTAGTAATGTGATGCAATGTGCCCCTCCCTTGTGCTGACTCAGATGTACCTGCCCTGTTCTGGCCACTGGCCCTGTTTGAGGTATGATGCAATTTGCCACTGACTTGTGCTGCCTCAGATGTACCTGCTCTGTTCTGGCCACTGGCCCTGTTAGTAATGTGATGCAATGTGCCCCTCCCTTGTGCTGACTCAGATGTACCTGCCCTGTTCTGGCCACTGGCCCTGTTTGAGGTATGATGCAATTTGCCACTGACTTGTGCTGCCTCAGATGTACCTGCTCTGTTCTGGCCACTGGCCCTGTTAGTAATGTGATGCAATGTGCCACTGACTTGTGCTGCCTCAGATGTACCTGCTCTGCTCTGGCCACTGGCCCTGTTTGAGTTATGATGCAATGTGCCACTGACTTGTGCTGCCTCAGATGTACCTGCTCTGTTCTGGCCACTGGCCCTGTTTGAGTTATGATGCAATGTGCCACTGACTTGTGCTGCCTCAGATGTACCTGCTCTGTTCTGGCCACTGGCCCTGTTAGTAATGTGATGCAATGTGCCACTGACTTGTGCTGCCTCAGATGTACCTGCTCTGTTCTGGCCACTGGCCCTGTTAGTAATTTGATGCAATGTGCCCCTCACTTATGCTGCCTCAGATGTACCTGCTCTGTTCTGGCCACTGGCCCTGTTAGTAATGTGATGCAATGTGCCCCACACTTGTGCTGCCTCAGATGTACCTGCCCTGTTCTGGCCACTGGCCCTGTTTGAGGTATGATGCAATTTGCCACTGACTTGTGCTGCCTCAGATGTACCTGCTCTGTTCTGGCCACTGGCCCTGTTAGTAATGTGATGCAATGTGCCACTGACTTGTGCTGCCTCAGATGTACCTGCTCTGCTCTGCTCTGGCCACTGGCCCTGTTTGAGTTATGATGCAATGTGCCACTGACTTGTGCTGCCTCAGATGTACCTGCTCTGTTCTGGCCACTGGTCCTGTTTGAGTTATGATGCAATGTGCCACTGACTTGTGCTGCCTCAGATGTACCTTCTCTGTTCTAGCCACTGGCCCTGTTAGTAATGTGATGCAATGTGCCACTGACTTGTGCTGCCTCAGATGTACCTGCTCTGTTCTGGCCACTGGCCCTGTTAGTAATGTGATGCAAGGTGCCCCTCACTTGTGCTGCCTCAGATGTACCTGCTCTGTTCTGGCCACTGGCTCTGTGGTAACTGTGCTGCTTCTTGCCCCTTGTTTGTGCAGCTTCTCGTGCTGCTTCTTGCCCCTTGTTTGTGCAGCTTCTCATGGGCATGCTCTGCACTCTCTCATTGCCCTGCCTGGAAATGTGCTGCTTCTTGCCCCTTGGTTGTACAGCTTCTCGTGGACATGCTCTGCACTCTCTCATTGCCCTGCCTAGTACTGTGCTGCTTCTTGCCCCTTGGTTGTGCAGCTTCTCGTGGACATGCTCTGCACTCTCTCATTCCCCTGCCTGGAACTGTGCTGCTTCTTGCCCCTTGGTTGTGCAGCTTCTCGTGGACATGCTCTGCACTCTCTCATTGCCCTGCCTGGAACTGTGCTGCTTCTTGCCCCTTGGTTGTGCAGCTTCACGTGAACATGCTCTGCACTCTCTCATTGCCCTGCCTGGAACTGTGCTGCTTCTTGCCCCTTGGTTGTGCAGCTTCACGTGAACATGCTCTGCACTCTCTCATTGCCCTGCCTGGAACTGTGCTGCTTCTTGCCCCTTGGTTGTGCAGCTTCTCGTGGACATGCTCTGCACTCTCTCATTGCCCTGCCTGGAACTGTGCTGCTTCTTGCCCCTTGGTTGTGCAGCTTCACGTGAACATGCTCTGCACTCTCTCATTGCCCTGCCTGGAACTGTGCTGCTTCTTGCCCCTTGGTTGTGCAGCTTCTCGTGGACATGCTCTGCACTCTCTCATTGCCCTGCCTGGAACTGTGCTGCTTCTTGCCCCTTGGTTGTGCAGCTTCACGTGAACATGCTCTGCACTCTCTCATTGCCCTGCCTGGAACTGTGCTGCTTCTTGCCCCTTGGTTGTGCAGCTTCTCATGGACATGCTCTGCAATGTGTACTGGCCACTGGGCTGGCTCCTGGGTACATCAGAGTGCTATCTTTGTGATGGTTAATAAAGTCAGTTACTCATCTTGTGACCTTTGTCAGTGTCCGTGCTTGTTGTGTACTTGCATTGTGGATTTCTTGTGTTTACAACATACCCTGTCTACCACGGATTAGTTCACACTGGTGACACACCTGACAAAAAGTGAGGCGAGTTTTGATCATGACCCCTGCACCGCTCAATATACATATATTACTGGGCCGGCCCAGCAAGAGTAAGGGAGTGACACCTCTACTATTGATGGGAGGGTGGCAATGAACGCCCCTTTACTTAAAAAAAGGCCTCTCAGGCACCCACTGGGCTGCTGGCGGTCATTTAGAAATGCAGGGACCGCCGAAATAGGTCCACCACGGCTGCCCAAAAAAGCAGCCCTCAGCTTGGACTGGACACCGGCCCCTCGGGCATTGCCCTGGTACCCTCGTTGCCAGTCCGACGCGGCTGGTGTGAACAGGTAACAAAGTTCATGCATGCTGTGGCGTGGTATGTGTGTATTGCATGCTTGCGTACCTGCGGTGGCGTCCATGAAGGTGCATGACTTGCTGGAAGTGAAGTACGAACAGGGCCGGGAAGGCGTGTAGGGCTGAGTCCATGGCGGTCAGGTCCGTGCGGTGGGTCTCGTGGCACTGCATTCCCTCTCCGTTGTGCTGCTTCCGCCGTCTATGAGATGGAGTTGTTTCCGCTGTGGTGTTCTGGTTTTTTTATGACTACGTAATATTGCAGATGGTCAGGACGTCATTCCGCACGGCGGTGAGCCTGGATTGGCTCCGTCCGCCGTGGTGTCTGGTGTGTTCCCGCGGCGGTTCACGTTTTTTCCGCGGCGGACGGAAAATGTGCCCAGTTCCCCTTCCTAATATGGCGGATGGAAGGCCCGCTGCTGGCGGACGCTGATGTGCATTTTCCGCCGCCTCCAGCACAGCGGTCATGCATCCGTCCGACATCCTAATGGACCCCTTAATTCGGAGAGTATTGCCCTAAGGGGTAATATAACATCCAGCGTATCATTCCTAACCTAAAACAAGTCAGTAAGTTACATTTGTATACATTCTGCACAAATAATAGGTATCGGGCAATCACGGCTGTCATCAGCACAAAACAATAATATCTTACAAATGGCGTCACAACTTCCAAAGCCTTCCTAGGGGCTTGTCTGTGTGAAAAAAAGCATTCCTGGGTCCAGCTTTTGTCTTTCTTTGTGATACTTTCCGGGTTCTCAAAAGATTTATATATATATTTAAAGAGAGTGTGTTGCAGTACCAGTGGTTGGATTACACTTAAGCCTGTTTTGAGATTGTACACTTTCAAGTCTGTACTAACTTTAAAAGTGTAGTCTGTGAATATTAATGGTCTAACTATTTTGTCTGATTGTTTATATCAGCATATGCCAGTAGTACCACTGTGTACTTCTTTACATACTACAAAGAACAGTTTGTGAATTTGGTCCTTGGCATACTATATAGAAAAAGGTATGTTGATGGGTTCACATAGGCCCATGAACTTCTCAAGTATTTAGGTGTCAAAAATCTTTGCTCTTTCACTCAGTTGATTACTATTTGGACCTCACATGTCATAGAATCCATGTACAGGATTTGATTTAATACAAAACAGATCGACAATCCATGTCTGACTAGGCTAAGTGAGTAATTTTTCTGATTTAAAAATACATTTTTGTTTGAAGATCTTTACTTACTGTGGAATTAGAGGTAGCAAAGTACTGTACATTAAATTCCGTTTAGGTACATTGCCATTAGCATCTTTCACCCAATCATGGATGTTTCCTGTGAGTCTAATTCCCAGTGTATGAAACATTGGGCCCGATTCACAGAATGAATTTAAGACTAAATCCTAAACTTACTACTATTTGGTATTCACAGAATGCACTTACAACTTTCGGGATTCACAGAGTGAACTTACTACTTTCGAGATTCACAGAATGAACTTACTACTTTCGGTATTCACAGATTAGATTTAAGACCACTAACTTTACGTCCGCACTCGGGCCGTAAATTCCGGCCCGGAGGCGGAGCTTCCGGCTTGGGGGCGGGGCTTGCGGCCCGGAGGCGGAGCTTGCGGCCCAGAGGTGGAGATTTCTGCCATGGCTAAATCCCCACATCCGAGCCGGAAGCTCCACCTCCAAGCCGCAAGCTCCGCCTCCGGCCTGTAAGCTCCGCCCCAAGCCGCAAGCTCCGCCTCCGGGCCGGAACCTCCGCCTCTGGGCCTGAATTTACGGCCCGAGTGCAGACGTAAAGTTAGTAGTCTTAAATCTATTCTGTGAATACCGAAAGTAGTAAGTTCATTCTGTGAATACCGAAAGTAGTAAGTTCACTCTGTGAATCCCGAAAGTTGTAAGTGCATTCTGTGAATACCAAATAGTAGAAGTTTAGGATTTAGTCTTAAGTTCATTCTGTGAATCAGGCCCCATTGAGGATAAAGTGTCAGTTGCATTTATTGAGTAATAATGGTACAGGGTATTAAAGGACATTTTGTTGATATAATTAAATCTGACTCCTCAGTGTTAATGAATTTTGCTATGTTCCTGTGATTGCTTTCTGTCTGGACTATCTGACGTCGATCCCTCAAATCTGAACTTTAGTAGTATGCAATGGAAATGTGCATGTGTTCTGTGCAGAATAATTGTTCAATGGGGTTTTGGGATTGATAAATAATATTGATATTTTAGGAGTGTATTGTTTATTACCTTATATACATTGATGTCATTTTTTTATATTGAGCTTGTCTTTATTGGCTTATCCCAAAAAAACGTATAAGTGAGTATGCTGATGAGATGCAAAGTCAAATGATAATGTTCTTCCTGTTATTGAAAATCCTCATGGGTCAATCTCTTAACTTGGTAGAGTTTCTCTAGTGTATGCTTTAATAACCTTTCTTCTATCTGATTCTGAACCTAAATTGATTATTTCCTTGTATTCCTGCAAACAGTTTGGATAAACAGTATGTTATATGATGGTTTTTCAACCTTCTAAGATTGTCTTAAAGATTTGATTTTACAAAAAAAAAAAATTTTCATAACCTTGCCAACTGCCTTTAAATGGCTTCCTGGTTGCTTCCTTTGTCTTTTTTATTACTTTTTTCAGGCCTTTATTGTTTACATGACTGTATCATGAAGCTGATGCAGTGTTATTGCTTGCACTTTAAAAATAACACAAATAATATTTCATATTCAGCCCAGCGGTGGTGCATGAAAACTGCTTCGGTTACCATAATCCAATAGGAATCAGGTTAGGAGTGAATGCTGGTTTGAGCACTAATCCTGTCCCAGATCTGATTGCTCTAACTGTGAAAGATCGGGGACTTAGGGTGAAGTGGTGTAATCTTCCAATTCCAACCATGATCAAATCTGTAGTTAGTTCTAACTTAGAAATCATCATGGAGCCCCTATTAGCCCTTGAAACCTAGCCTGACACAATTTTGGAAGTGGTTCACCAATTAAATAGCTCTGCAAATATCATCATGAGGGATATGTGGGGCAAACATAGAATGACACAATTGGGCTGGTTTGATAAAGCCTGTACGCAGGCCAACAAGTACTTGCGCAAGGCCCTAAATCCTACACCTCGCAACCAGGATACTATTAATTAAGCAAGAAGGGTCTTTAAATTAGCTATTGGGAAGCGGAAATCTCAGCTTAAAGAAGCCTCTTGGGAATAGTTTGTGTCTATTTGCACTAGTAAGGACTCTGGCAGTTTTTGGGCAGTGGTCAATGGTAGGCAGCCTAATATGGCTGCTAAAGATGACATTGGTGCTTCCATCTCTCCAGCACACTGGACGACTCACTTTCATAGGGTCTATGCTCTTGATACGGATGCGCCTGTAGCTATGGAAATAGATTGTGGCATGTACCCAGGTTTGATCTTGAGGAGGTTTATGCAGCAATTACTAGAAGCCCTTCCAACAAAGCCCCTGATCCAGATGGGATACCTATGGACTTATGTAAGGCAGAACCTCAACTCTGTGCCTCAGTTCTGACTAATGTACTTAATGCTGCAATGCAGATTGGCTTACCCACACCTGGGAAATCTGCTAACATAGTCCTAGTCTTCAAAAAGTGGAATAGGCAGGATCCCATCTGTTATAGACCTATTTCCCTGTTAAATTTAGTTGTGAAGGTGGTAGGACGGATTGTCTTAAAGCGCATGGAAACCTGGGCTCAAGCTTAATATATTGTTTTCCCTGTCCAGTATGGATTCAGAGAAGGGAAGTGCATGATACAACCATGCTTGAATCTTAACCTTTTGATAGTTAAATATGTAGTGGTGAAACAGGTGTACATTTTTCTTGCATTTATGGACCTCAGCAGCACTTTTGACCAAGTAAACAGGTCAATGCTTTGGGATACCCTGGGTGTATTAGGACTACCTTCCCACCTGGTCATCCTTAGCCTTACATATGAACGTGAATGCCTGTGTCCGATATGGTATGGATGCGTAGTGCACCCAAACATTTAGCCTCCCACTGGGGTACGGCAGGGCTGCATGCCGGCGCCAATTTTATTTTTGTTATATATAAATAGCCTGAACACCTGTTTGATTGTCAATGGGAAAGACCTTCCTAAGGTAAAGTCAGTCAGTGTGCCTTCCCTGCTCTACACTGATGACGCAGTGTTGATGGCCAGAGCGGCAAAAGGTCTACAGCTATTGGGCAATCTTTTTGTCAAATTGAATGAAGGCATGGATTTGGACACATATCCAAGACTCACTATATTGTTTGTGGGAGGAATTCTTCAAAAACTAGACCTATAGACATAAAGGGGTGAACAATCAATGTTTTCCTCTAAACTGTACCTACCGCCCACAGAATGTGTGATCTGAGCTCAGTATGGTGACCTGTATATTTTAATGTTTTAATGTATTTATGTGTTTTTTATGTTTTAACTTTCATGATTTATTATACATAATCGAATAAAGATGTACTACCTACCTACATTATATTTGGGGTACCCTTCTCAATATACAACTCTGAAAATAACGTATACAGTAGAATACTCAATCCATTTGAATTCAATGCAAGAATATGAAAGATGTTAAAACATATAGAATTAAATGTGACTTTGCAAACCTTCTCCAAAAAATCAAATAATTTATCTTTATTAGTGATGTGAATTTCTGCTCATTGCTTTCTTGAAGGCACTCTTCACAACTTCATTTCTTAGACTATATATCAGCGGGTTAAATATAGCAGAGATGGACATAAAAGTTAAGGCAAATATTCTGTTTTTGTCCCACAGAAAGCTGGATTTTGGACGCAAATATAGCATGAAGAGGCAAGCGAACTGGAAAATAACAGTAATGAGATGGGACGAGCAGGAGGAAAAAGCTTTGCGTCTCCCATCTGAGGTGCGTATTCTCAGTACAGACCCAACAATGTAAATATAAGAAATTATTATAATCAATAAAGGAACAATGAATGTTAATAAAGCAGATATGTTCATTACTATCTCATATATATAAAATGCTGCTGAACAATTTGAAGCCAATATGAACACTTGTGCAACATCACAGAAGAAGTGGTTGATTTCATTTGAACCACAGTAAGGCACTGAGAACACTAAGAACGTCTCTTCAAATGCCAGCAAATAACTTGTCACCAGCACTGTAATGAGAAGCTTCAGGCAGATGTTGTCACTGATGATGACTCTATAACGTAAAGGATTGCTCACAGCTACATAGCGATCATACGCCATGACTCCTACAATAAGAATTGCTGCGTCCCCCCAAAATATAAAAAAAAACATCTGAACACCGCATGCCTTCAAGGAAATTCTGGTGCACCCAAGAAGGAGGCTAAAAATCAGTCTTGGTATCACAACCAAAGTGCTGGCAATTTCTAAAAAGGTCAAATTCCATAGGAAGAAGTACATAGGAATATGAAGCCGACTGTCCAAGGCTATTATAATTAGTAGAGCAATGTTTTCCAGAAGAATTCCCAGATATATGATGAAAAACAACAGGGCCAGCAAAGCATGTAGGGTTGGAAGCGCAGTAAATGCTAGGAACACAAAATCTGTTGCAGGAGTTTGATTCGACCTTTGCATTTTATCTGCTATGACACAAAAGAATGAAAAAGAGCAAAACAACATTGAGCTGTCAGTCATAGTGTTGCATTTGTGAGCTTAATGGAATCATTAATTTGCTTTACAATTAAATCCCCCCCTTATCACATCTGAGCATCCATCATATAGTATGTACACTAATTTTGAAAACATAGTAAGAGTTAAATTTTGGAATATTTATACTGTATCATGGCTCATTATACTACAGAAACCTACTTCAGTTGAACTTGATCAGTTATCTTTTGATCTTCTTCATCTCTACTCAAACTACAGCAACTAGTACTTAGGAGAAAAAAGAATATATTTGGAGTCATGACTACGGGGGTCATATATAAAGGTTCTCAAAGCTTCCGGATTTCATCCTCTTTTGTTCAACTGCCTTTTTCAATTACACAAATTGTGTCACTGAAAAGTTCAATTGCTCGATTAAAGGCATACTTGCCAGATATTTCAAACAAATCTCTCTAAGAAGAGACTAAAGAACCCGTAGAAATTATCAGATGTCAATCTACTACCTTCTCTCTGTAGCAATGAATTTACCTAATTCTTTATTGATAAAATTAACAAAATTAGCCATGATCTTGCAGTCTTTAATAAAGTCCTTGTACCGGGGCAAAACTTTCCTATGCACTCTCTCCTGTTTCTTCATACCAAGTTGATCTCTTCTTAGCATTCTCTCTCGCGCTTTTCCGAAGAAATTCCTCTCTCTGCTGCCCCAGAAGAGAAACACTTCTATAACTCTAATGATCAAATGCATCCTGACACTGCCAAATATCTTGTTAAATTCTTTCCTCCTCTATCTCTAGCTCGCACAAATTCTTATCCCAAAATGGGGTTGTACTGAACTGCCATTAAGCTCTTTATGTAAAGCCCATCCTTAAAAACATAACCTAATTCCATTTAATGCTGACATCTAATGCTGGAAACTGGTTTCCCTTTTCACACTAACGTTTTGGAGAAATGTGCTTCCTCCCAACTAATTAATTATCTTCAAGAAAATGAAATTCAAGGAATTTTTCAATTAGGTTTCAGCACAGAGTATAGAATTTGTGACAGTAAAGGGTATCTATGATATTCTCTTTTTTTTATAAAGTTCAACTTTGTCTCTCCATTTATTGATTTCAGTTGTGACTTTTAGCATTGTAGATCATCACTTTGTCCTGGATGCTATTGAAACAGAATGCGCATGGAGGAAACTTATAATTCTCTGACTAGTGAAAATGGATGCAATTACAATACTGATTACACTCCCATTTCTTGCTGCATGTTTGATTTTAGACCCCATCCAATTCATTCTGTATCATGAAGGATTAGTAGAACTTTTTAAAAGCCTTACTATTTCACCTAATCAATCTTAGGAAGATGTGCAGACAGCGAGAGCACCTTTGCGGCCTGTGTGACTTACGGGTGGGAGGGCAGGGGGTTCGCGCTGGGAGGGAAACGCGTGGGGGACGTTTCATAAAAAATCTTAAAAACTTAAATTACCTTTGCCAGTCTGGTCCCCCATTGTCTCAGCTTCTCTGCGCCTCACAGGAAGCGGGTAGCCTCCCTCCCCTCCCTTAAGCCAATCACAACGCTGCAATGGCAGTATTGTGGTTGGTTGGGATGCCGACGACACAGGAATCTATGGGGAGGCCATTTTCTCCTTGTAGGCTGCATGCATCCTGCATTGAGAAAAGACAGATTGTGTATGACTGGTTTGGTTGGCCCTGGGGCTGACCCAACTGTCAGCACCCTCAGAGTGGGCAAGCCATTCCTCCCCTGCCCTAGAGCAGGACTGCCTACCTGCCCGCCCCCAAACAAACCATTCTGCCTTCTTGCAGTGCAAGAAGCAGAAGCATAAAATGGTATTTATAGTACCATTTTATGTTTCTACTTCTTGCACTACGAGAAAGCAGTGGGTTGACGCTCCTCCCCCCACAATGTTGCCAGGTTCTGGGCCTGGTTTGCATTGTTAATGTTAGCTGGCATTACTCACAAAATGGCTACCAGTGTTACATTTTTGAGTTTTCAATCAATCAATCAGTCATTTGTTAAGCGCACCACATATCCACAAGGGTCTCAAGGCCCTTGAAGGGGCCGCTACTGATCAAACAGCCAGGTCTTTAGTATTCTCCTGAAGGTCAGCAGGTCTTGGGTCTGTCGTAGGCTCAGTGGGAGGGTGTTCCTTGTCTTGGCGGCAAGGTGGGAGAAGGATCTCCCACCGGTGGTGTTCTTCAGATGCGCAGGACAGTGGCGAGTAAGAGGTCGGCGGAGCGTAGCTGGCGGTTGGGGATGTAGAAGGTGAGCCGTCTGTTGAGGTAGGCTGGGCTAGTTTTGTGAAGTGCCTTGTTTGCGTGGGTGAGGATCTTAAAGGATATCCTCTTGTTGACGGAGAGCCAGTGCAGGTTTCTCAGGTGGGGGTTGATGTGGTTGTGTCGTAGTACATCGAGGATCAGTCGTGCCGAGGCGGTTTGGATGCATTGTAGTCGATTGATGAGCTTGGTCGGGGCTGCTGCTGACGAGGGCCTGGGTGACTGTCTTTCTTGTATCTGTCGGGACCCATCTGTAGATCTTGCGGAGCATGTGGAGGGTGTTGAAGCAGGAGGAGCAGACGGCGTTGACTTGCTTGGTCATTGAGAGCTTTGGGTCGAGGATGATTCCCTGGTTGCGTGCGTGGTCGGTGGGGGTCGGTGCTGCCCCCAGTGCCGTTGGCCACCAGGAGTCGTCCCAGGCTGACGGGTTGGAGCCGAGGACGAGGACCTCCATCTTGTCCGAGTTCAGCTTCGAACAGCTGATCTTCATCCAGTCGGCAACGGCCTTCATTCCTTCATGGAAGTTGGCTTTGGCGGGGATGGGGTCCATGGTGAGGGTGAGGATCAGTTGAGTGGCGTAGGAGATTATGTTGAGGTCGTGCTGTCAAACGACATGTGTGAGCGGGGCCATGTAAATGTTGAACAGTGTCGGGCTGAGGGAGGATCCTTGGGGTACACCGCAGATGACTGACTGACTGTACTTATAAACCGCACTACTGCCGAGGCGTCTTGGCGCTTTGTTAGAGTAAAAACTAGGACATGAATGCATCCTACTAGTATTGGGGAAAGAGCCAGGTCTTCATTTCTTTCCTAAATGCAAGTCTGTTGGATAAAATTCTAAGATGTAGTGGAAGTGTATTCCAGAGTTTGGATGCCAGGAATGAAAAACGCTTTCCTCCACAGCGTGCTCTTTTTATCTTTGGGATTTGTGCAAGGCCAAGGAAAGAAGATCTTAAAGTCCGAGTAGGGACATAGTGTGAAAAGAGAGCTTGCACATCTTCAGCACCCTCTCCAAACAAAGCTTTATGAACTAGACAGAGTGACTTGAATTCTATACATCTACGTACAGGGAGCCAGTGAAGGCTTCTTATGGCTTTTGATGTTGGGTGGTGTCTGGGCAGCCCAAGTAGTACTCTAGCTGCTGCATTTTGAATAGTCTGAAGCTTATCTAGTTGAGCAACACCCATTCCTAGTTAAAGGGCGTTGCAGTAATCAATTCTAGACAGGATGGTAGAGACAACCACCGTTTTCCTTAGGGGAAAAAGGGAATATACGGAAGAATCTTTCTCAAACCTCTTAGGGTAAAGAAGCATGCTGACGTGACCTGATTCATCTGCGGAGCCCAGGTCAGGTTTTTATCAACCATTACTCCCAAATTCCTGGCTTTTGAAACTGGTACCAGAGGTGGTCCAGAGGTACTAGGCCACCATAGCTGGTTTCAGATTTGGTATTTTGAGCCAAATTCCAAGACTTCTGTTTTCGCAGCATTTAGCTTTAGAAAATTCACATTCATCCAACTCATGAGGGATGAAATGCAATTACAGAAATCAGTGGCCCGAATATATGCAGACCGAGCTACAGATACTATAAGCTGCGTATCGTCAGCATAAGATACCAACTTAAAGCCATGGCTCTTTACCAGCCTGGCCAGAGGGGCTACGTAGATATTAAATAGTGTTGGCGATAGGGCCGATCCCTGCGGGACTCCGCCCGGAAGGGTGAATTCTTCTGATCTGAGGCCATTCCAGCAGATCATTTGTTTCCTGTCTGACAGAAGGGATGATAGGAGAGAAAGTGCTGTACCATTGACACCAGCATCCTGCAGTCTTTGATTGAGCACAGTGTGGTTTACCGTATCAAAGGCTGCTGTTAAATCGAGCAGGACCAGTACAGCCCTTCCCCCTTCATCTGTTACCTTACGTATTTCTTCTGTTGCCAGGATTAGAGCAGCCTCTGCTGAATGTTTGGAACAGAAACCATGTTGAGTACTATCTAACAAATTGATTATCTCCAGGAATGACATTAGTTCTATGTTTATTTCTTTTTCCAATACTTTCGCTGCAAAAGGCAGACAGGAGATAGGTATATAATTCATCTCAACCTGTGGATCCAGTTTAGGCTTTTTTAGAAGTGGACGTATGCATCTTTTTTTCCTTGCCTTGGGGAAAACTCCATCAGACAGAATTTTATTTATTACTGGGGACAGATGATCTCGGAGGCTTCGGAACGGAACGGGGGGAGGCGGATGCTCTGGATTCTGCCGGAGAGGAAGGAGGTGGTCCATTCCAGCGCCTTGTCTCGGATCCCTGCGGCGTGGAGGCGTGCGCGTAGTGTGCAGTGGCAGACGGTGTCGAAGGCTGTGGAGAGGTCTAGGAGGATGAGGGCTGCTGTGCCCCCATTCTCTAGCAGGGTCCTGATGTCATTGGTGGCGGCAATGAGGGCGGTCTCGGTGCTGTGGTGGCTGCGGAACCCTGACTGGGAAGGGTCCAGGATTCTGTTCTCTTCAAGATATCGGGTTAGCTGTCAGTTAGCGATTTTCTCAATGACCTTGGTCGGGAAGGGGAGCAGAGAAATGGGTCGGAAGTTCTTCAGGTCTCTTGGGTCTGCCTTGGGTTTTTTGAGTAGGGCAATGATCTCGGGGTGTTTCCAGCTCTCTGGGAAGGTCGCGGTCTGAAGGGAGAGATTGATGATGTTGCATAGTTGGGGTGTGATGGAGCTGCTTGCTTTGTTGAAGACGAGGTGCGGGAATGGGTCTGACGGAGAGCCGGGGTGGATTGTGCTCATGGTCTTGATGGTGTCATCGACGCTCATGCTGATCCAGGCTAGCAAGGGGACGTGGTCAATGGTGTGCGGAGGGTCTGTTGTGTTGCTGTCTGTTGGGGCTGTCTGGGTGTTGAAGCTGTTGTGGATGTCTGCTATCTTGCGGTGGAAGAAGGTGGCGAGGGAGTCGCACAGGGCTTGCGACGGCGGGATGTTGTTGGTGTTGGAGCTGGGGTTGGAGAGTTCCTTCACGATGTTAAAGAGCTCATTGCTGTCATGTGCGTTGTTGTCGAGGCGGTCTTTGAAGGAGGTCTTCTTGGCAGCCCTGATGCTGGTGGTGGTGGTTGCGGACGGCGTCCTTGTGTGCTGCGTGGCTGTCCGGAGTTTGTTCACTGTGCCATTTCTTCTCTAGTTTCCGGCAGGAATTGCTTGGAATTTAGGAGTTCTGTAGTGAACCAGCTGGCCCTCTTGCTGGTGTCTCTGTGGGGGGGTTTCTTCAGCGGGGCGAGGGTGTTTGCAAAGTCCTCTATCCAGCGTCTGAGGTTGTGGGCAGCGACGTCAGTGTTGGAGGGTTCGGTGGGTGGGCTGAGAGCAAGGTTTGCATGTAGTTGGTCTTCGGTGATTTTGCTCCAGCAGCGGCATGGGATCTGTTGGTTGTGGTGGTGTGTGGTGGGTTTCTGGAAGGTGAAGTGGATGCAGCGGTGGTCGGTCCAGAGGAGTTCAGTGGTGTGGCTGACGGAGACATGCAGGCTTTAGGAGAAGACGGGGTTGAGCATGTGGCCGGCGGAGTGGGTGGGCGTTTTGACGAGTTGTCTCAGTCCGAGTTTGGCGAGGTTATCGATCAGGGTTGTGGAGTTGTTGTCGTTGTTGTTCTCGAGGTGAAAGTTCAGGTCTCCGAGGAGGATGTAGTCGGTGGAGGTCAGGGCCTGCGTGCTGATGAAGTAGGTGATGGAGTCGCTAAACTGGGGGTGGGGTCCGGTAGGTCGGTAGACGAGGCTGCCTCTGAGGGTAGAGTTGGGATCTGTGTGGATCTGGAAATGCTGGGCGTGGTCCAGGCGCGGGCGGGTGCAGACGGGCTTGCCGCACGCCAGCGACGCGACCGCACAGCGGCCGGCATGTGTGGGGAGGTGGGAGTGAGGAGCAGCTGGGAGGCGGGATATGGGGCAGCGAATGGGCAGTAAGGGGGGGGCGGAGCCACAGGGGACGCAGCGGGGGAGTGGTGAGGGGCGACGAAGGAAACAGAAGGCAAAAGGGCACAACAATTGAGGGGGAAACGAGCGGCACAGAGGGCAGAAAGGTCACAAAAAGGTCACAAGAATACAGAGGGAAACGAGTGGCACAGAAGGCAAAAAGGTCACAGGAAGGGCAAAAAGGTCACAGAAAACGGGGGAAACGAGTGGCACAGAGGGCGAAAGGTCACAAGAAAGGGCAGACAGGTCACAAAAATTGGGGGGAAACGGGTGTTACAGAAGGCAGAAAGGTCACAGAAAAGCAGGGGCAGCTAAGCAACAGAAGGCAAAAACGGGCAGAGAGACACGGGGGCCGCGAGGGGAGCCGTAGGAAAAACCGGGCAGAGAGACACGGGGGCAGCGAGGGGAGCAGAATGGAAACCAGGCAGAGAGACATGGGGGCAGCGAGGGAGAGAACGGGCAGAGGCGGTGTTGTACGGAGGGGGAGCGACCTACCTGGGAGGTAGGTAGCTCCCCCTCCATTTTTAAAAAAACCTAGAGCTAACAGTGCACATACAAGATATGGATACACCTACCAAATCTTTTTTTAAATCTCAACCTTTTAAAGACTTTATTATTTTTCAGGATTGTAAACTAGCAGTTGAGTCTATCATAATCTCACCATTTTACTATTATTCTTCCCTCACCACCATCCTACTGAAAAATAGGCTTGCCCGGCCAGAATTCATTCCTTATGCTCCTGAAAGGTTTTGCACCAGTACTATAAAGCATGAGTGTAGGACACTCACCCCACTAACTTGGCTACCATTTCAGACACACAGCTCCTTAAGAATGACTTGCCTCATGTGCAATGCTTTAATGACTGCTTTACTACGCTACGATACGTGTGTTTGCACTGTGCTACATGCAGTTCGCGTAGTGCGAAATAGCGCAAACTTCGCAAACTATGCAAGCGTAGCGTAGTGCTTTGCCCAGGGTTAGTTATTACATCTGATCTGCCCCTCCAATTGAGGCAGTAAGCCCACTAGGCACCAGAAAATTGTTTATGAGCAAGTTAGGGAGTGGCCCATAGTCAATGGTAACTATTGTTTTTTTTGGCACACATTTTAGGTGTTTCTGCCCCCCTTGGGAGTAGATCAGTGATATATCTAGACTCATCAGTCCCCAAGGGGGCCAGAAAACCACTAGATACCACAGAAAGTTTCTGGGTCTTTGTGTGAACTGGAGTTCAGCTGATGGTCTGCATCTACTAACATTTGACTTGCTGTGTGTGTACTGACATTTTTCTGGTGGTGTCCACTTGCGTTTGGCTGATGGTGCATATGGACTAGCGCTCGGTGGTGGTGTGTGTACACTGGTGCTTGCCTGGCAGTGTGTGTGGACTCGCACTTGGCTGGCGGTGTGCATTGGATGTGCTTCACTGGTGGTGTGTGGATGGCGCCTGGCTGGCTGTGTGCATGGACTGGCACTTGGCTGGTGGTGTGTGTGGACTGCCACTTGCTGGTGGTGTGACTTGTGTTTATCCCCAGCATTTTTTTTAATAAGAATCCTCTGCAAACCTCACATTTAGCTAAAAAGTAACATTTTCCTCATATGTCTATGTGGAAAAGTTGAAGGATCACTGAGCCTGCACAAATTTCATACCACCCAGCATGCCTCTTGATCTCCTGATAAAAATGATACCTCACTTATGTGGGTCCTCAAAAGTAGAATCAGCAAGAAAACATATTAGAAAAACTGCCGTTATGGACAAGCTTTGGTTCCCCTCAGTTTTTCATTTTCTAAGTTTTTACTCTGCTTTGGGCACCCACACAAGTGTGGTATCATTTGTATTGGAAGACAGATGGAGATGCAGGGTGCTAGGATATTTGTGCCAGCACCCTGAACTCAGTCAAAAATGTGAGGTAAATCTGATTTTTATTTGCCAAATTTGAGGTTTGTGGGGGATTCTGGGTAAGAAAACATTAGGGGATATACCCTGGTCACACCTCCCTGGATTTTCCCGGGTGTTTTCAGAAATGTCTGGGCTTGGTAGGTTTACCTATATGGCCGCCAAGCCCGGAAACAAAAACCCAGGTACCACCAAATCTAGCAAAAAACATGCTGTTTTTGCAAAGGGGGCTCCTGCGATTTGGTCCTGGCCTCAGTGGTCATCTATGAAAATCTACCAAAAACAAGCAGTTCTGAAAATTAGACATCCAGGAAAGTCCAAGTGGGTGTGGCTTGTGTGGATCGCCCAAAATGTTCTTACCCAGAATCCCCTGCAAACCTCATATTTAGCTAAAGAAATCACATTTTCCTCATGTCTGTGTGAGAAACATGTGGGATCACTGGGCAATCCCAAAATTCCTACCACCAAGCATTCCCCCAGGTCTCTTGATAAATGCCGACATGACAGGGAGGGGCCCAAAACTTATTGTGGAGACATTAAAATTATCAAAAACAAAACTAAATGGTTTTACAAGGGGGTAACGTGCGCTTTTGGTCCCAGGATCAGGGGCCATCTAGGGAAACCTACCAAACCCAGACAGTTCTGAAAATAAGATACCCAGGAAGTTCCAGGTGGGTGTGGCTTGTGTGGATCGCCCAACATTTTGTTACCCAGAATCCACTGCACACCTGAAATTTTGATAAAAAAATCAAATTTTCCTCACATTTCTGTGTGGGAAAGCTGTGGGTTCACCAAGCCATCACAAATTTCCTAACACCCAGCATTTCCCTAGGTCTCCCGATAAAAATGCTGCCTCACTTGTGTGGGTGGGCCAAGTGCCCGGGACAGGAAAAGGCCCAAAACATATTGTGGAGGCATCAAAATTTTCAATCACGAGACAACATGGTTTTGCATGGGAGTCTCCTGCGTTTTTAGACCCAGGCTCGTGGCCATCTAGGGAAAACTATCAAACTCCGACAGTTCTGAAAACTAGACCCCCGGGGTAGTCCAGGTGGGTGTGGCTTGAGTGGATCCCCTAACAGGTTTCGACCCAAAATCCCCTGCAAACCTCAAATTTAGCTAAACGAATTCAAGTTTTCCTCACATTTCTGTGTGGGAAAGCTGTGGGATCACCGGGCCATCACAAATTTCCTATCACCAAGTGTTCTCCCAGGTCTCTCGATAAAAATGCTACCTTTCTTGTGTGGGAGGGTCAAGTGCCCAAAACAGGGAGGTGCCCAAAATGTATCGGGGGGCATCAAAATTATTGATCACAAAATGACCTGGTTTTGCAAGGGGATCACCTGTGTTTTTGGTCCTAGGATCAGGCAAAAACTAGGGAAACGTACCAACACCCAGACAGTTCTGAAAACTAGTATAAACAAAAGGAATCCTACCAGAGGTGATGTGTGTCCCAAAGGATATGGGAGCACTCAGTGTTTGTTAAAATACCCCTCACACACCAAAAGGCCCCTTGGTGTCATGCTTCATCATCGGGGTCTTCGCACCCCTCTAACGGGATGCGGCGTGCTACGACCTACGACTACGCGGGAGCACTGACAAATGGCTATGTGTGGTGTGTGTGGTGCACGTGGTAAAGCAAATAATGTGAGTGGTGGTTGATAGTGACTGGTTAAAAAGTACCTGGCTCGTAGGTATAAAGAACATTTTTTTTATTCAAGACCCCGGGCTGGCACTATTAAAAGAAGTGAAGTGCGAGGTAATCTCTGTCGTGATAATGGACAGTACCTCATGTGTGCGTCGACATGTTTCGGAGCAAGCGCTCCTTCTTCAGGATGGGAGCACAACTTCCCCACCTTACTCACGTTTTTCTATTTAACAACTCAAAAATTAATTGTTTAACAAAAAGTGATAATTTTTAAGTGATAAAATGGCTATAATGTGCCTACAGCAGTTTTTGGCTCAGGATACATGCAGTTGCATGACCTGAAAAAGAAAAACTAAAAACAAAAATGGTCACCCAAGTTGTGGGTAGTTCAACAGGTGCAATCACCTGGAACAAACCATATAGCACAGTTTGCCCTGTAAAAGAAAAGACTTACACAACATACACTACATAGAACACACAAGATTGTCTGAATAATGAATGATATCAGGGAAATGTAGGTCATACTTAATAAATATGGTTTGCTTGCTTCATGAGTTCTCACTGGCGTCTGGGGGTTGATTGCTATTCTGTGCAATCTAAGTGGATAGATACAAGGAGTAAAAATGAAAATGAAAGATGGACTGGGGAGTTGTTAATCCGTTCTTACTCACTTGTTATAGAAGAGAAATACCAGAGTGTCCTGTCAAATATACTCACAGACCGGGGACGAGTATTCACCGTCTTTCCCCACACGCAGCACCGCTCGAATGGTGGAGCGAGCTTTTCTGTGGGTGGTATTTATGGACTGGGGAGTTGTTAATCCGTTCTTACTCACTTGTTATAGAAGAGAAATACCAGAGTGTCACCTGACAGAAAAGAGCAAGACTCTCACGTTCAGTAACGGTACCACTTGGGAGCAACAACATTTCACTAATTGCAACACTAAAAACGTGGTCTATTTGATAACTTGTCCTTGCGGTTTAGAATACGTAGGAATGACCACCAGAGCAGTGAAGACGAGATTGAGTGAACACAAAAGCAATGTCAGGTGCAAAAAAAGCACCACCAAGATGGCAACACATTATCTTGAAGAACAGCATTGTGTAAATGACCTGAGGTGGACAATCATTGAATCACTACCACCTGATAAGAGCTTGTTCCAAAAGGAACAAAGATGGGTGTTCCGCCTGGGCACACATACTCATGGGTTAAATGATGATGTTCCGTGGTCACAACTTTCCGACTAAAGGCAAATAATTGAGACGACCCTATAAACTTGTCCTAGTCAGAGTGATAGCCTGATACCCATATCTATTACTTGTGACATTATGATCACCTTCCCTTACAATGATCCCCTTTGGAAACCACTGTCACTGTAATGACACAATTGTAATTATAATTAAGTTTTATACAGGCTTAACTTCGGCAGTTTTATGTAGTACCCCGTATTATTTAATTTAAAAAGGCATGTACCATGATCCCTTTGGAACCACTGTCACTGTAATGAAACAATTGTAATTATAATTAAGTTTTATACAGGCTTAACTTCGGCAGTTTAATGTAGTACCCGGTATTATTTAATTTAAAAAGGCATTTGCCATGATCCCCTTTGGAACCACTGCCACTGTAATACAATAATTGTAAGTGTAATTCAGGTTTATACAGGCCTAACTTCGGGAGTGTAATGTAGCAACCCCCTTCATTTAATTCAAAACGGCCCTTCCTTTTGACTCTAACCGACAGTGAGCATCGAATGGGCCCTTATAACATCAATCGGGTGTAGTCGGCCACCCGTACCAAGCGCATGAGACTGCGCACCTGGGACATGCGGCCGCGCATGCGCGGCTAAGCAGCGTCTCCACAGTCAAGCATGCGCACCTTCGTCGTGACTGACGGAGTATGCACGAGATCGTCATGCTAGGTGGTGACGCCCTTGGAGGTAACGGAACTCCCCTTTCCCATTACAAGTACCTAGATCAGGTGTGAGGGACCACAATACCGGGAATTAAGCTAGCGGAATACCTATATTTGGTCACAATATCGTACACGCCTAATTGGTCATTTGGGTTAATTTAATTGGATTAACAGGGTATAAATACCACCCACAGAAAAGCTCGCTCCACCATTCGAGCGGTGCTGCGTGTGGGGAAAGACGGTGAATACTCGTCCCCGGTCTGTGAGTATATTTGACAGGACACTCTGGTATTTCTCTTCTATAACAAGTGAGTAAGAACGGATTAACAACTCCCCAGTCCATCTTTCATTTTCATTTTTACTCCTTGTATCTATCCACTTAGATTGCACAGAATAGCAATCAACCCCCAGACGCCAGTGAGAACTCATGAAGCAAGCAAACCATATTTATTAAGTATGACCTACATTTCCCTGATATCATTCATTATTCAGACAATCTTGTATGTTCTATGTAGTGTATGTTGTGTAAGTCTTTTCTTTTACAGGGCAAACTGTGCTATATGGTTTGTTCCAGGTGATTGCACCTGTTGAACTACCCACAACTTGGGTGACCATTTTTGTTTTTAGTTTTTAGTTTTCAGGTCATGCAACTGCATGTATCCTGAGCCAAAAACCGCTGTAGGCACATTATAGCCATTTTATCACTTAAAAATTATCACTTTTTGTTAAACAACAATTAATTTTTGAGTTGTTAAATAGAAAAACTTGAGTAAGGTGGGGAAGTTGTGCTCCCGTCCTGAAGAAGGAGCGCTTGTTCCGAAACATGTCGACGCACACATGAGGTACTGTCCATTATCACGACAGAGATTACCTCGCACTTCACTTCTTTTAATAGTGCCAGCCCGGGGTCTTGAATAAAAAAAATTTCTTTATACCTACGAGCCAGGTACTTTTTAACCAGTCACTATCAACCACCACTCACATTATTTGCTTGATCACGTGCACCACACACACCACACATAGCCATTTGTCAGTGCTCCCGCGTAGTCGTAGGTCGTAGCACGGCGCATCCCGTTAGAGAGGTGCGAAGACCCCGATGATGAAGCATGACACCTAGGGGCCTTTTGGTGTGTGAGGGGTATTTTAACAAACACTGAGTGCTCCCATATCCTTTGGGACACACATCTCCTCTGGTAGGATTCCTTTTGTATATACATGTTAGCTTGTGGAGTAAGAATCCTACTCATTTACTCTACCTCCCTTCTTTTTTAAACTTCGAGTTCTGAAAACTAGACATCTAGGAGAGACCAGGAAGGTGTAGCTTGTGTGGATTCCCAAATGTTTTCCTATCCAGGGCATTCTGGGTATGAAAGCATTGGGGATCCATGCAAGCCACACCTCTCTGTACTCCCCCTGGTGTTTTATTTTCTGAACTGTCTGGGTTTGGTAGGTTCCCCAAGATGGCTGCTGATCCCGGGATGAAAAACACAGGTGAGTGCCTTTCAAAACCAGGTAATTTTGTGATCAATAATTCTGAAGTCTCCACCGTACGTTTTGGGCCATTTCCTGTCATGGGCACAAGGACTAACCACACAATGAGGTACCATTTTTATCGGGAGACTAGGGAGAATGCTGTGTAGGTGGAAGTTTGTTGCTCCCCACAGATTCCAGAACTTTCCATCAAAGAAACGTGATGAAAATGTTTTTTTTACAAAGTTTGAGGCTTGCAAGGGATTCCGAGAAACATAATCTGACGAGAGCCACACAAGTGACTTATCCTGGATTCCCCTTGGTGTCTAGTTTTAAAAAATGTACAAGTTTTCTAGGTTTCCCTATGTGCCTGCTGAGCTAGGACCCAAAATTCACTGTTAGGCATATTGCAAAAAGAAATGCTAGGGCCCAAAATCCACAGCAAGGAACATTTTTTAAAAAGGTTAGTTTTCAGTGGAAATGTGATGTGTCCATGTTCTGTTTTGGGTAGTTTCCTGTCACATGCACCAGGCCTACACAGACAAGTGAGGTACCATTTTATAGAAAGACTTGGGACAATGCTCAGTGGGTGAAAGTTTTTGGTTCTCCCCAGATTCCAGAACTTTCCTTCACCGAAAGATGAGGAAAATGGGCTTTTTATTTTCACAAAGTTTGAGGTTTGCAAGGGATTCTGGGTACAGGTATGCTAGGTTTCCCTAGGTGCCAGCTGAGCTAGGACCCAAAATTCACTGTTAGGCACATTGCAAACAAAATGGTCAGTTGACAGTGGAAAAATATAATGTATCCATTTTGTGTTTCCAGCCATTTCCTGTCGCTTGCATTAGACCTACTGACACAAGTGAAGAAAAGTATTTTTATCAGGGGAGTTGGGGGAATGTTGGGTGGGTGGAAGTTTGTGACTCCCCATAGATTCCAGAACTTTCCATCACAAAAAGTTGAGCAAAATGTGTTTAATTAGTCAAAGTTTGAGGTTTGCAAGGGATTCTCAGTAACATAACCTGGTGAGAATCACACAAAACAGCTCATCCTTTAGTCCCCTGAGTTTCTAGTTTAAAAAAATGTACAGGTTTGCTAGGTGTTCTGTTGTAAACTTATTCTTCTTTTAATATGGTCATTATTTACAGCCCTTCCTTTGTGTCCTTTCCTTCATGCCTTCTAGAATACTAGCAATGTTCTGTATGTTTATCTCTGTGCCAAGCTGATTCCAGACTTGTCAGTTGGTGACTGGTCAGCTGGTGAGGAGTACGTCTTGTCTATGCTTTGCTAATACATTCTTACCTGATCGTGAAGAGGCTCCTGCGTTATCTTTACAAACCTTTACTTCAATTTGGCGATGATTCCTGGTGCTGACCAGGCAAGAGCTTGAGCCTCCGACAAAGCAGACGTTTCCTCAGCATTTTCCAGACGAGTGACTCCTCCCCAACAAGAATCTACTACGTGCAGAGCGATCGTCGGCTCTATTTGGACCGTGATCCCAATTTGGCAGTATTTGAGACGATTTTGAGGTGGTTCAGAAGGCGATGACGTTAGCAGGCAAACTGTGAGTCAATCTTCGCTTGCTGCTTTCCACACACTACCCCTCGACACATTAGACATTGCTAGGAAGCGCAGATCAGCTGAAACGTCTAGCGTTGCCAAGCAGCTGCGTCGTGTCTGCGCGTCAGACTCCAATGCAGTAATTGTCTCTGGGGTGTCTAACATCGCGCTGTTGGTGTCCTTCCTGCCTACGGTCCTGACGTCTTACCTCAACGTCCGACGGCCATCTTGGTTAAGTCAAATTTATTGTCGTTTACTGTGACTGCACTAGTGTTGTTTCTTTGTTCGAATCCTTAGCAACAGAAACTAACTAGCGTAGGTGCATACAATGATACGCTCACCAGTACATTACTCAAGTTTTTATCTCTGCATTCTTTCACTACCCGCAAAAGTTGCATGGAGCGAAATTGCAAACGATGATACGCTCATCACTTCTATAATTCACCTTGGATTTTACATCATTAAATTACAAATAACAACTGTGGAACATTTGGTGGGAAGAATACAGGTTTGAGTGATTCTGCCACAGGAGGATACACTCAGTGTCATCATTTATTTATTTTTTCTTCAAAGTAGAACTTCTGCTGTGTAACCACATTCCCGTGTGTACAAATATTAATGGTGTTACCACTTGTTGGCAATTATTTGCTTATAAGTTACAGCCATTTGGAATTAATTTTGTGTTCAAGCATAATTTTAACGTCTACTTAAAGAAGTTAGAAATGTGTGATTTGTTATGGCTCAACAGGTTACTGTAGCTCTTCCTCCACAGTTTCTTAGCGAACCTGGTACCCCTTCAATTTCGTGGGAAGATTGGATAGTCGTGTTCGAAAACTATCTAGATGCACTTGATGGACAAGACTTTTCTTCCAAACGTAAAAAAGCACTATTGTTAAGTGCTTTGGGCAAGCAAGGTCAACGAGACTTCAAGTATCTTCCCCAAGTGTTGCAATACAGTGGGCAGTCCAGTCTTGATGAGTACAAAGAAGCAGTTTCTAGACTTGAAGTTAGGTTTGCAAAAGATGAAAATTTGGTAATGAATAGATATCAATTTTACACTCACGAGCAACGTCAAGAAGAATCTATTGATGATTTTGTTGCTCGTTTACAAGAATTCTCTGTTAAATGTAATTTTGAACCAATGACAGATGAGTTGATCCGTGATCAACTCATAGTTCTATGTAATATTAGGAAGATACAAGAGAGGTTGTGGGCAGCAAAGAATCCTGCCTTAAAACTAGCTATAGATCTAGCTAAGGTAGTCAAAGAATCTGAAAGATGTATGAAAGAGTTGTGGAAGTGTAGTTCACAACACCAGATTTCAGAGTTGTCTGAGAAGACCATGCATGAGGGAACTGGTGATGATGAAGCCATAGCTATCATAAAAGATAAAGGGAAAAGAGTTCCAAGAAAAAATAATGTTAGCAAATCTTCTACTAGATTTTGTTCAAGATGTGGTAGTAATACACATTCTTCCGATGCAAAATTTTGTTTTGCTAATAATAAAGAATGTCTTAAGTGTGGTAAGTTAGGTAATTTTTCAAGAATGTGTAGAAACAAAGGTTGGTCGAAGGTAGCGGTTATTGAAGATGAGGACATAGAAATAAGAAGGGAGAAAAATCAAATCTTAGTGGTTCACAATCCTAACATCATCACATCTAATGAGAATAGAGAGAGAAGACCAAAAGCTGAGCTTATAATTGATGGTCATAAAGTGAATCTTATGGTGGATTCTGGTTCAAGGTACACCATAATCCCTGAGTCGATGTTCTTAAATTTGTGAAGAACTTCTTAGACAAAACATTTACATTGAGACTTTTACATAAAAAAGGTGCAAAGTTTTCTTGGAATGATAGTCATTCTGCTTGTTTCAATGCTACTAAGAAAGAGTTGTGTGAGGCTTAAGTCCTGGCTCCTTTTGACATCAAGCGTACCTCTGTAATAATGGTAGATGCGAGTGCCACTGATTTGGATGCGTTACTCCTACAGAAGTATCCTGATGGTGAAAAAACAATTGCCTTTGCTTCTCGCTCTCTTTCTCAATCTGAGCAGAACTATTCGGTAATAGAAAAAGAGGCTCTGGTTGCTGCTGCTTGGGGTGTACAATATTTCAGGACATACTGGTGGGGTACCAAGTTTCAACTAAAGACTGATCATAAACCTTTGGTTTGGGTTTTATCCCCAGGTAGTTCTCCTAGATTAGCGAGACTTGCCTCAAAGCTGTAAGAATATCAGTATGATATTTATTATATACAAGGTTGGCGCAATGTACAGGCTGATTGCCTATCTAGACTTTCAGTAAAGAGTGAAGATCCTAAATATGATTGTTCAGATGTTCAAGATGAGGGGGGGTGTGGCTTTTATTCAGGATGTCGTGGCCTTGAGTGTTGGTACATTTACCAAGGATGAATGGTGTTGTGTTGCCATGGGAGAAAACGTAGTGCTCAGTAAGGTTATAGAGCTCATTAAATTGGGTACTAGACATGAGAGTTGTGTCCTACCATCTGTTCACCCTTTTATTAAAGTATTAGATGAGCTTTCAGTTTATGGTAACAGTATTCTCATGAGAGGAGATAGATATAGTCCACCATTTAGTTTGAGGCCGAAATTGTTATAGCTTGCTCATGAAGGGCATTTAGGGCAAACTTTTACACAGCGCAGACTTAAAGCAGATTTTTGGTGGCCAGCTATGGACGCAAAAGTAACGTCTTGCATTGAAAATTGTTCTGCTTGTAAAGAGGGTGAAAAGAGACTTAAGATCACTGCTAGTTTATCTGTGAGTCACATTGTCACTCCAGACCAGCCTTGGCATAGTGTGTGTCTTGATTTTATAGGACCAATGGATGAGTTGCCCCTTATGCAATGTTTTGCCATAGTTGTGGTTGAAATGTTTTCAAAATGGCTTACTGTCAAGTTTGTTAAAGAAATTACCACTGATTGCACCATCCTATTTTTGAAACATCTATTTCATGATGAAGGGTATCCCTCAGTTTTGATCACTGATAATGGTACTTAGTTTAAGTCCAACAAAATGCGTATGTTTTTGTCTGGTTGTGGCGTGACCCATCATCGCACCTCTCTTTATAATCCTCAAGGGAATGGTGTTTGTGAGAGAGCTAACAGAGTTGTCAAAGGGATTATACAAATTACGTGTGCTTCTGGTGGTTTTGCAAATGAGGTGGTTCAGGAGATGGTGAGGGCGTATCGAACCACTGCTCATAAACAAGGCGGAAAGTCTCAGTTTGAACTCATGCTTGGAAGATTGCCTGGAACTAAGCTTGCACCCTCTTGGATAAAAGACTGTGTTATCAGAGGTGGTCATTCAGAGCCTCATGTTTGTTCTTTTTACTCAATTTCCTCTGGTGATTTTGTTTAAAGTCAAACCAGGAAGAGTGACAAAGGGGCTTTCTAAATTCAAAGCCCCCGATTTGGTTAAACAGGTTTTTCCTCATTATGTAGTCTTGGAGAATGGTGAAAAGTGGAACCTTCGTAGAGTGGTGTTGTACCACAAATCATCTTGTTCTAGTGATCTCACTCGTGAGATTAGTGATTTTTCTCTGGCTAACTGTGGATATATGTTATCTACCTCGGAAGAGGTTACTTTATTTACGGATGTATGGAGTCGAAGGGAAGAAGGTGGTGGTGAAGCTTGTGAAAGTACGGATGGACAGGATCAGGATCATTTACTTCAGCCTAATCTCCCTTTTGTTCAAGGTGATGTTTCTGTTAATGTCCCAGTATCAAGTGAAGCCTGAAAGATTATTTATGTTAGTGTTTCACAATGATATTATCTAATGTTGTTTGTGTTATTCATTCCAAGAGAAGAAGATGTGTTGTACACTTGTTCTTCTTTTAATATGGTCATTATTTACAGCCCTTCCTTTGTGTCCTTTCCTTCATGCCTTCTAGAATACTAGCAATGTTCTGTATGTTTATCTCTGAGCCAAGCTGATTCCAGACTTGTCAGTTGGTGTCTAGTCAGCTGGTGAGGAGTACATCTCGTCTATGCTCTGCTAGTGAATTCTTACCTGATTGTGAACAGGCTGCTGCATTATCTTTGCAAACCTTTACTTCATGTTCATTGATGCCACACAGCTAGGCACATTGCAAAAAAAGGTCAGTTTTCTGTGGAAAAATGTGATGTGTCACAATGCATCGCTTTCAGGTCTGGGAGAAAGGGGGAAACAAAATGCAATCTATACAAAGAACTTCCACTAGGCCTACATTGCTTTTATGTAGGCTGACTAAAGCTCTATGGGACTATCCACAATTGCAACATGACACACTCACAATTCCTATCTATATATTTTTTTATTTAGTTATTCAGAATCATTTTTTTCCTCATTTATATCAGCATAGAAAAATAGAAAACTTTTGTTTAAAAAGAACTTTTTTTAGAACTGTACATTAAAAAAAGATATCCAACAATTGTATCTATTGTACAATGTCAACATGTATATCATTTTTTCATGGACTGCTGTAATTTCTATATGATGTTATTACAATTGTACATCCCCCCAGTTAATGACCACTCCCGCATACTACCCTGTCACGCCAGCATACATTCCCTTTCTCCCATCAAAGCATACTATACCCTACCAAGTTCACATACACTACTGAAGACACAATAGAGACCAATGCACATCAGTCTCCATGAAGGTGTTCTGGGTTGGGTGTCAAACATCCAGGTCAACGCACGTTTCAGAGGTTGTTATGACTTTGGGACCACCTTCTTCAGGACCACTAATACAGAATAGAAAGGCGAGTGGTAGGGGAGTAACATGGAAATGTGAAATTGATATCTTTTCACATCAGGAAGAAGCCCAACTGCAGTTTCCGATCAATGAATTACCCATCTCAATCTCAAAGCAGAGATATTTACGCATGTTCATTTACTTTTGGCAAGATGTTTCTCCTTTAATTCCCAGCCATACTGTCAAAATTGTCGTCTACAAATGGCTTGGTGAGAGGTCCTTATTCATAAATAATCAAATTATTCAATGCATCCTTCAAGCCTGTGATAATAAAATACTCCAGAGATCTATTGTTGATTAAAGTCCAAGAATTAAATGACACATTGTTTTAGGTATCAATGTCTCTAATTCATATCGAAGATGGAAAGGCTTTAATTGTTTTCAAAGTTCAGACAGTTAAAGCCGTTTGCTGGTAGTCCTTGGTGCGACAGATGGGTAAAACGTGATGTGTCGACATTCCATTTCGGGACGTTTCCTGTCGCGCGCAGCAGCCCTACACACACAAGTGAGATATCATTTTTATCTGGAGACTTGGGGCTACGCTGGGTATGTGGAAGTTTTTGGCTTTCCACAATTTCCAGGACTTTCCATCACAGAAATGTGAGGAAAATGTTTTTTTTAACAACGTTTGAGGTTCGCGAGGGATTCTGGGCAACAGAACTTGATGAGAGCCACACATGTCACCCATCCTTAATTCCCATGGGTGTCTAGTTTTAAAAAATGTACATGTTTACCAGGTTTCCCTAGATGACGTCTGAGCTAGGGCCCAAAATTCACAGCTAGGCACATTGCAAAAAAAGTGTCAGTTTTCAGTGGAAAAACGCAGTGTCCATGTTGTGGTTTGGACCTTTTCTTTTTGCAGGCACTAGGCCTACCCACACATGTGCGGTATCACTTTTATTAGGGGACTCGGGGGAAGCTGGGTGGGTGGAAGTTTGTGGCTTTCCACAGATTCCAGAACTTTCCATCACAGTAATGTGAGGAAAATGTGTTTTTGTGACAAAGTTTGAAGTTTGCAAGGGATTTTGGGTAACAGGACCTGGTGAAAGCCAGCCAAGTCACTTATCCTAGTGCTCCTTGGTGTCTAGTTTTCAAAAATGTACAGGTGTCTCTAGGTGCCGGTTGAGCCAGGGCCAAAAATCCTCAGCACCGAGACTGCCCTCATCGCCGCCACCGACGACATCCGGACCCTGCTGGACAACGGCGAGACCGCAGCACTCATCCTCCTAGACCTCCCTGCCACCTTCGACACCGCCTGCCACCGCACGCTATGCGCACGCCTCCATGCCGCAGGAATCCGAGACAAGGCCCTGTATTGGACCACCGCCTTCCTCTCCGGCAGAACCCAGAGCGTCCGCCTGCCCCCATTCTTTTCAAAAGCCTCCGAGATCATCTGCGGCGTACCCCAGGGATCCTCCCTCAGCCCGACGCTGTTCAACATTTACATGGCCCTGCTCGCACACGTAGCCTGACAGCACGACCTCAACATAATCTCCTACGCCGACGACACTCAGCTGATCCTCTCCTTCACCAAGGCCCCCATCACTGCCAAAGCCAACCTCCACAAAGGAATGAAGGCCGTCGCCGACTGGATGAAGACTAGCCGTCTGAAGCTGAACTCGGACAAGATCGAGGTCCTCATCCTCGGCTCCAACCCTTCAGCCTGGGACAACTCCTGGTGGCTGAGGCACTGGGGGCAGCCCCGACACCCACCGACCATGCACGCAACCTGGGAATCATCCTAGACTCAACGCTCTCTATGACCAAGCAAGTCAACGCCGTCTCCTCCTCCTGCTTCAACACCCTCTGCATGCTCCGCAAGATCTACAGATGGATCCCGACAGATACAAGAAAGACAGTCACCCAGGCCCTCGTCAGCAGCAGACTCGACTACGGAAACACCCTCTACGCGGTAGCCCCGACCAAGCTCATCAAACGACTACAACGCATCCAAAACCCCTCGGCACGAATGATCCTCGACGTCCCACTCCACAGCCACATCACCTCCCACCTGAGAAACCTGCACTGGCTCCCCGTCAACAAGAGGATAAACTTCAAGATCCTCACGCACGCACACAAGGCACTCCACAAGAATAGCCCAGCCTACCTCAACAGACGGCTCCCCTTCTACATCCCCAACCGCCAGCTACGCTCCGCCGACCTCTTACTCGCCACCGTCCCCCGCATCTGAAGACCACCACCGGAGGGAGATCCTTTTCCCACCTTGCCGCCAAGACATGGAACACCCTCCCACTGAGCCTACGACAGACCCAAGATCTGCTGACCTTCAGGAGGATACTCAAGACCTGGCTGTTCGATCAGTAGCGCCCCCCCAGCACCTTGAGACCCTCGCGGGTATGTAGTGTGCTTTAAAAATGATTGATTGATTGCAAAAAAGCATCAGTTTTCAGTGGGAAAACGTGATGTGCCCACGTTGCATTGTGGGCTGTTTCGTGTCACACACACCAGGCCTACACACACAAGGGAGGTATCATTTAAATGTGTAGATTTGGGGTAATGCTGGGTGGCTAGAAGTATGCGACTCTCTGCAGATTCCAGAACTTTCCATCACAGAAATATGAGGAAAATGTGTTTTTTTGTGACAAAGTTTGGGGTTTGCAAGGGATTCTGGGTAACAGAACATGATGAGATCCACACAAGTCACCCCCTCCTGGATTTCTCTCTGTGTCTAGTTTTTAAAAATTTACAGGTTTGCTAGGTTTCCATAGGCGCTGGCTGAGCTAGGACCCGAAACCTACAGCTAGGTACATTGCAAAAAAAGGGTCAGTTTTCAGTCGAAAAATTTGATGTATCCACATTGTGTTTTGGGCCGTATCCTGTCGCTGGCACGAAGTCTACCCACACAAGTGAGGAACCATTTTTATCGGAAGGCTTAGGGGAATGCTGGGTGGGTGGATATGTGTGGCTTTCCACAGTTTGCAGAACTTTCTATTACAGAATTTTGATGAAAATTTATTTTTTTAGACAACATTTAAGGTTTGCAAGGGATTCTGGGTGACAGAACCTGGTGAGATCCACACAAGTCACCCCACCCTGGACTTCTCTGGGTGTCTAGTTTTAAAAAATGTACAGGTTTGTTAGTTTTCCCCCAGGTGCCGGCTGAGCGAGGGCCCAAAATCCACAGCTAGGCACATTGCAATGACGGGTCAATTTTCAGTGGAAAAATTTGATATGTCCACATTACGTTTTGGGCCGCTTCCTATCATGGGCACTAGACCTACTTACGCAAGTGAGGTACCATTTTTATTGGGAGATTTAGGGGAACACAGAATAGTAGAACAAGTGTTATTACCCATTGTCTTACTATGCATTTCTGCCTTTCAAATGTAAGACAGTGTGTAAGAAAGAAGTCCTTTTGAAAAATGACTTCTATTTCACATGCTAGTGTGCAAATTCAGACATTTGCAAATAACTCCTGCTTCTAAACTCCATATCTTGTTCTCATTTCAGAAATACATAGGTTTCCTTGATACCTATTTTTAACTCTTTATATTTTACCAAATGAATTGCTGTATACCCAGTGCACAATGAAGCACCATTGCAATGTGCATCTCAGATATTGGCTCTGGGTACCTTGGGTTCTTGGTGATCCTACAAGTCATATATATCCCCGCAACCAAAAGGGTCCAGTGGATGTAATGGTATATTGCTTTAAAAAATCTGCCATAGTCAGAATAACTTACAGGTGAAAACCTAGGCACATATGGCTGTTTTTTCAACTCAATTCCAATATGTTTCCTATTTCAACTGTTACTTTCTATGGGAAACCTTGAAGGATCTACACAATGACCGCTTGCTCAATTCAGAATTTTGTCTACTTTTCAGAAATGTATAGCTTTCCAGGACACCCATTTCTACCACTAACTGGAAGTGGATTGAAAGCACAAAAAAATAAGAAAAATAGGTTATGTCAAAGTAAAATGCCCAAACTGTGTAGAATATTTTGGTTTTCTGCCAAAAGTCTGCCTATTCCTGAAAGCTGGGAAGATGGTGTAGGAAGGTGGATATCTGACTATTTGGTTACCCCAACTTTTTGCCTAGTGTTTAGCTGGTTTTTGACTTAGTTGGCCTGGGATCCTGCTAATCAGGGCCCCAGGCTATCTGCCTTCACTGTAAAATGGACATCATGTTCTTTAAGTACATATCAAATTGGATATTGGGTCACCTCTTTGAGCCCCTGTATAGTGTACCATAGGTACCCAGGGCATAGGTGCATCCAAGGCAACCAGGGGCTGCAGCATGTATTATGCCACCCCTGGCTGGCCATCCAAACTGACACCACTGGCTGATCACTCATCTGGGGTAAGGTGATGTAATCACCCCTTACTTTGATATAGTAAATCTATATCTACCTTATATATAGACACATATGCACCTATAAGTCACTCCTATGGCAGGCCTTGACAATCCCGGAGGCAGAGTGCTTGGTTCTATGTGAGAGGAAGCTCTAGCATGAGCTGGGCCCTTCTGCAGCTTTCGGAACCATGTCCTTATAGCTGTTCTATGATATAGCCATACCATATACTCTTAAGTGCATTATAATCCTCGCGGATAATGCTAACTTTGGTTTGGCTTTATCGAAACATGTCGAGTAAGGTGTCAAACACTTTGGAATACTACCCCCTTGCCAGTTCTGGCGATGGGGGTAGCATTCCACCCTTCTAGAGAGAGAAGACATGTAGTTACTGCTTTACCCGGTAAAGTTAAACAGAGCCTCAGCATCACAAAATGGATGCTGCTGCCACAGACACAAGTCTGACCTCCTGCAGCTGGACAATAGGTTTCCTGTCGAGGGAGGTGCCAGCACCTCCCCAGACAGCCTGTAGTTAAAGGACAACAGAGTATTTCCCAAAGCAAACGGTGTTCTTACCATAACACTTGATGTCATGGAAAAATAACTGCACTTTGAATGAGTTCAGAAAAACTGTTTATTTTAATAAGCTAATTCAAGCAGCCAATCAAAACATGGAGTAGAGGTAATGTAAGTCTGCAACGCTGTCTACATTTTTTGAACAAACTTTTGGTTATAATGTCATTTAAAAATTCCAACTATATAAACCTGATGAAAATAAGTTTTCAACTTTAATTACAAATGTTGTGGCCACGCAGTTGTTGATTTTAGGAAGAACATTTCTAACTGCAGCTATTATATGACATGATGGTCCTTTGACAACATCCACTGTGATCAAGAGAATTAAATAATTGTAATAGTTATAGAGGTAGTGTAATGCGCCTCATAGTAAGCAGTATCAGTGTCATAGGAAATGTGGAACATGAGTGAGCAAGAAGGGTGAGATATTACTAGTACAGGATTGTGAAAGTGATCTTGAACGTTTTCTTTCTGAAAGTTGCGGAAATACAAAATGACGGGATTTGCTTAGAAGAATTCCAAGAGTTATAAATGGCTCTTACACGATTTGGCCTTGTGGAAAAGTGCGGTAGAGAGCGAGAAGTCATTTATTGTATGTAACATATTTGTCAAAATGATGGAGCTTTTCTTTCAGAAAGTGGCGGGCTGAAAATAATAACAGCACAACAGAGTGTAAGCTGTTCATAGGATATCCTTCGACGTCATGGAAAGTAAGTTACTTTTCAGGAGTTCTGATTTCTGATTGGTTATGTTATATGGGTTTTTTAAACACAATCATTTTGATTGTGTTTTTTTCCCCGCTGTTATATGATGAATACCTTCAAGTCACTGTTTTTAGTGAAATTTGATAAATTCTGAGAACAGCAAAAATAAACCATTTAACATGTATAATTAATTCTGTACTTTTTGTATTTATGATATACATTTAGAACTGTGTAGGAGCCATGGAGAAGCTGAGGCTTCTGTAAGTGTCAAAGTTGTTGCATACAGTGCTCACATTCTGCGTAGTCTTTCATATGATAGACTACATCTGCACAATGAGATACCTAAGCAAAGGAAACACAGGTGATGTGATTGTGGAATGAGCAAAAAAAATTGCACGTTTTTCAATTACATCACCTGTGTTTCCTAACATTACGAATCACATTGTGCAGATCAGGTTTAGGCCTGTCCAGGGAGACAGAGGAGGTCTTGCCTTTGTTAAAGAGTGCAGTGGACATGACTCACTTCATTGGTAGGCATGGACATGTATTATCTCCTCTGTACTCTTCAACAAGTCTAAATTTCATCTGTAACCCTGTGTAGGCCTCACCTCAAACAAACCCCTGGATAGGCCACACCTTATCGGCATCCTGAATCAATCATTTAAAATGTTAGGGGCAGATTTATGATGGCCATGCGCCTCTTTTGTGCTGCTGTTGCATCACTTATGTGATGCAGCAGTGATGCAAAAGATGCACCATGTTACAAGATAGGCCTCACTTCATCTGCAACAAGATACTGTTAGTTTAAAATGTATATATTTAGGACTGTGTAGGGGGCATGGAGAAGCAGAGGCTTCTGTAAGTGTCAAAGTTGTTGAAAAACTGTTTGTCCTTCAATCTTTTCCCTTGTCTTTTCTAATTTTTAAATACATGTTTTAATATTTTTCAAATTTTTGTTCTTTCTTTCACAGATTGAAAGTATAAAAATAACAAGTGACTAAGTTAACGACAATTATAAGGTAAATGTTTTGTACTCTTTTCGTTAAATTTCTATCACATTTAACTTCTATTAGTTCCACTGCTTCATTTCTTTAACCCTCAGTTTCCTGCCTTTGCTACTTCTCTCATTCCTTTCTCTATTACTTACTTACTCTACTCCTTCCACTCCTTTTCTCAGTCCCTCTCTTCTCATAGTTCCTCACTCCTGTTCACTCACTCCGTCTCTATTACTCTCACTGTCTCTGACTGATCACTCTTTCACTAATAGTTCATTATGCTTTCTCCCTGTAGTTCAAGCACACTAAGGGGCATATTATCAACACAGGCAATAAAATTATCGCTGCTTTTATTGGCAGAAAACTGCCGCAAAAGCGGCTTTAGCGGCAGTTTTCTGCCGCAAAAGTGGCTTTAGCGGCAGATTTCTGCCGATAAAAGCAGTCATTATCGGCAGAAAACTGCCGCAAAAGCGGCTTTAGCGGCAGTTTTCTGCCGCAAAAGCGGCTTTAGCGGCAGATTTCTGCCGATAAAAGCAGCGATAATTTTATCACCTTTGTTGATAATATGCCCCTGTGTTATTTATATTTCTTTGCTGTTTCAATCATTCCTTTTCTGTTACTTCTTCTTTTCTGCTTTCTGTTTTTTCTCTCTGTTATTCAACATGTTTTAATCTTATTTTGAACATTCACTCACATTCTCTAAGAAACTCTTGTTTATTATTCTTCTACTCTCCTTTTTTTCTTCCACTTCCTTATCTATTTTGTTTTTCACAATTATACCCTCTTCCATCTTTTCTTCGGTAAATAGATCTATTAAACAGTATCTCTGTGTTACTCCCTATAGCTGTCTTTCTTTTAACATTACTCTCTGTTTCCTTCCCTTATACTTACTCTTCTTTTTTTTAATTTTGGTTCGCTCCCGGTTCGCGTACCGGCGAGCGAACCGGGAAGCGAACCAAAAGAAATAGAGGTTGTCAGAGTGCTAAACATTCTAGCAATTTTTTTTATAAAGGGCAGGTAGTTCTGAAAAGAACTTTTTTTAAAATTATTTTTGTTGTTTTATATTTTTATTTTTCTGAAATTTTTTTTACTTTTTTTGTATTTTTTGAACGGTTTTATATTTTTTTGGGTTTTTTTTAGGGGGAACAACGAAAAACAGGCATTAGAAAGGGCTCAACAGGAGCAAAAAAAATTTTTATTTTTGGGGGCGTTTTGAGCACTTGTGGTTTTCAAATGCTCTGTTTATCAAATTAATACTCATATTTGAACATGAGAGTAGGTTACCACAATAAAGGCACACTATCTTCATGTGCACAAAATTCTGTTGAATGTTTGGCACCGTTTCCCGCGCCTCTGGCCCCGACAGAGTTGCCTGTGCCGATGTACTGGCCACAGGAGTTGGTGGGTTGTCTTGGAGGTGACGCATCTCTGCAACGCTGTAATTCAGTGGATGCCACCTCTGCATATGACGGTGCATAGTATAGTTGCCGTAACTATACTTTTTATCTGTGCCTCTAGATAAAACATCTTTACATATGAGGCATGTCACGTGGCGAGCATTCACTTTTTTTTGGCCTTGAGGAAAAGAAAAAAACTGCCAAATAAAACTATCTTTGTGGTGAGATATCCGGGGCTCCTCACGTAAAAACTGTCTTGGCTGTACTTCCTCTTCCTCTTCTTCGTCCTCTTCCTCCTCTGGGTTGGGAAGGAACTGTGGAGGTGGTCCTTCCTTCCTAGGTGGTTGTGGTGGTGGTGGGGGTCCACAAGCTGCAGCTACTACAGATGCCATTATTTTAATAAGCAAAAACAGGTCTTCCTCTCACAAAGATGAAAGTCAGAGTGAGGAAAGAAGGTGGGGCCTTTCATCATTTGGGAAAAAAAATGTTCTAAACCAATGAAAAGTGTTATTTTTAGGTCACATGACCTAGCCTTACATCATTAGGAAACCGAAAGTGAAATGAACCAATAGAAAGTTTTATGAACAAGTCACATGGCCTGTTACGCTTACGTTACGCGTTACGCGCCGCGCCCCGGTTCGCTTCCGGGGAGCTGCGCTTCGCGCCTCGGTTCGCGCTCCGGAGCACTTTCGGGTGCGCTAACGCGGCGCGTCATAAGACGCATTACGCAGCAACGCGATACGTCGCGCTTACGCGATGCGTCACAATGTTGTTTTCTAACGCGGCAGTTGCGCTAACGGAACGTTTACCGGTTCGCGGACCAGGTCGCGGCACCAAACTGAGCTAACGGGAAGCTACCCGGTGCGCGGACCGGTAGCGAAAAAAAAAAAAAAAAAAAATGTATATATATACATAAAAAAATTATATTAAAAACATATAAAATATATTTTTCAATTTAAAGAAGAATACATTTTAAAGCTTTTGATATTTGCTATTAAAAAACCATTGAAATTCACTGAAAAAACCCTAGGTTATAGACCATATATAGTTAGGAATTAGCATTTACAAAACCTTGAAAATTCACTGAAAAAAACATAGGTTATAGACCATATGTAGTTAGGAATTAGCATTTACAAAACCTTGAAAATTCACTGAAAAAAACATAGGTTATAGACCATATATAGTTAGGAATTAGCATTTAAAAAACCTTATTTTACTCACACAAAACCATTGAAATTCCATATATGGTTAGTTGCACTAACTATATATCGCGCACCCGCAATCCACTGCTGATGAGGTCACATATTACATCATTCATGACAGGGTCAGTGACATCACTGATGACATCACTGATGACATCACTGATGACAACATCCAGTGACTGTATGTTTCTGTAAAGTTAAAATATGTCTTACATATTGAAGAATGAGTGGAAGTATAAGTGTCTGGACGAAGGATTTAGTAGGTGCATGACTGAATGTATGAGTGAGTGATTAAATGTGTCTCACTGAGTGCATGGGTTAGTGACTAAACTGTCTTAATTTGTGCATCATTATGTCTGTTGTTCTGTAAACTGCTGCATGTGTTGATCAGTAGCTATATGATTAACTATATGGGTTATTAATTGATCGTCCAAGTATTTGTATGGGAGACTGAGTGTGTGTGTGGCTGGCTGGGAGGTGTGTGACTCTGTGCAGATCAATGTGTACTTGTATCAATGATTGTATAAGAAAGTATGTGTTAGTATATGTTTGAAAATGTAAGGTGCTCTATGTTTAACTGTATAGACAAGAAAATGGAAGTGTTATTGATTCTTTACAGGACTGACTAGGTGTGTGAGTAACTCCATGGATGAGTGGCAGAGTGTGAGTGTCTGTATAGGTGTATGAGTGCATATGATAGTGTTGTAAAGATGAGTGATTGTATGTATGAATGATTGTATGGGTGAATGAGTGAATGTGTGTGTAGACGTACGAATCAGTGAGTGCGTATTTAGTAACTAGTATTGGTGTGTCAATGGTTTCAAAAATTATACTCTGTATTTAACACTGGGTGTAACAGAGGTTATATTAAAATGTGAGGAGATGCATTGTATTGTCACATGAATGATATCATCAGTGATGTGGTCATTGATGTCAAATGAGATGTTATCAGTGATGTCATCAGTGATGTCATTTGAGATGTCATCAGTGATGTCATCAGTGATGTCACTGACCATGTCATGAATGATGTAATATGTGACATCATCAGCAGTGGATTGCGGGTGCGCGATATATAGTTAGTGCAACTAACTATATATGGAATTTCAATGGTTTTGTGTGAGTGAAATAAGGTTTTTTAAATGCTAATTCCTAACTATATATGGTCTATACCTATGGTTTTTTCAGTGAATATAAATATATATATATATACTTGAAGATGAAGGATCACAAGAAAACAACAGTCAGCCAGGGCAAAAATCTGGATCCCAAAGGATACAATGAGTCACAAAGAAATAAAATATCCAAGAAAGAAGTGACTCAAACAGATATATTCACCAAAGAACAAAAATATATTTCCACTACAACGTTTCAGCTTCCGCCTTCCTCAGGTAGTTTCAAGATGGTAAGCTCAGTGGCTGCACAGATGACACAGCTGAATTTTCAAAAAGCATCATGAGTGAAGATTCCATTTGGAATGTGGAATCAATGCAGTCCTGAGAGTTCTTGAGATATGCAGTAATCAGGATGTATTGTCAGTAATGTTCAGTCCATCTGGATGCAATGATTTTAAACGGTACATCCAGAAGTGTTCCCTGGAGTCCAGTAGTTCTTCCTTTGAGACATTTTCAACGGGGAAAATCTTCAAATCTGATAGTGAATGATCCACAAGGTTAAAATGATTGGCTACAGGCTGGTCAATTTTCTTATTATTTATTGCTGATTTGTGGTTCCTGAATCGTGTGCGGAGGTCATTCATTGTTTGGCCTACATATTGTTTTTTACAGCTTTGTCGTTGGCACTGAATCACATAAATAATGCATGTTGAGCGACATGTAAGATGCTGCCTTATTGCATAGGTTCTTCTGGTAACATAACTAGTAACTGATGATGTTTGTAAAAGGTATTCACACGTGATGCACCTTTTAGAGTCACAGCAATGAACCCCTGAATTTGTTACAGCTTGCTTGAGTTCAGCTCTCACAATAAGAGATCGTAAATTTGGAGCTCTACGGTAAGCAATGACTGGTGGTTTTGGAAAAACCTTTTGCAATTTTTCACAAGTGGACAGTAAGGGAAATGTTTTTTGCATTATATTTCTGTAGTTGGGCGCTGATGGATGATAGTCAACTACAAATGGAGCTCTGTCACTTTTGTTTCTGGCGTTGGTATTCCAAATAAGTGCTTCTCTGGGTAACTGCAAAGACTTGTCAATTTGTTGCTGTATGATATGCAGAGGATAGCCTCGCCTTCTAAATAATGTAGCAAGCTCCTGTAGATGGTCTTTACAGGTTTCCTCATTGCTGCAGATGCTTCTTATTCTGAGTGCTTGGCTGTAGATGATGCTCAGTTTAGTGTGATGAGGGTGACATGAAGTCCAGTTTAGATACAAATGAGCATCTGTAGGCTTGTGGTACAGATCAGTTGTAATTTTGTGTTCATGAATGGTGACTAGCACATCCAGAAAAGGGAGATGATGCTTCTGTTTGGTATTGCTGCTGGTAACTTCGGAGGTAGGATGGATATTGTTGATATTAGCTGTAAATTGTTCCAATGTTCTACTTCCTGCATGCCATATTATAAATATGTCATCAATGTATTGTAGCCATACCAGTGATTTGATGCTAGAAGTAGCAAGTATACTGTTCTCTAGTTTGCCCATGAAGATTTTTGCATAGGATGGAGCTTTCCGAGTACCCATGGAAGTACCTTGTATCTGCAGATAGTGTTTACCATTGAATGTAAAATTGTTGGATTTAAGGATAACTCTAGCAAAGTTGGTAAGCACATTTGTTGATGTTTTTTTCACAGTTCTTTTACTAAGAGCTTCAGATAACGCCATAAGCCCATCCTCATGTGGTATATTGGTGTATAATGATGTAACATCAAATGTAGCCAGAAGAGTATCATCATCAAATGTGTAGGTTTGGTTTAATTTTTCACTAAATCTGAAGGAAGTGGCTGGTATCTTTAACAAATGATGGAAGCTCCTGTATAATGGGCTGGAGGTGCAGGTCAACAAATAAAGATAGTCTCTCAGTGGCGGTGTCATTGCCAGAGATGATTGGACGGCCAGGATTGTTCATTTTGTGAATATTGGGAAGCATATTAAATCCCCGAGGTCTTGGTTGGGGATGAACAAGTATATCTGCTGTTGTTTCATCAATGAGGTTTAAGCACCTGTACCATACAACCATGTTTTTAATTTCTTTGTTCAAATCTTCAGTGGGGTCAGTTTCTAAAGGTTTGTAAGTGTTGGTATCCATTAGTTGTCTCATTCCTTCCTCAATATAATCACTTACTTTCATGGCAACCACTGCACCACCTTTGTCTGCCGGTTTTATAATGACATCCATTCTCTGTTGAAGGAGGTGGAGAGCTTTTCTTTCTTCTTTGCTGATGTTATCAAAAATCCTTTTAGGTGTTGATTCCTTGATGTGTTTGTTGATGGATAAAATGTATGTATCAAGAACAGGATTTCTACCACATTGAGGAGTCCATGATTTGGGATGGCGAACTTCTTAAATGGATCTGGAAGGTAGCTTGGCAGACCAACATTAGAATTATTGTAAAAGTATTCTGCGAGCCTGCATCTTCTCTCGAAGGTTTTTAGGTCTCTCATCATGTTGGCCGTATTATGGTCCTTCGGTACAGGGCAGAAATAGAGGCCTTTGCTCAAGAGGTTCAATTCACCTGGTGATAGGAGCCCTCCAGTCAGGTCAATAACTGAGTCAGATGTCTGGAAGGGTTGAAGCTGGCTGATGCTATGCAGTCTTTTTGGTCTTATAAATCTTCTGTTGTTTTTATGCTGTTTATTCACAGGGCTTACACTGACAAGAAAATCTCCAAAAACATAATGATTTAAGAAGTGGTTAGTTGGAAGAGGAGAAATTTTAACATATCTCTTTTTAGTTTTTCAGATTTAATTTTAATAGAATTCCTGGCAGTCATCTTTTTTACTACTGCAATCCTCTGTAGTATGTTTGCCACTTCAGAGTCACTTTTTGTGTTCTTTAAAAGTTCCAGTTCTTTTTGTAGCTTGGCTTTAAGCATCTGCATTTTTTGAATGGTTACTTTAATAGATACCAATAGTAGGACCATTGATGAGTTATGCAGTAAAATATTCCATGTAGCGGGCCAATCACAACTAGTTAGTTTAAAAGGTGGCTTAGACTTAATCTCCAACCCCATAGGATAGATGTTAAGTTTTTTATAGATTTGTAAATGTGCTATTGTAAATTGGCACTTACTGATTTTCTCCTGGATGAACAGCGCATATCTAGGATGTAGATTTGTTCTTGACATGGTGGTTGCTTCTGGCTTGAGTGTCGGATCCAGTGAGGATCCAGGTTTGTAATCCCAAAAATAGTATACTTGAAGATGAAGGATCACAAGAAAACAACAGTCAGCCAGGGCAAAAATCTGGATCCCAAAGGATACAATGAGTCACAAAGAAATAAAATATCCAAGAAAGAAGTGACTCAAACAGATATATTCACCAAAGAACAAAAATATATTTCCACTACAACGTTTCAGCTTCCGCTTTCCTCAGGTAGTTTCAAGATGGTAAGCTCAGTGGCTGCACAGATGACACAGCTGAATTTTCAAAAAGCATCATGAGTGAAGATTCCATTTGGAATGTGGAATCAATGCAGTTCTGAGAGTTCTTGAGATATGCAGTAATCAGGATGTATTGTCAGTAATGTTCAGTCCATCTGGATGCAATGATTTTAAACGGTACATCCAGAAGTGTTCACTGGAGTCCAGTAGTTCTTCCTTTGAGACATGTTCCACGGGGAAAATCTTCAAATCTGATAGTGAATGATCCACAAGGTTAAAATGATTGGCTACAGGCTGGTCAATTTTCTTATTCATTATTGCTGATTTGTGGTTCCTGAATCGTGTGCGGAGGTCATTCATTGTTTGGCCTACATATTGTTTTTTACAGTTTTGTCGTTGGCACTGAATCACATACATAATGCATGTTGAGCGACATGTAAGATGCTGCCTTATTGCATAGGTTCTTCTGGTAACATAACTAGTAACTGATGATGTTTGTAAAAGGTATTCACACGTGATGCACCTTTTAGAGTCACAGCAATGAACCCCTGCATTTGTTACAGCTTGCTTGAGTTCAGCTCTCACAATAAGAGATCGTAAATTTGGAGCTCTGCGGTAAGCAATGACTGGTGGTTTTGGAAAAACCTTTTGCAACTTTTTCACAAGTGGACAGTAAGGGAAATGTTTTTTGCATTATATTTCTGTAGTTGGGAGCTGATGGATGATAGTCAACTACAAATGGAGTTCTGTCACTTTTGTTTCTGGCGTTGGTATTCTAAATAAGTGCTTCTCTGGGTAACTGCAAAGGCTTGTCAATTTGTTGCTGTATGATATGCAGAGGATGGCCTCACCTTCTAAATAATGTAGCAAGCTCCTGTAGATGGTCTTTACAGGTTTCCTCATTGCTTCAGATGCGTCTTATTCTGAGTGCTTGGCTGTAGATGATGCTCAGTTTAGTGTGATGAGGGTGACATAAAGTCCAGTTTAGATACAAATGAGCATCTGTAGGCTTGTGGTACAGATCAGTTGTAATTTTGTGTTCATGAATGGTGACTAGCACATCCAGAAAAGGGAGATGATGCTTCTGTTTGGTATTGCTGCTGGTAAATTTGATGGTAGGATGGATATTGTTGATATTAGCTGTAAATTGTTCCAATGTTCTACTTCCTGCATTCCATATTATAAATATGTCATCAATGTATCGTAGCCATACCAGTGGTTTGATGCTAGAAGTAGCAAGTATACTGTTCTCTAGTTTGCCCATGAAGATTTTTGCATAGGATGGAGCTATCCGAGTACCCATGGAAGTACCTTGTATCTGCAGATAGTGTTTACCATTGAATGTAAAATTGTTGGATTTAAGGATAACTCTAGCAAAGTTGGTAAGCACATTTGTTGATGGTTTTTTCACAGTTCTTTTACTAAGAGCTACAGATAACGCCATAAGCCCATCCTCATGTGGTATATTGGTGTATAATGATGTAACATCAAATGTAGCCAGAAGAGTATCATCATCAAATGTGTAGGTTTGGTTTAATTTTTCACTAAATCTGAAGGAAGTGGCTGGTATCTTTAACAAATGATGGAAGCTCCTGTACAATGGGCTGGAGGTGCAGGTCAACAAATAAAGATAGTCTCTCAGTGGCGGTGTCATTGCAAGAGATGATTGGACGGCCAGGATTGTTCATTTTGTGAATATTGGGAAGCACATTAAATCTCCCAGGTCTTAGTTGGGGATGAACAAGTATATCTGCTGTTGTTTCATCAATGAGGTTTAAGCACCTGTACCATACAACCATGTTTTTAATTTCTTTGTTCAAATCTTCAGTGGGATCAGTTTCTAAAGGTTTGTAAGTGTTGGTATCCATTAGTTGTCTCATTCCTTCCTCAATATAATCACTTACTTTCATGGCAACCACTGCACCACCTTTGTCTGCCGGTTTTATAATGACATCCATTCTCTGTTGAAGGAGGTGGAGAGCTTTTCTTTCTTCTTTGCTGATGTTATCAAAAATCCTTTTAGGTGTTGATTCCTTGATGTGTTTGTTGATGGATAAAATGTATGTATCAAGAACAGGATTTCTACCACATTGAGGAGTCCATGATTTGGGATGGCGAACTTCTTAAATGGATCTGGAAGGTAGCTTGGCAGACCAACATTAGAATTATTGTAAAAGTATTCTGCGAGCCTGCATCTTCTCTCGAAGGTTTTGGGGTCTCTCATCATGTTGGCCGTATTATGGTCCTTCGGTACAGGACAGAAATAGAGGCCTTTGCTCAAGAGGTTCAATTCACCTGGTGATAGGAGCCCTCCAGTCAGGTCAATAACTGAGTCAGATGTCTGGAAGGGTTGAAGCTGGCTGATGCTATGCAGTCTTTTTGGTCTTATAAATCTTCTGTTCTTTTTATGCTGTTTATTCACAGGGCTTACACTGACAAGAAAATCTCCAAAAACAGAATGATTTACGAAGTGGTTAGTTGGAAGAGGAGGTATATGAAATTTTAACATATCTCTTTTTAGTTTTTCAGATTTAATTTTAATAGAATTCCTGGCAGTCATCTTTTTTACTACTTCAATCCTCTGTAGTATGTTTGCCACTTCAGAGTCACTTTTTGTGTTCTTTAAAAGTTCCAGTTCTTTTTGTAGCTTGGCTTTAAGCATCTGCATTTTTTGAATGGCTACTTTAATAGATACCAATAGTAGGACCATTGATGAGTTATGCAGTAAAATATTCCATGTAGCGGGCCATTCACAACTAGTTAGTTTAAAAGGTGGCTTAGACTTAATCTCCAACCCCATAGGATAGATGTTAAGTTTTTTATAGATTTGTAAATGTGCTATTGTAAATTGGCACTTACTGATTTTCTCCTGGATGAACAGCGCATATCTAGGATGTAGATTTGTTCTTGACATGGTGGTTGCTCCTGGCTTGAGTGTCGGATCCAGGGAGGATCCAGGTTTGTAATCCCAAAAATAGTATACTTGAAGATGAAGGATCACAAGAAAACATTAGTCAGCCAGGGCAAAAATCTGGATCCCAAAGGATACAATGAGTCACAAAGAAATAAAATATCCAAGAAAGAAGTGACTCAAACAGATATATTCACCAAAGAACAAAAATATATTTCCACTACAACGTTTCAGCTTCCGCCTTCCTCAGGTAGTTTCAAGATGGTAAGCTCAGTGGCTGCACAGATGACACAGCTGAATTTTCAAAAAGCATCATGAGTGAAGATTCCATTTGGAATGTGGAATCAATGCAGTCCTGAGAGTTCTTGAGATATGCAGTAATCAGGTTGTATTGTCAGTAATGTTCAGTCCATCTGGATGCAATGATTTTAAACGGTACATCCAGAAGTGTTCACTGGAGTCCAGTAGTTCTTCCTTTGAGACATGTTCCACGGGGAAAATCTTCAAATCTGATAGTGAATGATCCACAAGGTTAAAATGATTGGCTACAGGCTGGTCAATTTTCTTATTAATTATTGCTGATTTGTGGTTCCTGAATCGTGTGCGGAGGTCATTCATTGTTTGGCCTACATATTGTTTTTTACAGTTTTGTCGTTGGCACTGAATCACATAAATAATGCATGTTGAGCGACATGTAAGATGCTGCCTTATTGCATAGGTTCTTCTGGTAACATAACTAGTAACTGATGATGTTTGTAAAAGGTATTCACACGTGATGCACCTTTTAGAGTCACAGCAATGAATCCCTGCATTTGTTACAGCTTGCTTGAGTTCAGCTCTCACAATAAGAGATCGTAAATTTGGAGCTCTGCGGTAAGCAATGACTGGTGGTTTTAGAAAAACCTTTTGCAATTTTTCACAAGTGGACAGTAAGGGAAATGTTTTTTGCATTATATTTCTGTAGTTGGGAGCTGATGGATGATAGTCAACTACAAATGGAGTTCTGTCACTTTTGTTTCTGGCGTTGGTATTCCAAATAAGTGCTTCTCTGGGTAACTGCAAAGACTTGTCAATTTGTTGCTGTATGATATGCAGAGGATAGCCTCGCCTTCTAAATAATGTAGCAAGCTCCTGTAGATGGTCTTTACAGGTTTCCTCATTGCTTCAGATGCGTCTTATTCTGAGTGCTTGGCTGTAGATGATGCTCAGTTTAGTGTGATGAGGGTGACATGAAGTCCAGTTTAGATACAAATGAGCATCTGTAGGCTTGTGGTACAGATCAGTTGTAATTTTGTGTTCATGAATGGTGACTAGCTCATCCAGAAAAGGGAGATGATGCTTCTGTTTGGTATTGCTGCTGGTAAATTTGATGGTAGGATGGATATTGTTGATATTAGCTGTAAATTGTTCCAATGTTCTACTTCCTGCATTCCATATTATAAATATGTCATCAATGTATCGTAGCCATACCAGTGGTTTGATGCTAGAAGTAGCAAGTATACTGTTCTCTAGTTTGCCCATGAAAATATTTGCATAGGATGGAGCCATCCGAGTACCCATGGAAGTACCTTGTATCTGCAGATAGTGTTTACCATTGAATGTAAAATTGTTGGATTTAAGGATAACTCTAGCCAAGTTGGTAAGCACATTTGTTGATGGTTTTTTCACAGTTCTTTTACTAAGAGCTTCAGATAACGCCATAAGCCCATCCTCACTTCTAGCATCAAACCACTGGTATGGCTACGATACATTGATGACATATTTATAATATGGCATGCAGAAAGTAGAACATTGGAACAATTTACAGCTAATATCAACAATATCCATCCTACCATCAAATTTACCAGCAGCAATACCAAACAGAAGCATCATCTCCCTTTTCTGGATGTGCTAGTCACCATTCATGAACACAAAATTACAACTGATCTGTACCACAAGCCTACAGATGCTCATTTGTATCTAAACTGGACTTCATGTCACCCTCATCACACTAAACTGAGCATCATCTACAGCCAAGCACTCAGAATAAGACGCATCTGCAGCAATGAGGAAACCTGTAAAGACCATCTACAGGAGCTTGCTACATTATTTAGAAGGCGAGGCTATCCTCTGCATATCATACAGCAACAAATTGACAAGTCTTTGCAGTTACCCAGAGAAGCACTTATTTGGAATACCAACGCCAGAAACAAAAGTGACAGAATCTATTTGTAGTTGACTATCATCCATCAGCTCCCAACTACAGAAATATAATGCAAAAAACATTTCCCTTACTGTCCACTTGTGAAAAATTGCAAAAGGTTTTTCCCAAACCACCAGTCATTGCTTACCGCAGAGCTCCAAATTTACGATCTCTTATTGTGAGAGCTGAACTCAAGCAAGCTGTAACAAATGCAGGGTTCATTGCTGTGACTCTAAAAGGTGCATCACGTGTGAATACCTTTTACAAACATCATCAGTTACTAGTTATGTTACCAGAAGAACCTATGCAATAAGGCAGCATCTTACATGTCGCTCAACATGCATTATTTATGTGATTCAGTGCCAACGACAAAGCTGTAAAAAACAATATGTAGGCCAAACAATGAATGACCTCCGCACACGATTCAGGAACCACAAATCAGCTATAATTAATAAGAAAATTGACCAGCCTGTAGCCAATCATTTTAACCTTGTGGATCATTCACTATCAGATTTGAAGATTTTCCCAGTGGAACATGTCTCAAAGGAAGAACTACTGGACTCCAGGGAAAACATCTGGATGTACCGTTTAAAATCATTGCATCCAGATGGACTGAACATTACTGACAATACATCCTGATTACTGCATATCTCAAGAACTCTCAGGACTGCATTGATTCCACATTCCAAATGGAATCTTCACTCATGATGCTTTTTGAAAATTCAGCTGTGTCATCTGTGCAGCCACTGAGCTTACCATCTTGAAACTACCTGAGGAAGGCGGAAGTCTGGTGGCGCGTTATGTGTCTGTAGAGCCACTGCCGACAGTCAGTATCCAAAGTCACACCAATTACCAGCGGGCGCTCAAAGCTGGAAAAACAAAGGTTTATTCACCAGCGTTACGCGTTTCGAGATATATATTTATATTACCTACTGGCGAGCGCCAGTAGGTAGTTATAGTTAGAATCTAGTTTCCATAGGAAAAGCATTTTTTGAATTGCTAATAAATTTGGCGTCATTTGACGAATCTTAGCGAAATTCTCTAAAATAAAAGTCTATCCAGGTCAGCTCCGATCCTGAAAATTTGGGGGTGATTCGTCAAGCGGGGGCTGGGAAAAATTCTCAAAAAACCAACTAATAACCTATATAGACACTAATGTAGCTACTCACCAACCGATGCAGCCACTTATACACAAAGTGAGAGACTGTTACAGATATTTATATATTTAAACATTACTCACTAACCCATGTATTCACTAAGATACACCTAATCAGTCAGTTATACAATCAATTTTTCAACAAACAAAATCATCCATTTAGACACTTATATACCCATTTATTCTTTCATAGACCTTGAGTTATGCGAATATAAAACTTATTTAATTTCCAGAAAAACACACATTCACTGGATGATGTCATGAGTGATGTCATGAGTGATGTCATGAGTGATGTTATTTGAGATGTCATCAGTGATGTCATGAGAGATGTCACTGACCATGTCATGAGTGATGTAATATGTGACGACATCAACAGTGCATTGCGGGCGCGCGAGTTATAGTTAGCAGAACTAACTATAACGGGGGAATTTCAATGGTTTTGTATGAGTGAAATGTCCAGCTAACTATAACGCCCCTGAAACCTATGGTTTTCTCAGTGAATATATATATATATATATATATATATATATATATATATATATATATATATATATATATTCACTGAAAAAACCATAGGTTATAGACCATATATAGTTAGGAATTAGCATTTAAAAAACCTTATTTTACTCACACAAAACCATTGAAATTCCATATATAGTTAGTTGCACTAACTATATATTGCGCACCCGCAATCCACTGCTGATGATGTCACATATTACATCATTCATGACATGGTCAGTGACATCACTGATGACATCACTGATGACATCTCAAATGACATCACTGATGACATCTCATTTGACATCAATGACCACATCACTGATGATATCATTCATGTGACAATACAATGCATCTCCTCACATTTTAATATAACCTCTGTTTCACCCAGTGTTAAAAACAGAGTATAATTTTTGAAACCATTGACACACCAATACTAGTTACTACATACGTACTCACTGATTCCTACGTCTACACACACATTCACTCATTCACCCATACAATCATTCATACATACAATCACTCATGTTTACAACACAATCATATGCACTCATACACCTATACAGACACTCACACTCTGCCACTCATCCATGGAGTTACTCACACACCTAGTCAGTCCTGTAAAGAATCAATCACACTTCCATTTTCTACTCTATACAGTTAAACATAGAGCACCTTACGTTTTCAACCATATACTAACACATACTTACTCTCTTATACAATCATTGATACAAGTACACATTGATCTGTACAGAGTCACACACCTCCCATCCAGCCACACACACACTCAGTCTCCCATGCAAATACTTGGGCAATCAATCAATAACCCATATAGTTACTCATATAGCTACTGATCAACACATGCAGCAGTTTACAGAACAACAGACATAATGATGCACAAATTAAGACAGTTTAGTCACTAACCCATGCACTCAGTGAGACACATTTAATCACTCACTCATACATTCAGTCATGCACCTACTAAATCCTTCGTCCAGACACTTATACATCCACTCATTCTTCAATATGTAAGACATATTTTAACTTTACAGAAACATAGTCACTGGATGTTGTCATCAGTGATGTCACTGACCATGTCATGAATGATGTAATATGTGACATCATCAGCAGTGGATTGCGGGTGCGCAATATATAGTTAGTGCAACTAACTATATATGGAATTTCAATGGTTTTGTGTGAGTAAAATAAGGTTTTTTAAATGCTAATTCCTAACTATATATGGTCTATAACCTATGGTTTTTTCAGTGAATTTCATTGGTTTTTTAATAGCTAATATCAAAACCTTTACAATGTATTATTCTTTAAAAAGAAAAATATTTTTTACATGTTTTTTATACAATTTTTTTTTTATTTTTTTTTGTTTCGCTCCCAGTACGCGTACCGGTTAGCTTCCCGTTAGCTCAATCCGGAGGCGCGACCCGGTACGCGAACTGGTAAACGTTCCTTTAGCGCACCTCTCGCGTTACAAAACAACATCGTGACGCGTCGCGTCAGCATGACGTTTCGCGTTCTCGCGTAATACGTCATATTACGTGCTACGTTAGCGTACCCGGAAGCGCACCGGTACGCGAACCGGAAGCGATCCGCGGCGCGGCGCCGACCGCGTAATGTAAACATAGCAGGTCATGTGACTCGATAATAACACTTTTCATTGGTTCATTTCACTTTTGGTTTCCTAATGATGTAATACAAGGTCATGTGATCTAAAATGGACACTTGTCATTGGTTTAGAACTTTTGTTTTTCCCAAATGATGAAAACCCCTCCTTCTTTCATCACTCTGACTTTCATCTTGGTGAGAGAAAGACCCTTTATTGAGACTTTGTGATGGCTTCATTAGTAGCTTCAGCTGGTGCTAGCCCACCACCTCCACCAAATCCAAGAAAGAGAGGACCACCTGCAGAAGTAATTCTGCAAGAAGAGGAAGAACAGGAAGAGGAGGAAGAGGAGGAAGAGCATGAGTTTTTGCCAGAGGAGCCCAGGAGGTACAATCGACAGGAGAATTATATCTGGCAATTCTACAGAATTCCTGAGGGGCAAAAGAAAGTGAATGCTCGTTACGTGTTTTGCCGCATATGCGGTGACAGATTGTCAAGGGGCACCGATAAAAAATATAGTTATGGGAATCATACTATGCATCGGCATATGAGTAGGTGGCACCCAAATAACTATAGTGCTGCCCAGCTACGTGACCAACAACAACATCCCCTCCAAATGGCAAGAAGATCGGTGGTTCCAGAGGTGTCGGGACCAGAGGCGAGGGAGGTGATTGCAAACATCCAAATGTTGTTTGGTCACGTAAAACAAGTGTGCGTGGAATGTGGCGCTTTCATCTGCTACAGAGAAAGTAGCATCACTTTGATTTTGCGAGCAATTCAAAATCATATTAATGTTTGCACAAAACGCACCAAAAAATAAATTCATTTTTTTTTTTTGCTCCTGTTGAGCCCTTTATAATGGATCGTTTTTGTTTCCCCCCCCCCAAAAAAACCAAAAAAATTTTAAAAACGTTCAGAAAATACAAAAAAAGTAAAAAAATGTTCAAAAAATACTAAAAAAAATATAAAACAACAAAAACATAAAAAAAAAAGTTCTTTTCAGAACTAACTCCCCATTATAAAAAAATTGGTAGAAAATTTGGAACTCTGCCAACCTGTATTTCTCTTAGTTCGCTCCCGGAGCGCTACCCGGTACGCGTACCGGAAGCTAACCAAAAAAATATTTTTTAAAAAAGAACAGTAACTATAAGGGAAGGAAATACACAGTTATGTTAAAAGAAAGACAGCTCTAGGGAGTAAAATAAGGATACTGTTACCTACAATCCACTGTTGATGATTTCACATATTACATCATTCATGACATGGTCAGTAACATCAACAGCAGTGGATTGTAGGTAACAGTATCGTTAGTTTACTCCCTTTAGCTGTCTTTCTTTTAACATAACTGTCTATTTCCTTCCCTTATAGTTACTGTTCTTTTTTAAAAAACATTTTTTTGATCAGTCATAAACAGTGACATTAATAGAAACAGAGAGAGTGAACAAGAGTGAAGAACTATGGTCCTCCTGAGCCACCCTCAGAAAACCAAGGGGGTCAAGATACATCTACCGTGCCCCCTTCTACCTATTCTGAACATTATTTGCCCTCCATCTTGTATCTTGATTCGAACGAAACACAAAATGGTGGACTGCCATAACGCTGCTGGTTTGCGAACCGGGCAACTTCCCAGGAAGCGGTCCCCAAAAAAAAAAAGTTGGGAAAGTAATTCACAGACACTAAGAGTAATAGAGATGGAGTGAGTGAACAAGACTGAGGAACTATGAGAACAGAGGGACTGAGAAAAAGAGTGGAAGGAGTTGAGTAAATAGGTAATAGAGAAAGGAATGAGGAAAGTAGCAAAGGCAGGAAACTGAGGATTAAAGAAGTGAAGCAGTGGATCTAATAGTAGGTGAATGTGATAGAAATGTAACGAAAAGAGTACAACTATTTACCTTGTAATTGCTGTTAAATTAATCACATTTTATTTCTATACTTTCAATCTGTGAAAGAGAGAACCAACATTTAAAAAAAAATTAAAATATGTATTTAAAAATTACAAAAGACAAGGGAAAATATTGAAGGACAAATAGTTTTTCAACAACTTTGACACTGACAGAAGCTTCTGCTTCTCCAGGTCCTCTACACAATGCTAAAGATATACATTTTAAACTAACAGTATCTTGATGCAGATGAAGTGAGGACTATCTTAAAACATGGTGCATCTTTTGCATTGCTCTTGTTTCAGAAAAGTGTCGCTTCAGTATGCCAATAACATGTCTCCTATCCAGAGATTTGTTTGAGGTGAGGCCTACTCAGAGTTCAAGATGAGATTTACACTTGTTGAAGTGTACAGAGGAGATAATATCTGTGAAAGTCTACTAATGAAGTGAGTCATGTCCACTGCACTCTTCAACAAAGTAGAAACCTCCTATATTTCCCTGGACAGACCTAAACTTGATCTGCACAATGTGATTCGTAATGATAGGAAACTCAAGTGATGTAATTGAAATATGTGCAATTTATTTTGCTCATTTCACAATCACATCACTTGTGTTTCCTTTGCTTAGGTATCTCATTGTGCAGATGTAGTCCAGCATATGAAAGATTACGTAGAAGTGCAGCACTGCATACAATAAATTTAACACTTACAGAAAACTCACCTTCTCCATGCCTCCTACACAGTTCTACATATACATCATAAATGCAAACAGTACAGAATTAATTATACATGTTAAATGGTTTATTTTTGCTGTTCTCAGAATGTATCAAAATTCACTAAAAACAGTGACTTGAAGGTATTCATCATGTAACAGCGGGGAAAAAAAAACACAATCAAAATGATTGTGTTTAAAAAACCCATACAACATCAGAAAATAAAATTCAGAACTCCTTAAAGTTAACTTACTTTCCATGACGTCCAAGGATGTCCTATGAACAGCTTACACTCTTTTGTGCTGTTATTACTTTCAGCCCGCCACTTTCTGAAAGAAAACCTCCATCGTTTTTAAAAACACGTTACATGCAATAAATGACTTCTTGCTCTCTACCACTATTTTCCACAAGGCCAAATCTAGTCAGAGATATTTATAACTCTTGGATTTCTTGTAAGCCAATCCCATCATTTGGCATTTCCGCAACTTTCAGAATTAAAATGTTGAAGATCATTTTCACAATCCTGGAATAGTAATATCTTCCCCTTCTTGGTCAGTCATGTTCTACATTTCCTATGACACTGATACTGCTTAATATGAAGCAGACTTACACTACCTCTATGAGTACTACAATTATTTAATTCTCTACATCACTTTTAATCACAAAGCAATGTAAAACAGTAGACAGCATTGCAGACTTACATTCCCTCTACTCCATGTTTTGATTGGCTGCTTCAATTAGCTTATGAAAAGAAACAATTTTTCTGAACTCATTTAAAGTGCACATACATCTCCATGATGTCCAATCCTTTGATTAGAAGTTATGTCTCTGAACTACACTTATCCTCAAGGCCAAATTGTGTAGGAGCCATTAGAACTTCTTGAAATTCCACAGATCATATCCCGAGATTATTTTCCTAAAATTTTGGTTTTAAAAACACCAGGTAAGAGTTTTTAAGGTCATACGGCAATTTTTTTTTGAAAATTAAAACAGAATCATTGCAGAATGACCAGCCATTTCTAGACTTTAAATAAGCTGTGTAATGTCCTGATGATATTGAAGGGCCGTCATGATATATAATTGCTGTAGTTACAAAAGTCCTTCCTGATATTGACAACTGCGAAGCTACAAAATTTTTTATTAAAGTTGTCAATTTTGTTCCATCAGGCCTACATCGTTGGAACATTAAAATGACGTACTGGCCATATTTTCGTATAAATAATGTGGACATCATTTCAGATTTACATTGGCTACACTCCATGCTGTGATTAGCAGCTTTTACTAGCTTATTAAAGGAGACTGATTTACTGTCTGGCAAAGTTAAATATATAAATCTTTCTGAGTCTACACTAGTAGTACTTGATACCATACAGTTCTCGCAGTCATGCTGCCATTGATAAGAAAGCCCAAACAGCTGATCTACATCTACACCTTCAGCATGTAATACATCAAGCATATACATTAAAAACTCCTGACAATCTTGCTGAATATTTTGAGAGAATTGTGTTTGCCCTGAACATCTGTCTAACAGGTTTCGAATTTCAGACACACTTTCTATTTTTGTTCTATCTGTGCTACATTTCTCTAACACAGAATTCAACAAACTGCAAAATCTTTGATCAGAATTGACCACAATCTCTTCTTTTACATTTTTTAGAGAAAACAAAACATTCATTACTACATTAGCATAGCAGTTGACACCAGAACTGTTTTCAAACTGAAAACCAACAACATCTTCAACAGAATCCTCTTTGTTTCTGCTTGTAATTTTAGGTTCATTCACTTTTTGTCTTTTTGCTACAACCTCCCCAGTATTGTTCTCATTTCTTCGTTTCCGGCCTACCAGACGTTTCTCAAACAAAGGAAACTGAGGCAAATGTGGCGCATACTCTCTTCTTAACCTATTGTATTCCTTAACACAATCTAGATCTGCACAAATGTTTCTGACATCACACTCAATCAAGTACAATCCCGATAAAGTTCTAACTCGTGACAATGCCACATATGCCATACCCTCCTTGAACACAGAACTGCCAATATTCACCAATGCAGTGTCTACACTTAAACCTTGCGATTTATGAATTGTCACCGCATATGCCAAGCAAACAGGGAACTGCTTACGGCGAACATATAAGTCTTTTACAAGCAAAAATCTAGCAGAACAACGAGCAATTAGCTGTACTTCCTCAATGCCATCAAATTTAATTTTTAAAAATTCAATTCCATCTCTATTTCTGTATTTCACAAAATCAACAACATTACCCATTGATCCATTTACCAGACCTCTTTCAACATGTAAATTCCTTCTTAAAATTATACGGCAGTTCAAGCACACATTCAGAGTCTTTTCAAAACCTGCAGTTTTAGATATAGTCTTCTCTAATGAATCCAATTTTGATTTCAGATTCTCAGACAAAATAATTGTTGATCCCATATGCTCTACTCTATCAATAGCTTCCACTTTCACAATCTCTTGCTTTTCTAAATGCAACATTTTGTTGTTAAATTTGGCACATTCTGCAAGAGTTGTCATCAAACATATTCCAGATTTCTTATCAGTAATTTTCTGAAAAATATTCTCAGGCACAACATCTTGTTCTGGATATAAATTTGACAGTAATCGTGCATGTAAAGCTTCTTTTCCATGCTCGGTCACTTTTCCAATTCTAACATCTTGTAGAATAGTCTTGTAAACTTCATCCTTTGCCTGACGCATATTTTCATGCAGTTCAGCATAATTGAAGTTTAACCATATATTGACGTTGCCAATGCTGCCTAGGCACTTCCTGGTATCTTCATGCGTGAGCATTTTGAACACAGGTTGCCCTTTCACTGGTGTCAGCTGCAGAAGATCTCCGAAAACAATGATGTGTTTGCCACCAAATAACACATCATACTCTGTTTTGAGAACTTCTTGCATCCTCAAATGCACAAAGGCAAGCATGACATTGGAAACCATGCTTACTTCGTCAATGATAAGAAGTTTCATTTTCCTCAAGATTCTTGAAACTTCAAAACAAGCATCTCCAGATAGCTTGTGATATTCTAATTTGTTGTCATGCTCCACTGGCAGCATCAGTAAACGATGTAAAGTAATCCCTTTAATATTATGTGCTGCCAGTCCAGTTGGAGCAGTGACAACACAAGACAGCGATGACTCTGTCCTTTCCTGCAAATAGCATGAAATTGCTTTAATGAGGAAACTTTTTCCAGTTCCCGCTTCTCCACTCACGTACAGTCGGACAGGCTTCAACGACGTACATGAGCACTCTTTCTTATCATGACTTAATCCATGATCAATTTGCATGGTAACTTCGTCATATATTTTCCTCTGCTCAACGTTGAGTTGCCTTTCCAACTCTTCTAAGTTAACCACATCCTCTTGAGCATGTGCCATGGCTCTTTCCACCTCATTCATAGCAGTGGCAGCTTCATTTTCAATAAGAGGTCCTCCTAGTGGATCCTGACTCAATGAAGCAGAACTCTGACTGTCCTGAGAACTGTCTCTGGCAATCTCGGCTGCAATTGTTGCTTCCTGCTCAATTTCCGCATTCAACATTTCTACATATTTGGGAAAAGCAGGACATTCTATGGTCTCCTTGGCGGCATTGAAAGAGTCTTCATAACAGAGGAAATCTCCAAGCAGTTCCTCTTCTGCACGCCAAGGCTTGAAAAGTTGCAAAAGTGCTAAATAGAAAAACTCCTTTTTTTCAGGAGATTCGCCACTCAATTTTCGATGGTTTATCAAGTGGCATTTTCTTTGCTTCACCAGACATCCCTCACTTCCTATTACAGCATACACTCCTTTCTCAGTATCTTCTTTGATGTTCCTCTTGAACATGTAATTTTGCAGAACCTCATACAGACAAACATTCTCTAGGTGACTGCTTCGATTTGGATAATATGTATCCAACATGTTTGTCTTCAAAATGTCGGTACTGTTTGGCTCCTTTTCCGCCAAATACTCAATTTCCCGCACAGGTTTGAGAACTCGATTACGCGTTGCAGCAAGACCAAGACTCGCCCAAACGATACTCCTGGACTTGGCATAGAGACTTGCTGAAGACAACCGGTCAGAACATTCGTACGCTCCGATTTCTCGATGCGACAACATCTTCAGACTGAAACTGTACAACTTCTTGCTGAGGCTCTTTTCATGGGAAATGTCCTCCCACATATCCTTCAATTCTGTCTTCTCTTTTTTGGTGATGTAAGACGTCACATACCGAGCCACAGCCATACAGTTATCAGCCACAAACTGTATATCCATGTTAGCATTCCACATGGACAAAATCACCGGGTTGTAGTCGTTGATGTACTTGGACTCTTCGTTCCTCTTCAAATTGTAAGTGTTTTTAGGTGATTTCTTCATGACATTGTGTCGCAGCGAAGACATCAAACTGTTTACTCTTCCTTTAGAAATCACCGGTCGTGGATAGCCGAAACGACATTTAGTGTAGAACTTGTCCTTGTTTCGGAATTTACGACGGCAGTACTTTCCACATCGATGGCTTTGGAAACGCAGAACTTTTTCTCTTAGGCTTTTCTTCTCCTTTGCGTTTGGAACAGCACACGTAGAATACTGTTGGATGAAACTCATCACTGAGTCATCTGGATCCGTTCCAAATTTAGGTGCATCCTTGATCCACAGCAACATATGTATATGAGGAGCACCTCTTGCTTGGTACTCCTTTCTCCAGAAGAAATCCAACACCTCTCCAAGAGGTGGATTCTTCTTATTCATGATGAAAGACATCATAGCTTCAAATCTATGATTGAAGTACCTACATACATTGACTGGATCCAAAGAGCACAGTTCTCCGGGTGTCTTGAATTCGATGTTTTCTACGTTAGCATTTGCCTCTCGTAGAAATTCAAGTAAGTCTTCCCAGCCATACTCGGCACAGCTCAGAGTGAGGAACCATGTGGGAGTACCTAAGTTCCTCAGCATACATTTTAAATCACCATGACGACGGTACCAGTACTCATTAGTACCACGCTGACACGCCATGAGATTAATCAGGTGAGAATCCAAAATACTATCTTGGACATTCACTTTATCCATAAAATCACTTGCCGAGATGTTTTGCATGTGTATACCACTTTTCAAGATGTGGTTCACTGCATATGACAGTCCAGACAGATCGCTTTCAAACAGGAGATGAAACAAATATGGAATGCATTGTCGAAACCTAGCATCTCCTGCATACAATCGCAAAGTCCGGTATTCAGAAGCAGGAATTTGATGAGGTCGCTCATCATATCTTCCTCCCTGACCTGTTGGAAAAAGCTGTGGGAAACACCGAGCTTCCAAACTTTGCTCCCAAACACTAATGGGACTCCCTTTGGCTTGTTTCATTTGAAACAACTCAATAGCATTCCCCATGACTTCCTTTGAATGCAAAGGATGAACACTATAATGTTCATATATTTCCTCACTAGTAGAGGGTTCTACTTTCTCAATTTGACCAGCACACAAATCGCTATCCTCTTCCTCACTTACTTCCTCTTCTTCAACATATACATTCTTATAGTATTTATTATTTTTTTTCAAATACAATGTTGCCTTTTTAACTTTCCTAACATCTACTAAATCTTGCCATATTTTCTTATTCTTTGTCGGAACCCCATTAACTAAGATAACCAGAGGTTCCTCTTCCACTTTTTCTACTCCAATTGTGTTAATGTTTTTCTTCAAATCTAGAGGCAAATAAACAACTCTTCCCTTTAATCCTCTCTGTAAATCTGATGGAGGCAATTTCCCTGTCTTTGGCTCCATTCTTACAATAGCCTGAAAGGGATGGATACTTTGAATCAAAATAGATTCATAAGTATTTAAATCCTTCAATTCAGAAGGAATCTCAACCAATTCCAGATTATTATGAACTGCTCTAGCAGGCATCTGGTTTTGTTTTAATTTGTTACAACAATAAGTACACACACGTTGATCCAATCCCAAATCAAAACAATTTTCTACCATCAAGTATGTTGCAAAATCCTTCCATTCACTATTATTTTCCCTTTCACTTTTTGCATATAAATCCACTAACTTAGTCTGATTCTTATAATAAGTGCGTCGACAACAGACACAAGTGAAATTAGGCCTCTCACTTGATTTCATGTCAAACGTCGCAATTTCCCTCTGGAAATTATCTGTACTGGAAACATGTACAGTATCTTCCAAATGACCCTCTATTTCTTGCTCAATTTCAACATTCTCCTCTTTACTTCCAAAGTAACAAAACTCAATTTCTTCACATATATTCCTCACATCTATTTCAGAACCATGCAGAAGAGCAGCACATAATTGTTTCAGCATAATTGCTGGACTCTTAGCATAATACAACAGTCTAACTAACTTCCTCACTTTGTTATGATGCACTGCTAGCATCCTGAAATGATGAAAAACACTCTGGCATACTCTCCTGGAAAGACAAGCCAGTGAATGACCATGCAAACCTGTCACTTCTCTCACTCTGCAAGGATCTAATTCTTGCAACAACCTCATTTTCTGCTTCAAACTTTTCTTGTTAAATGACCGTACAAAATCACAAAGCAAATTGATAGAATCCTGTCGCACACTGCAAATACTACTACACTTCCAGGTGTACACAGGACCCTTAGCACGTCTTCCTAAAACCTCATTACCTAACAACTCTTCTGCCTCTGTTGTCACAAGTTTTTCTTTTTCAACTGGACAACCATCTTTCACTTCATAAGCACGACCACTGATGTCAACTGCATGCACCAAATCATTATCCTGGAAATAACTCTCTTCATTAAAAAATGCCTCACAGCTTGAACTATGTATCCATTCTCCAGAAAAAACTTCACAAAAATTACTACGATTAACTATTCTCTTCCATCTACTATTTCTTTTGAAATCAAAAATTGCCTTGTTTAGCTTCCTAATTCTATTGATTATCAAAATAAATAACTTACGTTTAATTTCAAAAGCCTGATCAATAACTTTCTCAACTTTTTTTTTTCTCCTATAAAAAACTAATTTCTGTTGACCTTTCTTAATATTTTTTAACAAATTGCCAATTATCCTGTTACGGAACATTCGTTTACGAATCTCCGTAAACTGTTGTTTCCTTCTACTATCATGCACAGATTTATCTCTTGCTCTAGCAGTAACATTTTCATTTGTCCTTTTCTTTCCATTTGATTTACTTGTGTTGTTATGGATTGAAACATTTTCTGTACTAATATTTTTTTTATTTGAAATATTTTTTATGAAATATTTAGAGCTCTTACCCGGTGCTTTCTTCATCGCTTGAGAAATCTTTTTGTTAGAGGACTGCTGCATTTTTTTTTTCTCCTGCTGTCTTTGACGTTTTGCAGCCTTCATCTCTCTTATTTTTGTAGGCATAGTTGAATCTGAGGAAAAATATAATAAAAATGTTAATAAAAAAATATTATCAAACAGTAAATCAGTAATAGTGATCAAAAACATAACACACTACTTGACATTTTAAATAGAAGATTTTTTAGTCCTTGCAAATTTACAATACAGAAGTAGCAGAAAAGAAATGAGATTTATATTTATGTTACCTATGCTATTTTATATGTGAATCTGATCTAATTTTATGAGCATATTTTAATATTTTATTGAAGACACTACACATAACCTGTTTTTGAAGGTGTCTTTATTTTTAAATTAAACGGTTTACCTTTTTACTTTTTATTGATTATAAATTTTAAAAATAAATGTTTATAATTCCAAAGGCTCAAGCAGGTCATCTTCCCATCCTATATCATATAATTCGGACAAATCTGCATCCTCATCACGCTCTTCTTCATCCTCAGGATTTAAATCATCCAATGGATCAACATCCACTGATGTTTCAATTACAAGTTCAATGATGAGGTCAAAATCAACTGATTGCAGATTGTCGCTCATGTTGAGGTTGTCTTTATCTTTAAAGAAAGACAACAACAATGAGATGTTGCAGAGTAAGAGACAAATCTCACAGATTATAATAGTAAAATTATTTAACAAGAGTAACATTTTGCAGCTATTATTTAGCCATGTCCAGCGATGCTGAGCAGGTGAAGCCTATGTCTAATTTTTCACTGGACAGGACTCATCTGTTCTTAACCTTGGATAAGCCTCAACGACTCTGTGTCCCCTGCACATACTCAAATGTTAAAGTGCAGATTTATATTAAATGGCACATCCCCAGGCATGCACCAGTTAATGTGCACCACTGCTTTACCACCCATGGTGTGCCGCATTTACAATCAGATAGGAGAAAGCTGCTTCAAAACCCTGCACCTGCTTGAAGCTGGCATAGGTCTTGACGCAGCATTGTATAGATGGGGCACCCCTGATCCTTGCTGGAGCTGCATCGCACTTACGATACAACTCCAGCAATGCGCCACCTTTACAGCACAGATGCGTCACACATCTGTGCCTTTTTTGCCCCATGCTGCGCCGCATTGTAAATGCAGCACACCATGGGTGGCGGAACAGTGGCGCAGGATGACTGTCACATCCCTGGGGATGCGCCACTCATCATAAATCTATCCCTAAGCTTCTTATCTTGTTACAGATGAACTGCCATATGTATCATCAAAATATTTTACATATTAGAAATAGCAAATTTTAAGGAATAAATAGCGATTCTTTACTATTCCTAATTTGCAATGAGCAAATTGCTAATTGCAAATTACCCATTCATTTCCATAGGCTAGGAGGCTCATAGGAATTAATGTTGCAAGTTGTGATTAGCAATTAGCTCATCACAAAATAGGATTTTTTTCAAGCGTGCAGGGGTATCTCAAGAACAACCTGCTGCACCCCTGAAAAAGAAATTTGGGAGCACATGGCACACCTACATGCCCTAATGGCATGTATGGGCGTCATATGGGACCTTTTTTTTAAAAAAAAAAAAATTCTTTTTGAAAAGAATTCGCAAATTACCACAAACTACAAGTTGGTGGTAGTTTCCAAATCCTTAATATCATTTTTTACATATTTTTTTTTTATACATTGCATTTAAGGAATCACAATTTTTGAATTATTGACATTTTAAGTAATTTCCACATGTGCACTGTTTTCTAAATATAATTTGAAAATCGTTTTTGGGGAAAAGTAATGGTTTGCAAATTTATGACAAGGACATAATGGTGTATGCTTCTCTATAAGGCATTTCAGTATCTCTAATGTCATTTTTCCCATATTACATTATAAGACCTTTCCCCATGAAGCACATTCCTTGTAAATATGCTCCCACCAGTGCATTGCAAATTTAGATTTTGACTGTTTCAGACACATAGCCATGTTGAAAGTGACCCAAAAAAATTGCAAACGTTTAAAAAAAACACATTCATGTGTCTTAATGACATTTTAATTCATTTCCCCATGGACAATGTTTTCTAAGTGGCACAAAAGAGGTATACACCTATCATAAATCTGTCCCTAGAATTATAAATGATTAAATCAGGATGACAATAAGATGTGGCCTATCCAGAGGTTTGTTTAAGGTGAGGCCTACTCAGGATTGCAGATTAAAGTTATGCTTGATGAAGAATACAGAGGAGATAATTTATTGTAAAGGCCTACCAATGAAGTAAGTGATTTCTACTTCATTGCACCAGTCATCATAAATGTATCCATAAGCTTCTTATCTTGTTAGACATCAACCGCCATATGTATCATATAACTATTTTGCATTTCCAAAAAAGCGAATTTTAAGGAATAAATAGCGATTCTTTACCATTCCAAATTTGCGATGAGAAAATTGCTAATTGCAAATTACCCATTCATTTCCATGGGCTAGGAGGCTCATATAAATGAAGGTGCAATTTGCGATTAACAATTTGCTCATCACAAATTAGGAATTTATTCCAAAAGTGCAGGGGTGTCTCAAGAGCACCCTGCTGCAACCCTGAGAAAGAAATTTGGGGGCATATGGCGAACATAAATTTTAACAACATTCCTTTACCTCAAAAACGATTTTCAAATCATAACTTCAAAACACTACACATGGGAAAATTACTTAAATTGTCCTTAAGACACATAAAAGCGTATTTTGATTGGCTTTCCTGCATGGTAGGGTCACTTTAAACATGGCTATGTAACATAAACATTCAAAATCAAAATTTTCAATGTACAGGTGGGAGCATATTTACAAGCAATTTGCGCCACAAAGAAAGGTCTGACATTAAAATGGGAAAAATAACATCAGGGACAGTCAATTGCCTTATAAAGAACCATACACCATTATGTCCTTCTCTTGAATTTAAAAACAATTCCTTTTTCCCAAAAACGATTTTCAGATCATAATTTCAAAAAACTGCACATGAGAAAATGACTTAAAATGTCATTGAAACACATGAAAGCGTTTTTTTATTGGCTTTCCTGCATGGTTGGTTCACTTTTATCATGGCTATGTAACACAAACATTGATAATTAAAATTTTCATGCACATGTAAGAGCATATTTACAAGCAATTTGCGCCACAGAGAAAGGTCTTACAATAAAATGAGAAAAATAACATCAAGGACAGTCAATTGCCTTATAAATAACCATACACCATTATTTCCTTGTCATGATTTTAAAAACAATTCCTTTTCCACAAAAACGATTTTCAAATCATAATTTCTAAACACTGCACATCAGAAAATGACTTAAAATGTCATTAAAATACATGAAATCATTTTTTGATTGACTTTCCAGCATGGTTGAGTCACTTTTAACATGGCTATATAACAGAAACATTCAAAATCAAAAATTTCCATGCACATGTGAGAGCATATTTACTAGCAAATTGCGCCACATAAATCATAATTTTCTCCTTAAAGCACACTATTCTCTATCTAAAGTAAAGAAATATTTTCTCACCTTAGCAAATACTTTGAGTTTGAAAACAGTCTCAGAAACACACCAATTTGTCTTCAGCAGAGCAAAAGGTATGCACTCCAGAGTCTGCAGCTATCAAAAGCACAGAAATGGTGTAATTCTTCACACATATTTCTCATGTCACCCAATCAAAACTCTTCCCTCACTTTTTTTCAAATGAAAACCCTTCCCCCTCTGCCCTTTCTGCCTATTTTCCATAGCAACCACCTCTTGGAGAAACTCTGGTGTTTGCAAATTCACACAACAATGTTGCAATTGAACTCTGAACTCTCAGTGCACCTGCATATCCAGTGCTTTCTTTCATTTAATGATTTTTTATTGACCACTCAAAATACATCTTTCAAAGAACACATCTCTACACCCTAACTTTCTGTTTTCATCAATCAAAATCCACCAATCACTGTTACTACTTCATGAACACAGAAACTCCACAGTTTTTTTCATTTCAAACTCACATTTTTTCAACTGCCATTTCATTGCCACACTTCATCTGACTGCAGGAGAACCTTCTCTCACCATGTTTTCTGTCTGGATTGTTGGTCATAGTTATATTCACTGGGCTCAAAGGTACGTTGAAAGCAGGAATTTACCTAACCTCAATTTACAAGATGTGGAAATTAAGTGGTTTGGCCAGAGAGGATTAAAATGTCACCAATTGATACCATTGGTGAAAACCTTTATGCATTTGCCAAAACCTGACCTGTTAATTGTGCACTGTGGAGGTAATGACTTGGGCACTTTGACTGGTGTAGGTCTGGAAATGCTTTTAAAGGACACCTTTGAGCAATTAATGGCACTTTTTCCTCAGACTGCCTTGGTATATTCAAATATATGCCAAAGACAGAAATGGAGGTGGTCAAACCAATTTTGTCCACAAATTGAGAAGTCGAGGAAGCATGTAAACAAATCTGTTTCAGCTTACATGAGAGACCATGGAATGGGCTCCCTGTACAACAATAACTTGCGTTACTACATGCAAGATATCTACAGAGGAGATGGAGTTCACTTCTCAGATGAGGGCAACAGAGTTTTCACTCTGAATTTAAAAATGTGCATTGGTACCTACTTATAAGTACCTAAATGTACCATAAACCCAAAAGCTCTTCTCAGAGCTACCCTACATCTAATCACTCACAATTATTTTTTTACTCTAACTATTTTCACTAATTTTCAACAAAATACGCTCCCTGGTGCGCTACCCGGTACGCGTACCGGGAGCTAACCTCGCGAAATTTTTAAAAAAAAATGTTTTTTTTTCCGCACATATGGGCCTCCTCAGCCACCCTCACAAAACCTAGGGGGTCAAGATAAGTCTACCGTGCCCCCTTCTACCCATTCTGAACATTATTTGCCCTCCATCTTGTATCTTAATTCGACCGAAACACAAAATGGTGGACTCCCGGAACGCTTAAGGTACGCGAACCGGGGCGCTCAACGGTTCGCGTACCGGGTCGCTCCCTAGGAAACGCACCATCAAAAAAGGTGGGAAAGTAGTTCACAGAAAAGCCACTGGAGACAATTTCACCAAATATAGAATAGCTCATACTACATACCAATCCCTACCATTTTCACAAATTTGATTGGAATTCCATTTAGCCATTTAGCCTGTAGTCCTCTCTAAATACCGTGAGGTAAATTACTTCACAAAACACATCTGAAGTGTTGGAATTGACAACCAATTAAAATGTTACTTTCATTTTCTACTTTTTTTACATGATATTTGATTGGTTATGTACCCGAATATATATAAAGGAAGAGAAGGAAACACAGCCATTTTGACTACTACTTCCTGGTGTACATTTCATTTGGATTTTCATTAATAACTTCAACTTCTTTTTAAAGGTAAGTTGTTATTTTTAAAACTGAAGTATATTGTGCACTTTAAGTTAATATGGCAAACTTTTTCTGTTAGTTATATACTATCCCTCTGTAGTACTTATAAATTTAGATACACTTTTTTATATTCCTACTTCCACTCTGATACTATACACTGCCCAAAGATAAATTCTCTGATAAAAACTGCCTATCTAAAATTAATCCCAACAGTGCCCTACCTCTACTAATATATATTTTTTTTATGCAAATTTCAGGAAAAATGGAAAGTGAACAAAACATTTCATTTGAAATTGTCCTTCCAGAGTCCAACACAGAAATCATTGATCCAAATGAGATTGAATTTATGGATGAAACATGGGACCAAGAACTACTGCAATGTGTGCAAGCAGTAGATAACCTCCTTGCAAATGAGGACATTTTACAACCTCAGAGACTACAATCTATATTCCATGATTATGAAATTTCTGACAATGAAATGTTAGAAAGTTTAATAAATTATGAAACACAATAAAAAAAGTTTAAAAAAAAAAAATAATCAACAAAACCAACAATCAATTAACATACAGCATTTGAAAAGTCTATCATTCATTTTTTATTGTGATACGCTCCCCAGTACGCTTCCCGGTTCGCGTACCGGGCGCTAACCACGAAAAAAAACAAAAAAAATTTTTTTTTTTTTTTGCTTAGCGGGGCCCCTTTAAAGCCTCCACATCAAACCTAGGGGGTCAGGGAGTATCTACTATGCCCCCTTAAGGTCATTTGCCCCTTCGCTTTTGACCTCCTCTTGTCTCTCGATCCTACCGAGAGACAAGATGGCGGCCGCTCCGGACTGTTTAGAATGTTGACAGACACCGGAGAGCCAATCAACTTCGCTACGCGAAGTTCCGTTACGCGTCAAGTACGCGTACCGGGGCGCTGCCTGGTCCGCGCTTACAGATATATATCTTTTTTTGAACGTTATTTTCTCAAAATCCACTGCAGCACATATATTGAGACCTACAAAAGGCACATCGGGCTACCAGTCCCTACAAATTTGCCAAGTTTCGTGCAAATCCATTCAGCCGTTCGGGCTAAAAGTGAGGCTAACCGCCCTATGGAAAACTCAATGTTAAAAACACGTTTTGGGACCCCCCTTTTTTCTCGGCCCCCCCTGGACCAACTCCCCCCAAATTTCCAGTGGCTGCTCAGAAACAAAATGTTCCATTTTCCAGAAAATTTCAGCCAATTCCGTCCACAAACGCCAAAGTTATTAGACATAGAATTTTCAAAAAACCCATAGAGAAAAAATCCTAACTATATATACCTACTGGCGACCGCCAGTAGGTAATATATATATATTCATTGAAAAAACCATAGGTTATAGACCATATATAGTTAGGAATTTGCATTTACAAAACCTTGAAAATTCACTGAAAAAACCATAGGTTATACACCATATATAGTTAGGAATTAGCATTTAAAAAACCTTATTTTACTCACACAAAACCAATGAAATTCCATATATAGTTAGTGGTACTAACTATATATCACGCACCCGCAATCCACTGCTGATCATGTCACATATGACATCATTCATGACATGGTCAGTGACATCACTGATGACATCACTGATGACATCTCAAATGACATCACTGATGACATCACTGATGACATCTCAAATGACATCACTGATGACATCACTGATGACAACATCCAGTGACTGTATTTTTCTGTAAAGTTAAAATATGTCTTACATATTTAAGAATGAGTGGATGTATAAGTGTCTGGATGAAGGATTTAGTAGGTACATGACTGACTGTATGAGTGAGTGGTTAAATTTGTCTCACTGAGTGCATGGGTTAGTGACTAAACTGTCTTAATTTGTGCATCATTATGTCTGTTGTTCTGTAAACTGCTGCATGTGTTGATCATTAGCTATATGAGTAACTATATGGGTTATTGATTGGTTGCCCAAGCATTTGTATGGGAGACTGAGAGTGTGTGTGGGTGGCTGGGAGGTGTATGACTCTGTGCATAGATGTATGGGTTCAAAAGTGCATGTGGAAACAGCTGTATGGGCGGTTGACTGTGTGCATGACTGTATTGGTGAGTGAATACATATCTCAGTGCTACATGTCAAAGTAAGTACATATGTAAAATACAGTACATGTGAGAGTTGACATATATAAATAACTGTGCATAAGAGCCAGTGAATGTGTGAGTGGCTGTATGGATCATTGTGCTCTTGTATCCAGGATTGTATAAGTGAGTAAATATGTTTTAGTATATGTTTGAATAAGTAAGGTGTGTATAACTGTATAGTTGTGAAAATGGAGCTGTGATTGATTCTTTGCATGACTGACTAGGTGTGTAAGTAACTCCATGGATGAGTGACAGTCTGTGAGTGTCTGTTTACACTGAGTGTATCTAAGGTTATATTAGAGTCTGAAGAGGTTCATCGTATTATCACATGAATGATGTCATCAGTGATGTGATCATTAATGTCAAATGAGATTTTATCAGTTATGTCATCAGTGATGTCATTTGAGATGTCATCAGTGATGTCATCAGTGATGTCATTTGAGATGTCATCAGTGATGTCATCAGTGATGTCACTGACCATGTCATGAATGATGTCATATGTGACATGATCAGCAGTGGATTGCGGGTGCGTGATATATAGTTAGTACCACTAACTATATATGGAATTTCATTGGTTTTGTGTGAGTAAAATAAGGTTTTTTAAATGCTAATTCCTAACTATATATGGTGTATAACCTATGGTTTTTTCAGTGAATTTTCAAGGTTTTGTAAATGCAAATTCCTAACTATATATGGTCTATAACCTATGGTTTTTTCAATGAATGTCATTGGTTTTTTAAAAGCTAATATCTATAGCTGTAAAATGTATTCTTCTTTAAATACAAAAATATATTTTATATGTTTATTAATAATTTTTTTTTAATATTTTTTTTGTTTCGCTCCCGGTCCGCGAACCGGGAAGCTTTCCGTTAGCTCAAATAGATGCCGCGACCCGGTCCGCGAACCAGTAAGAAATCAACATAGTGACGGTATCGCGTTGCCGCGAAATGCGTCTTGTGACGTATCGTGTTAGCGCACCCGGAAGTGCCCCGGGGCGTGGACCGAGGCGCGAAGCGCAGCGACCCGGAAGCGATCCGCGGCGCGTCGCGAAAGCGCGACGTATCGCGTTGCCGCGTAATGCGTCTTGTGACGTATCGCGTTAGCGCACCCGGAAGTGTCCCGGGGCGCGGACCGAGGCGCGAAGCGCAGCGAACCGGAAGCTAACCGGGGAGCGTTCCGCAGCGCGTAACATGAGCGTGAGAGGTCATGTGACTTGGTAATAAAACTTTTCATTGGTTCATTTCACTTTTGGTTTCATAATAATGGAAGGCTAGGTCAGGTGACCTAAAAATAACACTTTTCATTGGTTGAGAACTTTTGCTTTTCCCAAATGATGAAAACCCCTCCTTCTTTCCTCACTCTGACTTTCATCTTGGTGAGAGAAAGACCCTTTTACTTTATAGAGAAATGGCTTCCATTGTTGCTTCAGCTAGTGTTCCCCCACCACCACCCCCACCTCCTCAAGGGAAGAAAGGACCACCTGCTCAACCAATGTTTGAGGAAGATCAAGAAGAGGAGGAAGAGGAGGAAGAGCCTGAGTTTTTGCCAGAGGAGCCCAGGAGGTACAATAGAAAAGAAAACTACATCTGGCAATTTTTTTAATTTCCAGCAGGGCAAAAAAAAGTTAATGCAAGATATGTGTTTTGCCGTATTTGCAATGATCGACTGTCAAGGGGCACTGACAAGAAATACAGCTTCGGCAATTATACGATGCACAGGCATATGAGTAGGTGGCACCCAAATAATTATAGTGCTGCCCAGCTTCGTGATGAACAACAAAATCCCCTGGCAATGGTGAGAACATCTGCTGTCAAAGAAGTATCGGGACCAGAGGCGAGGGAGGTGATCCCGAACATTCAAATGGACATGGGGGAAGTAAAGCAAGTGTGCGTGTGGTGCGGCCAAACACTTTGCTACGGAGAAAGAAGCATTATTCTTATAATGAGAGCTATCAGAAATCATGATTGCCCGAAACGCCCCAAAAAATAAATTCTTCTTTTTTTCGTTGCTCCTGTTGAGCCCTTCTCAATGAATCATTTTTGTTTCCCCCCTCCCCCCCAAAAAAACAAAAAAATTACAAAATGTTCAGAAAAAACAAAAAAAATATAGAAAATGTTCAGAAAAATAATAAAAAAAATTTAAAACAACAAAAACCAAAAAAAAAGTTCTTTTCAGAACTACCTCCCCATTATAAAAAAAATTGGTAGAATTTTTGAAACTCTGCCAATCTCTATTTCTTATAGTTCGCTTCCAGTTCGCACTCCGGTACGCGAACCAGGAGCGAACCAAAAAAATTTTTTTAAAGAAAGAACAGTAAGTATAAGGGAAGGAAACAGACAGTTATGTTAAAAGAAAGACAGCTACAGGGAGTAAAGAAAACATACTGTTACCCGCAATCCACTTCTGATCATGTCACATATTATATCATTCTTGACATGGTCAGTGACATCATCAGCAGTGGATTGCGAGTAACAGTATCTTTTGTTTACTTCCTATAGCTGTCTTTCTTGTAACATAAATGTCTGTTTCCTATCCTTATACTTACTGTTCTTGTTTTAAAAAAAATTTTAGATCATTCAGAAACAGTAACATTAATAGAGACAGAATGAGTGAATAATAATGAAGAAGTATGAGAAGAGAGGGACTGAGAAAAATACTGGAAGGAGTAGAATAATTAAGTAATAGAGAAAGGAATGAGAGAAGTAGCAGACGCAGGAAAGTAAGGATTAAAGAAATGAAGCAGTAGAACTAATAGATGTTAAATGTGATAGATTAAATGATTGATTCAGTATGACGATAAGGTGTGTCCTCTCCAAAATTTTGTTTAAGATGAGGCCTACTTAGGGTTGCATATCAAATTTATGCTTGTTTGAGAATACAGAGGAGATAATACATGTGAAGTAAAACATGTCCACTTCACTCTTGAACAACGGCCAGACTTCTTCTGTGTCCATAGACAGACCTAAAGTTCATCTGCACAATGTAATCCGTAAACTTAGAAAACACAAGTAATTTAATTGAAAAACGTGGAGTTTCTTTTGCTCATTTCAAAATCACATCACCTGTGTTGCCTTTGCTTAGGTATCTCATAGTGCAGATGTAGTTCAGCATATGAAACAGTACACAGAAGTGCAGCAGTGTATGCATTAATACATGTGAAGGCCTACCAATGAAGTAAGTCATGTCCACTTATTACATCATTCATGACATAGTCAATGACATCATCAGCAGTGGATTGCGGGTTAAAAGAGTAGAAAACATTTACCTTATAATTCTTGTTAACTTTTTCAAATATTTTTTCATACTTTCAATCTGTAAAAGAGAGAAGAAACATTTCAAAAATATTAAAACATGTATTTAAAAATTTGAAAAGACAAGGGAAAAGGTTCAAGAAGAAACAGTTTTTCAAAAACTTTGAGATTTACAGAAGCCTCTGCTGCTATACGTCCCCTACACAATCCTAAAGATATATATTTTAAACAAACAGTATCTTGATGCTGATGAAGTGAGGCCTATTTTGGAACATGGTGCATCTTTTGCACTGCTGATGTCTCACAATAGTGATGCAATAGCAGCGCAAAAAAGATGTAAAGCCATCATAAAGTTGTGTCTAACATTTTAAATGATTCTTTCAGGATACAAATAAGATGTGTCCTTTCAAGAGGTTTCTTTAAGGTGAGGCCTATTCAGTTTTCAAAAAAAAAACAGTACCCAGAAGTGCAGCACTGTAAGCATTAACTTTGACACTTACAGAAGCCTCAGTTTCTCCATATCTACCTCACATTTCTAAATGTATATCATAAGTACAAAAAGTAGAACATTAATTATACATGTTAAATGGTTTATTTTTGGTGTTCTCAGAATGTATCAAATTTCACTAAAAACAGTGACTTGAAGGTATTCATCATGTAACAGCGGGGAAAAAAAACACAATCAAAATGATTGTGTTTAAAAAACCCATACAACATCAGAAATCAAAATTCAGAACTCCTTAAAGTTAACTTACTTTCCATGACGTCCAAGGATGTCCTATGAACAGCTTACACTCTTTTGTGCTGTTATTACTTTCAGCCCGCCACTTTCTGAAAGAAAATCTCCATCGTTTTTAAAAACACGTTACATGCAATAAATGACTTCTTGCTCTCTACCACAATTTTCCACAAGGCCAAATCTGGTCAGAGCCATTTATAACTCTTGGATTTCTTGTAAGCCAATCCCGTCATTTGGCATTTCCGCAACTTTCAGAATTAAAATGTTGAAGATCATTTTCACAATCCTGGAATAGTAATATCTTCCCCTTCTTGCTCAGTCATGTTCTACATTTCCTATGACACTGATACTGCTTACTATGAAGCAGACTCACACTACCTCTATGACTACTACAATTATTTAATTCTCTACATCACTTTTAATCACAAAGCAATGTAAAACAGTAGACAGCATTGCAGACTTACATTCCCTCTACTCCATGTTTTGATTGGCTGCTTCAATTAGCTTATAAAAAGAAACAGTTTTTCTGAACTCATTGAAAGTGCACGTATTTCTCCATGACGTCCAGTCCTATGGTTAGAAGTTATGTCTCTGAACTACACTTATCCTCAAGGCCAAATTGTGGAGGAGCCATTAGAACTTCTTGAAATTCCACAGAGCACATCCCGAGATTATTTCCCTAAAATTTTGGTTTTAAAAACACCAGGTAAGAGTTTTTAAGGTCATACGGCAATTTTTTTTGGAAAATTAAAACAGAATCATTGCAGAATGACCAGCCATTTCTAGACTTTAAATAAGCTGTGTAATGTCCTGATGTTATTGAAGGGCCGTCATGATATATAATTGCTGCAGTTACAAAAGTCCTTCCTGATATTGACAACTGCGAAGCTACAAAATTTTTAATTAAAGTTGTCAATTTTGTTCCATCAGGCCTACATCGTTGGAACATTAAAATGACATACTGGCCATATGTTCGTATAAATAATGTGGACATCATTTCAGATTTACATTGGCTACACTCCATGTTGTGATCAGCTGCTTTTACTAGCTTATTAAAGGAGACTGATTTACTGTCTGGCAAAGTTAAATATATAAATCTTTCTGAGTCTACACTAGTAGTACTTGATACCATACAGTTCTCGCAGTCATGCTGCCATTGATAAGAAAGCCCAAACAGGTGATCTACATCTACACCTTCAGCATGCAATACATCAAGCATATACATTAAAAACTCCTGACAATCTTGCTGAATATTTTGAGAGAATTGTGTTTGGCCTGAACATCTGTCTAACAGATTTCGAATTTCAGACACACTTGCTATGTTTCTTCTATCAGTGCTACATTTCTCTAACACAGAATTTAACAAACTGCAAAATCTTTGATCAGAATTGACCACAATCTCTTCTTTTACATTTTTTAGAGAAAACAAAACATTAACCACTACATTAGCATAGCAGTTGACACCAGAACTGTTTTCAAACTGAAAACCAACAACATCTTCAACAGAATCCTTTTTGTTTCTGCTTGTAATTTTAGGTTCATTGACTTTTTGTCTTTTTGCTACAACCTCCCCAGTATTGTTCTCATTTCTTCGTTTCCGGCCTACCACACGTTTCTCAAACAAAGGATACTGAGGCAAATGTGGCGCATACTCTCTTCTTAACCTATTGTATTCCTTAACACAATCTAGATCCGCACAAATGTTTGTGACATCACACTCAATCAAGTACAATCCCGATAAAGTTCTAACTCGTGACAATGCCACATATGCCATACCCTCCTTGAACACAGAACTGCCAATATTCACCAATGCACTGTCTACACTTAAACCTTGCGATTTATGGATTGTCACCGCATATGCCAAGCAAACAGGAAACTGCTTACGGCGAACATATAAGTCTTTTACAAGCAAAAATCTAGCAGAACAACGAGCAATTAGCTGTACTTCCTCAATGCCATCAAATTTTATTTTTAAAAATTCAATTCCATCTCTATTTCTGTATTTCACAAAATCAACAACATTACCCATTGATCCATTTACCAGACCTCTTTCAACATGTAAATTCCTTCTTAAAATTATACGGCAGTTCAAGCACACATTCAGAGTCTTTTCAAAACCTGCAGTTTTAGATATACTCTTCTCTAATGAATCCAATTTTGTTTTCAGATTCTCAGACAAAATAATTGTTGATCCCATATGCTCTACTCTATCAATAGCTTCCAGTTTCACAATCTCTTGCTTTTCTAAATGCAACATTTTGTTGTTAAATTTGGCACATTCTGCAAGAGTTGGCATCAAACATATTCCAGATTTCTTCTCAGTAATTTTCTGAAAAATATTCTCAGGCACAACATCTTGTTCTGGATATAAATTTGACAGTAATCGTGCATGTAAAGCTTCTTTCCCATGCTCGGTCACTTTTCCAATTCTAACATCTTGTAGAATAGTCTTGTAAACTTCATCCTTCGCCTGACGCATATTTTCATGCAGTTCAGCATAATTGAAGTTTAACCATATATTGACGTTGCCAATGCTGCCTAGGCACTTCCTGGTATCTTCATGCGTGAGCATTTTGAACACAGGTTGCCCTTTCACTGGTGTCAGCTGCAGAAGATCTCCGAAAACAATGATGTGTTTGCCACCAAATAACACATCATACTCTGTTTTGAGAACTTCTTGCATCCTCAAATGCACAAAGGCAAGCATGACATTGGAAACCATGCTTACTTCGTCAATGATAAGAAGTTTCATTTTCCTCAAGATTCTTGAAACTTCAAAACAAGCATCTCCAGATAGCTTGTGATATTGTAATTTGTTGTCATGCTCCACTGGCAGCATCAGTAAACGATGTAAAGTAATCCCTTTAATATTATGTGCTGCCAGTCCAGTTGGAGCAGTGACAACACAAGACAGCGATGACTCTGTCCTTTCCTGCAAATAGCATGAAATTGCTTTAATGAGGAAACTTTTTCCAGTTCCCGCTTCTCCACTCACGTACAGTCGGACAGGCTTCAACGACGTACATGAGCACTCTTTCTTATCATGACTTAATCCATGATCAATTTGCATGGTAACTTCGTCATATATTTTCCTCTGCTCAACGTTGAGTTGTCTTTCCAACTCTTCTAAGTTAACCGCATCCTCTTGAGCATGTGCCATGCCTCTTTCCACTTCATTCATAGCAGTGGCAGCTTCATTTTCAATAACAGGTCCTCCTAGTGGATCCTGACTCAATGAAGCAGAACTCTGACTGTCCTGAGAACTGTCTCTGGCAATCTCGGCTGCAATCATTGCTTCCTGCTCAATTTCCGCATTCAACATTTCTACATATTTGGGAAAAGCAGGACATTCTATGGTCTCCTTGGCGGCATTGAAAGAGTCTTCGTAACAGAGGAAATCTCCAAGCAGTTCCTCTTCTGCACGCCAAGGCTTGAAAAGTTGCAAAAGTGCTAAATAGAAAAACTCCTTTTTTTCAGGAGATTCGCCACTCAATTTTCGATGGTTTACCAAGTGGCATTTTCTTTGCTTGACCAGACATCCCTCACTTCCTATTACAGCATACACTCCTTTCTCAGTATCTTCTTTGATGTTCCTCTTGAATATGTAATTTTGCAGAACCTCATACAGACAAACATTCTCGAGGTGACTGCTTCGATTTGGATAATATGTATCCAACATGTTTGTCTTCAAAATGTCGGTACTGTTTGGCTCCTTTTCCGCCAAATACTCAATTTCCCGCACAGGTTTGAGAACTCGATTACGTGTTGCTGCAAGACCAAGACTCGCCCAAACGATACTCCTGGACTTGGCATAGAGACTTGCTGAAGACAACCGGTCAGAACATTCGTACGCTCCGATTTCTCGATGCGACAACATCTTCAGACTGAAACTGTACAACTTCTTGCTGAGGCTCTTTTCATGGGAAATGTCCTCCCACATATCCTTCAATTCTGTCTTCTCTTTTTTGGTGATGTAAGACGTCACATACCGAGCCACAGCCATACAGTTATCAGCCACAAACTGTATATCCATGTTAGCATTCCACATGGACAAAATCACCGGGTTGTAGTCGTTGATGTACTTGGACTCTTCGTTCCTCTTCAAATTGTAAGTGTTTTTAGGTGATTTCTTCATGACATTGTGTCGCAGCGAAGACATCAAACTGTTTACTCTTCCTTTAGAAATCACCGGTCGTGGAAAGCCGAAACGACATTTAGTGTAGAACTTGTCCTTGTTTCAGAATTTACGACGGCAGTACTTTCCACATCGATGGCTTTGGAAACGCAGAACTTTTTCTCTTAGGCTTTTCTTCTCCTTTGCGTTTGGAACAGCACACGTAGAATACTGTTGGATGAAACTCATCACTGAGTCTTCTGGATCCGTTCCAAATTTAGGTGCATCCTTGATCCACAGCAACATATGTATATGAGGAGCACCTCTTGCTTGGTACTCCTTTCTCCAGAAGAAATCCAACACCTCTCCAAGAGGTGGATTCTTCTTATTCATGATGAAAGACATCATAGCTTCAAATCTATGATTGAAGTACCTACATACATTGACTGGATCCAAAGAGCACAGTTCTCCGGGTGTCTTGAATTCGATGTTATCTACGTTAGCATTTGCCTCTCGTAGAAATTCAAGTAAGTCTTCCCAGCCATACTCGGCACAGCTCAGAGTGAGGAACCATGTGGGAGTACCTAAGTTCCTCAACATACATTTTAAATCACCATGACGACGGTACCAGTACTCATTAGTACCACGCTGACACGCCATGAGATTAATCAGGTGAGAATCCAAAATACTGTCTTGGACATTGACTTTATCCATAAAGTCACTTGCCGAGATGTTTTGCATGTGTATACCACTTTTCAAGATGTGGTTCACTGCATATGACAGTCCAGACAGATCGCTTTCAAACAGGAGATGAAACAAATAAGGAATGCATTGTCGAAACCTAGCATCTCCTGCATACAATCGCAAAGTCCGGTATTCAGAAGCAGGAATTTGATGAGGTCGCTCATCATATCTTCCTCCCTGACCTGTTGGAAAAAGCTGTGGGAAACACCGAGCTTCCAAACTTTCCTCCCAAACACTAATGGGACTCCCTTTGGCTTGTTTCATTTGAAACAACTCAATAGCATTCCCCATGACTTCCTTGGAATGCAAAGGATGAACACTATAATGTTCATATATTTCTTCACTAGTAGAGGGTTCTACTTTCTCAATTTGACCAGCACACAATTCGCTATCCTCTTCCTCACTTACTTCCTCTTCTGCAACATATACATTCTTATAGTATTTATTATTTTTTTTCAAATACAATGTTGCCTTTTTAACTTTCCTAACATCTACTAAATCTTGCCATATTTTCTTATTCTTTGTCGGAACCCCATTAACTAAGATAACCAGAGGTTCCTCTTCCACTTTTTCTACTCCAATTGTGTTAATGTTTTTCTTCAAATCTAGAGGCAAATAAACAACTCTTCCCTTTAATCCTCTCTGTAAATCTGATGGAGGCAATTTCCCTGTCTTTGGCTCCATTCTTACAATAGCCTGAAAGGGATGGATACTTTGAATCAAAATAGATTCATAAGTATTTAAATCCTTCAATTCAGAAGGAATCTCAACCAATTCCAGATTATTATGAACTGCTCTAGCAGGCATCTGGTTTTGATTTAATTTGCAACAACAATAACTACACACACGTTGATCCAATCCCAAATCAAAAAATTTTCTACCATCAAGTATGTTGCGAAATCCTTCCATTCACTATTATTTTCCCTTTCACTTTTTGCATATAAATCCACTAACTTAGTCTGATTCTTATAATAAGTGCGTCGACAACACACACAAGTGAAATTAGGCCTCTCACTTGATTTCACCTCAAACGTCGCAATTTCCCTCTGGAAATTATCTGTACTGGAAACCTGTACACTATCTTCCACATGACCCTCTTCTTCTTGCTCAATTTCAACATTCTCCTCTTTACTTCCAAAGTAACAAAACTCAATTTCTTCACATATATTCTTCACATCTATTTCAGAACCATGCAAAAGAGCAGCGCATAATTGTTTAAGCATAATTGCTGGACTCTTAGTATAATACAACATACTAACTAATTTCCTCACTTTATTATGATGCACTGCTAGCATCCTGAAATGATGAAAAACACTCTGGCATACTCTCCTGGAAAGACAAGCCAGTGAATGACCATGCAAACCTGTCACTTCTCTTACTCTGCAAGGATCTAATTCTTGCAACAACCTTATTTTCTGCTTCAAACTTTTCTTATTAAATGACCGTACAAAATCACAAAGCAAATTGATGGAATCCTGTCGCACACTGCAAATACTACTACACTTCCAGGTGTACACAGGACCCTTAGCACGTCTTCCTAAAACCTCATTACCTAACACCTCTTCTGCCTCTGTTGTCACAAGTTTTTCTTTTTCAACTGGACAACCATCTTTCACTTCATAAGCACGACCACTGGTGTCAACTGCATGCACCAAATCATTATCCTGGAAATAACTCTCCTCATTAAAAAATGCCTCACAGCTTGAACTATGCATCCATTCTCCAGAAAAAACTTCACAAAAATTACTACGATTAACTATTCTCTTCCATCTACTATTTCTTTTGAAATCATAAATTGCCTTGTTTAGCTTCCTAATTCTATTGATTATCAAAATAAATAACTTACGTTTAATTTCAAATGCCTGATCAATAACTTTCTCAACTTTTTTTTTTCTCTTATAAAAAACCAGTTTCTGTTGACCTTTCTTAATATTTTTTAACAAATTGCCAATTATCCTGTTGCGGAACATTCGTTTACGAATCTCCCTAAACTGTTGTTTCCTTCTACTATCATGCACAGAGTTATCTCTTGCTCTAGCAGTAACATTTTTCATTGGCCTTTCCTTTCCATTTGAATTCCTTCTCGTTTTATGGACTGAAACATTTTCTGTAGTAATATTTTTTTTACTACACATATTTCTTATGAAATATTTTATGTTCTTACCCGGTGCTTTCTTCGTGACTTGACAAATCTTTTTGTTAGAGGACTGCTGCTATTTTCTTTCACCTGCTGTCTTTGACGTTTTGCAGCCTTTCTCTGTCTTTCTATTGTTGGCATGGTGAAATCTTGAAATGATCTGCAGTTGAATCTGTGGTAAAATATAATAAAAAATGTTATTAACCATTATTACCAAACAGTAAAACAATAACAGTGATCAAAAACTTAACACACTACTTGACATTTTAAATAGAAGATTTTTTATCCTTGCAAATTTACAATACAGAAATACCAGAAAAGAAATGACATTTATATTTATGTTACCTATGCTATTTTATATGTGAATCTGATCTAATTTTATGAGCATATATTAATATATTATTGAAGACACTACACATAACCTGCTTTTGAAGGTGTCTTTATTTTTAAATTAAACGGTTTACCTTTTTACTTTTTATTAATTATAAATTTTAAAAATAAATGTTTATATTTCCATAGGCTCAAGCAGGTCAGCTTCCCATCCTATGTCATATAATTCGGACAAATCTGCATCCTCATCACGCTCTTCTTCATCCTCAGGATTTAAATCATCCAAGGGATCAACATCCACTGATGTTTCAATTACAAGTTCAATGATGAGGTCAAAATCAACTGATTGCAGATTGTCGCTCATGTTGAGGTTGTCTTTATCTTTAAAGAAAGATAACAACAATGAGATGTTGCAGAGTAAGAGACAAATCTCAGAGATTATAATAGTAAAATTGTTTAACAAGAGTAACATTTTGCAGCTATTATTTAGCCATATCCAGCGATGCTGAGCAGGTGAAGCCTATGTCTAATTTTTCACTGAACAGGACTCATCTCTTCTTAACTTTGGATAAGCCTCACCGACTCTGTGTCCCCTGCACATACTTAAATGTAAAGGGGCAGATTTATGTTAAATGGCACATCCCCAGGCATGCACCAGTTAACGTGCACCACTGCTCTGCCACCCATGGTGTGCCGCATTTACAATCAGATAGGAGAAACCTGCATCAAAACCCTGCGCCTGCTTGAAGCAGGCATAGGTCTTGACGCAACATTGTGGAGATGGTGCACCCCTGAGCGTTGCTGGAGCTGCATCGCACTTGCGATACAACTCCAGCAATGCGCCACCTTAACGGCACAGATGCGTCACGTATCTGTGCTATTTTTGCCCCATGCTGCGCCGCATTGTAAATGCAGCACACCATGGGTGGCGGAACAGCGGCGCAGGATGACTGGCACATCCCTGGTGATGCGCCAGTCATCATAAATCTATCCCTAAGCTTCTTATCTTGTTAGAGATGAACTGCCATATGTATCATCAAAATATTTTGCATTTCCTAAATAGCGAATTTTAAGGAATAAATAGCGATTCTTTACCATTCCTAATTTGCGATGAGCAAATTGCTAATTGCAAGTTACCCATTCATTTCCATGGGCTAGGAGGCTCATAGGAATGAAGGTTTAATTTGCGATTAGCAATTTGCTCATCACAAATTAGGAATTTTTCCAAGGGTGCAGGGGTGTCTCAAGAACACCCTGCTGCACCCCTGAAAAAGAAATTTGGGGGCATATGGCACACATACATGCCCTAAGGGCATGTGTTGGCGTCATATGGGACCTTTTGTTTTTTTTAAAAAAAGCTTTTTGAAAAGAATTCACAAATTACCACCAATTTACCACAATAGTTTCCAAATCCTTAATGTCATTTTTACATATTTTTTGTTTGATACATTGCATTTAAGTAGTCACAAAATTTGCAAATCCTTCAGTGCAATTGCAAAATAAGGAATAGCAAATTTTGCTACTCCTTATTTTGCATCAAACTTGTTTGATACATACCATTTGTCTAATTAACATTTGCAAAGGCCGAAATTCGTAGAATTTTGATCTTTGCGAATGCTAATTAGCTTGATACATATGGCCCCAAGTGAGGCCTGTCTTGCGACATGGTGCATCTTTTGCATCACTGCTGCATTGGTTTCATGTGGTACGTTTTTTTTACACCATGACATATCTGCCTAAATGCATCAATTTGTAATTTTGTCGCCTCATACCAAATCTTTTGCACCGCCGCTGCATCATAAAAGTGACGCACAGTGGCACAAAAGAGGCATACACCTATCATAAATCTGTCCCTAGCATTTTAAATGATTAATCCAGGATGACGATAAGGTGTGGCCTATCCAGAGGTTTGTTTAAGGTGAGGCCTACTCAGGATTGCAGATTAAAGTTACGCTTGATGAAGAATACAGAGGAGATAATACATGTAAAGGCCTACCAATGAAGTAAGTAATGTCCACTTTATTGCGCCAGTCATCATAAATGTATCCCTAAGCTTCTTATCTTGTTACAGATGAACCACCATATGTACCATCAAACTATTTTGCATTTCCTAAATAGCAAATTTTAAGGAATAAATAGCAATTCTTTACCATTCCTAATTTGCAATGAGCAAATTGCTAATTGCAAATTAGCACCGCCGCTGCATCATAAAAGTGACGCACAGTGACACAAAAGAGGCATACACCTATCATAAATCTGTCCCTAGCATTTTAAATGATTAATCCAGGATGACAATAAGGTGTGGCCTATCCAAAGGTTTGTTTAAGTTGAGGCCTACTCAGGATTGCAGATTAAAGTTACGCTTGATGAAGAATACAGAGGAGATAATACATGTAAAGGCCTACCAATGAAGTAAGTAATGTCCACTTTATTGCGCCAGTCATCATAAATGTATCCCTAAGCTTCTTATCTTGTTACAGATGAACCACCATATGTACCATCAAACTATTTTGCATTTCCTAAATAGCAAATTTTAAGGAATAAATAGCAATTCTTTACCATTCCTAATTTGCAATGAGCAAATTGCTAATTGCAAATTACCCATTCATTTCCATGGCCTAGGAGGCTCATAGGAATGAAGGTTGCAATTTGCGATTAGCAATTAGCTCATCACAAAATAGGAATTTTTTCAAGCGTGCAGGGGTATCTCAAGAACACCCTGCTGCACCCCTGAAAAAGAAATTTGGGGGCATATGGCACACATACATGCCCTAAGGGCATGTATGGGCGTCATATGGGACCTTTTGTTTTTTAGAAAAAAATGCTTTTTGAAAAGAATTCGCAAATTACCACAAACTAGAAGTTGGTGGTAGTTTCCAAATCCTTAATATCATTTTTTACATATTTTTTGTTTGATACATTGCATTTAAGGAATCGCAAAATTTGCAAATCCTTCAGTGCAATTGCAAAATAAGGAATAGCAAATTTTGAATTAAGGACATTTTAAGTCATTTCCACATGTGCAGTGTTTTCAAATTATGATTTGAAAATCGCGTTTGGGGAAAAGTAATGGTTTGCAAATTTATGACAAGGACATAATGGTGTATGCTTCTCTATAAGACATTTCAGTGTCTCTGATGTCATTTTTCCCATATTACATTATAAGACCTTTCCCCATGGAGCACATTCCTTGTAAATATGCTCCCACCTGTGCATGGCGAATTTAGATTTTGACTGTTTGAGTCACATAGCCATGTTAAAAGTGACCCAAAAAAATTGCAAACGTTTTAAAAAAACACATTCATGTGTCTTAAGGACATTTTAAGTCATTTCCCCATGGACAGTGTTTTCTAAGTGGCGCAAAAGAGGCATACACCTATCATAAATCTGTCCCTAGCATTTTAAATGATTAATTCAGGATGACAATAAGATGTGGCCTATCCAGAGGTTTGTTTAAGGTGAGGCCTACTCAGGATTGCAGATTAAAGTTACGCTTGATGAAGAATACAGAGGAGATAATACATGTAAAGCTCTACCAATGAAGTAAGTGATGTCCACTTCATTGCGCCAGTCATCATAAATGTATCCCTAAGCTTCTTATCTTGTTAGACATCAACCGCCATATGTATCATATAACTATTTTGCATTTCCAAAATAGCGAATTTTAAGGAATAAATAGCGATTCTTTACCATTCCAAATTTGCGATGAGCAAATTGCTAATTGCAAATTACCCATTCATTTCCATGGGCTAGGACGCTCATAGGAATGAAGGTTGCAATTTGCGATTAGCAATTAGCTCATCACAAAATAGGAATTTTTCCAAAGGTGCAGGGGTGTCTCAATAACACCCTGCTGCACCGCTGAAAAAGAAATTTGGGGGCATATGGCGCACATAAATTTTAACAACATTCCTTTACCTCAAAAACGATTTTCAAATCATAATTTCAAAACACTGCACATGGGAAAATTACTTAAAATGTCCTTAAGACACATAAAAGCGTTTTTTGATTGCCTTTGCAGCATGTTTGTATCACTTTTAACATGGCTATGTAACACAAACATTCAAAATCTAAATTTACCATGCACAGGTGGGAGCATATTTACAAGCAATTTGCGCCACAGAGAAAGGTCTTACAATAAAATGGGAAAAATAACATCAGGGACAGTCAATTGCCTTATAAAGAAGCATACACCATTATGTCCTTGTCATAAATTTAAAAACAATTCCTTTTCCCCAAAAACGATTTTCAAATCATAATTTCAAAACACTGCACATGGGAAAATGACTTAAAATGTCCTTAAGACACATGAAAGCGTTTTTTGATTGCATTTGCAGCATGTTTGTATCACTTTTAACATGGCTATGTAACACAAACATTCAAAATCTAAATTTTCCATGCACAGGTGGGAGCATATTTACAAGCAATTTGCGCCACATAATTCATAATTTTCTCCTTAAAGCACACTATTCTCTATCTAAATTAAAGAAATATTTTCTCACCTTAGCAAATACTTTGAGTTTGAAAACAGTCTCAGAAACACACCAATTTGTCTTCAGCAGAGCAAAAGGTATGCACTCCAGAGTCTGCAGCTATCAAAAGCACAGAAATGCTGTAATTCTTCACACATATCTCTCATGTCACCCAATCAAAAGTCTTCCCTCACTTTTTTTCAAATGAAAAACCCATCCCCCCTCTGCCATTTCTGCCTTATCTGCATGGCAACCACCTCTTGGAAGACCTCTGTTGTTTGCAAGTTCACACAACAATGTTGCAATTGAACTCTGAACTCTCAGTGCACCTGCATATCCAGTGCATTCTTTCATTTAATGATTTTTTATTGACCACTCAAAATACATCTTTCAAAGAACACATCTGTGCACCCTAACTTTCTGTTTTCAGCAATCAAAATCCACCAATCACTGTTACTGCTTCATGAACACAGAAACTCCACAGTTTTTTTTCATTTTACACTCTCATTTTTTCAACTGCCATTTCATTGCCACACTTCATCTGACTGCAGGAGAACCTTCTCTCACCATGTTTTCTGTCTGGATTGTTGGACATAGTTATATTCACTGGGCTCAAAGGTACGTTGAAAACAGGAATTTACCTAACCTCAATTTACAAGATGTGGAAATTAAGTGGTTTGGCCACGGAGGATTAAAATGTCACCAATTGATACCATTGGTGAAAACCTTTATGCATTTGCCCAAACCTGACCTGTTAATTGTGCACTGTGGAGGTAATGACTTGGGCACTTTGACTGGTGTAGGTCTGGAAATGCTTTTAAAGGACACCTTTGAGCAATTAATGGCACTTTTTCCTCAGACTGCCTTGGTATATTCAAATATATGCCAAAGACAGAAATGGAGGTGGTCCAAGCAATTTTGTCCACAAATTGAGAAGTCGAGGAAGCATGTAAACAAATCTGTTTCAGCTTACATGAGAGACCATGGAATGGGCTCCCTGTACAACAATAACTTGCGTTACTACATGCAAGATATCTACAGAGGAGATGGAGTTCACTTCTCAGATGAGGGCAACAGAATTTTCACTCTGAATTTAAGAATGTGCATTGGTACCTACTTATAAGTACCTAAATGTACCATAAACCCAAAAGCTCTTCTCAGAGCTACCCTACATGTAATCACTCACAATTATTATTTTACTCTAACATTTTTCACTAATTTTCAACAAAGTACGCTCCCTGGGGCGCTACCCGGTACGCGAACCGGGAGCTAACCTCGCGAAATTTTTAAAAAAAATGTTTTTTTTCGCACATATAAGCCTCCTCAGCCACCCTCACAAAACCTAGGGGGTCAAGATAACTCTACCGTGCCCCCTTCTACCCATTCTGAACATTATTTACCCTCCATCTTGTATCTTAATTCGACCGAAACACAAAATGGTGGACTCCCGGAACGCTTAAGGTCCGCGAACCGAGGCGCTCAACGGTTCGCGTACCGGGTCGCTCCCTGGGAAGCGCACCATCAAAAAAGGTGGGAAAGTAGTTCACAGAAAAGCCACTGGAGACAATTTCACCAAATATAGATTAGCTCATACTACATACCAATCCCTACCATTTTCACAAATTTGATTGGAATTCCATTTAGTCATTTAGCCTGTAGACCTCTCTAAATACCCTGAGGTAAATTACTTCACAAAACACATCTGAAGTGTTGGAATTGACAACCAATGAAAATGTTACTTTCATTTTCTACTTTTTTTACCTGACATTTCATTGGTTATATACCTGAATATATATAAAGGAAGAGAAGAAAACACAGCCATTTTGACTACTACTTCTTGCTGTACATTTCAATAGTATTTTCACTAATTCCTTCAACTTCTTTCTAAAGGTAAGTTTTTATTTTTAAAACTGAAGTATATAGTACACTATAAGTTAATATGGTAAACTTTTTCTGATAGATATATACTATCCCTCTGTAGTAGTTATAGATTTAGAGAGACTTCTCTGTTATAGTTATGGATGGAGTTAGGCTTCTCTTGTATAATTATGAATTTACTTACGTTAAATCACATACACTTTTTTATATTCCTACTTCCACTCTGATACTATACACTGCCCAAAGATAAATTCACTGATAAAAATACCTATCTAAAATTGTTTCCAACATTGCCCTATCTCTACTAATATATATTTTTTTAATCCAAATTTCAGGCAAAATGGAAGGCGAAAACCAAGTTTCTTTTGAAATGGACCTGCAAGAGAGCAGCCAAGAATTGATTGATACAATTGATCAAATTGACATTGAATTTTTCGATGAAACTTGGGACAATGAACTACTGCAATGTGTACAAGCAGTAGATAACCTCCTTGCAAATGAGGACATTTTACACCCTCAGAGACTACAATGTATATTCCATGATAATTATGAAATTTCCGACAATGAAATGTTAGAAAGTTTAATAAATTATGAAACACAATCACAATAAAAAAAATGCTTAAAAAATAAAGAAAATAAAAAATAATCAACAAAACCAACAATCAATTAACATACTGCATTTGAAAAGTCTCTCATTCATTTTTCATTGCAGTACGCTGCCCAGAACGCTTCCCGGTTCGCGGACCGGGCGCTACCCACGAAAAAAAACAAAAAAAATATTTTTTTTTTGCCCAGCGGTGCCCTTTTAAAGCCTCCACATTAAACCTAGGGGATCAGGGAGGATCTACTATGCCCCCTTATGGTTATTTCCACCTTTGTTTTGGTCTCCTCTTGTCTCTCAATCCTACCGAGAGACAAGATGGCGGCCGCTCCGGACTGTTTAGAATGTTGACAGACACCGGAGAGCCAATCAGCTTCGCTACGCGAAGTTCCGTTACGCGAAAAGTACGCGAACTGGAGCGCTGCCCGGTCCGCTGTTACAGATATATATCTTTTTTTAAACGTTAATTTCTCAAAATCCACTGTAGCACATATATTGAGACCTACAAAAGGCACATCGGGCTACCAGTCCCTACAATTTTGCCAAGTTTCGTGCAAATCCATTCAGCCGTTCGGGCTAAAAAAGAGGCCAACCGCCCTATGGAAAACTCAATGTTAAAAACACGTTTTGGGACCCCCCTTTTTTCTCGGCCCCCCCTTGACGAACCCCCCCCACATTTTCAGGGCCTGCTCAGAAACAAAATGTGCCATTTTCCTGAAAATTTCAGCCAATTCCGTCCACAAGTCCACAAACGCCAAAGTTATTAGACATAGAATTTTCAAAAATCCCATTGAGAAAAAATCCTAACTATATATACCTACTGGCGACCGCCAGTAGGTAATATATATATATATATATATATTCACTGAAAAAACCATAGGTTATAGACCATATATAGTTAGGAATTAGCATTTACAAAACCTTGAAAATTCACTGAAAAAACCATAGGTTATAGACCATATATAGTTAGGAATTAGCATTTAAAAAACCTTATTTTACTCACACAAAACCATTGAAATTCCATATATAGTTAGTTGCACTAACTATATATTGCGCACCCGCAATCCACTGCTGATCATGTCACATATTACATCATTCATGACATGGTCAGTGACATCACTGATGACATCACTGATGACATCTCAAATGACATCACTGATGACATCACTGATGACAACATCCAGTGACTATGTTTCTGTAAAGTTAAAATATGTCTTACATATTGAAGAATGAGTGGATGTATAAGTGTCTGGACGAAGGATTTAGTAGGTGCATGACTGAATGTATGAGTGAGTGATTAAATGTGTCTCACTGAGTGCATGGGTTAGTGACTAAACTGTCTTAATTTGTGCATCATTATGTCTGTTGTTCTGTAAACTGCTGCATGTGTTGATCAGTAGCTATATGAGTAACTATATGGGTTATTGATTGATTGCCCAAGTATTTGCATGGGAGACTGAGTGTGTGTGTGGCTGGATGGGAGGTGTGTGACTCTGTACAGATCAATGTGTACTTGTATCAATGATTGTATAAGAGAGTAAGTATGTGTTAGTATATGGTTGAAAACGTAAGGTGCTCTATGTTTAACTGTATAGAGTAGAAAATGGAAGTGTGATTGATTCTTTACAGGACTGACTAGGTGTGTGAGTAACTCCATGGATGAGTGGCAGAGTGTGAGTGTCTGTATAGGTGTATGAGTGCATATGATTGTGTTGTAAACATGAGTGATTGTATGTATGAATGATTGTATGGGTGAATGAGTGAATGTGTGTGTAGACGTAGGAATCAGTGAGTACGTATGTAGTAACTAGTATTGGTGTGTCAATGGTTTCAAAAATTATACTCTGTTTTTAACACTGGGTGAAACGAAACAGAGGTTATATTAAAATGTGAAGAGATGCATTGTATTGTCACATGAATAATATCATCAGTGATGTGGTCATTGATGTCAAATGAGATGTCATCAGTGATGTCATCAGTGATGTCATTTGAGATGTCATCAGTGATGTCATCAGTGATGTCACTGACCATGTCATGAATGATGTAATATGTGACATGATCAGCAGTGGATTGCGGGTGCGCAATATATAGTTAGTGCAACTAACTATATATGGAATTTCAATGGTTTTGTGTGAGTAAAATAAGGTTTTTTAAATGCTAATTCCTAACTATATATGGTCTATAACCTATGGTTTTTTCAGTGAATTTTCAAGGTTTTGTAAATGCTAATTCCTAACTATATATGGTCTATAACCTATGGTTTTTTCAGTGAATTTCAATGGTTTTTTAATAGCAAATATCATAAGCTGTCGAATGTCAAGTACGTGGTAAGTGAAAACATTTTCGTGTTTATGCACACTGATCTGCTTTGAATGGTGCCCCCCCCCTCATTTCTATTAGGAGTACTCTCTCTTTGCAGATAGTGAAAGGTAGTTAACGCAGGCCTTTGCCCCCGTTGTAATCCGTCGTGCCTGCTTCTCTCTCCATTTGATTGATTGTTATCCAAGTATTTACTGTTTTAGAATTAGTTCTCTTTGGTTCATTCTCTATTTACAAACAAACACAGAGTCGCAATACTCTGTTTAGTCTTTGCAGATAACGAAAAATCGTGTAAAAAAAAGAAAAGGAATCGAGCAAAATCAGTAGGCCACTAATGGGATCTCTTTTTGACCTCGCTAAAATAGAAACATTAGGAACAACCCCTCATGACAAATAACAAAACTAGTGAGATGAACTGAACTCCACACAATGATGGCTGCAAAACAGCTCGGCTCCGCCACCCACCCCGCCCAAAATAACGATAAAGAGCGGCTGCCATGATTGGTTGCGGAATGGCCACGACGGAGCTACGAAATGATGCTGCTCTCATGCTAACCCCAGCTTCAGTCTGAAACATCCAGAAACACTGTAGACTACCAATTCGATCAGTTCCGGTAGCGCCCCAATGTAACCCGGTAGAGAAGAACTAGCCCTCCCCTCTTTGACTGATGGTTCTTGTTGCCTGTCCCTTCTGTTGTCATTTAACAGAACTATTTAGCCTGCTGAAAGGGGTTGTGTTCCGACCGCTGGTTGGTGGAGACATTTTGACTATATTCTGGACCTGCGTTGTCGCGTAATGCGTCATATGACGCGCCGCGTTAGCGCATCCGGAAGTCATCCGGGGCGCGCAGCGCGTAACGTAAGCATAACAAGTCATGTGACTTGTTAATAAAACTTTTCATTGGTTCATTTTACTTTTCTTATTGTAATGATGAAAGGCTTGGTCATATGACCTAAAAATTACGCTTTTCATTACTTCCGAACATTATTTTTTCTTAAATATATGTTATAATGTTCCAGACTAATGTACTTTCCCGGAAATTTTACAACTGTCCTGCAAGTAAAATATATTCTTTTTTCGAGAAAAAGAGCGTTTCTTCGTCCCATGATGGAGCCGTTGAGCAAAAGAGGGTCGACCTGCTGTCTTAGTCGCCGATACGCCTGAATATGAGATTCTTATCGATCACTTTATGTTGCAGGAATAGAAAACACAACAGCCCTTGACCATTTATCTTTACTGCGTTCCTTCGTATTATACCTTTTACCCTTCATGTAATTGGTCTGCTTTATTTCACTTGCCTTTTAATGATTCTAAAACAGTGACTATTATTACAAACTTTACCAATGTATATACTACTACCATGTTTTCTTTTAAAAACCTTTATTGTGAAAATTTCATTATACAAATACGAGCCTATAACCACGTGGGCCGGCCACGGAGCAAACTGTAATCGTATGTGATGAGTAGACATTTACACTGTAGAGGAACGTAACGGGCGGGCCATTAGGTTGCAAGAACTAAGGTGTCTAACAGTTACGGAATCGGTGGACGTACATTTTATAATTAAAATACGACAGGGCCAGTTACAATAAAATTATCTAGATATACATTTGCGGGCAAGTACCATGGGTGACGTTAATTCGAACTTTCAACAGTACAGTAATCAATAACACATCAGAACTTAATATCAATAGGGATGTCGAAATATTCAATCAATTCTCGTCCCCGCCCGCCATGTGCTTCAAAACTGCATACGTATCTCGTGATTTCAAGGTTCTGCAACCAGTACACAACAAGGAGTTACGAGTCCCATTTATTCCGGCGCCATTTTGGGCGAGGACGGGCAGGTCCAGGATATAGTCAAAATGTCTCTACCAACCATCGACTATGATGATGTTCATATGCTGTATTTATTAGAGTAACACTCATCTGTCCACATGAAATTAATTTGCCACAATCTAAACATGTCATTTTAATCTTTCCAAAGTTCTTCTAAAAATTTGGGACCGTTTCCCTTGCCTCTGAAGCTCTCAGTGCCACTTCTTTGATGAATGTACTAGCAGGTCAGGGGTTCTCCTCCAAATCTCTCTTTTATGCAGCACTATAATTAATTGGTGCCACCTCTCCATATGACGATGCATGGTATAGTTACCACAACTATATTTTTTTTCGGTTCCTCTGGAGAGTTCATCGTGGCAGATGAAGCGTGTAACGTACCGGGCATTTACCTTTTTTTGCATGTACAGGAAAGGAAAAAAAAATCGAGCGTCCGAGTTCTAAGGTGTCCCAGGGCCATTTTAGTGGACCAGGCCCAAATCCAAAGACAGGCCGCCATTTTGAGAGTCCTGTTGCAGCCGCCTGTCGCTGTAGCATCAAGAGCAGCCGAAACTCAGCTGAATGGCAACTGAAACGGTAAAGGGGCGCCCCACTACAGCAGACGAGCCAGGCCCAAATCCAAAGAACAGCTATCTCACAGGCTAATGGGGCGACCCACGCCGAGTTTCAGCATTGTAGGATGACCACACAAGTACAGCAACTTGCTAGACATCACCTCGGTGCCATCCGGATCTCGGCGCCCCACTGCAGATGAAGTGCCTCTCAACTATGAAACCACCACGGTGACATCCGGATCTTGGCGCGTTGTGCTGCCTTCGGCCTATTCGCACATCGGTCCGCTACTGACGCCATCTCACAGGCTAATGGGGCGACCCACGCCGAGTTTCAGCATTGTAGGATGACCACACCAGTACAGCAACTTGCTAGACATCACCTCGGTGCCATCCGGATCTCGGCGCCCCACTGCAGATGAAGTGCCTCTCAACTATGAAACCACCACGGTGACATCCGGATCTTGGCGCGTTGTGCTGCCTTCGGCCTATTCGCACATCGGTCCGCTACTGACGCCATCTCACAGGCTAATGGGGCGACCCACGCCGAGTTTCAGCATTGTAGGATGACCACACCAGTACAGCAACTTGCTAGACATCACCTCGGTGCCATCCGGATCTCGGCGCCCCACTGCAGATGAAGTGCCTCTCAACTATGAAACCACCACGGTGACATCCGGATCTTGGCGCGTTGTGCTGCCTTCGGCCTATTCGCACATCGGTCCGCTACTGACGCCATCTCACAGGCTAATGGGGTGACCCACGCCGAGTTTCAGCATTGTAGGATGACCACACCAACTTGCTAGACATCACCTCAGTGCCATCCGAATCTTGGCATCTCAACGCCTAGTGGTATCTTCCATACAAAAAATATTGTTACGCTGCCTTTGGCCCCATTCGCACATCAGTCCGCAACTTAGACATCACCTCGGTGCCATCCGGATCTTGGCATCTCAGCGCCTTGTGGTGTCAGTCAGAAAATATTGTTGTGCTGCCTTCGGCCTATTCGCACATCGGTCCGCTACTGACGCCATCTCACAGGCCAACGGGGCGCCCCACGCCGACTTTCAGCATTGTAGGATGGCCACACCAGTGCGGCAACTTGCTACACACCACCTCGGTGCCATCCGGATCTTGGCATCTCAGCGCCTTGTGGTCTCTTCTACACCGGAAATATAGTAGAAAATATTGTTGCGCTGCCTTTGGCCCCATTCACACATCAGTCCGCTACTGACACCATCTCACAGGCCAACGGGGCGCCCCACGCCGACTTTCAACATTGTAGGATGGCCACAGAAGTGCGACAACTTACTAGACACCACCTCGGTGCCATCCGGATCTTGGCGCGTTGTGCTGCCTTCGGCCTATTCGCACATCGGTCCGCTACTGACGCAAACTCACAGGCCAACGGGGCGCCCCACGCCGACTTTCAGCATTGTAGGATGGCCACACCAGTGCGGCAACTTCCTACACACCACCTCGGTGCCATCCGGATCTTGGCGCGTAGTGAAGCTGCAGCAGCTGCAAATAAGCTTCAGACAGTGTTACAACCGCTGCTCAGAACTCTCAACTATGACACCACCTCGATGCCATCCGGATCTTGGCGCGTTGTGTTGCCTTCGGCCTATTCGCACATCGGTCCGCTACTGACGCCGCCTCACGTGCCAACGTATTTTCTCCGCATTTTATACCCTATGCCGCATAACAGGTCATGTGACTTGTTTATAAAACTTTTCATTGGTTCATTTTACTTTTGGTTTCCTAATGATGGAAGGCTTGATCATATGACCTAAAAACAACACTTTTCATTGGATGAAAACTTTTTTTTTCCCCCAAACGATGAAAGCCCCACCTTGTTTCTGGATGTTTCAGACTGAAGCTGGCGTCACCATGAGAGCACCACCATCTCGTAGCTCCGTCGTGGTCATTCCGCGAGCAATCATGGCAGCCGCTCCCCACCAGAAGCCTGCAGGAGTCGGGGCCCCCAAAACTTTTGATGAATTCTCAAGGCGGAGGGGACGCTTTCGAGAATGGGGTCCAAGACCTAGCAGACAAGCGTCCGATTTCCAAGGTGTCCCAGGGCCATTTCAGTGGACCAGGCCCAAAAAGGAAACAGCCTGCCGCCATTTTGAGAGTCCTGTGACAGCCGCCTATCGCTGCACCGCAAGAGTGGGCGCAACTCAGCTGAATGGCGGATTTTGACACAGTGGACCAAAAGCGGACGGAATGGCAACTGAAACGGTAAAGGGGCGCCCCACTACAACAGACGAGACTCCACCTGGAGAGGCCCGTTCACGCCGCCTCCCCCGGGGCGCTCCACGCCGTTATTCGGAGCAGCATTGTAGGATACCAAAACCAGTGCGGCAACTTACTGGACATCACCTTGGTGCCATCGTTCTGCTGCCTTGGAACTATTCGCACAACAGTTTGCTACTGATGACCCACCCCCCGCGACGCCCCACGCCGTTATTTGCTGGGTGGCAACTTACTAGACATCACTTTTGTGTCATCTAGATTTCGGCGCGTTCTGCTGCCTTGGAACTATTCGCACAACAGTTTGCTACTGATCACCCACCCCCCGCGACGCCCCACGCCGGAAATCTGGACGTTGTGCTGCGTTGGGACTATTCGCACAGCCGACCGCTACTTCGTTGTTTTTCTCTAAAAATGTTTATATGTTATTACTATTTTTGTTTTCTTGTATATATTTATAAATTATTAAAGTTTTATAATCTTACTACTTTGTCGGAGTGCTATATATTTTTAATGTGACACATAATTGTAAAAACTTTGATGTACAAAGAGTCATCCCTGGAATCTTCCGCTTCACGCTCGGTCCCCTCCCCAATCACAATACAGGATGGTTTTCAGATAATAGCAACGCTTCTGCTGTGACGGATCTCATCGAGTGTGGGCCTTGATCTACTATAACTCCTTTGAAGACGGGTGATTCTTTACAGCTGTGGCTATAAACTACATCTGCAGGGCTAGCTGATAGCCTAGGACCGGCCTGGACAATCGGACACAGAGGAAAAGGAGTGTCAGAGGGTGCGGTAGTGAATAGGGCGAAAGGGAGGTGTCGGGCGGGCACAGGGTGTGATTCTCAGGGAAGAACAGCGCAGATGGGGGGAGGTTTATTACCCATGCATAAAACAGAGAGCGGGGGTGACCACTGCCTGGGGGAGATGCTTGCGAGGGTGGGGAGCCATGCTAAGGATCGACAGCGTGCACAGAGTGGATCTGGTCAAGGCATCTAAAATGGCTGCCGTGCACGACAAAAGTGTGGCATTTGAAAAAAGACAAGATGGCGCACACAATGTTTTTCAACAATTCCTGATTTCCTTCGAATCGAACGTTAACAGACGTTGGGGCATATTACCAAAGTTAAGCGATATTTATCCCTAACGATGCATTGCAAAGATTTTTTTACCGTCAGAAATTATCGCAGATAAACCTTGCTATTATCAAGGTTTATCGCAAATACGATAAAAAACGAGCGCAATGCATTAATATCGCTGAAAACTCCGCGATATTCATGCATTACCGAGCTAATGCTCTTAGCCATGTTATCCACCTCCCATTGGATAACATGGCTAAGAACTGCTCAGGGCAGCTGTTACTTTTTGGAGATATTCGCGCTTATCTCGAATATTTCCAAAAGTTGATAATAGGAGATAGCGATGTTAGCGACTGTTTCCAGTCGCTAACATCTTGGCATGCCCACTTTGCATGTCATTAGTGATAAATATCACTCACATGCAAAGTGGGGCCCAAGATGGTCGCTATCTCCTACTAGCCGTCGCTAACTGGTGCTAGCAACAGCTACGTAATACAGATATAATTTTATCTCCGCGAAGCGGAGCGCTGTTACAGATATATATCTTGTTTTTGAACGTTAATTTCTCAAAATGCACTGAAGCACATATATTGAGACCTAGCAAAGGCACATCGGGCTACCAGTCCCTAATATTTTACCAAGTTTCGTGCAAATCCATTCAGCCGTTCGATTATTATTATTATTTATTTTTTTTGCCCCGCGGGGCCCTTTTAAAACCTCCACATCAAACCTAGGGGATCAGCGAGGATCTACTATGCCCCCTTATGGTCATTTGCCCCTTCGCTTTGGCCTCCTCTTGTCTCTCGATCCTACCGAGAGACAAGATGGCGGCCGCTACGGACTGTTTGGAATGTTTACAGACACCGGAGAGCCAATCAGCTTCGCTTCGCAAAGCTCCGTAACGCGAAAAGTACGCGAAGCGGTCCGCTGTTACAGATATATATCTTTTTTTGAACGTTAATTTCTCAAAATCCACTGAAGCACATATATTGAGACCTAGCAAAGGCACATCGGGCTACCAGTCCCTACAATTTTGCCAAGTTTCGTGCAAATCCATTCAGCCGTAAGATTATTATTATATTTTTTTTTTTTTGCCCCGCGGGGCCCTTTTAAAACCTCCACATCAAACCTAGGGGGTCAGCGAGGATCTACTATTCCCCCTTATGGTCATTTGCCCCTTCGCTTTGGCCTCCTCTTGTCTCTCGATCCTACCGAGAGACAAGATGGCGGCCACTACGGACTGTTTGCGGCCACTACGGACTGTTTGGAATGTTGACAGACGCCGGAGAACCAATCAGCTTCGCTTCACAAAGCTCCGTTGCGCGAAAAGTACGCGTCCTAGGCCGCTGCCCGGTCCGCGCTTACAGATATATATCTTTTTTTAAACGTTAATTTCTCAAAATCCACCGGAGCACATATATTGAGACCTACAAAAGGCACATCGGGCTACCAGTCCCTACAATTTTGCCAAGTTTCGTGCAAATCCATTCAGCCGTTCGGGCTAAAAGTGAGGCCAACCGCCCTATGGAAATTAACATGGGAAAAACGCGTTTTGGGACCCCCCTTTTTTCTCGGCCCCCCCTTGACGAACCCCCCCCAAATTTTCAAAGGCTGCTCAGAAACAAAATGTGCCATTTTCCTGAAAATTTCAGCCAATTCCGTCCACAAACGGCAAAGTTATTAGACATAGAATTTTCAAAAATCCCATAGAGAAAAAATCCTAACTATATATACCTACTGGCGACCGCCAGTAGGTAATATATATATATATATATATATATATATATATATATATATATATATATATATATATATTACCGCCAGTAGGTAATATATATATATATATATATATATATATATATATATATATATATATATATATATATATTACCTACTGGCGGTCGCCAGTAGGTATATATAGTTAGGATTTTTTCTCAATGGGATTTTTGAAAATTCTATGTCTAATAACTTTGGCGTTTGTGGACTTGTGGACGGAATTGGCTGAAATTTTCAGGAAAATGGAACATTGTGTTTCTGAGCAGCCCCTGAAAATTTGGGGGGGGTTCGTCAAGGGGGGGCCGAGAAAAAAGGGGGTCCCAAAACAAGTTTTTCCCATGTTAATTTCCATAGGGCGGTTGGCCTCACTTTTAGCCCGAACGGCTGAATGGATTTGCACGAAACTTGGCAAAATTGTAGGGACTGGTAGCCCGATGTGCCTTTGCTAGGTCTCAATATATGTGCTCCAGTGGATTTTGAGAAATTAACGTTCAAAAAAAAATATATATCTGTGACAGCGTCCCGGGTAGCGCTCCGTTTCGCGTACTTTTCGCGTTACGGAGCTTTGCGAAGCGAAGCTGATTGGCTCTCCGGTGTCTGTAAACATTCCAAACAGTCCGTAGCGGCCGCCATCTTGTCTCTCGGTAGGATCGAGAGACAAGAGGAGGCCAAAGCGAAGGGGCAAATGACCATAAGGGGGCATAGTAGATCCTCCCTGACCCCTTAGGTTTGATGTGGAGGCTTTACAAGGGCCCCGCGGGGCAAAAAAATGAATCGAACGGCTGAATGGATTTGCATGAAACTTGGCAAAATTGTAGGGACCGGTAGCCTGATGTGCCTTTGCTGGGTCTCAATATATGTGCTCCAGTGGATTTTGAGAAATTAACGTTTAAAAAAAGATATATATCTGTGACAGCGTCCCGGGTAGCTCTCCGTTTCGCGTACTTTTCGCGTTACGGAGCTTTGCGAAGCGAAGCTGATTGGCTCTACGGTGTCTGTAAACATTCCAAACAGTACGGAGCGGCCGCCATCTTGTCTCTCGGTAGGATCGAGAGACAAGAGGAGGCCAAAGCGAAGGGGCAAATGATCATAAGGGGGCATAGTAGATCCTCCCTGACCCCCTAGGTTTGATGTGGAGGCTTTAAAAGGGCTCCGCAGGGCAAAAAAAAAAAAAACGTTTTTTTTTCGTGGGGTGCGCCCGGTTTGCGTAACGGGAAGCGGACTGGGGAGCGTACTACAAGGAAACAAGAATGATTGACTTTTAACTTATTGTATGTTTATAGACTTTTTTTTTTCTTTTTTTTCTGCTGAGTGACGTCTCGGCCTATCTCCACGGGATGCAGTCCCTACCATCTCGGCGTTTAAGCCGAGGGGGACCGGTAGTGTGGGAGAGATAACGTCTGTTAACGTTCGATTCGAAGGAAATCAGGAAGTGTTGATAAACATTGTCTGCGCCATCTTGCCTTTTTTCAAATGCCACACTTTTGTCGTGTACGGCAGCCATTTTAGATGCCTTGACCAGACCCACTCTCTGCACGCTGTCGATCCTTAGCATGGCTCCCCACCCTCGCAAGCATCTCCCCCAGGCACTGGTCACCCCCGCTCTCTGTCTTATGCATGGGCAATAAACCTCCCCCCATCTGCGCTGCTCTTCCCGGAGAATCACACCCTGTGCCCGCCCGACACCTCCCTTTCGCCCTATTCACTACCGCACCCTCTGAAACTCCTCTTCCTCTGTGTCCGATTGTCCAGGCCGGTCCCAGGCTATCACCTAGCCCTGCAGATGTAGTTTATGGCCCCAGCTGTAAAGAATCACCCCTCTTCAAAGGAGTTACAGTAGATCAAGGCCCCCACCTGATGAGATCCGTCACACCACACGCGTTCCTACTATCTGAAAACCATCCTGTATTGTGATTGGGGAGGGGACCGAGCCTGAAGCGGAAGATTCGAGGGATGCCTCTTTGTACATCAAAGTTTTTACAATTATGTGTCACATTAAAAATATATAGCACTCCAACAAAGTAGTAGGCAACAAAAACAGTAAAAACATTTAAACATTTTTAGGAAAAAAGAAGCAACAATGGTCAGTAGCTGTGTTTTGTACGAATAGTCCCAAGGCAGCACAACGTGCTGAGTTCTGGACGGCACCCAGGTGATGTTGCCTGGGTGCCGCGCTGGTTTTGGGTATCCTACAATGCAGCTCCGAAAAACGGCGTGGGGCGTCCCGGGGAGTGGCCTCGTCAGTAGCGGTCTGTTGTGCGAATAGTCCCAAGGCAGCAGAACGCGCTGAGATGTGAATGGCACCCAGGTGATGTCCAGTAAGTTGCCGCACTGGTTCTGGTATCCTACAATGCTGCTCCGAATAACGGCGTGGGGCGTCCCGGGGGTGGCTCGTCAGTAGCGGTCTGTTGTGCGAATAGTCCCAAGGCAGCAGAACGCGCTGAGATGTGGATGGCACCCAGGTGATGTCAAGTAAGTTGCCGCACTGGTTTTGGTATCCTACAATGCTGCTCCGAATAACGGCGTGGGGCGCCCCGGGGGGGGGGGGTGAGGCGGCGTGAACGGGCCTCCCCAGGTGGAGGCTCGTCTGCTGTAGTGGGGCGCCCCTTTACCGTTTCAGTTGCCATTCCGCCCGCTTTTGGTACACTGTGCCAAAATCCGCCATTCAGCTGAGTTGCGCCCACTCTTGCGGTGCAGCGATAGGCGGCTGCCACAGGACTCTCAAAATGGCGGCAGGCTCTTTCCTTTTTGGGCCTGGTCCACTGAAATGGCCCTGGGACACCTTGGAAATCGGATGGCCACACCAGTGCGGCAACTTGCTGGACCCCACCTCGGTGCCATCCGGATATAGGCGCGTTGTGCTGCCTTCGGCCTATTCACACATCGGTCCGCTACTGACGCGAACTCACAGGCCAACGGGGCGCCCCACGCCGACTTTCGGCGCAGCATTGTAGGATGGCCACACCAGTGCGGCAACTTGCTGGACCCCACCTCGGTGCCATCCGGATCTTGGCGCGTTGTGCTGCCTTCGGCCTATTCGCACATCGGTCCGCTACTGACGCCGCCTCACAGGCCAACGGGACACCCCACGCCGACTTTCGGCGCACCATTGTAGGATGGCCACACCAGTGCGGCAACTTGGTGGACACCACCTCGGTGCCATCCGGATCTTGGCGTGTTGTGCTGCCTTCGGCCTATTCGCACATCGGTCCGCTACTGACGCCGCCTCACGTGCCAACGGATTTTCTACGCTTTTTATACCCTATGCCGCATAACAGGTCATGTGACTTGTTTATAAAACTTTTCATTGGTTCATTTTACTTTTGGTTTCCTAATGATGGAAGGCTTGATCATATGACCTAAAAATAACACTTTTCATTGGATGAAAACTTTTTTTTTCCCCAAACGATGAAAGCCCCACCTTGTTTCTGGATGTTTCAGACTGAAGCTGGCGTCAGCATGAAAGCACCACCATCTCGTGGCTCCGTCGTGGTCATTCCGCGAGCAATCATGGCAGCCGCTCCCCACCAGAAGCCTGCGGGAGTCGGGGGCCCCCAAGACTTTTATAGAATCTTCAAGGCTGAGGGGACGCTTTCGAGAATGGAGCCCAAGCCCTAGCAGACAAGCGTCCGAGTTCCAAGGTGTCGCAGGGCCATTTTAGTGGACCACGCCCAAATCTGAAGAGCCGGCCGCCATTTTGAGAGTCCTGTGGCAGCCGCCTATCGCTGCACCGCAAGAGCGGGAGCAACTCAACTACATGGTGAGCGAGATGCTGTAGTCGAAAGAGCGGGCGGTAAACAGCTGAATAGCGGAAGAGGCACAGTGTAGCAAAAGCGGGCGTGATGTCAACTGAAACGGTAAAGGGGCGCCCCACTACAGCGTGTCTTTAGGTGAAACGGATTGTGGGACAAGGTCAAGAATGGAAGAGTCACCAAAAGGCAAAAAGTTCCGCTTGACCACCTATGTCGGGGGCGATCTCAGGCCACACCAGGGCAACACGACTTGGGGAGGTTGGCCGGAGCCAAGCGCCCCCTCCGAGTCCACGCCATCACACCGTCCCTCGGGGGCCTCCGTCAAGCGGTTCAGGGTGGCACCGCATCACATTGTTTTCAAATGCAGTCACGTCCTCAAACAGCCCCCACTTACATTGGGAATAGTGAAGCTGTAGCAAGTGCAAATAAGCTTCAGACAGTGTTACAAGCACTACTCAAAACTTTGAACTATCAGAGTGCATGAGTTTCATGCTCGATCGATTGAGCTAGCCGGATCGGGCACCAAAAAATATAAAATAGTTATGTAAATAGTTATTTAATAAAATGTTTTACCCTGTTACTTTGCTGGTGTGTTGTATATATTTGTAATATTTGCATAGAGTTTATCGTTATTTTGGGCGGGGTGGGTGGTGAGCCGAGCTGTCTTGCAGCCATCATATTTCTCATGAGGGGTTGTTCCTAATGTTTCTATTTTAGCGAGGTCAAAAAGAGATCCCATTAGTGGCCTACTGATTTTGCTCGATTTCTTTTGGTTTTTTACACGATTTTTCACTATCTGCAAAGACTAAACAGAGTATTGCGACTTTGTGCTTGTTTGTAAATAGAGAATGAACCAAAGAGAACCAATTCTAAAACAGTAAATGCTTGGATAACAATCAATCAAATGGAGAGAGAAGCAGGCACGACGGATTACAACGGGGGCAAAGGCCTGCGTTAACTACCCTTCACTATCTGCAAAGAGAGAGTACTCCTAATAGAAATGAGGAGGAGGGGGGGCAGCATTCAAAGCAGATCAGTGTGCATAAACACGAAAATGTTTTTACTTACCATTTACTTGACATTCGACAGCTTATGATATTTGCTATTAAAAAAACATTGAAATTCACTGAAAAAACCATAGGTTAGAGACCATATATAGTTAGGAATTAGCATTTAAAAAACCTTGAAAATTCACTGAAAAAACCATAGGTTATAGACCATATATAGTTAGGAATTAGCATTTAAAAAACCTTATTTTACTCACACAAAACCATTGAAATTCCATATATAGTTAGTTGCCCTAACTATATATCGCGCACCCGCAATTCACTGCTGATGATGTCACATATTACATCATTCATGACATGGTCAGTGACATCACTGATGACATCACTGATGACATCTCAAATGACATCACTGATTACATCACTGATGACATCTCAAATGACATCACTGATTACATCACTGATGACATCTCAAATGACATCACTGATAACATCTCAAATGACATCACTGATGACATCTCAAATGACATCACTGATGACATCACTGATGACATCTCATTTGACATCATTGGTCACATCACTGATGATATCATTCATGTGACAATACAATGCATCTCCTCACACTTTCATATAACCTCTGTTACACCCAGTGTTAAATACAGAGTATAATTTTTAAAACCATTGACACACCAATACTAGTTACTACATACGCACTCACTGATTCCTATGTTTACACAAACACTCACTCATTCACCCATACAATCATTCATACATACAATCACTCATCTTTACAACACTATCATATGCACTCATACACCTATACAGACACTCACACTCTGCCACTCATCCATGGAGTTACTCACACACCTAGTCAGTCCTGTAAAGAATCAATCACACTTCCATTTTCTAATCTATACAGTTAAACATAGAGCACCTTACATTTTCAAACATATACTAACACATACTTACTCTCTTATACAATCATTGATACAAGTACACATTCATCTGCACAGAGTCACACACCTCCCAGCCAGCCACACACACACTCAGTCTCCCATACAAATACTTGGGCAATCAATCAATAACCCATATAGTTACTCATATAGCTACTGATCAACACATGCAGCAGTTTACAGAACAAAAGACATAATGATGCACAAATTAAGACAGTTTAGTCACTAACCCATGCACTCAGTGAGACACATTTAATCACTCACTCATACATTCAGTCATGCACCTACTAAATCCTTCGTCCAGACACTTATACATCTACTCATTCTTCAATATGTAAGACATATTTTAACTTTACAGAAACATACAGTCACTGGATGTTGTCATCAGTGATGTCATCAGTGATGTCATTTGAGATGTCATCAGTGATGTCATCAGTGATGTCACTGACCATGTCATGAATGATGTAATATGTGACATCATCAGCAGTGAATTGCGGGTGCGCGATATATAGTTAGTGCAACTAACTATATATGGAATTTCAATGGTTTTGTGTGAGTAAAATAAGGTTTTTTAAATGCTAATTCCTAACTATATATGGTCTATAACCTATGGTTTTTTCAGTGAATTTTCAAGGTTTTTTAAATGCTAATTCCTAACTATATATGGTCTCTAACCTATGGTTTTTTCAGTGAATATATATATATACATATATTTACATGTATGTATATAGCTATATATAGATATATATATATATTCACTGAAAAAACCATAGGTTTCAGGGACGTTATAGTTAGTTGGACATTTTACTCATACAAAACCAGAGAAATTCCACCGAATTTCTAAGGTTTTTAAAATGCTAATTTCTAACTATAACTTCCCTGAAACCTATGGTTTTTTCAGTGAATTTCAAAGGTTTTTTAAATGCTAATTTCTAACTATAACCTAGCATTTGCGTTTGCAGAGTGGTGGAAAAAGGTGAGTGTGGCCTTCAAACACATCTTAGCAATCCCACTGTGTGGGATTTACTGGAGGTAACAGGAGGAGTAGTTAGCCCCCAACGTCAATCTTGGGGGCCAACTATCCCTTTTATTACCACCAGTTAGTCCCACACAGCAGGATTGCTAACTTCTTATATCAGGCCTGCCCCCTCCCTGCACCACTGCGCAAACATGCCCCCTAGCACGTTCTAAATTGGGGGATTAAGTCCCCTGGAATCCTGAGGCTCCCTGGGGGCCAAGTAGCCCATCAGGTACCTCCAGAAAGTGACACAGATCTGCTTTGCAGAGAGGTGGTCCTAGGCCACGCCCCTCTTTACACCTCTTTGCAACGCAGCTCTGTGGCGCTTACTAGAGGTACCTGGTGGGCTAGTTGGACCCCAGGGACCCTCAGGATTCAATGGGTTTTAATTCCCCAACTTACAAAGCAACAGAGGGCCCATTTGCACAGTGGTGAAGGGAGGGGGCTGGACCTGATGTGACAAGTGTGCAAACACTCCCTGTGACGTGTTTTGAGTTGGGGAATTAAGTTCCCTTGAATCCTGACCATCCCTGCGGGCCAACTAGCCCACCAGGAACCTCCAGTAAGCGCCACTGGGCTGCGTTGCAGAGAGGTGGTTCGATGCCATGCCCCCTTTTCCACCTCTCTGCAACAAAACTCTGTTGCGCTTACTGGAGGTACCTGGTGGGCTGGTTGGCCCCCAAGAACCCTCAGGATTCAAGGGGACTTAATCCCCCAACTTAAAATGCACCACAGAGCGCGTTTGCATACTTGTCACATCAGGCCCGCCCTCTGCCTTCACCACTGTGCAAACGCGCCCGGTGGTGCGTTTTAAGTTGGGGGATTGAGTCGGTAGAACCGAGTCACAAGAAAACAGTGAACAAAAATGTTTAAAAGGGGGCAGGGTAGAAAACCCTGACCCACTCCGCCTGCTCAGGGGGTCCCACAAAGACCCCCAGGGCCCCCAAAACTTTTTTTTAAATAATTTCGGTAGGATTTGTGAACCCACCTGGCCCACGTTACCATGCAGAGAACTACGGCACTGTTGCAATTGAACTACTGGTCCCATTATGCAGTATGTTACTCAGGTAAATGCTGGAATAATTTTGTGGTTCAGGAAGAGATCTGGAAAACCCGGAAAATAAATTGCCTTTGCCCCCTACGTCCAGCCACCCTACTGGCTGAAGCCGAATCCTGGAGAATCATGTACAGTGACTGAGTATCACCATGAAGTCATGGTCTGCCTACTGGCAGCAGAAGCTCCACTTGCAGGATTTGATTGGCGGATCGTGGGTGGCTGATACCTAGGCAGAGAAAAAGAGTGAGTCCACCCGTTGCCAATGTTTTTCCTAGACCTCCAAGTGGAAGGGTCCCCTTATGAGCGTCACTGGCTGCGTGCTCTATATAATCAGATTCTTCTCCAAATTGAATAGATCAGGGGACACAGCGGGGATTCCTAAATGCAATTTATTGAAAGATTTCGGCATTACACGTTTTGGCGTATATATATTCAGCTTTATGAGAAAGGGAGGGGGGTTTAGTTTAGGTTACTCTCTCCTATAAAATGACAGGCTTTTCATGATATATGAATTATTTACCATGCTAAAAGTATTTTTAGTATGCATTTGTTTTCTAATTGTGCACATATACTGCATTTCAGAGCATGATTGTTTATATAAATATTCTAAATTTCCTTAGTGTCTCCTGACTATCTTATTGTGGCAGAGTACGAGAGAGAGTGAAAGGATGTGTCCAGTTAACGTGATCCCTGAGATGGTTGAGAGGGTTGTGCTTTGGGGTACCAGTTCACTTGTTTCTCTGGTAAGGTTACGAGTGCAAGTGAGGCACTATAGCTAGTTGGACTAGGACTCACAGGTATTGAGGTGGTATGGTGACTCAGTCCCTTCATATTGATGTGCATGGTTCTAAGCATTGTTCTGTTCTAAGAGAGGAATCCCTGCAACAATTGCGTATAAGTCTCTCCTAGAGTAGGCCATATGTAACCTATAGTGCAGAGTGCATTGTAATTAAAAGCTAGGCAAAAACCTTTAGGTTTATATGTTCTAGTAGGGTAAAACTCCTAAATTTGTTTTTCACTGCTGTGAGGCCTATCTCCCTATAGTAGTGGTTCCCAAACTTTTGACTTCTGAGGACCCCTATTCAGTCACCGCTGGAAGCCGGGGACCCCCAAGCAATTTGTATGATTTAAATTTCAAATATTAAAAACACGAGTGCACACAAAACAAATACTTAAATTACTAAGGATTTTGGGGTCAGATGTATGACCATTTCATTTAGCGCCTCGAAATTGGCGATACATTGCGAGCGGCAAATTGCGAGTCGCTAAATGAAATGTACAACAGTGTTTAACACTGTTTGGGATCCAAATGGGGTCGCAAATTGCGAGGCTCATTAATATTAATGAGCCTCTCGCAATTTGCAAGCCCATTGGAAATGCTGCCCTCCCAGGGACGGTGGCCTGCTGGGCTCAGCAGACCACCATGTCAAAGACTGCTGTTAAATACAGCATTTTTTTTAAATGCAGCCCGTTTTCCATGCATTTAAAAAAAAGGAAAATGAAACATTTTTGTTTTATTTTTTAAGGGCAGGCGGTGGTCCTGGGACCACTGCCTTCCTTTAAAAAAAAATTTTGCATGTATTTGCAAAGGGGAAGTGGTCACCTGGGGACCCCTTCCCATTCGGAGAATGCATTACCATCTACTTGAAGTAGGTGGTAATTGCGAGTATCTTGCGACCGCAATTGCGGTCGCAAAACATTTGTACATGGTTTTGAGACTCAATATTTCGAAGGGAATGCCCCTTCCAAATAGCAAGTCACAAAACCTATTTAGCGAGTCACAAAAAAATTGAAATTCGCAAAATAGGCTATGCACTTTGCCCAATAGGTATTTGCATGCGCAAAAGGGTTCACAAACCCTTTTGCGCATATAAAAACAGGTCATACATCTGGCCCTTAGTATTTTATATTGAAGGAATTTGCAAAAAAGAAAAAAAAATAATGGGAAGGTTGCTGCTGCATCTCTGTTACTAACTTTTAAATTGTTTTATTTATTTCACAGTACGAGGATTTTTAGCAGCATCAGGATAATGAATGACTGGGAAATAACGCAAGTAACTAACTGGTACCAATCAGTTTGAAAGCAGCTCTTTGATGACAGTTTATAGGACCCTCTGCTAGATTATGATTGTCTGTTATGAAGTGCACAATAACAAAAGAATCTCTGTGACAAAAGCAGTAACCACAGACCTATGCACAAGAAATACTGCTTTTTAAAATGCATGTTACACGTTCTTTGCAGTAGGTATATTAACCCTCTGAGCTACATTAGTTAAGTCAAAGCTGCCACTGAACAAAACTCTCATCTCTTTCCAGCAGCTACATTAATCACTGGAATTATCTTGACACTTTTATTGTTGCTCGAAAACTGCTAATTATAGAAGGAACTTTGCAGTGCTTTTAAAACTGCTGCCTGCGGACCCCCTGGGAATGTGTCACGGACCCCTGGGGATCCGCGGACCCCAGTTTGGGAAACACTGCACTATAGGATAACATTGGTTTTCCTTGTTACATGTAATAAGTGCACATTTGTGATGCGGAACAGGTAAAGATTTCCTTTTTGATGTTGGAGAAACTGTCATTTAAAATCCTCCTTAATGGTAAAAGTTTAAAAATGGTACTTTTTGAAAGTTACCATTTTCCTGCCCTAATTATTTAGTGTCCACAGCCTGTTCCTGGGTCACATGACTGTGTGCAGTTGGCAGGTGGACCTCATATTTCCCTCCAAGATAGCCGGACAATACAGGAATTAGTTGTGCCTGGATCGGCCATCACTGGTAGGATGGGGACCGGAGCTGGCCACAGCCCCACTTGCAAATTAACAGGCTGTGTCATGCCTTCTTACAAAGGACTTGTCACCACTGCATTGTTAATGTAGCTAGCCTGTAGCCAGGGCAAGGAAGGCAGAAAACTCCAAGCACATGTCTCCTACTTTAAAGAAGGTACTAGGTATAAAAATGGGACCCTCAGATCGACTCTTCAGTACACTTTCTGGACCTGTGGAAGGACTCCCAGAGAAGTGCCTGCTGCTGTGATCTGCTGTGTACTACAGAAGACTGCTTTGCTGGACCGGGAATTACTGTTCTGCTGCTTGAAGCTTGCTTTTAACCCTTAGTGGTCTACTGTTCTACTTGCCCTATTCCACAACTTGAACTCGGGACTACCAGAGTGCCTCCAAGGTATAGTGGACTTGTCTCCTAATCAAAGCCTCAGGTACAGAAAAGTCTCCAGCCTTCTTGAGCCCACACTGGGTGAGTCCTAACTCCCTCAAGTGATGCCCCTCCAGTCCTGGTTATTTTTTGATGGTGTTAAATGTGCTCACAAAGCCAACATTCACAACTTGGGACTTAAAAGGTTATAGGCTCAAAACTGCTTTGAGAAGCTATAATAGACTAGGACCAATCTGCTTCTCTAAGCACCCAAGGTGTATCACCTTTATGCCTGATTTTGTGGCTGCTGCCAATACTTTTTTTCTCCACAGCAGCAAATCCTGTTCAGTGGTCCTTCGGCAAAGGTGAATTTGCCTTGTTGACCTCTCATCAGCTGAAGCCTTTAGTCTAGTCCCACTGGAGATTTTCAACTTCCAAAAAAGGGATTAAGTCCAAACGTGGAAATCCTGGTGACTTTGTCCAGCAGTACCCCGAAGATGACGTCTCTTTCTTAGGCACTGCCTGCAGCTTTGTCCTGCTGAACTTTACATTCTCAGACAACTTTTTTGATGACATTTATTCTAAATCCAAAGGTAGGTACCGTCAGGGTAGAATCCACTTCTTGTACCCGACTTGCGCTCCATTGCAGCCTGCCATATTTTCCCACTTTGTCCCTCTCCTGCACAACCATAGTTGGTGCTTTGATCTTTTACATGCTAGAGTTTACATTAAACTTTAAAAATGTATAGCTTCAGTTCTACTAATTGATTTTTTGCCATTTGGTGTAAAATGAGTTAATAAAATGTACTCTATTTTTCAAAATTGGTGTGGGATTTTATCTTGTGTTGTCTTTTCACTTTATTACTGTTTGTGTGATGCATAGATACTTTACACATTGCCTCTAAGGTAAGCCTGGTTGCTTTAATACCAGGCTATCAGAAGGTCAGGCACAAGTTAACTTAGTGCCTTTTTTGGTTCACTCTGACCGAGATTGCGGCTATTGCTTGAGCAGGGATAGCACCCCACTCAACCAACAATCCAATTCTCTCATAAGTACCTACTAACAACCACCATCAGGCCATCAGTGGCAGTCTAACTGCCATCGGCCCCTGCAGGACTCCCCACATCATTAGGATGCAGCGGGTGGAGGCATTAGTCAGAAGGACTGTCCATCTTACATCTGACAGGCTAAAGGAGCCCTTCAGACCGTCGGAGGTACAGTAATCCCTAAAATAGAAGCAGTGCCTGGTCAGGCACCACTATAGGGATTACAATGTCCCTTTCCTCCTGCCATGAAAAGGCAGGTGGAAAGTGACTTTGGGGGCCCATACAGGCCCCCCTACCTCCAGCCCTCAGCTATGGGTTCTGGGAGGCACCTATGGTGACACCTTAAACTTCCCAGCACAGTGTGCCAGGCCATGCATGGGGCCTTTCACAAGGTGCAGGGAAGTTTACAAACATGCCTCTCAGCAGATAGGTTTGTGCTGCAGCCCTTTTTTTGGCCGCAGCACAAGCCTCAATGCTAAGAAGCATTTTTTCCGGTCGCCTCCGCAACTGTGGGATTGTAACTTGTCTGGCAGGACCACGACCCCCTGTCGACCAGTCCCTTCTGTCCGATCGCCACACAATCAGCCCCAATATTCTATTATGACATAGACTGAAAATGAAGAGACATGTCTTCCAATAATTCCTCTTGCAAATATTACAAGCAGTATTCGAAAAGAACAGAGAGTAGATAATTTGGCAAATTCATTAAAAAGTACATTGTCAGTAGGAAAACAAGGTTCTCAGAAGAAATTGACAACAAGGGACAAATAGCACTGAATGGGGCAATATGATAAATTGTCTGATACTGAGAAGTAAACTAATACATTAACATACACTCAGTGTTAGGAGGAATATTCAAAAGCATCTTTTTTTGTATTCTTTTTTTTCTGGAAAAGTGAAAATAAAGCATGTCGTAGAAATATTCATATCTGCCTGGAGGTCAAAAATTATAGAAACATTTCATTTAGTTATATAGCAGCAAATACAATATAAAATTCAGATTTAATAAAAGAATAATAATAAATAATATATTGCACATCCTCCCAATTCCACCCTTTACATTAACTAAACTCTTTCTGTTCTAGAACACCCCCAAAGACTGCAGAACTGGATCTCAGAGGATATCTTTTTTTCAAATATTTTTACTATGTTTAATTTTAATCACCATTGTTGGAATATTGGAATTATTTCCATCATCCAATTTTGCTGAATAATTGATCTTGCAATCAAAAAAGAATATGTATTCTTTTTCTTTGCAAAAGGCCCATTTTTATATCTGATAAATAGCCCATAATTGCAGTCTGTGTGTCTATAGACTGAACCAATTCTAAAACGTGTAGGCAATATAATTCTACTTCATTCCAGTATGAACTAATACCTGGGCAACTACAAATTATATGGGTCCATGTCCCCGCCCCCTCCTTCTTACATCAAAAACAATTTATTTATTTGTGTATTCTATAAAGCGCGCAGCGGCCCCAATGGAGCATCCCGGCGCGAAAAAAGGCTCTGACGACAGAGGGGTTCAGAAGGGAAAACCAAACTAGGAGGAAAGGAGGAGGGTTTTCAGAGGTTTACGAAATACAGGTTCAGCTTGGCAGGAGCGAAGGGCTAGTGGAAGCTCGTTCCAGTGCTGAGTGGCACAGACCGCAAAGATTTTTCCACCTGCACGGGAATGTTTAAATCGGGGGGTTTCCAAGAGTAGTAAGGAGTTGGAGCGTAGTGACCTGGATTTGACAGTGGTTTTCAAATGGGCCGACCCCGTGCCTTTAGATGCACGGAAGGCCAACGTCATTGCCCTGAAGACGCATCTTTTCGCAATGGGTAGCCAATGAAGTTTACGGAGATGTGGAGAGATATGGTGTCTAGCGGGGATTCTCTCCACCAGCCGAGCCGCAGCATTTTGGACCATCTGTAGTTTGTGACACAGGCCGGCTGTGATGCCAAGATAGAGGGCATTGGCATAATCAAGATGGGAAATGATTAATGCCTGAATCACAGTCTTACGGCAGTCCACCGGCAGATAATTAATGAGCCGTTTGATTGTTCTAATTTTGGCGAAGCAGGAGGCTGCTACTGTTTGTACCTGGGTGTTAAAACTGAGATGGTTGTCCCAGCGTACACCCAGGTTTCTCACTGAGTCTTTGGGCGTGGAGGCTTGGCACAGGTCTATGGGCCACCACAGACTGGAGTCAAGGGGAGATGGAGATTTAAAAAACAGGATCTCCGTTTTACCTGCATTGAGACGGAGGGAATTGGTGTCCATCCAGTTGGAAATGGTTCTAAGGCAGGATTTCAATGGCTCGAAGGCAAGGGCAGAAGGGGTGTCGAACGTAAAAAGTAGCTGAATGTCATCAGCATAGGATATGGACTTAATCCCAGTCTGAGCAATCAGCTTAGCCCAGGGGGTAAAATAAACATTAAACAAAAGCGGACTAAGGGAAGAACCCTGTGGGACTCCCCATCTGAGCGGTCTGGCGGTGGAAGTAAAGGGAGGGGTAAAAACTTGTTGTGTGCGGTCGGACAGGTAGGAAGACAGCCACTTCAGGACAGAGCCACCCAGCCCTAGATCCTCCAACCTTCTCAGCAAGATCTTGTGGGAGACGGTGTCAAATGCTGCTGAAAGATCCAGCAGCACTAACACCGCCCTCGACCCTCGGTCGAGCGTCCACCTCACAGAGTCGGCCATTTCGATAAGGGCCGACTCCGTGCTGTGGCCCGACCTAAAGCCGTGCTGGGAGTCATGGAGAAGCCCATTGGACTCGATAAAAGTCGCCAGTTGAGAGTGGACCAGTTTTTCCAAGATCTTAGCAGGGGCAGGCAGAAGGGAAATAGGCCTGTAGTTGCTAGGAAGGTCAGGTTCAAGGCTGGGCTTCTTCAAAATGGGGACCAGGGAGGCATGTTTCCAACAATTAGATGAAGTTTCTTGGTTTATTCCTAGTAAAAACACTGGAGTTCTATAACGCAGCAATTTGGAGAAGATTTGCTTTCAACTAAAATGTGCCCCTTTCAGCAAAGTAAAATTAAATTCATGAATTTTTTTCCACAGGTCAAGCAAAACATCAATATTTTCTTTAGGATGCCACTTATTTCATGCTTTCTCGTACACCATTACACTTTTGTTTTGCCTCAAAATTGAAACCCATCCACTGATAGATCTTTTCATTCTAGGTTCCAAAAACTCCTCAGCTAGCTCCTGGCTTGCCTGTATTCTGCGTGTTATCTAAGGGCCATATGTATCAAGCAAATTCGCATGCTACATGGTATGTATTAAGCAAAATCTGGTGCAAAATAAGGAATCGCAAAATTTGCGATTCCTTATTTTTCAATTGCATTTAAGGAATCGCAAATTTTGTGATTCCTTAAATGCAATGTGTGAAGCAAAAAAATTAGCAAAATGTCCTTAAGGAATCGCAAATTACCACCAACTTCTAGTTGGTGGTAAGTTGCAAATTCCTTGAAAAATGCAAATTTTTGCATTTTTCAAAGTGCCATGTGACGCACATACATGCCATTGGGGCATGTATGTGCGCCACATGTGCACCCATGCATATTTCAGGGGTGCAACAGGGTGTCACCCCTGCACCCTTGAAATTATTCTCAATTTGCGATTAGCAAATTGTGAATCGCAAATTGAGTATAATTTCCCATTCATTCCTATGGGCCTCCTGGCCCATAGAAATGAATGGGACAGTATTCCTTAATTGCGATTCGCAATTTGCGAATCGCAATTAGGCAATTTTTAAGAAATCGCTAAAAAAATGTGATTTTGTACATACATTACCCCTTTGCGATTCTCAAATAGCGATTTCTTAAAAATCGCCATTTGAGAATCGCAACTGGGTATCTTGATACATATAGCGAGCCACACATATGGAGAACTGTGGCTCAATGGTTAGAGCGGCAGACCCTGATGCAGAGGTCTAGCCCGGGACCAGGGTTCAATTCCCCGCCTCGGCGGGTCTTGAGCTCAAAAAAATTCCACGGACCTGATAATTCTCGCCTCGGTGCCTATTCCAATCATGGAGTCCCACTCTGCAACTCTGGGCAATTGCTTGCTTAATCTCCACAACGGCCCCCACAACGCTAAGGATGGCTGGCCTCCACCTTGGGGGTGCCCAGGAGTGGACACCTCACAGGGAAAGCCAGGATGGGTTCCACAGCGGTATTCGTACAAGCGCCTTGAGACCCTTGCGGGTGAGTAGTGCGCTATACAAGTATCAATTTACATTTACATGGCCCTACATCCCTGAAAAAAATCTCCAATAAAAATAAAGGACCTTTTGAGTATGTTTTTATGAAACCTTATCCCTGGTTCAATATCTCCCCAGACTTCCCATCATTCTCCATTTAAGAAATCAGAAATTAAACTAAAACCATTACATTCCCAATTTGAAGAAACATTCTTTTCTAAAATGGACCTTTACCACTTATAAACATCTGTTAAGTGAGTTACACCATTAATCATTGGAATTTCACAGAGATTAAATATTTGTGCCTTCCGTTTTATATCCCACTGTAACGACTTTTAGCTAACTTTTTGGGGGGTTTTGGTAAGACTAAAAAAATCAATAATATCATATTCTATTTAAAAAAAATCGTCAAACCCATAGCTTTTTAGGGGCCTGATGAATCTCAACGTGCCATGTGCAAATGCAAATACATTTTTAAATTAGGAAGAGCTAATACTTCTTCTTTCAGTGTGCTTTATAAAGTGTCCAGTGCTAAACAAGGCTCTTTATTTGCCCAAATTAAAGCTGTAAACATGCCTATTGACAAGGTTGAGGCATCACTCGCTAGATGGAACAAGTTATCTCTTTCTATAATGAGTCGTATTGCTTTAATCCGGATGTCCGTTTTACCTTTGATAGTTTCTTGTTTGCTGCTATACCTTTGGTTCTCCAGAATACGTTTTTAAGGAATATTTTAAAATGTCAAGCAACTTCAACAAATAAATGATGTGGTACGATTAATTTAATATGGGTATAATTTCTCATGCATCTAGGTTATAGAAGCACAGAAAGGTATTTACAAAAACTCTTGAAAGGTGACATGAGTATGTTAAAAACTGTTTGTAGTAAAAGAAAAAGCAAATGAAATCCTAAATTACTTAATTGAATAGGTAATAAAAACTCTCAACACAAAAACAGACAAATGAAGACAGTAAAGAATACTAAAAGACAATAAACACAATGCCCGAGCGCAATCAAAATGCAGTAAAGCAACTGTAGCTGACTATCTCCTCGCTAGCAGCCACTCTTTGCTGCAGTTTGCTGACTTCCGCGGTAAGATTATTAATTCAACCAGAAACCTCCTCCGCAGATTTTTGCAATTGCATGGTATCTGCTCTTGACTGAGTATACTATGCCTGTTCCTCCACCCTGTGAGCCTGCAAAGCTAGCATGATTGATCTTAGAGTTGGTTCCTGCATAGCCTCCACCATCCCTCCTAGAGGTTCCTTGACTGTTGGTGAAAAAAAGTGGTCCAATATAGTCCTGCACGACATATCAGAGGGAGAAACAAGGGGGCAGATTTATATCTGACTTGCGCCACGTTTACGCCGCCGTTGCGTCACGCAACGGCGGCATAAACGTGGCGCATCCCTGCGACCCATTTACAACGTGACGCATCTAGGCAGATGCGTCACATTGTAAAGTCCTGCGCCACATGTGGGCGTTCCGGCGCAGGGTGGGCGTTCCGGGGCAGGTGCGCCTCGCAAAAGTGCCTGTGTGAAATCTACAAGATTTCACGCAGGCACTTTTAGGCCAATGCTGCGTCAAAACCCTGCGCCTGCTTGAAGCAGGAGTAAGGCTTGACGCAGCATTGGACAGATAGGGCCCCCCAGAGCATTGCTGGAGCTGCGTCGCGCTTGGGGCGCATCTAAAACAATGCGCCGCCTTTACGGCACAGATGCGTCACGCATCTGTGCCGTTTTTGCCTCATGGTGCGCCGCATTGTAAATGCGGCGCACCATGGGTGGCGGAGCTGCGGCGCACAACAACTGGCGCATCCCTGGGGATGCGCCAGTTATTGTAAATCTGCCCCAAGGTTCGGAGTTGAGCACCTATGTTGAGCCTGGCTCTCAGAGTGTGGATTCCCACCTGGAGGCCCTGGAAGAGTTGCAGATAGGCGAGAGATAATTGACCTAACCTCTCCTTTTGATGTGACCCTTTTCCTGAGTGGGCTACTCTTGGCCCCTTGGGTACTTGTCCTGCCAGCCTGACAGAGCTTTAAAGATTAGGATATGGGGTGTGCCACGCTCTGATCCACAAGCTTTCTTGTCTTAGTCTGTACTACTGTAGATTTATGATGAGAGGGAGTGCCTTGAGTAGTGAGAGTATCTGCCTGTGATGTCCAATCCACATTTTCTGGGGCAGGTAAATAGTCACTGTCACTTTTACTAGTAGCATACCCCTGTACATTTGCCTATGTTGTAGAGGAGCGTTTAGTGGCATCAGGTTTTTTACCTGGTAATACCTGGTAACATACCCAAATTATCCTCCATATCCTCGGTAACCTCAATATCCTCTCTTAGTATAGCAGATATGCACTCGGTTGCCCCAGCGCCACCCCCAGGAACATGAGAAGTATCAAAGGCAGCACTTACAGTTGTTACTTATATGATACCCCACACAGCCTGAGATGAAGAATATTGCACCCGGGGCACTCCAGTGGCCCAAGGTGAAAGTCCTACTTGTGTAGTCAGTAGTACAGGGCTGAGGGCTCACTGGATATCCATCGTTGAGTTAAATGCAGTGTGTTCTTGTCCCTGAAGCCTGAACCACATCTTGATCCACATCCAGGTCCTGGTCTATACTATGAACAAGGCTAAAGCTTTGTGTCTTGGGCAATAAGGGTGGTGAACTTGCTGGTGAGATCACCGCCGCTGCCATTTAGGTCTCTGCCAGGTGAGATGCTTCTCCCGGTATTTGGTCTTTAGATGCACAATAATCACTTCCTGTACTGCCCCCGTAACTTGTGAAGGTGTAGTGGCCGGAGGTACTAGTGCCTAGATTTGGGCTGGGTTCTCAACCTGGAGTGTGGCTAGGTTTCCCCCCCCCCCCCGATTTATGGCGGCCCCTCGTGTGGCATGTATCCCATAAGAAGTATTTCTCTTCTGTGGGGCTTTCCCCGTATCCTGTATTTTCATGGTGTAATGATATGGTCGCGAATGCCCAACCAAAAATGCAAAGCTGTGTACTCAGTGTCCACAAGTTGCAGCATCAAAAAAAGGGTTGATAGTAATTCCGGGAAAGAGCCACCAAATCAACATCTGACACATTTTGATGAAAAAAATAGAGTCTCAGAGGAATCCACCTTTGAGATGGTTATGTAATTGTATGCTGTCAGAGAACAGCAAGGAGCAGGAAAAGGATGGCAAACTATTGCACAGAGCATTAGGCTGGCTGGTGGATGATCCGCTTGCACTCAGTACGCTGTGTAGCTGGGATCGATGCCGTCTAAATCACCCAGCATCACCCCGCTTCGGCTGATATAACAGAGGGCACCTAACCAATACCGCCCATCTATGTATGCTCAGGGTATTGGTAATGTTTGAAAATCGGAGGAGCATGGAGAAAGGTTAAGCTACCACCACTGCAGACAGCCTCAAACTGCTATGGGCCTCGCGGTGGCAGAGGCGCTCAGTAAGATGTGGAGCGGATCAGAGCCCTTGGCGGAGTCAGCCCGCCATCTCCCTTCCAACAGACAGTGGAATTCTACATTTCTTTCTATAAAAGATTTCTAAGGCTACCCTCAACGCATGCCAAATGCAATCCCAGGTGTGAATGGAATTAGCATAAACTGCATCTATTTGTCTATTGAGAGAGAAATTCAGCCTGATCTGAACTTGGGTAAAAGATATAGGAAGAATGAAATAAAAACATAAAAGGATTGCTTTGTTTTGTATCCAGGCAATTGACCAATTTTTATGGGAAGCCTTGATGCAGTAATTGGGAAATGGAAGGAATTTGAATTTCACCATGTTAGAAAAAGGAAGTAGTAATGGTTAAGGAACCACCTCCCTCTTTCCTTAGTTTCCTGTTGAAGATGAGAAAGCTGATTTTATGCATACTAATAATTAGCTTATTTATAGTGCAGAATGAGTTGTGAGCAGTTAATTAGCATTGTAAGCCAGCAGGAGTTTTGTCCAGAAGTACAATGTCATCCTCATGTTGCAATGCAGGAATGTAGGTATCACTCTGTTTTGGGGCGGGCAAGAACATGGATTAGTCAAGGCTTTGCTTAAGTCTGTAGTGCAGAAACTAAGAAGCAGGGCTAAGATGCAGCCCGGCCTCAAACCTCTTTCAGTATAAATTCTCAGAGATGATCCTCTAGTGGCAGTGAGTTTGATTTGACCCAAGTCTTTGTTGTGTACTTGCCAAATGGTTCATAATAAAGTTGGGTTGATCCCACAATGCTACAATTTTGGCCAAAGGGCTGTTTTGGGAATACAGTGAAAAGCAGTCCTAAGATAATTAAATATAGCATGAAGATTTTGACCATAACAAATGTGTTTGTTAATTGACATAGATAGCGCCCGATCTGACATGGGTAGCATCATTGACCTTTTCACTGGTGGCAAAATGACCAGCTGGGAAACAGTTGGAAAGACTTTAGGAATACAATAGGTAACACAGCGGTGATAGGAGAGTGGGGACAGTGATGGTGGGAGGAAAAAAAGGGGGATTGCATTCTACCTGAGACAGTGAATTTATTTAAAGTTGAATGATTATATGGAGTCCAAAAATGCATGTTGGGAGCCTGGTGGTTCCCTTTTTTGCTCTATCTTCACTATAAATGCTATAAAATAATAATGAAATGAATTTGTCTTTCACCACACAGACAGGAGGGCAAATGAATAGATAAGTAAAAAGAAATGCAACAAGGATGTTCATTTGTTGAGTCTAACACATTAAACGTGTGATTCTGTCCACTTGAAGATACAACTTGGAGTTTCATGCTGCTGCTTATAGAGACATTCATCACCTTACCTGTGCAGAAATGTGACACGATTGACCACTAAATACAACCCAGGAAGCTCCGATGGTTTATTTAGTCTTTTTTCATTGATGTTTGATCTTCTACTTCAGTGGAATGGTTGGGCAGTATTTTACCTGCGGGTCAGACTGCGCATGCAAGGGACAAGGAAAGAAGTCATCTCACTTTCTAAAGTAAGGAGCACAAACGCAATCAGAAACGTAGGGAAAGAGAAAATACTATCTGCATTTGGGGGAGATATGAACATGTTTCTTTGTTGCTTGTAAAGAAAACCTCACTGCTTAAATCTGATAGGGAGCCTTCCCTAAGGAATTTAGGCACTTTGAGACTCTTTCCAGAAAATTGTTTCTGGTGCACTCATATTCTTTAGGGAGAGGGCAACTAACTACTCCTAGAGTTATTAATTACTCTTGAAGAGAAATACAATTTTAGGGTATGTATCTGTAAAACAGCTCATCATTTGTGTATCAAAATGAATTTTTAATTCCATGTTGGTAAAGGAGATCACAGTATTGGAGGTCTGGGGTGAGAGAGGGATGCTTAATATTTCACTAACATAAGTAAATGCGCACCTGTTGTAACTATATGCGTTCGCAATCATGAACTCAGGGTGATGTTTTCATGCAGTTTAAGTAAATTAGATATGTAATACATATCCACAATAAGATAACGAAAGTTGTTGTCAAAGATTTGGTGCAGGTAAGTCGGGACATGTAATGTGGCTATTTTTGTTTATTAAGTATATTAAATATAATTGTATCATATATTGCATTACATATTATTATAATTATTACTACACCACAGGTGAGTATTATTTTTAAATGTTAAACAACTACACTATTACTTGCAAGGTTTCATATCTACCCAAACTATATTGCTTATTTTTTTTCAAAAGAGTAAAGCACACAAGAGATATACACAGGGCACTATGCAAGACAAAAATAATAATAAGTAGGGGAACTCTTGAAACTCTTATTTAAATTAAATGGCATATGTCAATTATTATATAGTTTGAGAAAAACATCCAAATGGATCCTATATTTCATTCTCCCGTACTCTTTCAAACATAATTCCATCATATTTTGAGATCAGTTAGATGCTATCTTTTCAGTTCTACTGAGACAATCTACATTTCCAGAGGCATAAACAGCTCAAATTCACCATGTGCAATGACCCACAACCCAGTCGAGTAATTCCTTCAATCTTGACCCGAAATTTAAAACCATGGATTTCACCAAGGGGAGAACGATTAATAGAACAATTGTATCCATCAGCACAGACCAAAGCAAAAGCATAATCTTTGTATTTTCACAAAATGATACTGAGCATACCCACTTCAACTCTACTCCACCAGCAAACATTGGAGCACAACAGACTAGCAAAGTCATTTACAATTTGGTGGAGTAAGAGAACTGCTGTAAAGTGGCAAACCTACAGCTCTGAAAAATCAGTAGTTTCTCCATCTCTAACAGAGTTAAGTGAACCATTAGCTTTCTAATGCTGGAGCCTCAGCTGGCTCTACCAACTGAAATTGGTGAACCAACAGTCCATCTGCGAAAAAGACCATGTGGTTATTATATGCAGGACGACCTACCTAATTTAAGAAAACCTATAACATACTTTTTTCCGGCCCAGGACTAAAATGCGAGGCATTATGTTCCTGGGTATGAAGAATAATCAATGGCCATGGTGCGCAAGCAGAAAACTCCCTACACACCAGGGGCTAGATGTAGGAGCCCTAATACCGGTCGGTAACGGCCGAATTCGGCCGTTACCGACTGGTATTAGGGTTTTCTGATGTAGGGGGCCTATATTTTACCGATTCTGTAAATTTACCGAATCGGTAAATTTACAGAATCGGTAAAATACCGAATCGGTATATTTACCGATTCGGTAAATCCATATGTAGCTGACACTCCTAAGAGTGCCACAGGCCCTTAAGAGTCGGTATTTTACCACCCAATCCTATTGGGTGGTAAAATACCGAATTCAGGTGTGCATGCACATTTGTGCATGCACACCTGTGCAATGTGACACACAGACATGCCCTTAGGGCATGTATGTGTGCCACATGTCACCCAAGCCTGTACTTGGGGTGCTAGAGGGTGTCAAAGTGACACCCCCTGCACCCTTGCAGGATTCGCTATTTACCGATTCGGTAAATACCGAATCGGTATTGCCCATTGATTCCTATGGGCTTCAAGGCCCATAGAAATCAATGGGCAATACCGATTCGGTATTTACCGAATCGGTAAATACCGAATGTTACAGATTCGGTAATTCAAAATAAAAAATTACCTACATCTCCCTCCTTCTAATTTACTGATTCATAAATACCGAATCGGTAAAATTAGAGTTACCTACATCTAGCCCTGAGTCTATTAATTAATTGTTAATTGGAAACAACCCCCCACTTAAGGGGGTTGTTTCTGATTATCTAACACATTGCAGTGTGGGCTGACATGACATGGCTACATGTCCTACCCTGATTTTTTGGCAAAAGACTTCCAGCCATGTTGCCACGGGAACTTTTAGGAAAAATGCTGTGTCATGCAGGTGAAGCATGGCAAGTATGGTAGGTGGTCTAAATGATCTCGAAATGTGCTTAATTACTACTGGAATTAACTCTGACTAGGACTAGGGGTTCCAGATTTTTATTTTTGAGGTTAAAACCCCACTCGTAACAAATCAGTGAAATTGTGTAGAGTCAGTATTACTATTTTTGTGAATGTTATCAGTTGCACTGTTTTGAGAAGTGAGGGACTCAAAGTATTGCAAATGTAGGTAGACAGTGGTTGTACTTCAAGCACTTGTCTTCATCCCAGGTGCTTCTCTATCCCACCCTTTTTGCCTAGTTCTAGCACTTGACTCCTATTAGATTGCAAATCCTCTGGCACCTCCTCCAACAAGAATGCAGGTGGCCAGTTCCCATCTCCTAAGAGAATACCAATGTGTTCCAGCAGACTGCTAGTCTACCCAGGCTGACTGTATCCCCTCGTCCCTTTTGGTGTGTTCCCTGGCATCCCTTGGTGTGTGCCCTGGCATCCCTTGTGTGGTGTTGAGCCTCTGGAGGGGAAGGTTTTGAGTTAATCCAGAGAGTGCTACAGTCCCTGTGTCAGAAAAGGTGTATTTACCCTCATGTATTGCTGATCTAGAAAGGAATAGGGTCTTACAAGATTTTGTAGGGGCATCTCATCGATGCAGCAAGAATTACAAATCATGTGAACCGTTGGGATCATAACTGGTGGTATAAGATTTTAAAATTTGGTATGGGAAGTAAACCTCATAGGTGCTTCTCACCTATAAAAGTCCAAGGCAAGTACCTTCAGACATAAGTGAATTTATTGATTCTCTTGCTTGTGACTTTTATAAAGAATTGTATGTCAGACTATCATATACAGAAATATTGTCCCTCATGTATAGTAATATCATTTGTGAAAACAAGGTCCTATAACATATGGAATTTCTGTTATGGGCTTCAGCAGAGCAATAGTTTTGTAGACAATATTTAGGACATGAAATGTATGTCAGAAAATATTATGACAATGATATTGTGGTACCACATAGCACAAACAGGTTATGGAGTTTGTGGGTACAGGAATGCACCAGTGTTAGTAAGCATTGTGGTATCCATTATGACTCAGAGTGTGGGAGGGACAACAGCCAACTCCCCCTCCAGAGAGCAGGAAAATTCCTCAGGAATTCTACCCTAGCTTGCCACCTCACTGGCATAAGAATCCCCAAGGATTCCCATAGCAATGAAGAAGGAGAAAAGTTCCCATTAACTCAGCACCCTCAATCAAGCACCTCCCAGCAAAGTTGGACTCATGGGAAAACCATAGAGATACTCTGGCCAGTGCCACATATGGAATGATACTGTCAAGTAAGTCTCCAGGAAATCCTCAGAATTTGTCTGGGAATTCTTGGGACTCCCAGTCACCATTGCAGCCACTGCTCCAAAGCCATCATTATTGCCAGTGCACTCAAATCATTTTGATAAAAAGCACATATAATCCATCAGAACTAGTGCACCTAAATACTACTTTTGTAATATCTTAGCTAACCTTTGTGCTAGAGCCCCAGTGGTCAGTTGTACTAGGTGTGCCAGACAACTTTAGTACCAGTAACCTTAGCCACCATGTGTGACCCATTCACCATATTCAGGTACCCCAGCAACTGTATGTGTAACGCTTTACCCATTGTGTTTGTACCCAACCTCCAATCCATGCCGCTTTATCAAATAAGACCCATGCTAATGTCCCTCACCAATTTGTGTTAGCACCCAATTTTCAACTGTACTAGGAGCCACAACCATCACCTTTCCCAATAGTAAAATCCACCCAGTTCTCCCAGGCACCATTGTTACAGTAGCCCTGCATCATTCAAACCCAACCCCTACCTCCCAATATAGCAAAGCAACTTCTAAGATTCTTCAATTCTGTCTCAGAGCTCCAAAGAAACACAAGCTCCAAAAACAAAAGACACCTGTCAACCTCATCAATACACTCAACATGGTACAGCATGTCACACACCTAGCACACTACAAAAGCCACATCCTTCACTTTGTCTTTTGAACATCACCAAAAATCCAATGCAAACCACCCATACATCTGGACTGTACTGAGCACTTTGCCAAACCTTCAGATCCTTTAAAGATTTCTCCATAGAAAACCTGTTCCTTGAACTCATCTCTCAACCTATCAACTACATATCCATGCCTTTACCCTTCTAAACAACTACAAAACTGTTTTGGAAAGCTACATGACCATCCACTTCCCAATTACAACATCCAAGAGCAAGCTAAAGCATTCAGCACCCTGGTATTCTAAAGACCTTGCTGACAATAAATGGTTCATCTGCAGACAGGAAAGAAAATGGAAGAAAACAGAACTCCCAAGTACCTCCTGATACTGTAGTCCCTTTGCTCATCACACACATAGTTCATCACATCAGCCAAAACAAATTACTATACTAACATCATCATCAATGGTGCCACCAACAAAGGCAGCACGCTGTTCAAGACAATAAAGTACTGCATCAATCCCCTGCCGGACAAACCTAACACTTACTCCAGTGATAAATGATATGACATTAACCAATTTCCCATTGAATCCCACAATGGTCAGAATTCAAAGTCCTATCTCTACCAGACCTTGTTGACATACTCAACATCCTCAAAGCCACCTGTGATGAAGATGATTATTTCCTACCTTCCTACATTAAAGCTGTCTCTTGAGATGCTCTCTTACCTGTTCTTACCCTTGATGATGTCTCCCTCACTCAAGGTATGTTCCCAGAAGCGTTTAAGAGAGGCCAGATCCTCTCACTTCCAAAGAAAGCTATACTACACCCTGATACTAACGGGCCATCACTCACCTACCATTCATCTGCAAGAACACTGAAAAAGATGTTCATGTCACATACCACAACAATGCTAACCATCTTCTGCATGACTACCAGTCTGGCTTCAGATTACACTGCAGCATTGAAACTGCCACAATACACATTGCTGCCAATGCCCTCTTCACCACATATGAAGATGACCCCTGCCTTATAATATTGCTGGACCTCTCATCTGCTTTCAAAACAGTTGAACATTGCACCCTCATAAAGACTCTGGAAGTCTTAAATTGGATTTACCAGCAATGTCATTCATAGGTTCTCTTCTTAGGCTTCCAACCAACACAAGTTTTTTCACATGGGACTCCCAGGTCACAACATTTCTTTTTCAATGTTGGAGCCCCCCTGGGCAACCCCCTGTCAACGACATGGAATAGCTTAATGCCCTACTCACATATAATATCATGAAGATTCACCATTATGCCAATAATACACAACTCTATTTTAAAATCTCTTGATTCAGACATCAAATGCCTGGGACTCTGTCTGCACTTTATCCAGATCTGGATGTCCAGGGCTAACCTGCAGCTCAACCCAACCAAGACAGAATGTTTCGAATTTCCAAAGAACAATAAAAAAGACACAAGGCAAACCAGGCTCAATGACGTGAACCTTGATGGCTTTGAACCCCAACTGTCAGCAAATCCCAAATCACTTGTATTGACCGTGGATATCATCTTCACACTCATGGAACTCATTGCTAAAAAAGAAAGACAGCCTAGAACCGGATCTCTCCACTAAAGATAGTCAAAGCATTTCTCCCAGGAAGTGACTTCTGAAATACTGATCAAGCCCTTGCATCACTCTTGCATCTGAATGGTGGTAACGCCCTACTCCAGGGCCTCCCAGATTCCACAGTGGCAACCCTTATGGGCATCCTACATGGTGCAGCATCTCTTGTCCAGGGCCTGAGGAATTATGAACACATCAAAACAATCCTGCTGGAGTTCCATTGCCTCCCGTTGCCTGCCCACACCATCTTCAATCCCTGTTGCATTATTTTCAAGGCTATCACAACCAGCACCCCCATTAATCTTGCAGACAAGCTCACCATCCCCAGTATGTATGAATGAATGCATGACCATTTTCCCTTTCTGCTGGAGTTTGTGATGGTGGACCCGTGAGCGGCCAGTTTCACAGATCCAGACTCCAAGATAGTTGTAAAATTGTGCACAATTCTGGATTAACGGGCCCAGCCTCCACTTTGCCACTTTTTTTTCAGATAGTGGCCAAAGATCACTATCTTGGATTTAGTTGGATTGACGACCAGCTCAATTTTGGCATTATACTCTGAAAGGGCTGTTAATACTTTCTGAGACCAATCTTGGTATGATCCAAAAGGACCAGTTTGTCAGCATATTGCATCAGCTGGATCTTATTTTGCCCGATCCTAGGGGTCGCTAAAGTGGCTCCATGCAGAACACTGCCCATATCCGCTGTATATAAGTTGAAAAGCAACTGGGCGAGGATGCAGCCCTGCTTTAGCCCATGATCCGTGGCGATTTTTTCTGTAGCGGAGTAACTGGAGAGTTTAACTCTTACCCAGGTTCGTGAATACAAGGATCTAATGTCTTGTAGCAGAGACGGGCTGATGTTCCAACGTGCCAATTTCTGCCATAGGATGGTGCGATCTATCCCACCAAAAGCTGCTGTGTAATCAATAAAGCAAGCAAAAAGTGTCCGGGGGCCGTGACCCACCACTTGGTGTACTAGGTATGATAGGGCAATGATGTTATTGATGGTGGAACCACCTGATTGGAACCCAGTCTGGTAGAAGGGCAGGAGACCCTCCCTGCTTACCCAATCCGCTAATTCCGCCAAGTGGGTGCTTGCATAAGCCTTGCGCTCAATATCCAAAAAGGCAATCATACGATAATTCCTAGGATCAGTGCTTGGTGCTTTTTTGTGTATTGGGTGCATCAGTGACCCCTTCCAGGAGTCTGGAACATCCCCCAGAAACCTGTATTCGGCGTACAGCTGAGCCAAATTGTCAGCACAGAAGTTGATGTCCTCCCTGAAGAGGAAACCTGGCAGGCCATTAGGGCCAGGTGCTCCATTGTGCTGTATCTTTTTCAAGATGGTTCAAAGTGCTTGTTTATCTGGGGAGGTAAAATCAGCCAGAGGTTCCGTAAGATTTGTTGTGACATTGCCAGATTGTCCCCCAAGTGTTGTAGTTCTATCTGATGGATTTACATTTGAGTAATCGGTGTAGAGGGTTTTCGCGTGGGCCATCCAGATGCGTATTGAGTGGATTTTTTCTATTAGAGGTCCCATGGATTATCTTGTTTAGATATTGCCAACGTTCTTGAGATTTGCTTGGTGCCAGCAACTCGAAAATCTTCAGCCATTTTGTCTCTGTAAGTTCGCGTTTTGTCTTCCCAACCAGTAATGAGTGGCTCTTGGCTGCTAGTTTAAGTTCCTTTTTGGCAGACTCGGACCTGGTTACCCGATAGGCCCTGTGTTTCGAGTTCAGTTGTTTGGAGCATTCCTTGATTGCTGGTTGATATCCCAGTGTGTGTGCAGGGTTTGCATTTGTTCTATGTATAATACTCCCTCAAAGCAGAGAAGCTAAATCATAGGCAAGTGTGCTCCATTCCCCCATGAGGCCCTTATTGTTGGGACCGGTCTGCCAGCCTTTCCATGTTGCTTTCCTTGAAACAAATGTATGACTTGGGAGCGGCCCCCATTTAATTCTTCTAAGGAGTCTTGTCAGTTCTTCCCCCTTTGTTGCCCCGATGCAGTGAAGAGTGTGCCGGGTTTTTGCGGTGATGGATAATGGCAGGGTTAGGGCAGCATGGTTACTTTCATTCGGGGGTTAAACTGCATAGTTTGACACATGTTTTGTAGTCTCTCAATGAATAAGATATAGTCTATTGTGGTCCGGTTTTTGTAAGTGGGTGCTATGAATGCCGTTGAATTGACTTTTATGGTTCGAGAGTGTGTCGTTGCCAGATTATATGCCCGCATATGGGCGTTGAATCTTCCAGTTCTCCCATTGGAGTGACTTTCAGATGCATTCAGCCCTATATTGTGCGTGTTAAAGTCCCCAAGGATAATGGAGCCCATGCCTGCAAAGTGTAGTAGCTGATTTTCAATCTCATTTATTAACCGAATAAGTTTATCCTTCGGACCCGGCCCATGAGTGTTATGATAAACATTGACTAAAAGTATTGATATTGGGCCATCTGTCATGTTCAAGCCTTTCAGAGTGCCAGCCAAAAACATATCTGAGGGGTTCTTTATCACTGTAAAATGTACTCTCAGATTGTGCTTAATGTATGTAGAAATACCCCCCAAGGGTCACCCTAAAATATATCCTTTAATTGCGGGTTTGAAACACTCTGCGTAGCCCCCTATTGGTATAGATGAAGTTGCCCAGGTTTCTTGGGCCCAGATTATATCTACTCCTGCAAGAAATGTATTTGCAGATAGACTTTGCAGAACCTAGGTGATCCCTGCAACGTTCCAAGTCATGATGCTGATCATTTCGTTGTTATCTGAGGGGCTTCTATGCTGGATGAGGCCGGTGTTTGAAATGGATCTTACCTTTGGCAGCATCAACCGATTGCTTGATAAGGGCCTGGTTTTAGTAGCTGGGGTTTAAGGCCACTGGAAGCCAAGACCAATCTTTAATATTGTTCTCCATAGTCGAACAGGAGCGGTTGCCCCCTTCTACGTGTGTGATGATTTGGATTGAACTATTGCTCCTCCAATTCATTTTCTGGCTGCCTGTGGAGCCATGTAAAATGGATCCAGTAGCTAGTTGAGTTCAATGTTTACTGTTCATCCATTTCTGGCCATTCAATTCTTGTACTCCCTGCTCTGCTGTGCACTTGGCACGTTATTTTTCAGGATCTCTGGTGCTTCAGAAGGTTTCCTCTATTGAGGATATCCCAATTCCTCTGCGAGGTATATTCGGGATATAGCAGTACTTTTAGATTTTCTCGCTCTGTGGCGTGGTCTTTGAAGGGCTGAATATGTTTAAAAATTACTTTTTGTGCATCCAAGGGCTCTGTAGGATTCCAAGTTAAGTTCCCACAGGAGACAGAGCCTTCTCCCGTCCAGTTTGTACTCGGGGCCCATGGTGGCGCATCACTCCTGGGTGTAAGGATGTGAACAAGGGGGGGTGGAGGGTCATTGCTGCTAGCTTGAATAGTTTTCATCTCCCTTGTTAGCTGTGTTTCCAAATTGGGGCTCCTTATAGACTATTGGCTGTGCAAGGACACACCTATTTGTGTTATGAGGTTTGGGTGTTCCTTGTTGGGTGCTGCTAGTGCTTGCCTTATCTACTTTAATTTCTAGGGACCGTACTATGTTAAGGTCCGGGTGTTCCGTCTGTTCATTGCATGGCTCTTCAGCCTGTCGGCCCTGTGTATTGACGAGATGGCAGCTAAGATCTGGGCCTGTTGTGCTTAGACTTTTAATCAGTTTCACCATTGAGTTTCCTATCCCCAGTAGATCTCTGCATACCTGCAGCTTGGACAATAAAATGTTTTGCAGATCCAGGTCAGTATATTTGAATTACCTATTGAGTTACACACACTGAAGAGCATTAGGACATCAGTTGACAGTGCAGTGTCTGAGTGTATACTTTCCTTGACATCACTCCAGAAACCCAACAGTTTATCCTATTCTGTGAAAACTGATCTGCAGTGATCAGAAGTGCCCTACCACTTGCCTTTTTTTCTAAAATGTATAGGAGTCAAATAGGCTTTCTTTAAAAACAAATCTGTTTTGTTTCAATGCAGTCTGAAATTGAAGTGAGTTTAGATTAGTGAACATAAATTGCCATCTATTTGTTTGCATGGATTGTTTTTATACATTCTATATCTTATGTTATACAAAAAGGCTTGTATATCATAAAGGTTTTGTTTTCTGTTGAGAACAGAATAAAGGGAAATCAGATACCATGATTGCATACCTATATTTGGAAAATGTTTTTTTCTGTAATGACAGATGACATTTTAGTGAATTGGTACTCAACTGGGAGATTAGGTTAGATTAGACTAGATCAGATTAGTTAGATTAGTTTAGGTTATCTATTAGCTTTCAATTAATGTCTTTCACTCTAAAATGAGATTCAAAAGCAAAAACAATAGCATTATAAAACAGCATAATAGATGTATATAAGTCAATATTCCAACAGTGAAAAGAGATGGGATAAAGATTTAAAAGAGGGTGCACATCAACTATCCAAATAATCCAACAAATTTCTCAGAGGCACATTTCTGGTTTACCAATGTTTGCTAGACTTTTGCAATTGATGCATTTCTAAACATATGTGTCAGGAAACAGGTCTTTTGAAGGTCTTTCATAGGCTCCCAATTACCTACTTTTAATTGTTAACAGCTGTTGTACCTAAATTTCATTGATAAGCAATGCACACTAGTCTATTAAGTAAACTGCAAGGAGGTACAAACTCCTCTCAAGCAGCAATACCCTTTCTGGCACCAACAGCCTAGCAGACACTTTACAACAAACCTGTATGCCCAACCATGGATTACATTTTTTTAGTTGTTTCAACTCTGCATAAAAAATTATTTGAGGAGGTATTTATAAGTCTAATTTCTTCAAATGTACATTCCTACATGCTGATCTGTTGTCTGCCAGATACTCTGACAGTGGAATTATTTGTTTCTGGCATTATAAATTGTTTGTAGCCAGGCACATGCCAGATATTGCTGGCCATAGTTCTTGTAGGATCCGATTTTTTCTGCTTGAGAGTTTTCAGGTCAAGGCCCTGGTTGGGTTTTCTACTCTGCTATGTTCTATCACAGGATTGTAATGTAATGTTGATATTGTATATACTTGCCTAGACAGTGCAGTGTATTTCAACCCATTTTAGCCTCAAATTATGTCTAGGTTGTCTTGAATGCTCCTCTTTATCTTTTGTGAATTGATTTTCATCCTGCACCTCATAGTCAGAATGCATTAATTAAAGCATCCACAGCTGTCACAGTACATTAGCCCTCTTTTAAGCTACAGCCCAAACATCCTCTTGACAAAGCCAATCAAGGTATATAGTCTGTCCTATTCCTCTAGTCTTCTGAAGTGTGAACCACATCACATTGGTACTCAATCAATTTAGAACTAACCTTATGAGTCTCACTGAAGCTTTACATATTCTATAAGCATCCAACAAGTAAACAAGTGGCTTGAGATTGGTATGGATTATGAAACCACAGCCCTATAAAAAAAGGTTGGTGCAACTCAACTGTACAGGAACTTGCCTGCAGCTCTGACTTGAAGTCGGAATGTTGAGTCTCAGCAGGTTTTAGAGTTCTAGATTAAAATGTAAAAGATTTTTCTGTCCCCAACAAGCAGTTACAAGATTGCCCTAGCCCACTGCTCCTCACATGATTCCTCAGAGGCTATTTAGTTCTACAGATTCAGCTGTTCTGAAAATTGTATATTGTATTTCGCCCATAGACTTTACAATGCTTCTCACCCCTTACAGGCACCACCATACTGTAGGTCTAAAAATACCCAGAGAGTCTCTCACATTACTGAAAATCCCTTGAAAAATCTCAAGCACAAAGCACACAATCAAACAAATGAAAATATTTGTCCCACATTCAAGTTGCTTTGTATCCTCCAAAAAGCGATACATGGAACAGGTCCGCTCTTCATCAGGAATAAAATCACCAAATATATTCAACAAAGAAACCTCCACTCTAGATTGACACTTCGCCTCAAAATTCCACCGTACAAGAAAAACACCATAGGTGGCACATTCTTCTCTGTTCAAGCAGCCAGCCAAACAATGGAACTCTTTACCCCCAAACATATGATCCACAGATAAATATCTTATTTTCAGAACACTACTCAAGAGTTTGCTCTTCCCCACATAGCCACCATACTTGAACATAAATGTACAGTATATCCCTGTCTATACAAGCATTTATTTGGATTATATATGTGTATCTAGATATGTGCATTCCTTTCTATAAATATGTATAACAATTATATTTATAAATATATAGATATTCATTCACTGCATAAATACGTGAATTTTTATCATAACATTTAATCTACAATTGCTTCACTATTGAATAAATAAAATACAAAAACGAATACATTAACTTAAAGTACAGCAACACCTGAAACTCTGAGTTTATTAAATACAACTTCATTCTAGATATATTACCTTCCTTATACATATATATCTTCCATGTACATTTGTATCTTTATATTTATTACTTAACTTCTAATTCAGCATCTCCAATGCACTGCCCTAAATCTCACGATAACTCCACTCTCTGACTCATCTCAGACCTCATTCTACTATTCTCTTCAATGCACCACCCTATTTCTCACCCTATACCTCTCTCAATATATCCTGTACTCACCAAAAAGTGCTTTGATGCCGCGTCAGGGGTAGCAAGTACTGTATAAATGCAATTACAATTATTTCCTGGGGTGGAAGCTTCCTTGATGGCCCCAATCAAATTTTCCTTCAGTTACAAGCTCTCACTGGTTAACTTACAAACTAAATAATTCACATCAGATTGCAGTCATTACGTCTAGGCATACCCTTGGCCGCTTATGGCTAACATAGCAAACACAACAAGATGATGGACAGAGTGCTGAAACTTTTCAAGCACTCATCTCAGTTACAGATCTGGGTTTAATCCATTGTTCTTTTGCTCACTATGCCACCCCAGTTTGGACCCAGCCATATGAAAATCAGTCTTAACCCTGTTCCTCATGGGAACAGTCCAGCCCGAACTGTCAGGCCAGGTCCTCCCTGGACCGGAAACAAGCATCCTGGGACTGATTTCGGGGTAACACCCCCCTCATCATCCAGGCCAGCTTGAAACCAGTGTCACAGTGAACAAGGGACCCACGTCTGAAAGTTTGTGACTCTTTGTACTAGGATGTCAATATGACAGAAATGAAATAGATGCCCTCACCACAATGTACAATAGTATAGATAAGCTTTTTCTAAACTTTCAAATCGAAAATCCTGTCGAATTTTCAGAGAGAAAAATATGGTTTCCGTTGTGGTGCCTATTGTGCTACAATGGGGAAACAGCTGCTGAGAGCAAACCAGCTTCCCTGCAGCCGCATGCAGAAGTTGCTAGATGTTGTGCTACAAAAAAGAGGTCTTACAGAACAAGACTCGACTGTTCAACAAGCATTGCCTTCCTGCTGACTGGATAAACAAAGGTCCCTGGAAATGAAGCAGGTTTGCTTGAAAATGGAACCATACACACCCTCGACCGGCCAAGGTTCTGTCTTTGTTGCATTTTTGTAGAAGTTTTTATTATTTCAGGGGACACTGTCTGACATAGGTGCTTCAGTTCTGACAGGCCTTGAGGTCAGGTGTTTTGTGTCTGATAGAGTGTCTGATGGGTATGTCGGAAGGGTATGAGTCTTGGTCCTAGGAAAGGGGACTCCGGTTTTTGCGGTCTGGTGTGGACCGATCCCAGGACCTTGTGGGGGGGGACCGTGAAGCTGGGTACTAGGGGTTTCTGTGGGCCTAGAGGTGTTGTTAGCGTTGACGATGTGGGCAGTCAGCGGAGGGCATTTAGAGGGTCTGCGGGCTATGCCTAGGTTAGAAATGATTTCCATTAAGCCCTGGGAGATTGCGTCAATCTGGTTTTCGAGAGCCGCGAGGCGTTGTGACATGGAATTGAGGGAGGGGTTGGGGGCATCTAGGGTAACGCCAAGCGTGTTGTAGTTCAGGTTGAGGGATTGAAGGCTCGTAGGAGAAGATGGAGGAAGGGGAGGGGATGGGGAGGGCTTTGAGTGACAGAGAGCTGGGATGATGCTTGTGGGGAGGGGGGTTCCTGAAGGCGGGGTTGTATTTTATGTAAGGGGCTGTGGGAGGCGGTAGCTGAGGGAGGTGTGGCGGTTGGAAGGAGCAATTGAAGGTGCGGTTAGAGTTTCCTGTTGTGGATAGTTGGCAGTAAGTGAGCGTTGTGATGCGGTGGTGCGAAGAGGGGCGTAGCCGGCAGTAGTGGTATCGCGGAAGAGAGGATCGTAGTCTTCTCTGTTAGCAGTGTGAGTGGGAGGAGAAGGGGTCGAGGGGGGGGTGAGGTAGGGTTGAGAGTGCTGATCTTAATGCGGGAAATAGGGAGTAGAAGACTTCAAGGCTCTCGTTATTAGCTTGAATGAGGACCGTGCCGTTGGTGTAGATGGTCACGGTTGTGTAGCCTCTAGCGACCGATCTGAAAGGGAGTATAGTGGTAAGTTTGCAACTATGGGAGGTGGATGTGGTTTTGGCGATAAACAGTTGCGTTCTGATCACGGAGATCCAGTAGTCCGGTCTCTCAGTGTGGAATAAAAGGTCCATTTTAATCGGACCATTGGAGGCCGAGTGGTAGATGTCTGCGATTAGGGTTTCCCTGTGTTGGCGGATAAGTTTCTGTTTGAAGGTGTGTCTCAATTTTGAAGAGAGGAGGGGAGGGAAGATGATGGTGAAAGAGTTTCGGCTATGGGGTTTCAGGTGGGTAGGTAGTACTTGTGGGGGAGGGGAAGGCAGGTCTCGAGCCATCCTAAAGGAAGTGTGAGCGTGAGGGGACCTGGTTTAGCTAAGGTGTTACGCTTAGGTGATGCAGGAGGGCAGAAGTCAGGCTGTCAGGGCTTCACGCCGGCGCAACTTACCTAAGCCTGCCTGTGTCCCGGAGTCCTGTGGGTCATTATATCTGGTGTCCACGGGCCGGAGAGTTCTTGTGGACAGCCTATTTTTGGTTGGGTGTGGGGGGTTTGGAGCTTTAATTCGCAGGAGGGGGGCTGCTTCTGTGCCGCGGAGTCCAGTGGGTTCTGTGGGTCGTTATAGCTGGTGTTATAGGGCCGGAGAGTCCTTGGTGTCCGCCATTTCAAGGACAGGTGCGGGGGCGACGAACTGTGAGAATCCAGTGGCTCTGCGACGTGAATCAGTCTTTGCGTTGGTGAATCACTGTGTGTTGGACGTCCTTGTAATAACTGAGATCGAGGAGAGGTCGGTCCAGGCGGCCCCAGTAAGGCTCCGGCCAGGAGTAGTCCGCGGGATCCTCTATTTTGAGGACAGGCGCGGAGGTGGCGACCATCGAGAGTGCAGCCCAAGTGACTCCACCTATATGGTGGTGGACATCCCTCTCCTTGTGATGGATGGATCAGCAACATCCGAGACCGCGGGGAAGGCGGCTCTAGTGAGGCTTCGGTCTGGGGGAGACCTCGCTCTCCGCCATTTTGAAGGCAGGTGCGGAGGAGGTGAACATCGAGAGACAGGCAGCCCAGGTGGCTCCGCCTATGTGGTGGCGGATGTCTCAGTACTACATAGCAGACAACCCAACAACAGCCAAGATCTCGGGAAGGTGGAAGGCAGCTCCAGTGGGGCTCTGGTCAAGAGGAGTCCTCACGGGCCGCCATTTTGGAGTCAGGCGCGGAGGCGAGAGTCAAGCAGCCCATGAGCCTCCGCCTAGTAGGTGGCAAACATCTCATCGCCGCAAACCAAAAGGCCTAGCAACAGCCCATATCTCTGGAAGGTGGTGGGCAGCTCCTGTGAGGCTTCGGTGAGGCTCCGATCAAGAGGAGTCCTCGCGGGCCGGCATTTTGGAATCAGGCGCGGAGGCGAGAGTCAAGCAGCCCATGTGACTCTGCCTAGGTGGTGGCAAACATCTCAGCGCCACAAAACAAAGGCCTAGCAGCAGCCCATACCTCTGGAAGGTGGTGGGCGGCTCCTGTGAGGCTCCGATCAAGAGGAGTCCTTGCGAGCCGCCATTTTGGAGTCAGGCGTGGCGATCGGCGAGAATCCAGAGGCAAAGAGTGGCCGATCTCCCCCTCCAAATGGCAGACGACCCAGCAGCAGCTGACTGGATTGCGGAGCGGTCGTTGTGGGTGGTTGTAGGCGGCTCCGGTACCGGTAGGTTTCGCTCTGGAGGTGTCCTGGGGTCACGGGAAGGCAGGGGAGAGCCGATCACGTTTACGTGTGATCCGGTGGACAGTCCCTGCTTTCCGAAAGCGTGAGTCAGGCTGCACTTCCTTGCTTAGTAGTACGGTTGGAGTCCGGGAGCTGTGTGGGGGGCACTGCTTAGAAGTGAGTTGTTCGTGCCGGGAGCTCGATTTTGCAGCCCCCTACCCCAGCGGCCATCTATAGAAAATAGTACAACAAAGTTAAAGTAACAGCATTGTCATTCTTTTCTTTCTATTAAACAAACATCAATATTACAAAAGTTATGTCAGTGAGCACACACATTGTTTAAATTGTTATTAAACATATGTTTAGCACATTTAAATTGAAGTTTCTATATGTTGAAGAATGAGTTAAGTATAAAGGCAATATTTAGAGTTTGCTGGATGAGATACTGTGGGAGGGATGGGCGAAATACAAATCTAGGAGGCCTTAGGTGTTTATCTATTTTGGCATTTATTTCTTTTCTTCAATCACAAAACAAGAAAATAACGTATTAGTCTGTTTTATGAGAAACGCAGAAAAGTTCTGGGGTTGTCGGTTGAGTCTTTCAGCTTCTATCTTTTCGAAAGTAATCTCTTTTGTTTTGTTTGTGCTCTTGGGTGCACACCTCCGTGGTCAGCAGTCCCCGGTGTTTCCAAAAACAAATATGGAGAAGAAGGTAAGTATGGGTTTGAGTACGTCCTTATAGAGGGATAGAAACCATCACCACAGCCGTGTGTATTGGGGATTGGTTTGTATTCTGATGTGCGTTTAGGGCGTTAGGAGTTCTCACCCCCCCTTTCGTCTATGTAGGCCCAAAGCGGAGGTTCTTGTTTTCCTAGACCTGTGAGGATAGGGGAAGTGCACACAGAACTCATGGTGGAGTTACATTCGGAAAGCGGCACACACTAAAATAAAAACAGCAAGCAAATGAGGTCCTAAAAAGAGTATCGGGACCTGGACGTTTTCAGCAATGACACCTCTCTCCCCCCCCCCATTTTCTCCAGCCTCTCATTCTCAGTGTCAGTCTCTCTTTCCCCATACCAACATGTACTCGAGATGCCGCAACTCTAATGAGTTGCGGCGGGAAATTCGGGCTTCCCAGGGCACCCACCACTCTGCACTCCAGGCAGGTGGTTGTGCTCTGGGTTGGTTTTCCTCTCTCCATCTCTTCTTTTGCTGCTCTTGATGTCCTCCATCCAGGCGCTAGGCAGTGTGGGCAGCTTCCCAGGGCCTCGCGCTCAGCTGAGAAACAGGGGCTCCCCGCTGCACTGTGATGGGCCACACTTTCACAGTTATCCCAAGCGTGGTGACATTCCTAGGGGTGGGAGGTAAGATGCAAACGGAATGGGGCTGGTACAGCAGCTGGGCCCGCAATTATGTTGGCTCAGTATCAGGTGCGAGGCAGCACCTCTGTTAAGTACTGGCCATTTTAGGCACCCTTTCGGCATTTTGTTGCTAGGTGACAGAAGGCCCCTTTGTTTCCAGGACCAGCTAGACACAGATAAGGAGAGGTGGGTGAGGGGAGGAGGGAACAGTCAAATCAACTGGCTTTTGTAATCTTTGCATCACAGGTAGCATAGATTGTTTTGATGTGAATGCGCATTTAAATTGTATGTAGAACTGCCGGTACTAGGGAGTGTTATGCAAAATGCCTCATACTGCTTCAAGGCCCAGGGGAGGGGGCCCCCCTTCTCCTGGGCCTGGAAGCGCTGGAGCCAGCTGTAAGGTCTAGGGAACCCCTTCCCTGGGCCTTGTAGCCATGACTCCCTCTTTCCTCTCCTTTCATTTATTTGGTCCTATGTGAAATTGACCAAAAAAGAAAAATACTTTGCTGGAAATGTGTTTTTAGGGAAATGTTTTTATTGCAAAGGGTAGCCTCCGGATGCAGAGAAATAAAAGTTTCAATATGTGAAAAATAACTAAATGAAGCAAGGCAGCGTGGGTCACAAAGTGGCCAGATTGATTTTATTCACACCCAAAACACCTTAGCGCTACTTTACAGAGTTTGCCAGTGAAGCGCTACTTTTATTTTCTCTTCTTTCTTTGAACAACATTGTTTTCCCAGGTTGGGGAAGTGCACCGTTCCTGGAGGTACTGCAATACCTGGTTGATTGGAAAATAAAATGCATACAGCGGCTCTGTGTTCACGATGTGGTCTTTTTAAGCCATACTGCTTATGATTGATAAGGATATAAGGAATGAACATTGAAATGGGTCCCTTCTGGGCCCTGTAGTCATGTCCTTAACTTTTCAGGCAAGAGCACTGACTGATTTTTGAATAGTGAGTGTAAAGGGCTTAAGGTAACCATGTTCTTGCTTCCTACATTTCATATGTGTTAGTTAATCTTGCATTACCTATGAGTGTTTGCTTTTTCCAGGATGTTGTTACGTTTTTTTAGGCAGAATATTAGTCTTAATCAATCGTAATTTTGAATTGTGTCACATCCAGGTGTTTATAGCGAGGCACAATTGGGTTGTAGTTGAAGGCAGTAGTTGAAGGCAGTGCAAGTTTCTCTCAGTGGGGCAGTAAGGTGTTTTGGGGGAAAGGATGTGGCACTATCGTCAGAGCCGATGCATATGGGACTGGGGAACCAGGTTCAGCCATCATGACCAGTCTCCCAGACCACTCTCTTGAGGGAGCACATTCCTGTGCTAGACCTTAGAACACGGGTACTCATAGTACGGCCGGCAATCCTTTCTTGGCGGCCCGATGACCTTGCAGACATCGTACCTGTGTTCTCTCTTTTTTTTTTTTTTTTTTTAGGAGTGTCCGGAGACTCCCCCAGGTGCAGCAGCGTGGATTTCGAGAGACTCTGCTGTGTGGGGGCTGGGCGATTGCAGCGCTAGTCAGAGTGGAGATGCAGGGGTGCTAAGAAGAGGTGAAATACAACTAAGCCACATTAACAAGTAAATTGTCTTTTAAAGAGCTGTGAAGTACTTGGTGTGGTTGTGTGTGTCCCGGGAAGGTGTCTCAGCAGGGTCAAAAAGGATTCTACTTCTTTCAAGCAACATAAGCAATTTCTAGTGCGTTGTTAAAGATTACATGTTCACATTTGGAACCTTTGTAGAAGACTTTTATTAATGGCCTAACATCAGATTTGTCCTACAAAAAACAAACACCACCGCCCAGCATTCTTATGAACGAGGCACCAGCAAAGTGTATCCCATTTCACTCAGGCCATATGAATGCACAACAATTAGCAATTCCCAAATCTCTGATTTACGTTCCTCATTTATATACATGATCATGATGTAAGGAGCAATGTATAAAGTGATTAATAAATAAGCGCAACAAGAAACACCTGCACCAACAGACTACGCATTTTTCTGTGGATGCCACGGCCCAGCTACTGTTCAATTATAAAGGTAGCGAGACAACGTTCCCCCACAACATCAGTTTCTTCCGCGGGCTATCGATTCATCATGCTGCGAGTGTCCTGGCACTATTCCAAGTGTTGCTGCGTTGAGGTGACACAGGGTGACAGAGGACAGCAGGGTGTAAGAGCCGGGTTAGGTGACAGAGGACAGCAGGGTGTGAGAGCCGGGTGAGGTGGCAGAGGGCAGCAGGGTGTGAGAGCCGAGTGAGGTGACAGAGGGCAGCAGGGTGTGAGAGCCGGGTGAGGTGGCAGAGGGCAGCAGGGTGTGAGAGCCGGGTGAGGTGGCAGAGGGCAGCAGGGTGTGAGAGCCCGGTGAGGTGACAGAGGGCAGCAGGAACTGAGAGCCCGGTGAGGCGACAGAGGGTAGCAGGGACTGAGATCCAGGTGAGGTGGCATAGGGCAGCAGGGTGAGGTGGCAGAGGGCAGCAGGGAGTGAGAGCATGGTGAGGTGGCACAGTGCAGCAGGGACTGAGAGCTGGGTGAGGTGGCAGAGGGCAGCAGGGAGTGAGAGCCTGGTGAGGTAGCAGAGGGCAGCAGGGTGTGAGAGTCGAGTGAGGTGGCAGTGGGCAGCAGGGTGTGAGAGCCGGGTGAGGTGACAGAGGGCAGCAGGGCGTAAGAGCCCGGTGAGGTGGCAGAGGGCAGCAGGGACTGAGAGCCAGGTTAGGTGGCAGAGGGCAGTAGGAACTGAGAGCGCGGTGAGGTGACAAATGGCAGCAGGGACTGAGAGCCAGGTGAGGTGGCAGAGGGCAGCAGGAACTGAGAGCTGGGTGAGGTGGCAGAGGGCAGCAGGAACTGAGAGCCTGGTGAGGTGGCAGAGGGTACCAGGGACTGAGAGCCAGGTGAGGTGGCAGAGGGCAGCAGGGATTAAGAGTCAGGTGAGGTGGTTGAGGGCAGCAGGGTGTGAGAGCCGGGTGAGGTGGTAGAGGGCAGCAGGGTGTGAGAGCCGGGTGGGGTGGCAGAGGGGAGCAGGGTGTGAGAGCCGGGTGAGGTGGCAGAGGGCAGCATGGTGTGAGAGCCGGGTGAGGTGGCAGAGGGGAGCAGGGTGTGAGAGCCGGGTGAGGTGGCAGAGGGCAGCAGGGACTGAGAGCAGGGTGAGGTGGCAGAGGGCAGCAGGGACTAAGCGCCGGGTGAGGTGGCAGAGGGCAGCAGGGACTAAGAGCCGGGTGAGGTGGTAGAGGGCAGCAGGGTGTGAGAGCTGGGTGAGGTGGCAGAGGGCAGCAGGGACTAAGAGCTGGGTGAGGTGGCAGAGGGCAGCAGGGACTAAGATCTGGGTGAGGTGGCAGAGGGCAGCAGGGACTAAGAGCCGGGTGAGGAGGCAGAGGTCAGCAGGGTGTGAGAGTCGAGTGAGGTGGCAGGGGGCAGCAGGGATTTAGAGCTGGGTGAGGTGGCAGAGGGCAGCAGGGAGTAAGAGCCTGGTGAGGTGGCAGAGGGCAGCAGGGACTGAGAGCCGGGTTAGGTGGCAGAGGGCAGCAGGGAGTAAGAGCCTGGTGAGGTGGCAGAGTGCAGCAGGGTGTGAGAGTCGGGTGAGGTGGCAGAGGACAGCAGGGTGTGAGAGTCGGGTGAGGTGGCAGAGGGCAGCAGAGTGTGAGGTGGCAGAGGGCAGAGGGCAGCAGGGAGTGAGAACCAGGTGAGATGACAAAGGGCAGCAGGGACTGAGAGCCGGATGAGGTGACAGAGGGTGACAGAGGGTAGTAGGGAGTGAGAGCTGGGTGAGGTGACAGAGGTAGACAGAGGGCAGTAGGGAGTGAGAGCCGGGTGAGGTGTGTGTTAAGAGCCTGTGATGTGATGTTTCCCAGCAGCCTGTAGTCAGAGGGTTGAGCCAAGGCCAGGGAGCTCAGGCCTGGTCTCCGCTCTCGCAGCACAGCGCACAAATGCTTATCTACACGGACGGGTGACTGGCGTCAAAGGGGCTCTTTAATCTGACAGCTCGGGGGTGAGAGTCAGAATTAAAGCCAGCAACAGATGTGACCCGAGGCCCATTGGTGGGACACAAACCTCGTGAAGCAGCAAATTCTGAGAGAAAACGAGCTGGCTTTTTATTACACAGGGAGAGGGGGAGTGGGGGGCTTTCTCTGGGCTGGTGATGGGGACATGTAGACACAGTACGTGTGGTCGGCCCGAGCACAGAGAAAGAGACAGAAACAGACAGAGACAGATAGTTAGAGACAGAGATAGACAGAGACAGACAGAGACAGGGACAGACTGACAGATAGAGGCAGAGACAGATAGAGACAGTGACAGTGACAGATAGAGACAGAGACAGATAGAGACATATAGAGGCAGAGACAAGGGCAGACTGACAGAGGCAGAGACAGATCTCTTAGAGAGAGATGGAGTTTTGTCTAGTGGAAGTTTTGACTCCTGAAAAGTAAGCGCAGCAGGTAAATGTGCTTGCTGCATAGAACATGTACCATGCAGATCACAAAGTGCACATAATGTAAATAGGTCAGTGGGTTACTGCTTTTGTCAGTGAGTTCCTTTTGTTACTTGCAGTTTATAAGTCAAAATCTTAACATTAGAACAGTGAGCGATTAACTGTCATCTTACACCTGCATGCAAACTGCAAGGTATAAATTAGAGTATTATGATTATTTCCCCAGTCTTTGAATATCCCAATGTTGCAAAAAGGGTTCATTTAGATAGAAATCAATTCTGGTTATTAAAGAGAACCCCCAACCATGATATTACATTCTACATTTATAGTTTGTGTTCCTCCAGACCAATCCCTATTAAATTATACTGCCTACTAGTATGATTGTCATGTGACACCTTGTAGTCCTTTATCTTATCTAACATTTCCTATACAGTGTTTTACATACATATGAATGATTGTCTACACTGGTATAAGTGGCTCTGTAGCTCAAAATAAATGCATCTGAGTGAGTATGTGATTGCGGAGGCTTGATGGGCACTGTTGAGGGAATCTGTGGCAGAGGGAGTCTTGGGGGCACCAACAAACTTTGTCGCACAGAGCTCCACCAGCACTAAAGCTGGCCTCTACCACTTCCTACTGTTCCAACACTAAATCAAAAACATTGAATTGAAAACCCCTTCAATCTGAAGCATACCTTCATGGCAATGTATGATTTAGTAGTGGTCTTGGTGGTTCTAAGTATTTTTTTTAATTTATGTACAATTTTTTTTTGTTTGCAATGGTGTCTTGTATTTTTGTAATGTATGTGTTGTGTTTTTACACTTAACATAATTCTGGTGAGTAAAGAGCTCACGCACAAAAAAGTCTGTCCTACGAGTCTTAGCATGTGCGTATGGAATACTGGTGAGAGAATTTACTTTAAAACAACTTACTAAGTATTAATGTCATACTAAGGTGGCATAATAATGGAACAGAAAGATAACGGAGCCTTTTGAAATTTGCGATTATATCCATGGTGTGAGGGTTTTTGTCTTGTTTAATTTTACATTTTGAATGATCCCACCCCTCATTACTAAAACAGGATCTCTCCCCTTTATGACACAGAACTGGAATTTTTATCATGCACTCATCTCGAAACAATCATGGAATCTGGAAACATGGAGTAAAAAATATCCATCTTTTTGAGACCTGCACATAGCTATTCCATCCAATGTGACAAATGTCATCGCTTTAATACAGTCTTCAAATATATGGACTTATATCACTTGTATTTTTATCTTTTTGTGCCATGTTACTGATATCCACATTAGGTCTCTTCAGTGATGCCAAATAAGATCAATAGTCCTGCGATGTCACTTTCTTTGATGTCACTTGTGATATTACATCCAAATTAGAGGGGCCTCACATCTTCCCTCTCGCCCGGGGCCCCGGAAGTTCTAGAATCGGCCCTGGGTGCCAGCATGATTTTATGAGCGATTTGTGTCAGCGGCTGCTCGGCAAATGCCCTAGACGTTTGCCATCTTGCCCACGCCTCAAGGGTGTACATTTAGTTTTTTTGGGAGAGGCTTTGTAAGATGTCTGGGAGAAGTCGCAATTTCACAGAGACCGAGTTAGGAGAGCTTACATGACTAATGGCACACTATCTCCCAAGGGCGCTGGTGGTTGGCTGCAGGGTGAGCCAGGGCTACCCTACCAAGAAGAAGATGTATAGATGGGAGTTTGTGCACTGGCACCATGAACAGACCTTTAGGATAGCCAGAACCACCTTCCAGATGAAGCACCACAGGAGGCCCATGTCATTGACTTTCAAGGCCTTGAAATCGGTGGACCCATCAGTATGTATGTATGTTCTGTATGCATTTTGTGATGTGCCTTTATCAGTAATGCCAAACATTAACATGGATTGCACTTCATTTGTGTTCTTTTCAATATTGCAACATGTAAGATGCATATCAGGATAATCTATTATAAGGAGATGATATACATTTAGGAAACGTAGGGTCTCATTTGTGGGATTTGGGCGTAGGGCTGTACACCAAGTCACCTTGCTGCGCTGACCTTCGCCAAAATGTAAGGGCAGGAATGCACTGTATTGATGCAATACAGTACATTAGTGTCCTTTCACCCTGCGCTGGTGCTGTTTAGGAAGCCTAGTGCCAATGCAGGCACCCTTGCACAGTGGTGCAAGGGTGCCTGTGTTGTCGGCAGGATTGTGTCTGTGCTGTAAGGGGTATCTTCCTGCACAAAAACATTCATGAGAGCCTTTTTCCCCTGTCTACATGTGCTGCAGAATGCAGAAAACATTGAAAGAGGAAAAGGTAAGGAGAAATAAAGTTATTTCGCCTCGTAGTGCCCCCGCTGGGGAGCCGTAAGGTTTAGGCGCATCCCCAGGTTCACATAGTTTTGTAAATCTGAGAAACCTTCAAAATCCATGGGTGCTGCCTGGAAACAACCATCATAAGGCCCATGGAACTTCTCCCTAGCGCAGGGTAAGGCAACGCAACAATTTGCACTACCTTTTCTTACTCCTTATCTATGAGGCCATTTACAACCTTGCAAAGTGGCTTTTCATGACCTTGCAAATGATGAGTTTGTAATATGTGTGCCGTACAATCACAAAACGTGATGCTAGGTCAGTGCAAGGGGCTCATTGTGTCAATCATGTCACCCCTGTCTCATGGTACACTGGATTCTGCCATTATGCTGCCCAGCATTACTAATACAATAACATCCTTGACACATGCTTCAGGCATGTCATGATGGGTACATCTGAAGTTCAGAACCCTGTGTGCTCAGGCCTGCAAGCGGACTAGATGCATGCAATAAACTTGGCATATTGTCATGCGTGTGGTTAAGTTGTTGTGTACTTATGAAATACTGGGATGTCATAGTTTGTATTTTACAACTGTACACATGCATGAAAGCAATATTTACAATGATATATCCTCATTCATTTCTCCGAAGTGGACATCTTCCATTCACAAGGAGAGAAATTGAATCATTCCAGGACCCCATACTATGAGAAAGTGTTATGAGGGCATGTATGTACCATTTTGATATCTGTGTGCGATCTATTTGGAAATGTTCACATGTGATGTTTGGTGGGAGATAACACTCAGCTGTCATCAATGAGCTGTAAATCTGCAAATTAGAGCAGAACATGCACCCAGATTATTTAGGACTGATCACGGAGTAAAATGTTTGAGACTGTAAAGTGAATGTAAGCAGGGTCACAGGTACTAAACATCTTTACATATGTTCCTATAGTGGCATATCTATAGTCATGTTGTTTTGGGCACAGTGAGCATCATCTGGCACACACTCTGCATATGTTCCACAAAAACACATTATCTCATACAGAAAAATGGCACAAACCAAAACATCTGGAGTTAAGGTATGCCGTAGCATAGTGATTTCTGTGTTGCTAAGCAAGTCTGGTCAGGGATCTGTAGTAAATGTCCACATTTGTGCATGATGTAAGGGCAGATGATGTGCAATACTTATACACAGGCCCTGTTATCAAGCATGAACATGATAGGTGTCATGACTTCAGATTCACGCACTGAGTTAATATACAACTTATGTTCCATCAAAATACAGCATAATGGGTTCAGACATGCTGCATGCTTCAGAACTCTCCAGATAAGACATTTCAGTTTCACTAACCATAAGGGTGGGAGAACACGCCTGCTGTGTTACACATTTTTTGTTTGTAGAAAACAGAACTTTCCGTGTAGCAGTATGACAATATGCAAGCAGAAAAATGTAAACATATATGTCAGTGGTGTTTGGGTTGCCATCACAATCTAATCACATTGGAATATAGTAGTTAAAGCATCTGATTTTGGCAATGGACCTACATCTTCATAAGTAATGAATTTGGGCCATGACGGACAACAATTGACATGTCTACATGTGTGTCTGTTCATATGTTAGTTCATTATTGGATGGACAAATAGATATTAGATATGTTCGCATACCACGAGGTATATCTGTTTTAATCCTGCCTCAGTGGTACTTGAGCCTCCCTCAGAGTTATAGTTCAAGGGTCCATGTGTTATGAGCCCCAATGTACCCCAATACAGGCATAGGTAGTTGCACGACCTTTTACCTACATTTGTCCTTCCTTGCTCCACATAACGGCTCAGGTGCTAACATTTTGCCAAGTTATGTGCAAGAAGTAAAGTCCACATTTGTAAAGCGCGCACAATCACCCGTAAGGGTCTCTAGGCGCTGGGGGCCGTCGGGAAGATTAAGCGAGCTATTGCCCAGAGTCACATGGTGCTGGGCTAACCTGCCACCGGAGCCGGGGATCGAACCGTGGTCCCCAGATTCCAGCGTCAGTCGCCCTGGCCGCGGCGCCACACCTCTCCCAAGAATAAATGTTGTGTGGTTTTCTTCGAAAACTAGCCTCATTTATTATGCATGAGGATTCTCAGTATCACACAGCAGGATTACTATCTTTTGAATAATAACTGTACAAAGTCACCGCTATCATCATCCTTGAATGACAGGCCCACAGTATCATTACACATCTAGGTAGCACCCCTGAGGGGACTTTTTGGGTATATAAGAACCTCATCATCGCTTGGCAAACCAGAGGAGAAGCTTTCATGCTGACACGAGACTCTGGAGTCCCTACATGTAGAAACTCCAGCACACAGTGGTCTGACATCCCTTGCGGGGTGTCCAACTCAAGACCAAGACAGGGGCCATAGTTCTTTCTCATCAGGTAGTGGGGTTGGTTCTTTCCTAGGGGGATTTTTGGTTTCACACCTACATACATGCTAGGTACACCTAGGGACACTTAGAGGGTCATTAGGATGGTGGACGGACTGGAGTCGGTCCGCCATCCTGGCGTAAACCGGGACCATACGCCCTGCATGCATCGGTCCTGCACACCTGATCAGGATGTAACCACCACCATGGCGGTTGGATCTTGATTTTTAACATTGCAACGGATGCTGCTGACAGCAGCAACTGCTGCAATGCTAAAACAGCATGTCGTACATTTCACAGCACTATGTGGCAGGCACGTAGTGCTGTGAAATGTAGGTGCCAAGTGCACCCTCATCTCCCTACAAGGGGGGCCCGCAACAGGCCCCCGTCACCAATCCCCACCAGCCCGATGCCGCCATGGAAAGGCCTGCAATGGCCAGCATCTTGATTTGGTAGATTTTGCCCGGTATGCACCGCCACCATTCAGGGCTACCTGATCCGTCCACCAGGGTATCTGTTAGATTGCTTTTGGCAGACTTGTGGCGGATGGTCTTTGCGTCCGCCACAGTCTGATCGCGATTCTCTCCGCCATCGTAATGTGTCGAAGGGAAAATCGCGGTACGATTGCGGGAGACCGCCACCGCATGGCTGGCAGTGACAGGCCTTCTGGAATTGTAATTGGGCCCTTAGTTAGGGTTTGCATCTTAGACGTATGCTTGATTATTGCTCCCATGAGGCACAGGGTCAGACTGATTTGCATATGGCGATGTCTGAACTGGGGTGGCAGAGTGGGCTAAAGAACGGTGATGGATTAAACCCAGATCTTTTGACTGGGTGTGAGTGTTTGATTGATTCAGATGCTCCGTCCATCACCTCCCCCTTTTGTACCGCTTTTGGCCGCCATAAGTGTGGCAGGGTATGCTCAGACGTGAGTCCCTTGCTCACTTTGCCACTGGATTCAAGCAAGCCGGGCTGAAGACGGCTGGAATGCCAGAAACCGGTCCTCCGAAGCTTGTTTCCGGTCCAGGGAAGACATGGCTTGGCAGTTCGGGCTGGACTGCTCCCATGAGGCACAGGGTCAGACTGATTTGCATATGGCGATGTCTGAACTGGGGTGGCAGAGTGGGCTTAAGAACGGTGATGGATTAAACCCAGATCTTTTGACTGGGTGTGAGTGTTTGATTGATTCAGATGCTCAGTCCATCACCACCCCCTTTTGTACCGCTTTTGGCCGCCATAAGTGTGGCAGGGTATGCTCAGACGTGAGTCCCTTGCTCACTTTGCCACTGGATTCAAGCAAGCCGGGCTGAAGACGGCTGGAATGCCAGAAACCGGTCCTCGGAAGCTTGTTTCCGGTCCAGGGAAGACATGGCTTGGCAGTTCGGGCTGGACTGCTCCCATGAGGCACAGGGTCAGACTGATTTGCATATGGCGATGTCTGAACTGGGGTGGCAGAGTGGGCTAAAGAACGGTGATGGATTAAACCCAGATCTTTTGACTGGGTGTGAGTGTTTGATTGATTCAGATGCTCCGTCCATCACCACCCCCTTTTGTACCGCTTTTGGCCGCCATAAGTGTGGCAGGGTATGCTCAGACGTGAGTCCCTTGCTCACTTTGCCACTGGATTCAAGCAAGCCGGGCTGAAGACGGCTGGAATGCCAGAAACCGGTCCTCGGAAGCTTGTTTCCGGTCCAGGGAAGACATGGCTTGGCAGTTCGGGCTGGACTGCTCCCATGAGGCACAGGGTCAGACTGATTTGCATATGGCGATGTCTGAACTGGGGTGGCAGAGTGGGCTAAGGAACGGTGATGGATTAAACCCAGATCTTTTGACTGGGTGTGAGTGTTTGATTGATTCAGATGCTCCGTCCATCACCACCCCCTTTTGTACCGCTTTTGGCCGCCATAAGTGTGGCAGGGTATGCTCAGACGTGAGTCCCTTGCTCACTTTGCCACTGGATTCAAGCAAGCTGGGCTGAAGACGGCTGGAATGCCGGAAACCGGTCCTCGGAAGCTTGTTTCCGGTCCAGGGAAGACATGGCTTGGCAGTTCGGGCTGGACTGCTCCCATGAGGCACAGGGTCAGACTGATTTGCATATGGCGATGTCTGAACTGGGGTGGCAGAGTGGGCTAAAGAACAGTGATGGATTAAACCCAGATCTTTTAACTGGGTGTGAGTGTTTGATTGATTCAGATGCTCCGTCCATCACCACCCCCTTTTGTACCGCTTTTGGCTGCCATAGGTGTGGCAGGGTATGCTCAGACGTGAGTCCCTTGCTCACTTTGCCACTGGATTCAAGCAAGCCGGGCTGAAGATGGCTGGAATGCCAGAAACCGGTCCTCGGAAGCTTGTTTCCGGTCCATGGAAGACATGGCTTGGCAGTTAGGGCTGGACTGCTCCCATGAGGCACAGGGTCAGACTGATTTGCATATGGCGATGTCTGAACTGGGGTGGCAGAGTGGGCTAAAGAACGGTGATGGATTAAACCCAGATCTTTTGACTGGGTGTGAGTGTTTGATTGATTCAGATGCTCCGTCCATCACCACCCCCTTTTGTACCGCTTTTGGCCGCCATAAGTGTGGCAGGGTATGGTCAGACGTGAGTCCCTTGCTCACTTTGCCACTGGATTCAAGCAAGCCGGGCTGAAGATGGCTGGAATGCCAGAAACCGGTCCTCGGAAGCTTGTTTCCGGTCCAGGGAAGACATGGCTTGGCAATTCGGGCTGGACTGCTCCCATGAGGCACAAGGTCAGACTGATTTGCATATGGCGATGTCTGAACTGGGGTGGCAGAGTGGGCTAAAGAACGGTAATGGATTAAACCCAGATCTTTTGACTGGGTGTGAGTGTTTGATTGATTCAGATGCTCCGTCCATCACCACCCCCTTTAGTACCGCTTTTGGCCGCCATAAGTGTGGCAGGGTATGCTCAGATGTGAGTCCCTTGCTCACTTTGCCACTGGATTCAAGCAAGCCGGGCTGAAGACGGCTGGAATGCCAGAAACCGGTCCTCGGAAGCTTGTTTCCGGTCCAGGGAAGACATGGCTTGGCAGTTCGGGCTGGACTGCTCCCATGAGGCACAGGGTCAGACTGATTTGCATATGGCGATGTCTGAACTGGGGTGGCAGAGAGGGCTAAAGAACGGTGATGGATTAAACCCAGATCTTTTGACTGGGTGTGAGTGTTTGATTGATTCAGATGCTCCGTCCATCACCACCCCCTTTTGTACCGCTTTTGGCCGCCATAAGTGTGGCAGGGTATGCTCAGACGTGAGTCCCTTGCTCACTTTGCCACTGGATTCAAGCAAGCCGGGCTGAAGACGGCTGGAATGCCAGAAACCGGTCCTCGGAAGCTTGTTTCCGGTCCAGGCAAGACATGGCTTGGCAGTTCGGGCTGGACTGCTCGCATGAGGCACAGGGTCAGACTGATTTGCATATGGCGATGTCTGAACTGGGATGGCAGAGTGCGCTAAAGAACGGTGATGGATTAAACCCAGATCTTTTGACTGGGTGTGAGTGTTTGATTGATTCAGATGCTCCGTCCATCACCACCCCCTTTTGTACCGCTTTTGGCCGCCATACGTGTGGCAGGGTATGCTCAGACGTGAGTCCCTTGCTCACTTTGCCACTGGATTCAAGCAAGCCGCTTTTGGCCGCCATAAGTGTGGCAGGGTATGCTCAGACGTGAGTCCCTTGCTCACTTTGCCACTGGATTCAAGCAAGCCGGGCTGAAGACGGCTGGAATGCCAGAAACCAGTCCTCAGAAGCTTGTTTCCGGTCCAGGGAAGACATGGCTTGGCAGTTCGGGCTGGACTGCTCCCATGAGGCACAGGGTCAGATTGATTTGCATATGGCGATGTCTGAACTGGGGTGGCAGAGTGGGCTAAAGAACGGTGATGGATTAAACCCAGATCTTTTGACTGGGTGTGAGTGTTTGATTGATTCAGATGCTCCGTCCATCACCACCCCCTTTTGTACCGCAACTCAAGACCAAGACGGGGGCCATAGTTCTTTCCCATCAGGTAATGGGGTTGGTTTTTTCCTAGGGGGATTCTTGGTTTCACACCTACATACATGCTAGGTACACCTAGGGACACTTAGAGGGTCATTAGGATGGTGGACGGACCGGAGTCGGTCCGCCATCCTGGTGTAAACCGGGACCATTCACCCTGCATGCATCGGTCCTGCACACCTGATCAGGATGTAACCGCCACCATGGCGGTTGGATCTTGATTTTTAACATTGCGACGGATGCTGCTGACAGCAGCAACTGCTGCAATGCTAAAACAGCATGTCGTACATTTCACAGCACTATGTGGCAGGAACGTAGTGCTGTGAAATGTAGGTGCCAAGTGCACCCTCATCTCCCCACAAGGGGGGCCCGCAACAGGCCCCGTCACCAATCCCCACCAGCCCGATGCCGCCATGGAAAGGCCTGCAATGGCCAGCATCTTGATTTGGTAGATTTTGCCCGGTATGCACCGCCACCATTCAGGGCTACCTGATCCGTCCACCAGAGTATCTGTTAGATTGCTTTTGGCTGACTCGTGGCGGATGGTCTTTGCGTCCGCCACTGTCTGATCGCGATTCTCTCCGCCATCGTAATGTGTCGAAGGGAAAATCGCGGTACGATTGCGGGAGACCGCCACCGCATGGCTGGCAGTGACAGGCCTTCTGGAATTGTAATTGGGCCCTTAGTTAGGGTTTGCATCTTAGACGTATGCTTGATTATTGCTATATATCTACATGCCTGCATATATTCACTGTTTTAGCACCATGGTAGAAGTCTACCTTTTATTTAGTTTTTCAGTGCTTACAATCAGATATATATGTTTCTGTCTAATGGTTGTCTTAGCACAAATATTTTATACTAGAATAACACTGGTACAATAAATACACATCTAGGTATGCTTATTGAAAATGTCCCCATCGTTTATTCTGTGTATTTCTCAGAGACCAAGTGAGCACGAGTGACTGAGCGAAAAGTAATACACTGTTTCCATGATCCCTGCAGGATCAAACATTGCCATGTTCGATAGTTGCCAGAGACTATTCGCTCCTTGGTTAAGTTAAGGGGCTTATGGTGGCACTGTGAGCTAGCTGGTCTAAAGGCTAACATATCATTTGGGCATGTCTGGAATCAGTGTGGCCACCAATCCCTTTGTCTATGTTGTCTAAACGCACAGATCCTATATAGATTGATAGGAACTACACGACACGGCGCCACCAATGTTGGTTTGCTTCTTATCTAACGGTCGAATCTGAGTAGTTCAGTCGTGCTTTCTCATAGACCCCTACTCACATTTACCCAGAGAAGTCTGGCGTGCGGAGGGAAAATTTGCAACAGCTGAGTAGGTATACCCCATGTATTGGCTGTAGATATATTCAAGCTCGAAGGAATGCAGTTTTCCACACTGTGCAAAACCTTATCTCTTTCTCTATAAACTTCCACTGATAATGTCTCAAATCGCAGACGCCAGTGCGAGTTAACTCTGGGCGGAGTTCGCATAGCAGCGCTATGCAGAATCCTGTGAAGTTTCAGAAAAACTCACGGAGTTCCGTGAGTGCGCAGAGTTGCTTGTTCCGCCCGTTCGCGATGCGTTTTTGATGTTCAGGAACCCGTATTGTATGTTTGCTCGGGCATGCCTATTGCGTGCTCGGGGGAAAATATTGTGCAAACTTCACCTGTTTTCCACTTTTTGCCATGGTTCTGGGCCTGCTTTTCTATCATCCCTATATCTTGTCAATCATTTGTTTCTAGAAACTTTTTTCTGACCTTTTTTTATTTATTACCTATCCCTCTCTATTCCTGATTGTATATTTTGCATTTTTTTCTACTTTTTGTGTGTTTTTAGTGCTGTTTTTACTTACTTTCTAACTTCCTACATTTTCCAACCCCCGCACCTACCCAGAACCATGGCGAAGAGTCTTAAAAAGACTAAGGGCTAGGAGAAGCGGTCCACAAGGAGCGAGAGCCGCGTCTGCCTTCCTTGCGGAAGGTAGCGCCCACAAGGGGTGCAGCCACGGGCCATATTCTCTGAGGCGGAGCTGGACACGCTGTTTTTTTTGTGCAGCGCTACCTTCCCTTAACCCTGGCAGCAGTCGGCAGGCCTGTGTCCGGGTACGGGCTCCGGAAGCATCACTGGCAGTGAGAAAGGGTATGCCAGGCAGTTTTTCACAGCTCTAGGGTCCGGTGCACCCATAACCAATTGACACACTGGTGGTCCAACATCCTGGACCGGGAGCAGGACCTGCTGGACCTGCTAGGTGTTAAGGTCCCGGGGCTTGGTGAGTAGCTAATTATATTACTAGTGTGTTGTTCTGTTCTGTATTATTGTGAATATAATTTTTTCGCAAATAGCTAACATGCTGCTGCTTCATGCAGGTAACTTATGATTTAAAAATCTAATGTTATGTGATTGTTACTTCCAGACAGGTGCTCAGTGCTTCTAACTAATCGTATTTGTTTAAAACTTTACGCTATCTTGGGCTAGTTATGTAAGAGAGGTTAGAGAATTTAAGTTAGGTAATGCCGGGGTCATTCCGCCGTGATGGATTTGACCGCAAAATGGAAGCATACCTGGCCGACAAAAGAATGCCACCTCTGCGGTCAGGGTGAAGATACATTATTACATCTCCTATGCTCTTTCCCCTCATTACTGGAAATTAAAAAAATTCTTCTTAGAGAGTCATTAAGGAAAGAAGAATTAAGGACATGCAGAGCAGTGGTCATAAAATGACTTGGAGGTTTGTCGATCCAATTGTCCTGAAGTGCTATAAAATACTGGAAAATTGCAGCAGAACAACTGGTAAAAAAGCGATCTAACACGAGTATCCTTGAATTGAACTGTTTGCACAGTTCCTAATTGCACAGTCTACATTTTTGAAAATATTTTCTACTTAATGGTTTGCACATTTTTCAATTGCACTGATTATACGTTTTAAAATTGTCTCTCAGTCTAATTAGCAGATGATTGTCCGAGGATAGGACCTTGTTGTGTTTTTATCTTTAGCTTTTATAAATGGCTTTCTAATGTATTTATGTATAACAGTGGTTTTCCCACTCTTTTTTGATTTTTATCGAAATCAAATAAAAGTATTATTGACTTGAAGTAAGGTAATGCAGATAGGAAAGACTCCAGTCCCTTCCTTTGTCCTGTCACGCTGTCCTGTCCTGTCACTAAGATGGTGGTAATAGTAGTTAGTTAGTTAGTATTATGTAATTTAGGAGCCTGCGTGACACGTCCTCTCATAGGGCTTCAGTCCTAGTAGAACCTTTTGTAGTTCGTATAGTGAGTGAATATCAACCAACCAATTTGTTGTATGCAAAAATGCAATATGCATGTGTCCATCTGTGCATTAAGACGAATAAATGCAGACTTAATAATTGGCCCTTCAAAGTGATTGGAACTTAAGAAAATATCATTTTTTTACAATTCATTCCAAAGTCTGGAATAGGTGGGCTAGGTACGTTTAGGATTCAGGAATCGGAATTGAACTGTGGAATAATAAAGATAGGATGGTGTGCGACTGCGACACTAGTCAACAACTAGTTGATCTGATTTAGGATAGGTCAATGTTATTGCTATTGCTGTTTCCTGTCTAAAAATATTTTTAGGGCGATTATATTTATTTATTTCACTCAAATCATTTTTGTCTCTTTAATTATGTCTTACATGATCAGCATCCAGGGGCAAGAAGAAGACTGAGTCTGCTAGCAGTGCTGAGGCGGGTGTGGGAGCCAGAGGGGCCTCCCAGGAGCAGTGGGGAGCTGCCTCAGGCGTAGGTGGCTCTGCTGCTGACCCCAGTAAGTCCTCCTGGTGTTGTTAAATTATTATTTCCCTAACCTTTACCGCTCTTATGTCTATTTCCTAAGTTTTATTTTCCAAAATCCTCTTCAATCTATTTGTTTCTAAATTCTTGTTTTTACTCCATTACCTACTACTACTAGTACTAACATTGTTTCTAGTGTCTGTTGTTTTTACATAAAATCAAACTGCCTTTGACTAACCTCTGACTCTGTATTAGTCTGTCTGTAGCTTGCTTTCTTCTGGGTTTCCCCTCAGCTTTCCCTCTCCCCTTATATGTGTATTGCCTAGCAGTGGTACTGTAAGACTCAGAGAACCCATTGGTCCGAGGCTACCACTAGTACTAGTAGTAGTAAGGACTCCTTACTACTACTTGCACTAGTAGCACTAATCTGCTGTGCAGATTCCATGCCCAAGTAAGGTATTCTAGGCAGGTTTGTGAGATAAGAAGGCTTTCTTTTACTGTCTCATGCTCAATCAGTAAATGGTGGTCACTCACGTTGGACATCCCAAAGTGGTATATTTTACATTATTTATTCCAGGCCTAGTAATCTTTGTATTACCAGTAGTTGATGGTGAACACTGATCAACTGATTACCGTACACCATGCAGGAAGTAAGTATGAGGAGGAGGACAAGATCATTATTTTCCAACTAAGAGAGACCTCATGTCTGCCAAGTTGGCCACTCTTTCTTTTTTTCAAAAAATGTGATTCACCAGTAGCTCTAGCCACTGAGTCTAGTCCTTTGGGTTGTTCTCTTATTGAGAAGCTTTTCAAAAATTGCCACCAACAAAATGCCCAACCGGATATTATTTTGTTATTATTGATAGTACATACTGTCTACTCTACTCTAGTATCCGAATTGTAGATAGCGATGTGTGTGGTGTATGTATTATTAAGTATGTATTTTCAATCTTGCTAATGAAAAAAATAATATGCAAGGTGTATGGCATCTAAAAAATTTGAAATGGTTTTTCCAGGCATACTGACCCCCAGTGCCGGGGCCAATGGTGAGGCCATGCCATTCCGGAGGGAGCAGATGCGGCAGCTGCAGGGGGTGAGTCAGCAGCAGTGGCGAGCGGTGGTAAGTCATATTCCTTACTTATTGAGAATGATTAACACACTTGCTGCAAGGGTGTACACACTCAGTAGTACACTGTACCTCTGCTGAGACTAAGTTGTTGTGAACACTAAACAGTTCAAGAAGACACACTTTACTTAACATTAGCATTAGCGGCGAGGGTTAAGTAACTAATAGCCTATTCGATTCTATCTTCAGCTGAGCAGAGAAAGTTTTATGGCGAAGATAAAGAGTCAGACGACAATATAATATATGACTGTCAGAGAAGTACGCGTGGGTGAAGGAAGGGCCCCAGGATGCATATAGGTGGCTGATGATAGGATGATGGGCGAACATTGAAAGAAAATAAAGCAGAAAGGATGCCTGCCTGGATGGGTGAAAGGAATCCTATGGGGGTTTGAGGGGTCAAACTCAAAGGCAAGCAATGCTGCGTGGGTGATGGTTGGTTAGGTTAGTTATATCTATGACAAATGTATGTTGTCGGTGAAAGGTTTATAATAGACATGTTTGAATGGATGAATGCCTGGATGGTATAATAGTAGGTAAGAAGAAGAGTCAGACTAGATGAAGAGAATGTAAAAGAAAATTAAACCGTGCCAGATTACCAAAGCCAAGGGTGAAGAATAAAATAATGCTACAAGAGCAATGCAATGATAAATGAAAAAAATGCCCTGTGAAGAACAAGGACTGTTTTTTTGCAAGGTTTTTTAATCTGATTCAAAGGTTTGAGGTTGTATTCCAGAATGGAATACTCCCTTGACTCACAGTAGTTTGCAAGCACAACAAATATTTTTTTGTGCATGACTGTAAATTATGTACCCTACCGTCCCATCATCAATCGCCTCCCTCTGACTCCTAGGCCCACTTCCGCTCCAATCCCTACCCAGGTCATTTGACCGTGTGAGCCATGGGTGATCTATCGGCTGCATGGTACCTACTTACAAATCAGTATGTCATCATCATCATCATCATCACGTGAGTGACCTGGTGTTGTGCCGTATATCATCTTCATTCATAAGCATTTCATGTTGTGCCTTATTGCGGTAGTCAGGGTGAAAGTGAAATTGAGCATTTGCCATTGATTTAACAGAGTAAGGCCGTAATGGAAAAATAGATAATTGTGTAGTACAGCTGCCCCACCTGCAGACAGTAGTAGAGTAACATGAGTCTGCGACACGAGTATGTCTGAATAGGGCACAAGCTGACTGAGCTGGCATGCCTACAAGATTAATTGTGCTAAACAAGAGAGAGAAGAAGAATACTTGTCTACTCCAAAGTGTCTAGTGCCTGAAAGTCTAATCATCACATCCAAATCTCAGGGGAAGCGGAAGTGAGGAGGATAACACAACTGCTAGTGCTACTGTGCAACTATAATTTTTATGTGTGTAAATACTAATTTTATGTTACTGTTTTGCTAAGAGTATTGATTACAATTGTCTTTTTTCTTTCTTGATTTAGCGACTCCGTCCCAACCCAACAGGCAGGTGTTAGCAGCCAGTGCCCAGCAACGGAAGCGGAGGCCATCCGGCAAGTATATTGCCAGCTGGTTGTCCTGGTGGAGGAGGCGGAGGAAGAGGCAGCTGTAGGTTCCTCCAATGCCCTGGGCCCCAGCCAGGCCCCCCACGTGCTTCCAGCGGTACGGCGCCATGGTCTGGCAGCCACCTGCCGCCCATCACATTCATCATCATCCACTGCTGCCCATCCCTGTTGTTCCTGTAGGAACTTCGGCACAGCATGCGCCTCTGGATGGCATGCCTATAGGCCAGGCGGGAGGAGGTCGAGGAACGCACTAGCCGGCACTCTCGCCGCTAGACCTCAGTCTCCGACCCTTGCCCCTTTTTTAATATGTGTTTGGTGGGTGGGATGCTGGGGTTTTCTTGAACTTCTTGACTTGGACAATCATGGATAAATTTACTGGACATTGGTTGGCGTTAGGGAGAGGGGTGGGTCAGGTGTTGTGGATTTCTTCTTATAGTTTATATTTGTTAGGGTAATAAATAATTTATAGTTTTACAATACATATGATGTAAATCTTTTCTGGGGGGGTTACTCTTTCATGTTACCTTGTTTGTTTCCTCCTCTTGCTGCCGCCCGCAGGGCCGCAGCCAGTTTTGGAAATCTGCCAATAGTGTAACACACCAACAGATAGATGCAGAACCCCCACTTGTACTACAACTGACATTCTCTCTTCCTAGTCCATGTATTCTGCAACTAAAACGCCTTCGTAGTATGTACTGGGAAGGGTGTGGGTGTGTGAATTAATTAATTTCCAAAATATATACATTATTGCCTCCCCCACACTTTTTCTCTTACCTGTGATTGATGTTTAGGCAAAGCGATGGTTGCATGGTGATGGATTGGTTTCCTAAGGTTCCATGGTGTGTGGTGGTAGCAGTAGTAGACAGTTGCATTTGCAAAAAAGATAATGAGACAGTCAGTCACCTGAAGGAGACTAGGGAACGAGTAGTAGAAGTACAGTACACAAGAAGAAGATTGCCAAACAAGAAACCATGATGATGAATGATAAACAATGCTCGAGTAAAATAAAACTTAATGGTGGCAGGGATAGCCTAGTACAAGTTACAAACTGAAGTTGAGTCAACCTAAGAAGTGGACAAGCATAACCTTTGGTGCTGGAAGGATGATAGATCGATGCCATTAATAATTATGATGGGTTAATTATGTCCCTATGGAAAAAAAACTGCATAGCGAATACTGAGCATGGGTAGGCAATCTAATCTATATGTTGCCAGTGTGGCTGATATACATATAACTTACAGACAAAGAAGATCCTCACCCTGCCTTGAGTTAGTGTTGCTTTCTCCACATCTGCCCCAGCAAGTGTGTGATCAATTATTGGTGTAAATTTAATTTAGTCACACCTCAATACTATAAATCACACAGCCCAGGGGAAAAGAGTTGGAGTTTGATGAAAGGTTGGGAAGGGGTATTTGAGGGAAAGTTTTGACAAAGACAAACACTACAACATGGACAACAACACACAATCTTGGCAGAGGACCATCATAAATCTGTTAAAGGACAAAAAGGAAATGCATGCATGATGAGGATGACTTGATGATGATGTGTAGTACTAGACTAGTAGTACAGGACAGCAGTATAGTATTAATTATTATTATGTTGCAATTGCCTTACCTGTCTGCCCTCAAAGAGAGTCGAGAGACCCAAATTACATACATTTTATGTTCTGTTGTACCAGGCTTCCTTAAGTTTTAAAGCTGGAAAACAAAATTAAAAAATAGCTGCAGGGGTCAAATATATAAGCAAACATAAAACAACAAATCAGAGTCATAATGATTGAAGACAGAACATGAATCAAATGAAAAATAAAAGATGATACTCTATGTTATGGTCAAATTGGGAGTTGCATCTCGGCACTCCTCTTGGTCCTTTCTTCCATGGATGCTCTGTCCATCAATCTTGGGTGCCACTGCATGCCTGGCGGACGGGATTGGTAAGGTAAGTGTTAGTTGTTTTTCCCAGTATAGCACAGGGTAAAGGCCGGCCTGTAAGTGTACATGGAATAAAAAAGGGATATTAAAAAAACAAGGCGAAAAGTAAAAATGGATAAATTAGGGAGGAGTGCAACAAGAACACTTTCAGTGGCAGCATGGCTAAATCATGTCTACTCTGTTTCCAGCATTAACCTACAACACAACAACAGGTGGAGCCGGGGTCATAAACTTGTAATAAAAGGTTTCATTTAAACAAATATTCCCCAATGTGGCCACTTTAGCTTTTATGTATATAAATAGGAAGTCTTTCAGTAGCACCATTATTGGATTACATTACTATTAGTTGTGAAAGAGCATGTTAAAAGTGACGCACCGGGGGCGCGAAGCCTTCATAAAAAATGCCCATAGGGTTTATTTAAAGATAAAAAGTTAATGAAAAGTACATTTTGAATCAGCTTTCTCAAGAATAAGGAAATATTTTTAGATGGATGTGAACAATGCGCACAGGTTTTCCGCAGTCACTTAAATTGGAGGAGCCAATGGTTAAAGTAGACTGACCCATTGATCCATTCTGTATACTTTGGTGAGCAGAAGCAAAATGTGACTGGCAGTGTAAAAGACCGGTAGATGAAGCATGTTGACCAAAAGTCCTTCTATCTATATATATTATATATGAATTGTTAAAGCTGTCTCAAAGACAAGACATAGGAAGTATAAATTATGCGCTAAAGCCAAAACGGAGAGTGAAATTGTATAGAGGAAAAATACATGTTCATATATTTTGTTAAACTAGATAATCCAATACATTATAGATTGCAAAATATATTTGTTGTCTAGACTGCAAGAAGAGAACTCTGGAATATAAATGATCTTTAACACAAGCAGGAAAAATATGGATTTTCACTAGCGTGATCGAATACTAGACATCAGCAGCGTCTCATCCTAATGGGCTGAGGGGCCACACCCTCCACCTAATTCACGACATGGAGCATGTGCATCAGACTAATCAAAAGTTATCTTGACTTTTCTTGTTTAAGGCAGGCGGCCAGGAGCTAGACATGCAATAAATTAGCAGGCTCCTGCCTGCCTGAGCTGAACTTTGCCATGCTGAGGATTTCACAGCCCTGTGGGCGTGACCTCCTCATCCTGGCAAAAGTGCCTGGAGGACCTCCTCTCATGATGAGGGGATTTCTCACTGATTGCCTCAGATCTGGGTGCTTCAGTTTTAAGCACTTACGCGTCCTGGGTCAAATGTCAATCAGTGACAACTCGTCACAGAGTGGGATGGGGTCAACAGTCTCTTTGACCCCATCCCACTCTGTGCCGAGTGAGGGACTGCTGCATTTCCTAACTAACTGACTGACCTTAGGTCACCTAGCAAGTGAAGGCAGCAGTCCCAACCCTCCTGAGACCACCAAGACTTCCCTCCCAAGCTGCAGTGAAGGTAAGTTTTGTTTTTGATGCTTGGTGCATGCTTGCATGTATGTATGTATGTGAATTTGAGTGAGTGAGTATTGTGTGTGGGTGAATTCATGGGTGTGAGTGAGCGTGGTTGTGTACTTGCACAGCCCCTTACCTCCTCTCTAGTAAAATTGTCAGCTGTCACTGTTAGACATCAAGAAGAAAAAGCAAAGTTACTCACTGATGTTTATCCCGCTTTGAGATAGATGAAAGCAACCCCTTTCAAATGCATAAGACTTGAGACAGGTGTCAAAAGAATGGTTTGCAGTAGAGCAGCACCTCTAAAACCCTGATCATTGTTTCAAATTTTAGGACCAAATTTGCTTCATCATTACCCTTCCTCAGAACTCAGTTGGGAATATATTACATGGACTGTAATTTATTTCATCTATATGTCCCGAGAACACTCCTCACCCAAACCTATGCTGACTCCATTAACCAATTATATGTTGAGTTTCAGCATTTAAAACTTGAGATGAGAATTATTAAATATTTCTTGGTAGATTCCTGAACCTTTGATACCAAACCACTTTAGGAGGATTTGCACAGAGAAAGATGGAGGTCATTCAAGATCAATTGTTTCAAGATAGTCAGATAAATAGACTTGAATGTGCCATGGTTCCAATTAAGCATCATTTTGCTGATTTAGCGCCTCATTAAAAGAAACTGACACATTGGCATCAATGCATCAGTTTCCTTGCGCCTGCCTCAAATGCCCTTGCAATACCATGGATGGGCTATATTTATAATAGAGGGCTTCATAAAGCAAGGATTAACCCCTCCCATGCTCATGACGAGCTCAGCTCGTCATGACCCGCCCGGCGCTCACACACGGGGATAATTCCCCTGCTGTGCTGAGTGTTCTAAAGAAACGGGAGTGGTCATGACGAGCTCAGCTCATCATGAGCACAGCGCCACCGTGCTGCATGGCAAGCCGAGCTCGTCATGAGCACCGGGGTGCTGTGCGCGCCCCCCAGCACAGCGGGGAAATTACCCCCGCGTCAAAGGGGTTAAAAGATGTGTCAGAAATTCTGAACCATCTGTTATCACAAAAGTGACGCATTGCAGGAGTTGGTCATACAACTGGCACAACTCCAGTAATGAGTCAGAACACATAGGTGAGTCCCATTGTAAAAGCCCTGCATCAATACTTATGCCGGGTCGTAGAGTGATGCAATGAAATGTAAATTTCACTGCCCCACTTCTACATGACTTCTTGAGTGGAAACGCCTATCCTGCATACATTATACCTGGTGCACGTATAATGAGACACAGGGCTCTACAAACTGATGCATTGGACCCAATGCGTCAGTTTGAAGATTAGGAGCAGTGCACTGATTGCACAGCCACTGCATCAAAAATTTGGGGTGGTGCAATATGTAGATCTGTCCATGATTCCCACACAACATACTACAACTCGGAAGGTATCCATGGGCTTCCTGCCTGTCATTTGAGAGAGCATAAAGTATACCACATTGTGAGTTGTGCATTTTTTGACTTAGTACAGCACTTGTTCCAAAATGGGGCTGTAAACTGGGCCAAAGGGAAAGAACATTCTATGCCTAGGGTGTATTGCCATGTAAATCAGGTACCCCCAGATTATAATTGTGCGCATGCATGTGTGTGTGCTAGAGTAGCTTAGAGTTAAATCAGTCCAATACATATAGTGCAGTCTAATTTGCAATAGACGCCCAAAGATTGGTAATAACCAGCTGCACTACACATCAGTGGACAGACAATATTGTATGTTCTAGTTGGGAGTCCCCTCGTTCTCCATTCACGCACCCCAATCTTTCTGGTGTTTCTATGAATATCACAAGCTTCTAGTAAAAGCATAGACATATTTTAGATCAGTATTATACAGTTGGGTGAGGATTACAGATTTAAATAATGACAACAACACTTTACATAAATAGATTCTTATTGCTTTTCTCAACTACGGTATGCTACCACAGCAGACGCAAATAAGTTTTAATGGAATCTTATTTGATTTTTCAGCAGTAAAAATGTAAGAATATATAAGATTTCTGTACCAATGGATTATACATTCAAACCTAAAGAAAAATATGTAGAAGGGGGGAATTAAGAAGCAAAACACTCCAGAAGTGACTGAACTTATTGAGTCAGAAGGATGAAGCTCATTTCACATTTAATGTCGACAGGAATAATTGGATTGGCACTTTTACATTGCACATGTTGAACTATGATTGATAACAATGATAAACGAGAGTGTCATTGTTCCTTCAGGGGCTGCTTTTACTGAGCAGCTACAAACACATTTACAGAAATCATTATATGCAAGAATTGTCATTAATCAAGCACAATAACTTGATCATGGAGGTTGGTATTCAAACATTGGGTTACGTTGTATTATCATCACAATCCATGTAGATACAAATCACTTGGTCCCACTCCTCTCTTATAGTGATGAATATACCTTGTTCTCTGCTGGTGCTAATTTCAGAATCTCTGCTGTATAAGCTGCACCCATCCCCTGGGGGGTCATGGTGAACATCATGACATTGCTTTAAGCTTCCTTATCTCTGAGAAGGGATGAATCAACAAATCTGGAAATATTCCAATCCATCTTGAAACAGGGCATTAATTCTAAGAGACATTGGTCAAGGGAGCATACATTGCTTCTACTGAACAAATTAGTAGAAGACCTAACTCTAGCTAAATTAATGAAGTTGAGGGCAAGTCCAAACTATATACAAATTCACATGTAAAAGCTGTGCATCGCAGTAGGTATTTTTGGGACAACTAGGCATATAGTTGTAATATCATGAGGGTTAAATATATTCTTATGTGTGTAAACTTTTCAACCTGGCCTTCCTTAAGATCTCTGTGCATATTAAAATACTGATATCATGTCTTGATCTGAGAGCTCCTGAAGGAGGTCAGCCTTCTATTTTACTTTCATATGTCCTGTCTCTTGTTGAATAGTTCCCCTAATGGGTCGGTATGGAGCTCTACCTAATTTCCTGGCACCCCAAGAGTGAGTAATGCAAGTTGTACCAAATGAACCTCAGGATTTTCAGCTTCAGAGTCACATGTCATTTTAGCAACTCACTGAGGCATGAGTTATAGTTTTCCCTGTTAAGACACTGCATCTCTGGGAAGTTTGTAGATTTCCAAATCAAGGCAACCCTAATAAATTATTGTTAGGAACACCACCAAGGTCCTGTAAGTACATAAGGCTACCAAAATAGGATCATTAGTTGTGAACATGTCACAGGTTTGAGTTTGGACAAAGTTAAAGTGAGTTATCTAAAAGGTTATTGGTCTACTTATTAGGCCAGTGTGAGCTAATTTAAGTCAATGGTCCTTAAATAGCACTTACAACATGACCTTATAGATCAATGGTAAGAAAGTGATTGAAGAAGGGCCAATATCAGCAATAATCGTTGTTCAGCCTGATTTGATATTCACAAACATTATACAATTGGAGCAGTCACCAAAGCAGAATTTAATTTACAGACTGTTTATCCTTGAGAAATAGTATTTGTATAACCGCTTACTAATATTCCAGCCAGCAGACTGCTTATCTTCCAAGAATAAAAGTATCAATAATGAGCCTAGATGCTGAGCTGCATATATTCAATCTGTAAGTTATGTTAACAAAGTAGAAGTAAAATGAAGAGCCTCTTTCTCTGTTATTTAAGAGCTAATTAGTATTCTATCAAAGTTAGCATATATCATAGATAGTGTTAATTAGTTGATGTGTCCCTATTCAATAGTATCACTGGCAGGTTTTCTCGAGGGTGTATTTGTGAAGTAGAGAAGTTATTTTCAAAAGTAGTGATTGCAGAAGTGGAAGATGGTATGGTATGATTTATAAGCAACCATTTTTCGTAGAGAAAAATGACATGGGAATATTTCCTTTCATAAACTTTAAAGAAATAATCCAATGGATGTTTTTTTATCATTTCAAGTTGGAAGGAATTCATTTAATTGTACTAATTTGGGGTCCCCATCAAAAGTATACTTTGTTTCGTTAGAAGAAAATTGTATAGAAGTCCAAATGTTTTCCGTTGGGCCTGTCTTCAGCCTCTTCAACACAAAAAGATGAAGGAATGCTGAACTTTGTCAAACATTCACCCTCAGTCACAAATCTGCATTAAATCCATATTGTTTTGCTCATCATGCCACCCCAGTTTGGATCCATCTATATGCAAATCAGTCTTGACCCTTTGCTTTTTTTTTGGTAACATGTGTTACCCGGCGGGCTGACTCGTGACCCTCAGCGCTACCTGTTTCCTCATCGCCAGCCACGGTGCAACATGCGGCACCCCTCCCTCCTCTTTGGGGGTGCCAAGGTACAGCATCGCCGCCTGCTGTGGCCATTTCAACTGTGTTGCGGAAAGCACCCGCGACGCCTGTTGGTTTTTTGGCACGCTGCATACTTGCGTGACGGCCCATCCACTTCCCGAGGGAACTTAGGATATTACACTCACCTGGTGTGGATGTCTGGTGACACCCTTTCTTTGGGGGCCATATTGTTGCTCTCTTCGTCACCTTGCTCCCAGAAGGCAATAGGGGAGGATTACTTACCTTCCTAACATGGTGATCTTTCTGTAATGCACTTCAATCTTTTCCCTATCCAAGATGGTGATCCCTCTTCTTCCTGTTTTTTCACTTCCTGTTCCTGTATGTCACTTCCTGTTTTTCTGTATATAAGGGATCTGAACCTTTCCTTCCTTGTGTTGCAACACTCCTTGTTCCTGCTGGTGTGTCCTCGCTCCTGTTGGCTCCTTGACTCTTATTTTGGTGATCCCTTCCTTCCATTGGCGTTCCTGGTTACCTTGCAACTTCTGCTCCAAAATGACTTCCAGTTTTCTCCTGGTTCCTTTTGGGCTCATGGTCTTAAAGTGTTTCTGGCTCCTTGTTTCTGGCTCCTTGTCTTCTCCTTCATTCCTGGAGTCTCATCATCATCAATATCATCAGAGGTTATTTCTTTCCGGGGTTTCCTCTTGGGACTCCTTCTGGAGGGCGCTGGCTGCTTAAGCTTTCATTGTCGGCAGCACCGTGACTACCGGAAGGGGTGGCCCCTATCTCGGATAAACAAGGACTTACAAGAACTGAAGCCGGGAATCGTCCCAATGCCTCACGACTGTTAAGAAAGACCCTAAACCCGACAGATTGCATCACCCAAAAACCTGCATGGATACTTCACACTCCTCTCCTAATGAAGGGTCAGTAGAAACGGCACAGGCATTAGTACAGATGGTTCAACAACAAGCCCAAGAACTAGAATAACTAAGAGACAAAAACGTAGCCTTACGCCACGTGCTGACAACTAAGACATCCGATGTACCCATGGTCTCTACCTCAGCTCCCCGTTATTCTGGAGATCCCAACAAGCTGAAGGAATTTTTGGATCACTGACATAATATCGAGGGACAGAATATCCACTAGCAAAAATATCGATGACAAAATATCTACAGACAGAATATCGAGTTTGTATCTACAAACAGGTAAGTACAAAAATATTGAGTACAAAATATCGTTTACAAAAATATAGTTTATAAAAAAATCGACTTTATGAAAAACAGTGTTAAATTAAATTAATATTAGAAATGAATTACTAAAATATACTTAAAAATACTTAAATTAACTTATAATAATTAAATAATTAATGAAAGTTATAAAAAAAAATTAACAATCATATTTGTTAAAACATATATATATAGTAACATAATATAATTAAATATTATCCAATATTATTACCGTACAATAGCAGAAGTGTAAAAAATTACTATTCCCACTCCAGAGAGTGCAACAGTAGGGAAAGCGTTGGATAGCGTAGGGGTAAAAATGACTATTCCCACTCCAGTGAGTGCAACAGTAGAGAAAGCGTTGGATAGCGTAGGGGTAAAAATTACTATTCCCACTCCAAAGAGTGCAACAGTAGGGAAAGCGTTGGATAGCGTAGGGGTAAAAATTACTATTCTCACTCCAGTGAGTGCAACAGTAGGGAAAGCGTTGGATAGCGTAGAGGTAAAAATTACTATTCCAACTCCAAAGAGTGCAACAGTAGGGAAAGCGTTGGATAGTGTAGGGGTAAAAATTACTATTCCCACCACAAATAGTGCAACAGTAGGGAAAGCGTTGGATAGCGTAGGGGTTAAAATTACTATTCCCACTCCAGTGGGTGCAACAGTAGGGAAAGCGTTGGATAGCGTAGGGGTAAAAATTTGTATTCCAACTCCAAAGAGTGCAAGAGTAGGGAAAACGTTGGATAGCGTAGGGGTAGAAATTACTATTCCCACTCCAAATAGTGCAACAGTAGGGAAAGCGTTGGATAGCGTAGGGGTTAAAATTACTATTCCCACTCCAAAGAGTGCAACAGTAGGGAAAGCGTTGGATAGCGTAGCGGTAAAAATTACTATTCCCACTCCAGTGAGTGCAACAGTAGGAAAAGGGTTGGAGAGCGTAGGGGTAAAAATTACTATTCCCACTCCAGTGGGTGCAACGGTAGGGAAAGCGTTGGACAGCGTAGGGGTAAAAATTACTATTCCAACTCCAAAGAGTGCAACAGTAGGGAAAGCGTTGGATAGTGTAGGGGTAAAAATGACTATTCCCACTCCAAATAGTGCAACAGTAGGGAAAGCGTTGGATAGCGTAGGGGTAAAAATTACTATTCCCACTCCAGTGAGTGCAACAGTAAGGAAAACGTTGGATAGCGTAGGGGTAAAAATTACTATTCCCACTCCAGTGAGTGCAACAGTAGGGAAAGCGTTGGATAGCCTAGTGGTAAAAATTACTATTCCCACCCCAGAGAGTGCAATAGTAGGGAAATTAAATACTTCATATATTAGTTCAATAAATATAAATTAATATCTATAAAAAATAATTAAAAGTAATTATCAATTTAATTTAATATAGTAATTAATCAATTAAAATAACAAATTAAAATTAATTATTACAATTATTTACCTATTAATACAAATTAATTACAAATTAACAATTAATAATTTAACATTTAAAAATTATTTAACAATTATTTCAAATTAAATACAATTAAATAAATTGATTCATTTAATTAATTATAAATAAATTACTTCCCACCCTTTTCCCCTATAAACCCACAACAGAAAATAAATTAGTAAAATTAACATAATTAGCAATTAATCAATTAAATAAAATTAATTGGCAATTCAAATTTTATTAATTACCCATAAAATATTAATTAACAATTAATTCTAAAACAATACCAATAAATATTTTAACATATTTAATTAATTATAAATAAATTACTTCCCACCCAATTCCCCTATAAACCCACAACCCGCTACAGAAAATAAATTAGTAAAATTAACATAATTAGCAATTATTCAATTAATTAAAATTAATTGCCAATTAAAATGTAATTGATTACCAAATATAAATTAATTAACAATTAAATAAAAATGAATACCAATAAATAAATTTACATATTTAATTAATTATAATTAAATTACTTCCCACCCTATTCCCCTATAAACCCACAACCCGCTACAGAATTAAATTACGCAAAATTAAAAAAACAAATGTCATTAATTAAAATAAATTATAACATAAATACACACTTTTCAAACATATAATAACATAAAAAACACTATAAAAAATCGATATTATTAAAAATTTGATAATTTTAATAACCTATATTATATACTTCGATATTTTAACTGTTTTTATTTTTAACATTCAATATTACATTACTTACCTTAAAAATGATATTTTTGATGTCTATATTCTGTCCAGTCCAGTCGATATTTTGTCCAATCTATATTTTAAACTTGATATTATGTCCTTTCGATATTTTGTAGTCGATATTTTGACTGTTTACCGGAATTTTTGGATACCTTGACTATTTTTTGCCTTTCATCCACCCCAGTTTTCCCTGGATAGAACCAAAGTTGGATACCTGATTAGTTCCTTGTCTGTTCCTGCATTAGCATGGGCAACACCCTTGGTAGCCACAGAAGACCCACGATTGTCAAATTATGCGTATTTTCATGATTCCTTTAAACAAATGTTTGATAGACCTGGGCTGCAGACCTCAGTGGAAGAAGTCTTGTGTGACATCCAACAAGGGAGTCAGGATGTCTTGCAGTACATCACATGCTTCAGGCACTTGGCGGCAGAAACCACTTGGGTGGACCGAACACTGGTATCCCATTTTAGCAGAGGGTTGCAAAAAGAAATCAAAGATGAATTAGTACATTCTCCTTGTGCAGAAACTATGACTGGGTTAATGGACTTAACGTCATCAGTTGAACATCGTCTCAATGAGCGTCGCTTGGAGAGACAAAAGTCACGACTCCAGCAGCATACTGGAGTAACCCGACCTAATGTTCGTAAAACAGAAAACCCTGTGTCCGACATACAGCCTTCGACAGGAGAAGAACCAATGCAGATCGGCTTAAGTAGGGGACCCCTGTCTGAGGTCGAACGTGACCACAGAAGAAAACAAGGACTGTGTCTGTTTTGTTTACCCTCAAAAATACCAAATCCTGACTTCTGTGAGAAGGGAGAGGATAAGATGGTCTGGAATCCCTTCAATCTGTACCTCGAACAAAACTTCCACCTCTCTCTTTCCTCTGCCTAAGCTTATAAGGCTGCCAAATGGAGTAGAAGAGAAGATACTAGCATTGTTGTATTGTGGTCCCAGCAGGATGTACTTGGATGAAGCATGGGCTAGTGAGAGGCGAATTAGTTGTGTCCCTAAAGAGATTCCGGAACAAGTGCATACCGTGGACGTAGCCCCCCTCATTTTCGGTCCAGTCAAAGACATGACACCGTTATAACAGCTTACATTTGGAAAACATCAAGAACACTTGTCTTTTGACCTGATAGCCTCACCCAGACATGTTGTGATCTTAGGTATACCTTGGCTGATCGGACATAACCCGTATATCAACTGGGAGACAAGAACCATTTACCTGTCATCACACTTCTGTCAGCAGTTTTGTTATCCCACTGAAGAGTACTGGTCTCCTAAGGTAATGCCTATGATAAGAAAAGAATCCAGTACCTCCGTTAACTCCATCCAAGAAGTAACAAGTCACTACCATACATACTTTGACATCTTTCAGAAGCCTACGAAGGTGACGTTACCTCCTCATAGGGAGTTTGACTGTGCCATTCCATTGGAGCCTTGAGCAACAGTACCCTTCAGAAGAGTATATTCTCTCATTGCACTCGAGAAAGAGACTCTCAGACAATACCTCGAGGAAAATCTTCAGAGTGGTCCATCGTTCAATCCTCGTCACCTGCCGGGGAACCCCCCATCAATGACCGCTATCCGTTGCCCTTGATTAAGGATATCCTGGAGTCTGTAAGAGGGGCACAAATATTCATCAAGCTGGATCTCAGGGGTGCCTATCATCTCCTTCGAATCAAGGAAAGGGATGTGTGGAACACCTCAATTCGACCTCCATTAGGGCATTTTGAATACAGAGTTATGCCTTTTGGGCTGACCAACGCCCCTTCCACCTTTCAAAGGTTCATGGACAATGTGTTCTCGGATCTCCTAAACTAGATAGTGGTAATCTACCCCAATGACATGTGATCTATTCAGCAGCTCCTGAGTTACATCGCATGTACATCATGCAAGTCCTGGAAAGACTACGCCAAAATAGTCCCTTCTGTAAACCTGAAAAATGTGAGTTTGACAAGGCTGAAGTAGAATATTTGGGCGACCAGATTACTAAACTGGGAATAGCCATGGATCCTCAAAAGGTACAGGCTATTTTGGATTGGCCATTAAAGAAACACAGTGTTTCCTAGGTCTGGCAAACTTTTACTGTCAATTCATTGACAACTTTGGTCACCAAACCAGTTACATATCCCAAATTCTGAAGAAAGAGTCTCTCCGGCAAGGGTTCAATTGGACTGAAGCCGCCAAACAGGCCTTCCAGTCCCTAAAAAAGGCTTTCACGTGAGCCCCCATATTACGATACCCTGACACAACAAACACATTTTTTGTGGAAACAGAGCTGTTAGTGCCGCACTGAAGTACCAAAAATGATATACCATAGAGCTATACTTACCAATAGCCCATATACCTGATTTATCAAGAATAAGTCAGTCGGCAATGGAGAAGGTTCAATCGTTTATTGTGCAAAAGTGCCCTATATAGGGGAGCCTCACTCTCGACACAGCCCTCGAAGGTGCGTAGAGGAGACTGCTGGATTACATACAAGACAGTGCATATATACTTTCAGCATACCTAATGAAAACCCCGTACATGGAAAAGTACAATTTCTCATGAAGCCAACAGGAAAACCCATATAAGGCACAACTGATTGATTCGAAACTCAGCTTAAGGTATTCCGGGGGTAGGTCAGTAAAGGTGCCTCCCCTTCGTTCTGGGGCACGGGAGTACAGGCATGGCGCCTACAAGAATGTGCTCATCCCACAAGAAAGACAGATGCGATCTGGAGTTTCCTAAGTTAGAATCAATGGTCTGTTCATAGCCCAGGCCGACCTTTCAAGCTCTCCACACAGTAGCACGTCACGTGTTTTCTTCACTAACGAAAGAGACACCGGGAAATGAAACCAAAATGGCTTCTGGTCATTCTAGGCCCGATTCCTAATGTATGCATGGTATGAGTGTATTTACAAGGGGTTTACCTAAGGCAGCGTGTTAATACATTGGATACATTAGGCTAACATTATGTGACAGCCCGGCCCTTGAATGGGGGGTTACTCGTATTGACATTAATGCTAAGGGTAGGTCATCAGGCCAGCTCAAGCCCGTGCTCTCCTGAATCTTTCCCATTTTTAATTTCAATATGCCATTATAATTTTCAACCAGTCCTGCAGACTGTGGATGTCGTGCTGCATGAAATTTCTGTTTTATCCGTAACCCATTACAAATATGTCTAACAAGTTCCGCATTAAAATGTACCCAGTTGTCTGTCCAAATGACTCGAGCCAAACCAAAGCGAGGCAGAAACTCTTTAATCAGGGCTTTTGCAGTGGCCATAGCGGTGTTATCTTTGGTAGGGTATGCTTCAACCCTTTTACTAAAAGCACATACCACCACCAGCACGTACTTAAGATTATTTATCCTGTCAAGTTGAATATAATCCATCTGTATGACTTCAAACGGTAAAGAAGGAGGCGCAAAATTTCCACTAAGAACTGTCTCCCTCCCACCAGGTTTATGCTGTAAACAGACCATGCCGTATTTAACCACATGGGCAGCAGTCTTGGGGATAATCAAATTATTCCACACAGGGTCCAATAATGCACAAATACCCTTTGCTCCAATGTGAGCGGGACCATGGGCCATCACTACTACTGCGTACACCAGTGCATTGGGCAATAGACATCGCTGTTTTTCAGTCAAATCAGTCCAACAATTGTTTTTATCCAACCGTCCTATTTCCTGTTCCCATTTCAATAGTTCGTCAGGAGTGGCTTCTTTCTGCAATTCTCTAACACTTTCAATGGTATTGTCAAATACTGTGGTCTCCGCCACCCATCTGGTTGATACACGGAGGAACATCGTGGATGTTTTAGTTTGCGCTGTTTCTTTTGCTACTTGATCAGCAAAGGCATTTCCCTCTCCTGTAGTATCAATGATTTTCTTGTGGGCACTACACTTAATAATGGCCACCTTCTCTGGTAAAGTTAATGCATTCAACAGTCTTTCAATCAAAGGGCCATGTTGTATTCTTTGCCCATGGGAGGTAAGGAATCCCCGTTCCCTCCACAGCTGCCAGAAACTATGGGCCACTCCAAAGGCGTACTGGCTGTCTATAAAAATATTTACCCTTGAACCCTTGCTCAGTTCACATGCTATTAATAATGCTATTAGTTCAGCTGCTTGCGTTGAGTGCTGGGAAACCCGAGCCGTCTCCACTACTGTTCCAAGGGTGTTCATCACATAAGCAGCTGTTGTCATGCCATCTGGTAACTTGAAACAGAAGCCATCCACATACAACTCCCCTTGGGGTTCAAATAGAGGGGTGTCAGTGAGGTCTACTCGTCCCTTTGTTTCTTCTTCGGTTCGAAATATACAATCATAGACATCGTCCTTTTGATCACTCGAAGGGAGGGGTAGTAACGTGGCTGGATTCAGAGTGGCACATCGTTTAATAGTAATGTGAGGTGCAAATAGAGTTAATTCCCAACCAGTTAGTCGTGCACTCGTAAGGTGCTGAGTTTTTTTTCGATTCAATAATATGTCCACAGCATGCGGTACCATCACTGTGAGGTCAGTATTCAAAACAATTCCTTCTGACTGTCGAATGGCCACCGCCACAGCAGCAGTAGTCCTTAAACAGCTAGAAAGGGCTCTGGCAACATTATCCAATACTGCCGAAAAATATGCACAAGGTCTTTGCTTTCCGCCAAAACCCTGTGTTAGCACTGAAAGTGAACAACCGTCCACCTCATGCACATAAAGTACAAAAGGTTTTCGGTAGTCTGGAGTACCTAAGACAGGTGCAGAGCAAAGAGCAGATTTCAGAGAATCAAAAGCATCCTGACATTCATCCGTCCAGGGCAAGGGTTCATGCAAATCTTTGGTAGTCAAATGCAACAAAGGTTTAGCCAGAAGGGAAAAGTTAGGAATCCATTGGCGACAGTAAGAGGTTATGCCAAGAAAAGCACGAACATCACGTTGAGTACGGGGCACAGACATGTTAGTAATAACAGTTATCCGTTCAGGAGTTGATCGTCTCCCTGCTTTTGACAGTAAATGACCTAGGTAGGTCACTTCCTGTCGACAATACTGAAATTTTGGTTAAGGATACTTTATTACCATTAGCTGCCAAATGGGTCAATAATTGAACTGTGGCCTATTTACAACCTTCCGCCGTGTCTGACGCCACTAGGATGTCATCCACATATTGGACGAAAACGTTACCAGGAGGTAGGACTAATTCATCTAGTACTGCTTTCAAAGCTTGGCTATAAATACTAAGACTCTCAGTATAGCCTTGAGGTGCACAACAAAATCTAAAACTGCGGCCAGATAATGAGAATCCAAAAATATGACGGCTGTCAGGATGGATTGGGATGCTAAAGAAGGCATTTTTCAAATCTATTACTGAGAAATACTGAGCAGTAGGGGGAATCATAGTAAGGATTGCAGTGATATCCGGAACCACAGGGTATTGAGGAATCACAATTTTATTAACCTCTCTAAGGTCAATTACAAAACGATAAGTATCTTTATAATCAGGGTCACCATCTAGTGGGGCCTTTTTCAAAATCGGTAAAATGGAGCTATTACAAATATTCGCAGCTGTTTCTTCTACCACTCCTTTCTCAATTAAATCACGGATGACATGCAATAAAGCTCGTTCACCTTCTGGTGAAATTCGATATTGGGGAATACGTGGCAAATGTGCATTTGGTTTTAACGTAATTGATACAGGGGGTATTTTCAACAATCCTACATCTGTGTCCCCTCTAGCCCAAAAGGTCTGGGGAATTTCAGAAAATTCAGGAGGGAGAGGTTTATTTTTGACCAAACATTGAGATGTACATTCAATAGGAGGCTGCATGGTTAAATAAACAGCATCAGGAGAACAATAAATACGAGCATGCAATTTCTTTAATATATCCAATCCTAACAAATTCTCACCACAACTAGAAGTAAGCAAGAATGGTGAGTCCACAGTAACAGGGCCAATAGTAAATGGAAGTGGCTTAGAAATGGGGCTTACCACGGGAATTCCTGAAAAACCCACTGATACGTTATTTTGCCCAGACAGAGCAGCCCCTGGGACCAGTGTATGAGCAACAGAACTATTCATTGCTCCAGTATCCACCAAAAACTTCTCAGATGTCCCCATCAATTGCCCCTGTACATAAGGCCCCTGTTGGTCAACTGATACTGAAATGTGGCCCCTGCTCTGTCCGTGGCTGTCTCATGCATAACCGTTCCCGTCATAGCCATCTTCCCGATAATCCTCAATATAGTATTGTCTCCCTTGCGGATCATCGAAATAGTTCCTTCCCATCTCGCTACTATCCCCGCGTCTCATGCTATTCCGATCAGAACCACCTCGTCCTCGTCCCCTTCCTCTATTACAATTTCCTCGTCCACTTAATAATGGACACTGGGCTCGTCAGTATCCTTCTTGTCTACAATTGGAACACTGATTTATCATCCCTATACTTGCGGTCGGACCCATTCCTCCACCTCGACCCATCATTGCCCTTCTTGGAAATGAACCTCGTCCTCTACCTCCACCATTTTGTCCTCTACTAACCTGTTGCAACAGCACTCGGGTCTTTAACTCCTTAACTTTTTCATCAGACCTGTCTTTACTCTCATTTTCTCGATGTTCATAATACTGGGCCATGCTAAGAATAACTGAAGGGGTCGAGGTGGTCCATGTACTTTCAGCAGCCTGTTCTCGAGCCATTACTTCAGGCAACAAGTTAGTGACAAACCTATTCACAAACAATCGTATCCCATCTTCAGTGGACAAGTCTTGCCCACTAAAGTCGATGAATACTTTCTCAAACCGAGTGAAAAAATCAGATACACTTTTATCCTTTTTCTGTTTACAGGCCGTTAATTTATCCCAATCCACCTTCCGTGGGGGAATAAGAGTTTGCATATATGTGATGATTCGAGCAGGTATAGCTAAAATCTCATCTTTCGGCTTATCACCCGGTTTCCGATCTTTGTCCGATGCTTTTATCTGATACCAAGTCCCTCCAAGTTCTGCAGCATGATCTGAATCATGTACCTGTCTCCATATATCTACTGGGATCAAGAGGCCGAAAAATAACTCGTTATCGGCTAGAGTCATAACGGCTGAGTTTCCGGCCTCTGTTAATTCTTTATAATAGGCCGTAGGATTTTTACGAGGGTCAGGAACTTGGCCTTATAAAGTAAGAACCTCACTTCGCTTCCAAGGGGTATAAACCCACTGCTCTTGGACACGTGCCTCTACACGATTTCTGGTCACTTGGCCACCCCCGTCTACTACTTCGGGAATCTCTGGGTGGAAAAGAGGGTGCACTTCTCTCATGGGATACTGTGCCCCCAAATCTGGACATTTCCTATTCATTTGGTCCCGGTATTGTATCAAGGTTTCGACATTCTGAAACACTTCTTCGACCTGTAGTTCAAACTTAAAAGCTCGGTCCTTGATATCACATAATATCTATGGGGCCAACCCTTCCTGAAAACATTGCTCCCACAAGGAAATCAATCGGATTGCCATGTGTTCTAATGCTAATTGTTGCGTAACTCGTTCATAATCCTTCATAGTACTCCAAATGTCTTCCAAAGTATAAATCGGATTCCGCATCCATTGGGATGCCTGAATCACTATAGCCCTTCTTTCTTCGGTTCCTAAGGACGATCGAGTAAAAACTTGTCGACCTTCCATCCCTCCTACGGAGCGTCGTGGGGTGACATCTGAAGAGGCAGCGGTCATTCCCATAGGGGTGACCGTTGGTCCTCTGGCTGAGGGCGTTAAAAATACAGTGGACAAGGGAGACGCAGCAACCAGCCCAGGTAACAAAGTAATCAGATCTGAGGTAGTTGGACGAAGGGTAGGAGGAGCAGACAAGGGGGCCGGAGGGTGTACGGCTACCGGTGCGGTAGCAACTGAGGGCACTGCTGCGGGAGAGAGGGCTCCAGCCTTCCCTGTCCTATCCACTGGGACCGCTGGATACAAACCTTGGGGGGCATATGGAGGTGGCGGACGAGCCTCTAATAATTCCTCTATTTCATCTTCTGCTTCGGTCCGGGTCACATAACTTTTATCTGTCTGTAATCGAAACTGTCTATCCATTTGTTCAATATTCTTTTCTACCTTTTCTTTTTCATATGCTACTGCCTTTTGGGTAACAGTCTGTCCTGCTTTAATTTTTCCCAATTTCTCTTCTCTTATTCGTCGTCGTTTCGCCTCATTTAACCATAGGTTTAGGGAGTCGAACATAGTTTGACGGCTCCTCTTTAAAAATAATTTGTTCTGTAAGTAATTAATTTTTCTTTCATCAAAAGACCCCGTTAAAGGCCATTGTAATTCAGAGTTATCTTTAGTATACTTGTTCCATAGTGTATTAAACAAAATGGGAGAAATACCATGTTTGACATACATATCAAAACTGGGACTTCCTTCCGGAGGAGCAGGCTGTCTTTCTTCCAGCCGTCCACTCCGCCGTCGGCAGCATCCAAAACACAATTTACTAAAACACGACATATTTATGAATTCAACAACTCATACCGCTCGGCTAGAGGTCTCACAGCGTGTCCAGTATTTTGCCAGATATCCGCTACAGGAGTAGCCCTTCACCTTACCAGCTCACTGTGCCTACGGAGGAAGGAGACTAACACCGGCGAGGCCGCAGAGGAGGCGAGAGGCGCGGCCCCGGGACTGCGAGGTACAGCGTTAATTCCACCAGCTGTTTCCTCTTCCCGTGTGGGCCGCGCCCCCTCCCAGTGCCCGCCTCCTTCAAGGTGCTCATAACCTCTCGCGGCCCCCGCTTCACGGGAGCCGCTCGGCTAGAGGTCTCACAGCGTGTCCAGTATTTTGCCAGATATCCGCTACAGGAGTAGCCCTTCACCTGACAATCATCTGAAAAGCCAGACTCAATCGCAGATGAACTTCCCCAAGTATCAAGGCCAGGTCTTATTCCTGTATCCTTAGAATCAGGGAATTCTGGCTCTGCCAATAAGGCCTCTAAAACCAAGGAAAAGAATAAAACTAACACCAGGAACCACAACCTTGTTTCACCTACCCCTAATTCTGCAACAGGGGTACCTTGTTGGGTCGAAAACATGGTAATAGATCTGAAATCGGACCTCGAAGCAACGATAGCGGCTCAAATCAAGCCTCTTATATCTAAAATTGATAGACTGACGTCGCTAATCAACACAAAATGGGCCAACATGGCAAGCGGGAATGTGCTTGTCCAGACGCACGGGAAAACCAAAGAAGTGCCTCTGGCTAAAACATCTGGCAGTAAGCCTCCGAGAGATTCTTCCACTAAGGCCAAAATTCCATCAGATAACCGAGGAATAATACAGCATTCGATCCAACCAGGGGGTAAATCTGTGGTATCTCCCCCAACCCTTAGTGTGACTGGTCCCTCCTCGGAGACACAGACATCAACTGGTCCAAAAAAAGTGAGCAATCAGCCAGCAAAGGGTCCCACTGGCTTAAATGCAAACCCTACTTCAACTTCTCCCTCTAATAAATCTCAGGATCCAGGGGCAAGGCCGGCCCGTTTCAAAACAATCAATTTACCACCGGAAGTCTCCCCCTTTGTGGTTGTCTTGACGTGTGTACCCCCACTGAAGGAGGGAAGAAGAGAAACCTACACTGAATTGAGAAACAAGTGTGCCCAGTGGCTCCAGTTGCACAAACCTTTACCCACTCAAATGAGTGGTGAAATTCTCACGGTGCGCAGAGGCGAGTGGGTGGGTAGAAATACTAAGACCATAGCAGGGGATGTAATTACTGTTAAATTCAGGGACATAGGGGCGGTGAACTATATATGTAATACACCCTCTTGTGGACCTGCTACCCAAATTAATCCTCTTCCCCTGTCCTACTTTCTACCTATGCCCCCAAGACAGAACCCACCTAGATTTAGTTTCCCACCTAACAGAGGGTACATGCACGCCCCACATCATATTACTCACCAGTGGCAGCAACCATGGCACGGTCCAGTTCCTCCGTTCGACCCTTTTGTCTCCCAGTTTGCCCACTGAAATAGATTCTGCGCACTGGATGAAGTCGATTGACTTAATCCTGATGAAGCTTCCTCCACACACCTTGATATTAATAGGGGAGAGGAGGAGGCCCCCTTGGTCACATCCTGCCCCCTACGCCCCAACCCTCCAACTGTGATGGCTACCAGTATGACCATATTAATGCCCTTAGCTCTAGATGCAGTTAGTAAAGCTCCCTGTAACCCTAGAGACACCCATGGTACTGGAGGAGAGACCTTTAAGGATACAATAAAAATTCTTAGTTGGAACCTCGCGGGGATCCACAGGAAATTAGGTCTGCCTGAGTGGAGCGATCTGGTTGAAGCTCACAAGATATGTGTGTTCCAGGAGACCTGGAGCATCGAACCACTCTATCGAGTTGGGTTTGTCACCCATTTTGTTCCAGCAGAAAAACCCAGGCAAGGGAAGGGGCGTCCCTCGGGGGGGCTCATTATTTGGGTAAGTGTCTCCCTTAATTGCCGGATTACCCCTAAGCAGTTAAATAACCCAGACCTCTTGGGTATTTCTCTGTCTAATTACCGCAGAGGTTTGACCCTAGATCTCTACAATGTTTATGCTAGAGGCACTAAGAATGGGTGCACCTCGTCTGTAATTTCTGACCTCGAAGTGCAACTTAGGGATTACAAAGAAGCTGATCATACCATTGTAGTAGGCGATTTTAATTGCACATACGAGCCACTTCCCCTGGATGGAATTCCTGACCTAGGCGAGGAAGACAGCAGATGGGGTATCCCTGCACTCTCCATCCCACCGATTAAACGGTGGACCCATAGTGCAGTTCAGTTAAATGCATTGACCCTGGAGTTTGGGCTAAGAGCCACCAATGGCCATACATCTTCTGATCGGATGGGTGCCCCAACGTTCAACAGGGTTGGCCATACCTCGAGGATTGACTACATCCTGTTGAGCTTGGGGCTCTGGAGATCGGTCGATGATATGGTAATTACACCAACTGTGGAGAGTGACCACAATTCGCTCTCCTTAACCATCACGAACCCTTGGTCTAACGGATCACCCTTAGTCCCATCTAAATGTAGCCAAAGGGACACTGTCTCCTCTTGTGGGAGACGCCTAAAGTGGAGCAAAGTTGCCAGCAACGCTGACAAACTTTCTACTATAGAAGAGGTCCTTATAGCTTCACAAGCAGAGATCAATACTATTGATTTAGCCACGGTAGCTGATAGGGCTACACCCATTTTCGAGGAAGCTGTTAAGGTTATAGGAGAAGTCTTTTGGGTAAAGAGCACCAAGGGGAAGAATACGCCTCAGAACAAACCCAAAGGGACTCATGACTGGTACACTGCAGCATGCAGGAAAGCCAAGACTAGATTAATTGAGGCTGTCAAGGGCAAGTCCCAAACCCTTATACAGACAGCCAGGAAAGCGCACAAGAGAACACTGGGGCTAGCAAAAAAGGAGTGGGAAGAGGCCTACTGGTCTACTCTCAAAGAAGCCAGCATTAAGAAAGACTCTAAATGGTTCTGGGATACTATAAGAGCCCGCAATAGGCCTGATAGCGATCTGATAACTTGCAGTATCCCTAGTCAAGCGTGGGTCCATCACTTCTCAAAGCTATATACCCGTCAAGATGACCATATTACTTCTACTGTCTCTTGTGATCCTGATGGAGGGCTGGAGGCTCCACCGTTGTCCACCCTAACCTGGGTCATCCAGCCTAATGACTTTGATTTTTCAATTAAGGAAGTGGACTATGCAATAAGTACCATCATCCCCCAAAAGGCGGCTGGCCTGGATGGCATCCCCGGTGACCTTTTGAAATCTGACACCACGAAATGGGGGAAACTGATCCACTCCCTGCTTGTTGCCATCTGCAGGGGCGCCCCCATACCCTCCTCATGGAAAGGGGCTGAGGTGGTCCCTATTTATAAAAAAGGCCCCAGAGATGACCCATCTAATTATAGGCCTATCAGCCTGTTAGATACTAGCCAAAAAGTAGTGGGTAAAGTCTTGTTGGTCAGAATCTTAAACTGGATTGAGGAAAACAAAATCCTCTCTGACTATCAGGCGGGCTTTAGAGTGGGTACCGGGACAGTAGAACAAGCTTTTAGGCTCATGATGGTGTACTGGAAAGTTGTGGTCATAGGCAAGGGCAGTCTCTATCTCGCGTTCATCGACTTAAAGACTGCCTTTGACCTTGTACCCAGGGAGACCCTTTGGACCGTACTAGCTGATATGGGGTTCCCCCACTACTTGTTATCCCTACTCGTGAGGCTGCATCAAGATAACTTTGCCCAGGTTAGGTGGGGCCCCGGGGGGGAAAAAAACAAGTAGCATCCCGGTTGAGAGAGGTGTCCGCCAGGGATGTGTTCTAGCTCCCACCCTGTTTTCCCTCTACATCAACGGGGTGGTTGAGCATCTCCGGAAACATCCTTCAGACGAACCATCCCTGGCTGGTGAACGCATACCAACCCTCCTCTTCGCGGATGACACCCTTTTAATTTCTAAAACCCCCACAGGACTCCAAAGGCTCCTTGACAACTTCTAATCCTTTTGCACCAAACGTGGCCTGGTAATCAACACCAGCAAGACCAAATACCTTGTGTTGAACCCTCCAAAAAAACAAGCCCGTCCTCCTATCCTAAATGCTGAACTCTTGGAGAGGGTAGAAGTGTTCGACTACCTTGGGATACGCCTCTCTCACAAAATGGATTGGACCCCCCACCTGGACAAAATGTTGCTATCACACAAAAGGGTTACAGGAGCTCTTCTGAAAGAACAACGCTCCTGTACTATAAGACCAATAGCTACTGTTCTTGAGATCTACTCGGCCAAAGGGGTTAGCTCTGCCCTTTATGGGGCTGAACTTTGGGGGTCATCTTTTACCGACGCCTTGCCTACATCAGAGAGGAAATTTTGTAGAGCGATCATGTCCCTCCCGCAAGGCACCCCCACAGTTCCTTTAATGTTGGATCTAGGTTGTCGCCCAATTGATGACCTTGCTAAATTTCGTCCACTGCTGCTTTGGGCACGCCTGTGGCGTGTGGAGGAACTCAGTAGATATGCGCAAGGTCTAGCAGAAATCATGGCACTACCAGGGTGGCACAAAATAAAATGGCTTAGAGACTTGAAGCAGCTGCTAGCAAATCTGGGTTTGAACGAAGCATGGGCAAATAGAACTTAAGAAACTCTATTGGGACTGGGTCCTATTTCAGAGGAATACCAGATCTACTATGGGCAGACTCACGGAGGACTTCCTGAAGTTTAAAGATCAACCTAAGCGGGAAGTGTACCTTGACATCATTGAAAAACCCTTCGATAGGGCTTTGTATTTTAAATTCAGAACAGGCACTCTCCCCCTCTATTCTTTTACTTCACGCTGGAAATCTCGTGCACAAATTACAGAGCTTTGCCCTGCATGCCTAGCCAAACCTGAGTCACTGGCACATCTTATGTTCGAGTGCAGCGAATACACGAGACCCAGGAGGATCTGGCTTAAAAACTTATGCCGGCAGCTGGGCACCAGGAGTCACGCGGCCGCAATCAGGATACTAATGTCTGATAGCCGTGCATCCTATGTTTGTGCTATAGCCAAATTTTTATCATGGGCTTGGTCCATTCGAGCTAAAAGGCTAAAATTATCTGTTTAATTCTATTTTTAACCTACTGACTGATCGAATTTTTATATCCACTATCTGTAAATTGGAAAAATCAAAACACCAAAATGGTCTAAAAATTGTCATTACTGTTTGATTAAACTTTCTAACATAGTGATTACCTATTGTATTGTTTTGATAAACCACTAACGAGCTCATTTTCTTATCGAATGCTCATGCTTCCTTTTAAATTTTAAATTGTTTTTAATTGTTTTAATTGTTGCATTGTGATTTTTTGCCCTGCTTTTATGATAATGTTTTATCGAAATAAAGCCTTTTTGACTTGACTTGACTTGACAACTCATACCATTTCAGCCAGACTTACTCACATGGACGCGTCCACTCACCAGATACTCTTTCACTCCTAACTCATATAATCTCACTTAACATACATAAAGTGCATAAGTTTCGATCGATAGGAACAATTCGGTCATGAATTCAAAATACCAGAGGACATGTCTCATACTCGAACAGAGCCCGTCAACTCCTGACCGGGGAATCGATCACACCGGATTCCAGACCAACAAAGATTCACAAAAGAGACAGTCCAAAGACTGCCCTGAGATCACCATACAGGCGAACCACGAACCCTCTTACAGACCATCCCATAGTCCTGTGCTGGTTGGGCCAGGCGTCTGGGCGCGTTGCTCCAGAACCCAAGCTTACCCAGTTGCTCCTAGGGCTTCTCCGAAGAGGATTCGGCCGAGTGAGCACCCCTCGTGCAACACTAAGGTGTCTGATGTTGGCTCAAATAGTCACCAAACAAGTCTGTGGGGCATCCGCCCGTGCAGCCACACCACTGCCACGTCAGACCCCCAGATTCCCTGTGGTTCACTAACCACCAAATTCCATACACAGTTAACTGTTTCTCTAAGCCACTTCTCCAAAGTGCTCGTTCCAAAGTCAACAAAGGGCTTATAATACAATTCACTCACCTGGTGCACTCAGGTCTGACTGCGCGTTCTCCACTGCCGACTCCTTTATAGACCAACATGGTCAGCTGTTCCGAGTTAAGCCCGAAGGACTCCGGCGAAGGGTTATTTAGCAGCTGGGAAGGTCACTGGGCTCGAGAGTGGAATTTCCTTTTCTACCACAAACTGGTTTCTCAATTAGGATCCTTTCTCAATCCACCCCTTCGACCAGAACCCCTCCCCGTCCCTCTTCTCCTGTTTACAGGAGGGGATAACCCTATCGCGGAGTCCGGCGGAGTCAACAACTGAAGTACCAACAATTATATACCATAGAGCTATACTTACCAATAGCCCATATACCTGATTTATCAAGAATAAGTCAGTCGGCAATGGAGAAGGTTCAATCGTTTATTTTGCAAAAGCGCCCCCTATAGGGGAGCCTCACTCTCGACACAGCCCTCAAAGGTGCGTATAGGAGACTGCTGGATTACATACAAGACAGTGCATATATACTTTCAGCATACCTCATGAAAACCCCGTACATGGATAAGTACCATTTCTCATGAAGCCAACAGGAAAACCCATATAAGGCACAACTGATTGATTCGAAACTCAGCTCAAGTTATTCCGGGGGTAGGTCAGTAAAGGTGCCTCCCTTTTGTTCTGGGGCACGGGAGTACAGGCATGGCGCCTACAAGAATGTGCTCATTCCACAAGAAAGACAGATGCGACCTTGAGTTTCCTAAGTTAGAATCAATGGTCTGTTCATAGCCCAGGCCGACCTTTCAGGCTCTCCACACAGTAGCATGTCACGTGTTTTCTTCACTAACGAAAGAGACACCGGGAAATGAAACCAAAATGGCGTCTGTTCATTCTAGGCCCGAATCTTAATGTATGCATGGTATGAGTGTATTTACAATGGGTTTACCTAAGGCAGTGTGTTAATACATTGGATAGATTAGGCCAACATTATGTGACATCGATTTTATATTCCTTCAGCCCTCCTCAAAGAACAAGAAGACGACGGACTGGAACATCTTGTGTTTTACCTGTCACATGTCCTGTCAGACTCTGAAAGGAAATACTCTGTACTAGAACGAGAACTACTGGCCATGAACTTCACCTGCCGAGAATGGAGACAGTTCTTAATGGAAACAAAGGAACCTTTCAAAATCAGAACAGACCATATAAACCGCCAATGTCTCCGTAACATTCAATGCCAAAATTGTCGCCAAGCCCGATGGGCTTACTTTTCAGTCAGTATAACTTTGTAATATCCTACATATCAGGATCTCAGAACACTTTGGCAGGCGCCTTGTCTCGTTGTTATCCAGAAAGACCTACGCTCCCGCAACAAAACACAATCTAGCCACAAAGAATTATTGGCATGGTTCAATCCTTTCTAGACAGGGTTCATTCAGAATATATATCCATGAACCAAGAAGAATGGAAGAAGCTAGTCGATCTGGTCAAGCAACATGACACACACTACTACCATGGTGGGGCTTTATTTCTTCCCACACAAAAGGTACAGCTAAAAGCCCTCCAAATGTGGTCCGATTCTCCCGTGGCCTGTCATCGTCGTTCAAGACTACCCTAGAACTGATACTTTGCTCTTTCTGGTGGCAGTCGATAAGATAAGATATCAAAGTCTATGTGTTCTCTTGTCTTGTCTGTGCCCAAGACAAAACATTGCATACTAAACCCATGGGATTGCTTTACCCCCTACCTGTTCCACCGGCTCCAAGGCATACTATATCCACTGACTTCTTTTCCTCTCAGCCTCCATCTGCAGGTAACCGAGTTATAACAATAGATTCTTTCACCAAGATGGTTAATTTCACAGACCTTAAAAAACTACCTATTGCAAGAGAACTCGGAAGCATCTTTATACAGGATATATATCGCCTCCATTGCCTGCCACGGGTGATTGTATCGGATCGAGACCCTCAGTATGTATCACGTTTTTGGAAAAAAATTGTAAAGCCCCTCATATTGAGGTGGCCTTGTTCTCTGGGTTTCATCCCCAGACCAATGACCAAACAGTATACTTAAATCAAGGGCTAGAGCAATACCTCCGCTGTTATTGCAATTCGAATTGCAATGACTGGTCCTCCTACCACCCATTGGCAGAATACTCCTACAATAACTCAATCCATAGTGCATTCAAGACTACCCCATTCATTGTTTATACTGTTTCCATCCTAGGACCTTTCCTTCAGTTCTGTAAGAAAGCCCTTCTGTCCGAGCGACAGCCTCCTTTATTCGCCACCTCTGAACAATACGATCTAAAGTTCATGTCCATCTCCAAAAAGCTAAAGAGAAAATGAAGGACAGGGATGACATTAATCACCACCAATCTCCATTATACCAAGTTAATAACAAAGTCTGGCTGTCCTCGAAGTTTCTACCTTTTCAGTTATCATGTAGTAAATTTAAGCCATGCTTTTATGGTCCATTCAAAGTTACTCAAGTGGTGAATCTTGTGTCCTTTCGACTTCAACTGCCATGTGCTTGGAGGATACATCCTGTTTTTCATACCTCTCAGTTGAAACCCCATGTTTCGGGTCCCTATAGGAGGGTTTTTTCTCATCCACTTCCTGTTTTGTTCAAAGAGGTACCCAAGTACGAGGTCCAAGCTATCTGTGACTCTCGGTTTTTAAGGGGCCATTTGCAGTTCCTTGTCCACTGGAAAGGCTATCCCCTCAGTGATAATACTTGGGAGAATGCTCACTCTGTCCACGCTCTTGTTCTTGTCTGCCGTTATTTTGGCCTTTTCTTGGCAAGCTGGGGCTTTGGGAGGGGGACCTACTGTTATGCTGAGTGACAACTCACAACCGGCGGGGCTACCTGTTTCCTCTTTGCCGGTTACGGTGCAATCCGCAGTGCCCCTCCCTCCTCTTTGGGGTTGCAGCGGTACAGCATCATGGCCCACTGTGGCCATTTCAACAGCGTCGCAGAAAGCACCTGCAAAACCTGCTGGTTGGGCACGCCACATACTTGCACGGTGGCCCATCCGCTTCCCGAGGCAAATGGGATATTACACTCACCTGGTGTGGGTGTCTGGGGATCCCCCTTCCTTGGGGGCAATATTGTTACTCTCCTCTTCACCTTTCTCCCAGAAGGCAATAGGGGAGGGTTATTTACCTTCCTATCATGGTGATCGCACTTCACTCTTTTCCCTATCCAAGAGAGCGACACCTCTCCTTCCTGTGTTGTCACTTCCTGTTCTTGTGTGTCACTTCCTGTTCATGTATGTCACTTCCTGTTTTACTCTGTATAAGGGATGAGAACTTTTCCTTCCTTGCATTGCATCACTCCTTGTTCCTGCTGGTGTGTCCTCATTCCTGTTTGCTCCTTGACTCCTATTTTGGTGATCCCTTCCACCCGTTGGGGTTCCTGGTTACCTTGCAACTTCTTCTCCAGCTTGACTTCCAGTTTTCTCCTGGTTCCTTTTGGGCTCCTGGTCCTCCAGTGTTTTCTGGCCCTTGTCTTCTCCTTTATTCATGGAGTCTCATCATCATCAGAGGTTTTTTCCTCCTGGGTTTTCCTCTTGGAACTCCTACAGGAGGGCACTGGCTGTTTAGGCTTTCATTGTTGGCACACCGTGGCTACTGAATGGGTTCGCCCCTATCTCGGATAAACTAGGACTGACAAGAACCGAAGGCGGGAATCATCCCAAAGCCTCAAGACTGGTCAGAAAGACCCTAAACCGGACAACATGTTCCCTGAGGGTGAGGTTGGTGTCAAAGAAAAATACAATTGACTTGGTATTTACTGAAAGTGGGGCTGGAATCTGTCAAATTTCCTTTCTTTGAGTCAAATATGGACTGTTTCATGTTAGTTGTTCTTTGCGAGCTAAAGGAATTCTGTCATGCTTGTGTTGAGCCTTAGGTAGGCGCTGCACATTGAAGTCTGGATGATTTGCAGGCAGTTTTTGAGTTGTTGAATGGCTGAAGTTCATGAAACCTTCAAGCAGATTTGTTTGTCATCAATGTATTGGCAAATCTTAATGCTGTTATCTTGAGTAGACACCTAGAGGCCCCATGTGGAAGTTTAAGATGACAGTGAACAGTGTGGAACTCTGGGGATCTCTGCAGGTGATAGGGACCTTTAGTGACTTGAGCATTAATGTGAACAATCTGGAGTCGGTTGGAAAGTTAGGAGGAGAACCAGTGAAAGACATTAACAGTGAATCCCATTTGGGATTCAAAGGTGCAAATGAGGGTATGATGGTCAACTGTGTCGAAGATAGTTGAGAGCACTATCACGAGGAAGGGGTACTCTTCATCTGTATTTAGGAGAGCATTGAATATGATCTGTAAGTTAGCAGTCTCCCTTCACCAGCCATCCTTTTAAAAGCCATCCCTAGAATAATTAACCCAACCGAAATTGGGCCTTTAAAAGAACTCTGGAGAGTGGTAATGCCAGGTTCTTTTGCTAGCTACTTGGTGCAGCAAAAGGCCATTGCTGAACTATAGGATCTAGTGGACCCCAACTGCTAGTCACAAGCACTTTTGTTAGAACTCTCAATAAACTTAGTTCTAAATCCCTTTCAAATAGTAAATACCTATGAAATGGGTAACAAAAGTGTATTTCCGTGGTACGCCTCACTTGGGGAGGCATATAGATTTGGCAAATTCCCAGGCTTACATCACTTTGTAAATCTGGGGCAGCGTCAAATTCTTTGGGTGTTGCTTTGGAAAACCCACTGCAATGCCCATGGAACGCCTCCCAGGCTCAGGGTAAGGCGACGCAGCGATTTGCGTTGCGTCGCCTTACTCATGATTTATGGGGCCTCTCAAACCATGCAGTGTGGCTGTGCCTGGCCTCATAAATCTAAATGAGAGTCCTGCGTCTGCATGTACCACTTTACAAGGTGTACAAGTGATGAAAAACTCTAAAAAATAAACTCCATAATGCACATTCATATTTACAATTATCATATTTTCACTAATTGTTTTCCAATTTTGATTTAGTTTTCCCTGTATTGTAGTAACGTATAGAGAAAAGTAAAAATGTTTATTGAACACTGAAAATAGTAAACCTATTTTATGTTAAATAACAATGTGCATCATTTTATATCAATTTGAATTAAATCTTTAAATAATATAAAGATTTTAGATAAATATAATTGTTTATCTGAAGTGTCAAATCAACATGAATTTCTACCTATAGTAAAAACATTCTATTTTATTATGAATTAATTTTTTTATTGTAAATGATGTGCAGAATGAATTAAAACTAACTTTATTATAATTTAATATAAATCAATCTTTCATTATTTTTTAAATTATGTTCTTAAAATATTTTATAATGAAATAATACATGTGGTTTACCTTTAGATTTCTCAACATTAAATTATATTTACTTAGATTTGTAGCTATTTTTTTGATGTAATTTAATTTAAATTCACATAATTTCCTATGAGGTTTCATTTTAACACCCCACGTCCATTATTTTGTATTTGTGGATGTTGCAGTACCCTTTGTTTGGCCATGTGTGGTGCTGGACTTACCCAGGATCTGAACTTAAGTAATTTACTACTGTTTTGGGACTACTTTTGGTTGTCTAAACTTTACAAGTACAGTTTGTAAATACCAATGGGCTTACTCCTTAGTAGGTGGGTGCATGTGTCTCCCTAAGCCCCTCCTTATCCTTCCAAAACTCATTCCTTTCTGTAACACATATCCCCCTTTTGTCGACCACTACCAATCGTCCCTCCGACATTTACTATTTAGAGTTTGATTACGATGTCAGTTGGAGTTTCCTCCGATGTACACCGCCGCAGTCTCGGCACTGACCGACCTTGGGTCGGCGGTCCCAACACCACAATTACAATGCGACCGCACAGGCTGCTGTGTTATACTCCCATTCTTCTATGGGAGCATGTGCTGCAGCCGTAAACTGGCCATAGCACAAGCTCCCATAGGGAAATGGTAGATTCTGGTAATCCCGGTAAAGCGTGGCAGGCACCGCAAGGTGCCTGCCACACGGTGCAGGGATTAACAGGGGTCACCTTAGGTGCCCCCTCAGCCCCCACCCGAGGCCACATGGAGAAGGGGGCCCTGCTAGGGGCACCCCTAACTCGCTTTCTGACAAGCTTTCCATGTCAGAAGACCCTGCATGGAAAGCCCTTCAGAAACCGAACATCATACTCAACGGCAGAAACGCCATCCATTGGGATTACGAGTCGATCGTCGACTGGCCGACGGGCTCCTTAAGCCCATTGGAATCCAGCCGGAAAGACTGTCCAGTTTAAGTTCTGACCATCCAAATTGTAATTAGACGGTTGGAATTAATACCATCGATGTTGGTCGGAATGCCTCTGAAAAGCGGTTGGAGGTTTTCTGACTGACATCGAAATAGGGTCCCTAAATAGTAAATTTACATACTTGAGGATCTTACCATTGAAAATATAGAATAGCTGGAGATGGAGATTTACAGTGATAGGTTTTTGAATTGCATTTTGTAGTACTTTATTAATACAATGTAATACTATTAACATGCTACAACATGCAGTTTGTTACTAGAAGTTGTAATAGTATTCAACATTGTGGATGCAATATTTTTTTTGTAGGTTGATATTTTAACTGCATTATTGTAGTTTCATCCTGTGCGGCAGCGCACTATGGCAGATATTATTCAATGATAAATGAATAGGTGCTCAATGACCTCTGAGCCATAACATTGTTTTATGGTGGGTGGAAAACATTTTACTCTCATCCATTAGTAAAATGTTTGGTAGCAATATGTTTTGCAATGAAGGATGATACATTAAATTATAATGCCAGATTAGAGTTTAACACACATGTAAAATAAATAGATTTTTAGGCCAGCAATACGGTAAAGTTGTGAACAATCTCAGTGTTACAGATACATTTCAATGATTTACATTATAGTGTTGGCATTGAGTACTAGTCACATAAGACCACTATTTTCAACTGTTATTTTAACATAAATGTTTTTTGCTTCCTATATAGATAATGAGAATTGAAGTCACATAGATGAGAGACTTTAATAGGTAAGTAACTTTGAAACTTAAAGCAGTTGCTTCCATTTCTACAACTGTAAAAGGAGCACTATTAGTAGATGTACATTTGTCATAGGACCAACTTATTAATTGCCAGGCCTTATTTGTATAAAATGTTTGATTTTCTTTTGTATACCCAGAAGTCTGTGGACCATTTTATTGTTTGATATCTTTCTTATTAATGGCTCCCCACTGAATACAATGAAAACGATTTGAATAGGATGCCAGTTGGTATACTTCTTGGTTCTGTGGGGGCACTCTTTGTAAAAATATATATATCCAACAGTTGGATTAACCCATAGATATCTAAAGCGCATTGGCATCCTACGAGGTGTATGGAGTGAGCCCATCAAAAGATCCAGTTATGTGTTCATTTTCTTACTCAAAAGAATGTGTGACATGGGACATTAGACTGTGGTGGACTGTTAATTGCCACATTATAGATGATGCAAACATCTCAATTCAACATCCTATCCCTCTGTGTGTACTTCGCCTCCAGAGCACAGAGCTTCTTTTTAATGAGCATGTTTGTGCCATCTCTATTAAAACTAATTGCAGCAAGTGCTTAATTTACCAAATGGGAGTTAGGAGTCTTGATAAAAGGTAACAATTTACACAATAATTAAAATAATCTCGATATGTTCCACTGTGAATTGTCAATTAAACTTGCATTTCATGCAGTTATAAAACTTTGACTAATCAATGACAACTTAATTTGTGCATTGTCCCAAAAGCATTTACTTCGTACAGAGTCATTTTAAAATAACAAGCACTGAAGTTAATGACAAGAAAACAGTTCTGTAGCTAGAAAATGAGGAATTAGAAAACTGCTACAGCCTTTAATTATATAAGTAAAGACCGTCATTATGTTGCCACTTTTAATTGACATGGACAACTGGACGCATCTATTTTGACACAATTATTACAATTCCAAGTTATTCCAGCCGTCTCCTTATTTCTGGGCACATTGTCAGTCACGACCCACTGCCCATCTTAATGTAAATTGTAAATTGATACTTGTATAGCGCACTACTCACCCGCAAGGGTCTCAAGGCGCTTGTACGAATACCGCTGTGAAACCCATCCTGGCTTTCCCTGTGAGGTATCCACTCCTGGGCACCCCCAAGGTGGAGGCCAGGCATCCTTAGCATTGTGGGGGCCGTTGTGGAGATTAAGCAAGCTATTGCCCAGAGTTGCAGAGTGGGACTCCATGATTGGAATAGGCACCGAGGCGAGAATTATCAGGTCCGTGGAATTTTTGATCTCAAGACTTGCCAAGGGGGGGAATTGAACCCTGGTCCCGGGCTAGACCTCTGCATCACGGTCTGCCGCTCTAACCATTGAGCCACACTTCTCCATGTGTGAATTAGAGATGGTACATTTAGCTTTGTTAGTCAGGTTCTGTGAGTCAATACATCTGATGCTAAGAAACAAAAGGAAGAGAAAAAAACAACAGAGATGAACATGATTCTTTGTCAATTTACGCAGAGCTTTGCATCAAGGAGTTGTGAGATGGCTTGTCTTAAATGAAGTGCAGTTGTCTAATGTACGTATTCATGGAGTCTATGATGTGATATAGAAACTCTGGGCCACATTTATGGAATATTAGCATGGGGCAGCGCAGCAGGGTACCTTTCTTCGCTGTCCTACACCAAAGTGAAAGGGCAGGAATTCCCTGTATTTAAACAATACAATTAATTCCTGTCCTTTCTCCCTGCAATGGCACCATTTTGGCAACCTTACGCAAAGATAGGCACCCTTGAATCATGGTGCAAAGATGCCTCCATTGCATGTGGGATTGTTTTTGTGCAGGAGAGGGCATCATCCTGCACACAAAAAAATCCATAGGGTTGTTTTCCTCTTTCAATGTGTGCTGCATTTTGTAGCACACATGCAAAGAGGAAAAAACAATTAGAAACAAACATATTTCTCCCTGTTACACCTCACCTCGGAGGCATAAGGATTTGGCGCTTCCCAGGTTTGCATGACTTTTGTAAATCTGGGGCAGCGTCAATGTGCCATGGGTGTTGTATGGGAAAACCCACAGCAACCCCCATGGAAGGCTTCCCAGGCACAGAGTAAGGCATCTTAGCAATGTGCACTGTCACCTTACTCATGATCTATGAGGCACTATGCAGGGTGGCTTTGCATGGCGTCAAAAATCGAAATGAGAGCCCTGCATCAAACATGTACCACATTACGTGGTGCAAACGTGACACAGGGTTCTCATAAGGAAGCCCCTCTATGTGTGTGGTTTCTGGCAGAAGGTAAGCTGGGAACCTAAGAGATAAAGAGGCTAAGCAAGAGACAATGGGGGAGATTTACTAAGATTTAGTGTCATGTTTAGGTCACAAAAGGGATGCAAATCGGCACAACCCCTTTTTCTCTTGTTTAGTGCTGGAAATACCGGAAAAGTAATGTGAAGCAGCCTTCGTATTATTTTGCGCAGGCGTATCAAGGTTGGTGCATGGGAGTTCGCATGCAACCACCCAAGGTTTCTCATGCTAAACCCAATTTACTAAACAAAGTAAACAGAGTTTAGGATGAGAAAACTGGGCCCCTTGAAAGTAGGTGCAAGGAAGGAGAAATGCTTTAATTTCTCCTTCCTTTTCCGATTTTGCATGTGTGCTGCACTGTACAGCATACTTACAAAGAGGGAAAGGTTTGAAGTGAGTCTCAGCATAGTATTTTGTACTGGAAGGGTTTCCTTTTAATACAAAACCTATGTTAGGCTCAATGAGACACCCTTGCACCCTGGCGCAAAGTTGTCTCCATGGTGCAAGGGAGCCGATTTCAGCGCCAGCGCTAATGAGAGGGCAGTACAGCATTTGCCACTGCTGCAGTGCACTATGTGAAAAGTTGGTAAATCCCCACCAACGTCTCTTGGTGGGGTGGTATGTTTCCTTATTATATCTGTAATGAGTATTCGTAGTTAAACCTACAAGGCTGCACTTTATTTCCAATACAATGCATTCTTGAATTGAATGAATTGAATTGAATGGGGGATTTGTAAAGCGCGTAGCTACCCTAGGGTGTCCCAGTGCTGAATTGACCTAAGGTTCCAGAGAGGGTAGTAGAAGAAATGAAAGTTTATGGGAAGAGGCAAGTTTTTAGTAGCCTCCGAAAGGCCAGAAGATTGTGTTTTCTCCGCATGGCAAGTGGGAGAGCATTCCACAGTTTTGGGGCATTGTAGGAGAATAAGCGCCCCCCGGATCGGGATTTTTTTATTCTGGGAACGCTGGCCAGGGCGAGGGAATCCGATCTGAGTTGTTTATCCGAGTGATGGGGTTTGATGAAGGATCTCAGAATCGGGGGGCCTCTACCTTGCATTATTTTGTGTGCAATGCATAAGGTCTTAAATATGATCCTCTCTTTAACTGGAAGCCAATGCAGGCTTTTAAGTGCTGGTTTAGCAGAGCATCTCGCTTTGGTTCCAGTTAGGAGTCTGGCAGCAGCGTTCTGAGCGCATTGCAGTCTATGAAGAACAGATGCCGGTGCCCCCAGGTACAGGACGTTGCCATAGTCCAGTCTGGAGTTTACCAATCCCTGTAACAGCAGTTTCCTTGATTGGAAGGGGATTAGATGGAGGATTTTTTGCGCCATTCGAATGAGGGCAAAACAAGTGCCCGTGGTTTTTCTGGCCTGAGTTTTGAAGTTGAGATCTTGATCCAACCAGATGCCAAGACTTTTGACATCGGGTTTGGGGGTAGGAGGTGTTCCCATGCATGGCGGCCAAGAAAGGGATGGAGGGAGTTTGCGTGGGTTTCCCAGGAGAAGTATCTCAGATTTTTCTCCGTTTAGTTTTAATCGAGATTCACTCATCTAGTTGGAGACGCTCTCGAGACATCTTGCCAGATTGTCTAGGCTTTTGCTCAGCTGGTTGATAGAGACCACCAGCTGGGTGTCATCGGCATACATGACTGTTTTTATGCCGAATGGGGAGATAACGTCCTCCAATGGGGACATATAGACGTTAAAAAGTGTGGGGCTCAGGGAGGAGCCCTGGGGGACCCCACACTGCAGTGGCAGGGCTTTGGACATGGCTGTGCCATCCGACACTTGGAATGTTCTTCCTTCCAGAAAGGATTTGATCCAGGACAGGGCGGAGCCAGAGACTCCTATCAAGCTTAGCCGGTGGATTAGGATGGCATGATCCACCGTGTCGAAGGCGGCACTTAGATCGAGGAGGATCACTGCCACTGATCCTCCTGCGTCTATGATGGTTCTTGCCTCTTCGACCACGGCTAGTAGAGCGGTGTCAGTTCCCTGTCCAGGTCTGAACCCTGTCTGTGATTGGCGCAGGAGTTTATTGGATTCGAGGAAATTGGAAAGTTGGTGGTTGACAATTCGTTCGGCCACTTTGCTGATCGCAGGAAGAAGAGAGATGGGTCTGAAGTTGGTAGGGTCCATGGGATCAAGGTGTTTTTTTTTTAGAAGAGCCCTGACAGTGGCTTTTTTCCAGTTGGCTGGGACAGAGCCGAGTACGAAAGAGGCGTTAATGAGGTGGGTCAACGGAGGGGCAACAGTGGAGGCGACCAGTTTTAATTTGCTCATAGGAGCTGGGTCTGATGGAGCACCACTTTTTACGGTTTGTAGAGTGGTCAGAAATAGCTCTGTGGTAATCTGGGGAAAAGCTTGGAGGCGTGGAGCCTCGGAGCAAAGGGAGGGGATGACTGGGATTTGAGATGAGTTAGGGGCTGGAAGTGAAGTAAGAATTTTATCAATTTTTGATGAAAAAAACTCCGCAAGCTGGTTGCGTCTAATGCCCGATGGGTCTGGTATGGGTAAGGGGTCTGGAATTTTGGTAAGTATGCGTACGATGCGGTAAGTTTCTTTAGCAGAGTTGGATGCCGGTAATATTTTTTCCTCGAAGAAGGTTGCCTGCGTGTTTCTTATACAGTTTTTATAGTGCTTGATGGCGGCTCTATACTCGTTTTTGCTTTCCATCGCCCAGTCCTTTCTCCAAAGGCGCTCGAGTTTTTTGCACTTCTTCCTGAGATTACGTAATTTTTGAGTGAACCACGGGGATTTAGCTGTTCTCTTTTTACTGGGGAGGGGTTTGACTGGCAGGGTAACGTCGAGGGATTGATTAATCCACTCGTGTAGTTGGGCATCAGCTCTGGAGGGGTCTGGGTCCAGTACTGGTAGGGTGGAGGTAAGTACTTGAGCCCAAGAGTTTATATCCAGATTTTTCCACGGGCGTGAAGGTGCTTGGGGGAGAGGTCTCTCTGGTGCCTCAGCCGAGAATTGCAGCTTGAAGGGGACTAAGAAATGATCTGACCAAGGGACAGGGAGGGGGGTATTCACGACTAATCTCGTGAGGTTGGTGAATATGGGGTCCAGCAAGTGGCCCTTGTTGTGAGTGGGCTGGTTACTTTGTAAGTGGAGATTCAGGGAGGTTAGATCTGATTTGAGATCAACAGCTGTTTTATTCGAGAGGACATCGAAGTGGAGATTCAGGTCTCCCAAGACCGTGAAGTTCGGGGATAGACAGGTAAGGGAGGAGACGGTGTCCATTAGAGAATCACAGAATCGTTGTTGCAGTCCTGGTGGACGGTAAACTAATATCCTTGAGAGGGTTGTGGAAGGGGGCCGATGGATAGAGAAATGTATATTTTCGCAGTCCAGGATGGGGCTATCCTTAAACTGACTGTCCTGTTGCTTTATGAGGAATCCAGCGGGTAGTGATTGGATGATGTCTGGCTCAGAGTCTGAAGTAATCCAGGTTTCTGTGAGAAAAAGGGCCTCGATTTCCGAATCCTGCAGGAGCATGTTGATTTCTGCCTGGTGCTTCGGGAGGGATCTGCAGTTAAGCAGGGCCATCCCGAGGCAGCGTGGTTTAGGGGGGAAGTGTGGAGTCAACCTGTATTCTTAGTTAAAACATACTGTAATGTCCAAAAAATGGCTTTAATAAGCATAATGTATAATGTTTCCAGCTGTAGTGTGCTACACCTACAGCATAGTTACGTAAGATGAAAATACATTTTATTACACAAATTTAAATAAAAGTAAGAAAATGGATACACTCAGCATCAAATAGAAGGCACAATTCATTAACTAAAATTATAAATCAGAATCTGCATTTCAACAAATTTTGGAGATTGAAGACTTTCTGTTATTCACAAAACCTTTCCAAATAACACTTGGAAAACTTCGGGGGTATAAACAACGAGTGGTACTGCTTCAACAACAAGAAGGGGCGCATGGGAAAAAATAAATCTTCTTAGATTTATATAGAAAGCCCTCACTCACCAAACCAGTTGGTGACATGCTTCATCATTGGGCCCCACCGGGAGAGGCCGAGTGGCTCCCCGGTGTGCTTCAACGCCAGAATTACTGCGGAGCTGGTTTTTTGTATTGTGAAGACTGAAGGGGTGACAATGTGGTTTTAAAATTGTCTGGATTGTGTCACAAAAAGCTTTATTGAGTGGCCAATAAGACACATTAAAAACATGGTGTGGGAAGAGAGCTAATTTAATTGTTCAGCTACTTCCTCTTAAGTGGGGTCAACATGTTTCTGCCATTGTGGTGTCAGTTACCTGGCATTCGTCAGGACCTAAACCTCGGCGGTATGAGCGTGCTAAGGCCCGCCCTGACCTAAGGACGTGAAAGTGAAAAAGTGTAAAAAAAATGTGCAATCAGGAAAATGGTGGTTTGCTTTTTTAATTTTGAGAAACCGCTTTGCACCTGTCGATAGAAATGACAATAACAAACATAGAGAGAAAAGACAAGACAAACAGTTAATTACTATCTTGCGCAATTTGTTTGTTACAGGTATACCATGCTCTCCATGACATGCTCTTGTGCTCAGAGTGAATAAATCACCTACTGTCTAACCTGTACTCATTATGTTATGAGTGGTGATGTTACTGGCCCGAACAGCTAATGAGCGCAATATGGGCGATCAATAATAATATAGTACTATAACATCTGCACGCCAACTAGGGCGTTTAGTGGTATTGCGTGTGTTTGGTAGATGATCAAGATGCCCAAATGGCCTGTGAGCCTCTGCGGTGTGGCAAGGAATCCCCAAAACACATGCGAATAGTTAAAGGTTAACAATACAATTGAAAGTCTCACGTTTGATGTGAGTAATCCTCACACCATGGGTCTCGGTAGGTGGGTGGTGGCGAAATTGGCACACCCTGCAAAGGAGGAAGAAAAGGGGGGATTTTTAGTATAAAGTATAGGGCTTGCTGGTAGCACTGGTTACTTAGCTACGTATCTGTTGAAGAACTCACGCCAGCGTCGCCAGGCACCCACTTGATACCTGCGAGTCACCCTATGTTACCGGACCCTGAGGATGGGAAGTCCGGTTTTGCCGCGGTATTTAAGGTAGAGAAAACCGGGCAGAAAGACGCGTCCTCGAGGAGGCAGGGGGCACGGCCGCATCGGTCACTGCATATGGGCGTGCCCCCCAGCCAATCAATGGGCGCGTTTAGAGTGAGGGAAACGTTGTGGTCAAATTAGTCTAGACCGCTGACTTACGTGTCTAGGAGGCTTATTCAACAAACTTTATTAAGGAGCGAGGCGCACTGAAGAGATCAATGGCACATATCTCGACCATCAACGGTGATATGTCTAGGAGGCTTATTCAATAAACTTTATTCAATAAACTTTATTAAGGAGCGAGGCGCACTGAAGAGATCAATGGCACATATCTCGACCCCCACGGTGACGGGAGTATGACTAATCTGTCCAAGACTAGTACTGGAAGTGCCAGAACAAAGACCAAATGCAGCTTGTAGGGATGTGATCATAGGGCTGCTGGCGAGACTGGAATGGCACATAAAAGAGTCCACCTATAATAATAAAAGATAAATACCTAATTGGAGGTGCCAAATAGTAGAAGGAGTTACCAAAATGTTCGTGGCCAGAAGTCCGGAGGTGTCACTAATTAAGGTATATGATGCGTGGATTGTTAATAAGAGATTAGTGGCAGGACTATCTGCTGACAAGGTTAAGGTGGTGCTCTTGTCTATTCCCTGGTAATTCAGGGGACTGCCACAGTGGGAGGGCTGCGCCAGATATTAAATTAAGAGCATTAATCTGTAGTGCCCCAGGACTAGTGAGAGTACCAGTAAAAGACATGCGCCAGGTGGTGAGAGAAGCCAGATACATTGTTAATGTCTAAAGATTGTGGCCCAGGGAATGTCATCATTCAGGCCATTTTTGTGAGTCCCTAGGAAGTACACCCACCTTTGTTCCTTTTCGAACAAAGTCTGAGAAATGTTTTTCCCAGTGCAGACTTGCTCGATGATGGTCCACTTGATATCGTTAGTGGTGTGGTTTGCTTGTAAAAAGTGTTCGCTCATTTTTGTGGTGACTTTACAGCACCTGATGTTGCTCCTATGTTCACATACTCTCTGTTTAATTTATCGTGTGGTCATTCCCACGTACGGCAAAAGGCACGGGCATGTGATGAGATAGACTACGTTAGTAGAGTTACAGTTTGTGTGGACACGTTGTGTCCATGTTTTTCCAGGTTCAAGGTTTAGGTATTTAGTGTGTGTTGTTAAGTGGCAGACGCTGCAGTTGGAGCATGGGAAATGGCCTGTTACTCTGGGAAGTCCCCAAGTGTTGGCGACTGATCTCTCATCCATTTGTGGTTTGTCCTTCGGACGTGTGTGTTTTAATGAGTCTTTTATGCTCCATCTTCTTTTAAAAGAGAACAATGTTTTGCTAAGTCCTGTTGTTGCTTGTGATTATCTTCCCGTTTTTATTGATAGATATCTTCAGTGCATTGGATATGCTGCTATAGGTGTTGACACAGGTGAGAGGGGTGTCCTGGGGCTCCCTAATGTTGTCTTCCAGAAGAACCTCCCGGTGTTGGTTGCGGGCCCTTTTATAGCTTTTATCCAGAACTTTGCCAGGACAGCCTTGTGCTCGAAGTCTGGAAGTCAGATCAGTGGCTTGTTCACGGAAATCCTTAAGGCTGCTGCAGTTTCTCCTGACTCTTAGGTATTGGCCATACGGTAGATTTTCCCTAAGTGGCCGTGGGTGGAAACTTGAGAATTCAAGGAGATTGTTTTTGGCAGTAGGTTTATAGTGTGTCCTGGTTGTAAAGGTTGTGTTGTTTATTGTAATTACCACATCCAAGAAATCCACTTCAGGCTCGCTACTGGTATGTGTGAATTTCAAGTTCACATCTAGGGTGTTTATCCAGTCCAGAAACTCTTTGAGAAGAACTTCACCGCCCTTCCAAATGAGAAGGACATAATCTATATACCTCCTCCATAGGCCTATGGAGGAGGCATACCGACTGTTCGTGGGTAGAATGTGTTTGGCTTCAAAATCATGGACGTAGAGTCTGGCCATGCTTGGGGCAAAAGTGCTGCCCATTGAAGTGCCCGTGCATTGGAGAAACGGGTTACCCTTGTATTCGAAGAAGTTCTCTTTGAGGGACAAGGTGGCAAACTCCAAAATAAATTCCTTGGGTGTCCGATATTCCCAGTTGGTGGAGTGTAGAGCAGCCCCCAGGACCCTGATGGTATCGTCCTGGGGGATGCTCGTATATAGACTTTCAATGTCAAGGGTTACTAGTATGATAGACCCTTCCTCAAAGGTTAAGTCCTTTAAAAGCTGTAGTAAGCTCTTAGTATCTTTCAGATACATGGAGGTACTTTGAATTATTGGTTTCAAAAAATGGTCACAGACTTGACCACCACGCCCACCTTTCTATGCGTAATCAGCTAAAGGGTTTGTGAATTAATTTTTTGACTTTACAGATGCCTTTCAGCAGTGCATAACTGTGTGCATTGGAAGAGTTTTTCGTAAAGTTCTGATTATCCCAAAGCAGGCTGCTCTAATTTTTTTTAACCTGTGCTTCCATGGTTAAGGAACTGTCAAGCCATATTCCTAAGCTCTCTATAGGGGAGACGAAGGGTGGAGGAGGCAATAACCTCTCTGACAAACCTATCATATGCATTTGGGGATTGCATTTGGGATTATGTCCCAAAATCATGAACTCTGTTTTATCTCTGTTTAGCTTAAGCGAGTGATGTGGTTCTCTGCACTCAGCTGTACTGCTTCATCTCGGTCCTTACCAGTGTTGTTTTTGTTATGTATTTAGGCTATTCCCTCTCCCTTCTCCCAACAGGCACAGAGACATTGAAAGAAGAACTCGTCACAATTAAGTGACATTTTCTGAGGTACTGCTTTACACCCTAGAGCAAAAGTCACAGCTAGAACTCGACAGCAGCACCCTTCCAGCAGGAATGAGAAACCAACAGGCCACTGACATCAGTGCCCTGGAAACCAACAAGCAGAGAGGTGTACAAGGAACAAGGGACCAATTTATTAGAGACATGGAAACTTGACAACATGGCTGCAGTCAAGAGATAGTGTCCCAAAAGCAGTGACATAAGACTGGACCCACTGATAACAAGGAGAGAACTACGAACAGTGGTCGCAGAGACAGTGATCCTTGGCTCCAACGACTGACAAGCTTCAAAGACATCAGATACAGGGGCCAGAGAGGCAGACCCCCCTTAGAAACCATGGCACCAGACCAGGGATATAGGCCTGAGAGACAAACAGGCCATGGAGATTCAGACAAGTTCTCAGATAGATGTCCAAACCACCCAAGAAGCTACACTGGTGATTTACTTGTACCATCTATGTTACGAGGTTCATAGAACTGTGCCAGAGCATAGGTTCGCCCTCATCCTCATCGGAAGGATGGATTCCCCTAGACCAGGTGGGAGTGAGCGAGCTGCAAATAGAATTGCATGACGATTGAGCTAAAAGGCAGATGTTGGCTCCCCTTAGAAATCATTTACTTCAAAGTCGTCTCACAGGGGACACTCATAGGAGGCATACCTATCCTCCCTTCCATCTTGAAGTTCATCCTCATCCATGGGTGAAGTGATAAATCAATAGTCCAAATATATTAGCAATATTAACAACATACAATAGAACATGATGAAGAACTATACATGTGCTGTTCAGGCAGTGGATTAGCAACTCAGCACCACAAAAATGTTTAGCATTTTTCTTTTGCCAAACCAAATAATGACCAACTTCATGTCAATTTCTGTACATATCTTGTGTACCTCTACCAAGGGAACGCCTTTAAAGGAGATGTGTTCATCATTCATGGCTTTAGCTGCCTTCCTACCTTTTTAGGTGTGGGGTTATGCTTGTGGGATGCCAGACTCTAGCATTTTGGAGGTAGGAATTTATTCCAGATCAAGTGGTACTGCCCTCACAGTATTGAGGGTTTATAATTGGTTAGTCAACAATAGTCTATTCTTTACCATGCTATTCTGCAGCAACATAACTTGGTGAAGGTAGATTTTCTGGTGGTGCTGACATGTCATGAAGGAGCATATATGAGACTTCCTCATGTGAGTTTGTCTTTGATTCCTCTTGTGCAGAGATTGGCCCCAATTGGGGTCTCTGAATTCTTGAGCAGGGGGCTGTGCTTAACTCCTAATGGCAGAGTGGGCTAAAGAACGGTGATGGATTAAACCCAGATCAGTTGACTGGGGGTGAGTGCTTGTATTGTCAACGCTCCGTCCATCATTTCCTTTGGTTTTTCTTTGTTCGCCATAAGTTGGCAGGGTATGCTCAGACGTGAGTCCCTTGCTCACTTTGCCACTGGAGTCAAGCAAGCGGGGCTGAAGATGGCTGAAATGCCAGAAACCGGTCCTCGGTAGCTTGTTTCCGGTCCAGGGAAGGCATGGCTTGGCAGTTCGGGCTGGACTGTTCCCATGAGGCACAGGGTCAGACTGATTTGCATATGGCCATGTCTGAACTGGGGTGGCAGAGTGGGCTAAAGAACGGTGATGGATTAAACCCAGATAAGTTGACTGGGGTGAGTGCTTGTATTGTCAACGCTCCGTCCATCATTTCCTTTGGTTTTTCTTTGTTCGCCATAAGTTGGAAGGGTATGCTCAGACGTGAGTCCCTTGATCACTTTGCCACTGGAGTCAAGCAAGCCGGGCTGAAGACGGCTGAATTTCCAGAAACCGGTCCTCGGTAGCTTGTTTCCGGTCCAGGGAAGGCATGGCTTGGCAGTTCGGGCTGGACTGTTCCCATGAGGCACAGGGTCAGACTGATTTGCATATGGCCATGTCTGAACTGGGGTGGCAGAGTGGGCTAAAGAACGGTGATGGATTAAACCCAGATCAGTTGACTGAGGGTGAGTGCTTGTATTGTCAACGCTCTGTCCATCATTTCCTTTGGTTTTTCCTAATGACTGGCATAGATCCAGTAACTATGGTTCTGGCTTTGATTTTTTTTTATCAGATTATCAATAATCAGAGCGAAGAATCTTGACACTCTTAAGTCTGCTTGTCAGAGCCAATTGAAAACAGTGATATATTGGCACTTCTGTACTTTAATGCAGTAGTCAGAATCCCATTGATCCTTTGTCTCACTCTTTTCCTTGTGAGCAGAGTTTCAGAGGACTTTTGGCTCAATTCCTGCCTTAATGCCACTGGCTCGCCCAAGCCTCCTCCGTAACTCACGGCGACTACAGATCCTCCGACTCTTCACTCCACTATCCCCGTGATCCTGGGGATAAGCCGCACTCCTGCCTCCCCCGGCTCGCCCAGACCTCCCCCGCAACATACCACTATTCACTCTGGATACTCCCCTGAGACCATCCACAACCCCCTCAACTGCATGCTGGTCAACTCTCGATCGGTTGCACAACATGCCACAAAATTGAGGAGACTGTCCTCAGTGAAGCCATTGACATCGCCTTTCTTACGGAAACCTGGCTCAAGGCTCACTCCTCATCTATTCTTGACATTTTTATTTATTTATTTATTTATTTATTTATTTATTTATTTATGCATTTTTATATAGCGCGGACTTTACCCGAAGGCGTCAGAGTGCTTCACATTAGGAACAGAAATGAAACATAATGAGAAACATTACAAAAGAACAGATTACAAAAGCATACGTTACTTACATAAGGTAATAGTGACAATTGTGAGCAAACAAAATACATGAGGTAGTAAAAATTGTGAGCAACCAAAAATACATGAGGTAGTAAAGGTAATAGTGACAATTGTGAGCAAACAAAATACTTGAGGTAGTAAAAATTGTGAGCAACCAAAAATACATGAGGTAGTCAAAAGTGCACAAGAGGAAAAGTGACAAGTGTGCAGTTATAAGAGAAAACAGAGTATAATTTGAGGTATAGTACTGCAATAAGTGCTAGACACTCAGGCACAAGAACAAGCGTTACGTAGGCATGGTGGCACTTGTGCAAGTAAGAAAAAAGGTAAAAACATGTGAGAGGTAGCAACCGTGTGTTACAAGGGCAGAGTGGTGTGTGCATGTTACAAAAGGGCACCAAACACAAGTACATGGAAAATACTGCAAAAAGGCAGACACTCCAACCACAGGAATACACTGGGAAGGCACTTCCATGGTCATGGAAAGTAGAAATTATCAGTAGTGGGAAGTCTTCCTCACAAATAGCAAGAGGACGTGAATTACTTTTGGAGGTGTCTCTGGAGGAGGAGAACTTTGAGGTCCCTTTTGAAGGCCTGGGAGGAGGCGGTGGTCCGGAGCTGAGGCGGAAAGGAGTTCCAGATTCTCACTGCGTTGCCTGAAAAGGATTGGGCCATTGTTCTTTCCTTCTTGAAAGTGGGAGGTTCAAGCAGTAGATTCTCCGCATTGCGTGAAGGTCTAGAGCCTCCAGAGAGTTTCAGTTTATTCGCCAGGTAGCGGGGAGAGGAGGAGTGCAAGGCTTTGTGGGTGATACAAGCGGTCTTGTAGATAGCTCTAGCCTCGAAGGGAAGCCAGCGGAGGGTGGATAACATCGGTGTGATGTGATCGCTTCTTTTGGCCCCATAAATGAAACGAGCTGCTGAATGGAAGACAGACTTAAGTGGGGACAGGTGAGATTTGGGGAGGCCAGTAAGAAGAGAATTGCAGTAGTCTAGTCTGGAGAGGACCAGCGATTGCACCAGGGTTATAAGGTCCTGCTCCAGGAAGAAGCGACGGATTCCCCAAAGAAGGCGCAGTTGGTAGCGAGCAGATTTTGCAAAAGAATTGATGTGGGGAGTTAGATTGAGTTTTTTGTCTAGAATGACACCAAGGGATTTTGCACTGTCGACAATGATGGGTTTATTGTTTAGTAGATTCATCTGATCCATCCATGATTGAACCGGGGAAGGAGAGATTGAGGAGGAAAAGAGGAGGAATTCAGTTTTGGAGGGATTCATAATCAATTGATGAGTTGACATCCAGTTTTGAATGGAGTCAAGAGTAGATCTTAGGATGGAGAGATCATGAGTGGAGGCAACCTTGAGGTAGAGTTGAGTGTCGTCTGCATAGAGATGATAGTGAATCCCAGATTTGCTTAGGAGGTTTCCCAGTGGTTCTAAGTAGAGATTGAACAATGTGGGTGCAAGTATAGAGCCTTGGGGAACACCTTGACCCACCGCCACAGGAGTAGAAAGACTGTTCGCTATTTTGATCATTTGAGATCTGTCAGAGAGGAAGGATGCAAACCATTTAAGCACAGTGCCCTCCATGCCCATTCTCTGTTGAAGAATATTGAGGAGGGTGTTGTGATTAACAGTGTCGAAGGCTGCGGAAAGGTCAAGGAGAATTAGCAGACAGGACCCCCCTGAGTCGAGTATCCTCAGCGCATCATCAACCACTTGCATTAGGGCTGTTTCAGTGCTGCAGTTTTGGATGAAGCCGGACTGACAATTGTCAAGAAGATCATTGTCCTTGATATGACGAGAGAGTTGTTTTGCTACACATCTTTCTGTGATCTTCGCAAGAAAGGGAAGGTTAGTGATGGGGCGGAGGTTGTTGAGGTCATTCGCATCAGCAGTGGGCTTTTTAAGCAGAGGGGTGACCTGCCCAGTTTTGAAGGAGACAGGAAGGGAGCCTTGCCAGAGGGAGAGGTTGATCAGAGTGGTCCAATAGGAAAGGGAATGGGTATAGAAGTCAAAGGCAATGGCACTGGGGATAGGGTCAAGAGAATGGTTGGAGGGCTTTGTTTCGCGTATGCACTTGAGAAGGGCATCTTCAGTTATGGGGTCAAAGCTCTGCCAAATGGCTAAGGATTTGCGCTCCTCTGGAGGTGTAGGATGAGCAACCTGATCCACAAGTGATTTCACTTTTCCATCGAAGAAAATAGCGAAATCCGCTGCTCTCTTTGAAGAATCCTCCACCTTGGAGGTTGGGGGAGAGCAGCTCGGAGTCTTGATGAGATCGAATAGTTTTTTGGGTCTATTTTTGGCGGAATCAAGGAGGGTTTTGAAGTGCGTCGCTTTCTCAAGGAAGATGTGCTTGTGGTACTTGGAACTTGCTGTGCGAAGCATGGCTAAATTGTCAGTGGAGGGCAATTGTTTCCATTGCTTCTCCAGGAATCTTAGCTGCTTCCTTTCCTCATAAAGGGATTTGTTGAACCAAGGTGCTGAGGGAGTGGGCCTTATCCTTTTGCTTTTGAGTGGAGCGACGTTATTAATTTCAGCTGCAAGAACTGTGAGGCATTGGGAGGTGAGATCGCCAACAGCTATGTTCGGGTCTAGCCTTGGAAGTGATAGCAAAGCTGATTCACAGAGGGGACCGACATCAATGTTTTTGGCATCACGGAACCAGGAGATGGCCCTCTTGCGTTGGCCAAGAGTTATAGAGTGTGAAAGTTGAAGAGAGAATGGGATGAGGTGGTGGTCAGACCAGTCTACATGAATTGGGGTAGTAGTAGTAAGCATGCCTGCTTTAGAAATAACAATGTCCAGGATTGCGCCTTTGGAGTGGGTTGATTCAGTGCAGTGTTGGATAAGATCATTTGCAGAGAGTAAGGTGGCCAGTGAGTTCGCAGAGGAGTCTTGCTGTGCGCCCCAGTGGAGATTGAAGTCACCCACGATGGTCTGATTGTCACTTTGAGAGTATTGGTCACTGATGAAGTCTTTGAGATCTTCTATAAACGAAGAGCCACTACGAGGCGGGCGGTAAATGATATGGAATCTGAGCGGTGAACAGTGTTGCAACTGAAGCTCAAGAGAAAGGCATTCAAAGGTGTGGGGGGAGCTGATAGGAGACGCCTTAAGTTGGAGGGCGTTTCTGAAGATGACTGCAACACCTCCCCCCGTGTTTTCAGTTCTGTCATTCCTAAATATGGAATAACCTGTGGGTAATAGGAGATCAAAAATAGAGTGAGAGGTATCTTTGAACCAGGTCTCTGTGAGGAAGAGCATGTCAAGTTTGTGAAGGGTGATGGTGTCGGAGATTTCAAGTTTGTGTTTTACTGCAGATCTGCAGTTGTGAAGCATACAGCGCAGCTCTGTCAAGACTGTTTTGGTGACGGGGGCACTTGGGCTCTGAAGGGTGATCGGGATATTGTACATTTGCGGGGGTGCTCGGGAGGGTTTAGGTGGACGCTTTGTTCTGACAGAGGTGATGGTCGGAATAGTGTAGACAGTGGGGTTGCTGGGGTATGCCTGTTGAAGAAGGGTGGCGTTCAAGGGCTTGTGTGAGTTAACGACGTTTGCAGACGAAAGGTTGAGCTTGGCTGTGTTGGGGTGAGGGGGCGAGGTGCATCTCCGGAGAAGTTGGGAGGGAGTAGAGGTGCATGGAGGGGTGGAGATCTTAGAGCATAAAAGTGAAATGGCAGCTGTAAGCTGGGAGATGGAGGTGATCAGAGAGCCTAGCGTATTTTCCAGTGAGAAAGAGGCAGAGCACGGAAGGTTGGATGGCTCGATTGAAATAAGGGGGGGTGGAATTGGTGGTGGAAGGCAGGGAGAGGTGGGGGGACAGGAGGTGAGTCGGGTGGTGGGGTTCACAGGTGGGGAAAGGTGGAGGTTGGGAGCGGGAGTAAGCGAATTGGGGGTTAAGGGAGAGTTGTCATTGTTGGTGTTGCAAGAGGGAGAGGAATTAAGGACAAATTTAGAGGGAGAAAGGTGCGAAACACGTCGGTAGGGAAGTAGGAGGGGGGAGGCCTGTGTGGTGTCATGGGAATGTAGGAGGTTTGGGAGGAAAAGAGGTGCAGTGGTTGCGGAGGTCCTGTCAGTTAGGAGAGGTAGCAGTGAGGGAACGGTCATCTGGTAGAGTGAGGGGGGTTGAGAGAAAGGGAAGTTGAGGAGGGGAAGTGGTTCTGCTGGGCCAGAGGGAGGGAGATGGAGGGGGTTACTAGGAGGGGAAAGAGGGTAGTGCGGCAGTACTGGAGGAGTAGGAGGGAGGAGAGAGATGCAGTGGGAATGTGGCAAAAACGGGGTGAATGACGAGGGGATGAAGGGTTGGAGAGGAGGGATGGAAGGAGGGCTAAGGGGAGCATAGGGAAAGATAATTGGGGGAGAGTGTTGGAGGAGAGGTGGACTAAAGAGGGGGGTGATGGGAAGAAGTATGGGGGAGGAGAAGAAGGGGGTGATGGGAAGAAGTATGGGGGAGGAGAAGAGATTGGAGTATCGTGATAGTGCAGATGGGACGAGGAGCGTGTTAGCTAGTGGTAAGGCTGAAGTAATGTGGGAGGGTACATACTGTGGGGGGGGGAATAGGAGATGAGGTAAGTTGGGGGGGAGGGAAGAGGGCCGACCTGCGCTTCTCGAGAGTGCAGCCAATTGGAGTGAGGTGGGGTCGGCGGAGGAGAAAGGGAGTAATGGGTGGAGCTGGAAGGAGAGTCAAGGGGAAACCCGGTTGCAGAGAAGGGGAGTAAGGAGGGGAAGAGGTGGTCAAAGAGCGAGAGGCAGGAGTCTTTGCCTTGGATCATGACAGTACCGTTGTTATAGAGTGAGATAGTGAGGTAGCCATTGAAGCACCCAGAGGGGGACATTTTTAGTTGTTTCCCATAAGGGATAGAGGAGGAGGAGGTGACGTTAAGGGAATTGTAAAAACTGTTGGACCAAGAGGGGGTGTCGCGAGTGAAGAAGATGAAATCGTTTTTGAGCCTCCCAAGACGACCATTGTAAAATTGATCCACAAAAAGGGAGTCCGGGAAACGTTCAATAGTGTTATGCTTCAGTCGTTTTATTGTAGCTTTAGACTGGTCGGGAGGATAAATGATTTTGTAGCAATTGGCTCCAGACTTAACTCGAGAGGTGGCCATGTTGAGAAGATGAGGCGAAGGAGGGTGGGGGAGAGATGAGAGGGGTGTTACTGGGAGAGCGGTAGTGAGGAGAAATAAGAGGGCAAAAAGGGGGCGCATAATCCGGGTTAATGTGCCGTCAGGCTGTAAAAAGGCCTAAACGATGCAGCTGGCACTACTTGCTGCGCAGCTGTAAAAGGCCTAAACGGTGCACCTGGCACTACTTGCAGCGCAGCTGTAAAAGGCCTAAACGGTGCAGCTGGCACTATTTGCTGCGCAGCTGTAAAAGTGTTTAAAATAAATACCACATAATTAAAGAGTTAAGCGGATGGCGATTTTGATGGAGGAATGCATTACTCGCAGACGCCCGCAGGGCTGTCCGATTGCTGCAGGAAGCACTGGCCGTGAAGATGAAACATCTGGAAGACAGGCTGTGGACTCACTTAATACAGCTCGGTAATTAGGAGTGCAGGTGCGCGCTGCGCGCGGCGTCGAGGTCTCCAATTTCCGCCAGTTTCAGGTCAGGCGGCATGAGCTGGTCGTGAAACAGCCGTACTGAGCCAATATGGGGGCCGTGTGAGGCTGGGTCAGTAAGATTGAGCTAAAGCAGGCAGTTTCAGGCCGTTACAGCAGTGCAGTGCTCGGAGTCGGGCGGCGCCATTTTGGAGCACATGTGCAAGTGCTGCCAAACTTGTAGGGCTTATCCGGGAGTCAACAGGGGCTCTCCGCTCACACTTCCGCAATTTAAGGTGCCAATAGGCGGGCCTGCAGGTATGCCGGTTTAACATAAGGGCAAGTGGCACCGGACGCGCATTGAAATCGCGCTGAGTAAAAGTTTCACGGGCTCACCTCCGTGTGCGGCGTCGAGGTCTCAAATTCCGCCAATTTCAGGTCAGGTGGCATGGGCTGGTCGTGAAACAGCAGTACTGAGCCAAAATGGGGACCGTTTGAGGCTGTGTCAGTAAGATTGAGCTAAAACAGGCAGTTTCAGGCAGTTTCAGCAGTGCTGTGCTCGGAGTCGGGTGGCGCCATTTTGGAGCACCTTTCTCATAAATGTCTGTAGGTGGCGCTATTTTATGCTCTCCCCCAGGGTTACTCTATCCTCAGAAAAGATAGGCTTGACAAAATCGGGGGGCCTAGCCATCTATCTAATAAAGAGAGTGCCCAAACCTTTGAGGCGGGTAATCTCAGGAACCACAGCACCAATCACAACACCCAATACAGCGTTGGAAAGGGCAGTTGCAGCAGAAGGACATAGGCTATGCAGACGCCCACCATATACATTTAAAAGGTAAAAGAACCGTGCCAGCAAAGTAGTCCCTTGTGGGCGTGTCTGCGTTGTGCTGTGGGAGTATGCTGGGGGCGTGACAAACGTCAGGGGCGTGTGGTACGTTCCGCCCTTCATGCCATGTCTCATATCGTGTGCTGTGGGCGTGTCCAGGGGGCGTGGGCATGTGCGGGGCGCAGGATTACGGAAAAAAAAGCGAGCGTGGTGCCCAATATTCCATTGTTTTTTCTTCCCAGGTTTTGCACATTCCAGCAAAACCCAAACCTACCCCTGAACCCTATAAATACCCCTGTACCTCAAAACCCAAACCTACCCCTGAACCCTAAAAATACCCCTGTACCCCAAAACCCAAACCTAGCCCTGAACCCTAAAAATACCCCAGTACCCCAAAACCCAAACCTACCCCTGAACCCTAAAATACCCCTGTACCCCAAAACCTAAACCTAGCCCTGAACTTTTAAAATACCCCTGTACCCCAAAACCCAAACCTACCCCTGAACCCTAAAAATACCCCTGTACCCCAAAACCCAAACCTAGCCCTGAACCATAAAAATAACCCTGTACCCCAAAACCCAAACCTACCCCTGAACCCTAAAATACCCCTGTACCCCAAAACCCAAACCTAGCCCTGAACCCTAAAAATGCCACTGTACCCCAAAACCCAAACCTAGCCCTGAACCCTTAAAATACCCCTGTACCCCAAAACCCAAACATACCCCTGAACCCTAAAAATACCCCTATACCCCAAAACCCAAACCTAGCCCTGAACCCTAAAAATACCCCTGTACCCCAAAACCCATACCTATCCCTAAACCCTAAAACTACCCCTGTACCCCATAACCCAAAACTATATCTGAACCCTTAAAATACCCAAACACCCCAAAACATATACCTCAGTACCCCAAAACATATACCCCTATACCCATACTTACCTTATCCAAACATTTTTAAATGTATGCGTGGTAAAAGCATATAAAATGTAATGCCATGCGTTATAATGGCATTGCGGAGTCATGGTACTTTCGTAATGAAAGTATGCGGAGTGATGGTATGCGGAAAGAAAGTTGCGGAATAATGGGTGTTTACCCTCCCCCGGTAAGTACATTGGTGGCACGGCGGCCCACATCTCCAGCAACAAACTCATATTTTTTCACCACCGATTTGAAAAATGCACAGGTCTCTCTCATTGATGGCCAGCACCGACATACACTTTTAGACACACCTCCCGCCACAAATTCTGGGGAGAGGAGTTGGCCTAACGGCTAGGGCGCTCGACCTCGGACCTGGGGATCTGGGTTCGAGTCTCGGTAACGACGCCAAAAACCTCCTGTGATTCTGGGCAAATCACTTAATCTCCCAGTGCCTAAAATGAATGCCTGTCCTCATGTCCCCCAAAAACATCAAACATAAGAAATTAACCAGAAACCTTCACCTTATCTCTCCAGGCGAATTGGAGTCTAAACTCAAAGCAAAACTTCAACTTCCACCTCCCTCACAAAATGCTAATGATCTCACTGACTACTTGAGTCCTTGACTAAATTGCCCCAGCCAAATTAAAACCACAAAGAAACATCCCCGCCAAATCCTGGATTATTGTTGATCTCAACAATGAGAGACGCGCGCTCAGGATGAACGAACGCACATGTAAATGTAAATGTATTGCGACTTATATAGCGCACGTATCACCCGAAGGTATCAAGGCGCTTGCTTAGGGAACCCGTCCTGGTATTCCCCTGTGAGATACCCCGGCAGGGTATCCACAAGGTGAAAGCCAGGCATCCCGCCGCGAGGGGCCGTAGTGGAGATTAAGCAAGCTATTGCCCAGAGTCGCAGAGTGTGACCCCGTGAGTCGAGTAGGCACCGGAGCGAGAATTGTCGAGTCCGTGGAATTTTTTAGCCCGAGACCCGCCGAGGCGGGGAATCGAACCCTGGTCCACGGCCGATCTCAGCATCCGGGTCTGCTTCCTCTAACCACTGAGCCACGCTTCTCCACATCCACATGGAGACAACATCCCTCTCCGCCAAACCTTGCCCTCCTCAGAGCCGCTAGTGGTAATTACAAAAAACACATCCACAATGAAAAGGCCTGCTTCTTTCGCACTCAACTCGACCGAGCTAAGAATAGACCTAGGTTATCAAAAATCAAACAGCTTCTGCCCCCCTAAATTGATCGCCACTGCCAAAAGATGTGAAGAAATTGTGAATTTCTTTTCTGAGAAAACTGCCAAGATTGATCTATCCTTTGCGTTAAATCCCCGCTCACAGAGCTCCTCTTTTTCTCCTTCGCCCCCCCAGACCCTGTTCTTCTCCCGCACACCGTCGCCCCACTGGAACACTTCCTCCCCAGCCCACAGCTCAAAAATAACGGTTCTTGGCTTTACTTTAGCCCTGTTACCAAGCGTGAAGTCCGCAACATTATCACTAAACTTAAACCCTCTTCTCATACCTTTGACCCACTCCCCGCCAACCTCGTTCAAGATTTAAAGCATATCATTACACCTTATTGGACTACCATCAACTCCTCCTTGGCCACTGGTTGTGTCCCTGTTTCCCTCCAGCTTGGCCAAATCTCTCCCATCCTCAAAAATGCTACTGCTGACCCTAACGACCTAAACAATTTGAGTCCTATCTCTAACCTGCCTCTTCTTTCCAAGGTCCTCGAAAAATGCGTTTTGCTCCAACTGGACAAACACATTGACTCATTCAACCTTTTGGATGCATTACAGTCAGGCTTCCGAAATAGCTGTAGTACAGTAACTGCGATGCTCAACATTGTGGATGATATCCATCACTTCCTAGACAAGGGGGAGGCTTCTTGACCTCTCTGCTGCTTTTGATACTGTCAGCTACTCTGCCTTACCCAACACCCTCAAAGATCAGTTTGGCTTCAATGGTCCTGTTCTCGAATGGTTTACCTCCTTCTTTCAGTACAGCACCCAACAAATTAAAATCAAGAATTGCCTCTCTAAGCCTATTCTTGTCTCCTTGGGTGTTCCCCAGGGGTCTATTCTCTCTCCTTCTTTATTTAACCCCACTTTATGGAGCCCCTCACCCTCATTCTAAAGAAAGCAGGTATCAACTATCACCTCTATGCGGACGATACCCAACTCTACTATAAAATCAAATCCCATGCTGACATTCTGCACCTCAATGATACCCTGACTAAGATTCAACAATGGTTCCATCACAATCACCTAAAACTCAACCCCAAAAAACTGAAGTCATTATCTTCGCCCCTAAAAACAACCGACTCCCCATTCAACACTGGCTCTCCAACCTCAAAGCTCTCAACTGCTCCTTGGCCACCTCCAGCTCAGTCAAATCCCTCGAAATAAGCATTGACCAAAACATCAGCCTTTCTCCCCTCATAAAAAACGCAGCTAAAGGTGCTCTCTTTTCCTTACTTCACCTCAAGTAAATCAAACCCTTCGTTCCTGTTGATGACTTTAAATCTGTTGTTCAATCATTAGTACTCTCCAGATTAGATCACGGTAACGCCTTGCTCTTCGGAACACCTAAAGTCCACCTAGCCCCAATCAAGTCTGTCCTGAACCTCACGGCCAGGGTTATTTCTGATTGCAAGAGGTTCAATCACATCTCTCCCATCCTCAAAGATCTCCAATGGCTTCCCTTCAAAGGCAGATCCATCTACAAGAACGTGTGCATTACGCATAAAGCCTTGCATCTTCAAACCCCACTGTATCTCTCACAAAAACTTCCCAAAGCAGGCTGCTCTAGAGAAATGAGAAGCACCAATGCTCTCATACTGGTACCGCCCTTGGTAAACAAGAAATATACTCAGTCACACTCTTTCTCTGGTAATGCGCCTACCATCTGGAACGCACTCCCCAAAGATCTACGTTGCAACCCCTCATACTTCAGCTTCAAAAAAGATCTCAGGCGACACCTTCTCCTCAAATACTGGGGTCCTTAATCTCGTCACCTTACAGGTGTCTCACAACCTGCCCATTATGGTGCCATGTTTCTCACCGCATTATACCTGACCTACTAACCACGCCCCTCTCCCTCACATACATCTCCATTCTCCTTCCACCAGTTCTCATATATTCACTGCATACTCCTACGTGCTATCTCCTCTCCCTTCTCCCGCCCCAGCTCCACCCTACCCCCATACCTCATCCCCACTTCCCCATTCCAACCACGCTTGCACAGCTGTCCAAATCCTGGTTATGGACTAAATGTTACATCTTATTTCCTTGTCTAAGTATTTATTTTGCTTTTCCTTTTTGTACGAATGTAATACTGCATTGTGTTTCCACTTCCCCCTGTAAAGCGTTCTGATACCCTTGGGTCTAGAGAGCGTATATAAAACCTTTTAATTAAATAAATAAATAAATAAGTAGCCGCTGACTTGCTTATAGGCTTGCTCAGAGTCCTTCTTTAGTTATTTCTGATGATTTTTTATATCGCACTCATTTCACAGGTCTGATTTCATTGTGTTTGTCAGTTACAACAGAAAAGATATCCACTATTGGGTTCTTGTACAATTTGAGGTAGTACTAGTGGTCGTAGTAAAATACTTTATTTCGGCCATAGGCCATTAAAGTAACACAAATACAAATTAACTACACTATACAACCTCAGTAGAATACATTCTCATAAAGTTGTAGGCATGCACCAGGGCTTCTACATGTTGGTTCCACTTGAACCTCTGGGTGTGCAGCTTGTCCAGTAATATCATGAAAATGTACTACTTCGGAACATCAAAGAAAGGATACTGTTTTATGGTTCTTGTCTCCGTGGCCTATACCATACCCTGTATGCCCAATCAAACTTCTCTGAATGCCTCATCCTTGTCAGAGCACAGCCAGTGTGGACACCTGCAGTGCAAAAAAGAATTTCAATTTGCACTTTGATGCAGAGACTGTTTTCTAGTCTTTGCAGGGCAATAAATATTCTTACCTAATGAAGGTGTCTGTGCTGCCCATAATTTGCACAACTCCCTGCCTGCCAGGGTCCAATTACAGAAAGGCATTGTAGACTAAATCTGGATCAATAGGCCCTCTTCTTTGTAGTCATTCCTCTTGTCTTGGTTTCAATCTTCTTGGCAATGAGGTAATGCTGTTCTTGCAGTATCCCTCAACATCTGGGGGTAGGTAAGCCCTATATAACTTCCAGACAAGGTTGAAGTTTGTGACACACTAAGGACTGTATTTTCATTCTGAAAAGGACTTTAACACAAACTATCTGAACTGCTGAGGCAATAGTAACTATTAGAACAGATGTTATGGTGCGTGGCTTTTACTGGTACGGGACTCATCCTTTCACAATTAGATGATCCTAAGTTTTGAGAATGTTGCAAGTTTTTCCATGAGATCAGCTTGTCAATATCAACATGTTGAAGTAGTCCTCATTTTAACTGCATTCAGCATCAATGGAATTTTGGGGCCTTAGGGTGTGCTGCAAGTAGAGGTTACCTACGATGCTAGGTCCATGCTAGTGTGATCACAATAAACCTGTTATATGGAAACAGGGTTGGCACCTTACACCTCTGCTCCTCTCAGCTGACTAAATGGTACATGGTACTGATGTGTCCTTATCACTCTGGAGAATGCCCTCTTTAACGCACCTCACAACTTGTCAGACGATAATATGTGCACTTTGACGATAAAATTAATGGGGGGCACAATTGCCCAAAAGAACTATTCAAGGTAGTCCGCTCCCTAACAACCACTAATCAAGACATGGTCCTCCAATCTACTTCTAAAGAAAGATGCAATCTGATGGCAAAATATGTTCAAATTAAGGTGGAAATACTCTGTGAGAACTAGCTACAAAATAGAAACTCTAGGAATGTTGATTCGTATACCAATAGGAGCGGAAACTGCTGTATTAACATAGGAAGGGAATCAGGGGCCAGATGTAGGTGAAATAGATTTACCGATTTTAAATTACCGAATTTTACCGATTCGGTAATTAAAAATCGGTAAATCTATGGGGTCGACATGTAGGTATTCCAGATGTGCTGGAATACCGAATCGGATGATTTCGGTATTTACCGATTCGGTAAATACCGAATCGGTAATGCCCATTCATTCCTATGGGCTATGAAGCCCATAGGAATGAATTTCCATTACCGATTCGGTATTTACCGAATCGGTAAATACCGATTTCCACAAGGGTGCAGGGGGTGTCACTTTGACACCCTCTGGCACCCCCAAAACAGGCTTGGGTGCCATGTGGCAGGCATACATGCCCTAAGGGCAGGTCTGCCTGTCACATGGCATAGGTGTGCATGCACACATGTGCATGCACACCGGAATCGGTATTTTACCATCAAATTTATTTGATGGTAAAATACCGATTTGGTAAGGCTCCTGGGACTCTGAAGAGTCCCACCTACATATGGGTGGCTCAGATTCGGTAAATGTACCGATTTTTTATTTTACCGAATCGGTAAAATTACCGAATCGGTAATTTTACTGATTAGGTAAAATAAAGCCCCCTACATGCCAATCACCTATTTACCGATCGGTAACGGCCGAAAATACCGATTTTCGGCCGTTACCGACCGACCTACATCGGGCCCCAGATCATTTCCAAATGATGCAGATAGATGATTTCATCTCTACTCTACAGAAGATCAAGTTGGGCTCTCCCCAAGATCAAATTATGCCAGACAGTTTGCTACAGGCCGGCAGCCTGGCAAAAATAGCCACTGCAGCCTTGGTATCACTTTCCCTGTCCCAAGGCCTAATCCCAAATTCATGGAAACATGCGATCATACAGCCATTACTAAAAAACACACATTTGGATCCTGCAGAACCGGGAAATTACCGTCCCATTTAACTGTTACCACTGCTAGGCAAAATTGCCGGAAGAAAGTGTAAATCAGATGCAATCAAAGAGTTCATAATACACAAATGGGATTCTGACCCCAGCATAGTACGGAGTCAGCTTTGCTGGTAGTAATCGAGGAATTAAAAAAAATCCTAGATCAGGGGTGCACAGCGGCTACCCTGTTACTGGATTTGAGTGCCGCATTTGACACTATAGAACATAGCACACTGACCAAGAGACTAAAGGATGCAGGTATCAGAGGGACAGCGATTAAATGGCAGACCTCATTTCTGGAGGACAGGTCCTTCCAGCTGATGGATGGGGAACACCTTTCAGATACCCTCCAACAATCTTGCGGAGTACCACAGGAATTAGCACAAAGGGCCACACATTTTAATGTGTACATGCAGCCATTGGCAGACATAGTACAAGAATTCGGCATGTCAATTGTGTCATACGCCGATGATACACAACTGGTGTTATCAGTGACGAGCGACCCCCACTCCGTATATAATAATCTACGCCCATGCATGTCAAGTGTACAGTTGTATCATTGGGCTACGGCCCTGCAACAACTTGGAACCCCCATCATCTTCCAATGGATGAGATGGAGCAATCTCAAATACCCACTATATATCAACTGGCTGTGGGTGATGATGCCCTGGGACTGTTGCAGGCCCAAGGCATAAAAATCCTCGCTATAAATGCATCCAGACTGTACTAAAGATTTGGAAAAAAGTAGAAAAAAACTGTCAAAGTAGTCGGTACAATAAATAGAGCTCACTCTGGCATTCTGATTTCTTGACACCAGCACTGTGTGATGGAATGGCCAGGAAATGGGAACAGACCGGGAAAAACACTATTGGCAGATTTATACTCTAATGTGGAAAGAAAGTCTTTTTTGGAATTAGTTCAAGGATTTGGCATACAATAAAAACTCATGCTTTAAATACTTACAAATCCAAACTCGAATTAAAGGGCTCTCTATAGGCCTCATCAATATGGATTCGCTCCCTATTTTAACAATCATGAAAAACCCACATAGTAAAATAAAGGATTTTTATCAAGAACTAATGGCAAAGATACCGGACGACATAGGTAAAATAGAATCGAAGTGGGCTTGTAAACTTGAGGATGAGGAAATAGATATAGATATGGCATTAGAGATTGGGACCAAAGTACTTTTGGCAGCCAACCTCAAAGCCCAGCAATATAAAACAGTATATGATATTTACTATACGCCGGCCAAGCCATTCGGGTGGGGGAAGAGACAAACTGATAAATGCCCAAGATGCCAGAGGGGCCCAGTATATAGCATACACATGTTTTTTGCATGTGAAAAGCTGACCCTATTAATAGAGGGTATTGAGAAATTTTGGCTCCAGATACCAAATAAAGAGATCCAAATTACCTCAACAGTGATGCTTCTAGGGTTTGATGCTCGATTAAACTTAAGTTCGAGGGAGAGGGATTTTGTGTTTCTAACAATGGCGATAGCTCGATTATTGATTGCCATGGTATAGAAGGACGGTGAGCCACCCACTTATTCTCAATGGCTCTATAGGCTATTATATCTTGGCCGCCAAGAAATAGCTCTGTATAAATGTAAAGGGCTAAGGGCTAGGGGGAAAGGCGAGTACATCTGAGAACCTCTTACAAATGGATGGGAAAAAGCGCGGCAGGGGGTTGGATAGATATGTTTCAGAAGGAATATGATTTGGGTCTTTTTTCAGTAATTATGCATGAAATGATAAAGAATATTATGTTATTTTGGCCAATATCAAATTTTGAAATGAGTCAATTGTATAATAAAATGTGACAGGATTTGTATGATATCTCTGATTTCAAATAAAACAAATAATAAAAAAAAGCATGTCAAATATAGTGATTGGATGTGTAAATGTTTTCTGAAATTGAATGGGGATAAAACAGAGATTATGTTCCTGGGAAACCAGACAGTACCCAGGAACACTATCAGCTGACCAATCCAGTTGGGTGAACCCCCAATCCCTAAAACAGTCATCAGACATCTGGGAGTCTGGCTAGATGATAATCTAAGCATGGAGACCCAAGCAAAGAAACCTTCAGGTAAATGCTTTGGATTACTACATATGCTTCGAAAAATTCTACCCATCCTACCTGTGCAATCCTGCAGAACGGTGGTCCAGGCTTTGATTATTTCACAACTGGACTGCGGGAACTCCTTATACCTTGGTGCACCAAAATATGTCATCCATTGGCTGCAGGTGGTCCAGAATGCTGCAGCACGGATCTTGCTTCCGATTCCGAGAAAGCATTCAGCCAAAGCCGCTTTAAAGACGTTACATTGGCTCCCAGTTCAGGCAAGGATCACCTTTAAGGCACTCTGGGGCAGATTTACAATAAGTGGCGCATCCCTGCATATCAGCGACGCAGCTCCAGCAAGGCTCTGGGTGGCCCTATCTTGTTAATGCTGCGTCAATCCTTACGCCTTGGCGCTTATTTTGCGCTGCCGCTGCGTCACAAAAGTGACGCAAGGGTGGCGTAAAAGGGGCTCAAGGGGCTTGTAAATCTGCCCCTCTGTATTGTCCACAGAGCTATGAATAATAGAGGACCTGCGTTACTAAAAAACTGGTTGCCCACTACATCCCAATCAGGTACTTAAAATCCTCAAGAGCAAGATGGGGAGGAAGATCCTTCCTTCACCTCGTTCCCAAGATCTGGAAGTCACTGCCCAGAGAGACACGCATGTTAACTGACAAATTAGCTTTCAGGAAGGGACTTAACACACTGCTCACTCCCTAAAAACCCTACCTGGCGAACTGAACAAGACAACCGTTGTCATACCCTCCTTGCGCTGGGAAGCCTACGGGCAGCCAAGCGCTTTATAAATCCATATACATAAACACTTTAAAATCGGAACAAACAGATCATGCACCTACTTCAATAATCAACTTCCAAGGCCTGTACTTCAGCTGGATAACATACATGGATAATGCAGGTAACTATCTCTGACTTGTAGCATCAGGTTTGCTATTAACTTAACACAAGTGAAGTGGTAGTTATTTGACCTGACTAGGAATTTGGGACAATACAAATGGTTATTAAGCTTCTCAGTGATGTTTCACTTTAGAGTAAGGCTCTATCAAATGTTGAATGTTAGACATTGGGGTGTTGGATGACTAGGGAGGGAGCTCTGGCCAAGCAACATCCACAATCCCCTGCAGTATGAACCACAAAACGTCATTAAATAACATGTGCTTAACCCTGGGTAGTTTGGCACAAAAGCAGTCAGGCTTAACTTAGATGCAATGTGAATAGAATTTATGCTGCAGACAAACAATAATAAAGTGAAAATACAACACAAGAAAAATCATATTTGACACCAACATGGCAACAATCTATTCAGAAGAACCAGAGGTATGGATTTTTAAAGATCTTTAAAAAAACTAGACCCTAAAAGATCAAAGTGCCAACTACGGAAATACAGTTGTAGAAGACCTGGTCAAAGTCCAAAGTTATGACCGTTGGCGATGAAGTGCGGTTTGGATACTAGAAGTGGATTGGGCACAGCCAGCCCTTATCTTTGGGCTTCGAAAAATTATTGGGATAAATGTTCTGATAAGGTAGAGTACAGCAGGACAAGGCTGCAGAAGGTGTCCAAGAAGAGAGCGTCATTGTCGGATTGCCTTGGGCCGAAGCCACGGTGAAGATTTAAATTTTTGTATTTAGTCTCTGAAATTGAAGTAAAAAAAAACTCCAGTGGGACGAGGCAAGGGCTGTAGCCACAGACAGTTTCACGTAGCAGAATACCCCTTTAGCTAAGGACTGCTCAAAATGATTTGCTACTGCAGAGAAGAACGTAGCAGGATAAACAGGTGAGCAGGTTGGTCCTAGTTTCCTCCTGGGTCTCACAGCAGATTTCAGAGCAGATTTTAGCCAAAAATGATCTAAGTTCCCACTTTTGGATTTTGACTATCTGGGCAACTAAAGCACCACTTCCAAGAGTCCAGGACTGGAGGGGCACCACTTTGAGAGTCAGGACTCACTGAGGCTGGGTTCAGGTGCAGGTTCAAGATGGAGGAAGCCTTTTGTGTCCCTGTTGCTCTGAACTGGAGGCCAGCAAACTAGCCCTTGTGAGTCACTTTAGAGGTCCTGGGACGGGTTGAAGATCTAGTCATTGTACCCAGGTGAAAGGTAGCAGAGCAACAGCACAACATGACAGCAATCCAGCAAGGCAACAGTCCTTCTGTGCAGCAGTGCAGCTTTCAGTAGCACCACAGTCCTTCTTCCTGGCAGAGAATCCATATGTCCTGAAGTGTACTGAGAGGTTGTTGTCTGAGGTCCTCTTTTAATTAGTTGATGCCCTGGTTATAGAAGGTAGGGGAAGCTTCTAGACAGCAGCTTTGAAGTGCATGGAATTTCCAGCCTCCCCTGCCCTTGCGCCAAGCTGGCTGCAGTGACAATGTAGGGTTGTTTGGCCCTCTGTGTGAAGATAGAGCAAAGGCTATTCAGTTGCAAGTAGCGCTGTGCACAGCTCCACCCCATCCTGCCAGTAAATGGCTCAATCAAGCATAACTAATCCCTAGATTTGTGACTGTCTGGGACAAATTCACAAAGTCTATCAGTTACACCCAGTCATGTTACCCAGACCATGTTACAGGCACAAAATGGCTAAGGGCAGAAAAATACCAACTTTCTAAAAGGGGCATTTTTAATATTGTAATCAAAAACTCGACTTTACCATTAAATGGGGTTAATCATTACAATCCCAAAGACACAAAACTACCAGCTCCCAATTGGAAATTACAGATTATTAAAAGTAATAAGGAGTCCCCAACATTATCTTATGGAAGATGGCTGCCTCACAGTACTAAAAAACAAATTTGAGAATTTTTCACTACCAGGACATATAAAAACCTAAAAGTACAACATTTTAATTACATGATGTCCTGATCTATGGGCTACCTAGGGCCTACCTTAGGGGTGAAATATATGTGACAAGAGGGACATTTAAGGCTTTGCAAGAGGCATTTAATGCCAATTAGACATGTCAGTTAAAAACTGCATCCAGGCGGCTGTGGCAGACCTGGAACATGTTTTAAAGTGCAATTTAAGTAGGTGACACAATAAACAATAACTGCTGCAGGCCCACTGGTAGAATTTAATTTACAAGCCCTGGGTATATTGTACACCACTCTACAAGAGATTTCCGAGTAAATTAAATATGCTAATTGGATATGAGCCAATTTAACCATGTTTTAAGGGAGGGATTACAAGCACTTTAACACTGGTTAGCAGTGGTAAAGAACAATTACTAATTTTAGTCAGTTCGTGCTATAAATGTCATTTTTTATGAATTTTATTTGTGAATTTTTGTAATTATATGTTTTTATATATGGCTGAATATAAAGTGACTATTTGTATAATATGTTATGTTGATCTGATGTATGTAATGTATTGAACCAAATGAAACCCAATCTTTTTTACAAATACAATTATAGCACAAACTGATTAAAATTAGAATTTTGTGTGGCAGATTGAGCCTGTCGTTTTACCTGTTTTCATAAATAAAATGATGAGAGTATTCTCCTTGGCTACGCATTTAACTCTTTAGATTGTAAGTGCCTTTTGGGGTTTCGCTTCTAGTAAATGTATTCTCATTGCTGAATGATTGATGAGTATGTTGTGGGTAACCCCATAGATCTAGCGTTACATATGCTAGTGAGGCAGAATCCTACTGTAATCAGATAATTATTACAACCAAGGGAATCTTTTGTTTTTACTTGTTCTTTCACCCTGTTCCCTTGGGGTTGATTAAGGGTGACTCTCTTTCTTTTTCTACTAGCAGTGGTAAAGTACACAGAGTTCTAAGGCCAACAACAATAAGTGCAGCAAAAATCGAGGAGGTGAGACAAGAGACAAAGAAATTAGTGGACGATCACCCTAAGGCTTACAGGTCTAACATAGACTTTATTGTTACTTACTGGCCTAAGTGGGCTTTGGCTGACATATGCCCCATTCTTGGTTCCTTTCTTTTTTCTGTGGTACACCATGCCCTCTAGGAAGCAACTAAAAGTAGCAAATACAGTTGACTGGGATCTGTAATGAGAACAATATGCCAAGTTGGCCAATGTCGTGAAAGTCTGCTGAAAGGCAGTATCCCAATTCTCCCTAAGATAGTCAGAGATTACAGTGGATATAGTAGAATGGAACGGGGCGTCCTCCAGTACCCGTGGGTTAAGTTTCCAGGTGGGCACCGGGGTTGGTACTCTACCCCAGGACAGATCAAGTGTGAGGGGCCTATGATCAGAGAAGGTCTTGGCCAGGTATTCCGACCCAGCCACGTTCGTAAGAATGATCCGGGAATAGAGGAAGCGATCAATTCTAGTATGGAGGCTGTGTATAAAGGAATAAAAGGAGTATTCCTTCTGCGTACCATGGAGTGTTCGCCATGCGTCTGATAAAGCCCAACCATCCATCATTGTTGTAAACTGTTCAGTCAGCCTAGTTGTAGAAGCGGCCTGAAGTGGGGGATGGGATCTGTCCAGTCCTATATCTAATATCGCATTCCAGTCTCCCCCCAGCACCCAGGGGATACCATCCCAGTCCGCCAGCGCTAACCCCAACCTCTGTAAAAATTTGTCCTGTTCAAAATTAGGGGCATAGATACTTCCCAGTACCACCAAGGAGCCATCCAACGTCCCCTTCACTAACACATATCTCCCCTGATCATCCACTCATTTCACTATTTATACAAAAGGGACCCCATGGCGTATCCATATGCCAACCCCTCTAGCAAAGGCCGAGTAATTTGTATTATAAATACACCCCCTCCATTTTTTCCGCATTTTCTGCCCTTCAGACTCCATAAGGTGGGATTACTGGAGGAATGCAATGTGCGTTTGTTGGCGAAGTAAGAATGCATGAATGCGGTGTCGCTTTTGTATGGAACCCAACCCTCTGACATTCCAGGTAATCAGATGGTAGGTCCCCAGGGAATTAACTAATCGGGCCATTCCATGCTTGGTAAAACAGGATCCTCCCCCGCGGTGAGCTTTCAAGCAAACAAGACCAGGAGTCCCCAATCCCAATGATGTGAACTAAACCCGGCATAGCGCTCCAACTGCGCTGAGCCCAACAATAGTGCAACAAGCAGAACCTGCAACATATGAGGGTGCGTACGCTGTGAGGGAGGTGGCTAGCCGCCCACATGATCTTTTGACAGGCAGCCGTAATCGCCCATCAGCTCTACGAGTCCCAAGCCCCAGGGGAGAAATAATCAACAATTATAATTGTGAAGGAGTGGTAAGATGCATCTAAGGTATCGCATTGACCCACCACCAGCGGCAGCGTTCCAACCCTTACCGTATTGAGCAACAATACTCAAGCTATAAATGCCCGCATACTTCCTATACTGTCCGGAAGTGAAATGCCCCAGGTATGTTCAATGCGCCTTTAACTAGAATACCATAAACACCAACAGAAGATCACAGATCATTTGAACAATGCAAAACATCACAAAAATTGACAGTTCGAGCATGCATAGGGGGAACCAAACCAGTATAAGGATATATGACATTCATCAGTTGTCCAAGAAGTCATCTGCTGTTCCAGGCGTAGTGGTAGGGAACAATTTGCCACTGTGTTCTGAATCGGAATGCATGGTACTGTCCTCCGAGTCCGTGACTATCCTATGCGGGTTCTCTCGAAATGTCTCAACTGCCGTCACCGCCCCCTGTTGCGCCTGCCGCTGTTGTTCCTTCGAGTGTCCAGCACCCCTGCCGTCACGATCGAGTTTCGGGGAGTGATAAGGGGAACGATCAGAGGTCTTATCCGATCCCTGCGTGTGTCCCTCCGAGGCGCCATTCTGACTGGGACCTATACACATGACCTCCAACCATTCCTCAACGTCAGTAGGGCTTTCGAAGAAGTGCGTTTTCTTCCCGTGGATAATCTTCAGTCGAGCGGGGTATAAAAGGGCATACTTGTGCTGCGCGGCCCGGAGCTGCTTCTTCACTGCGAGGTAGGAAGAGTGCAGTCTCTGAACCAACAGCGTGTAATCCGGATATAGCGACACTTGCTGATTTTCGAATTGGATGAGAACCTTTTCTCGGGCCTTTCGTAACAAAACATCCCGGTCCCTGTAGTTGAGGATCCGCACAATTAAGGGACGAGGCGGCATTCCGGGTTTAGGTTGTCCAGTCGGGATATAATGCGCCTGTTCCACACAAAAGTACGGGGAAAGACCCACCGACGCCACGTTATATTTCAGCCATTGTTCCATGAATTCCGCCGCTTTTGTCCCTTCGCATCTCTCCGGCAGGCCAATAAAGCGTATGTTATTACGCCGGTTGCGTCCCTCCGCATCCTCCACCCGGTCAAAGAGCATAGTTACCTGCTGTTGGAGCTGTTTCAGGGAGGTGGAATGTCCCGCTACTGTCGGGGCAAGGTCCATCAGCATTTTGCCCTGGTCACTAACTTTATCCACCAGCTTGCCATGGTCTGCCTTCAGGAGGGTCAGGCTAGTAGGGAGAGCACCAAGTTGTAACTCCATCGCTGTCCTCGAGTCGCGGATTTCCTGAAGGATTAAATCCTGTTTATCCGGGGGTTGCCCTTCTCCCTGGGTCTTCGAGGGGACCCCCGGCGAGGACCTTCCGCTGGCACCACCCGGCATGACACAAGGGGTAGCGGAGCTGGTGGGCACTAAAGCAGCTGTAGATAGAAGTATCCCCACCGGCGGACCTGGCAAGCCCGACAAGGCAGGCGTGTAACCGTCATGATCTGCTCCCAAGATAGGCTACTCCGGCAGCGTCAGACAGATATCGCTGGCTGAAAGTCCAGTCTCTAAGGCCGACCGCCTCAGATCCGCCACAACCCGTGTCACCAGGCCAGGGCCCGACAGCCACCGCACTCCAGCAGTAGTCAATGGGGGGGAAGGGCAAGCCAAGCAGCCAAGAGGGGGATGGGAAGGAGTGCAAAAACAGGCCCCTCCTCCCCCCCGGAGCAGGCATGTAGAATTTTGTACTCACTGTGATCACACCCGATCACTGACTCATTTACACCCGTGTCAGTCTGCCAGGGGCCCGTGCCAGCCAGCTGTTTCCGAGATGGTCAGATTGCAGCCTAGGGGAATGCAGCAATAACACTAGCTCTGTCAGGCCTCCGCCGCCAACAGCATGCACTCATGTGTAGCCATCTCCCCCAGCTTTTCAGTAGTCCCAGTCAGGGTGCAGCAGAGAGGACCCGCGTCCCCATGGGATCAAACTCAGTCCATAATTATGAGGCAAAGGAACTGTCCGACCCACCAGGGACCACCGCACTGCTGCCAACACCGGCCCTCTGCAGCTTTCACAAAGTAGGCTTCCCTACCGGTGTAGTCTAGCAAATACTATACACGGGCAGCGTTCACCTCGTGGTGAACAGACCGCACCGCCACCCGTTTCAGTGTTTTCCGTGCATCACCTGGGCCCCCAGGACCGCGACAGCGTCCCCCGCCCTTCGTAGGGGCTCCACCCTGCTGCACTTAGTAATCAGGGCCTCTGGCAGGGTCCTATGTCCAAGGCCCACATCCAGGCCCACCTCAGGCCGCTCCGCACACTCAGCCGGTGGGGTGGGGGGTGGGGGAGAAGAAGGGGAACGAGAGTCCAGGCCCCAGCTCACTTTTGCTGCAGCCAATTGGCAGCGCCGTGTGTCCTTCACCCACCAGTAGTCCACAGCAAGGTCTGCTTTGTCTTTCGCCGCAGCCCGATGTCGGAATTCTCCGGCGCAGTCAACCTCAGAGGCCTCCCGCGAATCCTCCCGGAATCCGCGTCACCAAGCCCGGCCTCTTTTGTTAGGGCCGCGCCCGGTGTCCGCTCCCGGTGCAGGCCGCACCGCAGTTCTCTGCCGTCAAATGGGCCCCGAGGACCCCGATCACTCCCGGGTGAGCACCGGGACAACAGCAGGTATTTTCCACCCCTGCATAGGCACAGGCGCTGCTGGAATGCGCCGTCAGGATCGTTCTCCCCTAGGGCGGCTCGGAGCTTCAGCAGGCTGTGACCTCCATCTCGGCTGGCCAGCCACGCCCCCCCACATACCTGTCATCTTTGTTTGTGGTCCTGCCTTCTTGCTGGTTGTTGTTGTGACAATGTGGCTGGCAGCCATTTTGTGTTGCCAGCCAGTGTGATTTTCCCATAGGCCTGCATGTCCTCTCTGTTTGTGGCAATGCCTCCTTGCTGGTTGCTATTGTTCGATCCTGTGGCTGGTGGGCAATTTGTGCAGGCAGCCAAGGTGCTTTTGCAATAGGCCTGCGCGTCTTTTCTGTTTGTTACCATGCCTCCTTGCTGGTTGTTGGTCTTGTCTGACCATGTGGATAGCGGCCATTTTGTGTAGCCAGCCAGTGTACTTTCCCCATAGGCATGCATGTCTTCTTTGTTTGTGGCCATGCCTTCTTGCTGGTTGTTGTTGTTGTCTGACCATGTGGACAGTGCCCATTTTGTGTAGCCAGCCAGTGTGCTTTTGCCATATGCCTGTTTGTCTTGCCTTTTTTCCCCATGCTTCCTTGCTTGCTGTTTGACCACATGGTTGATGGCCATTGTGAGTTAGCATCCAGTGTGGTTTTGCCATAGGCGTACATTTGTTATTCTTCTATCATTATGAAGCAGCCAGGCCTCCTTGCATACTGGTTCACCATGTGGTCGGTCAGTGGCCATTTTGTGTAGGTAGCCAGTGTGCTTTTGCCGTAGGCCTCCATGTCTTCTCTTTGTGCGCAATGCATTTATGCTCTGTGTTGCTGTTGGTGATGACCATGTGGCAATGGAAGGCAGCCATTCTGTGGGTCCAGCCAGTGTGGCCCTTTGCCATATGCTTGCATGGACTGTTGAGCAATGACATAGCAGTTAAAAAAATTAAAATGATCTGCTTGAGGATAATGTCCCTTATTTATAATTTTTTTATGTTAATTTTTCTCATTTTACTTTTTAGTTTTCAAATTTTTTAGTTTTTTCAAAAAAAATTATTTAACATTTTTAAATTGTCTTTTTTAAGTTTTTCATTTTTTTTAAATGTATTTATTTTATTTTACATAACATCTGCCATCAATGAATTAACCCCCATGTCTGCTATAGGTCCACAACTGCATTCATTGTGTAAGGATTATTCTATTGCCATTTTTCAGCTGCACCTCCAGATGTAACTGTTTATGTGCATCATGTGGGATACATGATGCACATAAAGCAAACAGTTACATCTGTATGTTTTTTTATTGTTGCTCTTTCTTATCCTTCCTGAGTGTACATCATGAAAGTTTGTTGGTGCAGTTTTACATTTTATAAATGGATACAATGTTCGGTTAATTATTTATAATAACTTTAGGTAATCACACTAAATGATATTGTCTGTTTGTACTACTACTTGAACTACAATAATGCCACGTTTCACTGATGTTTTTCTTGCTTGTTTGCTTTTAGGGGCACAAGAGAAGAGACATCACCAGAGTACTGCGACAGAAGGGATGTGTATCGTATGATCCATGACTGACTACACAACACTGACATCTCTTCAGCTTGTTGTGAAGCTAAGGGCATCTGCCAACTGACAGCTTCAAGATGGCCCCAAACAACGGTACTGCCAAAAAAGTAGTTGCTCGTTTTAATGGACTCTTTGCTGTCAGTGACTTTTTTTGATCTTAGCGCTGGGACGCCCCTTTTTCTGGGGCAGCTGTTGCGCTTTACAAATCAGCCTAACCTAACCTTTTGTTAGAAATATTGGCTCCCAGATCTACAGCAAGGAAAGGGAAGGGTACTGTAGCACCATCTTCTCCAAGTGCTGCTTCTGATGATGATGAGAGGGACATGGAGTGGACCCTGACAGAGACCAGGAGACAACAGGAGAGAAAAGGGAAAAGTAAAGTTCCAGAGAGACTTAGACTTATGGAAGAGGATGAAGAGGAGGATGATGATGACGAGGTAGTAATGGTGGATGGTGACACAGAGGAATCTGACATTGCTATTCAACCAGCTCCACGGGATATGGCACAGGTAGCACTGCCACCAGATCCCATATTTGCAAAGTCCCAGCTGAGACCTGTACCACCTAATTCCTCAGGAGAAGCAGAGAGGCAATCGACGACATGCCCACCTACCTCCAGTTCTTCTTCAGGCATTGGCAATAGCCCAGTGAAAAAGTACTTCTACCCAGTTTGCGACTTTTTTCCAGTTAGCAAAGACGAAGAGCACATTTCAGTATGCACCATTGGCTACACAAATGTTTGTTGAGGTAATCCTTGTATACATTATGGTACTGGAGGCCAGATGAAACATATGAAAAAACACCACATAATCAAGTGGGAGGAGCACCCTAAAATGCATCCATGGCAAACAATTCTTAGAGCCCACTTATGGGCAACAGAGGTCAATCATAGACATGCACTGGGCCTCATTTATGAGGCCCCTGGTGCTGCCAGAACATCACTTTTGGTGGCATTCCCTGGCGCAGAAGCTTGTGTGATATTTATCAAGCCGTACTAAGCCACTTTTCTTGGCTTATTGCTGCCTGATAAATATCGGTACCTTTAACACAGTTTTATACGGTAAAGGGGTGTGCAATTGATGTTGCTCGGGTCATTCCCAGCAACATCCATTTAAGAGAAGTCGTAAATCTGAGGCAGTGACAAAACCTACGCCTCCCCGAGGAGGCGTTAGTTAGTTACAACGAGGAGAAATATCTTTATTTCTCCTCGTTTTTCCTGTGTCTCTGTGTGCTGCATTCTGCAGCACACAACTAAAGAAGAAACAGACTCTTGTGATTATTCTTGTGCAGGAATGTTTCCTATCCTGTACAAAAATAATCATCCCCGCAACGCAGGCACCCTTCCACCATGGTGAAAAGGTGCCTGCGTTGGCGCACGACAGCCCATTGTGCACGGGCTCAGGGGAAAAAGACAGGAATGCCCTTTTCTTTGGCCATAGGGCAGTGCATCAGGAAGGCCTGCTGTGCAGCCCTACGGCAAAACCTCATAAATGAGGTCCACTGTATGTAGGCAGTCAGGGTAGATGATGGATATGGTTCAAGCAGCTGCAACAGAGGAGCAGAACACAAGCATAAAGGCAGTTGAGACTACAAGGTAGTAAGAAAGTGGATTTGAGCAAATAAGTATTAAAGCGTTGTAGATATAAACTTGTTCACATGTATCTATATAAATACACTGTTTTGCACAGACATGAGTTAGAGTGCCTCCAAGATAAAAAAAAAAAACAGAAACAACGCTCAATTCCTTGATTTCTACATGATCTTGATGTGCTCTCTGTGCCATTCCCATGTGGGCGGAATACATGACTGCTACCAATCTGTTTTTTTCTAGTGTACTTTGCAAGAGATACTTTCACTTGATATTGTTTGAGACTAACATTAACTGCACCACGCTCAAGGTTAAGTTAGGCGCATAGATTACATGTGTGGAACTCTGAATATAACTTGAGTCAGGGGCTCGGGAGTGCTTGTCACTACTGGGCTCTTCCTGTGCTTTGTTCAGAATGCGCATAGGAACAGCTAACAGGCTACATCTGGTGCCAGGGTGTGTGGCATGCGAAGAATGCCCCTCATTGTCTGTACTTGTTCAGAACGTGCGCTCAAGGAAAACTTTGCTCAGATTCTGTTTTATGTGCAGGTAATTCAGACCTGCCGAGGTTCGTGCAATCTGAACTCTTTGTTTTGTGCTGTTAGTTTCTTCCATGAGTCTGCAATATTCAAATGTGGAAGTAAAACGCAATGCATGCAGGTTTGGGGTCTAGATTTAATAGCTGCTATCAGGGCACGTTGGGCCTGTCTAAAACTGTTGGCATACCAGGAGCATGGTCTCTGCACTTTATGTCCATTAGCTTTTAAGAGGTTTTTGATGAAAAGTGGTTTGGGCCCCTTAAATAAATCGCAGTGGAAGCCCATCATTTCATCATAAAGCACCTCCAGAGACTCACAACTGGTTATTTTGTCCATGGTACAACTAACCAGATCTCTAATGGCAGCCCGTGATCTTTCGTTTGTGGCTATCTTTGGCCACCGGACCCTTCTTTGGTCATTAGTTAGGGTAGCTTTCTCCTGTATACGTGCATCTTCCCCTATAGGAGAACTAGTAAAGCTGGTATCAGATATAGTCAGGTCACTTTCCGGCCGTTTCACCACCACCATATCTATGATGGCCGATCATAGCTCAAGACTGGCTAAAATATAGTCGATTCGACTCCCAACTCTGCCATTGTCAAAGGTCATTTCGCCTAGCCTATCGGACTTCGATCTGCCATTTACTTCCCTTATACCCTTATTTAGACACAGCCCCTTTAATTGCAAGGCTGCCTGTGTCCATTTCCTTATTGGTATTAACTCCAGCTGAGGAACACCCCATACATAAAGCGTCCTCAGCCTCAGTAAGTTTCCCATCATCCTCAACCAGGGGCTCAAAACAAGTATTAAAATCCCCAGCTACTACCATATGGCCAGCATTCCCCAGTGAACTTAGGAGGTCCTCCAAGCCTAAGGTTGTTGGGGAGCACCTCCCTCCCGGGAGACCCCTGGCATAGATGTTGACAATAAGAATGTTGAGGCCCTTCGTGGAGCTAACTCTAATAGCCATAATATCTGGGCTGTCAATAGGGACCTCCACCACTGAGACACCCTCACACTGGCGTACCCAGATAGTGAGGCCACCGATCGGTCTTCCCCTAAGGCCCTTAATTTCTGGCTTCAACCGCCCAGGTTGCTTGAAAGGTCCATTTGTCGGATTGATCAATAAAACTAGTCCAATCAGGTGAGTGTAGCTTTGTCTCTAACCCTGCTATGTTCCATGAGGAGACCATGAGGGAGGGGCTGTTAATACATAAACTGGTCGCCAGACAAGTCGTGTTACTGGTGGCAATAGGACAAAACCCAGGAGGTGCTCTCGGGGAACCAACTGGTATGGGAGTAATTACCTGCAAAGAAGTTTCACCTCGGGCCATCAATGGATCCCAGTCCTGGACCGCTTAGCCAAATGCTGCCGAAACCCCCGGTACCACATTGCAAGGGGAATCATTGCCATCCCTCAGTCAGTCGTTGTCTTCTAGAGTGGATAAGGGGGCATATCGATTGCTGGTTATTAAAGGCTGGTTTACCAGGGAAAAATCACTTGGCGCAGCCCAATGTTCCCTAAAATGCGAAACCTTCCCAGTTTTATAGAAGAACCCCAAGGGTAGGATTTTAACCTCATTGGATGTAGGGGCCTGGTGGGAGGCTAACTGTAAGATGTGTTCAACAAAGGACGGGACCTAAAACTTAACACCACACAATCCCCTGCCAGAGACTTATGAGAGGGATGTATGACGTTACAACGCATACTATTACAACGCATACTTTTACGACGCAACTATTACAACGCGAGTACTTTTACAACGCATGTTTTTAGAACGCATACCATTACAACGCGAATAAGGTAAAATAATATAAAAGTACCATTACAACGAAATCTACTATATCGTATACCATTACAACGCATATATATCGAAAAAAAATATATATATATTTTTTGTAATATACAATCTGGCACGGGATGCAGGGAAAATAAGGGTTTTGGGTGGGGAAGTGTATTAAAATTTGGTACAAATTATGCATTAGATTTCCGAATTACATGCATATTTTCATAAATTAATACTCAAGTATTAATATTAATACTCGAGTATCAAATAACAAAAACGATAACGAAAACAAACATATATATAAAGATTTGAAAAATATATTCAAATCAAGACCTACTAAAAATATATATATTTATATATTTTTTTGTAATATAAAATATGGGACGGGGTGCAGGAAAAATAGGGGTTTTGGGTGGGGAAGTATAATAAAATGTGGTAAAAAACTATGCATTACGTTTCGGAAATACAAACATATTTACATTAAATAATGCTCGAGTATTAATATTAATACTCGAGTAGTAAATAACGAAAACGATAACGAAAACAAACATAGTTATTAAGTTTTGAAAAATAAATTCAAAACAAGAGCAACAGAAATAAGTTACGTTTCAATTGAATATATATTAAAACAATACTAAAAACTACACAAATATATTATTAATTTAGTAATTATAAAATTGATATTAATACTCGAGTATTAAAAAAAATATTCGAGTATTAAATAAAAAAGACAGTAAAGGTTAAAAATATTTTACACACTAAAATACGCTCATTTTCCATGTAAAATAATATCATTTTTTAGATATTGAAACTTAATTTACGAAAAGACAAATATAACCTAAACTTATAGCAGCCATTTTAGTTAGGGAACATAATAAAATAGTCCTATCACTATTTCAACCAATCAAATACCACAACAATGCAAACAAAATGGAGGGCAAAACGGAGTTAACAACGAAAACATACACTTTTTATTTACTAACTTATATTTATATGTTTCCACATTAAATAAAACAATATTAAACGTTTTTTAAAACGCACCTTTTCTCGAAATTAACGAACACATTCATACAAACATATAAATACTACGTAGACACCATTTTGAAATCAGTTGATTTTCAACTCGCAGAGAGAGCAGACGCTTGAACCTGACCTTCTGACCTAGTGAACCTTGAAGAATCAAATATTAATATTAGACACATTTCTCTGAATGAATAAGTAAGTTTAAAAAACAGAATAACCTTGAAGTAGTATTTCTAAAACAAATACGTATTAATATGTAAAACAAATATATTTAATTTCATGTTTATTAATGTGTTCCTGTTAAAAACGTCACTTTCTTATATAGAACGCGATTAATAAGAACAAATTTAGTACATATTTTACTACATATATAACGTACTAAATTGTCAAACAGCTAGTTAAATCTCTATTTTTTAAATTTTTTAACCTAATAACTAAATTTTTTTAAAGACAACAACTGCTTAGTTGACTGTTCAGTACCGAGAGAAAACGTGTTAAACACATTTTGTGCATGTGGCATCCTACTTTTAAAATTGAACAACATCCCAGAATATTTCTGCTACTGATTGTTCTAGGGATGAAGAGAGAATCGGCAGAAGGATGCTGGCTTTAATCTGCAGAGCTCTGGTAATCTTCCAGGCAGGGGCCCTCATTTAGGTAGCAGGGAAAACAGCACCATTATGCGAAAATTAAATAGCCAGTGTATATATGTTTAATTCATATTATTCGTACAGCTCTTAAACATCACAAGTACTAAAGCGCTGTTAGGAAAAATGTGAGTGGGACACGCAGGTTGAAACGATAATTTTTAAAAATTACAAATTGGTTTTTTATTTATTCTGATTTACCTTCATTACCTCTCCTCTAAAAGACCAGTTTTAAAATACCTATTTTTTATGCTTGTGTGTTTTAAAAATTATTAATTAGATTTACTAATATCGAGCTAGAAATGTTATAACTTCCACAATAAATCGTACTCCAAAAAAAGAAAGAAAGCGCCTAAGTTACAGTTATCAATTCTGAAAAAATACAAAAAAAAAATGTTATGTTTTAAATAGTGCTTAAAAATGATAACATTTCAACATTCGCAAAATAAATAATGTATGTTTATAAATATTTTTCTTTTTAAATTCAATCAGAATTTGATTACGTGAGACTCATCAAAAACATCACCTTCAAGAAAATCGCGTTAAGAATAAAAAGACACCAATCTAAAAAGGTAAATATAATTCAAAATATCTTAATAAACTATTAGATATAGTAGAATTAATATTAGGAAGGTGCAGGAAAAAGGAAAGTAATTGACAAAGTAAGGGTGTAATTTACTATTTCATCTGCAGAAAGATGTAGCTGTAAAAAAAATCTAAAAAGTTTAAAACTGTAATTTATTATTTCAACTCCAGGAAGGTGCAGCAGTAGGGAAAGTGAAGATCAGTGTAAGGGTGTAATTTACTATTCCAACTCCAGGAAGATGCAGCAGTAGAGAAAGTGATGGTCAGTATATGGGTGTAATTTACTATTCAAACTCCAGGAAGGTGCAGCATTAAGGAAAGTGATGGTCAGTGTAAAGGTGTATTTACTATTCCAACTCCAGGAAGGTGTAGCAGTAGGGAAAGTGATGGACAGTGTAATTTTGTAATTTACTATTCCAAATCCAGGAAGGTGCAGCATTAAGGAAAGTGATGTTCAGTGTAAGGGTGTAATTTACTATTCCAACTCCAGGAAGGTGCACCAGTAGGGAAAGTGATGGTCAGTGTAAGGGTGTAAGTTAAAAATCCAACTCCAGAAATATAGAAATATCAGTAAAAGACAGTATTAAAAACAATTTTTAACTGCATCAACAACATTGTATAATAAAATAACATTGCCTTTTCCTATTTTCTTTTCTAAAACTAACTCACAGCAATCTTCTGAGATAAACAGAGAAGCCAAAGACAAAAAAGCCAACCAAGAAAGCAGAAAGAAAACCTGAAAGAAGACAGAAAAGGAAACAAGTACTAATCAAAAGGTAAATATAATATATACTGTGAAACAACACGAACATATTATTAATTTAGATGGTCAGTATAAGGGTGTAATTTACTATTCCAACTCCAGGAAGGTGCAGCAGTAGGGAAAGTAATGGTCAGTGTAAGGGTGTAATTTACTATTCCAACTCCAGGAAGGTGCAGCATTAATTAAAGTGATGGTCAGTGTAAGGGTGTAATTTACCATTCCAACTCCAGGAAGGTGCAGCAGTAGGGAAAGTGATGGTCAGTGTAAGGGTGTAATTTACTATTCCAACTCCAGGAAGCTGTAGCAGTAGGGAAAGTGATGGACAGTGTAATTTTGTAATTTATTATTCCAAATCCAGGAAGGTGCAGCAGTAGGGAAAGTGATGGTCAGTGTAAGGGTGTAATTTAATATTCCAACTCCAGGAAGGTGCAGCATTAAGGAGAGTGATGGTTAGTGTAAGGGTGTAATTTACTATTCCAACTCCAGGAAGGTGCAGCATTAAGGAAAGTGATGGTCAGTGTAAGGGTGTAATTTACTATTCCAACTCCAGGAAGGTGCAGCAGTAGGGAAAGTGATGGTCAGTGTAAGGGTGTAATTTACTATTCCAACTCCAGGAAGGTGCAGCATTAAGGAAAGTGATGGTCAGTGTAAGGGTGTAATTTACTATTCCAACTCCAGGAAGGTGCACCAGTAGGGAAAGTGATGGTCAGTGTAAGGGTGTAAGGGTAAAAATCCAACTCCAGAAATATAGAAATATCAGTAAAACACAGTATTAAAAACAAATTTTAACTGCATCAACAACATTGTATTATAAAATAACATTGCCTTTTCCTATTTTCTTTTCTAAAACTAACTCACAGCAATCTTCTGAGATAAACAGAGAAGCCAAAGACAAAAAAGCCAACCAAGAAAGCAGAAAGAAAACCTGAAAGAAGACAGAAAAGGAAACAAGTACTAATCAAAAGGTAAATATAATACATACTGTGAAACAATACGAACATATTATTAATTTAGATGGTCAGTGTAAGGGTATAATTTACTATTCCAACTCCAGGAAGGTGCAGCATTAAGGAAAGTGATGGTCAGTGTAAGGGTATAATTTACTATTCCAACTCCAGGAAGGTGCAGCAGTAGGGAAAGTGATGGTCAGTGTAAGGGTGTAATTTACTATTCCAACTCCAGGAAGGTGCAGCAGTGGGGAAAGTGATGGTCAGTGTAAGGGTGTAATTTACTATTCCAACTCCAGGAAGCTGTAGCAGTAGGGAAAGTGATGGGCAGTGTAATTTTGTAATTTATTATTCCAAATCCAGGAAGGTGCAGCAGTAGGGAAAGTGATGGTCAGTGTAAGGGTGTAATTTAATATTCCAACTCCAGGAAGGTGCAGCATTAAGGAGAGAGATGGTTAGTGTAAGGGTGTAATTTACTATTCCTACTCCAGGAAGGTGCAACAGTAGGGAAAGTGATGGTCAGTGAAGGGTGTAATTTAGTATTCCAACTCCAGGAAGGTGCAGCATTAATTAAAGTGATGGTCAGTGTAAGGGTGTAATTTACCATTCCAACTCCAGGAAGGTGCAGCAGTAGGGAAAGTGATGGTCAGTGTAAGGGTGTAATTTACTATTCCAACTCCAGGAAGCTGTAGCAGTAGGGAAAGTGATGGACAGTGTAATTTTGTAATTTATTATTCCAAATCCAGGAAGGTGCAGCAGTAGGGAAAGTGATGGTCAGTGTAAGGGTGTAATTTAATATTCCAACTCCAGGAAGGTGCAGCATTAAGGAGAGTGATGGTTAGTGTAAGGGTGTAATTTACTATTCCAACTCCAGGAAGGTGCAGCATTAAGGAAAGTGATGGTCAGTGTAAGGGTGTAATTTACTAGCCAACTCCAGGAAGGTGCAGCAGTAGGGAAAGTGATGGTCAGTGTAAGGGTGTAATTTACTATTCCAACTCCAGGAAGGTACAGCATTAAGGAAAGTGATGGTCAGTGTAAGGGTGTAATTTACTATTCCAACTCCAGGAAGGTGCACCAGTAGGGAAAGTGATGGTCAGTGTAAGGGTGTAAGGGTAAAAATCCAACTCCAGAAATATAGAAATATCAGTAAAACACAGTATTAAAAACAAATTTTAACTGCATCAACAACATTGTATTATAAAATAACATTGCCTTTTCCTATTTTCTTTTCTAAAACTAACTCACAGCAATCTTCTGAGATAAACAGAGAAGCCAAAGACAAAAAAGCCAACCAAGAAAGCAGAAAGAAAACCTGAAAGAAGACAGAAAAGGAAACAAGTACTAATCAAAAGGTAAATATAATACATACTGTGAAACAATACGAACATATTATTAATTTAGATGGTCAGTGTAAGGGTATAATTTACTATTCCAACTCCAGGAAGGTGCAGCATTAAGGAAAGTGATGGTCAGTGTAAGGGTATAATTTACTATTCCAACTCCAGGAAGGTGCAGCAGTAGGGAAAGTGATGGTCAGTGTAAGGGTGTAATTTAGTATTCCAACTCCAGGAAGGTGCAGCAGTGGGGAAAGTGATGGTCAGTGTAAGGGTGTACTTTACTATTCCAACTCCAGGAAGCTGTAGCAGTAGGGAAAGTGATGGGCAGTGTAATTTTGTAATTTATTATTCCAAATCCAGGAAGGTGCAGCAGTAGGGAAAGTGATGGTCAGTGTAAGGGTGTAATTTAATATTCCAACTCCAGGAAGGTGCAGCATTAAGGAGAGAGATGGTTAGTGTAAGGGTGTAATTTACTATTCCTACTCCAGGAAGGTGCAACAGTAGGGAAAGTGATGGTCAGTGAAGGGTGTAATTTAGTATTCCAACTCCAGGAAGGTGCAGCATTAATTAAAGTGATGGTCAGTGTAAGGGTGTAATTTACCATTCCAACTCCAGGAAGGTGCAGCAGTAGGGAAAGTGATGGTCAGTGTAAGGGTGTAATTTACTATTCCAACTCCAGGAAGGTGTAGCAGTAGGGAAAGTGATGGTCAGTGTAAGGGTGTAAGTTAAAAATCCAACTCCAGAAATATAGAAATATCAGTAAAACACAGTATTAAAAACAATTTTTAACTGCATCAACAACATTGTATAATAAAATAACATTGCCTTTTCCTATTTTCTTTTCTAAAACTAACTCACAGCAATCTTCTGAGATAAACAGAGAAGCCAAAGACAAAAAAGCCAACCAAGAAAGAAAACCTGAAAGAAGACAGAAAAGGAAACAAGTACTAATCAAAAGGTAAATATAATATATACTGTGAAACAACACGAACATAATATTAATTTAGATGGTCAGTGTAAGGGTGTAATTTACTATTCCAACTCCAGGAAGGTGCAGCATTAATTAAAGTGATGGTCAGTGTAAGGGTGTAATTTACCATTCCAACTCCAGGAAGGTGCAGCAGTAGGGAAAGTGATGGTCAGTGTAAGGGTGTAATTTACTATTCCAACTCCAGGAAGCTGTAGCAGTAGGGAAAGTGATGGGCAGTGTAATTTTGTAATTTATTATTCCAAATCCAGGAAGGTGCAGCAGTAGGGAAAGTGATGGTCAGTGTAAGGGTGTAATTTAATATTCCAACTCCAGGAAGGTGCAGCATTAAGGAGAGTGATGGTTAGTGTAAGGGTGTAATTTACTATTCCAACTCCAGGAAGGTGCAGCATTAAGGAAAGTGATGGTCAGTGTAAGGGTGTAATTTACTTTTCCAACTCCAGGAAGGTGCAGCAGTAGGGAAAGTGATGGTCAGTGTAAGGGTGTAATTTACTATTCCAACTCCAGGAAGGTGCAGCATTAAGGAAAGTGATGGTCAGTGTAAGGGTGTAATTTACTATTCCAACTCCAGGAAGGTGCACCAGTAGGGAAAGTGATGGTCAGTGTAAGGGTGTAAGGGTAAAAATCTAACTCCAGAAATATAGAAATATCAGTAAAACACAGTATTAAAAACAAATTTTAACTGCATCAACAACGTTGTATTATAAAATAACATTGCCTTTTCCTATTTTCTTTTCTAAAACTAACTCACAGCAATCTTCTGAGATAAACAGAGAAGCCAAAGACAAAAAAGCCAACCAAGAAAGCAGAAAGAAAACCTGAAAGAAGACAGAAAAGGAAACAAGTACTAATCAAAAGGTAAATATAATACATACTGTGAAACAATACGAACATATTATTAATTTAGATGGTCAGTGTAAGGGTATAATTTACTATTCCAACTCCAGGAAGGTGCAGCATTAAGGAAAGTGATGGTCAGTGTAAGGGTATAATTTACTATTCCAACTCCAGGAAGGTGCAGCAGTAGGGAAAGTGATGGTCAGTGTAAGGGTGTAATTTACTATTCCAACTCCAGGAAGCTGTAGCAGTAGGGAAAGTGATGGGCAGTGTAATTTTGTAATTTATTATTCCAAATCCAGGAAGGTGCAGCAGTAGGGAAAGTGATGGTCAGTGTAAGGGTGTAATTTAATATTCCAACTCCAGGAAGGTGCAGCATTAAGGAGAGAGATGGTTAGTGTAAGGGTGTAATTTACTATTCCTACTCCAGGAAGGTGCAACAGTAGGGAAAGTGATGGTCAGTGAAGGGTGTAATTTAGTATTCCAACTCCAGGAAGGTGCAGCATTAATTAAAGTGATGGTCAGTGTGAGGGTGTAATTTACCATTCCAACTCCAGGAAGGTGCAGCAGTAGGGAAAGTGATGGGCAGTGTAATTTTGTAATTTATTATTCCAAATCCAGGAAGGTGCAGCAGTAGGGAAAGTGATGGTCAGTGTAAGGGTGTAATTTAATATTCCAACTCCAGGAAGGTGCAGCATTAAGGAGAGAGATGGTTAGTGTAAGGGTGTAATTTACTATTCCTACTCCAGGAAGGTGCAACAGTAGGGAAAGTGATGGTCAGTGAAGGGTGTAATTTAGTATTCCAACTCCAGGAAGGTGCAGCATTAATTAAAGTGATGGTCAGTGTGAGGGTGTAATTTACCATTCCAACTCCAGGAAGGTGCAGCAGTAGGGAAAGTGATGGTCAGTGTAAGGGTGTAATTTACTATTCCAACTCCAGGAAGCTGTAGCAGTAGGGAAAGTGATGGACAGTGTAATTTTGTAATTTATTATTCCAAATCCAGGAAGGTGCAGCAGTAGGGAAAGTGATGGTCAGTGTAAGGGTGTAATTTAATATTCCAACTCCAGGAAGGTGCAGCATTAACGAGAGTGATGGTTAGTGTAAGGGTGTAATTTACTATTCCAACTCCAGGAAGGTGCAGCATTAAGGAAAGTGATGGTCAGTGTAAGGGTGTAATTTACTATTCCAACTCCAGGAAGGTGCAGCAGTAGGGAAAGTGATGGTCAGTGTAAGGGTGTAATTTACTATTCCAACTCCAGGAAGGTGCAGCATTAAGGAAAGTGATGGTCAGTGTAAGGGTGTAATTTACTATTCCAAATCCAGGAAGGTGCACCAGTAGGGAAAGTGATGGTCAGTGTAAGGGTGTAAGGGTAAAAATCCAACTCCAGAAATATAGAAATATCAGTAAAACACAGTATTAAAAACAAATTTTAACTGCATCAACAACATTGTATTATAAAATAACATTGCCTTTTCCTATTTTCTTTTCTAAAACTAACTCACAGCAATCTTCTGAGATAAACAGAGAAGCCAAAGACAAAAAAGCCAACCAAGAAAGCAGAAAGAAAACCTGAAAGAAGACAGAAAAGGAAACAAGTACTAATCAAAAGGTAAATATAATACATACTGTGAAACAATACGAACATATTATTAATTTAGATGGTCAGTGTAAGGGTATAATTTACTATTCCAACTCCAGGAACGTGCAGCATTAAGGAAAGTGATGGTCAGTGTAAGGGTATAATTTACTATTCCAACTCCAGGAAGGTGCAGCAGTAGGGAAAGTGATGGTCAGTGTAAGGGTGTAATTTACTATTCCAACTCCAGGAAGGTGCAGCAGTGGGGAAAGTGATGGTCAGTGTAAGGGTGTAATTTACTATTCCAACTCCAGGAAGCTGTAGCAGTAGGGAAAGTGATGGGCAGTGTAATTTTGTAATTTATTATTCCAAATCCAGGAAGGTGCAGCAGTAGGGAAAGTGATGGTCAGTGTAAGGGTGTAATTTAATATTCCAACTCCAGGAAGGTGCAGCATTAAGGAGAGAGATGGTTAGTGTAAGGGTGTAATTTACTATTCCTACTCCAGGAAGGTGGAACAGTAGGGAAAGTGATGGTCAGTGAAGGGTGTAATTTAGTATTCCAACTCCAGGAAGGTGCAGCATTAATTAAAGTGATGGTCAGTGTAAGGGTGTAATTTACCATTCCAACTCCAGGAAGGTGCAGCAGTAGGGAAAGTGATGGTCAGTGTAAGGGTGTAATTTACTATTCCAACTCCAGGAAGGTGTAGCAGTAGGGAAAGTGATGGTCAGTGTAAGGGTGTAAGTTAAAAATCCAACTCCAGAAATATAGAAATATCAGTAAAACACAGTATTAAAAACAATTTTTAACTGCATCAACAACATTGTATAATAAAATAACATTGCCTTTTCCTATTTTCTTTTCTAAAACTAACTCACAGCAATCTTCTGAGATAAACAGAGAAGCCAAAGACAAAAAAGCCAACCAAGAAAGAAAACCTGAAAGAAGACAGAAAAGGAAACAAGTACTAATCAAAAGGTAAATATAATACATACTGTGAAACAATACGAACATATTATTAATTTAGATGGTCAGTGTAAGGGTATAATTTACTATTCCAACTCCAGGAAGGTGCAGCATTAAGGAAAGTGATGGTCAGTGTAAGGGTATAATTTACTATTCCAACTCCAGGAAGGTGCAGCAGTAGGGAAAGTGATGGTCAGTGTAAGGGTGTAATTTACTATTCCAACTCCAGGAAGGTGCAGCAGTGGGGAAAGTGATGGTCAGTGTAAGGGTGTAATTTACTATTCCAACTCCAGGAAGCTGTAGCAGTAGGGAAAGTGATGGGCAGTGTAATTTTGTAATTTATTATTCCAAATCCAGGAAGGTGCAGCAGTAGGGAAAGTGATGGTCAGTGTAAGGGTGTAATTTAATATTCCAACTCCAGGAAGGTGCAGCATTAAGGAGAGAGATGGTTAGTGTAAGGGTGTAATTTACTATTCCTACTCCAGGAAGGTGCAACAGTAGGGAAAGTGATGGTCAGTGAAGGGTGTAATTTAGTATTCCAACTCCAGGAAGGTGCAGCATTAATTAAAGTGATGGTCAGTGTGAGGGTGTAATTTACCATTCCAACTCCAGGAAGGTGCAGCAGTAGGGAAAGTGATGGTCAGTGTAAGGGTGTAATTTACTATTCCAACTCCAGGAAGCTGTAGCAGTAGGGAAAGTGATGGACAGTGTAATTTTGTAATTTATTATTCCAAATCCAGGAAGGTGCAGCAGTAGGGAAAGTGATGGTCAGTGTAAGGGTGTAATTTAATATTCCAACTCCAGGAAGGTGCAGCATTAACGAGAGTGATGGTTAGTGTAAGGGTGTAATTTACTATTCCAACTCCAGGAAGGTGCAGCATTAAGGAAAGTGATGGTCAGTGTAAGGGTGTAATTTACTATTCCAACTCCAGGAAGGTGCAGCAGTAGGGAAAGTGATGGTCAGTGTAAGGGTGTAAGGGTAAAAATCCAACTCCAGAAATATAGAAATATCAGTAAAACACAGTATTAAAAACAAATTTTAACTGCATCAACAACATTGTATTATAAAATAACATTGCCTTTTCCTATTTTCTTTTCTAAAACTAACTCACAGCAATCTTCTGAGATAAACAGAGAAGCCAAGGACAAAAAAACCAACCAAGAAAGCAGAAAGAAAACCTGAAAGAAGACAGAAAAGGAAACAAGTACTAATCAAAAGGTAAATATAATACATACTGTGAAACAATACGAACATATTATTAATTTAGATGGTCAGTGTAAGGGTATAATTTACTATTCCAACTCCAGGAAGGTGCAGCATTAAGGAAAGTGATGGTCAGTGTAAGGGTATAATTTACTATTCCAACTCCAGGAAGGTGCAGCAGTAGGGAAAGTGATGGTCAGTGTAAGGGTGTAATTTACTATTCCAACTCCAGGAAGGTGCAGCAGCGGGGAAAGTGATGGTCAGTGTAAGGGTGTAATTTACTCTTCCAACTCCAGGAAGCTGTAGCAGTAGGGAAAGTGATGGGCAGTGTAATTTTGTAATTTCTTATTCCAAATCCAGGAAGGTGCAGCAGTAGGGAAAGTGATGGTCAGTGTAAGGGTGTAATTTAATATTCCAACTCCAGGAAGGTGCAGCATTAAGGAGAGAGATGGTTAGTGTAAGGGTGTAATTTACTATTCCTACTCCAGGAAGGTGCAACAGTAGGGAAAGTGATGGTCAGTGAAGGGTGTAATTTAGTATTCCAACTCCAGGAAGGTGCAGCAGTAGGGAAAGTGATGGTCAGTGTAAGAGTGTAATTTACTATTCCAACTCAAGGAAGGTGCAGCAGTAAGGAAAGTGATGGTCAGTGTAAGGGTGTAATTTACTATTCCAACTCCAGGAAGGTGTAGCAGTAGGGAAAGTGATGGTCAGTGTAAGGGTGTAAGTTAAAAATCCAACTCCAGAAATATAGAAATATCAGTAAAACACAGTATTAAAAACAATTTTTAACTGCATCAACAACATTGTATAATAAAATAACATTGCCTGTTCCTATGTTCTTTTCTAAAACTAACTCACAGCAATCGTCTGAGATAAACAGAGAAGCCAAAGACAACAAAGCCAACCAAGAAAGCAGAAAGAAAACCTGAAAGAAGACAGAAAAGGAAACAAGTACTAATCAAAAGGTAAATATAATACATACTGTGAAACAATACGAACATATTATTAATTTAGATGGTCAGTGTAAGGGTATAATTTACTATTCCAACTCCAGGAAGGTGCTACAGTAGGGAAAGTGATGGTCAGTGTAAGGGTGTAATTTACTATTCCAACTCCAGGAAGGTGCAGCATTAAGGAAAGTGATGGTCAATGTAAGGGTGTAATTTACTATTCCAACTCCAGGAAGGTGCAGCATTAAGGAAAGTGATGGTCAATGTAAGGGTGTAAATTACTATTCCAACTCCATGAAGATGCAACAGTAGGAAAAGTGATGGCCAGTGTAAGGGTGTAATTTACTATTCCAACTCCAGTAAGGTGCAGCAGTAGGGAAAGTGATGGTCAGTGTAAGGGTGTAATTTACTATTCCAACTCCAGGAAGGTGTACCAGTAAGGAAAGTGATGGTCAGTGTAAGGGTGTAATTTACTAATCCAACTCCAGAAATATAGAAACATAAGTAAAACACAGTATTAAAAAAAAAATTCTGCATCAACAACATTGTATAATAAAATAACATTGCCTTTTCCTATTTTCTTTTCTAAAACTAATTCACAGCAATCTACTGAGATACACATCCTGAAATTACAGAGAAGCTAAGGACAAAAAAACAACCAAGAAAGCAGAAAGAAAACCTTAAAGAAGACAGAAAAGGAAACAAGTACTAATCAAAAGGTAAATATAATACATACTGAGAAACAACATATTCTGTAGTGTAAAGATCTCAAATACAATTTCAACTCCAAAGAAGTGCAACAACAGAGAAACAGAATTATAACAAAACAGTATTTCTTAATATTCTAACTTCAGTATGGAAAGTGTAGGATGTTAAAGCGAAGTAATTAAATCTTATAAGTCCTAGTAGGTGCAGTAGTAAGAAAAGTGATGGTAAGTGTAAGGGTGTAATTTACTATTCCAACTCCATGAAGGTGCAGCATTAGGGAAATTGATGCGCAGTGTAAGGGTGTAATTTACTATTCCTACTCCAGGAAGGTGACACAGTAGGGAAAGTGATGGTCAGTGTAAGGGTGTAATTTACTATTCCAACTCCAGGAAGGTGCAGCAGTAGGGAAAGTGATGGTCAGTGTAAGAGTGTAATTTACTATTCCAACTCCAGGAAGGTGCAGCAGTAAGGAAAGTGATGGTCAGTGTAAGGGTGTAATTTACTATTCCAACTCCAGGAAGGTGTAGCAGTAGGTAAAGTGATGGTCAGTGTAAGGGTGTAATTTACTATTTCAACTCCAGGAAGGTGCAGCAGTAGGGAAAATGATGGTCAGTGTAAGGGTATAATTTACTATTCCAACTCCAGAAAGGTGTAGCAGTAGGTAAAGTGATGGTCAGTGTAAGGGTGTAATTTACTATTCCAACTCCAGGAAGATGTAGCAGTAGAGAAATTGATGGTCACTGTAAGGGTGTAATTTGCTATTCCTACTCCAGGAAGGTGCAGCAGTAGGGAAAGTGTAGGTTGAAAAATAATTTCAAATATTAATGTACATATAAAATATTGTAAATATATTTTTAAACATAAACATATATTGATTATTTTTTCTAACTTTTTCTACAGAAAATGACAAGCAAAGCAACAGCAAAATATATCAAATCCAGGAAAGGAAACAGGTTATTACAACATTGTGGATATATATATTGCAATGAAAGGATAAGTGAACCAAGGAGACATTGGAGATGTGTCCAATATTATTCAGCCCGTTGCAGTGGCAGAGCGGTTACTGTTGGAGAAAATGTTATAAAAACAACTGAACATAACCACTCTGCCTCTGCAATGGAGATTGAAATTTGTGAGACCATTAACAAAATGAAAGATATTGCATGCACCTCCAATGCCACACCTGGTTCAATTTTAAGAGAGGTTGCACAGCATGTCCCAGGTCATGTTGCTTGTAATATGCCAATTATTCCTAATTTGCGACGAATTATCCAAAGAAAAAAACAGGCAAATAGCACTCACACTGAAACTCCACAAACTTTTGCTGACATACATATTCCTGATGAACTTTCTATGTCTTTCTCCAATGAACCCTTCTTACTGTACAACAACCAAAACCCTCTGAAACGTTTACTAATCTTTAGCACTCCTCGCAACCTTGTGAAATTAGAGAATACTGAAATTTGGATGATGGATGGAACGTTTAAAAGTACCCCCCATCCATTCACCCAAATTTACAGTATTCATGCACAGATTCAAAATATTGTAGTACCCTTAGTATATAGTTTGCTACCTGATAAGCAATCAGCAACTTATACTGAATTTTTGTCAGTAATTAAAGAAAAAACTTCAAATAAAAGTCCTAGGAAAATCATCGTGGATTTTGAATTGACTATGATAAATGTTATCACCAAAACGTACTCAGATACGCAAATTCAGGGATGTTTTTTTCATTTTTCCCAGGCTTTTTGACGTAAGTTACAAAAAACATCCCTAGTTACTGATTACTGTACAGATATCAAACTACAGGTAGAATTGAAGAAATTAACTGCACTTTGTTTTGTACCTCCTGAAAGTGTAGATGAATACTACACTGCAATTTCTGAATCTGATTATTATATAGAAAATGAAGAAAAATTGGCCCCCTTGTTAAATTACTTTAAGGACACATGGATTGGACATCTAAGTAGATTGGGTCGCAGGAGGAAGCCACGTTTCCATGTGGAGTGGTGGAACTGCTACACAACCTGCTTAGAAGGAGGTGCAAAAACAAACAATGCCATAGAGGGATGGCATAACTCCTTCAACCATACAATTGGAAAACCACACCCCAATTTCTACTCATTTTTACTAACTTTGAAGAAGGAGCAAAGTTATCAAGAAATGAGAATTGCACAAACTTTGACAGGTAGCCTAAATCCACGTATTTCAAAACAATCTAAGGAAATGTCTGAGAGACTATTGGCAATACTTCAACAGTTTTCGTTGAGTGTGGCATTGGATTACCTGGAAAATGTTGCTAACATATTACATTTTTTTTTTTTTTTTTTAAAGTTATAACTTTATTAAGAAAGCATGAGTTTCATTGACAGTGAAAAATGGGGTGGACCAGCATAACACGGCAGACATTAACCGCGTCAACGTTGTTTGTGGCTTGGCTTCTGTCCCTTCTTCTTTGGTGTTTTGCCTACTTTTTTCTTCATTTCAATTATGCTCTGGCTCTCTTTCTTAATGTCCTCCCGCGAGGGAGCATATTCTTGGTGCCCACCTTCAAACTCAAATGTGTCTTCAGCTGAATCTTGTGCATATTCAATCTTTATCCTCTGGTTGTTGGGCTCATGTGTGGTGGATGTCTCCAGCAGATCTCTGACTTTCAGAAAGGGCTCAGCTCGTTCATCTTTCAGCCACCCCTCCTGCAGGAAGCCAGACTCCGTTTCCAGCAGATAGAGCAACTGCGCTTGGCAGATATCAAGCTTCTTGTAGGACTCCTTCGGGGTCTTCTGTCGTCCTTCAGGGGTTTCTGAATCCTTCTTAGGGGGGGAGCTCCCATACAGTTTGACGTAGAGATTGTCAATGCCGTTCTTGATGGTCAGAAACAACTCCTGGCTGTGGAACAAGTTTTGCTTCATTTGCAGTAGTCTTTCCTCCTCCAGCTTCAAGTTGTTTTTGAGTTCCACGTCCAACGCGTCAAAGCTTTCACTGCCCCGTCCATCGTGGAACTTTCTCTCCACCTGCTGAAGCTCTAGGCTATGTAGCTGAGCTAGCAGCTGCTCCTGCCTTTGGTTGGTGTCATCCACATGCTTTTGCAGGCGTTCTGTGGTTTCCTCCAAATCGGCCAATCTTCCAGCTATATCCTCAATCTTTGAGCAATGCACTGCATTCTTGAGGTTGTCGATGTCTGTGAACAGCTTCTGCTGACTCTTGGTCATGCTTTTTTCAGCCTCTGCCTTTGCCAAAGCTTGGACTGGATTTTCTCAACCTAGCAGCGACTCTAATTCCACATTCATTACTTTCTTGGGCCCTTCGCGTCTTAGGTGTTGCTTGTCCACGAGGTCCATCAGCATCCTCCGCTGCCAGTTCATTGTGTTCTCCCGGGTTTTTCGCTCTTCAATGTACCTCTTCTCCATCTCACTGAGCTCTGACGTGATGGCGTCTCTGGCAATGCTGGCTTCATCTGCCATGCTGGTCATTGTTGCCAGCTCATATAATAAAAATATTACATTTTCAAACACATACACCCACCTTACTTGCCTGCTTTTACCTAAAAAAAATTTTTTATATATCAATTAAATTGGCTATTTTTTTTTTTTTTAATTTTTGATAAATTACAATCGGGTCGACCAACCATATATTTTTTATTTTTTATTTAAAAAATATATTTTTTATTTCCAATAATAAATATTTTGGAAATATTGAACATATTTGTTTTATTAAAAAAATTAAAAAAAACATCAATAATATAACAAATAATTTTTTCAAATAAATTTTTTATATTTTAAAAAAAATCCAGAAAGCATTTTGAACGTAACATTTACTTTCTTTAATTCCACCTTTGCACTAAATATTTCAAAAAGTGTTTTTTGGTATTATTGCTATATATTCTGCTGTTTTTTTGTTACTTAATTTTTTTAAAGGAATAATCTTCCAATTATTTAAGATCAAGGTTCCAATGTATATTTAAAAATATACAACATATTTTATTAACTACATAATTTCAAGTTTAAAACAACTAATTTGCAAACTCCCGTGACAAAATCTATCAATCAGCAATAGAAACATTTATATGATATTAAATTCACTATCAAATAAATGTCAAAATGAAATTGAAAAACCATATTTGAAAAACGAAACTTCCTAACTCCATTATATCTCGCTAACTAATAGTTTTCATTTTCTTTTCATACCCTACCTGAAATTTTTCTTACTAAGCAGCCCATTTAGAGATGAATTTTAAAAAACCAATATAAACAACAATCGAACAACCTAAAACAAATCTCCAATTAACCGGACTTGAAAATAGAAAACAATTTATCTGTAGTAACACAAAAACCAGCATGTTTATACCTTGATATAACCAAAGAACCACTTTGTACGATACTGTCATTTATTATTTCCAACTTATTTCATCAATACTGTACTAATCATTTTTTATCATTTAATTATTTACGTTCAAAATATTTTCTTCTATAATACTTTTACATATTTAAAACAACTTATCCTTTTACGCTTCTATAATTACGACCCGACAAAGGCATATTCAATTAACATAATCGGCGACATGTTACAAATTGAACAAAAACATCAAATTTAACTTAGGCAACCTCTCCTTATCCTTACGTTACAATATTTATATCCACAATGTTTATATTAGCTATTATAAAAGATATTAAAGTTTCCTACCTGAACGCAGATCAGCTTCCAGCTATTTCCTCCAAATCGATGCTGTTCAAAATGGCCGCTTGTGTCGACGTCGACGTGACGACGTCATGCAAAACAACTAAGATCAAAAAAGGACTATTTTTCCAAGATTACATTATTGAAAACTGTAATATATGTTTAAAATGTAAATCGTTTGTCAATAAATATGTATTAATTCCAATTAAATTAAGGATTTTTTAAAATTTATTTTAAATAAAAATATATTATTAAACATTAAATACACCGTCATTGTACTTTTTACTATTCTCTATTTTACATATGTAATAATAATTACAATTTTGAAAATAATATTTATTTTCACTTACCTTAATACTATATGTATTTCCGCTTCTTTCCTTAAGTTTAACGACTTTCAAAAGTATCACGCGGGATGCTATGGAGAAATTATCGAAATAAAAGAGGGACAAATGACTCCATAGAAATAAATGTTAAAACGTGGGAAAGAATAAATCTTACATTTTAATATTAAATCCATTTTTTCAAAACTTAATAAATATTTTCCTAAAACATTCAATTATACATTAGAGTACTTTTAAATTATAATAGTATTTTTTTTAACATATTTTTATCTATTTATAAATTAATAACTTTTAAATATTTTTTTAAATAATATTTTTACATTCTCTCTTCTAATATTTATAAAGAAATACTTCAAAAATATGACTTTATATTATTAGTATATATTTATAAATTAATAACTTTTAAAAATATTAATTATAAATACTCCAAAATAAATACTCCAAAATACATTAATTATTAATTTTTATAATAAAATTACGATATATAACATATTATAAGCATATTATTTCTATATATTTATAAATTAATAACTTTTTAAAATATTAATTATAAACCCTACAAAATAAATACTCCAAAATACATTAATTATTATTTTTTATAATACAATTACGATATATAACATATTATAAACATATTATTTTTATATATTTATGAATTAATAACTTTATTAAATATTTTTTAAATTAATATTTTTACATTCTCTCTTCTAATATTTATAAAGAAATACTTCAAAAATAATACTTTATATTTTTACATACTTAAATATTTTATTTTTATTTATTTAATTCAAAATATTAATTCAAAAACATTTCAAAAATACTCCATCCAATTTAATTTATCAATCTTATATTTTTTCAAAAAACATGAATTATTATTTTTTATAATAAAATTTACGATATAAAAACATGCGTTGTAACAGCACTTGCGTTGTAATGGTAAGCGTTGTAAAAACATGCGTTGTAAAGGTACTTGCGTTGTAATAGTTGCGTTGTAAAAGAAATGCCTTGTAAAAGTTGCGTTGTAATGGTTGTTCCCCTTATGAGAGTAACCAATCCAGTTGAGACACCTCACCATTTAAAATTCCTCAAACAATGCCCTACTGTTGCCAATTCTTTTCCCAAAACAGTGCAGGGCTTTATTTTTGAGGTTAGACCAATGCTCTCGGGATTCAGGGGGTAGTGGGGGAGCATTTGCTAAAACCACTGTGTAAAGGGTGGCTTCCGGAGGGAGGTGCAGACTGGGTAGCAGATCTTGACACCCATCAGCCCCCTCCTCTATCCCTGACCTACTACCTGATACTTCCCTGTGTTGCTGAGGTGGTATCCTATAAGCTAAATTAGGGACCAAGCTCACTTTTGAACCCACACGCATCGCAGCTGGGGCCTGACTAATGCCAACTAAGGCCTGTGATGGTGCGTTGTTTCTAGAGATTATGTCCACTAGAGTGCGATTACTTGGTAAATCCCCACTGGACTGGGCTGCTGGAATATCATTTGATTGGCTACTAACAGTGAGATTGGCTTCAATACGGTTGAGCCTTTCCACAACTAAGTCCAGCTTTACCAGGACAGGGTCTAGGAGTGCTACAAACTGGTCCCTAAAGGTCGTGCGTAGATTTTCAAGATTAAGAGGGGCAACAGAGTGCAATGGGGGTTTACCCTTAGGGGCGATAACATTCCCAGAACCATCAACCCACTTGGAACCGGATGCAGTCGGGGGAGCCATTTGCTTGCTGGGACCACGCCCTTTCCTTTTCTTGCTGGGTGGTTCCAAAACTGTCCCTTCCAGGGCCTTTCTCCCCCTTGTTGTAACCCTAGCTGGACTCTGTGGGCTACCCATTAGCAAAGAGACATCAGAAATGCCAGGCAGTGGGGATAAACACAAGGGGTCGGGCAAGCTGCTACAACCAATACTATTCCCATCAGTACTGGCTACTACTACAAGGGGTTGGGCACAAGGCAGCGAAGCTGCGGGTTCCAATGAAAGCCTACGCTCGGCGGCCTGAATCTCTTGGATCAGGACCATCTCAGCGCGGGACAAAAATGCATCATGTGTGCCCACCAACCTGTCTCCAACCTTCCTCTTACTCATTGCTTAGTGGGTTAAATGCAAATGGGATCACCTCAAAATGGGAGAGATAATATCCTCACAGTAGAGATACAGTAAACAATAAATTTAGTCCCAACAGTAAGGCAACACTCTTACAGTCTTAGCTGGCTTGCAACGGGAGTTAGAGGTGTGGCCCGGCCCGGTCTCCTCAGGGCTCTGACGGGCGCGGACGGGCCCTCCCTTGGGGCCGCTGATGTTTTATGCGCCGCCCGGCGCAACTTGTGAGGTAATCTGAGCGCGCCCCGGGGACTCTGGGTGCTGTAGTCCCGGCGCGCTCAGTGTGCTGCTAACCCCACGTGCAGGCAGAGGGTGTCCCAAGGCTTCCTGAGGCAGAAGGCAGATCGCGGTGAGTAGCGGCAGTAAGGATCCAAACTTGCCCCCAGTGAACAGGCATGTGTGCTTTCAGGCGCATCCCACGCTGTGGGAGGGCCGCTGATGTTTTATGCGCCGTCCGGCGCAGCTGGTGAGGTATTCTGAGCGTGCCCTGGGGACTCTGGGTGTTGTAGTCCCGGCGCGCTCAGTGTGCTGCTAACCCCACGTGCAGGCAGAGGGTGTCCCAAGGCTTCCCGAGGCAGAAGGCAGATCACGGTGAGTGGCGGCAGTAAGGGTCCAAACTTGCCCGCTGTGAACAGGCAAGTGTGCTTTCAGGTGCGTCCCGCGCTGCGGGAGGGCCGCTGATGTTTTTTGCGCCGTCCGGCGCAGCTGGTGAGGTAATCCGAGTGTGCCCCGGGGACTCTGGGTGTTGTAGTTCCGGCGCGCTTAGTGTGCTGCTAACCGCACGTGCAGGCAGAGGGTGTCCCAAGGCTTCCCGAGGCTTCCCGAGGCAGAAGGCAGATCGCGGTGAGTGGCGGCAGTAAGGGTCCAAACTTGCCCCCAGTGAACAGGCAAGTGTGCTTTCAGGCGCGTCCCCCCAATAACTCAATAATCTTCCGACCATAACCAGCAGCCTTAATGTCGGACTTGTACCACATGAACTCTTCCCCCTTTCACATTTTGGAAAACGTTTCCCTAGAGAGTAGTGTATACCAACTGCCAGAATCCACCAACATCTTAATGCCACACTTGTCCAAACCTATAACACAGTGAGGTTTCTCTAGCTTGTTTGTGCTTTCTCTGGCAACATTGTCCATTGGCAGATGTGGATTGATACCAGATTCCTTTGAAGCCTCACAAACTTCCACACTCAACATTAATTCACGGACACTTTCACAAGTATCATGCACCTCTTGTACACAAGCGAATCGAGCTTTGGCTCTACAAACCTTAGCAAGGTGTCCTTTTCTACCACAAGCTCGACATGTTGCATTCCTGGTCATACACACAGTACTGGAAGCAATATGGCCAGGAGCAGCGCAATAGTAGCACTCAATTACCCTAGTGTCTTGGGGTTAACGAAGTAATTTGCCCAGATTCACTAGATTAGCTATAAGAATGCAAACTTGTGACAGGCTTCATTTTCTTAGTCTCGTCGACAAATGCATGTAACTGGTATTTTGGGGATATGTTCCATGGGTAACATTGAACTATTACGTTTGTCCATCTGCTTGATCCACAAATCTGTATGCTCCAACCCTTTAGTGATCTGAATTGCTTCGTCTAGTGAGGGATCCTTAATCAGTAGTTTCTCTCTTACTCTCTTGTTATTGGTGCACCCTACTATCTGATCTAGTATAAGAGAATCTCCCAATTCTCCAAACTTGCATTGTTGCAAGGATCCTGCTCCTATACACAACTGTGCACAGAGACCCAGGACATCAGTGAATTGTGGTGTACCAAAAACTCACCTCAGTACCTAGAAAACCCCAACCAGCTAGTATCAGTGTCACATTAGCTCTTCGTCCTATAGCAAAGTAACCAATGATTAGACAACCTAGAACATGTGACTTAGGACCAACTCAGTAATGGTGGGAAGCGAGAACACTCTTTCGTTATACTCTCATACCAGTCCACAACAGAAGTAAATAAGAGACACCGGTAAGGTTAAAATATTTTTTTTAATGACGTGCTCTCAGGTGCAGTATCTTCGTCAACATAAGCAGACATATGATTAGAAATATTATGATCAGCATTGTTACAATTCCATAAAATACAAAAGGAGAAATCATATTATAATGATGGTGAAAACAGGTCTTATAGCGCCTAGTTATAACACCCTCCCTATCGGGGATCTATGTTTTATAAACTAACCCTGGGCGTAGTTTGCGAAGTAGCGCTACACATAGCTACGCAAAGTGCACTTCGCACTGCGCAAGCTACGCGTAGCACTACGCGAACTGCGTAGTACCCTGTTTGCACTGTGCAAAATGCCATTTTCAATGATAGCACAGTGTGGACAGAGCATCCGGCACTGTGCAATCATTGAAAACGGCATCTTGCACAGTGCGAGCTGTAGTTTTCTGCCGCTTGAGTAGATTTTTACTCGAGCTGCAGCTTTCTCAACGCGGACTGGTAGTACCTGATCGCGAGCGGTCACGAACATACGCGACCACTCGCAATGAGAAGCCAGACCTCCCCACTTTGAGAATCTGGCCGGGAGGTTTATTTGCCATGCTCGCGATTGGCAACTTGATGTTGCTGATCACGAACGAGGAAAAAGTCTTGCCGGGATGTCATTTTGCTTGCTCGCGGTCGCAAACTTGTCGTTGAGGACCGCGAGCAAGCAAAAAATTACCGCTGCACTACGCTACACGTGTTTGCACTGTGCTACGTGCAATTCGCGTAGTGCAAAGTAGCAGAAACTTTGTAAACTACATGAGCGTAGCGTATTGCTTTGCCCAGGGTTATTATAAACTAAAGAAGGTCTCTTAGGCTTGTACGGGGGACCCCATTACCTCTCAGCTCAGCAAGAGTGAATCACATCAGGATCAGCAAAAGCTCTCTGCATCCGTGGAAATGGAAAATCTTCCAAGTGTGTGAAATCATGGCAACTGTGCAATTATAAAGGCACCAGAATCTCAGTTGGCTCACAGCTGCCATTTGTCGTGTCTAAAAAGTGTTAGCCGATCAGTTCGAACAACAGCTACCATGTTATGATAACCTTGACGGCTTCAGCACTCACTGTGCAGACTAGGGTCACGATGTAAGTCTAGGGATGTCGAAAACTGTTGGGATTTAGGGGGCGGGTGCCTTTTGTCTTACCTTCCTTCCCCTTGCAGTTCACCTTTAAGTACCAAGTGCATGCAGGAATTTATGGACGCTCCCTTAGGTTCGCGTTAAATGAGCCTACCTCCAGAGACCGGTGCTTGGTTTCTTTTACGGTCCCTTGCCTTGGGACTTCCTGTTCGTGGTTTCTTACCTTGTTGCCTTCGTGGTGGGGTCCGCGGCTGTGGGCCTCACGTGGGTTGTTTGCTGGCTCTCGCCTTCGTCCCTGTGCTCTTGGGAGGCGCAGGGTTGTCATTTGGGACTATCTTGATAACGGACGACGCCTTGGGATACGCGGCTGCGTGTCTCACAAAACAGTGGCGTCTGGACTTCCTGGTCTTGTATAGACCATCCGCCTCGTTGTGTGTGTTTTGGGCGGATTCACGAAGGGGCTGAAATACGGCCTTTTTTTGTGCTTCATTCGTGTTTTTAGTGCACTGGGGGTTTTTTGGTGCTCTCCCAACATTTTGAAGACCTTTTTTTCCCTTCCCCCTCTCCCTTCCTTCCTACATCTTTGTTATTTGAGATTGGGGTATCAAACAGATACAAACCCTTTGATTGTTTGGAGCCATCACCTTTGAGAGTGCTTCTTTGGATCCACGGGGTGGCGTTGTTTGTCTTTGATGACCAAGTGGAGCATCCATCCAAGAAGACGTTTTTCCTTTCTGGATTTGGCAATTCCCGAGCGCAGACTGGGGTAAGCCGGGAGGTCTGTGGGTTCTTGTGTGTACTTGGTATATCTTGGGGTGGGTCACATGTGTTTAATCCTTTTCCCCTTTTGTATTTAAGGTCTGGGCTGGGGTCGATCAGTCTGCTGTAGGGAGCTCAGAGGAAGTACGCTGTATTACCCAAGACCTTGATATTCCCTGTTTTGTTTTACCCACCCTCTCCCTATGTCGTGGTTACCCATCACCCTGAGTTATTCTTGTTGGGTGCGGGGGGACTACGGTGGGGGTAGGGGACTGGGACATTCTTCACTCCTGCGGTGTTGGGATGGTTGGCAGGCGGAACAGAAAACCAAGCCCACGTATTGACACACTGCCCGAGTGAAGAATGGATGAGGATGCTGGAGGTGGGGGACCTTCGGTGCAAGACCTCATGCTGGCCATTACGAACTTACAGGCTAAGGTCCAGGCCCTTAGACAAGAAAACTGTGGGTTGCAGGTGGCACTGAGTAGTGTTAGATCAAAGGAAAGTCCTTCGGGTAAAGGGGGATGCCTCTGTAAAACCCAAAGTTCCTCTGGTACAGCCTGCTACCTTTCGGTATGAGCGGGGCATAGGTCAGAGTGAGCCTCCTTTGTTCGTTACTGTCAACACTCCTGTGCCGGTTCCGCTTGCAGCCCCTGAGAGGTTTTCTGGGGATAGCAGCAAATATGGCATATTTATGAACCAGTGTCATCTGCACTTTATGTGTCGCTCAGCTGCTTTTCCCGATGACACCTCAAAAGTAGCCTTCGTGATTTCTTATTTATTGGGCACTGCAGCTAGTTGGGCGGTCCCCTTAGTGGAAAACAATGACCCTGTATTTAGTAGCTTCTCAGCTTTCAAGACCCAGATGCATAGTTTATTTGCTAAGCATGCGTTTATGCAAGCGAGTGACGCAGAACTGCTGAAACTGAGGCAAGCGAAGCAGGATATCCTTACGTATGTGGCTACTTTTAACCGCTTAGTAGCTGAAACCCAATGTCCTCTTGCTAAAAGGACGTCATTGTTCTATCAGGGCTTGTGTGAGGAACTAAAACACATAGTATCACAGGTAGTGGACCCCCTGAAGAATGTGTTGAGTTCATCGATTTGGTTGTGAAGCTCAACCACAGGCTGTCCGAGAGGAAGGGGGAGAGGACTAGATTTCAACCATCACATATGATCGTGACAAAGAGAGAGATACCTGAAACCGGGGACTCTAAGCTGGATCCAGAACCGATGCAGTTAGGTGGGGTAAGGGGTCCCTTGACTAAGGACGAAAAGGATCGGAGACGGCTTCTTCAGTTGTGTTTATACTGTGGGCGGAGTGGGCATTATGCCCGTGAGTGTCCCGTGAAGCCGTCTCGGTTGAACCTGAATAAGGCAGTAGCTTTTGTAGGAGGGGGTGTGAGAGGTCTTCTGTCCTGGAGATCAGCAGTAGCAATCCTTATGATATACAAGGGGCTGTTCAGAGGGTCCCACGCCATTTTACAGTGTCGGATTGCTTTGCGTTTTCATCTAGTAGTAGAGCTACTCTGTCAGTGTTATTGGACTGTGGGGCCACTGGGAACTTTATGGATATCTGGTTGGAGGAGAAGTTGATGGTTCCGTGTGTATTGAAGAAGCAGTCTGAACCTGTGAGAGCTATTGACGGGACAGAACTCTCTTCTGGGTCAATCATTCGGCAGACTGAACCTCTGCTGATGACCTGCGAAAACGGTCATTCAGAAACTTTTAGTTTTGATCTGATAGACACACCTGCATTTGGAGTCGTTCTTGGGGTACCCTGGTTACAGGCTCATAACCCTAGGATTGATTGGGTATGAAGGTTGGTCACGCTGGACTCAGAACATTGCCTCCAGCATTGTTATTGTGAGGCAACTCATTGGGTGACACCTTTGACTTGTGCAGCGAGTAGTAGTGGTACACAGAGTCTCTTGCCTTCTTCCTTTGTTGCTTATAAGGACGTCTTTGATAAAGATCAAGCTTGTGTTTTGCCTCCTCACAGGTCTTTTGATTGCCGTATTGACTTGATACCAGGGGCTGCATTACCCTGTCGCCGGGTTTATGCATTATCCGAGCCGGAGGAAAAACACTTACGGCAGTACCTGGACGAAATGTTGGGCTTCAGTTTCATTCAACCATCTTCCTTGCCTGTTTCCTCTTCCATCTTTTTCATCCCTAAGAAGGAAGGGGATCTCAGAGCGTGTGTGGATTATAGGGCGTTGAACAAGGCAACGATTAAAAACAAGTATCCACTGCCTCTGATACCGGTGTTGTTAGATCAGCTGCGACATGCCAGGGTGTTCACAAAGCTTGATTTGAGAGGAGCATACCATCTTATTCGCGTCCCCGAGGGCGGCGAATGGAAAACGGCGTTCCGTACTAAGTTTGGTTTATTTGAATATTGCGTTATGCCCTTTGGTTTATGTAATGCCCCTGCTGTTTTTCAGTTTTTTATTAATGAGGTTTTACGTGAGTTTTTAGACGTTAGTGTGATTGTTTACATTGATGACATTTTGATATTTTCCCAGTCCCCTGAGGAACACGAACACCATGTTTCTCAGGTGTTGTCTAAGTTGCAGGAACACCGTTTATTCTTAAAGTTGGACAAGTGCACTTTTGGTGTGGCACACGTGGAGCTTCTGGGTTTCTTGATTTCGACTGATGGTATAAAGATGGACCCCATAAAATTGAGACTATTGTCAACTGGCCTACCCCCACCTGTGTGAGGGACATACAGGTTCTTCTTGGATTTGCCAAATTCTATAGGCGTTTCATTTGTCAATTTTCAGATATAGTCTCGCCTATGATAACTTTGTTGAAAAAAGGGGTGTTTTTTGTTTGGACATCAGCGGCCCAGTCTGCATTAGAACAATTGATCGGACAGTTTACAACAGCTCCCGTTCTGATGCATCCAGATCCAGCACTCCCATTTTAAGTGGAGGCGGATGCATCTCAATTGGCAGTAGGGGGAGTATTGTCCAAGCGCGACAGTGTAACAGGGTTAATGCACCCTATTCCTTTCTTCTCAAAGAAATTGTTACCAGCTGAGCAGAATTACACTGTAGCAGAGAGGGAATTACTGGCCATAAAATTATCGCTTGAAGAATGGCGTCTCTATCTGTGGGGTGCTCAGCATCCCATTACGATTTACACGGACCACAAGAACTTGGAGTTTTTTCGTTCTGCTAGGGCCCTGACACGAAGGCAAATGAGGTGGGTGCTGTTTTTTAATGAATACGATTTTACCATCACGTATAGGCCAGCTGCCCAACAGGGAAAATCTGATGCATTGTCCTGCATCTATGTGAGCCCATAAGAGGGAGGGTCGGTTAGTGAAACCCAACATGTGATACCTGCAGAAAAGATCGTAGGATGTACCTCCATGGAAGAATTTTTGGTTAAAGTGAAGGAAGAAGTGGGACAGTTAGACCTGTCTCCGTGCTTGTCAGAACCAGGGTTTTCCTTAAAGGACGGGTTGTTGTACCAGGCAGACAAGTTGTTTGTGCCTCCTGAATTGCGTACACAGGTTCTTACCTACTGTCATTCTTCGTCTCTAGTTGGGCATCCTGGGGTTAATAAGACCAAGGAGATGTGTTTGCGTTGGTTCTGGTGGAAGACCTTAGTACATGATGTACAGGTATTTGTGGCCTCATGTCCAGTGTGTGCTGTTAGTAAGTCTTCGCAGATGTCCCTGTCTGGGTTGTTGCATCCCTTGCCAGTACCATCCTCTCCGTGGCATACTATTAGTATGGATTTCGTGACCGACTTGCCATCTGATTCAGGGTTTATGACCATACTAGTAGTAGTGGACCTTTTCACTGAGACAGCGCATTTCATTCTGTTACTAAAGCTGCCTACTTCTAGGGATTTAGCTGAAGTTTTCATCGCTCAAGTGTTGAGATTGCATAGGGTGCCTTCTGCTATTGTGTCTGATAGGGGGGCCCAGTTTGTGTCCCATTTTTGGACTGCGTTATGCATGTCTTTGCAAATGCATTTAAGGTTATCATCAGCCTATCATCCACAAAGTGACGGGCAAACAGAACGTACCAATCAAACCATGGACAGGAACCTGCGATGTTTGTTACCGTCCTTGACGGGTAGTTGGGTACGTGCACTCCCTTTGGCTGAGTTCGCCTATAATAACAGTATGCACTCAGCCTTAGGTATGTCGCCGTTTTTCTGTTCCATGGGGTTCCATCCTAAAACCATGCCTATTCAACCGTCTGAATGGGTGTCTGCTGTGGATACCCTCAGCAGGGAGTTGAATACCACATGGAAGAAGACACAACTGCAATTGTTAGCCTCCAAGACGAGTATGAAGACACAGGCAGATAGGCATAGGCGTCCTGCTCCCTTATATGCGGTGGGTGACAGAGTGTGGCTGGCAACAAAAAACTTGAGGTTGACAGGACCGAGGAAACTGCAGCCCCGGTTTGTGGGTCCCTTTAGAATTCAGAAGGTGATGAATCCTGTAGCTATGAGGTTGTCTTTGCCGGATGATTACAGTATCCATCCGGTGTTCCACACATCCCTGCTAAAGCCGTACGTCACCACTACTCAGGCTGTGCCACCTCCTCCTCCTGTCTTGGTTGATGATAATGTGGAGTATGAGGTTAATGCGATTCTGGATTCTAGGCGGAGAGGGGGGAGGTTGTATTATCTCATAGATTGGAAGGGGTATGCCCCTGAGGATCGCTCCTGGGAACCAGCGAGTCAGGTGCATTCTGCTCCGTTAGTGCGTTTGTTCCATCATCAGCACCCAGGGAAGCCTAGGCCAGTGGGAAGGCTTTTGGGGGGGTACTGTTGGGATTTAGGGGGCGGGTGCCTTCTGTCTTACCTCCCTTCCCCTTGCAGTTCGCCTTTAAGTACCAAGTGCATGCAGGAATTTATGGACGCTCCATTAGGTTCGCGTTAAATGAGCCTACCTCCAGGAAACCGGTGCTTGGTTTCTTTTACGGTCCCTTGCCTTGGGACTTCCTGTTCCTGGTTTCTTACCTTATTGCCTTCGTGGTGGGGTCCGCGGCTGTGGGCCTCATGTGGGTTGTTTGCTGGCTCTCGCCTTCGTCCCTGTGCTCTTGGGAGGCGCAGGGTTGTCATTTGGGACTATCTTGATAACGGACGACGCCTTGGGATACCCGGCTGCGTGTCTCACAAAACAGTGGTGTCTGGACTTCCTGGTCTTGTGTAGACCATCCGCCTTGTTGTGTGTGTTTTGGGCAGATTCACGAAGGGGCTGAAATACGGCCGTTTTTTGTGCTTCCTTCGTGTTTTTAGTGCACTGTTTTTTTTTTGGTGCTCTCCCAACATTTTGGAGACCTTTTTTTCCTTCCCCCTCTACCTTCCTTCCTACATCTTGGTATTTGAGATTGGGGTATCAAACAGATACAAACCCTTTGATTGTTTGGAGCCATCCCCTTTGAGAGTGTTGCTTTGGATCCACAGGGTGGCGTTGTTTGTCTTTGATGACCAAGTGGAGCATCCATCCAAAAAGACGTTTTTCCTTTCTGGATTTGGCAATTCCCGAGCGCAGACGGGGGTAAGCCGGGAGGTCTGTGGGTTTTTGTGTGTACTTGGTATATCGTGGGGTGAGTCACATGTGTTTAATCCTGTTACCCTTTTGTATTTAAGGTCTCGGCTGGGGTCGATCAGTCTGCAGTAGGGAGCCCAGAGGAAGTACGCTGTATTACCCAAGACCTTGATATTCCCTGTTTTGTTTTACCCACCCTCTCCCTACGTCGTGGTTACCCATCACCCTGAGTTATTCTTGTTGGGTGCAGGGGGACTACGGTGGGGGTAGGGGATTGGGACATTCTTCACTCCTGCAGTGTTGGGACGGTTGGCAGGCGGAACAAAAACAAGCCTTTCTCATGTGAAGACATTTGCGCAGCCTAACTTACAAAAACAGCGATATGCAGTGTTGTGTGCAAAAGCAGCAAAAGGTAAAATGGCGTTTAAACCTCTAATAAGCCATGCTAACATAACATGTGTGCAAACCAGGCCTAGGCCATACTACAGCATGTTAGTGAAAGCCCCCTTAATGCAGCAATGTATGTTGCAATATCTTCACCTACCTTCATTTGTGCTTGTAATCCTAGGAAATAGTTCAAGAAAATGATGCGAAGTTTCAAGAGGTTTCTCTGTAGAATGTAAATGTATCAATATTGAAGCAAATTGAGCCCAACTCTCAAAGATGGCCGCCACAGTATGACACGTCATGAGTTATATCTAGAGGAAATAGAACGCAGATCCAGCCCAACCTCTTAAGATGGCCACCACAATGTGTCGCATTGCATATGATTTCATGGGAAAATTGGAGGCAGCTTGGAACAGCAGAACAAAGATGAAGTCGAGCACGAGGAGTCCGAGGCAGTGAGTGTGAGTTCAGAACTGTAGAGAATGAAGATGGAGCCAGGCGCAAGGAGTCCGCGAGATGATGAGAGTGACTAACGGTTTCCGAAATTAGTATGAGTAAACCGCTGAGTGTTATATTCATAAATGAATTATTCACAACTGCGCACCCTTACAGTTCAGCAGGATGAAAATTGTGTTGAGTGCAGGCACAAATATTTTGGTGAAGTTAAAATTTGTTAACAGCTCAGCGCAGCTTCACAAACTCACAGAATTACAATATCAACCTGAAACACAGAGTAGATAATTCCAATGAGGCACGCCTGCTTGGTAGTCGTAAATATGAAGGCTTGAACACAAAATTGTTACTCACAATTAAGGAGAGCAGTACTCATTAAGCAAATTGAAATCCAGGGGTGGAGGTAGTAGAAGTCTGCCCCCTGCGCAGTACGGGTTCGAGTTGCCGCCAATGTAAAGATGTTCTTCGGTAGCAGTGTAGTCCAAATATTAGCTTTATTCAGTACATGAAAAGTAAAGGTACCTCCAACTTGCTCTCCTAGCTTCACAGCTCCAACCTCCCTTCATATTCAAAGTATAACACTCCACCCATCCAGATGGTCCTACATTCCATCCTACAGAATGAATACAGCTCTACAATGAATAAACTTAAGGACTATGTAGTGCCGTTCATGCACTTCGCACCAGCAAACTCCACCCAAAAGCGGAACTCCGCATAGCGCGGCAGAGCTTTTTGTGACTGCATGGAATTCCACGTAGTAGGACTCTGCGAACTCCGCCCACCCCATAACAGTTAAGAGATAAAGGGGTATATTCACAAGAACGTGTGATATCTACTGCAAGAGTAGCGTAATGCAACTTTCAACATCGCAGCCTATCGTGGGAAAATAACCCAGTGACAACGTGGAATTCACAACACGGCGGTAGCATGCAAAAGTCTGCCGAAACCGCGGACAACGTCCGTGATACAATCACCTCGATGGAGACAAAAACACAAACCCCAACATCAAAAAACCTGCAATGGGCCAAAGCGCAATGAGGAACTCAGCGATAAGTAGCGCCAGGCCTGCAACACACCTGGCAGGCGGAAAAAATCACCATAAAAGTAGAAAAACACACACACTGACCAACACCCAAGCACCATGGAGGCAGCCGGAGCACGCTCAGTGGACGAGCTCAACCCCAAAAGCACCCCAGACGACAAGCCTGGGACTTCGAGGACAGGGAAGGGCAAGGACAAGAAGAAGAGGAAGACGAAGTTCAGTCCGTAGTCCAACAGGATCATAGTCATGGAGGTGATGGAACAACATCAACAACTGTTCATCACCTCCAACATGTCATTGGGCACCAAAAATGGAATCTGGCGGGACATCGTGGATAAGGTGAATGCCTTTGGGGAACACAAGACGACAATGGATGAGGTTGAGAGGTGATGGAATGACATCAAGCGGAGGACCAAGGAGAAACTCTCCACCAACCGGATGACATGGAGGAGCTGGTATCACAGTCATCAGTGTGGAGACTGTGGCCGGAGTCAGGGGATCGGACACTGCTCGACAGGACACATTACAACTGCAACAGGGTGAGTGATGACCAGGTACTGGGGGCGGGTGGAGATGGGCACAATGGCACACATGCACAATCAAGGAGAGCACAGTGCACACCCACAATGACTCTGGGTCCTCGCCCTGATCTATAGACTGTCACAATGCACAATGCCATGCTGTCTGAATGTCAATATGTGCCATGCGGCTACATGCATGTGGACACATTGTAATACACCATCTCCCCTTCACATCACAGGGGCACCTTCAACACCTCCTGCAGAGCAGTCCCAGCCACTCTTCACTGATGACAAGGAGGACAACACCAGCATCGCCACCCAAACCATCCAAGACATCCTTGACCTCATCCGTCACTCACCTCCAGGATCACGGCAACCCAGCTACATCGAGGAGACCCTACCAACATTTACATTTACATTTACATTTACATTTACATTTACATTTACATTTACATTTACCAACTACCCAAAGCAACCAACAGTAGGCACTCACAGCCCAGGCACTCCCTCAAGACCCCAAGGAACAACACATGGCCTTCCAATGCCGTGTGCTAGAGTGCCAGAGGGAGACAGCAGAGTAGTTGTGGTTCAGCTTCAGCATCATGGCAACCAAACTTGACGCCATCCTTGGGTGTGTAGGCCCGCTCCATGGTCTCCAATGAGCCCTGACTGACATCGCTGGAGTCATGACGTGGAGAGAAGAACAACTGTCCACTCAGAGTGGCTCCAGCGATACCAGCCGTGAGCTGGCACACATGCGGAGGCTAAAGGAGGACATGGTGCAGATGGAGGCGGAAAGGATGGCAGCCACTGCTGCACATCAGCGGAGTGTAGCTGGGCTCTACCATGCCCTGCAGATCCTCAACATGGCATTGCTGCCACAAGGCGTGGCGATGATGAATGCTGCTGCCCCCACACCATCCACATCTCTGCCCCCTGGTGTGTCTCTGCCTCCCATTGCGGCAGGCCTAACCACTCCGGCACCTGATGTGTCAGTGGGACGCAGTGTGGCCGACAATCCACCTACGGCTTCTGATGTGTCAGTGGCACACAGTGCCGCAGCCGGGACAACAACACCCACAGGTGGGGCAGAGCACACATCCGGGGATGAGGATGTGGATGTGCCTGTGATCAGAAGGACTCAGTAGCATTAATTTCCGCCACTTGGTCTGTTTCTCATTGGTCGCGCACATGGCCTCATGACCTTCCACTGATCCCCGATGCACACAGATGCACTCACCCTGGACTAAGACATGGACTTACACATCCTGTTTGATGACCAATGACACAGCAACCAGACTACGGACTGCACCCCTCCTCTTCCGCAGTACTTGTCATCCCCGGATGGACTCTGGCTGGCCCTCCACGGACCCATTTTGTGTAGTGTGTTCTGCATTGCCCTGTACCGCTATAGCTGCAGAACTGCACTGGATGTGCAATAAACATCCAGTGACTCACTGCTGTGTCATGTCTTTCATCATTCATGTATGTATGTGTGGATAAATGTAGGGTCAGTGATTTCCCTTTCGTCAATGATACTCATACTGTGGGATGCCAGGGAGAGGGTGCTACATAGCAATTTGTGTTATGGGTCCCGTGGACACCACAACAGGGACACACGCATCAGCCACTTTCTTGTCCAGATATGGATTGAACCACACCCAGAGTACCCTAGTCATTATTGCAGGCCCTGCGCTGGTATGGCATATGCCAGACCAGACCACTCCACTTACGCTCCAAGGGGGGGCCTCATTGCTACCCGTCGCAGGTGTACTCGCTGGTGGTGTGCGTGTCACTGGTCTAGTTGTCAGCATGTCACAGCCACTCCCTGAGGGCAGGTTTGCACGCACACCACACCCATCCGGCACAGGTGTCACAGGCCATGTGACCCCGTAAATATATGGGGCTGACAACATCACATACCCCTCTGCCGGTGGTGACTGTATGACGGACCCGAGGCCTGGAGGCCGGCACAGGCCTACCACCACTTGGTGCTGACTGGGGTTGAACAGGGTTTGTGGCACACACTGCATTGCGGATGGCACAGGCACCCCGCCACGAGACAGTGACTGGGGTTGAAAAGGGTTTGTGGCACATGCTGCATTGTGGATGGCACAGGCACCCCACCACAGGACGCTGAATAGGGTTCAACAGGGTTTGTGGCACACGCTGTACAGGCACCCGTCGCGGGACAGTGACTTTGGGTGAACTGAGTCATTGGCACCTTAAGCTGCTGAGCGGGTGTGCAGCCTGCGATGATGCCCCGTCCCGGCGGTCTGGACTGCTCAGGATTTGTTTGCGGTGCTGGACCGCAGTGTAGGCCAAGCCATCGGGCTGCGCGGGCCTACCGCCACGTGGCTTCACTTCTGGTATCACAGAGTTAGTGGCACCCATTGGGCTGAGCATGGTGTAATCAAGACCCAGCACCAGACGTAAGACCTGGTGGCCTGCGCAGCGTGGCTGCATGGTGTGGAGGGTGCCATGTCCACAGGCCCGGGCTTGTGGCTTGCAGCGGCATGTGGAAGGACCTGCTTTCTACATGCCGGTGGTGGAAGGTGAGCAGTGAGGCCCGGGTGTGCATGGGTGGGCATGCTCCGATGGGCGGAGGGTTGGGCTGAGATGCCTCTGCCTGGGCGTGCATGGGCGTGCGGGCAACGTTCTCTTGTACAAGTGTGTGTACTATGCCAGTCATGTATCTGGACTCTATTTCAGATGACGGCTCTGACTCTGATGTGTGACCTGGTGTACTGCTACACATACCGGCAAGTGGTTGGAGACACACCGATTGCAGCAGGTGAACAGTGTGGCCTGTGTGCATAGTGGCAGCACTCTCTCTCTCTCTCCCTCTCTTCTTCTCTCTCTCTCCCCTCTCTTCTCTCTCTCTCTCCCCTCTCTTCTCGCTCCCCCTCTCTTCTTCTCTCTCTCTCCTTCTCTTCTTCTCTCTCACCCGCTCTCTTCTCTCTCTCTCTCTCCTCTTCTTCTCTCTCTCTCCTTCGCTCTCTCTCTGTCTTTTGATGTACGCAGGACACATCTTCTCATCATGTTTTTTGTCTTGCAGGCTGTGACCTACGGATTGTCCTGAGGAGAGCCGCCACGTGTCTTCATTTAATTTCTTTGCTACATTCAATAAAGTTTCATTGGTTGCTTCGAAAGTGAATGTGTGATGCTCACTTTCTGTGACAATACATGCATGTCACCAGTTGTGACTGTGCGACATCAGACAGAATATTTTTTACATGTTTAGGTGCAGCTTAGGGAGGGGTGGTCCTGGATGTGGTGTCGGTAAGTGTTGTGGCCCTCTTGGGTGTCCGTGCAGCATGTTCAGTTGCTCCATGGCAACTGTTTGTCTTCAGGTGTGGCTGTGGAATCCCTTTTGTGGTGCAGGCTGTGGTCCGGCTTTACACAAGGTCAGAGCAGGTGTCAATTTCCTACTGCTAACGTGCCTTATCGCGTGTTTTGTGTTCTTATCGCCGATCTGGCTGGTCGTTGTGAATGTTGAGGTGTTGTGTTGTTGAGGCTTTTTGCACATGAACACCTACTCTGCATCTCAATAGCGAAAGTTGCTGGGGTCCTCTTTGGCGATGTTTTTTGCAGCTGCTATCACAGGAAAGCAGGTGCTGTGGGCTGTTAGCACCATCTTGTGAATGGGGGGTAAATTTATGACGACGTTGGCTGCAATAAATTGCCATTAATTCAGCGATAGCTCCTTGTGAATATGCCCCAGAGAGTACTGCCATTATAAAAAATGGGGTAACCCAAAACGGTTCTTTATTGGACCTGGGTAGTCAATATTGGCATAGAAACAATGGCCCAACCCGAAATCGATTATTGGCTCAATGAATCAGTACTCACAGTTGATCATTTTTGTGACTGAATAGGTGTTTCAAGTTAATCACCACTTGTAGATTTTATCAAACAACTTAGAAATGCATCCACCTTGAAGAATTAATTTATTCAAAAAATGAATTTATTCAAAAATGAGGAGTTTTAATGAATTACTCCAACACAGCGAGAAAATTTCATATATACATTAATAAAAATTTTTGAACAACGAACGGTAACAAAGAGAGCAGCGTGCTTCTATAAAGGTGCCGGAAAAATAGAGAGAAATAGTGATTTTGATAGAAAGGGTGTAAGCCTCAACAGAATAGTGACATAGGGTTGTTTATAAAATTGAAAAAAACACAGTGCTGTACATAGGACAGCAGAGATATGTACAAAGGCCACTAATTGCTTATTTCTCTTTTAACATTTATACATTCTTTTACTGGCATGTATAATGTTTGAAAACGGTAGTGGTCCTATTTTAGGGGAGTTTCGCGTCGACGTTTCGACCCGTCTGGTGGTACTAGGGTAGCTGGGGACCTCGACCTGCGGGTCTTCCTCAGGACGTATGTGGCACAAAAGAACTCCGTACCGTGGTTAATAAAGCTGTGGGCCTACAATGAATTACAAAAGGCAATATTTAGGTGGGTGCATAAGATAGATGTTAACGAAGAGGTGACCTCGACCTCAAGTTACTTCCTTACCCAAAATTTCTTTGTTGGGATGATCAAAAAACCTCCTACACCTGGATGGTTATGGACGACTGAAGGGTCACAGTCTCGCTCCTTCAGTACCTAGGGAGGGGTATTATGTGTCAATCCTTCATATAATTAGGTATCCATTAAATTAATACCTCAAGTATCATTAACAAGGGCTTACCAATTAGTAGTCGTGGGCCTTCCACCAAGGTTATTCAGTTGTAGATGTCAACAGTAACATATACGAATTAATCCGTTACTGTAAGGGAACATATGAATGCAAGTATTTAGAAGGGGGTTCAATCAGTGTATTCGTCTGTTTTAATTGAGAATAGCGGGGTGGTTCATACCTTTTGGTGTCCGTGTGCTGGCATCTTAGTGAGTCTAGGTGGAATTCAATGAAAGCGCCAGAGTTCCTGCAGAAAACATGCAGAAGACGAATGCGACCTTGTGTTATATTGTTTTAAGAGGGTACAGCGTATTAGTAAATAAATGGTGGTTTTTAACCCATTATTTACCTTACGGGATGGCGGCTTCCACTTAAGGGTCGTTTACAAAAGACGATCTCAACCGGCAATAAATGACGCTGTATGGGGACATGAAAAAGAAAGGTCATGTCAGAACCGGGTGCGGTGATCTCGCAACCTAACGGTCATTAATTAAGTTTGGGAATAGGTCTACGGGGGAAAGAAAGTCTTACCGGGAGTGTGGCTTTCCTGGCGGCGACTGCTCAAGTCAGGGGGCCTCGTAGCGCGGTGACGTCATACGGACGTTTTAAGGCATTTGCAAAGACGTCGACATAGAGAGCAGACTCAGTGAAACTCTCAGTTGGATTTTAGAGGGGAAAAGTTGCTTGGCACAGAGAAAGGACTCGGTGTGGTCATGGCAACGGTGTTTACCGTAGAGTGGCCAGACATGGGTAAAAATAAATTCAATAATTTGAACGATATCGGGGCCATGGTAGTTTTATTTACTATTGTTGGTTACATTTTAAAGGGTATGGTTTGAGAATAAATAGACATCGAGCAAGGGCTTCTCGGTGGACAGTTGTAAGAATTTATACAATGCACCAAGAAAGCTCAGGGTGATGCACAGTGCGAGGGTAATGTAGTATCCTAAACAATAGTCAGTTGGGGTGCATCATCTGTTGTTTAGAACTGCTACCTGTTTGCTGATTTCTTCGTATTCGTTAAGCCCCCGCTTTATAGTGTCGAATAGATGGATAAAACGGCACTCACGAAGGCTCAATACATGACTGAAGTCTCCTCCTCTAGGATTAGGTGTTACCTTTTCCAGGACACACCATTTAAGACTATCTGGTGTATGTTCAAATTTTGTAAAATGTTCCACAAGTGGTGCCCCCTGGGTCTTACATTTGATACGACTTACATGTTGCAATATGCGACACTTTACTTTTTGTATAGTTTGCCCAATGTAAACAAACCCGCATGGGCATGTGATCGCATAAATAACCCCACTTGAATTACAGTTGCTGTGTTCTTTTAACACGTGTGTGTGGTTATTATGTTTGAAACATTTAATTTCTTCAGACAATGGGCATGCTTTACAATTCCCACACTTCACATGGCCCTTTACTGGTGGAATCCCCCATAGGACAGTTTGACTTGGTGGATTTTTGCTGGGCAGGAGAGCTTTCACTACATAATCTCTTATATTTTTTGCCTTCTTAAAAGCATGTAGTGGCAATGGAGCATTGTCTATTTCATCAGCAATCATATGCCAGTGCTGATTAATTATTTTTTTGATCTTATTACTCTTCGTCGAGTATGTGGTAACACATACTATTCGGTCTTCTTTTCGTTTCTGATTATTTCTCACTTCCAAAAGGTGTTCTCTATGATTGTACCAGGCACGCTTGCGTGCCTGTTTTAGAAGTCTAATCGGGTAGCCTCTGTCTACCAACCGGGATAGGAGACCCGCTGACTCATTGAAGAAATCCTCCTTCCTGGTGCAGTTCCTTCGCAACCTCAGGAACTGTCCAAAGGGGAGGTTGTCCCTGAGATTGCGAGGATGGTGGCTGCTATACCGGAGTAAGGTGTTCCGTTCACTACTCTTACGGTATAGGCCAGTGTACAACACACCTTGGTCAGCATTGATTGTAATATCCAAAAAATTGATTTTTGACTTATCAAATTCTACGGTAAATTGAATATCTGTGGACCGTGTGTTAAGCCACTCATGAAAAGAAATCAATTCCTCTGCGTTACCATTCCATACAATTAAAACGTCATCTATGTAACGTCGCCATAAACCTATATGGTTTAGGTACGGGTTGACATCATTGAGGACATTGGCTTGTTCGAAGGCATCCATAAAAATTATGGCCAGATTGGGGGCAAAGCTTGCCCCCATCGCCACTCCCTTAGTCTGAACGTAGTACTTATCTAGAAAGATGAAGAAATTTTTTGTCATTGCCAAGGTTAAAAGTTCAATGATAAATTTTGTCGGTACCCGATGGGGCGCCGGACGTGAGTTTAGCACATGCTCAATAACTGTCAGAGCCTGCTTTTGCGGGATATTAGTATATAAGGATTGGATGTCCATTGTGGCAAGTAGACTTGTTCTTGGGTCATATGAACGTCCATCTAAGAGCAAGATGGTTTGCATCGTATCTTTAAGATACGTACTTGTCTCCTCTGCTAAGGGTTTCAGGAATGTATCGATGTACTTACAGAGTGGCTCCAAAAGGGAGCCACAACCTGAAATAATCGGTCTGCCCGGTGGATTCTGCATTCTTTTATGAATTTTTGGCAGAGTATAGATGGTTGGTGTTCTGGGGTGTTTGTTATTGAGATATTCATACTCGAGTTTATTGATAAAGCCCAAGTCTAATCCTTGTGTGGTGATAGAATTAATTTTCTTTGTTATTTCCTTTGTCGGGTCCCCTCTCAATTTCGCATAGTTGCCTTCGACTTCTAACTGGGCAAGGATTTCATTTGTGTATTGATCACAATTTTGTACGACAATGGCTCCGCCCTTGTCGGCTGGTTTAATTACTATATTGGCATTTTCTTTTAGCGTGGTAAGTGCTATTTTCTCTGCCTTGGTAATGTTGTATTTAACATATTGTCTCTCTGATACGGTGTTCTCTACATCTCTCAATACAAGTTGTTCAAAGGCCAAGATTTTTGGTGACATTTGGTGGGCAGGAGGGTTGAATTTGGATGGTGGTCTAAGGCCACTTCCAGAGAAAACAGGATTATGTGGGACTTTATGAAAGAAGTGTTTCAGTCTTATTTTTCTAAAGAAGTGGTGTAATTCCATTTTAAGATTGAAGGAAAACGAACAGAGTGTATTAGAAAAAGGCCTATCCTTTGTACCCACCTCAATGCCCAATTCCTTCAATCTTAAAATGGAATTACACCACTTCTTTAGAAAAATAAGACTGAAACACTTCTTTCATAAAGTCCCACATAATCCTGTTTTCTCTGGAAGTGGCCTTAGACCACCATCCAAATTCAACCCTCCTGCCCACCAAATGTCACCAAAAATCTTGGCCTTTGAACAACTTGTATTGAGAGATGTAGAGAACACCGTATCAGAGAGACAATATGTTAAATACAACATTACCAAGGCAGAGAAAATAGCACTTACCACGCTAAAAGAAAATGCCAATATAGTAATTAAACCAGCCGACAAGGGCGGAGCCATTGTCGTACAAAATTATGATCAATACACAAATGAAATCCTTGCCCAGTTAGAAGTCGAAGGCAACTATGCGAAATTGAGAGGGGACCCGACAAAGGAAATAACAAAGAAAATTAATTCTATCACCACACAAGGATTAGACTTGGGCTTTATCAATAAACTCGAGTATGAATATCTCAATAACAAACACCCCAGAACACCAACCATCTATACTCTGCCAAAAATTCATAAAAGAATGCAGAATCCACCGGGCAGACCGATTATTTCAGGTTGTGGCTCCCTTTTGGAGCCACTCTGTAAGTACATCGATACATTCCTGAAACCCTTAGCAGAGGAGACAAGTACGTATCTTAAAGATACGATGCAAACCATCTTGCTCTTAGATGGACGTTCATATGACCCAAGAACAAGTCTACTTGCCACAATGGACATCCAATCCTTATATACTAATATCCCGCAAAAGCAGGCTCTGACAGTTATTGAGCATGTGCTAAACTCACGTCCGGCGCCCCATCGGGTACCGACAAAATTTATCATTGAACTTTTAACCTTGGCAATGACAAAAAATTTCTTCATCTTTCTAGATAAGTACTACGTTCAGACTAAGGGAGTGGCGATGGGGGCAAGCTTTGCCCCCAATCTGGCCATAATTTTTATGGATGCCTTCGAACAAGCCAATGTCCTCAATGATGTCAACCCGTACCTAAACCATATAGGTTTATGGCGACGTTACATAGATGACGTTTTAATTGTATGGAATGGTAACGCAGAGGAATTGATTTCTTTTCATGAGTGGCTTAACACACGGTCCACAGATATTCAATTTACCGTAGAATTTGATAAGTCAAAAATCAATTTTTTGGATATTACAATCAATGCTGACCAAGGTGTGTTGTACACTGGCCTATACCGTAAGAGTAGTGAACGGAACACCTTACTCCGGTATAGCAGCCACCATCCTCGCAATCTCAGGGACAACCTCCCCTTTGGACAGTTCCTGAGGTTGCGAAGGAACTGCACCAGGAAGGAGGATTTCTTCAATGAGTCAGCGGGTCTCCTATCCCGGTTGGTAGACAGAGGCTACCCGATTAGACTTCTAAAACAGGCACGCAAGCGTGCCTGGTACAATCATAGAGAACACCTTTTGGAAGTGAGAAATAATCAGAAACGAAAAGAAGACCGAATAGTATGTGTTACCACATACTCGACGAAGAGTAATAAGATCAAAAAAATAATTAATCAGCACTGGCATATGATTGCTGATGAAATAGACAATGCTCCATTGCCACTACATGCTTTTAAGAAGGCAAAAAATATAAGAGATTATGTAGTGAAAGCTCTCCTGCCCAGCAAAAATCCACCAAGTCAAACTGTCCTATGGGGGATTCCACCAGTAAAGGGCCATGTGAAGTGTGGGAATTGTAAAGCATGCCCATTGTCTGAAGAAATTAAATGTTTCAAACATAATAACCACACACACGTGTTAAAAGAACACAGCAACTGTAATTCAAGTGGGGTTATTTATGCGATCACATGCCCATGCGGGTTTGTTTACATTGGGCAAACTATACAAAAAGTAAAGTGTCGCATATTGCAACATGTAAGTCGTATCAAATGTAAGACCCAGGGGGCACCACTTGTGGAACATTTTACAAAATTTGAACATACACCAGATAGTCTTAAATGGTGTGTCCTGGAAAAGGTAACACCTAATCCTAGAGGAGGAGACTTCAGTCATGTATTGAGCCTTCGTGAGTGCCGTTTTATCCATCTATTCGACACTATAAAGCGGGGGCTTAACGAATACGAAGAAATCAGCAAACAGGTAGCAGTTCTAAACAACAGATGATGCACCCCAACTGACTATTGTTTAGGATACTACATTACCCTCGCACTGTGCATCACCCTGAGCTTTCTTGGTGCATTGTATAAATTCTTACAACTGTCCACCGAGAAGCCCTTGCTCGATGTCTATTTATTCTCAAACCATACCCTTTAAAATGTAACCAACAATAGTAAATAAAACTACCATGGCCCCGATATCGTTCAAATTATTGAATTTATTTTTACCCATGTCTGGCCACTCTACGGTAAACACCGTTGCCATGACCACACCGAGTCCTTTCTCTGTGCCAAGCAACTTTTCCCCTCTAAAATCCAACTGAGAGTTTCACTGAGTCTGCTCTCTATGTCGACGTCTTTGCAAATGCCTTAAAACGTCCGTATGACGTCACCGCGCTACGAGGCCCCCTGACTTGAGCAGTCGCCGCCAGGAAAGCCACACTCCCGGTAAGACTTTCTTTCCCCCGTAGACCTATTCCCAAACTTAATTAATGACCGTTAGGTTGCGAGATCACCGCACCCGGTTCTGACATGACCTTTCTTTTTCATGTCCCCATACAGCGTCATTTATTGCCGGTTGAGATCGTCTTTTGTAAACGACCCTTAAGTGGAAGCCGCCATCCCGTAAGGTAAATAATGGGTTAAAAACCACCATTTATTTACTAATACGCTGTACCCTCTTAAAACAATATAACACAAGGTCGCATTCGTCTTCTGCATGTTTTCTGCAGGAACTCTGGCGCTTTCATTGAATTCCACCTAGACTCACTAAGATGCCAGCACACGGACACCAAAAGGTATGAACCACCCCGCTATTCTCAATTAAAACAGACGAATACACTGATTGAACCCCCTTCTAAATACTTGCATTCATATGTTCCCTTACAGTAACGGATTAATTCGTATATGTTACTGTTGACATCTACAACTGAATAACCTTGGTGGAAGGCCCACGACTACTAATTGGTAAGCCCTTGTTAATGATACTTGAGGTATTAATTTAATGGATACCTAATTATATGAAGGATTGACACATAATACCCCTCCCTAGGTACTGAAGGAGCGAGACTGTGACCCTTCAGTCGTCCATAACCATCCAGGTGTAGGAGGTTTTTTGATCATCCCAACAAAGAAATTTTGGGTAAGGAAGTAACTTGAGGTCGAGGTCACCTCTTCGTTAACATCTATCTTATGCACCCACCTAAATATTGCCTTTTGTAATTCATTGTAGGCCCACAGCTTTATTAACCACGGTACGGAGTTCTTTTGTGCCACATACGTCCTGAGGAAGACTCGCAGGTCGAGGTCCCCAGCTACCCTAGTACCACCAGACGGGTCGAAACGTCGACGCGAAACTCCCCTAAAATAGGACCACTACCGTTTTCAAACATTATACATGCCAGTAAAAGAATGTATAAATGTTAAAAGAGAAATAAGCAATTAGTGGCCTTTGTACATATCTCTGCTGTCCTATGTACAGCACTGTGTTTTTTTCAATTTTATAAACAACCCTATGTCACTATTCTGTTGAGGCTTACACCCTTTCTATCAAAATCACTATTTCTCTCTATTTTTCCGGCACCTTTATAGAAGCACGCTGCTCTCTTTGTTACCGTTCGTTGTTCAAAAATTTTTATTAATGTATATATGAAATTTTCTCGCTGTGTTGGAGTAATTCATTAAAACTCCTCATTTTTGAATAAATTCATTTTTTGAATAAATTAATTCTTCAAGGTGGATGCATTTCTAAGTTGTTTGATAAAATCTACAAGTGGTGATTAACTTGAAACACCTATTCAGTCACAAAAATGATCAACTGTGAGTACTGATTCATTGAGCCAATAATCGATTTCGGGTTGGGCCATTGTTTCTATGCCAAACCAGAGAGTACTGCAGCATAAGATTTAGAGGTTCTCTGTAGAGAATTATGATCAAGTTCCGAAGGAGTACCTGAAACCCTTGCACAGTTTGGAAGACATGGAGGACACGAGAAGATGAGCACGTGGAGTTGGAGATGTCAAGGCAGGAGAAAAAGTAGTACAGGCAGAGTCAATTAGCAAACAAGAAACTAGCTCAACAAAGGTTTCACTGGTAAAAACAAGCACCATAGTATCTGCAGAAAGAAAAGATCGGGAAAAGGAAGAAAAGCCCAGACACCGTGTGGGCATGCATGGGTGAACTGAGGCTTGAGAAATCATACCAGAGAGCAGTTGCAAGACATTTTGAAAGCTCCACTTATTATTTTTCTCCAGATACATTTATAATCCATATAAACCTTCTTCTGATTGAACTGAGGCAGATATCCTGCCTAATCCCTCTTTGCCCCACCACCACTGTGTTTCATTGTACAATCTCTAGTCCTTGAGCCTATTGTGCTGCTTTTCTTTACTTCATCATTAACCCCAGTAGGTCAAGTTTGGTCTTTGTCCATTTCTTCTCAAGGATCGATCCAGATCATTCCTGATAGTAGGCCTCCAGCAAAACTCCCCCCAACTTAAGGGACAGGTTTGGGTGGAAAATGTACTGTACCACTTGTTCGACAAAGAACAATTACAATGAAGACCAGTACCCAAGACCATCATATTCCTTCCAGGCTATAAGGCTTTGTAACAAACCCCTTCTGAATCTGGTGTCTAGAATGAATTTGACAGCAAACCAAACTTAGGATGACCCAGAACTGTCACAACCAGTGAAGACATAACCTTCAGAATCCTTTTGCAGCTTTACCTTGGAAACATGAAACAAAGGATATGTCGTCCTGGTATTAGGTACCTAATTTAAATGTTACTGTCAAATCACTAAAAGCTATGATCTGTAAAGGTACCAGAGATCATTCCAATTTGAGTACATCTCATTGCTTTCAAAACATTTAAATTCCTATGATCAGCCCAGAGTGCCTGAAATCATAAAACCTGAAAAGGAAAACTGTCAAGCATAATATATATATGCTTAATCCTTGGCATAGATGGAGTGTAAATGTTGTCATAGAAGAACTTCTTTTATGTGCCTTTTATGTCATTTTAGTGTTTCAGAAAATACAAAAATGTAATCCACCTAAATGACCACAAAAAAGTCCAAGATCACTTGAAATATTATTGCAGTTGATACAATTAAAGACAGCCTGGGAACTGCATACATTTGAAAAGCTTAAATAAATTCACATGCTGCCCATACTGGTTTAGAAAGCAATCTTCCACTCATTTCCCTCTCTTGGTCTCACGGCGCATACGCTTCTTAACGAGCTAATAAAGAGAAGGCGAGGGCATTTTTAATCCTAACTAATAGTACAGAGATGAGAGGAGGATGTCTATTTTGAATTAAATTGAATTTTGAATTCTGCTTTGCGTCTGTCTAGCCATGCTAACAGCTTACCCACTCTATATCCCACTTCAAAGAAACGGGGCTGTGTTGCATGATGTTGACTTTTAGCTGCCTTGTCTGACACTTCCCTATATTCCCTTTGATTCAAAGTCAGGCGATGTTGCGGCGAAACGTCAGTTTCTGAGATCAAGAAGGCCTCAAGATTCAGGATCTCTTGCTCCAGCGTTTCAAGGTGAGATTGTTGTTCCTTCTTTTGGCCAGCTACTAAAGTCATACACTCACACCTAATGACTGGTTTGTATGCCTCCCACAGTCTGAATCCACCGTTCCCTCGTTTTCCGCTATGTAGTGGTCTGTGGACTCCAAATGTTTTGCACAGATATTGGGTATTGTGAATTATCAGGGATTAAAATTAAATAATTAAGAGAAGATCCAGGATTTATACCTTTTTTAATTTACCATTCGGACCCCCGAATAAACTCAGGTTCTAGGTACCGTTTGGTAATTTTAATTCACCCACTCACTCACCTCCCTAGGCCTGCACACCTACATGTACAAATGCGGCGTCTCCTTAAAAGATCTCCACTAAAGAGCCCTCTTGCGGGGCCAGTGGAGGACTGCAGCGACGCCCCCACAAGGAGCAACGCCCAATGATGAAGCATGACTTTCGCAAGGGTGTGTGAGGGCACTATATCCAAAAGGAGGGATCCCCCCACTATTTATAAACCCAACCTTCTTTGAGTCTGACCACTTGTTACAATTCCCTCTTACCAACCGAAATGTGGTTGCTTCTCTCCTGAGATGTGTTTTTCTTCCCTTGGCAAGTTGAACAGCTGGGGTCGTCATAGGCAACCTTTCACACTGGAGTAGGACAGTGCCGCTCCAGTGAACCCACATCAAATAAAAATTATTGAGGAATTGTAGAACCTGACAGATAATGTAGAACATAACTGTTTGAGGAGGAATTGTAGAACCTGACAGATAATGTAGAACATAACTGTTTGAGGACTTATTGAGCCGCTACACCATATTACCAGGTTGATTTAGCATAGGATTTAGGAAGTCTTTGTCTCAAGGAATGTTAGAAACCTAAATATTCCAATTTAAGACAGGAACAACTATGACAACTTCCTGAATGGAAGTGTAACTCAGTACCACAATATTTAAATATGTATTGGGATAATTTAGTAGGAGAGATTATAATTCCTTTGAAGCAAAGGTTTGGTACTTGTTTTTTTCCTCCTAACACCTCCTGAATTCTAGTTTGGCGATGCTACTGGTTGTCTTGTTCAGCCTTTGGGTATTTAATTTTGGTATTTAATTTTGGTCATAAGGAATGTTAAAGTGCTCTTGTTGACTGTGTTATAGCTGATGCAGCAAAACCTGAAGGTGATGGGGAAGGCAAAAACAGGCAGCAGAGTTCTCAGAGAGTAAGAGTTATTCGTTCAAATTTCCTTAGACCTTAAAGGATCTGGGCTGTGGCATGCAGGAACTGTTTCAATGATATCAGGTGGGATTTTAGGACACCAGACAGTTGACTATAACCATCATCTAGATTACAATATGTCCAAATCTGTTTTCCAAATTTGGGAATAAATTCACTTTGAAATTGCCTTTAAGGAATAAATGTTCCTCAACATAGTTAGGATAGGAACACTACCATGATATAGTAAATAAGCAAGCCTTCATATAAGTGAGCTATCCAATTAGTGTATTATTTCTGTTAAAGGATTCGATTGGATGATATTGGCCACCTTTTCAATATACATACAGAGGGCCCAATTTACAAAGTACATCCGCATAGATGGCAGAGGCCCTGGAATCTTGGCAGGGGTCCAGCAATCATTGGGGGACCATTGCATTGCTGTTGATAATTGAGTACAAGTCCTCCACCACAAGTGTTGAGGCTCTTTGTTAATCTGACTCAAAATGTTTAGTGAAAAATGTATATAAAGTCTGAAATTAACAAATAATTGTCTGGGCAAGATTGCATGTATGTATACTTCTCATGCTATGTGGACATAGTAATTAAGGAAATCCTGGTCTTCCTAAATGGTAGGATAAATTAATATGTGCCATCTTCTATGCACATGGATAAATAGTGTAAAATAAACCACTGTGTGGGTTACAGCAAAGAATTAGGGATGTAGACACATACTTTAATTGGAAGGAACAGATAATGAATTTAATCAGAAATATCATTTGTAATTGCCGACCCTGCTGGAATGAGCTTTAGAAGGAAAATAAAAATGGTAAAAGAAAATCTATAACAGACTTCCTAAATTAATTCATGCTAAACCTTACCTACTATAATCTGTTCTGGGTGGTATTAAATTGAGCTGCCTTCCTGGACACCATTAAGAACCAAAGGAAAAATAAAAGTCTAATTTAATTTGCAGTAAATATTTGCAGTTCTGAGGGGGATTTAGAAAGGTTAAATGACAAGCCGCCCCGAGCTCTGTCAACACAATGGAATCTTTCACTCTTAAAATGTATAATTCTATAACTAAGATACCAAACGTGTGGAAACTCCTAAAGCACTCATGTGGTAATAGCACTACCACTTGTAGGAAAATGCCACCATTAGGAGAATCAATTATAGACCTTGCAACTGAGAATAAAATAATATATGAAGGATTATACTGAACACTGTTTTGAGATATTCAGCTCTGCAGAATTAAAGAAAACATGTATCTGTCAATTTTTGCTGATATTGGTCCTTCACATTGTATGATTCATATTATACTTAAACTTATGGCATGTTTTACTTTTAACTTGTATTTTTCAACAGCCCTTATTGCAAAATGTTATTTTATGTTTAAAATACATACATTGGAAGTCATATTCATTTGTAGAGAATTACAATTTTAATTGCAATCAGTTAAGTAAATGTTTTAATACATTTTAACGCAAAACATTTTTTGATATTTGAATGATTGTAAAATTACAACAAAACAGCTATTCACCAATACATTTTAATATTGTTTAATATGTCATGTTACGTGATACATTCAGTTTACATATGTATTGATGGGTGCAGTCTTTTGGGCAACAATAAACATCCTTGTCAAGTAAAATATAGAATGTTTAATTCCCTGTAGAAAACAAAATACAAATTAACTTTGACCACAGGATATATGCATTTTGTAGACCACAGTGCTAAATATCCATTTTATCACAGCATTGTAGTCAACAGTTATGGACTAATTCAAGATTGGTTTACAACATAAAATCTTCCAATTTTTGCATGAAAAACTACATCCAGAAGAGAACACGCTGTTGGAATTTGCTCCAAAATAGGAATAGCATAGTTGTGAATATTCCACCACTAGATTATATTTCCATTTCAGAACTTCTCAGAAAAATGGGTGGAATTTCTATTACCACCCATCTCTAAATCAGGCTCTTACTCTCTTTTGGTTTGACATATTGCATATGATGCCACTTACTACACATGTACAAAGTCATGGGGCTCCTTGTGAGTTCTTAATTCTCGTTAGGTCACATGATAGTATGGTTACTTCACAACACCAGATAAATACAACGGAGAAGCTAGAGCAATAAAAAACTACAAGGATGGTGATGTCAAGGATGTACTGACATATACAATCACAAAAAGGAGAAGAGAGAACAAAGCAGATCATTTAAAGTTGTGATACTCCTTTAAAGGGATAATGAAAAAAGATTTATGAATATAAAATGTGTGTGTCCAAAATTAAAATCAAGCTAATCCGGCATGAAATGCTACATTTGCAAACAGAGTCTTATTCAATATAATCAGGGCCAGATTTATCAAAGTTTTGTGGCGCCCTTGAGCCACGCAAGTAGGTGCAAGGGCGATGCAAAACCTATGTAAGGTTTACCAAGTGTTGCAAGGCCACCTTGCATGGTCTGCGTAGCTTGATAAATCAAGAGTACCGCAAGGGAGTGCAAATATTTGCCTTGCCTTACTCTGCAGCAGAGAGGCATTCCATAGGTGGACCACAGCTGTTCCCATGCATCCACCTATGTGTTTTGGCTCATTACCTGATTTACCATTAGTTGTAAATCTAGGAATGCATCAAAATGCTACGCCTCCCCAGGTGAGGAATAGTAAGGTGAAATATCTTTATTTCTCCTCATTTTCTTCCTCTTTACATATATTTTTCATTGTTACACCTGTCTGATTTTGATTTTGTATCACAGTTGTGTCACTTTTTTGTGGCACCGCCCCAGATGTATCCTGAGGTGTACATAGAAAGAGGAAAATGCTTCTTCAGGATTGTTTTTGTGGAGGAAGGTGTCCCTTGCTGCACAAGATACAATCCTGTCTACGACGTAGGCACCCTTGCACTATGATGGAAGGGTACCTGCATTTGTGCTAGGCAGCCAAAGGTGTGCCAGCGCTAGGAAAGGACAGGAATGTGCATTATAATGGTAAGTGCCGCACTTTCCTGCCCTTTCTCTTTCACACTGCTCAACAAGGTAGCTTGCTGCACTGCGTGAAAAATTGATAAATCTTCCCATATGTGTTTAGTAACAAATGTAGAAGTAAAACTAATTCTAAACTTGTAAATTCAATTTAGCCCATCACAAATTTATATTAGAAAAATACAGATTCAGAAGTTACATTGTCTGTTAACAATACTAAATGAAATACGAGGCAACATCAATTCCCATTGGTCGATATAAGAGCAATGCCTGGTCCAAGAAAAATTGTCGAAACAGGGGCACTTAATCTGGTATTTGATCTATGGCTTAGGCTGCATTTGGTTTAGCCAAAAGATACCGCATTATATATATATATATATATATATATATATATATATATATATATATATATATATATATATATATATATATATATATATATATATATTTTTTATTTTTTATTTTTTTTTTTAAACAAAGGAGGCGGCACAATCAGGAATCGATTTAAAGCCTTATTTATTACAAGACTTCACCCCACCAACGCGTTTCGGCCTCACTCGGCCTTGCTCACGGTTCACCGTGAGCAAGGCCGAGTGAAGCCGAAACGCGTTGGTGGGGTGAAGTCTTGTAATAAATAAGGCTTTAAATCGATTCCTGATTGTGCCACCTCCTTTGTTTCAAAAATTACCTGGGTCAGGATCCGACCCCTGGGCAGAGCACACACTGCAGAGCGCGCCCACATGGCTATTGGATCTCTTTGGATGGTGATATATATATATATATATATATATATATGCTAAGACTGATCTCTTTATGTTGTCACTTTCATAGCAAGCTATTTATTTAAAACCACCTGATACTACGTTGTAATAGCTGGAAAATCATTTGGGGTGTAATATAGGGAATGACGTTACAAAGTTTTGAAAATACATTCCAGACAAAAATTTTCTCAAACACAAATTATTTTAATCAAGTTGCTCACTTGCTTTTAAATGAGAATACACTTTGTCTATTTCCATATCTGTAAAACATGGTTATCATATTTATACCATGAATGAGAATGTGCTTCTATGATATAGTATCTTGAAATTCCATTCACGTACGGTTTCACAAAGACACTTTGGGGCCCATTACAACTGGCTGGAAAACGTCCTCAATGTGGATCTAGCGAATGTAATTAATTGAAAATGCCATGAGATAATGAGGTGGACCCTGAAAGTCCCCTGAGAAATGGTGAATTACAGGTGAAATCAGGAATACCACACCTGATTCCCTTGTTTGACCCTAATATTGTGCAAGGACATTTCAGCTGGTGAATTGAAGCACTCCCGACCTGAGATAATTGCATGCAACTCCTAGTGAAGGCCTTTTAATCACTAATTTGATCTATATAACAGTAAAACTTTACGGGCACCAGAGGACGCAGCTCTAGGGCCCAGATTTGCTATGGTATTGCGTCACATCTTTGTGGCACAGCCCCAGACGTACTATCCTTTTTCGGCAATTACTAAGCCACGGAAAGCCACTTTTTATGGCTTTGCATGGTTTTTAAGTACAAAGTAACACATGCATAGCGCTACCTTGCATTACTTTGTATCGAGCAGGCATTGCATAGGAGGAGCATGGGCATTCCCATGCATCCAGCCATGTTTTTTGATGCAAACGCAGATTTACAAAGACTTGTAAACCTCGGTTTTCTCCAAAATAATGCACCTACCAGACAGAGGAATAATAAAGAAAAATATCTTAATTTCTCCTTGTTACTTCCTCATCAATGTTTGCTACAGTCTACAGTATACATGGAAAGAGGAAAAACAAGGAGAAATAAATGTAGCACATGTAGAAAGAGGACTATGCATCTAAGGATTGTTTTGTAGGAGGAAGGAATCCCTTCCTGCATAAAACCATCCTGACCATAACACAGGCACTCTGGCAGTATGGTACAAGTGTGCCTGTATGGCCACTAGGCAGCACCCAAAGCAACAGGACAAGGGGAGAGCAGTAGTGCTTCATATCTTTGTAAATATGGAGAATTTCTGCTCCCTCCTTTACATGCAACGCAGTGCAGCTCGTTCCCTTGCTGTGCCGAGCTACATGAAATGATGGTAACTGTGCCCCCAAATGAGTGTGAAGCTTGTGAAGGTTTCCTCAAACTGTGTGAAGTTTACTTTACAAATTTGCAGTCTTTGCGTAGTTCGGGCAGTTTTTCAACTCTAGAATACACAAATAGCAGAAATTTCAGGATTGTAGGAATCCAACTAAAATGTTCCCCTTTGAGTGGGGCAATTATCTTAAGAATATTTTTGCAGTAAACCTCTCTCATACGTGAAGATGGCAAACTATGTAAATGTTGTGAACTACGCCTATGACAAGAATTGCTAATTTCAGCTTGTCCACGCCTATTTAAAATGGGATCTGGATTGTGATATTTGCTTAGTTAGGTAAAAAAGCATTGTTGTTTAAATTGCGCTGGTGTCATCTTCCCTGTCGCAGATTTCTCACATTGAGGAATCCTAAAAACATATTTATTGGACAAGACATAACAAAATATTCAATTGGAAAGCACGTGGAATGTATCTAGATGTTTACAACACAATTATTTATACATATAGACCTATTTAATTAATCACAACTCTAAGGATGAAATCTTCTTTTGAAAAAGGGACAGGTCATCCATGTTATGAACATAAAACAAATCTGATATTTGCAAGAAAGACCATATTTAAGTACATCATTGTACACAGCATGCTAAATTGCTATGTGTATGTATCACAATATCGTATTATGCAATCTAACTAGAATCTAGATCCATCATATTGTTTTGCTACTGCCCTGTTTAAAGATAGGATCCAGAATTAGCCTAGAATGGGAGCCTGAAGTGTGCTAGGCAAAGTGCAAACATCTCAATCGAGAAGGTACAGCGGATCAAGCAGGCAAGGTAAAAAGTACTTATTCCCACTAGGGAAAGAAGAGAGAAGTAAGCAAGCATTATGACACTTTATCACCAATGGTACTCTCAAGAATTTCCACAGATAACAGTTTCAACTACAAAGGTGTTTTCAAAGTGACGAACGTGGCTGCAATTTTCTGCTTGACGTCTGTTGATACCTTCAGGGGAAAAAAATAAGAAAGGTTTGCACTGATATGCAGTTCTACTGAAAACATGCAAATATTTTAGTTTTTAGATGCAACTTAGAAGCAAGGAAGTTTATCCAAAAATTAAAGAAAGCAGCTAGTCAACCAGAATCCTTTAACATATGAGTGGCCATAGTACCCCAAACATTCGCATTAAGGAAACAAATTAGGAACTCACATGATATGTCCAAATAAAACTCACTCACAAAGGATGCAGGTAGCCTTACCCACTTACATGAGTTAAAACTGCCATCTTGTGGGACCATACTGCACCAGATCACGAGTGGAGCAAAATCCCCCCCATATGAAAAAAATCCCCTCCCAAACATGACATCCAATGGCCTATTGATAAAGGGCAAGATGTATCATTATATTGGTCACAAAATCTGGTTGCAGTTTTTGCGACAAGTACTGAGTTTTATGATCCGACCCATGCACTAATTGCCCAGTTCATAAAATTTAGAATTGGAGTAGTTCGTTATCTGACCTACCTACTAAGTATTTAATCAAGATTATCCTTCAATCATGAATTTAAATAAACAAATATTTATCCTATTGTACACATGCTTTCCCTTTAATTACCGGTCCACCAGGGCCACACTAGAAAACCCAGCTGGCTCACCACTCTTCCTGCTCAGGAAATCTCAGATTTGAAGAAACGTTAAAAAATTCCTTGTGACCTACATTATATTCTTTTTAGAGTTAATCAAAAGAGACAACAACAGTATAGGAATAAAAGTCCCCCAGCCTAATAATCCTGAGCTCTTTCCAACGAGAAATGCACAGATCTTGAAATATCTCTGGTAGTAAAGGGTTATTATAAACGGGTGAATAGAAATTCAATCAGCCAATACCCAAATTCTTACACACCGCAGACCAGACCTTAAAAATACATAGCAGAGGTTTGAATCGAACTTTCTTGAAATACCCAAATTCGATCTGTATCCACAAACTGCCCCATGTCGCTTTCCCCAATAAGATTTCAAAAGGGGAAGGGACATTTATTTCTGTCTGAGGAGCATTGTTTTTATCTTGAATCACAATTAGGTTTTGTTAAAGTACCGTTGCCCAATAATACAACTTGAGATTTGGTACAGACCATCCACCCCTCTTCTGTGAGAGATATTTTAAAGCTCTTCTGGTCTCCGCATAGGCCCATAAAGATCTTATCATGATATCCTAAAGTTTCTAAACCATACATTCTCCATCTCTATAGTAATGGCCCAAAACAATATACAATTTTTGGGGAGAAACAACATTTTCAAAATATTACCCCTACTCACCAAAGAAAGATGTAAATTATTTCCCCTACGAAAGTCCTTTCTGGCTTTCCCAATTAAAAGGTTGAGATTATTATAAAAGTTATATATGTATATATATGTTTATATATATAATTGTTATATATATATATATAATAATTATAACAATCTTATCAACCTCTACGGAAACATTGACCCCTACATATACCGTGCTATTTTCAACTCGGGCATCAGTCAATGAAGTATTGCTATTAATCACCACTTGCATCTTCTCATTGTCCAGCCAATATCCCGAAAATCTCCTAAACGTATTAGATTCCATTTCAACCCTTTAAAATACCCCGGGAATCAATGTGACCAGTGCCACATCATCCGATATGCCAAGATCTTTGTATCCCAGCCATTGATATGAATTGGCGGTATTACAGGATTGGTGTCTAGTCCCAGTATATATGAATCAAATATCAATGGCAAAAAGTAAAGGAGAGCAAGGATGTCCCTGCCTTGTCCCCCTTTGAATCAATACTGGACCAGAATGACTACCCATTACGATAACCCTAGCCACTGGGTCTAGATATAATGCACCAATTGCCTTGATACATCTGAGCCCAATACCCACTCTGTGCATAAACTCCTATAGGTACTGTCAGGAGAACCAATCAAAAGCTTTTATGGCATCTTATAGATTTAAAGCAATAGGGTTTCCGGCTATAGCAGAGTCATCTAAGAGGGAAGTCAACCAGCGAGTATGGTCCGCCGTGTCTCTCCCAAGATTAAACATGTGCTGTCTAGGGCACACGATTTTACCTCTCACCGTAGTGAGGCACAAAGCCAGAATTTTAAAGTAAATTTTAGTGCCCCCATTAATCAAATGATAGGACAATATGAGCCAAGTTCCTGCACAGGTTTGTTCTTTTTAGAAAGACAACAATGCTAGCCGTAGACCACAACTTTGGTGGGATAGCTCAAAGATAAATTTCATTAAATAGGTCTATTATATAGACCTTTAATGTGGTGGAAAATACCCGATAAAATGCAGAAGGAATATTATCCAGGCCACCGCTTTGCCTTGTGGTACACTAGATATTGCAAGGGAGATTTCATCCCAAGAACAAGGACCTTCCAGTGGCTCACAATCCTCATCATTAAGAGATTTACGTGAAATTTGTCCCCAGTACTGTTGAAATGCATTGTCTTCCGAAACAGCAGTTTCAGAATGAAGGTTTGAGAAGAAACTCTAGAAAGCACTACGAATATCCTTGGGATATGGAGTCAGTCACTTTTCCATGATTATATTTCCAGCTATTAATAAAATGGGTACTAATTAGGAATTTACAAGGGAAGCCCAAAAGACGCCCTCTTCCAACTACTGAAGTCGCAATCCCATTTCAGAAATCAAAAAGTGTTACTGATTCCTAACATAGGAATATACATAGGAATACAGTTTCTGCTGTCACAAACTCTGATTCAAATATTTTGTGACCATAGTAAAGGTTGGTACATCTGACACAAAGAACTGCATCATCCCTATATAGTTAAGCTCATATATTCTCTTTACTCACTTGAAAGGATTTCCTCGACTTCTCAACAACTCAGTTAGGAGATCAGGGGAGAGGGCTTGGCCTAACGGCTAAGGCGCTCGACCTCGGACCAGGGGATCTGGGTTCGAGTCTCGGTAACGATGCCAAAAAAAAAGACCTGTGATTCTGGGCAAATCACTTAATCTCCTCGTGCCTGAAATGAAAGTGTGTCCTCATGTAACGTAACTGGTGCTATGTAAAGCGCTCTGATAACTGATTCGGTTCGGTTCTAGTTCGCGCTATATAAAACACTGCAAAAAAGAAACTGAAATATGATAAAGCGCAACTCTGCTGCAAGACATTGTTTGTGCAATTTTTAAAAAAATAATGCTTCATCACTCACATTTTTGTACCTGGAATCATGTGCCAGTGCGTAAGGAGATTATGAATTTCAAAAGACCCTCTTCAACACCCGGTATCATCTGTTTTTACCTACTGATCCCCCAAATATCACCAAAACATTTCCTTCCCCAGTTTATATGTATGTATATTTGTAAAAGGAATTTCTATAGTCCAAACCTAGCCAAAAGGCAGTGGAGTGCAGTACATGGGCAAAGGCAAGTTAGAAATTCCATGGGTAATAGGATAGGAAGCTTGATTGTGGACAGTTAGTACATTGTGATGTATTGTTTTCTAAAGGAGTGAGTCCTTGACTCTTTCCTAAATTGGGGGCAGCACTGGGGTGGTCCTGGTGGATATAGGGATGTTGTTTCAGATTCTCTGTGTATTGGTGGAAAAGACTTGGTTTGTCTTTTCTGTTTCATGCTTCTTAGTCTACAGTCTGATGATGTCCTGGTTGTGGTTGTGCCGAGAACCATCAGAGATGGCAAGGTTGTCTGCAAAAGAAGCAGTAATTCTGGTAATGAAGGTTTTATAAATGATGCATCTGGTTTTGAAGATGGTGCAGGCCAGCAAAAAGAGCCAGTGGAGTTCCATTAGGATGGGGTTGATGTTATCATATTTTCTGAGGCCCTAGATGAGATATGCTGCAGCATATAGAATGCCCGTAAGGGATGCTGGGGGGAGCCTGGGAAGCAATGTAGAAGGGCCATCAGATGTGAGAGAACAGAAGTTATGAAGTTGCTTTCTGAAGGAAAGTGTTTGACTTTCTTTAGAAGAGCAAGCTGGTACCAGGCTGTCTTTGTTTTTTTGGCAATGCATTTCCTGAGAATTGTGGTTGAAAGCCATCAATGGTCCTGTCATTGAGCCAGGTTTGAACTATATCTAATTTGTGGTTCTTGGCAAGTAATGGGAATCCTATCTTTGATGGGCTGAGCTTCAGGTAAGTACTGGACATCCATGTCTGAATGATGTGCCAGCAGTGTTTGAGATGGTGGATGCCTGAATCACAGAAGACTTTCAAGTAAAGGTGTGTAGCAACTGTATGTTAGTGAATCTTGATGCTGTTGTCAATGAGTATATGTTACAATGTGTTTCTTCAGGCGACCCAATTGTGTTGTAAAATCTGATAGTGATTTAAATAATATATATATATGTTTCCAAGACCAATCTTTGAACTAAGTCATTCAGTAATAAATACATAAAACATAAGACGTGTGAGGTCTGTGTTAGACCAAAATTTACCACGCCTGTTTTGATATGAATGAACGATTAATGTAAAACAACACATCACACTAATAGTACTCAGTTTTGTGTATTCAATTCAAACTTTTTTTGACTGATAGATGCAAATGCATTCATATGAGGCTGATAAAGATAGAAGACACATAAAACATGACTTAGAGAAAAAAGTAGCATAACGTGCAACAGCTTGTTTTTTTACAATACAATATAACATTTAAAGAAAATAAATAAAAATGTCCGTCCTTTTCTTGAACACATTGGTTCAACATACACCCTCTAGGAATATTAGTTTAAATATTTTAGGATGATTTGACCAAGGATATGGATTATTCAGAATATTGTCAATGTTTTGACCCTTGATGTATATGTTAATGTGTACATATCACAGTGTGTCTTCCTCAGGACTGGTGAGAGTTTCTGGGACAGCAAAGCGGTGTTCAGAGCAAGGGTCCTTTTTCTCAAAGGGATAGAGCCCACCCATAGGTATCAATGGCTATTGATGCACCACGAGGAGTTTGCATTACCTGCCTGAAGACTAATCGGAAACAAACTCTGAAGAATCAAATATATGCAAGTGAGCTTGGATTCTGCCCTACTATCAACAATTTGTGATTTTTATGTCGGAGGATCAAACTATAATTTTTACCTCTACACCCCACAAATAATTAATTGGGTAACATGAGAAGTTTTGTAATTGACACCTATGGGTGGACTTTGCGGAACAGATGAGGGATGAGTGTAAGAAGTGAAGTAGACTTCTTATCATCAATGTGCTGCAGGATCTTTTGATTTTTTTCACTAGAGAAGAGGTTAATGGCATTGCATTTTTCTGTGGAGTGAGGAATCGGTGGGTCTGGCAGAGCTTGGTTGTCTTGACCATTGTTCTGCTTCTATTGGTGGCTTCATTGATTGTAAATAATTCCGCCCATCAATTGTTGTTTTTGCATTTGTCACCCCAAGTGGGACGGGTATGCTCAGACGTGCTCTCCATGCCACTGGAATCAAGCTATCCTGGCTGATGATGGCTGATAGCAAGAAAACGGTCCTAGAATGCTTGATTCCGGTCCAGGGAAGACATGGCTTGGCAGTTCAGGCTGGACTGTTCCCATGAGGCACAGGGTCAAGACTGATTTGCATATGGCCATGTCTGAACTGGGGTGGTGTGGTGAGCAAAATAACAATGGATTAAACCCAGATGTGTGACTGGGGGTGAATGTTTTGCCATTGTTCAACATTCCGTCCATCAATTGTTGTTTTTACATTTGTCACGCCGAGTGGGACGGGTATGCACAGATGTGAGTCCTGTGCTCTCCATGCCACTGGAATCAAGCTAACCTGGCTGATGACGGTTGATAGCCAGTAACCGGTCCTAGGATGCTTGATTCCGGTCCAGGGAAGACATGGCTTGGCAGTTCGGGCTGGGCTGTTCCCATGAGGCACAGGGTCAAGACTGATTTGCATATGGCCTTGTCTGAACTGGGGTGGTCTGGTGAGCAAAATAACGATGGATTAAACCCAGATCTGTGACTGGGGGTGAATGTTCTGCCATTGTGCAACATTCCGTCCATCAATTGTTGTTTTTGCAATCACCACAAGACTAGACTATGTAAATACACTTTACTTAGGTCAACTGTTGGGTTTGCACTAGTCTTGTGGTGACCAGCAAGTGTACTATGTATTTATGAGTATGAATAGGGGACAGTTTGAGAATTTTCCTTAGCAATCTCAAGAGGGTAAAACATGTGGCATTAGATCTGGAGTTTGAAAGACAGCTTTCACTCAAATTGAATTCGCACAGTGCAGGCTGGTGATTGAGATTCTACTCGTTTTTTTCACCAACAACTATGTAACGTGAGTGATGGACTATTGCCGAAGAACAGTATTTAGGACTCATCATGCAAGTTTAGTTTTAAACATCTATGATGCATTCACCCTGCCACCGCTTTAAGTCAACGCTGAAATTTTCCCAAAACATCATCGGCCACCTGATGAAACGAGTGCATAAGTTAAGTGTCATCTCTATATGGCACAGGTTTCAGTCTGCAAGTCTGCAGGGTTCCACAATTTTACTAGCAGGGATATATATATATATATATATATATATATATATATATATATATATATATATATATATATATATATATATATATATCCAACTCCACGTTGCCTCAGAAGGAGCCCCAGACCTTCGCAGGGCGGCCAGTGTTTCAGGAGCGAGACTTCCTGAAAATATAACCACCAAATCCTCCTTTCTCTTCAAAAGAACTGCACTGACTCCGGCTGTGTAACTTATAATGTGTTTAATTCATGCAGATATGCAGCAGCAGCAAGAGGCTCACTATCCCAACGTTTCTGCTCTGACGAGCCTTGATCATGGGAATGTCTCTCTGATTTTAAAATAGCTCACGTGATTTAAAAGCGCAGACCGTATTTCTCTTCAGAGTGTGAAAGGGAACCAGTGACATATTTAACTGAATGGAGAACAGCGTGATTAACTAAAAGTAATTTCAGTTCAGTATTTATGCTATAATCCTCCTTAACAATTCTTGTAGTTCACCTTGCAAAAGAAATCCAGTGTACCTCCAATGCAGTTTCCACTTTTCAATCTCCACTTACTCGTTTTAAACCACAACAGCCAGAAATGAGGAATTCAATCCTAAATATATATAGGTGGTACTCAGACTCAACCACTCCAGGACCCTGTGTCTCAAATACCTGGAGGCAGAAGCAAAAGGGCACTGATCTGTCAGACAAAAAGGATTGCAACCATTTTCTGGCCAAAACACAAATACCTGCCTTTTCTAGGTGCTCCAAAAATATTATGTGGGACATGGTGCACAATGCAGTAGACTAGTCCAGAAGGACTACAACTGTTGTGATGCTGTGACCTAGTTGACCTTCTTAAATTCATCTACTTCAAGTAAGGTAGTTTCAGTGCTGAAGCCTGCACAAAAACCTGATACGATAAAATGCTATGGAGTAGCTCATTCTTTTCTAAGAATTTTGTCCAACTGCTTATTTTCATTATTTTCCAGCATTTTGTAAAGTGTCAGTAGATAGGAAATTGGTTTGAATTTACTTGGAATAGAGGGATCAGCATTAGGTTTCTTTAAGAATGGTAGTACCTGGGCTCTCTTACAACTTAACAGACCAATTAAAGGGGATTATTTGTGAAAGACTTGTGCTGCCAGAACGTCACATTGTTGATGCTCTGGTGTCGTAAGCCTCTCAATCATATCTATGACGCAACACAAGACACTCTTCATGGCTTTGAATGGCCTCATAGATGTGGAGAATGACAAAGCAGGGCAAGTCACTGCCTTGCCCTACTCTGCATCAAAGAGGCATTCTATGGGTGTTGCAGTGGGTTTTCCCATGCAGGACCCATGGCTTTTGACACTGCCCCAGATTTACTTAATCAAGTACCTGGGGCAGCACCAAAGCCTCACGCCTCCAAAGAGCAGGTGTAATGAGGAGAAAGATTTGAATTTCTCCTCATTTTGTCCTTTTTCCATGTGTGCTGTACAGAAAGAGGAAAATGCCTCTCAGGATTTTTTTTTTACAGGAAGGGACCCCTTCATCCAGAAAAAACAATCCTGCCTGCAACGGAGACACACTTGCACAATGGTGCAAGGGTACCTACATTGGCACTAGCCGCAAATTGTGCACCAGCACAAGTGGAAGGGACAGATGTGCACCGTTTTCCATAAATAAAGTGCATTCCTGCCCTTTCACTGTGGCATAGGGCATCGCAGCAAGAAGACTTGTGCGCTGCCCTACGCCAATTCCTCATAAATGAGATCCTTAGTCTCTAGATATTGATTGAAAAGAATGTTGGCAGCTAGAGTAATAGCTACAAGGTAACTTCCAGTGTCAAATGTAACTTGCTTTATCTTCCTAAAATGCCTATGCAGACCTAGGGACACTTTTAGAGTGTGCTAGTAACTGAAAATCCTCTAGTTTCTGAACGAATCTCCCAATAGCTCCGTCCATCACCCCCTTTGGTATTGCTTTGTTCACCCCAAGTTGGCAGGGTCTGCCCAGACGTGGGTCCCTTGCTCACTCTGCCACTGGATTCAAGATAGCCTGGCTGATGAGGGTTATGAACCCGAAACCAGTCCCAGGATGCTTGTTTCCGGTCCAGGGAAGACATGGCTTGGCAGTTCGGGCTGAACTGTTCCCATGAGGCACAGGGTCAGACTGATTTGCATATGGCCATATCTGAACTGGGGTGGTGGAGTGAGCCAAAGAATGGTGATTGATTAAACCCAGATCAGTTGACTGGGGGTGAGTGTTTGATTTGCTCAAACGCTCTGTCCATCACCCCCTTTGGTATTGCTTAGTTCACCCCAAGTGTGCAGGGTCTGCCCAGATGTGGGTCCCTTGCTCACTCTGCCACTGGATTCAAGATAGCCTGGCTGATGAGGGTTATGAACCCGAAACCGGTCCCAGGATGCTTGTTTCCGGTCCAGGGAAGACATGGCTTGGCAGTTTGGGCTGGACTGTTCCCATGAGGCACAGGGTCTGACTGATTTGCATATGGCCATGTCTGAACTGGGGTGGTGGAGTGAGCTAAAGAATGGTGATGGATTAAACCCAGATCAGTTGACTGTGGGTGAGTGTTTGATTTGCTCAAACGCTCCATCCATCACCCCCTTTGGTATTGCAAATTGTGCAGCAGCACAAGTGGAAGGGACAGGTGTGCACCGTATTTCATTAATACAGTGCATTCCTGCCCTTTCACATTGGCATAGGGCATCGCAGCAAGATGACTTGTGTGCTGCCCTACGCCAATTCCTCATAAATGAGATCCTTAGTCTCTAGAGATTGATTGAAAAGAATGTTCACAGCTAGAGTAATAGCTGCAAGGTAACCTCCAGTGTCAAATGTAACTTGCTTTATCTTCCTAAAATGCCTCTGCAGACCTAGGGACACTTTTAGAGTGCGTTAGTAACTGAAAATCCTCTAGTTTCTGAATGAATCTCCCAATAGAGAGTAGAAAGTACTTGCTGACTTTCCTGCAAAACAAAAATCTCTATGATGTTGGAAATTTAGCTGGTGAACTTCACTCCTTGTTTAGAGTTTCCTTTAGAAATTAAATAACTTTTACTTGGCACTGGTCTTAAAAAAAAGTATTTAATTTTGTTCCAGGCATTAAGCACTAGGCGAAATCATCTCAACATTGACAGGTTTTCACATTTACTTGCTCATAAGAAGTTACAAATAAGAAAACCTTTGCTATGTTTGGAAGAGCAGGAGCAGTGCCATAAATAAGCGGATTGCCACCCTGCCACACTGTGGTTCACCCACTGAGAGAAGATCATTGAGAAATAATTTTACACAAACTCTGATTAAACCAGTAGAAATGCCAAGCCCAGTGGAAACATGGCACCCATTTGGAATTTCACATACCCTACAGTGGAGAGCCTTGTGCAACAGCTCCCTTTTATGATTGGAGATCCCTGCCTGCCTGGTGATAATCTCTAAATCGAGTGTTACAGCTAGTGGCTTAGTAGTCCACTGCGCATGATCTATGTGACTCGAAACCTCAGAATTTACATCACTTTGGTTCATAGAATGCTGCTCTATCACACCTGAATGGTGTCTACTACTGTCATATTGTAACAAAAAGACAAAAGTCGGCGGACTGTCCTTCCTGCACCTCTATACCAGTTTCATCCTCTGTGATGATCCCGCGCAACAAGCCCAAACACCAACCGTCCTATGATGCCACTGTGTTCCAGATCCATAAGCGATACTTGAATGGTGTTCGGCAATATTGACGCTGGCTTGCGGTCCCTCAGAGCTTTATTGGATGTCTTTTTAAAGAAAGTGGGACCGTGACCGCTATATAAAATCCGTCACATTAAGATTGATTACACCGCTGCCCTTGGGAGGAGCCCTTTTTGGATTTCCTTTGTGGATTTTTGGAGCGTTACCATTCTTTGAATCCTATTACCTATGCTGGGCATATACTATATGGGTTCACTTTCAGCGCATGCAAATCCATGCTTTCTCTCCTTTATAGGGGTATTACCCTGAGGAGCCCTGACGAAGTTCTCTTTGAGAATGAAACACGTTGGCTGAACCCTTTTTTTCTTTGAACCACTTATAAAATGTGATCAATAAAGATTTTGGAAAAAAATGTTACGGCTAATTCCCGGACATTTCTTTCATTCCTGTGCACACCATTCAAGTATTACTGTCATATTGTGCTAACCTGGGTCTCAGCAAGACTGAGACCACTTTGACATCAGTACATTGGGCCCGATTCACAGAACTAACTTAAGACAAATTCCTAAACATACTACTTTTGGTATTCACAGAAGGCATTTAGTAGTAGTAAAGTTAGGATTTTGTCTTAAGTCTGTCTCAAATCTGTCTTAAGTCTGTCCTAAGTTTGTCTTAAGTCTGTCCTAAGTTTGTCTTAAGTTTGTCTTAAGTCTGTCTTAAGTCTGTCTTAAGTCTGTCTTAAGTCTGTCTTAAGTCTGTCTTAAGTCTGTCTTAAGTCTGTCTTAAGTCTGTCTTAAGTCTGGCTTAAGTCTGTCTTAAGTCAAACTTAAGACAAAATCCTAACTTAACTACTACTAAATGCCTTCTGTGACTACCAAAAGTAGTAGGACAGACTTAAGACAGACTTAAGACAGACTGAGGACAAACTTAAGACAGATTTAAGACAATTTTAAGACAAACTTAAGACAGACTTAGGACAGACTTAAGACACACTTAAGACACACTTTACTACTACTAAATGCCTTCTGTAAATACCAAAAGTAGTAAGTTTAGTATTTTGTCTGAAGTTAGTCGTGTGAATTGGGCCCATTCTCTTGATGACATGTGATGAGACTAAAGGTGTGAGAAGTGAGATGAAAGCTGAAGAATGTTGACTGCACCTGGCTGGAGCGGTTTGGTTTCCCTTTTTCTCTGGCTAAGAATAAAGTTCATGGAATACAAATGGTTTGGCAATGACTTTATAATTACACTTTTAGCAACAATTTGAACAAGCCAGACGATGTGCATCAAAAATAAGAAACCCAAAGAAGAACCCACGTCTTATGGAGAACATTGACATTCGAGGAGAAGCGCCTTACAAACATTTGTGAAGCAAGTGTAATATAGGGACAGGACCATGCTGAGAGCAGAAAATCGAAGGAATACTGCTATTCAAGTCTTCCTGCTTGTGTGTTAGGAGCACAACGCGCATTGAAGGTAACGTGCTGTATCGAGCGACAGTGTTATTTCCCCGGTAATGTCTGCCTCAGGTTTCAATACGCTTTATCTTTTATTAAATTGGAGGTGCTGTGAAGAAGTTTGGGCCCTGGGTGAACAATATTGTTTGGGCAGCTGCAATACTGCCTCATAGGACACTAGAGTGCGGTTGGGCCCTAGCGCATGTCAGTGCCTCCTTGTAAATGCACGAACGCAGCAATCAGCAAGTGAACCTACTTACCTCTCATTGCCTGCAACTGCCTTACCAGACAGGAGAGTGTGGTGTGGGCCCATTTCGCCAGTCAGTGCCTCCTGCTAAATATGCAAACGCAGAATTCAGTGTGTGAGCAATTTTCTCTCCTAGCCTGTTTGTCAGAACACATTTTGCACCTCGGTGAAGATGCTACATCCTTTCTATGTGCGTGCTGCACCGGGGGATCGCAGGGTGCCTGTGTCAGTTCATGCTGGCCATTCCCCTGAGGAAATAGTCTTGGGCGTTTTTTGGATGCATCACAAATGGATGCATCACAAATGGATGATTGATTAACCCGATTCCTGCGGTTGCGATTTTCCCGTAGTGCGGCACTTCCGCAAAATGGGCGTGGCCGAGTCGGCCATTGGCCGACGGCAGCACTGGGGAGGAAGTGCTGCCGTCGGCAAATGGCTAGTAGTGAGCTAGTAGCTTCTGATGTTGTCTTGAAAGGCTGTCAAGGGACCAATATTGGAATGTTAGGGTTTGGTATGGCATCCATTAAGTTTGCAGGATGACATACAAAGAGAAAAGTGTACATTTCTCACGATGGACTACCTATTTTAGGGTGGGCACATCAATATGATTTAAACATTATAGTTGACCCTAAAGCAAAGAAGCAGGTTTTGATTGTATATGAATGTGATTTGACTTCCATCCTACATCAAAAGCAAGAGTATTTGAGAAGAAACTAGGGGAGGTGAAGGCTTATATGCATGAAATTAAACTTAAGAAAAACACTGTCCCAGTTATGCATGTGGCATGGAAAGTTCCTACACGGCCATGTGTTCAAGTTTAAGTTATATTATAAAAGCAGTTATTAGATGAAAAGGCAATGGAACCTGTAGAAGCTATGGAGTGGCTGGCTCCGGTGGTGATTACGAAAAAAAAGATGGATCACTTCACATTTGGTTGACTTACGCTGGTCGAAAGAGTGTGTGATCATGGACAATTTTCCTTTACCCAATATTAATGAGATAATTTGATGCTTCACAGGGGTAAATATTTCTCAAAATAGGATTTAAAGAGTGCATATCACCAAGTAAAACTCCATCCACGTAGCAGATGTTCACGTCATTTATTACATCAGAAGGAACATTCCAGTTCAATAAACTACTGTTTCGATTGTGCTTGGGTGCTAGTGCCTTTCAGTGAGTTATAACACAGATTAGATTTTGAGTGGGATCGGGAAAGTTGTGTTTTTCCAGGATGATAGCCTTGTTTTTAGAGATACTGAGACTGAACAGAACAGAACTCTTTGTGAAGTGTTAACAAGAATAGGAGAGGCATGAGTGATTTTGCTGAAGGCGAAATGTGTTTTTGGGTTGCAGGAGGTTGACTACATAGGCTACTACAGCAATAGTACCGGCATAAAGCCTAGACAGGATTTGGCGAGTGTGATTGTCAATATGCAGGTCAGTTAAGATCTTTTATGAACTTATTGGAATATTACTCCTAATTTATACAAGATTTTGCAGAAAACACTGAACCTTTGAGAGATTTGCTGCATAAGGCGAGAATGTTTGTGTGGGGTGAAGTACAACAGGAAGCATTCTTAATGATTAAGGACAATATTGCCCATTCAAGGGTTCTTGTACCATTTCAATCAGAACTCAAGACCATGGTGACTACAAATGCTGGTGCAGCAGGTATTGGTGCAGTTTTGGTGCAGATATATGGCAAGGTGGAGAAAATTGTTGTGTTTGTCTCAGGTTCTCAGACCGACACTGAAAATAGGTACTCGGTCATTGAGCAAGAGGCATTGGCAGCGGCTTGGCTGACCAGGTATTTTCAAGTGAAGTGGTTTTTTTTCACCTTAAAAACAGATCACAAACACAAACCCCATCTTAAGGTGTTGGATTAACATTTTACAACAAAATGTTCAGGGAGATTGGCTCGTTTGGCAGCCAAATTGCAAGAGTACAATTGTAGTGTTCAGTATGTACCAGGTTGGAAACACACTGTGACAGATTGCCTGTTAAGGCTACCAGATAGAAGTGGTGACAATATTGACCTACAGCTTGAGGAATTTGTGGCTAGTTTGGATGATGTCGTGGAAGGTTTAGAAAACTCTATATCCAAGCAGAATTGAATTATAGGTATGCAGAGGGATGACATACTTAAGGCTGTAGTGAGACTTATTTCAATAGATGCAACAAGGGAGAGTGCCCTTCCTCTGGGATTGAGACTGTTTGTAATGTAAAAGATTAGGTGTCTGAACGGGCTTGATCTAGCTGAAATTGGGTAAGGAAATGTAAAGTTGTTCTGAACATGGGACCAAAAATATGCCTTGCCTGGGGCCCCAAAATACTTTCAGATGGCACTGACTTTCTTTCCTCCTTTCAAATCACTGCTCCCACTTTGAGGATATATCTGGAAGGTATATATCCCTTGTGATGGGACATGCTGCCTGTGTGACTCTCTGTGGCAAGATTGAGCAACACACGGATACAACAGAGATCTGAGGTCAGGAAGGTATTGAGCACTTCTGCAATGGACACAGCCTTTGCCAAGCTGCCTGTACTGACCTGGCCATAGAGTGTGACCTCACTGAGAAAGACCCTCATGACCCAAAGTAAGTATTGTGTCAAACAAGTACCAGAAGAATAATAATGTCAATCACAGACACACTGTGTCCTTGAAATAACCACAAAGGCTCCTGAAGAAGAGGGGAATGGAAAGGGGAAAGGGAAAGGGAAATGGAAAGGAAAGAAAAGGCAAAAGAGGGAAGAGGAAGGGGAAAGGGGAAAGTGAAAGGGGGAAGGAGAAGACCTGGAGAGAACTATAAGGAGAAGGATATAGCAAGCTAAAGAAAGAATAAACGATGAAAAGACAGAACCAGTGGCATAACAATATCTCAGCAGCCCCCACAGTGCAAGAAGGGCCCGAGCTTCAGGTGGCCCTCTCTGGCACTGTGCAAAGGCAGACTGTGGGCTCTTGTTTGGGTCTGGAGCGTGGGGGCCCCCTGCATGTACATTGCAAGGGCCCCCCTCAAATTTCATTACGCCACTGGACAGAACACATGGGATGAGGCAGATTTGGAATTTATAAAAGAAACAAGGTTTTTATTGTGGAACTGGAACAGCATTCATCAAGTTAATTCATAGGAAAAGGGATAGCAGAACTCAGTGAAGAGAAGCAATCATGAAGGGCTCGGAAAAAAGCTAGCTTAGATAGTGATAGTGATTGGCTTAATGGCATCTGGAAGTTATACTTCATGCTTTCTACTGTTGAATGTTTTAAATCAAGAAGCTCTGCAGAGAGTGTTCATTATTTAGGGCTGCTTGCAAGGATTGAAGAAATGTTATTTTGTACTGCTGGAATGTGGGTGCCAAGCAGAGAGAACTGCTGCTGAATGGATGGGCGATTGATCTGGTATATGGGACAAATGGGGCGTGGACTGACCACCTCAGGCGCACACCAACACACGCACTCTGATGACCGGTTGTGGTCACCAGAGCTAACAAAATGATTGTTTAGCACATGTGCTGGCAGTTGCAACCTGACCAATGACCGTGCAAGCTGCTGTTCCACACTATTAAGCTCTGTCCAAGCACACCACTTTGGCCACAAGGTGCGAAAGGCCCATGCATGACCCAGGCTACTTGTGGGTGGCTGGGCAGTTACTTCTTTCAGCCAATGAGATTGGTCCAGACATACAGTGTTGCATGTTTGGTGTGGTGCAAAAGGGGGTGGTGATGGACGGAGCATCAGAACCAATCAAACACTCACACCCAGTCAAAAGATCTGGGTTTGATCCATCACCGTTCTTTAGCCCACTCTGCCACCCCAGTTCAGACATGGCTATATGCAAATCAGTCTGACCCTGTGCCTCATGGGAACAGTCCAGCCCGAACTGCCAAGCCATGCCTTCCCTGGACCGGAAACAAGCTTCCGAGGACCGGTTTCTGGCATTCCAGCCGTCTTCAGCCCGGCTTGCTTGAATCCAGTGGCAAAGTGAGCAAGGGACTCATGTCTGAGCATACCCTGCCACACTTATGACAGCCAAAGCGGTACAAAAGGGGGTGGTGATGGACGGAGCCAGAAACCGGTCCTCGGAAGCTTGTTTCCGGTCCAGGGAAGGCATGGCTTGGCATTTCGGGCTGGACTGTTCCCATGAGCACAGGGTCAGACTGATTTGCATATATCCATGTCTGAACTGGGGTGGCAGAGTGGGCTAAAGAACGGTGATGGATCAAACCCAGATCTTTTGACTGGGTGTGAGTGTTTGATTGGTTCAGATGCTCCGTCCATCACCACCCCCTTTTGTACCGTATGTTTGGTGTGGGCATCGCTAATGTTTTCGGCTTTGTGTGGTTTATGCCTGCTGAGATTACATAAGGTGAGCGTCGCCCACCTTTGCTTTAAATGTGGACACATGTTCACTGAGTGACAGTAAAGATCAGTGGAAGGCCATTAAGGTTGCTGCGGTACTCCAGAATCTACAAGAAATGCAATATTGGGTGCATAGGCTCAAAAAGGGACCAGCTCTTTAAACTGTCCTAGGCAAAACATTTCTGTACTTACAGCTTCTAGAGGAAGTCACTGGTGCGAACTGGTAGGAACTTCTGTAGCCACATATTTATGTGAAAGACCTCTGTGTGATGGAGGAGTTTGACTGAATCTAGTGGCACAGCCTTGCACATTCCTGCTGCACATGCTGCTCGATAACTCAAAGACATGAGTGTTCTTAGTCCCCAACGAGGATATGAACCACAAGTGCCTAGACCCAGCAATGCTGCCTCGATTGTCACACTGGAAGTGATTGTGGCTCATCTGCCTCTGCCTGCACTCACAACACTGCACATACACCATGTGGAAGGAGCAGCAGGAAGCCCTCTACCCGAGTTCAGGGAGTTGGCAGATCTGTCCTGACTGACCATTTACATCAAAGTCTTGAAGCATCATGATGTGGGTAAAAATATTGTCTGCTGCTCCACTACAAGGGAGAGAATGTGTTCAAGCTGTTTAACAACCTACCAAACACAGAGGGTGAGAGGATCTATGGAAGGGCATTTGAGGACCACCGTAACCCTCAGCTCAACCCACATTTTTATCTTTTCAAACATTGCAAAGCCATCAACATGAGCACAAATGGGCTCTACGCAGGGCTCCATGAACTGTCCATTACCTGTACCAATGACGACCCTTTGAAACAAATCAGTGCTCACATAATACAGGGCTGCAAATCATCAGCATTCAGAAGAATTATACTGCATAATCTAGGACAGTCTCTGGATGATATGATGATCTTAGGCAATTCTCACCAACTCTCCAACAGCGGAGAAGATGGAACCAGCCCTGGTGCACATTCACATTAAAAAAGAAACAGATGAATGAGGCCTATCAAGTGGATGAGCAATCATCTTGAGCTGACTTTTGGCTCAAATGATACCAATACGAATGACCTTGCCAGCTTAGATATAGCCCCAAAGGAACATCTAATATTCTCTCTAGAAAAAGTAAGAAATGGGCTGAGTAAATGTAGTAGTGGGAAGGCTCCAGGTCCCAATGGGGTCCCTATTGACTTCTTCTTTGAACACCAAAATCTGTGGGCCCACTACTAACAAATGTATTCAATGCGATAGCCAAGTAAGACCCCTTAGTTTCGTGGACAACCAGTAAAATTGTACCAATATGCAAAAAGGACGATAAAGAGAAACCTTAGAATTTTAGACTGATCTCCCTGCTGGACACTTCTGCGAAGCTCATTGGCTGTTTGTTGTTATAGAGGATGGAAGAGTGGGCAAGGGAGAAGAACGTTTTGATCCAGGCGCAGTATGGTTTCCAAAGAGCCTGGGGTGCAATAGATCAGTGTCTAAATTTAAACCTGAGCATATATAAATATACCAGAGCTAAGGGTGGCCAGCCTTTTATGGCTTTTATGGATTTAACAGCAGCATTTGACTGCCTGAGTCATCCCAAATTATGGAATATATTGGAGATGATGGGGATTGAGGCAGTAATTATTATCTTCATTCGCCAACTGTGCTCCCATTCGACCTGTCGTGTTCGCTATGGTAAAAATGGGGAGTGTACTTGATCATTTAAGATTACTAGGGTAGTCAGACAAGGGTGCCTCCTCGCCCCACTTTTATTTTCCATCTACACAAACGTGGTTGAGGCAGAGCTTTTAGGCTCAACACCAGATGTTCCTATTTTTGATATCCTTACTGTTCCAATATTGACTTCTGCCGATGATTCGGTTTTAATTGCCAGAACGGGGTGGCCCTTTAATTCTTAATAACAGCATATGCAACCTTTATGTCTTCACTGGACCTAAATCTAAATACTTTGTTCTTATAACAGGGGCACACCACCCGAAAAGACCACCATATTTTCACATAGGCTCACATAAATTAGTGGTGGGAGACACCTTTCTGTACCTCGGTCAAGTATGGTGGACAACAGGGCCCAAGGAATGGAAAGGAGTATGGCAGCTATCTCGTGCTTTGCCAAGAAGCTGGGTGCAAAACCTTTTGAGCCTATAAAAAAGATATATCAGGCAAAAACACTATTGTCTGTAACTTATGGGGCTGGAGTGTTGGGTACGGCTCCTATAGCTTCTCTTCAAATTCCAGTGGATAGATTTTTCAAGTGTCAGACAGTATTAGAGTAGTGCCGATTTTGTTATGGCACCAAATTTGGCGCTGGGGTACAGTAAGTTTAACACAAATCATCATAAACAACTACCTAAAATTGGATGACATCCATACAATTACTTGGCTGCAGTGGGGTTAGTGGAAATATTCACTGACCCAAGTGCTTACCTGAAGATCACAAAACAGGAATTAAAGGCCTCCTTTTTATCGAAGGCTGCCCATGACAGTCAGGAAAGTAATTGCACAGAGCAAACAGTGCTGTTATACCATTTGACACCGCCCATCGTAGAGGGGTAGTACTCTTACCTAGAGAGTATCTGAACATTACAGCATGGATATATTTTGCCGAGGTGCCACCTGAATTTTATCCCTCTGATGTTGGGCTACCCTGTGAGGAGGTTTAGGCGTACTGAACTGATACCTTGCCGATGTGATAATAGCTCAAAGCAGTCTGATCTACACATATTTCTGTTTTGTGGTTTTTACAAGGAAGAACAAGAAAAATGTTTTCTACCGATTTTAAGACGACATACATTTAGCCAATGTCGACCTGCATTATATTTTTTAAAGAAACCCTCTGATCCCTTCATACGTTTTTCAATAGCCACATTCTTATGGGCCTGTTCAAGGAGGAGGAAGTCTTTGTACCCTAGTCTTTTGCAAGGTGATTAGGAAAAAACTGAGTTGAATAACGTGAATTGTTTTTATAGAAGAAATATTCTGGGGGACCCAATGTCTTATTATTCACCTTTTAAGCAATGTTTTTAATGGGATAACTACTAATGTTTTAAGGTTTTATGGATTTATTGCTTGTTTTATTCCTTTCCTATTGTTATCGTACTAAGGTTATGAAGTATCCCAGTACTGTATTGTTTAGATGGGCTAAGTGCGAGATTTATACAATTGGTCCACCATGAAAATAAATTTGGGGCTAATATGATGATTATTATTTTTTTATTTTGTACTTGTATGATCTGTATTTTAAAATGATTCAATAAAGTGATTGATTGATTGAAGCAACAATCAACACCAGGGATTCCAAAGGATCCAAAAGAGGGGCAAGTTGGTCTTGCCCCACGAAGACTAAGGGACAGCATTCATGAAGATATTGTGGGGTTGAAGCACAACCATGGAACAATGCCCTGCACTAAGCATGACATACAGGAGCTGTGGGTGGAATAATCACTTTGCAAGGGTGTTCTGTGTAGGGTGGAGAAGCTGGGCAGGACATGCACCTAGAGGGTTCAGCCGAATAGTCAGAACAGTGGCTGTAAGCAACATTACATTGGGCAACTAGCAAATCCTGCATGGTGTGGCTGGAGGCGGAGAAGTAGACAACAAAGTTGAGGAAGTCTTCACCATATAATTTGCCACATAGTCAATCAAATCACGAGCATCTAGGCCCAAGTGTTCAATACAGATGCTGGGCCAAGAGATCACAGACTTCATTGACACAGGGGCCCCAGTAAATGTCATGAGCCCAGCCCAGTTTGAGGTGCTCGATCCTAGATCCACTCTCTGCAAAATGAGGACTAGATGATATGTATTCTGCAGCAATGATCTAATCACATAGCAGGGTGTCATCACAACATACATGAAACATGGGGAGATGACTGCACCAGCAAAGTTCATCATTGGGAAAACCAAAGCAGTGTGCCTGTTCTTTACTCCCAGGGGAGGTGATATGTCAGTTCTTTACTGTGAGGGGAGGTGATGCATTGATATTTGCCCACTCTGCCTCGGTTCCTTTCTTCAGGACAAAATCAATGAAGAACTTGGCGTCCAGGGACGATGCATGGAAAATTCAGACATGATGTGTTGATGCGTGGAACAGGTGCTGCGTCGATTTCACAGCGACGAAGCAGGTGATGCACCAATCTCTTCAGTCGCACATCAGGGCCTGCATCGGAGTCAGACGTCGGTACTGCGATGCTTGGGACTCAGATTGCAGTGATCTCTTAGCCGCATGGCAGGTGCTGTATTGATTCTTTGGCTGCACAGCGATGATGCAATGATTCTTGCACCACACAGTGGTGCTGCTTAAGAAACACATGTGCTGGGAGATGGTGCATGGATTTTCTTGGTTTTTATCAGCGAAGCCACCTCCAAGTGCCCAGGAACTGGATTTGCCACCACTTGGCAGGTCAGAACTTCCAGGAGAGGAGTTCAGGTGCTGCAGCTGCAGCTGATGCCTTTGAAGGCCCTGAGATGTCTTAAGAGGAGGCAAGCACAATCTTTTGGAGATCATTGGAAACAGGATACAGAAAGCAAAGTCCAGTCCTTTCACTGCCTCAAGACAGAAGCAGCAAGCCATCACAACAAAGCAACCAGCAGAGTGTCAGTCCCTCCTATAGCATCCAACTCCTTTTCTTGGCAGAATTTCCTTTAGTCCAGAAGTTTTCTGAAGTTATGGTGTCACAGCTCCAGCACTTACACCAGTTTCTGCCTTTGAAGAAGGCAAATTTCAATGAAAAGTCTATGTAGTGGACAATAACCTGTCTTTACCAGACCTGACTTCAGACACTCTACTGGGGGGTGAAGACTGCTTTGTGTGAGGACAGGAACAGTCCAATTCAGGTGTCAGTGAAAATTCTTACCACCACCCTGGCTCAGGAAGGCCACCAGTCTGGTGATGGCACATCAGGGTATGCAAGGCACACCTCAGCTCCCTTTGTGTGACTGTCTAGACTGAATGCACAAACAGCCCAATGGTCCCCCAAACCCATACACGGATTCTATAGGCAGGCAGAGGCACAGAATGGTAAAGTAATAAAAGGCTTACTTTCTAAAAGTGGCCTTTTCAAACATGCAATTTAAAACTTAACTTCAACAAAAGATGTAGTTTTAAATTGTGAGTTCAGAGACCTGAAACTCCAAATCTCTATATGTTCCCAATTAGAAGTTACACTTGTAAGATGTTACAAGGAAGCTCCAGTGATAGCCTATGGCAGAGATGGATCACTGACAAAATATCGAAGGTCAAAAAATCGACCTACAAAAATATCGATGTCAAGAATATCGAAATCCTATCTACAACATGGTAAGTACAAAAATATCGGAAAAAATATATCAATGTCAAAAATATTGTTATTAAAAATAGTTTTTTTTAGTTAAAGAAAATATGTAAAATAAACTAAATAATACGTATAAATAAAATAAACATATTTAAAAATGTTTCATAATGTTTAAAATTAATAAGTAATATATATAATTTAATAAAACATTAATTAAACATATACATATAATATATATTATATAAACTTACTTAATAATCAGTTTTAATAATTATTTTAATAACGTAAATAACAATTAAATAATTATGTATAACAAATTAAAACAAATTAATTTACTTTTCAAAATTTTTTCATTAATTATATACTACATTAACAAAAAAATACAAAAAATATTAAATAGCAGAGAGAATAAAACTACTATTACAACTCCAAAAAAAACAACAGTAAAGAAAATGTTGGATAGCGTAGGGCTTAAAATTACTATTCCCACTCCAGAGAGTGCAACAGTAGAGAAAGTGTTGGATAGCGCAGGGGTAAAAATTACTATTCTCACTCCAGGGAGTGCAACAGTAGGGAAAGCGTTGGATAGCGCAGGGGTAAAAATTACTATTCTCACTCCAGGGAGTGCAACAGTAGGGAAAGCATTGGATAGCGTAGGGGAAAAATTACTATTCCCACTCCAAGGAGTGCAACAGTAGGGAAAGAGTTGGATAGCTTAGGGGTATAACTTACTATTCCCACTCCAGAGAGTGCAACGGTAGGGAAAGTGTTGGATAGCGCAGGGGTATAAATTACTATTCCAACTCCAAAGAGTGCAACAGTAGGGAAAGTGTTCGATAGCATTGGGGAAAACATTTCTATTCCCACTCCAGGGAGTGCAACAGTAGGGAAAGCGTTGGATAGCATAGGGGTAAAAATTACTAATCCAACTCCAGAGAGTGCAACAGTAGGGAAAGTGTTGGATAGCGTAGAAATAAAAAATAACATACTTATAAATAAAATACCTTTTTTAATTAATTATTAAATAACTCTAAACTATTTACAAATAGCAATAAATAATTATTAAAAACATAATTACCAATGAATAATTAATTGACAATAATTTAATAATACATACCAATACATAATTAATAAATATTAATGACCACATAATAAATATTGATAAATACAATATGTGTAATAATAAAAACATTAATTATTAAAACGTAATTACCAATAAAAAATATTGAACAATTAAATGTGTTTCTATACTCAAAAAATAATTATTAAACATGAATTACCAATTATATAAAATTAATTACTAATTAATAAAAATTCATTACCAATTAATAAAAATTCATTACCAATTATTAATTAATTAACTATTATATAATTATCAATACCAAGTAATTAAAAAATAAATGATTATTTAATTACAATTAAATTATTTCCCACCCTATTCCCCTATAAACCCACAACCCGCTACAGAACTTAAACGCAAAAAATAATTAAAATACATTTATAATTCCTAAAAGTTAATAATTAATTAACTATAAATAAATTACTTCCCACCCTATTCCCCTATAAACCCACAACCCGCTATGGTACTAAACAACAAAAATAACTTTAAAAAAGTATTAACAAATAAAAATTATATACATATAATTTAAAACAAGTAGAAGACTTAACAAAACACATATAACACATACATATTAAATACATAATAAAATACATAATAATATGAATATCTATATTAGTAACATCAATATTAGTAACATTGATATATTTGATATCAATATTGCTAACTTGGATATTACTTACATCGATATAAAAAAAATCGATATTACTTACCTTAGGGTCGATATTCTGTCCATCGATATTCTTGACATCAATATTCTGTCCCTTCAATATTATGACATCGATATTAGTGTAGTTCGATATTTTAAATTCGATATTTTGACTGCTCACCGGCAGAGATATTCCTTGCAATAGTGAAAAATGAAATTAGCAGAATTTCACTATCAGGACATGAAAAACACAGCAGTACATGTCCCACCTTTCACATACACTGCAACCTACCCATTGGGCTGCCTTGGGCCTACCTTAGGGGTGCCTTACATGCAGTAAAAGGGAAGGTTAGGGTCTGGCAATTGATTTCACTTGCCAGGTCGACATGGCAGTGTAAAAGTTCGCACACAGACACTGCAGTGGCAGGTCTGAGACATGATTGCAAGCCTACTCAAGTGGGGGGCACAATCAGTGCCACAGGCCCACTAGTAACATTTGATTTACAGGCCCTGGGCACACCTGGTGCACTTTACTAGGGACTTACTGGTCAATTAAATATTCCAATCATGGGAAAACCATTCCCATGTTTGTTTTACACAGGGTGCACTTGCACTTTAGCTCAGGTCAGCAGTGGTAAAGTATCCTCCTAACTCCTAAAACCAGCAAAAGCGAAATGCAGCACACAGTCAAAAACAGGAGTTCAGATGCAAAAAAGACATGGAAAGACCATGCTAAAGATACCAGGTGTGCCTAATACAATTCTGAACAGATCACCAATATCCCAAATGTAAGAGCTGAGATTTCTCATCATAGGGCCAGATAGTTGTTCACATATTGTGATACTTTTTCAAAGAGAAACTGTCATGAAGAGACAATTGGTCTCCTTGGTGGAGCTGAGAGACTGTTATGTATTTTGAGAAGAAAATATGTCATTGATGTACTGGGACTTTTAAGAAATTTTATTCATCATAATTGAACAGAATTTTTGTGTCCCATTCCTTTAGGTATTTAGCCAAGCACCCTTTGATCTTCACCACTGGGTTGTATATAGGTTTCTCATAATTAGTTATATCTCCCAACTGTTGATTAGCTTCCCTTATATATGTTTATTTGTCAATATTACAATGTTTCCGCATTGATCCACAGGCTTGATTATAGTTTCTTCATTTGATTGTAGAGTTTTAATGTTGTTTCTCTCACTGATGGGCCGATTCCGATCTCGGTCGGAAGGGCACCGAATCAGGTTCAGCATTAGCGGATCGGATTCGGAGGCTGAATTTATGTCCGGTTCGTACACGGTCCGGACATCGAAGTACGATGCGATCAAGCACGAAATCTCCCCTAGAATCGTTTCCGGGTCCGAACCGCTCCGTACGTCTCGGCCGTAAGGTAACCGCGGGGCACAATGGAGGCGAATTCCGACCAATCCAGTACGATGCTCGATTCGGACAGCCGATCGAGTCGGAGCTTCCGGCTTGAAATAGCTCCCAGAGATGGGCTTTCGGACCCCTGTTATCCGCAACCTAACGACTCGGACGCAGGGGGAGACCCATGGGTCTCCCCAACACAGGCAGGTACGGTGCAGATGACACCAATGCGTACCCTCTGTAGGGGGAGCACTTGTCCGCAACGTACCCATTCAGTCAATGGGAGCCCATATATGCATCGTACGATCGGCTCCCATTGACTTCTATGGGAGTCCGACTGAACCGAGTCCGACAGCATACGGCCGGATCTTACTCGCTGGGTCGGACTGCAGGAGTCCGGATCGGTCGAAAAATACCCCGATCCGGCCCGGTGGGAGTGCTTTCCAACCGCGATCGGAATCGGCCCCTGAGTGTCAAATTCTCTTTCCACCTTTTATGACTCTGTTTTCTCAGTTTCTTAATATCTCCGGATCATAATTCGCAGAATATATCAGATTTATTTCCTGGGGGGAAATATCGAACATCTCCTTGAGTAGGATTTACGATTATTGTATTCATGTGCATTGATCTCAATTTCACGTCTCCAGTACTTGTGTATCAACAGTGATGACTCAACTTAATTTTCCAGTTCCAGAATTGTTTTTAAGCTCAGTATTCAATCAATTTTAAAAATTAGAGGTCAGTTTCATAAGATATTTTTGAGTGGTCTTTTGTTTTTTCATGGTATGGAATTTGGCTAGTTTTAATTTACATACAAACTATTTAGTAACAATCTGTATCTCAAGAAAGTCAAAGTGAATTTCAGGTATCAATGACAGTCTCTTTTTCAACAGTTTGTATTCGGATTCCATTAATGTATGTTTTTTACAGATTTATCCTGAGATTGTTTGTTTCCTATCCTATTGTTTCTTCTGTCTTCGTAGTAGATACTTTTATTCCATAGCCTCTTCTGGTTTCCCTTTTCCAGTTCCTCTTCAATGGCCACGTCCTCTGCCTCTTGCTTGGCAATCCATGTATACCAACCATGTCTCCTCTTCAAAAGTTGTTTTAATCATGCCACTTGACTTGATGCATTCATTGTCACTCTGATCTGTTTAATACCCGCTTATTTCTTCCAATGAGGATTGCGGTTTTTGTCTTAAAATATCTAATTCCCTCTCAAATGTAAAAATTCAGCCCTTCAAATAACCCCTCTCATCCCATAAGAATTTTCTTTGTTTACGTTTGTTTGATCTCTTCTTCATATTTCTTCAGTCGTTTCCATTTCCCTTTTCAATTAATCTTTTAACTCCTGTTGACTTTTCTTCATTATTTTATCCTCTAATTCCTTTATATCCTTCATAATTTTGCCCAGATCTTTTTTGCCATATTTAATTAAAATCCTGATCCTATTTTGTGAACATTGCATGTTGTTTTGTCCCCATACTTACAGCTTTTCCAGACTTTTATCAGGGATAATTTGGCATCATGAATATTTTCTATCAACAAGGGATTCTATCTACCTTGATGTATTTTTGTAAAGTAATCACCTCCCGGCTCTTATAGAATTCTTTTTTGGACAGTCATTCGATCACTACAAACATATATCTAAGATTCATTTTATTATTGTCCTTTTCTTTTTCTTTAACTGCTCTTTCATATGTTTCAGTTGCATTGAGCCTTAAAAACAATATAATTGCTTCCTTTAAGTGTTTAGCCGCTCTTGCCTCCATGTTTATTTAAGCTCTCATTGCACTGCTCAGACTACAATAACCTGAAAATTGCTGATCCTTTAATAAGGATGTGTGTTGTTTGTGATGATAATTTTATATACTTTTTGGCCCCAGTTCGAATAACATAATTCCTATTGTAGGATATTGAGCTCCCATTGCTATGTCCGATGTGGCCTCTGCAGTTTGTGTTCTTGTTGTTCAAACACATACAAACAAGCAACAACAACATTGCAGCTGTGTCTCTCCTGGGGAGACTCCCATCCAGGCAGAATCTTCTTTTACAATCTGTTCATCGATCAGCAAAGGTGTCCTTCCAGGCTTGGTTGTGTTGACAGTATTTCACGTGAAGTTCAGCCAGGGTTCTACCACAATTCCTCAATATTGTTTTTTACAATCCGGTCTGTTTCATGTGAAGTGCCGCAAATCACTAGTGCTCACATAGGGGTCAGACCTGCTTACCCACATCACTGCTAAAGCTATCCCTCTGCTGTGCTGGGCCATAATAGAAACGGGTGTGGTCATGACGAGCTCAGCTCGTCAGGAGCACACAAGAGGTATACCTCATGACGAGCTGAACTCGTCATGAGCATGGAAGGGGTTAAACTTGTTTTTATACAAAAATGGTTGCGGCATTCAAAATACTGGTATTAAAACATATATTTATTTAACAAAACAGGTAACGGTAACAAAGCTGCCGACAGGTTTCAATGTGACTGCCTTGTTCACAGCCAATAGGTGTGTTCTCACATGCTGATTATACAGTGTCCCATCAAGAAGGCACTCTGGAACTTGCAGTCCAACATAAAGTGAGAACACACCTGTTGGCTGAGAACAAGACTGTCAGGTCGAAACGCGTCTGCAGCTTAATTTTACAAGTGAATTTTGTGAATTGGAATGATCTTACTCTTTTATGGTTGTGTGTTTTGTATGGACATGTCCCTCATAAACACCTCCTTAAATTTCCCTAGCCCCTGCCATTTCCCAGTAATTATTCTATCCCCACCACTTTCCCTAGTCCCTCCAAAACGTACTACTAATTTGCATACCCATCTCTGTAGAGGTCTCTGCCAGAGTGGTGAAGCTAAAGAAACAGAAAAGATATAAGAAACAGAGGAGGAGCTCTCCGACCTTTTGTTTTGCGAGTGGCATTTTACAATATGTGAATTGCACTATTTTACTACTTCTTAGGCCCTGATTACAAGTTATGCAGAGTGAAGTTAATGCATGCTTTTATGTGTTAATGCCATCACGCATAATTATGACATGCTTTTTTTTTCGGGCAGGTAATTATGGCTGAAGAAAAATCACATGAGGGTTTGGCAGCAGTAGTAGCTAACCGTATTCGGCGTCTTATGTTATGCATCGAGTGCTCCCTTTTCTCAGAAAAAAATGTCCTCTACCCTTCCCTACTCCCCCTACCGCCTACATCAACACCACCCAACTCACAAGCCTGTGTATACATTTAACACCTTCTTAAAGATAGTGGTTAACATATGTGGTAAAACCCAATGGAATAGGACATTTCTAATGTATCAGAAATATCATTCGCACATGGTAATTTCCCATTCCCATTCTGGCAGCAAATGGCAAAATCGCATGTGACTTTACCACGTCTCCAGTACCGTGCAAGTCAGAATCAAGGCCTTTCTGTGCTACAAAATGCAGTCTATGAATTGGGCTCATGTCTGTGTCCATGTCATTAGTGGGTCACATCACTGTAATTTATTAACATAAGATTCATTCAGAAACCCTGGGGCACATTTATGAGCCCCTTGCAACACTTTTGCACCACCTTTGCATCACTTTTCATGACGTAGCGACGGCATAAACTATGTACCCATCCATCCAGTCATTTATCTCTTTTCCCTTTGCTTTAAATTCTTACTTGAGAGATTCCAGTTGTGTCACTCCTCTGATACCTTTTAACTTTTACACTCCCCTTACCTTTAATCCTAATAAATACCTGTTCCCTTTCTAATTTTTTGTATCCTATATTTTGTACTCAGGTGTTTTTTGCCCTGAGACATTTGTATTCTGATGTATCTGGCCCAAGAAAAGAAATGGTACAACACGCGTAACTTTAGAGGAAAAATAACCAACTTGGATTAAATAAGCAACCTTAACACTTGTAATTAAATACAGTTTTTTAGAACATGTTAGATGGCTATGAAATATTTTGGTTTATACATATATAAATTCAAAACTATTAATCTTACGTCGTATTGGAGCCCTACGTTTCAGGCGGTAGGTTTCTCTTCCAATGCACTGGTTGAATATAAAGGAGCCCAGTGGCTTCAAATCATTCACTTGCTCTGAGACCATCATCTCCTCTTGGATTACGTAGGTCTGTGGCAGATAACTTCCTTTCTGCAGAGAAAGTGATATAGTACAAAAGTCTAAATTACAATGTGAAAATATATGTATAAGTAATCAAAAAATAGCATACACATGGAAATCATTTAGTGGTTGCCAAAGGTAGTGCACTTTGTAAAGGACATCAAGTATCAGACGGCTGTGGGGATGGCGGGGTGGTAGGAGGCTCCTACCCCACCACGATGATCTATATTAGCACTTGAGAGATCTGCTGCACGTGATGAGTGTTACAAAAGGGGGGAGGTGATGGACGGAGCATTCGAACCAATCAAACACTCACACCCAGTCAAAAGATCTCTGTTTAATCCATCACCGTTCTTTAGCCCACTCTTCCACCCCAGTTCAGACATGGCCATATGCAAATCAATCTGACCCTGTGCCTCATGGGAACAGTCCAGCCCGAACTGCCAAGCCATGCCTTCCCTGGACCGGAAAAAAGCTTCCTAGGACCGGTTTCTGGCATTGCAGCCTTCTTCAGCCAGGCTTGCTGGTCCAGGAAAGACATGGCTTGGCAGTTCGGGCTGGACTGTTCCCTTGAGACACAGGGTCAAGGCTGATTTGCATATGGCCATGTCTGAACTGGGGTGGGGTGGAGTGCAAAGAAACAATGGATTTAGGCCCAGATCTCTGTACTGGGGTGAATGTATGTCATTGTTCTGCATTCTGTCCATCAACTGTTGGTTTTGCATTTGTCACCCCGAGTGGGATGGGTATGCTCAGACGTGAGTCCCATGCTCTCCACACCACTGGAGTCAAGCTATCCTGGCTGAAGACGGCTGATAGCCAGAAACCGGTCCTAGGATGCTTGATTCCGGTCCAGGAAAGACATGGCTTGGCAGTTCGGGCTGGACTGTTCCCATGAGGCACAGGGTCAAGGCTTATTTGCATATGGCCATGTCTGAACTGGGGTGGTGTGGAGTGCAAAAAAATGATGGATTTAGGCCCAGATCTCTGTACTGGGGTGGATGTATGACATTGTTCTGCATTCTGTCCATCAACTGTTGGTTTTGTATTTGTCACCCCGAGTGGGATGGGTATGCTCAGACGTGAGTCCCATGCTCTCCACACCACTGGAGTCAAGCTATCCTGGCTGAAGACGGCTGATAGCCAGAAACCGGTCCTAGGATGCTTGATTCCGGTGCAGGAAAGGCATGGCTTGGCAGTTCGGGCTGGACTGTTCCCATAAGGCACAGGGTCAAGGCTGATTTGCATATGGCCATGTCTGAACTGGGGTGGTGTGGAGTTAAAAAAAAAACGATGGATTTAGGCCCAGATCTCTGTACTGGGGTGAATGTATGACATTGTTCTGCATTCTGTCCATCAACTGTTGGTTTTGCTTATGTTATGATTTTAACCACTGATTCCCCAATTGTTCCGTCTTTATTATTTTTTAAACATATTTTACTGCATTTAAGAAACATAAACATAATCTTTTGCCCAAGACATCAATATGGATGTTTACTTGACCAGTCAAATAATAGTGATTACCTATTCAAGGATATTGATGCACTAGAGGGTTATGTACGGTAAATGCAATCATATTAAAAATTACCTAAAGATCAATGAAGGAGGAAGGAAACGGAACAGAAATATAACTACCCTACACCCCCTTCAATTTGTCTGTCCTGTTAATTCTGCATCCACTAATCAGTCACTCTGATGTAAGAAGAGTGTAAGCAGTGGTGTAACGAAACTTGAGGGAACTCCTCTGCAAAGTACATGCAGGGGGCCAACCACACTCTAGACCCAGTCTGGAGCTCTCAGGTCAGGGACCTATCGGTGCTGGAGGGGGCCCCCAGAGCTCAGGGTCCCCTGCACCGCAGGGGCTGTAGGGGCTTTTGTTATGCCACTGAGTGTAAGTGGTCCCAGCACACAAGATGACAGATGAGCTGATGCACAATGCCGATGTCGGTGGAAGGAGAGCATCCAGGGTGAGGATCTGCCTGGGTTTGTCTGAAACGGGCACCCCAGGATCATTCTGCATCTTCCCCTTGAGCTTTGGATTTTTCCAGCATGGAGTCGCACATCAGAGCTATAGGCTTATTGTATATCCCATAATATACCTCCCTTCATAATGCTACGCTCTCAGCAAAAACTCAGCACCAAACCTCTTCATGCCAGCTCTCCACTAGGGGCACAGTGGAGGACTTGCATTGGAGTATTATCTGATGCTTGCTGAGGAAAAGCACCAAGTCCACGAAGCGAGATTCAGTCCTTGAGGACTTGAGTTAAGGACATGGTCCCAAGAGACAATGTTCCAACGTGCCCCAGTGTGCGCTTCCCATGAGGAACCTATGTGAGTCAACTAAGAGAGCAATCTCGGACTAGACGATAGGGCCATGGGGAAGATCCTGTGCAATTTAGCAGGTGTCAGGTAGGCCCTATGTAACAGTATGAACTGGATGAATTTGAAACATGTGTTGCAGGGTATTCTAAAAGGAAACACCATTCCTTGTCATGGAGTAAACGACCAAGGGCTGATTGCCTTTAGACCCCCAGCATGGCTAGTGAAATGTGTACATGGGAGCACAAGCCTTTATTAAGCCACCAAACTAAATGTCTGTCAGTGCCCATCTCATGTACTGTCTGGACAAATGTATGTGGGTCAGGTTCCGAATCTGGCGGGGACCAATGCATTTGAAAATATCATAAGATATGTGTAAGGAAGAGGGCACCAGGAAACTCATGTAATTGCATATAGCCTTGGTGGGGAAGCAACAGTCCTTCTTCTCAAAAGGTCACCAATTGTGGTGATCCCTACTGCTTCCCATGGTGCCAGTTTTGTGGACGTGAGTGTAACTAACACTAAAGGGGTATGCAGACCACATAGAAGGATGTTTGGGGCGTATGTATGTATTTGGTATTTATTGAGCGCATATATCACCCTTAGGTCTCATAGCACTTCGCCGAAAGACAGAAAGCTAAAACAGGGCAGGACAGAGTGTTAGAATACCAACGTTTTGAGGGCTTTATGGAATTTTTTGTGGTCGGTTACCAGGCGAAGCTGTACCGACAGTGAATTCCATAGCTCAGGTGCAGTTCTGGAAAAGGAAACTTAAAACCAGCCGTGCAGCGGTGTTCTGCAGAACCTGAAGCTTTGTCAAAAGCTTTTCGTTTATGGATGCAAACAACGCGTTACTATAGTCCAAGCGATTGATGATTAGTCCCTGCGCAAGGGGCATCCGCGAGCAGAGGGGAATCCATTTAAAGATTTTCCTAAGGGAATGCATTAAGCCATAGCTGGTGCGTACCACGGAGTTAATGTGGTAGGCCATGGAAAGTGTATTGTCCATTACAACTCCCAGATTGCGGACTGCTGTCTTGGGCGGAGGGCACGGCATTAGCAAGGGCGGCCACCAATCAGTGGTCCAAATGTGTTGCGCATCACCAAAGAGCATAATTTCTGACTTGCTTGCATTGAGCAGTAGATGATTATTTGACATCTAGTCATTAACCGATAACATGCACAGTTTAAATCTGCATTGCATATCGGTGGGATCAGGATCGAGAGTGATTAACAATTGCATGTTGTCTGCGTAGGACACTGTATCAAAGCCGTAGGCTCTGATTATTTTAGCCAAAGGCGACACGTATAGGTTAAAAAGTGTGGGGCTTAAAATTGATCCCTGGGGAACTCCCTTGTCAATGGTTTGGCTTTTGGAACAGAAACCCCCTATTTGCTCCTTGGAGGACTGTTCCATCAGTTAGCTCTTGAGTCATTGAAGTGCGGGGCCTTCAACACGACACTCCCATAGTCACTCCAAAAGGATGCCATGAGAGATGGTGTCGACCGGAAACCAGACTGAGATGAATCTAACAGATTATTACTTTCTAAGTGTTTAGACAGTTTGTTGTTGAACGTAGATTCCAATACTTTGCCAAACAGGGGTAGGAGAGAGATTGGTCTGTAATTAGCGAGTTGTTCGGGGTCAGCTGATGGCTTTTTCAAGATAGGTCTGACAACGGCTTCCTTCCAGTGTGAGGGTACAGTGGATTGTGATAGTGAAAGATTCAGGATGTTCGTCAAATTGGGAATGAGTGCTCCACCAATTTTAGATAAGATCTGAGAGGAGCTGGATTTCATCCTTTTTAGTATGGCGGAGGTATCTTCCTCTGTTAATTTACTAAATTCTCTGAGAGAGTTGGTGCACCGAGGGAGAGTAGTAGCAAGTCTTTATTCAGTGAAGGTATTTATTGATTGGGGGAATAATTTTTGTTTATCATTTATCTTGTTTATAAAGAAAGCTGAGAGGGAATCCACCAACTCCAGCGTGGCAATATGTGACGATATGCAGGAGGGGGGTTGGTAAATTCCTCCACGATCTTGTATAGCTCTTTATGGGAGTTGGAAGCTTGGTTGATTCTATCTCCTAAGTGAACTTTTTTGGACAAGGCTATGTTATCCACATAGCGACGATGTAATGTTTTATACTGATGCCTATCAGTTGTGTTTTTTGTAAGTCTCCATTTGCGTTTCGCCTTCCTGACGTCAAGTTTATTGCTTTTTAAGTCCGGGGTGAACCAGGGGGGAAGTTTTTCCGGGCATTTAGTTTTTTTCTTCGGAGCAATTATTTCTAAGGATTTGTTAATAGCTGTCTCAAAGCTTTTGACTGCCAGGTTAACATTAGTCCTTTCAGAGGGAGAGAGGGGAACAAAGGTTGTAGAGAATGATTAAAGATGTATCTTGCTCCATGACGTACTTCATTTCTGTTCTTTCGTTGGACATGGTTGAGTCGATAACAAGCCCATATGGAAACTTATTACATGGTGGTCAGACCATAGGATGGGGAGAAGTTGGTTGATATTTACATTGGGCGAGTTGGTAAATAGTAGATCTAACGTATGACCAGCAATATGGGTGGGACCTTTTACCAGTTGTTTTAAGCCCAGTGTGTCAAGGCTGGTGATAAGATCAAGTGTGTAGGGGTCTGTTAAATGCTCGGCGTGATAGTTAAAGTCTCCTAGCTGTACGAAATTATCTGACGCCAGGACGTATGGCGCAACGGTCTCTTTTAAATTGCTAGTGAAGTGGGCATTATTTCCAGGGGTCTGTAGACAAGGGCATCTTTCCAGTTTTCCTTTCTTGAACTCTCTATTGTAAATATACAGATTTTACCCAAATCAGCTTGGATGACCTCAACAGTATGTATTTTGGTATCTATTTTAAAAGCAATTGCTATGCCTCCTCCTTTCTTATCTTTTCCGTCCTGTCTGATCAGCTGGTACTTGTGGGGTAGAGCTATTGCTAGGTCCGGTTGTGAAGACTAGCGAAGCCATGTCTCAGTAATGAAGAAGAGGTCAGGTTTCTTAGAATCCAATAGAGACCAGATTTCAAGTGCGTGTTAGGGGAGAGAACGTGAGTTACAGTAAATGCCTACCAGGTGCTCCTTTGTTCATCTGGCGAAACTTTGAGGCCCTGCTTGCTGCCTTTCTGTTCCGGGGAAATATTCAGACCCTACCTGCTGCCACTCCATTTTGGTGTTCACACCGTCTGTGCTGCTGCATCGACCCGCCTCCCGCTTGCCGCACACCCACGACATCGGTGCGGCCACTGTGTGGAGAGTGAGCCCGTGGGACTCCAACTCCCAGCAGCCTATGCGGCCGGAATCCGCGCACGGGGCTATCGCGCCAGGAGGCGAATAAAAACCAGCGTCACCCCCGGTGGAGTGGGGAGCTCCTTTGTTCATCTGGCGAAACTTTGAGGCCCTGCTTGCTGCCTTTCTGTTCCGGGGAAATATTCAGACCCTACCTGCTGCCACTGCATTTTGGTGTATACACCGCCTGTGCTGCCGCATCGACCCGCCTCCCACTGCCGCACATCCACGACATCGGTGCGGCCACTGTGTGGAGAGCGGGTCCGTGGGACTCCAACTCCCCGCAGCCTATGCGGCCGGAAGCCGCGCACGGGGCTATCGCGCCAGGAGGCGCATAAAAACCAGCGTCACCCCCCGCGTCGCAGGAGCCCGCGGGCATCGCAGGGTTAAGCCCGTGCAAAGGGCGGGCCGTCTGTGGCCATCCGGGGCTGTCCAAGGCTGGGCTGGTTCATTTCTCTTTGCTCTACTATACTGACCTTATTGGATTCGTATTGTGAACTTAGGGTACATTTACCTATTGTGCACGTTACTTGAATCATGGGCAAGATTACTCCTATGACCACCCGATCTAGTACCAGGCAGAAAAAATGTACTACCAACCCTTTGCCAACCTTGACTGCAATAGATAGGATGTTGCAGAAGACAATAGGGGTTGTTGTAACCGCTATTGAGAGTACCCTAGAGACGGCTCTCGTTGCCCCATAATATGTGTTTACCTTCACTAGTTACAAACAATACGGTAACACTGGCGAATACCTCGGACTCTATGCTTATGGATTCCTTTGCAGAGTTTCCTAGGCCTGCGGGTAACCACTTCTCCCCGCGATTATTAAGTACACCCCCTGTACCCTCTCCCTCGGTTACCAGACTGTCAACACCTACATTACAGCCGCATTATTTAACGGCAGAGTCCTCTACTTCAAATAACGATGTAATTAATTTAGAAGGCTTGGATGCTTTCTCGATGACAACTCCTAATACAACTGGTAGATTAAACAACGAGAGCCCTCCCCAAAGAATAAGAGGGCAAAAACTAACTGCAAAGAAACCCATAATAGAAAACAACTATCTACAAATAATTATAGGGGGACAGGTAAAGGTAGCCGCAAACAGCAAAAACTAGCTGCTACTTTACAAGGACAAGATAGGGAAGTATGTAAGAGCCACCCAACCACTGCTGAGACTCATAATAGCACAGAGAGTGTCATGGTTAATTCGGAAACATTACCACCAAACCCTGTAGGCTTCATGATTCATTTAGTGCAGATGCTGAGATCCCTAATTTTACCATTGTTGGAAAGAACAAAAGTTCTGACCAACAAAATAGGGAATTTAGAAAAGCTGGCCCTTGGTAATCTGGACATATTGAAACATCTTAATATAAACGGTTTAAATGGTGATGTAACAGGTCTAGGTACAACTCTTACCGTAGCTAGTAGTGTCTCTAAACCACCTCAAAAAACACCCACCCCAGCGAAAGAGGGTGGAAACCGACTAAGACACCAATCTTTAGCTTCAGAGAACAGGGTGCAGGTGTCCAAAAATATTGCCAATAAAACGGTGGAAAGAGAGGCTTTAATGGACAAATCAGGAGGACAACGAAACATGGTAAATCATGCTAGAAAAACAGCAACAAAGAGCATTGATATTGAGAAGGTCAGACATCCACGCATAGACTTACCACCGGAGTCTATGCCGTATACCGTGGTACTGACGGGTGTCCCGGAGCTACAGAATGATAGAGGGGAATCCTACTCAGATTTAAAAAACAAGGTAGTATTTTGGTTGAACACATATAGACCACTCCCAGTGTACGTACAAACAGAAATCATAAATGTCCGTAGAGTGGGCTGGGTTGGACATACACAAAAAGATTTACCGGGGGTCTGTATAATTGTTAATTTCAGAGACAGACGCGCTGTTAGACACATCTGTGGGTGGAATACATTTGGAGTGACTACAGGGATTCAAACCCGGGCTCTGTCTAATTTGTATCCACTAATGAGTTCTAAGGTATTTACACCAAACCTCTATCGGCAGGGAGAGGACTGGGATAGACAGGGGGTCAGGTTTAACATCCCAACATTCAATCATTTTTCTGCTCTGCAGGGGATGGAGGATATTGACTGACTTCGAAAAGATACATCGTCTCCAAATCCCAGAACACCTATGACCCTAAGTGGCACAAGTTCAGTCCCTGATATGACAGATCTAAATGTGATAAAGGGAAAGGTCAGAGTAGGGTCTACAGACCCCACGACAAAGGAGCAGGCCCCAAGTGCGTTTAGTACTCTAGATGAAGATCCACCCCGAGGGACTAATTTGGATTCTGAGGGCATTTTGGGTATTGCGGCGAGTATAAAGAATAAGGATACACTGGCACTGGTGAGCTGGAATATTGCTGGTTTAAGGTCAAAGCTGGGAAATGAAAATTGGGTTAACCTTGTGAATAATCAGGATGTTATATGTTTACAAGAAACCTGGACCACAGACCAAGACCATGTTAATGGTTTCAGGACGTATTTTTCCCCAGCCATCAGTTCGCCCCATGGTAGGGCAAAAGGGGAAATCATGCTGTCATATACCAAAATGTATTTTGTTCTCAGCGACAGGTATTATCATATTCTCAGGATTACCGTTGATACCAAGTTCTCTTTGGTTATATACTTTTATAATAATGTCCCGTCGGAGGAAGTGGATAAAACTTTTAAATCTTTAGGGAGTAATATAAAAGCTATGGTGACACGAAGATCCAGAGACGCTTGCGTCATTTGGGCAGGAGACTTTAATTGCTCCTTATGTGCAAGAGCTGAAAGAGGAACATGTGGTGTTATGCTCGATAAAGATACCACTTTGCCCCACTTGAACATACCAAGTGTGGAGATTACTTAAATGAGGTCATTTTAGGGTCTGACATGGGTTTTGCAAATAGATTGGTTAGCCCAGAATGCCCATTCATACCCACTTTTTGTGGTAGAGGTGCTACATCAACAATTGATTATATAATCATGACTGTGAGGCATGGGGGCATGATCCAGTCATTCAGTACCCTTGAAAATTCATTAAGCGATCATTATCCTCTTAGAATAGTATTGCAAAGCACATCTAGTACTCTACGTGTGAGAGGAACGCACGAGTGGATAATATTATTATGACCAGGAAAAATGGTTATTCTTTAAAATGGTCAAACATAGTCCCCGAAGATCTTCTTAAAAAATTAGTGAGGAGCACCATGCCCCAGTTCCAGGCCTGCACAGATGACGGCGATGTTGTAAATAACTTCTTATTAATCAATACGCAAATTAAAAAGCTACTCTGGGTTGAAACAAAAGGCCCGAGGAAGCTGGTTTGATTCAGCCTGTACCAAGGTATACTCAAATCTAAAACATGCATTACACGCCCCAGATAAAGATAGGATGTTAATTAAGGAATGCAGACATATCTATAAACTGGCGCTAAAAAAGAGGAAAGATATTATAAAACAGGAAACTTGGGATACTCTGTGTGAGGCATCAGCAGCATTCTGGAAAGTGGTTAATGCCCCTTTTTTGAACTACAATAGTACTGCTTCAATAGAGGTAGCAATAACTGAAGCAGAGTGGGTGAAGCATTTCGGAGAACTATATTCTGTTGAAGGCCCAGTAGGAGATTGCTTACCCCACGAAACTTCAAATGGAGACCAGTGCCACTTGGAGAACACTTTGGTATATGATTTTTCTATAGAAGAAGTTAGTGCTAGCATTAATGCAAGCTTGGGGGGCAAAGCACCTGGCCCGGATGGGGGCCCGGTGGACTTATATAAAAATAACATTGATCTATGGGCCCCGATTCTTGCTAGGGTTTTTAATTTCAAGTTCCAGAATGGTCCTCTTCCATCATTGCGCGAATCACTGATAGTCCCCATATTTAAAAAAGGGGACAGACACAGCTGTCAATGTTATCGTCCGATCTCACTTCTGGACTGTACCATTAAAGTTTTTGGAAGGGTTATTTTAAATAGGCTTCAAACGTGGGCGGATGAAAACAAGATAATCAGCGATTTACAATACGGGTTTAGGAAAGGGCTCGGTACAATTGACCAGTGTCTGAATTTATATATTTTAATAGAGAAGTATATAAAGGCCAAGGAGGGACGATTGTTTTTAACTTTTATAGACCTAACCTCTGCATTTGATTGCGTCTCACACAGTAAACTCTGGTTGGTTATGAACAAAATGGGGGTAGATACATTAATTATTAACTTTTTAAGGGAACTGTATCAGGGCGCATCTGCAAAAGTTAGATTTGGAAAAAATGGCGAATGCACCGAATCCTTAGGCATTGCTCGGGGCGTACGACAAGACTACGTGCTGGCCCCATTCCTCCTCACACTTTACATCAACGACGTGGAGAAAACTTTACTGAAGGAATGTAGGGATTTGCCTACGGCGGGAGAAAGATCAGTGCCTGCATTGTTGTATGCCGATGATGCAGTCCTGATGGCCCGAACCCCACTGGCCATGCAAGCCCTAGTTACCTCTTTTGCAGATTTTATGAACGGTTTAAATTTAAAGATAAACTGTTCCAAAACTTTTACCATGACCTGCGGCGTAGGCGCAAACAAAAAGAGAAAATCCGTTTTTATTGGCCCAACCCCAGTTGATTTTACTCCAACTTTTTCCTATTTAGGAGTTTTGTTTGATTACACTGGCAATTGGAATATTACAATTAAGACAAGAAAGCTATTGTACTGTAAGTCCATAATGGCCTTAAAAAATTTTGGTCATAAAATGGGCAGGAAGCCAATAGGGGAAATGTTAACTGTGTACAAGGCTACTTGCTTAGCAATAGTGACATATGGCGCGGGTTTGTGGGGGTATGCCAATGTAACATCGTTACAGGTGGTGGAAAATCTTTTCATGAAATACCTTCTGGTAGTCCCAAAAAGTGTCTCTACGTATGTTTGCCACACAGAACTTGGGGAACCATATTTGGAATATATCATAAAAACAGCCCCAGTACTGTTATGGCACAGAGCCTGGACAACTGTTGAATGTGGTTTAAATCGTCTGATTTTGAATAACGTGTTAGGCTTAGAAAAAAGGGGTAAAAATTGTTGGCTGTCATATGTGAAGAAATTTCTTACGGACCTGGGCACTGCTTATTATTTTAATGATCCATCTTCTTTATGTAACATTTCAAGGAAAGCTTTGAAGGGAAAATGTATAGCATTTTACACAAACGCAGAGCGTTAATAGAAATGGAAAAAATAACGGTGGTTGCCCACGAACAAATTGTAACATCAAGTAAAATGCAGCCATATGTCAAACTCCCAATGAGTGATTACGAGAGGTTTTTATTAACTCGTTTCAGATTTAATTTATTGTTTCGGTTATTTAGTTTCCCTGACATGAATGATTGGTCAAAACATTTGATTAAATGCCCTTGCGACGACCTGTCAGAACAATCAGACATGCACATTCTTTTCTTTTGTAAATTTTACATAAAGCCCAGACGAAGATTAGTTATTCCCCTATTGAAGATTATGGATGTAAACCGCTGTCGCCCTGCCTTTTTAGCTGTACAGAAATTGGATAATATTTTAACTGTCGTATTTATTTCCTCGTTTTTTTAAAAAGTTTTTAAATTGCGTAAAACAATGGTACCCTGAATTATGATGATCTGCTTATGGAATCATGCTGAATTGTCTCTGGAATTATGAAGAATTCCTTATGGATTTATGATTAAATGTCTATGGATTTATGAAGATCTAACAATGGTGTATATGATGTATTTGTTATTTGATTGTGATTTTATCTGAACTTTTATGGTTATTGAGTTTTAATAACCGAATAAAGAAATTTTGATTTGACTCTGGTTTTTCCTCGTTGGACTGTGAGTGTTTGATGTTACTATCAATTAATTTGGCTTGCCCTCTGATGGGGAGACACTCTTGGATAGTGGAAACCCTGACAATTAGAGAAGGGATGACGCATGCTTCCAGGGAGTGTGTTTTATTAAGGGTGTGAAGCTCCTGACTAGTATATTGAATGATAGTCATCACTGGTAGTTAATGGGAGATAAAGGAGAGATGTTGTATAAAATGGGCAGAGTGGCTGGTGCCTGGCGACGGTCAGGGGCGGACGGGCCCAGATGGGCTTGCCTTTGGCGTGCCTTCGGCTGCTGCAGTGTGTGGAGCGCTGATCTAGCGTTGGAAGTAGTGAGGGAAAAATGACGAAGTCGGCACCAGCCGCGGCGGACCAGGGTAGACACAACAGTGCAGGTGAGCGGCGCAAGTTTTAAAATGATTAAACAAAGTGGCAGATAATCGACTATGTCTGACCTGTTGCTCTGGTTAGTATCCGAGTTTCAGCTGCGCGTCCGCTTGGCGCACTCCCTTTTGGCTACAGGAAGTGGGCGGGACTGACACAGTGTGTGGAGCGCTGACCTAGGGTTGGAAGTAGTGAGGGAAAAATGGCAAAGTCTATCCCCTCCGCAACAAACGGCACCAGCCACGGTGGACCAGCGGAGGCCCAGCAGTGGAGGTGAGCGGCACAAGTTTTAAAATGATTAAAAACAAAGTGGAAGACAATCGACTATGCCTGACCTGTTGCTCTGGTTATTTTCTGAGTTTCAGGCATAAGGTATTGTGTCATGAATACAATAGTGTGCATTCTTCCAGGATATTATTGAAATATGTAGTAGTAGAGGAAGTTTGGAGGGCATGTAGCCCCAGGTAATAACAGATTATGCAAGCAACCGGAGCACAACATGAGTTGTGAATAGCCAATTTCCTGTAAATGTACCCCTGCCAACCAAAAAGAGAGCTATTGCAATTTGGCTGCGAAGCAATAGGATCTGAAGTCTGGGGCTCCTAGTATGCCACCCTCAGATGGAAGTTGTAGTTTATGGAGACTAGCGTGCTGATGACCAGTGCCCCAGATAAGGTTGAATAGGAGGGAGTCTAATGTCTTAAACATTGGTAAATTTACAAATTAATATAAAAGTTTTGTTAGCATTACCATTTTGGAAAGGGCCAAACAGCATGCTAGAGAGAGGTGTAACATGACCCTGAATTTCACCTGTGTGCGGAGGACACCTCAAGTAAATTCTGATTCAGTAGATCCAAGGGTGATCTGTAGACCTGAATGCCTAAGTACCAGAATGTTTGGTGTGCAATCCGTATGGTCTGTGCTTCTATGGTTATTGTGTCTTGGAGCATATTGTTGCGGAATGAAAAAGCATGTGATTTAGCATGGTTGACTTGGAGGCCAGATAGGTTTTCAAATGCATGGAGTATGGGGGAGACAGTTGTGAGGACCATCCTAATGTCCTAAGTATAAACAAGCATCTTGTCTGCATTTAAGGAAACATCATGAGATTGGAACCCTCATGGAATGCTCCAGTCTGCTGCCTACTGTCTGAGTTTCTGTGCCAGGGCGTCCATTGTCAATACAAATAATAGGGGTGACAATGGAAATCCCTGTTGTGTACCTTGGGATGTTGGATATTGTGCGGGGATATGTGTGCCTGTTTTGGCTCTCGCTGTAGGAGTGGCATAACGTAATTTAATCCAATTAATGAAGGCAGAAGGGATGCTGAATGTTTGCAAAACCGAAAACATATATTCCCAGGCCAAGGAATCAAAGGCCTGGTGGAGGTCTAGTGAGAGGCAGAAGGCTCAGGAAATGGATCATGTGCTGTTTCCATCACCTGATATAAGCATCTGATGTTTAGAGAGGTGGTCTGGTGGGGGACAAAGCCACACTGGTCAATGTGGACCATGTCAGGGACCAAAGGAAGAAACCTTTGGGCAGCACTTTACTGAGGATTTTATACTCAGGGGTCAAAAGAGAAAGCGGCCATTATGAGGAAAGATCTTCCGAAGCCAGATGTGCATAAGCAGGGAAGTGACTAGGTCTTGTTTGGTAGTCTGAGAAAATGTCCCTGCTCCCAGGGACGCCACATATAAATTCTCCAGAAGTAGGACCAACCAGGGGGTAAAGGTAGAACAAAATTCAATGGGCAATCAATCTATGCCTGGTGTTTTATTGTGTGCCATCTCTTTGGTTTCTTGGTGCAGTTCACCTAGCGTCAAGGGGGCTTCAAGGATTGCATGTGATATTGGTGAGATCTGGGGGTGTCTTGAACTACACAGGAAAGGGTCCCTCTCTGGGTGGGGTGCACCTAGCCCTATCAAGCTCAATATAATAAAAGCGTAAGGCCTTATTAATCTCAACTTTTGTGGGGCATTGTGTTTCAGATGATGTTGTGATGGATAGGATCAGAGAAGGGAACTTTGGCAGCGGCATCACTCGGGCAAGTGACATGCCAGCCCTGTCACCTTGGAGTGAATACTCTGTATGTATGAGTTAAAGTATATAAGTCTCAGACGCCTCAATAAATCAACATGATGTATCCTAGTGTCCTGTACGTCACCCAGGCATGTGGGGTTGTGTGCTGACTCTTGTTAAAGGAGTACTAGATGTGTTTCTGTGTGTTGCAACTCACGGAGAATGGAGCATTTAGTACATGTTGCAGTAACTATGGACACTCCCTTTATTACAACCTTAAATGCCTCCCATTCTATGAGTGGTGTGGAGGCGGTGCACTTATTGTCATAAAAATAGGTGTCTACTGCAATACCCATGGTGTAAAGACCACATCCTCAAGTAGTGTTGGTTGCATGTGCCATGTGGGTATAGTTGTGGCACCCTGCCCAATGTCATGACAATCTGTAGTGGGCTGTGATCTGAAAAGGATTTTCCCCAAGTAGGTTGTAGTAGAGAACTTTTCAAATATATTTGATGAACAAAGGATATGATCCAAGCGTACATGCAGGCCATGTTGGGGGAATGAAGTAGAATTTGTGCATGCCTCTATTGTGCTCTCTCCATGTATCTCTTAGGGACCAATTTGACATACAACTAGAAAGGGCCTTAGCTTTCTTGGTGGCTCAAGTATACAGCAAGGGGGTTGTGAACTGTCAAGGTTAACATCCAAGACCACATTAAAATCACTGCCTACCAGTCAAGGTTGATGTGACCATTCTGCTAGAATTGAGGACATACGTTGTAAAAATACATCCTGCTCAGTGTTTGGAGCATATATGCTACCTAGGACTACCATTTCCCCATCAAGTGACCAGCAGACAAAGACATAGCACCCATTGATATCCATTTGAGTGGCCTGTGCTTCAAAAGGGGTCCCCGCCCTCAACCCAACAGCCGCCCCACCGGCGTACCCTGAATACATAGTGGCAAATAATTGAACCTGCCATTTAGTTAGCAGTTCAATGGTCTAAGGGGCGATGAGTTGGGTCTCCTGTAAGGTAAACTATGTTCACTTTCGGGCGATGGAGCTGCATAGAATTCTCTGTAATTTATGAATTGACCCCATGCCCTTGACGTTCTAAGAAGGTAACTTGTTGTGTTGTAATACAGTAGTCATATTAACATTTCACAACCAGCCGGATCTGTGGAGTCTATACTTGTCGGTATATGTGTATGATAGACATAGGAACAAACACAGAAATAATAGGGAACATTTCCTAAAAACCAGGTCCAACGAAAACACTTGTTCAACCAAGATAAAACTAACAACCAAGGAAAACAAATTAATACATTGTGCACTTTGTGGGGCAAAGAAGTGCCGGGTACAGTATGTGTAAGAACCCCATGCATGCACCAAAGGATTGTGGGTTATCAATACCTGTAGGGAAACCGGCTGTAGTGTAACAGTACAAAAGTAAACCCGTAACATGAAGGGTAGAAGCAATATGCTTAATACCAACAATAAATCCTGCTAATAGAGAAACTATGCAGTTTACGATCCTTGCATTACACCTCAATAGAGACAGTCCTTGGGAAAGTGGGCAGAAGACATAAAAAGCATATCACAATCAGTGCTCTTCCCCATAAGCAGGAAGGGGAAGCAAAGAAACAGGGAAAGGGAGAAAAGAGGGAAGGGGCAAGAAGAGTAAGAGAGGAGACAACTGTGGCAGAGGGGGAGGGAGCACAGAGTGAGACTTATCTGGACCAGCCACCAGAAGTGGCAGTGGGGACAACATGGTAGTCCAGTCTCAACAGGCATCAGTTCACTATATCTGGGGTTTATGGCGTCACAGTTGGGAACATTTTCATGCTTGTGTTTGAGTCCAAGTCCAAGTCTGCACTCAATGATGAGCTGGAGGAAGGTAGTCGATATTGTGTTCCGATTGATGGCAACTTTGCCAGGACAGCCCTCCTGACTTCCAGGGCCTGGTGTGGGGAAGGGGCTCCCCTAGAAGCTGCCTATCGGGTTGATCTGTGCCTGTGGCATTGAGGATGTTCTTGTGCCTTTCTCTATGGTCACTCCTATGGAGGAGGGGCAGTGTGCTTTAGTATAGTGCTGTTTTAGCCAGCCCCACACAGCCTCTGGAAAATCAAAGAATAGTGAGCATTGGCCATGTATTACTTTCAGGCATGCCAGGAACATTAAGGCATAAGTAAGTCCCTATGTGCACAGCTTTCGCTTGCCCGCTAAAAAGGATGCACAGCATTGCTGTACCTCCAGTGCTAATTCAGAAATAGTGACACTGTGACATTGTTCGTAGTTGTGGGAGCTATCTCCCTGGCCTTTTGGAGGAGAGTATTTTGATCCCTGAAGTTAAGAATCTGTTCGACCATGGGGCGTGGTGGTGTTCCAGGGGGAGGGTGTAGCATCGGCACCCTGTGCAGAAGTTCCACCGTGAACAGGGTTGAAAGACCCTGGGGAGCAACCGTCTTCTGGAGCCATTGTTCAATGAATAATAATGAGTTGTATCCCTAAACGTCCTCCAGCATCCCAACGATGAGCACATTCGGCATCTTCCGTCCTATCTGACCACTTGCATTTATCACGCACATTCTGTGCTGTAACTGCCTTTTTAACTTATTGCTTCGCTACTGCGCTTTGCGCTTTTATTTCTGGGCGTGTGTGGCTGTATTGGAGGGGTATCCAGGGGGTTCTGAGCAGGGACTTACTTGCACCATAATCGTGACCTTCACCCGCATTTGCGGGGCTTAGTTAGGGTCAGGGCTTCATCCGGGCGCTGTGTGTGACTTTGGCCGCCATCTTAGGTGGGGGTGTTTTCGTTTGGGCCGACTTTGGGCGCCATCTTGTAGTGGGTCCAGTGGTTTTACTCCCAGGACTCCCGCACACAGGAAGGGTATTTAAACCACTCCCTTACCTATCTTTGTCAGACCACTTGCATTTATCACGCGCATTCTGCGCTGTAACTGCCTTTTTAACTTATTGCTTCGCTACTGCGCTTTGCGCTTTTATTTCTGGGCGTGTGTGGCTGTATTGGAGGGGTATCCAGGGGGTTCTGAGCAGGGACTTACTTGCACCATAATCGTGACCTTCACCCGCATTTGCGGGGCTTAGTTAGGGTCAGGGCTTCATCCGGGCGCTGTGTGTGACTTTGGCCGCCATCTTAGGTGGGGGTGTTTTCGTTTGGGCCGACTTTGGGCGCCATCTTGTAGTGGGTCCAGTGGTTTTACTCCCAGAACTCCCGCGCGGGACACCATAAGTAGAGATGTCTAGGCGAGCGCGCAGCGTGGGCGCGCCGGCGGGGCGCCGGAGGTAAGCCCGTTTGCGCCCGTTCGCGCCCCGGACGCGCTTAGCGCTAGAGACGCTGCCTCAGCGTGTCTGACATACTCTAAGGAAGATCTTTGCCGGATGAACCATCTCCCTAGCGCGAGTGTATGTTCGGCCCCTCTATCGGCCCCCCTGGTGAGTGTTAACTGCGGTCTACTGAATGTTCGCTCTCTCTGCAAACATCATGCAGAGACGGCTTTTCTCATTGATTCACTGCAGCTCGATATCATGTTTCTTACTGAAACCTGGACCAGGGCGGAGAGTAACGTAGAGTTGGGATGGGCTTGCCCGCCAGGGTTTTCTATCAGGCATATTCCACGACCCAATGGGAGAGGCGGTGGAGTGGGCTTTATTTTTAGAGACTCACTCTCGCTCTCTCACCTCAAAGTCAAACCGGTTAAGGGCTTTGAACTTATGGGTTTCTCTCTAAAAGATCTGAGTGGAACACTGGTCTCGGGCTACTATGCTATCGCCCTCCTACTAGCGCGACATCATCTGTACAAGATCTGATAGATCGAATTTATGATCTATCTAATACCCATGCTAGACTCTTAATCCTGGGTGATTTTAATCTTTGGCCCAGTGGTCCTCATGACCTTGCATACCGTGATCTGTAACAAGCTTGCAATAATCTGCATCTTACGCAGCTTGTGTCTACCCCGACTCATGTGAAGGGCCATGTTCTGGATATGATCTTCGCAGCGGAGCCTCTGGTCTCGATCAAGGAGGTTGCGGGTCAATGCTTGACAGATCATGCCTTGATTCACTTTTCTATCCTGTTACCAGCTGGATCGCTGAGTAAGAGCGCTCCAGTCAAGCATAAACTCAGGAGACAGTGGGCGCGGTTATTTACGGGCTCCAGTATACCCACATTACTGCCCAGGGCTTTTTCATTAGGTCAGAATGTGGAGGAGAGCTATTCAACTCTCTGTCATCAGCTCGTTGAGTCACTTGACAGGTTGATTCCAATGCGTAAGGTGAAAGATAAGCCGCAGAGAGTCACTCCCTGGTTTTCCAGTGACCTTCTTCAGCAGAGACTTCACTGTAAACAGGCGGAACGGGTCTGGAGAAGACACTATTCAGAAACAGATAGAGTGGTCTATAAAAAAACACTCCAGGAGTATAAAACTCAGATTAGGTTGGCTAAAGCCAAGCATCTCGAGGCCACACTGGCCAAGGCTGGTAACAAATCACAAACTTTGTTTAAGTTGGTTAAAAATCTTTCCAACCCAGCCTGTGTCACATCTACCATTCCTGCCTTGCAGGAGCTTTGCGACTCATTAGCCTTGGCTTTTGAGGAAAAAATTAATACCATCCTGGCGGGCCTCTCTGCCCCCAGTGTGTCTAGCCACCCTGATCTCTGCCCCTTGGGACTAGTCAGCGGAGTAGCTCGGGAGGTGAATATGGAGGAAGCAGTGCAACCTCGGCTGACCTGCTTTCCCATTCCTTCCCTGGAGGATTTCTGTCTGTTGGCAAATGGTGTGTCATCCGGTTCCCCGTTAGACCCCCTGCTGCACAAATTCTGGAAGGTGTTCCAGGCAGAACTTTTCCCCCCCGCTCCATTCCATCTGCTGCCAGTCTTTGACCACGGCCAGGGTCCCGGATAGCTGGAAACGGGCAGTGATTACGCCACTGTTAAAAAAAAGTCACCATGGACCCTTTATGTCCGACCAACTATAGGCCTATTTCACTCTTGCCTTTCTCAATAAAAATCCTAGAGAAATTGGTCACAAGGGCCCTATCCAGCTTCCTGGAATCCAACGATCTATTGGACGTGGCCCAATTTGGCTTTAGGCCGGCCCACGGTACGGAGTCTGCCTTGGTGGCCATCCTGGATGACCTGCGTTCGCGTGTCGACATGGGAGGAGCAGCGTTTCTGGTGTTGCTTGACATGTCGGCCGCGTTTGACACGGTTGACCACGCGGTCCTATTGGGTAGGCTCCAGGAGTCCGGGGTAACGGGCTTAGCCTTGGACTGGCTGGCATCATACCTCTGTAACAGGCGGCAATCTGTGGCTATGCCGCCGTTTCGTTCGTTGGTGAGAGAGGTAAAACAGGGAGTGCCGCAGGGTTCGGCAATCAGTCCGATCCTTTTCAATTTATACCTTCGCCCTCTAATAAGTCTGATTAAGTCATTCGGCATGTCTGTCATCAATTATGCCGATGACACTCAGCTTATTTTTTCCATCGAGGGCAGGGATGCGGTCCCCTTGGAATCCTTTCACCAATGCATGTCGGCAGCTGCGGGTTGGCTGCGTCAGAATTCGTTACAGTTAAAAGGGGCAAAAACTGAAGTTCTCTACTGTTCGGCAGATCGTATACCTCGCCCTCTGCCAGAGGGACTCTGGCCTTCTTCTACCTTAGGCACTGTCGCAGCGGCGGACTCAGTCCGTAACCTAGGTGTCCTGCTCGGGCCTGGTCTCCAGCTGGACGCCTTCGTTAATAAAACCACGGCGACCTGCATGCTGCTGTTACACATGCTGCGGAAGATTCTTCCGCTTCTCCCTCACTCAGCGAGGACGGAAGCAGTGCGTAGTATCATTCTCAGTAGGTTAGACTACTGTAACGCACTGCTTCTGGGAGCTCCTAGTACCCTAATTATGAAGCTACAGCAGGTACAGAACATGGCGGCTAAACTGGCGCTCTCGCGGCCATGGCTTGCTTCGTCCTCTCTTGCCCTTTCGGACCTACACTGGCTTCCGGTGCAAAAACGGATTTGTTTTAAATCAGCTTGCTTGGTCTTTAGAGCCTTACAAGGGTTGGGTCCAGTGGTGTTGCGAGGTCTTTTTTCCTGGTACTCTGCTGCCAGACTCTTGAGATTCTCCGCGGCCTTCTTGGTGATTGTTCCTAAGATAAAAAGGGTGAGGATGGGCGACCGTTCATTCAGCTTCGCGGCCGCCAAGCTCTGGAACTCCCTACCTCTGGCCCTAAGGTGCAAGGAGGACCTCTCATCTTTTAGAAAGGATCTTAAAACCTACCTTTTTCCTAAGGCAGTGTAATTGTCACCTGTAAGAATGTCTGTGGTCAAAGCGCCAGGATGCCCTCTGGGTGACAGACGCGCTATATAAGTATGCCTACATACATACATACATACATCTTGTAAGACCCCAAGTTGCTTTTGAAGTTCAGCAATTGCAGTTGAATGTGAGGCTTACTAAGGGGCCAGTGTAAACAAAGTGATTTCAGTTGTTTTCACTTTCTCAGAGAGTTAGCGATGGTAATCGTGCAGGATACCAAGATCGCTGACAGCATGTCAGTGCAGTGTTTAATGGCAGACCTGGAGTACCGTATTTTTGGGAGTATCACATCTTATTTGTCCTGAGAGGAAGCACAATTTGTGGACGGGATGCACTCCTCAAGAGTATGTGTGGAGGAGCTATCAGAGTGACTATGTTGAGATGGCCCGGGCCCCGGTTGTGTGGTCAGTTTAGTAGATTTAGCAAGCCATATTTCAATGTTCGTAGGAGTAGTGTGAAGTATCCAGTGTTGGAGGAGATGCTACTGGTGAAGAAGAGGAAGTAGATCAGTCCCATATGGATATCCCACTTTTAAGGGGAATTATAGGAACAGTGGAACTGAGAAACCGTAGGAGGAGCTGGGCTGGTATATATGCTCCAATGGAGACGCAGCTTTGTTTCTGTATACTATTGACGAGGTCACGTAAATAGCGAGGTGGATCAGGCACATTTGCAAGGTGCAATATAATTAGGAGTCTGGGGTTTAGGTGAGTGCAGAGGCACTTGTGTTGTTCATGTTAGTCAGAACTCTACACCCAACAGAGCCCAGCAAAGCGGTGCGGAGTTCTCACAGGACAAAAAGTACAATTTGAGGAAGGGAAGGTTACTTGTAATACTCACATTTGGCACTGCATATGTACATGACCTTCAAAAGACCAATGGGGCAGATGTGTCTCCGGCACAGGAGAGAACGCCAAGTGTTTCAAGGGGATAGCCCAGTAAGAAGCAGGGTCGGTAGGCCGCAGCTGCACAGGCACAAGGGAAGCAAATAAGCTCTGACTCCTGTTATTTGAGGTCTCAAGGAGCACATCATGGGGGGCTTTAACGCCTTAACCGCGGCGGTTTTTCCGCCGCAGGGCGGGCTTTCTAAAAGGTGGGCGGGGCTGCGTCAGCCGTTGGCCAACGGCAGCACTGGGGCAGGAGTGCTCCTGTCGGCCAACAGCTGACAGGAGCACGGAAGGGATTAATAGGGAAGAGCTATCATGCAGTTGAAGATCATAGAAGGTTGTGAATGGGAAGCTGATGCTTCATTTCATCCCATGTGGCACAAATGCTATTTAAATGTACCCCCAAACGTGTCTCTTGTTCCAGAGCAAAACCCACAATTAATAAGGGAGGAAGCAAGAAGGATCTTTAGCCATCGGTGACTTCCTGTATTTGTTATATGCCCTCAGGCCTTGGCAGCGTTTGTGGCAGGATGATCCTCTCATGTGGCCAGGATCGAGGTGACTTTGGGCCCACGACCATGTGCCCCAGAGACTCAGGCAGCATAAAGTAACACAGAGAGCTGTGGCTGTCACCACATAATATTGACACTCCCTCACCACCGAACCTGCAGTGACTGCAGTCACCCTACACCATGACTCATCAGGTTCCGTTGGCAAAGGTGCAGTGGGCACCGCTCACTCCGACCCAATCTAGGGGCATGCTAATCAATCTTTGCGGACTTCAGGGGGAAATGCCACTCTCCTTCCCAGGGTACTGCCACACTTGATACAGACTGGGACCCTAGTCAACAGACCGCCTGCCTCACGATCCCTGGAGTTGCAGCGCACCTTGCCGCTAACCAGTTGTGCTGTTCGTGCATCCCACACCCGTCACCCCCCACTACCACTCCTAAGGTTCATCCATCTCAGGTGTGCAAGCCAGTGTTTCCATTACCTGAGTCCGGGTGAGCGGTGTTCGTGGGGCAAGCAGGTCATCCAGGGGCCGCAACCAGGGCCGTCCCCATCACAGAGACTACACCCCAGCAGAGCAGGTGCCCCACACAGGCCAAGGAGAGTGTGGGCTAGGCACGCTGGCCCTGGCAGCTAGGCCACACCCTACATGTCCACCCGGTCAGAATGATGGTCCTCAATCTCGGGTGTGCAAGCCTGTGTTTCCATTACCTCAGTCCTGGGGTATAGTGAGGGCAAGCAGGACATCCAGGGGTGGCAACCAGGACCGTCCCCATCACAGAGACTACACCCCAGCTAGGCAACACCCTACATGTCCACCCGGTCAGAATGAGTTAGCAGGGAGACAACCTTTACAACGCAACTTTTACTACGCATTGCCATTACGACGCAACTTTTACAACGCATTGCGCTGGGGGGCGCTCTAGGATAGGGAATACATTTAATTTACTATCCAACACCTTCCCTACTATCCACGGGGACTGGAGTTGGAATAGTAAATTAAACTATTCACTATCCAGCACCCCAAAGCGCTATGCGTTGTAATGGTATGCGTTGTGAAAACCGCGTTGTAAAGGCATGCGTTGTGAAAGTATGCGTTGTGATGTCATACATCCGAGTTAGCATGAACTTTATGAAGCTGAAATGTGCACTGCATGAGTCAGCAGCCTCAACGGGGCTCCCTCTGTATCGTACGTTGTTGGCTTGTGGTTTGTCCCTGGTTTCGTCATCAGACAAGTCAGGATTCCTGGGCAGCCGACAGGAGCTCTAAAAAGACAGTTCCACCATCTTCAGCTTTTGGTCACCCAATTGTTCTGCCTTTATTGATGAAATGAAGAAGGAACACTAGCTTCTTAGTATTACATTTGTAAAATGATTTTATTTCTAATAACTATTACAAAGTTTCTGGATTATTTGAATTTGTGGCTACTTTTTAGAGTTACAGTTTGGTTGTCATTGCTGTTTATTTTAATGCTAAGTTGGGGTTGATCTGAAAAGAAAAATGTATAACATTGTCTGTAAGTAGTAAGACACTTGTATTTTATCAAGAAAGCCAGGATAGTCAGGGAAATTTACTATCCGAAAGGGAGTTCGTTAATGCCTGTGATGTAATTAATTGGACTGACAGTTGTAATACTAATTACGTAAACAGGGGCTGTTAAAGATTAAGTGATTGTATTGTTTTTCTAGTGACTTGGCCAATGATATTTTATCACCTTCAGTAACGACTTTGGGTTACAGTTACCATATTTGTCACTATCATTTCTCTTTCCTTAACCACAAAAGAAGCCTTCTTATACAGTGCATCATGATGAGATAGTAAAAGATGGAGGTCTTACACTGAAAAGAGATGTTATCATTTTTTTATTTATACTGAAAAAACTTCTGAGTAAACAACTCTAGTGATATTTATAGTTGTATAGACTTTTTTGTCCTCTAGATGTCCTTGCAATCCAATTCTTTTAACAGTATCTGTGTGTCTGTCAATTACTAACTGTGGACTAATCATGGTCATGCACTTTCTAAACTACAAAGGTGGCTTAATAATTTATCTCTTGTGCAAATAAGAGTCAGACAGGTTTTAAGCAATGCTACGGAAAACAGGGAGGAGATAGCTCAATGCAGACTTTATCATAAGGAAAAATGAAATAGGGGAGAAAGATTGGAATGCTCTTTAAATTTGTATTTAAAGAGTATTTCAATTTTTGAAAAATTCTGTAATCCTTGTTTTTCAAAACCCCTCACTTTTTTCTTAGATTTGACCGGTAGTCATAAATCTTCATTATGCACAGCTTCTGCCATGACAAACTAAATACAGTAATAAAAGCAGACAAAAAGAGAGAAGTACAAGTTTTCCCATTACATAAAAAATGAATATTTTGTTTTTAAAAAACGGACTCAAGTAAAATGGAATCTCCCCTCTCCAACTATTTGACCTGACCATTTACAGAATGCCCTTTGTCAAGACTGACCACCCTTCTGTCTTCTGCACCATGCTTGCCATAGATATCATGACAAATAAAGGGATCAGTTGTCTTGTATCATAAATTGTGTGCATCACCACTTTTGGATATTTGGTAAAGACTAAAAAAAGGAGGCAGACACTTTTTCTGGGACCCTAAGTTTTAGTGCAAACCAACGAAAAGCACATAACCATGTCCATCCCTCCAAAGTTCCATTCACATCAACCAGTATTCTGCGAAGCCTTGTCCCATTTTATTCGAACTTCTTCGATCATAAGAGCAACTAGTTTAAACTTAAGGTAAATTGAGCATCGTGCCTAAGGGTAAACGGAGTCCAAATTGGCCTCCGCCCCCTGGTACTCTTTATGGCATAGATAAGCTGGCAATAACGGGCTTGAATGGGTTGTTTTAATAATTTCTATAGTTTGCAAAACCCAACAGTTCTCCTTCAGTGATACTGCCGAATCCCATTCAAGGAGGGCCTGGTTAGGCCATTCTCACCTCTGAAAGTGATCATCATGTATTTACAACTACAGCCTGGAAACATGACCCATAATATTATTGTATTTTCCTACTCAGAGGTTAGGTTGGCATTTATCAATTGTCTTTGTGCCAAAGGGCCTGGTCAAGATGGAGTACCCTTGGATCTTTTCAAGAATAATGTAGTACTGTGGACTCCAATCATTACCAGAGTTCTAAACGAAGCTAGTAGCTCCAGTATTACTTTGTCTTCGCTTCAATCAGTTATAATTCCTGTTTTCTCAAAAGGCAAAAAAAACATCCTCATTCTTATCAACCTATTTTGTTAGCTAAACCTGGGGTAAAGCTCCATCTCTATATTATCATGGAGAGAATATTGGCTTGGGCTGAGGATAAACATGTTTCTCTGATCTCCAATATGGGTTTAGGGAGGGTCTTGAGAAAGTGGGGCGGGGCTTAAATCTCAACTTTCTCAATGATAAATATACAGTCTTTAAAAAAGGGTTCTATACAGGGTTTTTTTTATAGAGCAGAGTTCGGCCTTTGACTAAATTAATAGGCTGCAACTCTGTTCCCTACTCACAGACATGGAAGTAAGCTCGGCATTGTGACTTTTTTTTACAACATTTACATCTGCCAGGGTGTGTTATGGTGCCAAAGGGGAGTGTACTGAATCTTTGAAACTGATGAGGGGTGTCTGCAGGGCTTTTTGATGGCTCCAATCTTGTTCATTTCATATATGAATGACGTAGGTTCAGATTCAGTTGGTGGCTGAGTTACTCTGTCATAAACATGACAGATATTACAAGTGCCATTGTATATAATGCACTTTCAATAAGGTGATTAAGATCTCTGTCACATTTGTGACAGAGTGACCTGTCCACCAAACTCCAAATCAGGCCCTTAGAATATTTTTAGAATTAGTTATGTAGGGGGAGCACGCGCAGCGCCAACCAAGATGGTCACCTAGATCGGAACTCCGTTCTGTGATGGGAAATGCTGCGATAGTTTTCGAAGTTCCAGCAACTCATTCTGCTTGAAATGGAATTCTCTACTCGTCGGAAGTTCCACAGTATGGGTCTGGCTGTCAGTATGGTTCTTCTCTCCCTCTGTTCTCTGTTGGGATTTTTTTTGTTGAAAAACTGTAACTCCTTTTTGTTTTTTCACAATGGCGTTCTTCTCCTCAAATACATACCACCTGAAGAGACTCTCAGGATAACATGTAATACCTGTTTTTCCTGCATATTAGGTGTCTACTTACTTTCTCCTTTCATTTTGGATTAGTGGGGTGCAGAGGCTGTAGAATTTTGTGGTTTCGTGCACAAGTACTATTCTGGAGCGCTCCCTTTTTCTCCTCATATTCCTCAAGTCTATTTGATTGTGTTCCAGTGTATTACTGATTTTTTTCTTGAAAATATTTGTAAACAACTTTGCTCAGCTCTGAAGCTTTTATTTTGCACAGTATTATTTTTGGAGTGAATCTAAAGATTTATTACACAGGCTGGACACTCCCCTCATTCTTCCGGATTTGCCTCTGCTTTTAACTTATGGGTAGAAGTAAAAATCTGCTTCTTGTCAACAAGAAGTCTACAGTTCATTTTCCAACATCTGATTCCTCCCATACTAGTTCCTCTCTACATAGTACTGACAGGATGGCACAACTTAGTTCTTCGCGACCAGTGGTTTAGCCAACTTTGTCAATCAAACTGCAAACTCCATCTTCTACCGATAAGCATCTTAAACAGGATCGTCCTTCTCCACTGAAATCTGTTTCTCCTGTGTCTTTGGACACTGTTCTGGAGGAAATACATACTCTACGTTCATTTATTGAGGAAACAAACTGCCATCTGCAAGTCCTAGATACTAGTTCTTTCAAGTACAGAAATATCTAAATCTCTAAATTCACTCACAAAAGAGAAAACTTCGGGACCAGGTGGATTTATGGTAGAATTTTATTTACATTTTCCCAACTTATTACTCCTCAAACGTCTGCATCTCTCTCAACACTTTTGTAACACTGGCAAGACAGATGGTACTTTTTCAGAAGCTACAATATGCTTAATCCATAAGTAAAGTCGCAAAACAAAATGTTGTACGAATTATTGCCCCATCTCCCTCGTAAACGTTGATTATAAAATCTACCAAATTACTTGCTCTTCGTCTCGAACCTCTTTTGCCTGCTCAAGTCGGCCCAGAACAATGCAGCTTTGTTAAAGGCAGATTAACTTTTGACAATTCCCTGCAGTTTTTCAATGTCCTAAATAAAGCTTACACTCTGTCTTACTCTCTAGCAGCAATTTCTATTGATGCGGAGAAGGCTTTTTATAGAGTTAACTGGTCTTTTTTATTCAAAGCTATACACTGGCATGGTTTTGGTCCCAAATGTATCTCTCTTATTTCTTTACTTTATTCATTCCCTAGTGCCTCTGTTTTAATTATTAGCCTTATAACTCAATTCTTTCAACTACATAGGGGGTTTGTCTGGGGTGTCCCCTATCACCTCTTATTTTTGTTTTATCTATTGAACCCTTTCTATCTCATATTCCTCAAAATTCTTCTATCTCTATATTTTTTTATTATTGAACGTTTATATGGCGCAAACTGTCACCCTACGGGTATCTTGGCGCTTAGATTTGAAGATAGCCACCACATGAGCAGACCAAAATATCAGTGGGAAGGCCTAATGTTCAACCCTTGGGAACAGCCTGGGTTTCAGACTCTTTCTAAAACAGGTCAGGATATTGGCCTGTCTAATATTCTGGGGCAGCTCGTTCCATAGGCATGTGGCAGCCACACCAAAGGATCTCTTAAATCTGGTAGTCATTATCAGATTTGCACTAGAGGAGCGGAGCTGCCTCTTGGGGTTTAACCAGGTAAACCTCTCCTGCAGTGGGACTGGGCCCAAGTCATCTGCTGCTCTGTATACAATACAGAGATTTAAAACAGACTCTTTCCTTACTAGGCAACCAGTGCAGATCTCTCAAGGCCAGGGTCGTAGAATACCTGCGCCGCCTATTGAACACCAGCTTTTCTGCAATGGACGGGACTCTCTGCAACCCCTGAAAAATATATGGTGGTGCTCCCCAATATAGGGAGTTGCAGTAGTCCAGTCTACTCAGAATTATGCTCCTTACTACAAGAGCTCGAGTGTCCTTAGGCAGTAATGGGAGAATCTGCCGTAGCATGTGCAGCAGGGAAAAGCAAAGGCTAGCAGTTTACTGTTTATTTACGGAGATTCCCATTTGAAATTGTCAGCTTATGCAGATGATATTTTGCTCTTTATTTCTTATCCTGAAACCTATATTCGCTCTTTTTGAAAGAGTTCTCCGATTTTTCTATGACTTTTGGATGCAAAATTATTTTTGACAAGACAGAAATCGTATCCATCACCAAATTCTGTTTTAAGCAGCATTTTGATTTGGTTGGTTTCCAATGAAATATCACTAAAATGAATTACTTAAGAATATGGTTTATTAATTCCATTTTAAACACTGTCAAAATCAATATGAAGGAGGCCCTGCCCATGCTTCTAATCTTCTTTCCTCCTGGAACCCTCTTTTCCTTTCTTGGTGGGGCCGTCGTGATTCCATTAAGATGATTACTCCACATTCTTTCAATGGTACCCCTTCATATTCCTTCTCTATATTTTAAAAAATGTGACTCCTTTCTCTCTAAATTCTTATGGCATGATAAGAAACCTAGAATTTCCTTGAAACATCTTAAAAAACCAAAGACCAGTGGAGGAGTAACATTTCCTGACTTTCGACTCTATCATAAGGCTTTTGCCTAAAACAAGCATCTCAATTGCTTTTACTGACATCACTCCTTATACAACTTTATGGGTTAAAGTGGAACGATCTTTGTTTGCTCCTTTTTCTGTAAAGAAAATTCTTGCCTTTATTGCAAAGGAAAATATTACTTCTTTTCCACTATTTTGTCACACATGTTCTTTATTAAGACCTCATTGTCAACCAATGATATCTAATAGAGAATCTTTCCTGCATTCCCCGCTTTGTTATAATCGCCTTATTACTATTAATAATAGGTCGTTATACTGGAAATCTTGGAGACTTCGAGGAATTGTTTGCGTCTGAGATATATTTGATGGTATGATTCCATGTTCTTTCCCTCATTTTCAAGCTACTTTCAATTGCCCATATTTTTTGGGCAGAGGTTCCTTGATCTATAGACACTTTTCTATCCCAGATTCTGCCCGTTCTAAAACTAGTTTGGAACTTACTTAGGAAGTGGGTTTGGGTTGTATATGGAGCATCGCCTTCTGGAATAAGATCTGGGCAAGATCATTAAAAATGTCTAGATCCACTTCTACCACTCAATCTATGTTTTTTCTATATCATAGACTTTATTTTACTCCCCTATCAATTGCTGAATTTTCACACTATGGTAATGATGCTTGCTGGTCCTGTAAATCCCCTCTAGCTGATTTGTTACATCTTCTATTTCCATGTACCAATGTAACCTCCTTCTGGTTGGATATTTGGTCCCCATATCCAAGATCTTTAATTTACATATACCCCTAACCATATTCTCTTTGCGGGTAGTTTAATAGAGTTTTTTACCCTTGTCTTCACATCAAAAGGGTTTATTTGACCTTATGTTGGCTTTAGCCTGTCAGCAAATTACATTAAACTGGAAATGTTCAACAAAACTCTCAGTTAAGTCATGGTGGAATAATGTTTGTCATTATAATAGACTGGACATTGCTTTTGCCTCCTCTTACAATCCACTTGCCAATAGAGATTTATATTGGGTACCATAAACTAATTATTTAAACAAAGTTGCAAAAAGACAGTATGTATCTTTTACCCGTTCTGAAAAGTTTAAGCCTCCATAATTCGTTATTTCTCTAACTTTTACTTTAGATTTTTCTAATTATAAGTAATGTTTTTGTGGTTCTGTTAAAGGTCGTGGTTAAGGATTCGTTGTTTGATACACTCGTTGTTAAGGATTCGTGTTTCAGGCTGTTTCCCATTTTTAGTATGATAATTACTTCTTCATTTATTATTAGTATAACATATTACTCGATCTTCAGTTATGGAACTGTACTTATCCTCTATCCCTTCCCTCCCTATGATAATGTTAAAATGTAAATAGCTTTCTACTCTGTTTAGTATTGCCCTTCACATCTATTGTCGCTTAACTTAGATATTTTGTGTGGCTTACTTTTTGTAAAGTTTTTTGTTTCAAATAAAGCTTTTTAAACATAAAGAATCTGTTTTATGGATAAGGACTAACGCAGGACTCAAATGGGCTTAAGATCGATCCCCAGGCCACTCTATGCTGCTGAGGCGGCATTATTGGCCGCATGGAAATTTGTTGACAGCTCTGTATTTTTTAATGATGGCCATGACGTACATACCAATTATGCAAAATAGTTTCTTATTATGACTGTGGAAACGATTTCTACCAAGTTCCAAAGATGCTCAATTTAAGATCATGTTTTTAGCAAGGTTTGAGCCTTTTCATACTTGAAGGGTAATGATTGAGCAGTGTTTTGTTGTGATGTATTCCTATAGGTTCTGTATCGATCCCCCTATTCCTGACCCTATTCTGGTTAACAAACTAACAAGTTAACTAGCAGCCATCCCATGAGGCAGAAAACCCCCATGATGCAGGAACCGTTATCTGATAAAGCCACACTACGGCACAGGAACGTGTTATCTGATTAGGTCATAACGCTTGCCATCTAATTAGACAAGCGATATTCCTCCAGCCCCTGATAAGGCATACGGAGTTCTCAAAACAAATCAAACCTATGACAACCTGGGAAAAACCCTGCGGCCATTGTTTTGATTTCACCGAGAACTTCAGCAAAAGAATGTGCTAACGACCTGGTCGTATGACATCCTTATTGACGTATCTATGTCCATCCTTACGTCAATCTCGGCACCTTAAAGGTATAAATATTACCGATATTGCCCTATGCAAACACACGCGGTGGTGACGAGATCGGAGCAGCCAGACTTGCCGAAGCCCAGAGCAGAGCAGACCCCGCTGGCGCAGCCCCGCCTTCCTGACGCGCTGAGAACGAGAAGCTGTCTTTTCTCCTGCCGAGAAATCCAGCTCCGGCGCTTCCGGGTAGCCCTCGCAGGCAGCCTGGAATATCGAGACCAGAGACGAGAGATACCATCCCTCATTCATCCTAGATTCCAGGTACAGAACTAAATAACCCCTCACAGAGAATTCTTTAGTCAGTCACTTGGCAAAACAAACTTAACTTAAACTGTAACTTTCTATTCCCGCCCACGCATTAGACTTAGGTCAGGTACACGGGGTAGGCGTAGTTAGAAACACCAGTTGAGTACGAGTAGTCAAATGTATATGTGTATGTAATGTATCTTATTCATTTTAAACCTTCATATGGCTTAGAAACCATATCAATGTTTTTACAGTATTATTTTATACTTCTGCTTTTAATGTATGCACTTTACTTAACCATAAGTATTGCAATAATATCGATCCATTTCTCTTCTATGAGAAAAGAGACTGATCAATAAATAACATCTTTTATTGAACACGCCCGTCTCTTCCTTTTCTCTACAATCTGATGAGACTAAGAATGCACGTACTGACTGAGTAAAATAAATTGCCTTTTGTTCACACGACTCTCGAGATACACTCTTGATTAGGGGAGAGCAAAGTTGTCATGTTCTATGGTTGTCAGAAACTAAATCCCTTCTTGTCTATCCAGGGAGGTTCAACTCCTCCTTGCCTATTCGAGAAAGTTTCTAGTGAACTCTGAGCTAGCTGGCAAACCCAAAACTTTAAGTCTAATATCGACAGTAGTAGACCTAGTTAACGTCTGGTCTAGGCCTATACTATTGAAGGTATTATTCCAATGCGCAGAGCCTATTGGGATAATAGGAACTACACTACATGGCGCCCAACGCGTTTGGAAGGGCGATAAAACTAACGTAAGACATTTAGAGAAACTCAGTCGTGCTTTCTCACTCAGACCCCTTTTTTCCCATAATACTCCAAAGACGTCTGGAGTGGGTGAAAGGTAATATCCGCCAAACCTCGCAGGAGGAAACTCCTATGTATGGTACTTGGTTTAGTCAACGTTGAAGGATAAACCGTTCCAAAATATTGTGCATCTAATCTTTGTTTCCATAAGAAACCTGATCTGCAAACAAACAAAGTAACCATCCTGTCGGTAAAATGGTAGACAGTGATGATGAAAGAGAGGCAGTTAGATTAGCAACTGAACTCGCAGCAGCTGATACTGCACTGCAAGAAGCAGACCAGGATATAATACTCATCCCGGTCATCAAAAGGAAATCTATAACCTTAAAACTTATAGAAAATGGACTGACACCTAGAGGTGGTACAGTCATATTCGTAATTGAGGCACACGAATATCGGCAGACAGAGGTATACTATTCATGGATACATTTTCCAGCAGCAAATGCTGTAACAAAGTACTTCCACTATTACAAAACAGAGGAACCCCCTGAAGAGTATACTCCTTTCGAGGAGGTGGAAGTACCACTTAAATTTCAAGAGCACCTGCTCTTATTTAATGGCGCCCTAAAACACAATAATCACATCACCAGGCTCGGTCCTTTAGGTAGACCAGGAGCAACGTGGCCGGTCCTAGCCGGATACACACCACATCCAGAGTTCGAAAGAATGCCTGCAGCAGATCTTTTAGTACAACTAAAACAATTAATAAAGATACATAGACAATTAGTCCAATATGTGATGCGGACTTCAACAATTCAGCCAGCAATTAAAATTCCACAGCTGACCCCTCACCAGGGGAACACAAATAAAATTGCACCACAGAACATACAATCCTGCCTAGGTAAAGTACCAGCTAAACGGGAACAAATACCATTCTGGTTAGCACAAAAAATCACCCAAATAGAGGCTGTGTTTCCAGACACGACCCCGTTAGAAAAACACAGGATTCTGACTATCTGTCTTCCAATGGGAATCGCACCACACATTGAGGACTGTGACACATGGGGTACAGTCTTTGCTTCCATCTACACAAAAACGCACGGTGTTCCATCCATTTCGGTAATACCAGATGTGCTAAAACAAATTCAAGACGAATATGGTCCAGAACCCGCTTTAACTCTTGGTATGAAATTACTAAAAGACTTCAAGCAGGTCTCGGCTATATTATTAGCCAACATAAAGGGAGAAGCAGCGAACGTGGCGATCCGCCAAAGGCTAAAAGAGACAGATATAGCAGACCAAGCAGCTGAAATTGCTAGAATCATAGAAAAATCCTATGAGGAACTAGGTAGAGATAGTTTAGGTGGAATACCAGTAAAACCACAACTGATTGAAAGTCCTGAAAAAATATTTTTTAATAATAACTCAACATCACAAAAAAAGAGCTGGGATGGAAACAAACAATCCAATCCTAAAGAAAAGAAATTCCAGTCCAGAGGAAGGTCTCCTAGGCGAAGAGAAAAATCTCCGAACCAAAGACACAGGTCACCCCAGAGTGACCCCTCTGGGAAAAGATATAACCTTAGAAATAGGGATAATATAAAGAAGCCTGATAGATATCAAGACATTGATACACGTCCCTCTCAATCTTTTCAGACTTCCTCGCAGAAATCGGAAAGAAGAGGACGATCAGAACAAAGAGAAGAGCACGCCAAGTCCAAAGACAAGGAACCCGCTCAGCTAAAAAAGAAATTACAATTTCCAAAAAAGAAGGTAGCCAGTATCAAGGTAGTTAACAATGCCGAGAATACTGAGGACACAACTGAAAAACGGAGAATGGGCTCAGACAATGCTAGACAGCGCAGCAGAAGTGAGCATAGCTCGCAAAGTCCTTATGAATCATCTGGAGACAGTGGACACGAATGAATATCTTCAAGTGGAAACTGCAGACACCAGAGTTAGCAAACCTCACAAAATATATGAAATAACTTTACGTATAGAGGGGGATAAGACTAGAAAAATAAGGGGACTATTTTGGGATAATCTCTCCAAGGGCTATGACATCCTTCTAGCTGAAAAAGACTGGCCACCAGAATTTGTCAGGGATTGCCCTCATGGCGAAGAAATAATTATGCCTGCCTTCTCAAATCACATCCCAATTCATAAAAAATACACACTTGCTAGGAAGTGGGCAGTAGCCCTAGCTCCTGCTTTATATAAAAATCACGTAGGATGGGATGAGGACTCTCCTCCTCACAAAATCCAGTTAAAATCACAACCTACTGCACAGAGACAGTACCCAATTAAGCAAGAAGCAAAAAAACAGGTAAAAGAAATCCTAGATCAGCTAGAATACCAGGGGGTGATTGAAACTTGCACCTCACAAATGAACAACCCTTTGTTTCCGGTCTCCAAACCAGACAATTCATATCGTCTAGTTTTGGATTACCGACACCTTAACTCATGTTGCAAAACTTTTGCAGTGCAAAACTCGCATAGTGCTGCACTAATGAATAACATAGTGCGCAAAAAATACAAAACAACATTAGACATCTCTAATGGATTCTTTTGTCAAAACATAGCACCAGAGAGCAGATATTTGTCTGCATTCTCAATAAATGGCACTCAAAAACAATTCTGTCGGTTAGCCCAGGGGTACAAGAACAGCCCGGGAGTATTCTCAGCGAGAGTAACAGAATTACTACAAACATATGACGACGAAGCATTATCGTATGTCGACGACATATACTTAACAGATGATGACTTGGAGACTCACTTGAAGAGAGTGAACACCATAATACTTGGGTTCACAGCAGAGGGTTACAAATTCAACTTTAAAAAATCCAGAATTGCCCATCTGACAGTCCTGTTCTTAGGATATGAATTATCAAGTGAAGGCAAAAGCCTGGCTGACAATTTTCTAGAGAAATGTGCCGTACTCCAAGCACCTAGAACACTAAAAAACCTACAGTCAATTCTAGGCTTCCTAAATTTCGGAAGAACATACATTGCAAATTACGCAGAAAGGGTCAAACCCCTTTATGATCTAATAAAACCAGATTTTAAAAGAACCAATTGGACTCAAATACACACAGAAATTCTGAGATCCTTACAAACAGACATGCTAATTAAAACAAAATTAGAAACACGTGATAACACACGCAATCTTGTGATTCGAGTCATCCCCGGAAGATGCGGATTCACATACCTGACCTCTAATGAGGGAGAAAAGGTACCAATTGCATTCAAATCACACTTGTACACTAAGGCTGAAATGAAATTCAGCCCAACGGAAAAAATTCTAACTGCAACACAGACAGCTATAGCAAAAGAACGAGCCCTGGCACAAGGTAAACGAATAATAATCGTGACACCGATACCAGCCCTAGAGGCGGTAACAAAGGCAAGCATTCCAAATGCTAAAGCGCTCCATCCGAGATGGATACAATGGGCTAATTCTCTTGCTGCAACAGACGTGACATACGAATTTGATCCTAACTTAAAAACACAAGAATTTCTCCAATATGAATTTGAATGTCCTCCGCCGACCGAAATTCTGCCTCTAGAACATTACGACTGTATAATATACACAGACGGATCAGCACAACCCGCAGTAGGGGGTAAACAAGCCTACAGTGCTGCGTGCGCGATCGTTAAAGGTCGCTGGCACGAAGGGAAATTTAAACCAGCTATCACTAAAACACAATCTCTAGGAGATTGTACAGCTCAGCGAGCTGAACTACTGGCGTTCAAGATGGCGCTTGAAAATACCGATCGAGAAATCCTCACACTCATAGTGTGCGATTCGTATTATTGCGTTCAATCTTACAATGAATACTTGCAGATCTGGCTTCAGAATGGTTTCAAGGATGCGAAAGGTGGCACAATCAAGCATAAAATGCTCTGGGAACAAGTAGTTCTTTTTCAGAAAGAACTACCAAAGACTCACGTGACACACTCACTGAGTCATCAGCGTGATGGCGTTCACGTTGCAGGGAATTCATTGGCTGATGTGGCAGCGAAGGCAGCTGTGCAAACGGCTTCCGTAGCTGCCATCACACGGTCAAAAACAAAAATAGACAGCGAAATATTACAGGCTGTCAGCGCTACAGAAAAGGATTCGATAGAAACACTCCCGAAAGGCTTTCCAGTAAAATACTCATACATAACTGATGCAAACAATGTTCCTTTTGCTCGAATCCCTGGAGTGGAGGATAGGGCAATTCCAAACATGGAACATAGGTTAGGACTAATAATAGCGGCACACGAAGGGCTTGCTTCTGTACATGCTGGCGTCTCAGCCACAGTATCATTATTAAAACAGAGATACTGGTGGCCACAAATGAGAAGACAAACACGGAACTATGTTTTAGACTGTGAGATATGTCAAAGAATGAAGGTATCAACGGTGAGACGACCAGCACAGACACCCCTTCTAATCTCGGATAAACCATTAGCCTGTGTTTACCTGGACCACTGTGGTCCCTTACAAAGGGATGGTAACTATAAATATATCTTGGTCGCAGTGGATTCATGCACGAGATTCATATGGATGTGGCCCCAGCGAACGGCTGACGCCAGAACTGTTATAAAAGATTTGCGAGTCTTTATCGGCACATACGCAATTGGCATGCTGCATTGTGACCAGGGTCCTGCTTTTAGCTCTCGAGCTTATAAGGAGGCCATGGTCAGCATTGGCGTGACATTGCGGTACTCTTGTCCATTTCACCCTGAGGGGAACGGAATTGTTGAAAGAAAAAACCGTGACATAAAGCAATCTATAACGGCAAAGGTATTAGGTTCGGGAGCTGGGTGGGTCAAACATCTAATAAGTGTCCAACGTAGTCTAAATAACCTGCCAAGAAATTCTCTGAAGGGATTCAGTCCGTACGAATTATTATTTGGAACTAGGATGTTAATCTCTGACCTTGACAGTCAGACTTCAGTGGTAAAGGAAAAAAGCTTTGATATCAAAGATCGTTTGGCTATTTTGCAGGACTTAAACGAAACAAGAAAAGACCTGAGCAACATAAAGTTGAAACAGCAGCCAACAACCACTGAAGAACCACCACCTGTCCCAGCAAGACCTGTCTGGATTCCAAAAGTCGGGGATCTAGTCAGAGAAAAGATCGTGGTAAAGAAGGAATTTGGGCCTTCTTACAGAAAAGCAGTTCCTGTCTTGTCCATCAACGGGACAAGATCAGTAGTACTACCGCCGCTTGCTGGTAAAAAGGAGAACCGAGTTGTATCCATCGACCTGGTAAAACCACAATCATGTGGCCGATAACAAATAGTAGGCCAAGTGGACTCCCCATAAGTAGCAGAACACCAAGGTTCGCTACCAGTACAGAGGTCCTAACAAAGAGGCTAATCACATTCGAAACGCCTACAGAAGAACGACAAGGACTATGCAACAATGCAATGGAACTTAGACCTCTGAACATCCAAATAAAAACATTTAGCAGAGACACACCAACCTATAATGAAGTAACAAACGACTATGCAAGAAACAGTAATCCTGAAGCAATTGGAACAATTGACAGAACCGCATCCGGCTACTTCAAAAACTTCGATGATTCCTCCGAAGGTTTCACTGAATCAAAAACACAGCCATCAACAAAAACCTTTAAAGATAAAGTTAAAGTACTTTTGAAACAACTGAAAGAAACATATCTGATTTCTCCATGGATTGAATTTTGGGTGGGTTTTGGCGCATTTATCCTCATACTTTGGCTCATCATGGTACTAACTTTGGGACGCTTCATTGAGGGAAAATATGCTAAAATGGACACAGCAAGTCAGAAAATCAACTTGATCCTCAAACCACACACATCTTCACACGTCGAGAAAAGAGAACTTTCTTCAGTCAACTTCACAGCCAATCCTATACCGGGTGGGGTAGCATGGGACAACACTGACTACGAAATCTATGGTCCGGTTGAAATCCTGAAATATCCACACCAAATTAAAATCTCATTGAGTGACTTCGTAAAACCAAGCACATTTGCTGATGATTGGGACTTTGAAAGTATAAACAATATGATGTCTGACTTAGTGATGTCTGCTAAATTTACCAAACATGATTATTTGCAGGGTTCTACAAATTATGATAGTATGTACTGTTATAACCACTATGGTAACCATTTTCTACATAGATCTGCACAACCTAGAAATGTTTTAAATTATAATCAATGGGAACATTGTGCAACCCCTCCAAAAGGAAGCTCAAGAACCGTTTATGACAAATATTCATACTTTTCAGGTTTTAACATAAGTAATGCTGAAGCATTTTATGTCAAATTGTCAAATAAGACAGGGACAAAGACCATGATAACCAACACAAAATTGATATATTCAGACTCATTCTTTGAACAAATGAATACTTTTGGTTTTGACTATTGGGACAAAAATGTTGAATTGAAAAGTGTTTGGGGCACAAGAGAATGGCAAGTACAGGGTATAGAATCTTTGTTTAGAGCCTGCATGATCCCAGAACAAATTATATTTTTAAATGACACTGTTCAACAAACTACCTGTCTTGGCTTAGCCAAAATCAAAGACTTAAATAAACCGTCTATTCCAAAACCAACAATGAACAGCAATAGCTCTACAGATGAGGAGATAGACGTAAATTATGTATTAAACCAAAACAGAACACATCCTGATTGGAAACAGTGGTTGATCTGGCCCACAGATACTAATAACTGTCAAGACAGATTCCTGAACAAAACACAGGGGTTCAAAATGACCAGGCCAGACCCTAGATATCCCCAAAGACATCACCCAGGTTTCTAGTGAACTCTGAGCTAGCTGGCAAACCCAAAACTTTAAGTCTAATATCGACAGTAGTAGACCTAGTTAACGTCTGGTCTAGGCCTATACTATTGAAGGTATTATTCCAATGCGCAGAGCCTATTGGGATAATAGGAACTACACTACATGGCGCCCAACGCGTTTGGAAGGGCGATAAAACTAACGTAAGACATTTAGAGAAACTCAGTCGTGCTTTCTCACTCAGACCCCTTTTTTCCCATAATACTCCAAAGACGTCTGGAGTGGGTGAAAGGTAATATCCGCCAAACCTCGCAGGAGGAAACTCCTATGTATGGTACTTGGTTTAGTCAACGTTGAAGGATAAACCGTTCCAAAATATTGTGCATCTAATCTTTGTTTCCATAAGAAACCTGATCTGCAAACAAACAAAGTAACCATCCTGTCGGTAAAATGGTAGACAGTGATGATGAAAGAGAGGCAGTTAGATTAGCAACTGAACTCGCAGCAGCTGATACTGCACTGCAAGAAGCAGACCAGGATATAATACTCATCCCGGTCATCAAAAGGAAATCTATAACCTTAAAACTTATAGAAAATGGACTGACACCTAGAGGTGGTACAGTCATATTCGTAATTGAGGCACACGAATATCGGCAGACAGAGGTATACTATTCATGGATACATTTTCCAGCAGCAAATGCTGTAACAAAGTACTTCCACTATTACAAAACAGAGGAACCCCCTGAAGAGTATACTCCTTTCGAGGAGGTGGAAGTACCACTTAAATTTCAAGAGCACCTGCTCTTATTTAATGGCGCCCTAAAACACAATAATCACATCACCAGGCTCGGTCCTTTAGGTAGACCAGGAGCAACGTGGCCGGTCCTAGCCGGATACACACCACATCCAGAGTTCGAAAGAATGCCTGCAGCAGATCTTTTAGTACAACTAAAACAATTAATAAAGATACATAGACAATTAGTCCAATATGTGATGCGGACTTCAACAATTCAGCCAGCAATTAAAATTCCACAGCTGACCCCTCACCAGGGGAACACAAATAAAATTGCACCACAGAACATACAATCCTGCCTAGGTAAAGTACCAGCTAAACGGGAACAAATACCATTCTGGTTAGCACAAAAAATCACCCAAATAGAGGCTGTGTTTCCAGACACGACCCCGTTAGAAAAACACAGGATTCTGACTATCTGTCTTCCAATGGGAATCGCACCACACATTGAGGACTGTGACACATGGGGTACAGTCTTTGCTTCCATCTACACAAAAACGCACGGTGTTCCATCCATTTCGGTAATACCAGATGTGCTAAAACAAATTCAAGACGAATATGGTCCAGAACCCGCTTTAACTCTTGGTATGAAATTACTAAAAGACTTCAAGCAGGTCTCGGCTATATTATTAGCCAACATAAAGGGAGAAGCAGCGAACGTGGCGATCCGCCAAAGGCTAAAAGAGACAGATATAGCAGACCAAGCAGCTGAAATTGCTAGAATCATAGAAAAATCCTATGAGGAACTAGGTAGAGATAGTTTAGGTGGAATACCAGTAAAACCACAACTGATTGAAAGTCCTGAAAAAATATTTTTTAATAATAACTCAACATCACAAAAAAAGAGCTGGGATGGAAACAAACAATCCAATCCTAAAGAAAAGAAATTCCAGTCCAGAGGAAGGTCTCCTAGGCGAAGAGAAAAATCTCCGAACCAAAGACACAGGTCACCCCAGAGTGACCCCTCTGGGAAAAGATATAACCTTAGAAATAGGGATAATATAAAGAAGCCTGATAGATATCAAGACATTGATACACGTCCCTCTCAATCTTTTCAGACTTCCTCTCAGAAATCGGAAAGAAGAGGACGATCAGAACAAAGAGAAGAGCACGCCAAGTCCAAAGACAAGGAACCCGCTCAGCTAAAAAAGAAATTACAATTTCCAAAAAAGAAGGTAGCCAGTATCAAGGTAGTTAACAATGCCGAGAATACTGAGGACACAACTGAAAAACGGAGAATGGGCTCAGACAATGCTAGACAGCGCAGCAGAAGTGAGCATAGCTCGCAAAGTCCTTATGAATCATCTGGAGACAGTGGACACGAATGAATATCTTCAAGTGGAAACTGCAGACACCAGAGTTAGCAAACCTCACAAAATATATGAAATAACTTTACGTATAGAGGGGGATAAGACTAGAAAAATAAGGGGACTATTTTGGGATAATCTCTCCAAGGGCTATGACATCCTTCTAGCTGAAAAAGACTGGCCACCAGAATTTGTCAGGGATTGCCCTCATGGCGAAGAAATAATTATGCCTGCCTTCTCAAATCACATCCCAATTCATAAAAAATACACACTTGCTAGGAAGTGGGCAGTAGCCCTAGCTCCTGCTTTATATAAAAATCACGTAGGATGGGATGAGGACTCTCCTCCTCACAAAATCCAGTTAAAATCACAACCTACTGCACAGAGACAGTACCCAATTAAGCAAGAAGCCAAAAAACAGGTAAAAGAAATCCTAGATCAGCTAGAATACCAGGGGGTGATTGAAACTTGCACCTCACAAATGAACAACCCTTTGTTTCCGGTCTCCAAACCAGACAATTCATATCGTCTAGTTTTGGATTACCGACACCTTAACTCATGTTGCAAAACTTTTGCAGTGCAAAACTCGCATAGTGCTGCACTAATGAATAACATAGTGCGCAAAAAATACAAAACAACATTAGACATCTCTAATGGATTCTTTTGTCAAAACATAGCACCAGAGAGCAGATATTTGTCTGCATTCTCAATAAATGGCACTCAAAAACAATTCTGTCGGTTAGCCCAGGGGTACAAGAACAGCCCGGGAGTATTCTCAGCGAGAGTAACAGAATTACTACAAACATATGACGACGAAGCATTATCGTATGTCGACGACATATACTTAACAGATGATGACTTGGAGACTCACTTGAAGAGAGTGAACACCATAATACTTGGGTTCACAGCAGAGGGTTACAAATTCAACTTTAAAAAATCCAGAATTGCCCATCTGACAGTCCTGTTCTTAGGATATGAATTATCAAGTGAAGGCAAAAGCCTGGCTGACAATTTTCTAGAGAAATGTGCCGTACTCCAAGCACCTAGAACACTAAAAAACCTACAGTCAATTCTAGGCTTCCTAAATTTCGGAAGAACATACATTGCAAATTACGCAGAAAGGGTCAAACCCCTTTATGATCTAATAAAACCAGATTTTAAAAGAACCAATTGGACTCAAATACACACAGAAATTCTGAGATCCTTACAAACAGACATGCTAATTAAAACAAAATTAGAAACACGTGATAACACACGCAATCTTGTGATTCGAGTCATCCCCGGAAGATGCGGATTCACATACCTGACCTCTAATGAGGGAGAAAAGGTACCAATTGCATTCAAATCACACTTGTACACTAAGGCTGAAATGAAATTCAGCCCAACGGAAAAAATTCTAACTGCAACACAGACAGCTATAGCAAAAGAACGAGCCCTGGCACAAGGTAAACGAATAATAATCGTGACACCGATACCAGCCCTAGAGGCGGTAACAAAGGCAAGCATTCCAAATGCTAAAGCGCTCCATCCGAGATGGATACAATGGGCTAATTCTCTTGCTGCAACAGACGTGACATACGAATTTGATCCTAACTTAAAAACACAAGAATTTCTCCAATATGAATTTGAATGTCCTCCGCCGACCGAAATTCTGCCTCTAGAACATTACGACTGTATAATATACACAGACGGATCAGCACAACCCGCAGTAGGGGGTAAACAAGCCTACAGTGCTGCGTGCGCGATCGTTAAAGGTCGCTGGCACGAAGGGAAATTTAAACCAGCTATCACTAAAACACAATCTCTAGGAGATTGTACAGCTCAGCGAGCTGAACTACTGGCGTTCAAGATGGCGCTTGAAAATACCGATCGAGAAATCCTCACACTCATAGTGTGCGATTCGTATTATTGCGTTCAATCTTACAATGAATACTTGCAGATCTGGCTTCAGAATGGTTTCAAGGATGCGAAAGGTGGCACAATCAAGCATAAAATGCTCTGGGAACAAGTAGTTCTTTTTCAGAAAGAACTACCAAAGACTCACGTGACACACTCACTGAGTCATCAGCGTGATGGCGTTCACGTTGCAGGGAATTCATTGGCTGATGTGGCAGCGAAGGCAGCTGTGCAAACGGCTTCCGTAGCTGCCATCACACGGTCAAAAACAAAAATAGACAGCGAAATATTACAGGCTGTCAGCGCTACAGAAAAGGATTCGATAGAAACACTCCCGAAAGGCTTTCCAGTAAAATACTCATACATAACTGATGCAAACAATGTTCCTTTTGCTCGAATCCCTGGAGTGGAGGATAGGGCAATTCCAAACATGGAACATAGGTTAGGACTAATAATAGCGGCACACGAAGGGCTTGCTTCTGTACATGCTGGCGTCTCAGCCACAGTATCATTATTAAAACAGAGATACTGGTGGCCACAAATGAGAAGACAAACACGGAACTATGTTTTAGACTGTGAGATATGTCAAAGAATGAAGGTATCAACGGTGAGACGACCAGCACAGACACCCCTTCTAATCTCGGATAAACCATTAGCCTGTGTTTACCTGGACCACTGTGGTCCCTTACAAAGGGATGGTAACTATAAATATATCTTGGTCGCAGTGGATTCATGCACGAGATTCATATGGATGTGGCCCCAGCGAACGGCTGACGCCAGAACTGTTATAAAAGATTTGCGAGTCTTTATCGGCACATACGCAATTGGCATGCTGCATTGTGACCAGGGTCCTGCTTTTAGCTCTCGAGCTTATAAGGAGGCCATGGTCAGCATTGGCGTGACATTGCGGTACTCTTGTCCATTTCACCCTGAGGGGAACGGAATTGTTGAAAGAAAAAACCGTGACATAAAGCAATCTATAACGGCAAAGGTATTAGGTTCGGGAGCTGGGTGGGTCAAACATCTAATAAGTGTCCAACGTAGTCTAAATAACCTGCCAAGAAATTCTCTGAAGGGATTCAGTCCGTACGAATTATTATTTGGAACTAGGATGTTAATCTCTGACCTTGACAGTCAGACTTCAGTGGTAAAGGAAAAAAGCTTTGATATCAAAGATCGTTTGGCTATTTTGCAGGACTTAAACGAAACAAGAAAAGACCTGAGCAACATAAAGTTGAAACAGCAGCCAACAACCACTGAAGAACCACCACCTGTCCCAGCAAGACCTGTCTGGATTCCAAAAGTCGGGGATCTAGTCAGAGAAAAGATCGTGGTAAAGAAGGAATTTGGGCCTTCTTACAGAAAAGCAGTTCCTGTCTTGTCCATCAACGGGACAAGATCAGTAGTACTACCGCCGCTTGCTGGTAAAAAGGAGAACCGAGTTGTATCCATCGACCTGGTAAAACCACAATCATGTGGCCGATAACAAATAGTAGGCCAAGTGGACTCCCCATAAGTAGCAGAACACCAAGGTTCGCTACCAGTACAGAGGTCCTAACAAAGAGGCTAATCACATTCGAAACGCCTACAGAAGAACGACAAGGACTATGCAACAATGCAATGGAACTTAGACCTCTGAACATCCAAATAAAAACATTTAGCAGAGACACACCAACCTATAATGAAGTAACAAACGACTATGCAAGAAACAGTAATCCTGAAGCAATTGGAACAATTGACAGAACCGCATCCGGCTACTTCAAAAACTTCGATGATTCCTCCGAAGGTTTCACTGAATCAAAAACACAGCCATCAACAAAAACCTTTAAAGATAAAGTTAAAGTACTTTTGAAACAACTGAAAGAAACATATCTGATTTCTCCATGGATTGAATTTTGGGTGGGTTTTGGCGCATTTATCCTCATACTTTGGCTCATCATGGTACTAACTTTGGGACGCTTCATTGAGGGAAAATATGCTAAAATGGACACAGCAAGTCAGAAAATCAACTTGATCCTCAAACCACACACATCTTCACACGTCGAGAAAAGAGAACTTTCTTCAGTCAACTTCACAGCCAATCCTATACCGGGTGGGGTAGCATGGGACAACACTGACTACGAAATCTATGGTCCGGTTGAAATCCTGAAATATCCACACCAAATTAAAATCTCATTGAGTGACTTCGTAAAACCAAGCACATTTGCTGATGATTGGGACTTTGAAAGTATAAACAATATGATGTCTGACTTAGTGATGTCTGCTAAATTTACCAAACATGATTATTTGCAGGGTTCTACAAATTATGATAGTATGTACTGTTATAACCACTATGGTAACCATTTTCTACATAGATCTGCACAACCTAGAAATGTTTTAAATTATAATCAATGGGAACATTGTGCAACCCCTCCAAAAGGAAGCTCAAGAACCGTTTATGACAAATATTCATACTTTTCAGGTTTTAACATAAGTAATGCTGAAGCATTTTATGTCAAATTGTCAAATAAGACAGGGACAAAGACCATGATAACCAACACAAAATTGATATATTCAGACTCATTCTTTGAACAAATGAATACTTTTGGTTTTGACTATTGGGACAAAAATGTTGAATTGAAAAGTGTTTGGGGCACAAGAGAATGGCAAGTACAGGGTATAGAATCTTTGTTTAGAGCCTGCATGATCCCAGAACAAATTATATTTTTAAATGACACTGTTCAACAAACTACCTGTCTTGGCTTAGCCAAAATCAAAGACTTAAATAAACCGTCTATTCCAAAACCAACAATGAACAGCAATAGCTCTACAGATGAGGAGATAGACGTAAATTATGTATTAAACCAAAACAGAACACATCCTGATTGGAAACAGTGGTTGATCTGGCCCACAGATACTAATAACTGTCAAGACAGATTCCTGAACAAAACACAGGGGTTCAAAATGACCAGGCCAGACCCTAGATATCCCCAAAGACATCACCCAGGGATAATAACCACCTACAGTGTGGGCAAATTATGCCTTCAATGGCTACAAACTTCCACACTGGCAGAAATTAAGCAACACCTAACTTTACTTACTGATGGTGCTGACTTGCGTGATTTCACTATGGGACCACGCAAACAGCGTCAAAAGCGTTTCATAGCAGCCTCTGTATATGCAGCATACAATGAGGCCTGGAAGGTTACTCAAATTGAGACAGCAGAAAGGATACGGGAAATTGACCGTATTAATTTGGAAAAATCACTTTCTGTAGTGGACAATGGGTTAATGACTCTGTCCTCCAGAATTTTTTCTCTGGACAGCATTGTGTCTTCAGCAATCGACATGTTATCGCAAGACTTACTGTTGTTACAACACGGTCAGTCTCAATTGCGTTCTATTGTACAGCTTGGCTGGACGTTACAAAATCTGCATTCAGGCTATGTGCCTTGGCGTTTAATCAACACAACGTCACTTTTCAATATCTTTAACCTTACTGATAAACAAATCAGTATGGCCCAGAAAGGTGCTGATTATACAATCCTGAGCATTGAGAAACTCGAAAGATTACCAGTGACAATGTCAGAACGACCTGTCAGTGAATGGATAATACATGGGATAATTAATATTCCAATATCAACCTTCAGGTTTCAATACTGCCAAAAATATATACAGGCTGGCATGTACGAAAAATTGGGAAAAGGGTACATTAAAACAACATGGAACTTGCCCTATTCACATGCATGTGTCAGTAATAAAGGACAGAAAGTGTTTCTTAGTGGCAATAATTGTGCGATGTCACTAAGCGGTACACTTCTGTGTAATGGAATTAGTTTGCATGGAGCCTGTGAAGGGAACTCAAATAACCTTTCATGTCACCAGCTAGGCACACCTGCGACAGAGATAGAACCATTCTTTCAAAGACTCTATAATGGGAGTTACATTCTAATTGTGGACCGCAGATGTTGTAGTCTTATGCCCGGGACTCCTTATCTCGTAACTACGACTGCGAAGGTCAAGTGCTGTGGACGCTTATTGTTCCCCAGCTCCTTTCCAGACAGGGAGGCAAGGGCATGGCCCAACTTGAAAATTACTTCTATTCGAATAGATACTTTAAGCAGAATGAAAACAGTGCTTCTTCAGACGCCGACAAGGCTCACGTCATCAAAAGAAACGTATGATCTCCTAGTCGCAAGGACGACTGCAGAGATACATTCATTGTTATCGACTAATTCCCCCATACATTTCGCAGAAATCCTGAATGAAATCTTAAATATTTCTGATACCAGTGGAGTCTCAAAAGTATTTAAGACAGTATTTTCGATGGCATTAACACCATTCAAAGCCATACTGGGTATTTTTCCAGATTTCGTCCATTCGATTTTTGGCGGACTTCCCCTCATTTTAGGACTAATTGCAGGAATCCTATTCTTGGTCCTTATATTTCGTTACGGCAAACCATGTCACAGACAAAACACCTGCGACAAGGGAAGAAACAATCTTAGCCACTGGATACCGGGACCGGATATCAAAAATCCTGGGACTATCCCGGCTTAGAGACCTGAACATAACTTGGTTTCTTTCATTTCGACCAATGTGGCATCGATGTGTTTTACCTGTATTAAGGTGCCTGCTATGCGGAGAAGAATGCGTGTTAGACACCTGTCTGACGCTACAATCGGATGCGCCAATGGATGCAGAAACATTGTTGAGTCCGACAAAGGCTCATGCTTTGTGCTGCCCTCAACGGCTACCAATCCTGATGACGGCATTCGTGGAAGCTTCACCACTACGATTAGGGGGTAGTGAAGTTCAAAATGAAAGCAGCATCGATCAGGTACGACCTTCTGTCAGCAATCCAAATCAGAATGTCAATGGAGACAATCATGCGTACGAATGCATGGTTACACCTATTTCCGAGTTAGTGGAACTCTCCCAGGAAGCTGTTGACAACTTTTTCGAGAGTCTAAATGATATGATGTTCTCACCAGAGCAGAAATAGAGACTTTTGAGCAAGCTCGTACACGGCGTTCCCTGAATTTGGCCTTCAACTTTAATAACAGAATACCATGAACAATTTTCCCTCCAGTTCACGGACAGCAATTTTTTCAGCAGCCCCAAAAATATTTTTACGATTTTTCGGGACACTTATCTTCTGCTTAAAGTAAGAACTATTCTTAGAGAACTAAGATTTCTACCTTTTAGATAGCTTATAGACATTAGCTGCCCGCTGGTATGTTCATAATTATTTTATTCTGTGATGGAATGGTCTCGAACTTTTTTCTGTATTAAGAGCCATTTCATGTGTAAATTCTCATATACCATTTAGCAATAATGTATACAAATGCGTGATTACTTTAGCATTATTTCACAGCTTGAGTGCATACAATACATGTAAATGCTTTTTTTCCGTATATTTGATAATTTCAAAATGCATTTATGTATTTTGGGGTGGTAAGGTATACACGATACTCTACCGTATGTTTTACTATGCATAGATTAGTAAATATGTCCATAGTTAGCGTGGAGTGGGTGTGATGTATTCCTATAGGTTCTGTATCGATCCCCCTATTCCTGACCCTATTCTGGTTAACAAACTAACAAGTTAACTAGCAGCCATCCCATGAGGCAGAAAACCCCCATGATGCAGGAACCGTTATCTGATAAAGCCACACTACGGCACAGGAACGTGTTATCTGATTAGGTCATAACGCTTGCCATCTAATTAGACAAGCGATATTCCTCCAGCCCCTGATAAGGCATACGGAGTTCTCAAAACAAATCAAACCTATGACAACCTGGGAAAAACCCTGCGGCCATTGTTTTGATTTCACCGAGAACTTCAGCAAAAGAATGTGCTAACAACCTGGTCGTATGACATCCTTATTGACGTATCTATGTCCATCCTTACGTCAATCTCGGCACCTTAAAGGTATAAATATTACCGATATTGCCCTATGCAAACACACGCGGTGGTGACGATATCGGAGCAGCCAGACTTGCCGAAGCCCAGAGCAGAGCAGACCCCGCTGGCGCAGCCCCACCTTCCTGACGCGCTGAGAACGAGAAGCTGTCTTTTCTCCTGCCGAGAAATCCAGCTCCGGCGCTACCGGGTAGCCCTCGCAGGCAGCCTGGAATATCGAGACCAGAGACGAGAGATACCATCCCTCATTCATCCTAGATTCCAGGTACAGAACTGAATAACCCCTCACAGAGAATTCTTTAGTCAGTCACTTGGCAAAACAAACTTAACTTAAACTGTAACTTTCTATTCCCGCCCACGCATTAGACTTAGGTCAGGTACACGGGGTAGGCGTAGTTAGAAACACCAGTTGAGTACGAGTAGTCAAATGTATATGTGTATGTAATATATCTTATTCATTTTAAACCTTCATATGGCTTAGAAACCATATCAATGTTTTTACAGTATTATTTTATACTTCTGCTTTTAATGTATGCACTTTACTTAACCATAAGTATTGCAATAATATCGATCCATTTCTCTTGTATGAGAAAAGAGACTGATCAATAAATAACATCTTTTATTGAACACGCCCGTCTCTTCCTTTTCTCTACAATCTGATGAGACTAAGAATGCACGTACTGACTGAGTAAAATAAATTGCCTTTTGTTCACACGACTCTCGAGATACACTCTTGATTATGGGAGAGCAAAGTTGTCATGTTCTATGGTTGTCAGAAACTAAATCCCTTCTTGTCTATCCAGGGAGGTTCAACTCCTCCTTGCCTATTCGAGAAAGTTTCTAGTGAACTCTGAGCTAGCTGGCAAACCCAAAACTTGAAGTCTAATATCGACAGTAGTAGACCTAGTTAACGTCTGGTCTAGGCCTATACTATTGAAGGTATTATTCCAATGCGCAGAGCCTAATGGGATAATAGGAACTACACTACATTGTAAGATAGGTTATGAAGGAAGATGATGGGACCATTGAGCAGCATTAACAAAAATATATTTGTTTCATAACACTGACCAGTGGTCCCATCATGTTACTTCAAGGAGAACCATTGACAGAAGCGTTCAGTTTTGCTACTATACTGGACAGGAAAACAATACCTTCCTTGCTTACCATGTATAAGAGTGTGTCTCCTCCAGGAGCAGGGGTCGAGGGGAACAGATTATATCGGCGATTGTTAGCTGTAACATTGATCTGTTCATGTTTTTCGGGCCATGAAGAATTCAGTCTCCTTTGCCTCAAAGACAGAATTCAGTTCTCCCCTCTTTAAGTCATGGATTTCAATCTGGCCTAATTCTTGTGCACACTTAAATAGACAGAGAATTAAGGATTGCATAGAAATGGATTTTAATCTTAATTATAGATGGCCTTGGTACATGAAACATATATGAACAGATTTGGAAAGACCAGACCTCTTTGTAAATCCTGACACCATTTCTAAACAAGATAACATTTGGGCTAGTAATATATTTCGTGAACTCAGAAGCTTCAAAAGAGAAAAACGCGAGTTATCTAAATCCTCAGTTAAATCTTTTCTTATGCTGAAAATAATGGAGCCAACAGAGACAGTATCTTTATAATGGCCTTAATATATAGGATCATTATTTCTGAGCACAGTTTATACCTGTGATGATGCCTCCCTCCAGAATGCTATGCATTTTTTGCTTTTTCTGTACATTTTGTCCAGGAAAAGGATTCTTCTCCCTGTTCTTAAAGGTTTTAATTTTACTCAGTGTAGACATGCTTATCTCTTACTTGAAATTTTAGCTAACTCTCAAGTATGCATGCATGTAACTCGTTTTTTGTATGCAGCTATGACGTTAAGGAACAATGTGGCTTTGTAACTATAGTACAGCATCTTTAATCTTTTGTATGATATTTAACACATTTATGCTACTTTTATGGTTTGTAATCAAATAAAGAAAGACTTGATATGATTTGATTTACTCCTGGCCTCAAAGGCTACAGGAACAGCTATAAAAAGAGAGAAAAGAAGACTTCAGAGCTCCGTTTGTCTTTTTCAGAGCCCACAAAGAACACCCCGTTGGAGATTTGAAACAATAAACACCCTTCCAGTGGATTGGAAGCCTTTTGGGTGCACATGCAGCAAAGACAACTTTTTGTAGCTGTTTTGTAAGAAAATGACCCTTGGGCTGCTACGGTGAAACATTAAACCAGAGAAGGCAAAGATTCAAAAGTCAGACTTAGGGAGGAAAATCCCATCCTATAGGGGCAAAATCTGGACCTATATTGCTTGGAGATTAGCCTTCTCACTCCTGAGCTTACTGAAAGAGACAAGTGACCCAATAGGTGCAGGACATCTGGACAAGAGAGAGAGCAAAAAAACACAGTCAATGCACAGAGAGACAAAGGGGACAGTTCTACTTCTGTTTCTGGAGGTCATGTGGAGGGCAGGTGAAACGCTGAGGCCAGAAAAAGATGGAGGAGGCCCAAGAGGAAAATTTACCCTAAGAAGACCAGAGGGCATGAAAGGCAAAGTGAGGGCCATAGGAGAAGGAAATAAGAGGGAAACATAGAACAAGGAAAAAGTCAATAAAAGGAGGAAAAGGTGGGAGAAGAGCCGTGGATTCAAGAAGAACTGACCAATTAGGGTAAGAGACAGAAGAAAGCATGAAGGCAGGGAAAGCAAGAACACAACTGATTGGAGAAGGTAGAAGGGTTGGCGTAGGAAGAATAAAGAGTAGAGATACGAGGGAGGCATGGCAGTGTTTGAATTTAGGAGTTGCAGGCTAAAGGTATGGGGATTTATGTATCTCAGACTGAGCTACAAGGCAATGCTTTAAAACACAGAAAGAAAAGTGAGAGTGAATGGTTGAGGTGAAGCGGTAAAATGGTTGACGGAAGGAGGATTAATGGAGAGTAAATGCTGAAGAGAAATAAACAACGGAGAAGGCCTCAGGGAAGGACGACGAACAGAGGCAGTCTCATCTCAAATTATGTCCGCATGCTAGACAAGGGCAATCATCTTCCCCTATCTTTAGCTTTGGGACCCCTGTAGACACACCACTGTTCAGTGAGTTAATGAGTTGCGCTCTAGAGCAGAAGGCTCAGGAAAGCATGAGGTGCCTCTGCATAGAAATGATCACTGCGAGAGGAAGAGCTGAAGGGAGGTGAACGAGAACTGTTGATGGCTATAGGTGGTAAGTAAAATACATTTTTATCTGCTTTAACCCTTTCGGCGCTCATGACGAGCTCAGCTCATCATGAGGCACAGTGGAGCTGTGCTCAACCACCGCGGAATGCCCACGCGGGGATAATTCCCCTCCTCTGCGGGAGTTCCATTGAGTGGGCGGAGTCGTGATGAGCTCAGCTCGTCATGAGCACAGCTGCACTGTGCAGCGTGAATAGCTGAGCTCGTGACGAGCATCGTGGCGCCGGGCACGGACCCTCCCTCCGCGCCGCGGGGGAATTAGCACCGCAGGGAAGGGGTTAAAAACTCTCATGTAATGGTATTAATCTTGTTCTTCTTGAAAATTTTTATAAGCCTCTAGTGTTGTTTCCTGTGATGTCATGAATGTCACCAAACATGTGACATCACTTTCTGTAAAGTAATCATGGTCAAAGGGTGTGTGATGTCATTTTCGCAACCTGTGCGATTTCGGTTAATTAATGTCAATGAAAACAGGTATATTTCTGGACAGTGGCATCAGTGCACCATGTACTCTATGAGGCAAAGCATACAGTACTGAGGGAAAATCGCAGATCAAATTGAAAAATGAATCCTAAAATAGACCTTAGAGTACATCCTGAAGCAATATTGGCATTATTTGGAAAGTTGGTTGCATGATTTAAAACTTTCTCTATGTTTAGGCGTGATTTTTATCTATTGCACTGTGTAGCCCTCGTACTTAGGCAAACTTTATAGGACATACACCAAACAATAATAAATGAGTATTCCATGCAACTCTACTATAGATTAACAGCCCACTGCCATGGGCATTACCTGGTGCTTAATACCCCTTCTGCAAGCAACTTGGGACTATAATGGAAAATAGATAATTTAACAGAAGGCATACAAAAGACCTGATGGCAATACTGACATTAGAGCATTTCAAACAAACGGAGCAGAATGGTCTTAATGCACAGGGTGGAACAGAAAGAGAAACACTAAAAAGTTTGTGTAGAAGATCTGTACCTGCCTATATTGACCCTCTGACACTGCTTTGGCTCCATTATGTTCAATGAAGCTCCAAAATTCCAAACATTTTAATGATCACAGGTCTAGGTAAAACAACGCTTACCTCATAGTATGCAAACTAAGCCCTCACACCGCCAATGCGATTTGATCTATTTGACAAGTATTCTCATACATAGATCATGTTGCACATCGTTAGTATTGCCAAAGCCTCGAGAGGGCATCTTGTAAATGTCATGTAACTATGGGTACATGTCATGTGCAGAGATTTACAGGGATTGTAAAGGTACACTTCAGGTCCTCTTTAGTACACCTGCATTTGTTGTCACTGGAAGTTACAGTTTTCAGATGAGTCATGTCTCAAGTATCTTGCCCAGCAGAATAGTAGATATGCACCATTTTGAGAACAACCTACCCCATGGAAACTGTCATGGAACTAAAGGTCAAGTATTCTGTGGGACTGAAACTGATGGTACAGGCATAATTTGGAGTAAGTCAGACGTAGTCAAAACCATGACGTCTAAGCCCCCCTTGCGACACATATATATGCCTGCCTTTACAGTGCTATTATAACAGGCAACCATTTTGATTTCAAGTCAGGATAAACACCATCTCTTTAGGGGCCCTGGCATCTTTCTGCAGACAGTCAATGGGGTTTCCGGGGGTGGGGGGTTCCGAGAATGGGTGGTGGTTCATGTGCCACAGCTTCGCCAGTCTTGGTCCACCAAAGCTGTTAAATGTCAACCAGTGCCTGAGTCATCATAGTAAAAGACAGACTCTGTACCTTGCCAAACACATTATTACATGGAACAACTCTCCACTCAATAATAGTTAATAAATATAATGTATTAATAATTATGAAACATTACTTTGTATGTAAGTGTGTACATATATCTATACACACACACAAATATATGTATACAAATACACATACACACACACACACACACACACACACACACACATATATATATATGTTTGTTATATAGGGACCCCTCCTGTACATTAAAAGGATAATGCAAGTCACTGAGGAGTTCCATATGCATACAGAGGAAAGAGGCCAAAGGCGGAGTTCCTTTATAAGGTTATGGAACTCCGAGGTGACTTGCAGTATCCTTATCATTTCTGCCAGGGGGGTAACTTATCCCATATAATACATGGCCACTGTGAGAAGCTGGCCTGGTATATGATGTCCACTAATGTAAGTGGGCACCTTGCACCAGTCCAGACAACCCTTATGTTGATTTAGGAGGTTTCAGACAACTTTAGAAAGCTATCCAAGTGGAAGCTGTGGAGAGCAGCGTTCAGGTTTAGTTTTAAAGGAGTGTAAAGCAGCTTGCTTTACCGGAATGTATAGATTAAATGAAAAAGAACCACACAAAGTATCTATAAAAATATGTATTTATTAAATAACACTCTCTAATATGTCACAGGATGTCCTACACAGAGATAGTCACAAAGTACACAATACTTTGGCAAAGAAATCACAGTAAATAGCACTAATGCACAGTGGGCCCCAGGGGGAGGAGACCAAACCATATGCTAAGAAAGTGGTATAAGAACCACGACTCGAGCCAAGACAATGCCAAGAGGATGTAGGGGACCCTCAGAAACACACAAGTTAAGTAGATGGGGACCCCACGGAGAGCGTGTGAAGTGTGAGAACATGACTGTGTGCTCTGTACAAGTCTATGTGTAAGTCGCGGTTGGAATTTTAAAGATTAGGGACCCTTCCCAGTGGACCCTGAAGAAACCCTGTAGAAGACAGAAGATTGGAGAGTCACCCCACCCGTGGATACTGTGGTAACCAAGTTACCTAACCCAGAGAACCCGGGTGCATAGGTGTGAAGTGGCGTAGGAAACCACTGTCAAACCCAATTGAGGACTTCAGTAAAGTGCTGCTGCTGAAAGAGGAGAAAGTGTTCGGAGGAATCCAAACATGGATTCTTGAATAGGTGTACCTGAAAGCAGAGGGGACAGAGTCTATGTCACTCGGGAGTGACCAGGAGCCCGGGAAGACAAATATCCTCCGATGTCGGGTGCTTCAGGAAAGAGGACAGTGACTCTGCAGCTGCCAGGACCAGGCGATGCTGAGGACAACCAGGACCCAGATACGAGCTGTCCCACGAAGGATGTCAAGTGCTGAGAGGTCGGTGTCCGACAGGAGCACCAACAAGCCTTGGCAAAGGCAACCCATGCAAGAGGTCAAGAAGGTGTACACTTGGGACCAGCAAGATTCAGGGGCCTCACCACAAGCCGGGGAGTCAGGGCAGGCCCTGAGCAATCAGGCGAGCACAAGGAAGAGAAAGGTGAACCTCAAATGGACCAACAGGCCAACTGCACAGGAGTCGCAAGAGGACCTCAACCAGCTCAACAAAAGATTCAGGCCACAATGCCCACGATGCCCACGATGCGGTGTGGCAGAATATTCTGGTCACTGGAATTGCTTGAGGTGGGGGCTACTTGGAGCCCGAAGATCTTCTTGCAAAGATTTCAACAAGCCTTTGCAACTGTAAAGGAAATGCCATATCCAGGAGTTTGGTTATTACAATCCCCACAAGGACTACTGGCCTCAAACTTGATAAGAGCGTAGAGCAGGCCTCGTGAGCTGAGGAAAACCACCACCTGTGTTGCAAAGCCCAAGGAATGCAGGGGAGTGACCCCTTTACTCCAAGGGAGATTACTTTGGTTGTCCTTGATGCTTCACAGGCCTTGGAAGGTTTCTGTATGATGAACATGCACAGACGATGCAGCAGACTGGAAAGGACATGAAGTTAGGCCCAAACGAAAACCAGCTTAGTCTAGAGTGCCCAGACGGTAGAAGTGCAGTGGTTTTGGTTCTGAATCTTATCCAACAACGAATCCAGGGACCTACACCGAGGTAATCCCTTAAGTACCCTAAGGAGAGGGTTGGGAAGATTAATGGGACCCTCCCATTGGAGGTTCTGGACAGGGGGTAGGTTACTCCATGTCCTTTGTCCAGTTGTGGGCCAGATCGGGAGCCCATGGCTCCCAGGACTGGTTTGAATTGGTCTATCCACAGAGACACCATATGTGCCCCTTATGCAGACTTTTAGACGCTAGCAAGCACACACACTCAGCCCTAATACACTAAATGCTGTCTGGAAGGTGGTCACACCTCCCTGTGACAGGATGCCTACTGTTCTGCCTTCCCCTGCTTGGGCTTGGCTCAGCAGCAGGAGGACAAAAATGTGTCTCTGGTCAGCAGTAACCATTTTGTGCTGTCCGGGACAAGAAGGCTGGTACCGGGAACACTGAGAGCCTAACGGAGGGCTCTTCCAGTGCTTGAAATCATACCTCATAGTGTGGGGGTATGATTCAAACATGTTTGATACCAAACATGATAGGATTTGTTGCAGCCGTTTTCGAAATGGTCATCATGCGGTCACCTGAAGCCCCTCCATATAGTATATGGCTGCTTCACTGACAACCCGGGAGAATTGACTCTGTAGGCTGCAGGGGTGTCCTGCTCATGCAGGGGCACATTCTCACTGAAAACCAATCACCCTTCCCTCAGAATTGTAAAGGCCTGCTAGAGGGGTTACATTTAAGTTTTAAGTGCAGTGACCCTTAGATATAGTAAACCTATATCTTTCATAAGAGGTGCATGCACCAACTTACACAGGCTTCAATGGCAGGCCTGTAGTTCCATTTTGAATGGTCTCTCATGGGTGGCATTATAAATGCTGCTGCCCATGGGAGACCTCTGGGGTACCTATGCCCTGGGTACATGGGCACCAAAAACTAGGGACTGACAAGGGTAGCCCAGTATTCAATCTGGGGTGTACCTAGGTACTGACCACAACAGTTTAGGGAGAAAGAAGATAGACTGGGGTCCTGATTAGCAGGATCCCAGTCAGACTAGTAAAAACAGCATCACATCAAGCAAAAAGTGGTGGTAACATTAAGAAGCAGATCCTACTTCCTATACCCACACCATCACCTTTCCCACAAATCACTTTAAACCGTGGTGCAAAGCTCTTTCGCTTGAAAGAGCGATCATGTTTGCAAACATGAACAATAATAATCAAACTACTAGTGCAAAATTAAACATATCAAAAATCTGTTAGGAATTTGTTGCAAACATATATTGGAAACAGTTCAATACATGTCAGCTATAAAATAAAATATATATTTTTTTAAAACTGCACTAACTCAGAATGTGTTGAAACTTGCAGAATGATTCCAGCTTTTCTCTAACTATATGAGGTGTGCAAAAAATAATCATGTTCTCTCTGATTGTCATTGTATGTTAAAAAATACAGCAGAAAAAAGAAAAGCAACGTTCCTTTTAGTTGCTTTAAACAGCTGCCTCAGATATGCTCTGTGGCCTGGCCTACCTCTCACCTTGGCTGCTGCTAGCAGGCACTGTGACGTCAGAACTTGACTATGATAACTTATAATAGTGGTGCATTTATTTATTTTATTTATAGGTGCGCCTGACCCCCGAAGGGGTTTCTCTGCACTAAGGATTTGCACTAGACCGATAGACAGACCTTAAGGAAACAGGGCAGTTTTAAGAAGTTTTTTAAAATGCAGATAGTCAGGGCACTGTCTCAGGTCAATTGGAAGCTGGTTCCAATAGTAGTGAGCGAGGTAGGAGAAAGACTTTCCGCCTAACCTTGTTTTCCTCACCTGCGGGACCACAAGAAGAGAGTGACAAGTCATAATAATGGACCAATGACAGTGATGACGTACCAATGACAAAGATGATGTACCAATGGTAATAATGACCCATGACACTGATGCTGTACCAATGGTAATAATGTACCATGACACTGATGGTATACTAATGATAATAATGCACCAATGACAATGATGTAGAGGAAATCAACATAGGAAGAGAACCAGAAGCAAAGAACCAACACATTTTTAAATTGCATTTTTAAAGAGTAGTATGTGCAAGCTGGCGTCGTAGCTGATAACAACTTAGGTTTACATTATTTTTGCTTTTGACAGTTGCCATTTTACCCTCCACATTACAACAAAGATGAGCCACAACACTTACCTTCATATGGACCAGTAACTCCCAGAAATTGCGGGGCAACATCACAATAGAAGTGTTCAGCTCAATCACATAACATTTATCCAAAACAATGTCATGGTAGGCTGTCAGCCTCTGCGAAGAAAGCAGAACTACAAATGAGTTGCCACATGGACCAAGGACAAGCGAAAGCGCATTAGGCTATAAATTAACTGATAAAGCTATCACTCAAAAGTTAACAGGTTGAAGCTGTGTAAGGTGTACCTTGTGTCCTTTGAATAAGCTGTAATCTGGGGAAAAGATATACTACGTTGAACAATTAACACAGTTTTCAATTTCGTTTTTTTGCTAATTTCTTATAATTTTTTGCAGACGGAAAAATTGGCACTTTGACGAAAATATGTGCAAAAGAGAGGCCGGTGTGCTTCTCATTTCTTTTTCGAAGATTCCTGAGGCAATTCTGCACTGTAACGTGTTTTATAACGTGCAACGCTAAATCTGTGCAATACAAAAAAGATGTTGCTAGGACCCAACACGTTGGTACTCAGAGAGTTAGTCAAAAGTATTTATTCGGTCTTATAAAAGACATAGGGAACAGCACCGAAAAACCAAAGTATATAGGAAAAAGAAAAACACAATGATAACATATAAATTAAGAGCATTTAAACATAAGTACCAAAAATTCATCCTAAAAATATGTCATTAATTTCCTAATTCTGATATACTGCTGAATAAAGTGGGTCACCAGACAGCAGATAAACACTGATATTATTTCTTGTAACAAAATGAATAGCTGGTCGATACAGTCTAAATTTACAAGAACGCAATGGCGGTACTAAAAGGTGTTCCCTTGGTACCATATACAATTGATAAAAAACATGAAATGTATATTGGATTGCATAGAACGATTTCTCACATGGACACAAAGGTGATTTCTCTCTATAAGACAATCTTTGGTAAAGTAAGTAGCAAATTAACATTGTTTATCCGAAAACGAGTAAATAAAAATATGCGCTGGTACTATCTGCAAAAGTAAAATAAATTTCATTGTTATTAGTGATGAAAATATGAAGGAAGGTTTGAGCGAAACTCGTCTGCAAAACTATCCTCCTTACACCTTTCAAACAATAGAGATTTCACTGTGTTTTTCGTGGATGAATTAATTTTGGAATCAGAAATAGCTCCTGTTTCCCCAAACAAATCAAACCGCGTTTCACTATAATTCATCCAAGTAATCAGGTGCCTGGCCCCTGAGTCGAAAGCTATGCAATTTGAAATCACCCAGCTATTGAAGCGTGTCTCAAGCGTCGCCCACATAGAAAACCGTAGGAATAGTGGGTGAAATCCAATTACATCTTCCAAATAAGTAATCCCCAATTTCAAAAAAAAAAACTAAAGACCGTTTCAATCGCCCTCTCAGGCTCTCAAACTGAAAGTGCGCTCGCCATCCCAGTTAAATGCTCTTTCCAAGGACCCCGCAAATGCTTAAAGCCACACACTCTATCAACTTGAATATCATTAACAAAATGAGGGTGAGTTTTCACAGACAGAGTACCACGTACCATAGTGAAGACTTTTGACAAGTTCGTTTGAAGATCCAAATCCTCCATCAGAGGCGCAACTAGAGCCACATTTCGGGGGGGGGGGGGGGGGGCTAAGAAAAAATTTCGGGGTGGCTGAAACTTTAAGCAATAGGCAGAGTGGAGCTGCAGGGGCTCTTGGAAGGGGTGAAACAACATCAAAGCCTCATTAACATGCATTAACATTTTAAAGACCTGTGAAGTGCTCGGGTGCGGCTGTGTGTGCCCGGGAGCCGTCTGAGCCCGGGCTGCCACACACGATGGGGGGGGGGGCTAAAGCCCCTTGATTCCAATGGGTGTTGCGCGCCTCTCCTCCATAAAACCTGCAATCAAATCAAGGAGTGGTTTAATTACATCAGGTGGGACACACTTTAGGAGGCTGTGGGTGCTAGAGGACTCCATCTCCTAGCTGGCCGGCCAGGGCTGGAATGGGAACTGAAACCGGTCCTGGCAAACTGCTCGGCTGGCCCACTCTGGGGGGAGGGGGGGGGGATGGGGGGGGGTGTAGCCGAGCTGTTTGTGAGGTGCCGGTTTCGGCCGATTTTGTTACAGGGGGCCGACATTGCGACACCCGGTAACAAAAACCGCCCCCAGGGGCCCTAAACCGCCCCCACCCTGGCGGCCCATCGGGGAAATGCCCAATGCCCGCTACGGCCAGTCCGCCCCTGAGGCTGGCAGTCAGAGGACTGCTGATGCCATTCCTTCACGCCAGGAGGTGCATAAGTCCAGCTACTGGTACCCGCTGCGTGAGACGCACTTCTGAAGGCTGTGTGGGCTAGAGGACTCCATCTCCCAGCGGGCCAGGAGACAGAGGAGGGCCCGTGCCATTCTTTCGTGCCAGGAGGCGCATAAGTCAGGCTACAGGAGCCCGCTGCACGGGACACGCGCAGGTCACGCCCAGGCCAAGACTGGGCCAAGAGCAGGCCTGTCTGCACCAGTCCGCGCCTGGACGAGGCTGGGCTGGGCAACCTCTCTATGCGACCCAGTAGGAATTAGTTATGCTGCTGTATTTCCACCATAATTTTGTCCAGGAGAGCCTATGGTATTTATTTTATGATGGACAAGCATAAGGTTGCAAGTATGTCTACAACCTCCCACTCTGCTGGTACAATTGGCAACATGCTGGCAAGAGCTGTTGGGGTAATTTCCAATTAAATTGTGATGGCCGAGCGTTGATTCTTCCTGGACTAGGGCCATCCCTCAAGACAACAAGAACATAAGGTTGGCCATTCCCAACTCCCTCTGTTGGTGTTGCAGCCTGTTCAGCCCTCACTGTTTCCAGTTTATCTACTATTTCTCTGGATGACATTGGGACATCTGTTGTTGTACCAACCAATGTTTCCATCCAGCCAAGCTCACCTGAACGTTTATGCATGAGCCAGCCTGAGCCTCAAAGAGTAAACCAGAAGGGGTGCATAGGGCACTCACTACAGCATCTACAATTAAACACCATCCTCTACAAAGTCACTGGCAGAGTCTGCTATTATCCTGTGTTAAACCCTATTGTCAGACCTGAGCAATGCAGACACAGACACCCTCACCAGAAGAAGAACAGGCCCAAGAAATGTTAAACACTAACACTTTGTATACCCAATTCAGTGCAATTCTGGCCCAAAAATTGAGTCCCATCATAGCACGCTTGAATCGCATAGAAGGTTCCTAGCTGGATTTACTGATGTAGCCAAGTCCTCTAATATTGTGAATACCTCTTGTCCCACATTGCAGACCCAACTTAGTCTTCATCAAATAAGATTGGATAGCGCCATTACAGGGATGTTACACACAAGTTGCTAGAATCCAGTTAAGCATGGTCACTGTCTCAGAGGCTGCCTCTATAGGCACTACTACTCTAACTGAGGATATAGTAACTCAGAGGAGTAACCACAACGTTTTTTCTATGGGAGCTTTGGAGTTCCAAGTAAAGACATATTGAAGTTACCACCTGCATCTTGCCCATTTGTGTGGTACTTGCTGGTGTTCCTCCCCTGGAGACGGGCTCTGTTGAATCCTGGGTGCAATTAAAGAACCAAACTTCACAGGCTGAAGAGACATAAGTATTTTGATACCAGGAATGCAGAATTAATCATTATGGTGCGGAAGGTAGAATGGGTGGGCCGAGGACGTAAGGACATTTCAGGAAATTGTACAGTGGTAAACATTAGGCCCCCATCGCATGTATGTATTATTTTGGGACATAAAGAATGCCACAACACACCAACCCACAGATTGTGTTGCTACCCCTCGGCTATTTTTATTTAGCCTGTAGTACCACCATTTTTCCCAGTTGCTCCCTCCTGGGAAATGCACCCACTCGATTGCACAGATAGGTTTGAAGTACTTAACAGCATAGAAGATGTTGAATGACTACCAGAGAAGCTGTTGGGTTGGCAGTGTGGGTGAATATAGTTCTAAGTGGTCATGTGGAGATTTTGGCTAGTATTATCTTTCAAGTGAAACTATCGAGAGCCCATCTGAACCTTCACCTGGTTAATTTCTATAAGAATGATTTTGTTAACATACCTAATTTTAAGTTTCTAGAGTTATTGTACTACCACACCAAGTTATCTGAAAAGGTTGTCACACAAGGTAATGCACTGTATTTTTGTCTTGCTGGTGATTGTAATGCTCCTCACCCCCCAAGCCAAAACACTCGAATCCCCCTTACAGGTGGGCTGGATTCTCGAAGCCTGGAGTTGGAGTCGATATTAACTTCCTTTGAATTGGTGGATACAATGGAAATTGCAGGGAAGAACACTAATGCCCTACCAACATGTAGAGGTAGAGGTGCATCTCCAATGATAGATTAGATATTTGTCACTAGGAGCCTTGAGGAGGTTCTTATGTATGAATCTGTTGTTCCAACAACCTCTTGAAGTCGCCCTTTTATTGGTTCCTAGGAAACTGCATAAGAGAGAGATTGGGGCGTATAACCTTCAACTGACTACGGACAATCTAGAGTTGATATGGAGAATGCGTGAACCTTCCTGAACTCTAGATGTAGTATTAAAAGAGAGAATATGAGGTTGTTGGAAGTCTCTTTGGTGGGAGAGGACACTGCACACCAGATTATGGGTGCATTTAGTTATCTTTGTTGTAGTGTCAAAAGAACCATCCTTAAACCTGTTCGGCCCTTTATTACGTTGCATCACTGATTTAATCATAATTGTACTGTGGCTAATCGGGATTTGGGACTAGTACTTGGGAAATAGCAAAGAGATCAAGCACTAGTCACCATCTTGAGGAAGCAGTACAAGGTTGTCACAGCAAAACGATGGCAGGTAGTTGTATGTGAACAATGGGGCTCACTAGAGCAGGCAGCCCGTATGAAAGATACAGGGCATTTGTGGGGTACCGTTTCGGATACAAGATGCAAAAATCAGTTATTATCTCTGGTTCCTGTCATATTGTCGGTGAAGTATTGGGAGCCCAATTTAGAAAAGGTTATGCTCCCCTCCCCCAGCGGAGGATGCTTTTGATATCGATAGCAGGAAACTGGCAGATGTGAAGATAACTGTGGCTGATGTTGAAGAGGGATGTATGACGTTACAACGCATACTTTTACATCGCATGCCTTTACAACGCGGTTTTTACATCGCATACCATTACAACGCATAATGCTTTTAGGCGCTGGATAGTGATTTATTTAATTTACTATTCCAACTCCAGTCCCCGTGGATAGTAGGGAAGGTGTTGGATAGTATATTAAATACATTCCCTATCCTAGAGCGCCCCCCAGCGCTATGCGTTGTAATGGTTTGCGTTGTAAAAGTTGCGTCGTAATGGTAGTGCGTTGTAAAAGTTTCGTTGTAATGGATGTTTCCCGTTGAAGAGGCCAACTCACAAAGTGTAGGGGGAAAAGCACCTGGGTCTGACGGTGTTCCGATATATCTATTGAAACATAACATTGATTTTTGTGCCACTCTTCTGACTAACGTGATTAGTAACCTTGTACATTCATACTGGCCTGCTTCCTGGAACACCTCAATTATCGTCCCTATATTTAAGAAGGGTAAGAGAGATGACCCTATATGCTAAAGGCCAATCTCGTTGATCAACAGCACTGTTACAATCTTAGAGCGTGTTATTTACAACAGAACTTAGGAGTGGGCTCAAGTGGAGCCTATCTTGCATCCTTCTCAATATGGGTTCAAAAAAAGATTGGGACAATCAAGCAATGTGCAAACCTGAATCTGGTAATAGGCAAATATACTGTTACAAAGCAAATGCCCCTGTGTTTGGCTTTCATTGATTTACCTGCTGCTATTGATTGTGTCAGTTGACCCACATTTTGGCAAATGTTGCTATTGTAGGGCCTGAATGTTCCCCTTGTTCAGTTTCAGGCATATTTGCACACAGACATGAGAGCTAGGGTCAGAATTAGCAACAATGGAGATGTAACTAATGATATAAAGATTGGCAGGGGTGTTAGACAAGGGTGTGTGCTGGCCCCTCTTTTGTTTATTCTATATATATTAATGGTTTGCACCCGTTCTTAGCAGGGGTTACTATTGATGTTTCATTAATGAAGGGGGTGTCATCTACCTCCACTCTTAAATGCAGATGATGCCGTGCTCATTCCCCGCCCTCAAAAGCACCTCGCCTGTTACTATTTGCCTTCGTTGAATATATGGCTAACCGTGATTTTTGCAACAGTTTCTAAAAGTCACATATTATGGGGTGTGGCCCACGTTGCACCCAGCTCTCCACTCTGTTAGTGGGCCAAAATCGACTGACTAGTATTAATAGCTTCCCATATTTAGGAGTCATGTTTGCTGCTCCTGGTGCATGGACCCATGGTATTGTACATCGCCGACCCAGTTATCTAAGGCAATCAGCTCCCTTTTCTATCTTCCAATTGCATATTTGTTGCAGATCTATAAATCCCAATGTGTTCCTTTTGCAACTAATGGAGCTGAACTGTGGGGGATTGCAAACTGCGAAACCAAACAATATGAAGAAAATAGGTTTTACAGGCGGCTTCTTGCAGTACCAATCTCCCCCCCTCACAATATCTGCCACAAAGAACTCAACCTGCAATATATAATTGACTAAATTAGAGTTAGATCCTTAATATTCTGGCTTTCAATATGGAGTAATGAGAAGGCATCTTTGACCAGAGATATAATACTCGATTGCCTCTCTTGTGACAATGGCCTTCGAATCCCCTGGCTAGCATATGTTGAAACAGAAATGGGTAGAATTGGTTTGCAGAGGGCTTTTGCAGAGCCAGATTTATGTTCCAGTTTTAATAAAAAAGGAAGTAGTGTCAGTTTTTTATGACTATGCAAAGGAACTGCATTTCAGAAGCATGGAAGGGAAAACCCAGATTATGGCATATTTGTCTTTGAGAGTCCCAGATTGCCCCACTGTTTACCTGTGGCAGTCACGTGGGCGATGGGAGCGCTCTTTGTTATTCAGGTTCAGAGCTGATACTGTTAAATATTACTGTTTTCTCCTTGTCTTTCAGCTAAACCTTGCGGCTATTTCATGCCCGTGCGATGGCAAAACAGGTCAATCAATGATACATTTTATGTTGTTTTCTATTTTTATGAATTTTATACTAGGTCGTTGTTAATTCCTCTGTTTAAAAAGAAGTACCATAATATTAGGCAGTTTAGAGACACATTTTTGCTGGTGCTACAATTATCTGACGCAGAAATTTGTTTACATGTAGGCTCATTCTTACACCATTCTATAAGGGCCCGTGGCAGCAGGTCCATGTGTTACACTATCTCTGGTAGTTAACAGCCAGGTGGACAAAACATAGCATGTCCTACAGATGTATAGCCAACCACTGTGTACTGAGCACCAGAGACCTTTGCATAGTACTCCATGTAGTGGGCGGGGGAGTCAGGAGGGGGCGGTAATGTTCCAGGTGTCATGATCCACAGCCTCCAGAGAGATAATTGGTGTCTGGCACTTTTTTCTACAAATCAATGTATTGATTGCGCTGATGGTGGAAGTGGGCAGCACCAGAGGCGGGTATCAATAGCACAAAGATGGAAGTGAGTAGCACCATGAGTGAGTGTAAGTGGGCATGTTTCCAATCGTGGAATGAGCGGGCCTCCTAAAAAAAATTTAGGGCCCATGAAGATATTTTACTACAAATTTTGCACTGTGTGCCAATATTTTATTTTGCCTGCTGCAGTACTTTCTGAGTTTGACCACTGCAGTAATTTCTGATTTTGTAAGTAAGTGCAGTGGTGACTTTGCTGCAAATAGTAACAGATTCACCAAACTGGTCGGACGCCGCAGAAGAAGTAGTTCACAGTGTGTTTAAAATTAATTGGTTAGGGTAGTGTAAAGGTACAGTGTCTGCGATGTGGAAGTGTGTCCATGTGCACACTCCTGTGTGCGTGTTGGACTAGGATTTTGCCATCAGGTGCCCAGAGAAGGGTCAGGCCAGGTCCGGTTTTCATGAAAGGCCAACTCAGTCATGGTTTCAGCACATCGCAAAACACACTTGCAATTCAATCCTATCCAACACAATATAATCACTCAGTGAGCTGAAATCAGTCACTAGCCTCACCCTAATTCCCAACACTGGTTCTGGATTATGGGTAATTCAGTCATACAGTGTTTAAATAGTAATTTAAATGGTGGTCATCTTGTTTCCCTTAGTTTTGGAAGACCTGGTAAATCTGACACAGTGGCAGGGGTGGTGTCTCCATTAGGGCTCAGGGGTTGCGCCCCCCTGAATTTCCTTAACATTTACATAAAAACATATTACATTTATGGATGTATTTAAATATACAATCAAATCCCTAAATAAATCGATTTATTTAAGTCTGGACTGTCTGTTTCAGGCTACCTGCCCCACCTTGCTCTGAAGCAGGAGATGGAAGCCAAGCAGTAAATCAACTTTCTGAACTGTGGCGCACAGCACGGGGCTTTCTGTTTTTGAGCTCTTCATTGCCATTGTGGTCTATAGTGGTATGCACTCTGTAAGCCAGCGACACAATCAATGTCATGGTTTCGGGCGTCAGACCCTTCATCCCAGCGTTATTTCAGACATCCATCATTCACAGGCAAATGATCCCACCCTTTCGTCATACGTGGGATTGGATGCAAGCACGTCTGATTTGGTGCCTTGTTCTCAATAATGGTTAGTGTTTGCAGGCTATTGCTGTGTTAGTGATATTGTGCTGCAACCCCTCATCACGCTAACCTCCCCCATTGTGACACCCCAGGTCCTGATAGCAGGAGCTGCAGCATTTGTTCCCCGGCAAAATGGATCCAAATATTTAGCAGGGTTTTTGTTCCCTTGGGAAGTTGATCCAAATATACGAGTCAAGCACAAAGTGAGAAATATATGCTTACAGTGGACAGTTCTCTGATGTATGACATTAAAACTGGCTGTGTCTTCATGTCCCTAAATTAAAACTGATGCCAAAAACATGGATTGATTTGCAAACAATGAATGGTAAAAACGTTGAGGCAATACATTTCAGTGATTTTGTTCCTCTCTTATTTCTCATACTTTACTTAATCTTGCATTCCCCAAGAGATAGCTATTTTATAATGTTGTTGTTTATCTATATTTTTTCTGTGCATACTTCGAGGCTTGAGCCATGCCAGGTGTTTATGAGGGGCTTTGATTGAGCGTGCAGGTGCTAAGGCTCAAGCCAAACAAAGTGCCTGCCACTGGGTTGGCCTCTCTGTAGAGCACACCAAATAATGTTTATGCATTCCATTTGCAACTAAAATTCTGTGGATGTGTGTGAAGGGGGTATACAGATGTCAAAATATTTGCACGGCAAAAGTAAGAAAAACTAAAGTGCTTAAATTTGAGGGAGTGCAGTGTATGCTTGGGGGCAGTGAAGTGACAGAGATGCGAGGAAGTGCATTCGGGGAAGAGTGAAAAGAGGATGTTGAAGAGGAAAGATAGGTGGTTGATGATGTGCAGATGGACAAGTTATGCAGAGAAAAAGAAGATACGTATCTAACATAAAGCCCACATTGTTGTAAACGATTCTAGGACTCTAAATAAATATTCCCGATTCATGCCCTTATGTGGTTATATCAAATATTATCCTTATATAGGCATAAGAATCATACCCATATTAAGACATAGCCAATGCAGTCCAAATACGGCAAGGCTACTCCCATAGACTCCTAGAAAGCACAACATGTTCTTAAACAAACCAAGCCCCCAGCAGCCCGGGAATTCCCCCTGCTTCTGTATTGATTTGTCCTAGAACTCCTGGAGTCCTGAAAGAGCTGCGAGTTCTTAGTGACGTCTTATGTCCACCCTTACGTCAAGCTCGGCACCTTCCAGGTATAAATATACCAGTATCTGCCCTAACAAAACACACGGTGGTTCTGGAGCAGATAGACTATCTACTTGCCGGACACCCTGCTGTAGCAAGTGCCGAAGGAAGCCGACCCTCCCACTGACGGACTGAGAGAGACGCTGTCTTTTCTCCTGCCGAGAAATCCAGCTCCAGTGTTTCCCTGTCACCCTTGCGGGTTGCTGTGAGATCGAGTCATGAGAGAGAGATACAAGACCTCCTTCATTCTATAACCAAGGTACGGAGCTGATTAGACCCTTAGAGAATTCTTGATTCAGATTCTTGGCAGAAAACTATCTTAACTCAAACTACATCTCACTTACTCCTTCCCTGTACTAGGCTTAGGTTAGGTACACCAGGGTAGGCGTATCTTAGAAGCACCAGTTGAGTACTGTTAGTCATTATTTTATCATTGTATGTATTTTAACCATTTTAAACACAGTATGGTTTAGAAACCATACCATGCTTTTACAGTATTACATTGTAATACTCTTTTTACTGTACGTACTTTACTTTACGACAAGTATTGCAATTGTAGCAATTCACTTCTCTTGCATGAGAAAGAAGACTGTTCAATAAATAACCTCTTTTATTGAAAACGCCAGTCTCTCTGTTTCTCTGCACTTCTGGTGAAACTAAGAATGCACGATTGCCTGAGTAAAATAGCTATCTATTGTTTCCGCGACTCTGGAGGTATACTCCTTATTCTGGAGGGAGCAAAGTTGTCATGTTTATGTGATTGTCAGAAACTAATCCCTTCTTGTCTATTCAGGAAAGTTAACACCTTCTTGTTTACTCGAGAAAGTTTCTAGTGACCTCTGAGCTAGCTGGCATTCATAATTAGGTCTAACATATTCAATAGAGACCTAGTCGACCTCAGTCCTACGTCTAAACTATCATTTATGTTATTCCAATGCGCAGAGCCTTTTGGGAATATAGGAACTACACTCCATGGCGCCCAACGTTTGGTAAGGTGATAATTTAACGCTAGATACTAGAGTAACTGAGTCGTGCTTTTCACACAGACCCCTTTTTCCCGTAAAAACTGCAATAGATGTCTGGAGTGGGTAAAAGGTCAAATCCGCCAAAGCTAAGTAGGATGAGAATCCTATAAATTAGTTTTTTGTTTAGTCAACGTTGAAGGCTACAGTGTTCCAAAATATTGTGCACCTAATCTATGTTTCCTTGAAACTTGATCTGCAAACTTTCTGTCAGAAAAATGTCGGACGACGACAGAGAAAGAGAAGCGTTAGCAACTCAACTATTAGCTGAGGACACAAGTCTTCAACAAAATGACCCGGATGCTATACTCATCCCAGTCAATGTAACGAAGAGTGTAACTTACAAACTTATAAACAATGGAGTATCATCGAGAGGTGGTACAGTTATATTTGTAGTAGAGGCACATGAAAATCGGCAGACAGAGGTATTCTATTCATGAATACATTTTCGAGCAGCAAATGCTGTGACACGCGATTTCCACTACTACAAAGCAGAGGAATCTCCAGAGGAATACGTTCCTTTCGAGGACATTGAAATTCCACTAACCTACCAAGAGCATCAGCTCTGGTTTAATGGCGCACTAAAACATCAAAATCACATCACCAGGCTCGGTCCACTAGGTAGACCAGGAGCCACATGGCCGGTTCTAGCCAGCTACACACAACATCCTGCCATTGAAGGAATGTCAAACCGAGAACTTTTAGTTCAGCTAAAACAATTAATTAAAATACATAGACAATTGGTTCAATATGTCATGCGGACTAACAGTCCAACCAGCAATAAAAATTCCACAGCACACCCCTCACCAGGGGAATACAAATACAATTACACCACAGACTATACAATCAGTCATTGGCAAATTACCCGCAAAACGGGAACAAATTCCGTTTTGGTTGGCTCAAAAAATTACTCAAATAGAGGCAGTATTTCCTGATACTACACCTCATGAAAAACACAGAATTCTGACAATCTGTCTACCAATAGGGATCGCACCACATATGGAGGACTGTGACACTTGGGGAAAAGTCTTTGCTTCCATATACACAAAAACACATGGTGTTCCGTCTATGGCGCTTATACCAGACGTATTAAGACAGATTCAAAATTAATACAGTCCAGAGACTGCTTTAAATCTAGGTATGAAATTACTGAAAGACTTTAAGCAAGTCTCGGCTATATTACTAGCCAACATAAAAGGAGAAGCAGCATCTGTGGCGATCCGCCAATAGTTAAAAGAAACAGAAGTAACAGAGAAACCTTTTGAACTTGCCAGAATAATTGAAAAGTGCTATGAAGAATTAGGTAGAGATAATTTGGGTGGGAAACCACTAAAACCCCAAATAACTGAAAATCCTGAAAAACCTTTATTAAAAATAATCTCAATACTCCAAAAAAGAAGTGGGAGGGTAACAAACAAACCACTCCCAGAGAAAAACAGTTTCAGTCCAGAGGAAGGTCTCCACAACAGGAGCCCTCTGAAAAAAGATACAACCTTAGAAATAGGGACAATTTGAGAAAACCTGACAGATATCAAGATAATGATGCACGTCCTTCTCGATCTTTTCAGACTTCCTCACAGAAATCGGAAAGAAGAGGACGGTCAGAACATAAAGAAGAGCGCGTCAAGTCCAAAGACAAGGAACCTGCTCATCAAAGTAAAAAATTACAATTTCCAAAGAAGAAGGTAGCCAGTAATAAAATAAAACATGCCTAGGATTCTGAGGACAAAACTCAAAACCGGAGAAAGGGCCCAGACAATGCTAGACAGCGCAGCAGAAGTGACCATAGCTCGCAAAATCCTGATGAATCTTCTGGAGACAGTGGACACGAATGAATACATTCAGGTGGAAACTGCAAACACCAGAGTTAGTGTACCCCATAAATTATATGAAATAACATTACGTATGGAAGGGGACAAAACTAGGAAAATAAGAGGTCTCTTTTGGGAGAATCTATCTAAAGCAGGGGTACTCATAGTACGGCCCGCGGGCCAGTGGCGGCCCGGCAAGCCTTCCCTGGCGGCCCGCGGACCTTGTACACATCATACCAGTGTTTTAATTTTTTTTTTTTAAAGAGTGTCTGCAAACTAAGTTACAGCAGCGCGACTCTGAGACTCAGCTGCTCTGTGGGGGCCGGCCGGGCGATTCCTGCCATAGTTAGAGTGAAGCTGCAGGGGCGCTAAGAGGTGAACACAGCCTCATTAACATTCTAATGGTCTTTTAAAGACCTGTTAATGCGCTCGGTGCGGCTATGTGTGTGTGTGTGCTTCGAAGCTGTCTCAGCCCGGGCTGACACAGAGGCAGGGTGAGATGACAGAGGGAGAGGGAAAGAAAGGGAGACAAAGTGAGGAAGGGAAAGGGAGACCGGGTGAGGGAGTAAGAGAGGAAAGGAGGGAAAGGGAGGAAGGGAGGAAGGGAATGGGAGGGTGAGGGAAGGAAAGGGAGTGACAGTGAGGGACTCTGTGTACAGTTAGAATGCGTGTGTGGCTGGCATCAGTACTGGGTGCAGTGACTGACTGGGTGGCATCAATCATGCATGTCATGTCAGGAGGACAAATAAACATAAACTGCAAAGTGCAAACTTAACTGATGAACGATCGAAATGGCTTTTAAATTATTTTACGGGCACTGTGTTACTAGGCCTCGGCTCGGAGCCTAGGCGCTGGGCGGCATTGATTTGAAATGCGATGGGGAGGCTCAGACGAGGCGGCACAGTGGCAGGACTCCATCTGGTTAAGCGCGCCGCCAAATGACACTTAGACAGTCATGCCGTCATAAATAGCATGTTGGAGGCGAGGCGCACAGTTAGGTGAAATGCAAAAGTACTTACTGCAGAACAGGTGCCGCCGCCGGCCGCAACATGCATCAAATGTCGATGCCCGTGATATAACCATAGCAATCAAATATGTCAAAGTTACTAAAGATAAAGGGGCCCTATAGTGACATGATGTAAGTTAAAAAGCACACCAACACGTAGCAACAAAGAGATGCAGGCTAGCTGGACCTTAAGTGACCTGTGTGGCGCAGTCCACGCTGTGCGATGAGCCACATGAACAGAGAGTGCAGTGGAACTGGAGTGAGGGCACTACAGGAAGAGATGGCAAACCGAGGGTGCACCGCGTGCAGCTGCATTGAAGGAAGAAAAATGTTAGCATTTTTAACATTTAATTGAAACTTGAGCACGTTCAGGTCAGTGATTTAGTTCCTGTTTACATTGTATGTGTTAATATTGCATCGTTGCATTCCCCAAAAGTGTTAGCTATTTAAGGATTCTGTTCATGTATTATTTTTCATGTCTCACATTACTCTTGTACAGTGCATACCTTGAACGGAGTGGCACCACTTGAGAGCGCTGGAGCTTAGACTAGGGCACTGCGAGTTTCTCACAGTGCCTGTTAAATAGTGAAAAAGATGTTCAGAAATCTTGATGGACATCAAATCCTGGCCTCTCAGCAGAGCGCACAGGGCAGTGGTCATGTGTTCCAGTTGCAATGTGATTCTGTGCATATGGGTTTGATGGAGGTATACTTTTTTCAAAATAATGATGTAAAAGAACATTTAGTGAATGCTTGCTACTCGTAACAAGTCATCCTTAACTTTTACGCCCTACCACTTTCAAATGTCACCAGCCGCCACTGTGAGGGAGGCAAAGGGGTGATCGGGTGAAGGAGTGAGAGAGGGAAAGGGTAGGAGGGAAAGGGAGGGAGGAAGGGAAAGGGAGGGGGGAGGGAGGGAAAGGGAGTGACAGTGAGGGAGTGAGGGAGGGAAAGGGAGACAGAGTGAGGGAGTGAGGGAGGGAAAGGGAGACAGAGTGAGGGAGGGAAAGGGAGTGACAGAGTGAGGGAGTAAGGGAGGGAAAGGGAGACAGAGTGAGGGAGTAAGGGAGGGAAAGGGAGACAGTGTGAGGGAGTGAGAGGGAAATGGATGCAGGGAAAGAGAGGGAGGGTAAGGGAGGGAAGGAAAGGGAGGGAGAGAAAGGGAGTGACAGAGTGAGGGAGTGAGAGAGGGAAAGGGAGGGAGAGAAAGGAAGGGAGGGAAAGGGAGTGAGAGAGGGAAAAGGAGACAGAGGTAAGGAGACAGAGGGAGGGGGACAGAGTAAGGGAGAGTGAGAGAGGGAGGGAGGTAGACAGAGAGAGAAAGAGAGCGAGAGAGAGAGATGTGTGTATGCCGGGTCTGGTGGCTCAGTGGACGAAGGTGTCCGCTGCAGGGACCAGTGATCAACCTCATGGTCAGTTTTTTTTTGTTGCTCTAGTCCCGCCCCCTACCCCACTTACCCCACCCCCACTGGTGCGGCCCTCGGACACAAACCACAGTGTAAATTTGGCCCTCGAGAGAAAGTTTGTGAGTACCCATGATCTAAAAGCTATGATATCCATCTAGCAGAAAAAGACTGGCCACCAGAGTTTGTCAGGGAGTGCCCACATGGCGAAGAAATGATTATGCCTGCCTTCTCAAATCACATTCCAATTCATAAAAAATACACATATGCTAGAAAATGGGCAGTGGCCCAAGCCCCTGTATTATATACAAACCATGTAGGATGCTACTGATTACGACATTTATGGCCCGGTTGTACTCTTGAAATATCTACACCAGTTCAAAGTTTCTTTAAGTGACTTTGTATCACCTAGCACATTCTCTGATGATTGGGACTTTGAATCAATTAACAATATGATGTCAGACTTAGAAATGTCAGCAAAATTTACAGAACATAATTATTTAGAAGGTTCATCAGATTATGAAGAAATGTATTGCTATAATCATTATGGTCACCACTATTTGCATAAATCTGTTAATCCTAGAAATGTTTTTACTTATAATCAATGGGAACATTGTCCAACACCGCCAAAAGACAGCTCGAAAACATTTTATGAGGAATTCCCATACTTTTCAGGGTTTAATAACACTGATCCAAAAACGTTTTATTTTAAAAGTGTAAATAAGACAGGAATGAAAAACATGTTGACAAATACTAAACTGATATATTCTGCAAAATGTTATGAAAAATTGTCTGCATTTGGTTTTGAATTTTGGAAAAACAACATTGAGACACAAAAACATCTGGGGTACAAAAGATTGGCAGGTACAAGGTTTAGAATCATTATTTAGAGCCTGCATGATCCCAGAACAGATAATATTCCTGAATGACACCATTCAACAAACAACCTGTCTTGGCCTAGCCAGGATAAAAGACTTAAACAACTATTCCAAAGCCCATACCTGATAGTAATAGCACTACAGATGTGGAGGTAGACGTATCCCATATTTTACACCAAAATAGAACTAATCCTGATTGGAGAAAATGGTTGATCTGGCCCACAGACACTAATAACTGTCAAGATAGATTCCTGAACATAACACAGGGGTTCAAACAGAACAGGCCAGACCGAAGATATTCCCAGAGACAACATCCAGGGATAATAAAAACATACAGTGTAGGAAAACTATGCCTCGAATGGCTACAGAAATCCACACTACCTGAAATTAAGCAACACTTGACTTTACTTAAAGCAGGTGCTGACTTGCCAGATTTCTTACTGGGACCTCGCAAACAGCGTCAAAAAGTTTCACATACGCCGGTATATATGCAGCTTACAACGAAAATTGGAAAGTAAAGCAAATTGAAACTGCTGAAAAAATACGAGAAATTTATCGCATTCATTTAGAAAAAACACTGTCTGTAGTGGACAATGGGTTAAGAACTCTGTCCTCCAGAATATATTCACAGGACAGCATTGTATCATCTGCTATTGATATAATAGAACAGGATATGCTAATGTTACAACATGGCCAGTCCCAATTGCATTCTATTGTACAGTTAGGCTGGACATTACAAAATCTCAGGTCAGGCTACGTGCCATGGCGTCTAATCAACACAACGTCATTGTTTTCTGTATTTAACCTTACAGATAAACAAATCTCTTTGGCACAAAGAGGGGCAGACTATACGGTGCTGAGCATTGAAAAAATTGAGAGATTACCATTGACAATCTCTGAACGACCTGTCATTGAATGGATAATACATGGATGTTGGAGCGGGGGGAAGAAATGTATTTCTTAGTGGTAACAACTGTAAAAATTCACTGAGCTGTACACTTCTGTGTCAAGAAATTAACTTGCATGGAGCCTGAGAAGGTTCATCAAATAACCTTTCATGTCATCTGCCCGGCACCCCTGCTACACAAATAGAGCCTTTTTCAGGCAACTGTCCAACGGCAGTTACGTTATGTTAAGTGACCGCAGCTGTTGTGGCATAATGCCAGGAACGCCCTATCTCGTGAGTGTTACATCCAGGATCACTTGCTGTATGCAAATATTGTACCCAAACAGCAAACCAGACAAGGAGGCAACAATATGGCCTTCTCTGAATATCTCTTCTATTCGAATTGATACTTTAAGCAGAATGAAGTCTATTCTTTTACAGACAACTGTGCCTTTAACCTCGTCTAGAGAAACGTATGATCTGCAAGTCACAAGGACAGCAGCAGAGATACACGCATTATTATCAACAAATTGCCCTGTGCATTTCGTAGAAATGTTAAGTCAAATCTTAAACATGTCTGATACCAGTGGCATCGCACATGTATTTAAGACGATTTTTCAGGGACTGTTAGCACCCTTTGAAGCAGTCCTGAGCATCTTCCCGAATTTTGTACACTCTGTGTTTGGCGGCCTGACTCTCATCTTGGGACTCGTAGCAGGAATTTTATTTTTATTCCTTCTGCTCCGATATGGCAAGTCCAGTCACAGACAAAACTCAGGCTACAATGGAAGAAACACTCCTGGCAATACGATACTGAGATCGGATTACTAAAGTCCTCGGGTTGGCTCGGCTAAGAGATCTGAATACTACCTGGTTTCTTTCATTCAGACCAATCTGACAAGATTGCATCTTACCTGTTCTACGATGCCTGCTCTGTGGAGAAGAATGCGTGTTAGACGTCTGTCTCACATTCCCATCAGTAGTACCTATGGATATCAATACTTTGCTTGGTTCAGTAACGGCTCATGCAACGTGTTGTCCCCAGCGGCTACCTATTCTAATGACGGCATTCGTTGAGACCTCACCATTATGACTAGGTGGCGGTGAGGTACGAGATGAAAGCGGCACACAGGTACAACCTTCTGTGATCATTGCTGATCTAAACACCGATGACGGCAACGCATCTCACATATGCACTATTGCTACTTTTTCGGACATGGCCCAACTTTCACCTACTGTTGTAGACAAATTCTTTGCTAGCCTATCTGAGTTAATGTTCTCTCCTAACAAAGAGAATAACTTTTGAAAACACGAGCACACAGCGTTCCCTGAACTCTGAATTCGGCCTTCAGTTTTTGATAAAAAGAAATTCTGAAAACTATTGGAACTATTTTTTCCCTAAAAGCGAAAGTATTTTTTTCCCGTTACCAAAATATTTACTTTTTGGCACATGATACTCTGCTTAAAGTAGAACTATTCTTAGAGAACAAGATTTCTATTTTTTGACAATATTATGACTTAGCCTCTAGCACATGCACAGTCTTGTATAAATATGTGGTGAAATTGTCTTGACCCTCTCTTCTGTATTAAGAGCCATTTCATAAATGTAAATTTTGTGATTCATTCACTCAATATTCCAATGTACAATATATGCATTATCTGAATGATACCACTGCTTGAAAACGTACAGTATAATACTCATTTTTCGTGTATATACCATTTCAAATGCATTTTATGTATTTTGGGGTGGGATGGAAAACACATGCTATACTATAGATATGTTTAAAATTGCTTAGTATTTAGTAATGATGGACATTATACGTGGAGTGGGTGTTGTAGACGATTCTAGGACTCTAATTAAATATTCCAGATTCATGCCCTTATGTGGTTATATCAAATCATATCCTTATATAGGCATAAGAATCATACCCATATTAAGACATAGCCAATGCAGTCCAAATACGGCAAGGCTACTCCCATAGACTCCTAGAAAGCACAACGTGTTCTTAAACAAACCAAGCCTCCAGCAGCCCGGGAATTCCCCCTACTTCTGTATTGATTTGTCCTAGAACTCCTGGAGTCCTGAAAGAGCTGCCAGTTCTTAGTGACGTCTTATGTCCACCCTTACGTCAAACTCGGCACCTTCCAGGTATAAATATACCAGCATCTGCCCTAACAAAACACACAGTGGTTCTGGAGCAGATCGACTATCTACTTGCCCGACGCCCAGCTGTAGCAAGTGCCGAAGGAAGCCGACCCTCAAGCTGACGCACTGAGAGAGACGCTGTCTTTTCTACTGCTGAGAAATCCAGCTCCAGTGTTTCCCTGTCACCCTTGCGGGTTGCTGGGAGATCGAGTCCTGAGAGAGAGATACAAGACCTCCTTCATTCTATAACCAAGGTATGGAGCGGATTAGACCCTTAGAGAATTCTTGATTCAAATTCTTGGCAGAAAACTATCTTAACTCAAACTACATCTCACTTACTCCTTCCCTGTACTAGGCTTAGGTTAGGTACACCGGGGTAGGCGTATCTTAGAAGCACCAGTTGAGTACTGTTAGTCATTATTTTATCCATTTTAACCACAGTATGGCTTAGAAACCATACCATGCTTTTACAGTATTACTTTGTAATACTTTTTACTGTACGCACTTTACTTTACGACAAGTATTGCAATTGTAGCAATTCACTTCCCTTGCATGAGAAAGAAGACTGTTCAATAAATAACCTCTTTTATTGAAAACGCCCGTCTCTCTGTTTCTCTGCACTTCTGGTGAAACTAAGCATGCACGATTGATTGAGTAAAATAGCTATCTATTGTTTCCGCGACTCTGAGATATACTCCTTATTCTGGAGGGAGCAAAGTTGTCATGTTTATGCGGTTGTCAGATACTAATCCCTTCTTGTCTATTCGGGAAAGTTAACACCTTCTTGTTTACTCGAGAAAGTTTCTAGTGACCTCTGAGTTAGCTGGCATTCATAATTAAGTCTAACATATTCAATAGAGACCTAGTCGACCTCAGTCCTACGTTTAAAATATCGTTTATGTTATTCCAATGCACAGAGCCTATTGGGAGTATAGGAACTACACTACAACATAACTGAAGTCCAAAACTCCTTCCACAGCCCTCAATGCTATTTAATTCACAGACTCACTATTTCAGAATTCAAACACTTCCAATGCTAATTATTTTTAACAAATCATTGTTGTTACTCATGTATCTTAAACAGCTAACACCCATTGATGAAGCCAATCGCAGTGACAGGTTTTAGGTGTAGGTCAGTTGTTGTGTAATTTATCTGGATACATTTACATCTCAGAGAGAAACCAAAATACTGGTCGGTTGGCACATTATGGGAATCACAGAAATGTAATTGACATTTTCCTTTAGAGAGAGTCCCTACTGTTTTTTTCGTCCCACTTAAAGACCTACCTGCACATATTTCGTTATGACTGGTTGCAGCCAGCGGCTGTGGATGCTTCCCAAAGCCTGGCGGTAAGAGCATTTATTTCCAAAGTTAATGCTGCATGCAGTGCATGACAGTGGGCGAGCACACATTTTAAAGGGCTAAATTTGTCACGCTGTACATATTATACATTACCTTAACTGCTGAACATATAAATGCAGTAAGATATGGGGATATGGGGAAGTTGTTCATGTGTTTAATATTGCAAGACTATACTTTCCCACAGCTTTATACGTCTTGCTTCAGTGCTACATTCATTTGCTTTGAAATTTACTATTTGCCAATCTTTTTATCATTTGATTCTTGAGAGAGGGACCCACCCTGCATATTCAGTTTAGCCACGAGAATATCATGGGCAGAGTCAATTTATGGTAAAGCAGGTGCGGCTTTGAAGGGGGCACATTTATGTACTTTCTCCCCATTGTGCTCCAAACTAGAAAATAAATGTTGCAGTTTTAAACAGGCTGTGGCTCTGAGAAACTCAAACATTATTTTACTGTAAAATTAACTATGCATATGTCAATAAAAGACTATGTAGAGAGCTTCAATGGAATCCCGGCTCATAGAACGGCTTTTCAGAATGCTGTCTTGCAAAAAACAGTACACTGTAAATTTTTGTCTCTGAGTCCCTAGTCAAACAATGGGGCCCTCAATTATAATGACTGTTCAGGTTAGCCTAATAACTGGGTCCTATGTAGCAACTCGAAGGATGATTAGCGCCATGAAACCTTTGGTGACCGTGCACTCTACAAGTAACTGATAACATTAACATTAACTTATAACCAGCTGCCCATATTAGGAACTATCAGTTTTATGACACTGGGGTATTGGCCTGCTGCCAGTGTCTGAACCCTCAGTTATATTACATCTGGAGTGCTGGCCTGCTTTCATTTTCTGTTGCTTTGCAGAACGAGTGCAGGAGAAGGACTTTACTACTGTTTCAGTCTTGCTAATACGTGGGACGGTGGCCAGTGAGAACTGGGCTGAACGGAGGTGTCTTTTTGATGTATGGGAGGAGAGGTGGCTGTTCAGGTATGCAGGTCCTGTGTTGTGTAGGGCCTTGAATGCATGGATGAGTAGTTTTAAGGTTCTCCTTCTTTCGACTGGTAGCCAGTGGAGATTGTGGAGGTGTTGGGTGATGTGACTACAACTGGGTATTTCAAGGAGTTCTGGGCAGTCTGGTGTTTGCAAAGGAGTTTCTTGTTGATTCCGGGCATAGAAAGCATTGCCGTAGTCCAGTCTGCTGCTGATGAGTGCATGCATGACAGTTTTTCTAGATTCGGTTGGGATCCATCTGAAGGTCTTTTGAAGCACGCGCAGGGTGTTGAGGCAGGTCCAGGAGACAGCCTTTTATCTGGCTGTTCATTATGAGTGATGAGTCTAGTGTGATGCAGAGGTGTAGTTCATGCTCCATCGGCGTGGGGGGATTTCTAAGGGTGGAGGGCTACCAGGAGTCATTCCATGCTTAGGAGGTAGAGACAGAATGAGGACTTCTGCCTTTTCTGAGTTGAGTTTCAGGCAGCTGTTCTTCATCCAGGTGGCAAAAAATTCTATCCCTTTTTGGAAATTGTGTCTGGTGATATTGGGTTAGTTGGTGAGGGAGAGAATCAACTGGTGTCATTGGCGTATGAGACACACTTGAGTACCTGGTTACAGACGATGCTTGCGAGGAGGGCCATGTAGATGTTGAACAGAGTGGGGCTGAGGGAGGAGCCTTGGGACAGTTTGTCTCTGTCGGTTCTGAAAGGTAGGGAGAGAGTCTGACCCGCTGAGCTCTGCCGGTGAGGAAGGAGCAGATCCAGTGAAGGACCTTGCTGTGGATGCTGGGGTCGTGGAGTCTGGTGGCTAGCGTGTGGTAGGAGATGGTGTCAAATGCAGCTGAGATGTCCAGGAGGCTGAGAGTTGCTGTTTTGTCCTGGTCGAGGAGGGAGCAGATGTCATCAGTGGCGGCGAGTAGGGCTGTCTCGGTGCTGTGATTGTTTCGGAATCCGGATTGGGAGGTGTTCAGGACGTTGTTAGCTTCAATTAAGTCTGCTAGCTGGGTGTTGACTGTCTTTACAATGACCTTGGTTGTGAAGGGAATCAGGGAGATGCGCTTGAAGTTCTTGAGGTCCGTCGGGTCAGCAGAGGGTTTCTTCATGAGGGGGTTGACTTTGGTGTGTTTCCAGTCTTCGGGGAAGGTGGCGGTCTCGAGGAAGCAGTTGATCATCCGACATAGTTCGGGTGCAATGGCAGAAGCGGCTCTGTGGAAGATGTGGTGTGTGGTCAGGGGTCTTGGCAGGGTGGGATGTCTGTTGTTTTGCTGCAGAGTTTGGCAAATTCTTTGATGATGGAGAAGAGGTATCTGGTGTTGTGTGCATGGGTGAGGATTCTGTGTTTGAGTGATTTCTTCCTTGTGGATTTGATGAGTTGGTGGTTTGCAGTGGTGGCTGTTTTGTAGGTGGTGTGTGTTTCTGGAGTTTTGTTGTTCCTCCATGTTTTTTCGAGTAGTCTGCAGGAGCGCCTGGATTCTTTGAGTGAAGGGGTGAACTATCTTGCTTTCCTGATGTGTCTACCAGTGGCTTTCTTGAGGAGGGCGAGTGTGTCAGCACAGTTCATCATTCAACAGTGGAGGTTGCGTGCTGCGAAGTTTGCATCTGACATAGTTGGTGGTGGGATGCTGACGAGGGCGGAGGTGAGCTGGCCTTTGGTAACTTTGTTTCAGCTTCTGAGGGGGAGGTGGTGGGTATGCTTGTGTATAGTGGGCTTTTTGAAGGAGAAGTGGATGCAGTAGTGATCTGTCCAGAGGAGTCTAGTAGTGTGGCTGTAGGAGACGCTGTTTCCTCCCGTGAAGACGGGGTCAAGTGCATGTCCTGCTGTGTGCATTTTGGTGGTGACTAGTGGTTTCAGTCCTATGCTTCAAAGAGTCCCATTACCTCCCTGTTAGAAACTGGGTTCCTGGTTGACTGGGGTGTAAGCCCTGGTCAAGCAGTAACCACAATCCTAGTCAGGGTAAGGCACCAGCAATCCTCAAATTGGCCTGTGCTCCGGCTCTGGTAGCTTGATACAGAACAGTCAGGTTGAACTTGAAGGTAATAAGTAAAGTATTTGTGCAACACTTCAAACAGTAGCAACAGTGAAAACACCACACAAAAAGATCCTACACCAGTTTAGAAGAATAAATATTATTTTAATAAATAAAACAAGATCAAAACATAAAAAATCCAATTAGGGAAACCGGAGATAATGAATTTTAAAGACTGAAGTCAAAATAATGCCAAATAGCACAAAGCACCAACAAGGGATATCTGTTCACGCTGGACCGAGACAAAGTCACCAGTTCAGGCCAACCATGATGGAGATGGGCCCGCTCCAAAGACCAGGTTAGGCCTGCTGAACAAAGTACCTAAAATCCTGGTTGTGGAGCGTTGCATGGATCTGAGGCAAGAAGCGTCAGGCAGTCAAACCGATGCGTCGGTTCCAAGATAAAGCGAGACTGCAGTGCAAGGTCCTGTGCATAGTCATACGCCGATGGCCTAAGAGAAGTAATGAATCTCCAGGGATCGCATATGATCGGTTGGCTAGTACACTTAAAAAGGCTTCTCTTGGTTACAGGTCTTAAAACTGCATGGGAGTCAGGGGTCTCATTGACCAAGGCAGAAACTAAGAGAGCTTTCTGGGCATGGATTGATAATCTGGAGCACAGAAACCCCAACTTAGGTAGACTGACTGACGAGTTCCGACAGCACAAGCAGGTGCCTCGTCTAGAACCCTATCTGGATTTTATTCAGAAACCTAGGGATAGGGCCCTTTTCATTCAGTTTAGAATGGGCACTCTCCCTCTTCTTGAACGCACAAGCAAATGGAAGCCTCCATACCAAACATCTCCTAATTGCCCACACTGTTTGGGTGTAGTTGAAAACGTTTCACACCTTTTCATTGTATGTCCGGCTTATGCCAAACCTAGAAGAAAGTGGCTAAGACCTATTTGCCGGCAGCTAGGAATTAGGAATCACCTTATTGCTCTTAGAATACTCCAAGCAGATGCAAATACAACCTTAGCCTGTGGGGTGGCAACATTCCTTAGCTGGGCTTGGTTGATAAGATTGAAAGCATTATGATGAATTTGTATTAATATGTATCTTAATATTTTATCAAAGCTGTCATAGTTTAATACACTTTTACCATTTTATTGTAAAAAATGATTGTTAATGCAATTTTCTTTTTTCTTTTAATATAATTATTATGAAATGTGATTTTACCTGTAAAAATGCTTTTAATATATTTCATATCGAAATAAAGTTTTGTTGACTGACTGGCATAGTCATTGAGGATCCCATCTACAGGGGCTTGCGATGTGAAGTCCGGGCATCGAGGAAATGTCATGCAGCTGGGGAGATGGGTTGTTCCAATGAGCTGCGAGGCTGCAATACAGAAGCCATCGTTGTCGAGCTGCAGTTGACAAGGGGTAAGAGGCCCTGGGTTGGGGATGCACTGAGTCATTGGTGATGTGTTGGTTCTGAAGATGCATCGGGCACTGCAGTTCCCAGTCCACTTAACAGTAGCGATGTGTCTGGTCAGCTCGAGGATGTTCCGCTCAGGAGAAGAGATGCATCGGTTCTGCTGCTAAGCACCTAAGGCCCACTTCCAAGTGTCCAGGGCTGGGGTGGCACCACTTGGCAGGGTAGACTTATGGATGGCAGAGTCCAGACGCAGATGCAAGGATGTTAGGAGCCTGTAATGTCTCTGAGAATTCAGATCAGGATTCTAGCCAACTAGTCCTTGGAGTCACTCTGAGTTATGGGTTCAGAGAGGCAGGTCTAGTTATTCTCACCTAGGCAAGATGACAGCAGGCAGCAGGTTACCCCAGAAAAGCAGGAATCCAGCAGAGTCGCATTCCAGCAGACTGGGAGTCCTTCAGCAGCACAACGGTCCTTCTTCCTGACAGAGTAGCCGTAGGTCCGGGAGTGTACTAAAGAGGTGGTATCTCAGTTCCAGTTCTTATACCCAGTGGTTCCTTTAAAGGGGGACTTCAAAGAGATGCCTATGAAATGCACAGATGGCCTCCCTTCCTGTCTTGCCTCCTGACTCACTCCAGGAGGGTATTTAGCCCTTTGTGTGTGGACAGGGCACAGCTTACTCAGGTGAAAGTGAGGCTATCCAGCTTCTGCCTCCCATCCTGTCAGGATGGCCCATCAGGTCATATCTAATCATTGTGTGTTTTTGTCCAGGTCAAATACTTAAAATGTATCTACCGCCTACCCCAGACATGTGATCAGAGACAGGCTGCAGGCAACAAATGGCTAAGGCAGGACAATTCCCACTTTCTAAAAGTGTCATTTTCGGAATTGTAATATAAAATCTGACTTCACTCTAAATTAGGATTTTAAATTAGGATTTCAGACATCACACATGAACAGTGATATCTTCCTATTCAGAATTATGCTTCTAAAATGTTATAATGAAATTCCAATATTAGCCTGTGGGAGATATAGGCCTTGAAGAAGTGAAAAATGTATCTAGGAGTTTTTCACTACCAGGACATGTAAAGCTTAAAATTGCGTGCTTTTTAAATTCATTGCACCATGCCCTCTAGGCGGCTCAGGGCCTACCCTAGGGGTGACCTATATGTATTAAAAGGGAAGGCTTGGGCCTGACAAATGGTTTAACTTGACAGGTCCACAGGGCAGTTTTCAACTGCACACACAGGCTCTGCAATGACATGCCTGAGATGTTTTTAAAGGGCTACTTAAGTGGGTGGCATAATCAGTGCTGCAGACCCACTAGTAGCATTTAATTTACAGGCCCTGGGCACATGTAGAGCACTTTACTAGGGACTTATAAGTAAATTAAATATGCTAATTGTGGCTAATTCATTGTTACAATGTTTTCGGGAAAAGGCACAAGCAACTTAGCACTGGTCAGCAGTGGTAAAGTGTGCAGAATCATACGGCCAGCAAAAATGAAGTCAGCAAAAATAGGAGGTTTGAAGGCAAAACATTAGAGGAAATCATGCCATAGATGTCAGGCCTGACACTCCTCATCTGTCTTCCTTCTAACAGTCTTTACTGGGTGAGATGACATCTCCACATACAGAAATGGTTTACGTATCTAAGCGGATTAGCTACTGTTAGAAATTGCATTTCTGGTTGGCTGAAGTATGTACGCTGTCCAAGCAGCAACCACATTCGTAGTCAGGGTAAGTTACAAATACACCCTAAATTAGCCTGTGCTCACCCCCTAGTAGCTTGGCGCAGAGCAGTCAAGCTTATCATAAGAGGCAATGTGTAAAGTATTTGTGCAACACTTTGAACATTAAAACAGTGAAAACCGCACACACAAATATACCACACCCAGCAATAGAGCTTAACTTATGCAACAAAACAAGACCACAACGACAAAAATCCAATAGTTTGAAAAAGAGTTTTGAATTTTCTAAGAATATTTTTAAATATAGTGCTTAAAAACATAATTGCCAACCAGAGCTTTCTGCTCATAGTTCACCAGGACAAAGTCAATAGTTTAGGCCAACCGTGATGGAGCGCAGGCCGACTACAGGGTCCAGCTTCTAACCACTGCAAAGTGCCTAAGTTGTACCTTTGACGCGGCTGCGATGCAAGAAGCAAAAAGGCAATGCATCATCCTACAGCCACAGGCTTTAAGCAATGCATCATCATCGAGTTGCATAAGTCGAGGATGCATCTGAAATAGAAGCAATGAGCCGCACAGTCGGTGAAACAATGTACTGGATCCTTGCAATGTGTCGCCGTTAAAGGAGAAGCACCGGATCCAAGAGGCACAACTTCGTTGATGCATGGGTTTTGTGTGTTGCAGCACTTTATACCCACTTCTGAGGGCTCAGGACTGGGTTGGTACCAAGTGGCAGGGCAAAACTCTCAGATGGCAGAGTCCAGGTGCTGTTTATGAAGAAATTGGAAGTCTTTTGTATCCCTTAGACTTCAAACAGGAGGCAAGCAGACAAGCCCTTGGAGTCACTCTGGGTTCAAATGGTGAACGCCCAGTCCTTCTCACCCAAGCAAGGTGAGCAGCAGGCAGGTCAGCATAGCATAAAAATAGTTCTTCCAGAGCAGCAGTACAGCAGAGTGGCAGTCATTCAACAGCACACCAGTCCTTCTTCCTGGCAGAGTGTTCACAGGTCCAGAGTGTAGTGTCTTGGTCAGAAGTCCAAAACTCATAGCCAGTGGTGCCTTTGAAGTGGGGGACATTTCAAAGAGGGGCTTTGAAGTGCACAGAGATCCTTACTTCCAGCCCTAACTCAGACTCACTACAGGGGGTTAACCAGTCTTTTGTGTGTGGATAGGGCACAGCCTATTCAGATGTAGGTTTGAGGCTATGCCCAGGTCCTCCCTCTCATCCTGCCCTTAATGGTCCATCAGGATGTGGATAGCCCATCAGTCACACCTATGCTCCCTTTGTGTGTGGCTGTCTAGAAGGAATGCACAAGGTCCAGCTGTCACACCCCCTAGGCATGTATTGGGGACAGATAACAGGCACACAGAGCTAAGAGCAGAAAAATGTCATCTTTCTAAAAGTGCCATTTTGAAAATTTTAATGATAAATTTGGCTTTACCATTAAAGAGAATTTATCATTACAATTCAATAGGTACTAAACATGACAGCTCTGCTGCCTTCCAATTAGGAATTCAAAAGAATTACAATGAATTACAAAGACTCCCTAATGTTAATCTACAGGAGGGGAAGGCCTCACAGTAGTGAAAAACTAGTTTGGATTTTTTCACACTACCAAGACATGTTTTAATTACATAGCACCCTGTCCTATGGGCTACCTATGGCCTACCTTAGAGTGACTTTCATGTAATAAAAGGGGAGTTTAAAGCTTGGCAATGGGCTTTAAATGCTAAGTTGAAATGGCAGTGTAAACTGCCCACCTCTGCAGTGGCAGACCTGAAATATGGTTTACAGGGCTACTTAAGTGGGTGGCACAATCAGTGCCGCAGATCCAGTGAGGTCCTAGGCACATGTAGTGCACTTTACTAGGGACTTATAGGTAAATTGAATATGCCAAAGGTGGATATGTCAATCAAACCCTGTTTAGGTAGAGAGCACATGCACTTTAGCACTGGTTAGCAGTGGTAAAGTGCCCTGAGTTCTATAACCAGCAAAAACATATCAGCAAAATTGGAGGCAAGCAGGCGTAAAGTTTGGGGGACGACCACCCTAAGGCTGACAGGTCTAGAAACTACAAACATGGCTGACTTCCTCTACCTGCTCACAATATATATGAAGGAAGTCGGCAAATATCAGTTACTACTTTTTCGGTTTCTTTTGTGCAGATGGTGCCTATTGTTATCTAAGTAAGTTACTTTACTGTTAATATCTTTTGTTTATGAGCTTCGATCTACCGGGCTCAATCAGATTATTAATTAAATTTACCCCATGGTTATTGAGACCTCTGAGTGGGCCAATCTGATTAGAGTACCGACCAGTCTTTGCCTTCTTAGTGGTCCAGCTGTGAGACAGCATTCTGAGGACCTGCTTACAGGGCCTGTATGAAGGTAATTGCCTTGCTTTTCCAGTATGTGCATTCTATTTGTGAGCCAGGCAAACTGCGCCCCTGCCTTGTGTACAGAGTGGTGGTCTTGTGAGATTAGCGAGCAGCGCAATGACCTAGTAGCCCAGCAACACTCCAACCAGGTAGTGACTGGCAACCGGGGCCACTTAAAAACAGAGCGCGTGTTAAACTCTGGTGTTTTTTGCGTAGCAAACCATCTTTAATATTGGAGCATTATGAAGGGCAAAGCATCTGCTAAGAGGCATTTTAATGATTATGAGCCGGTGACTGAGGCATAGACTGTTTCTGCCTATGGTGATAAAATGCAGTGAAGGCTGATTTTGCACTCACAGATATCGGGGTGGGTGAAACAGTCTGTCCTGCCCGCAGAATTTTGGTGACTTTGCATTACACTTGTTGCGCGGAGTTCCGGCCAAATTCCACCAATTGCTGTGGTGATCCAGAATGGTAAGTTGGCAGGGGGGGGGGGGGGCAAGATTCACCGTCTCCTGGTGTGTTTTCCGTTTGCTAGGAGGCTATCCGTTGAGATTTTTCTGAGGATGGTTGCAACTGTATGCAGTCAGAAGGCTGCCAGGCAGCGAAATCAAAGCAAGTAGCAGCGCAATATAGCACACTGGATGTATGACGTTACAACGCATACTTTTACAACGCATACCGTTACAACGAATTTTTTACAACGCAAAAACTTTTACAACGCATATCATTACAACGCATGTTTTTACAACGCAAATACCTTTACAACGCATACCATTACAACGTAAGTATTGGTAAGTATATAATATTTTTTTTATTTTAAATTAATTGTAATTAATATAATTTAATTTAAATTAATTTAATTAATTTAATTTTTTTTACCCTGTACCCCTGTACCCCAAAAAAAACCAAATTAACCCAGAACCCTAAAAATACCCCTGTACCCCAAAAACCCAAAACTGTCCCTGAACCCTAAAAATACCCCTGTACCCCAAAAACCCAAAACTGTCCCTGAACCCTAAAAATACCCCTTTACCCAAAAACTGAAAACTGACCCTGAACCCTAAAAATACCCCTTTACCCAAAAACTGAAAACTGACCCTGAACCCTAAAAATACCCCTTTACCCAAAAACTGAAAACTGACCCTGAACCCTAAAAATACCCCTTTACCCAAAAACTGAAAACTGACCCTGAACCCTAAAAATACCCCTTTACCCAAAAACTGAAAACTGATCCTGAATCCTAAAAATACCCCTTTACCCAAAAACTGAAAACTTAAAAAAAAATACATATAAAATATTAAATATAATTATATACTTACCAATACTTACGTTGTAATGGCATGCGTTGTAAAAGTACTTGCGTTGTAAAAACATGCGTTGTAATGGTATGCGTTGTAAAAGTTTTTGCGTTGTAAAAGTTTCGTTGTAATGGTAGTGCGTTGTAAAAGTTGCGTTGTAAAGGTTGTTTCCCAGCACACTGTGTGGTGCCAGTCACACTGATTTTTCAGCCCGGAACGTGCTACCAGCGATAAATCACAGTGCCAGCAGTGCTACATCCTTATTTTTGGCCGTTGGTGTAACTCTGCAAATTCTCATGGAGTTTTTATGTAACTCCACTGAATTCCGCTGAGTCACATTCTGCGAGTTCCACCCACCCCTATTTAGAAAGAGGCCTCACCAAAAGCACCATGTATGGGTAAGCCTCCTGATGATTCCATGCTTGAGAATAATGAGGATGAAGAATGCCTTTAACTTCAGAAACTTCAATGAAGGTTTTAATCTTTTAGTAAATATTAAAAGAGGTAACCTGAGAGCTACCACTACATTCTGGAGTCAGAAAGGTCATTATGTACGATTGGAGTAATGTGGAGAAACAACATTCTTAAAGATTTCTTTCTAACCACTGTCTCCTGCGCAAGTTCTCATATGCATTTCCAATTGTGGTAAAAGTCGATTTTTTAATGGCAAGTTTGTCTGCCCAGGATATTATCATTTCAAAGGAAGCAACCACATCAGAATCTGTAAATAAGAAGGTCGAGGACGCAGTCAAGAGTGCGTATGCAGACTCCAATGTTTCTTTCAGGACCAGTATGTATATGAACTATACCAGTGATTCTCAAACTTTGTAGAACCATGACCCACTTTTTAGAACAATAAACGTTCACCTACCTAGCTTTAATGGAGATGAGGCAGATTGATTTTTAATGTAATCAAAGCATAGTGTGGTAGTGCATTGTCATTTAACGACAGCAAACCTTCTATTGAAATGGCCACTCAATTTTCACAGACATAGTTTTTCTGATAAAACTATACAACACATAAATGATAACGTGTGAAATTCGTATTTCTGTGAATATTTATCATTTGTGCATCACCAAGTAAGTGCCTTGATTTGTTTGGATCCTATTAAAATGTCTGTTTCCAGCACACTTCAGAATTACAAAAATATACTTCATTTTTGCTTTACTAACAGCTTGATGCATACAGTACATTTACAGATATTTATATTTGGTTGTGTATTGCAAAAAACAACATCCTTCATTGTTAACTTCCTGCACAAAATAAATCCTCTGAGGCTTTTCCTTTTTCTACGTGTGCTGCAGAAAGCAGCACACGTAGAAAGAGGAAAAAACTAGGAGAAATAAAAATATTTCTCCTTGTTACGCTTTCTCAGGGAAGACATTCTGAAGCATTCTTAGGTCTTCTCCTCATGGTAAATCTGAAAAAGCACCAAACTCCATGGGTGGGTGCATGGGTCCACCCATGGAACTTCTCTCTGGGGCAGAGTAACTAAAGACAGCAACTAGTTCTGCCTTGCATTACTCCAGACTTGCCGAGCCACGCAGGGTCAGGCAAGGTGGCCTTACAAGGCTTGGTAAATTTAATTCTAGGTTATGTGTCACCTTGCATCCACTTGTGTGGTGCAAGGACGACGCTAAACCTTTGATAAGTATACCCATTAGTTCAATGCAGTGGGAGCTAGAGCCGCCCTACCTTCTACTTCTATTGCAGCCAAACAACATCTTCCGCTGTTCTCTTGGAAGATTGATGTACACCGAAAGAGCATGCGCCTGCATCCACCATCTTTGGAATCTAACCTTTTTGCCATCAGCTGGAGAAGATAGTTATGAGACTGACTGAGGACAAAATCTCTTCTGTAGCCAGTCACACCTGCCTTGAGAGGAAGGGTTTTTTCCAGCTTTAACATTTTTAAAATACCCGGCCCTTTTGAGGGTCGAGATTGTGGCTGGGGGACTCTGTTGCTAACAAAGCCCGGTTTCAACTATATTCTCCTGCCTGTGCTCCATAGCCCCGGAAGCATGACTATCACAGCCAGGCCCCCAGTGAGGTCTGGTGCAGATTGGGATATTTTGCATTGATCTAGCAAGTAAATTTAGTAGGCAAAAGGGCAGTGGAGGTGGTACAACACGGGCATTGAGTGAACCACTCCAACCGATCATAGGATATTTTTTGTCAAACCCCTCTGCTAAGAGATTTAGTTCATCATGTAGCCACAAAGAATAGCATTCAGAAATTGTTAGACGAGGCAGCAATTATCCCAGTCCTAGAAGATCATATTGGCAAAGGGTGCTATTCCATCATCTTCCTTGTGCAAATGCTGTTCATACAGTGCAGGTCTGTTGTCAGTTTCAAGGATGTAAACAAGTACATATTGTAGCAAAAATTAAAAATCCTGAACTTGCAATCTATGTTGCCACCGCTAAAGAAAGAGAATTCCCTCACATCAACAGATCTGAAAGATGCTTTCCTCCATGTCTGATACATTACACTGCAGGCATCTGTCTTGATCAAGTAGTATCATTGGACATGAGGTTTGTCATTTCTCCTATCCTCTCTAAAGGTAATTACAACCAATGCCAGTGTGAAAGACTGGGGACAATGTTCGAGAACAAGTAGATTCAGGGCAAGTGGGAACTGCAGGTTGTGTTAATGTCGTCCTGTTGGAAAGAGTTAAAGGGTGTCAAAATGTTCCTGATGTACTGTGCTCCACATTGGTTTAACTTGGTGATAGTTGTGCACTCATTCAGGTGGATAGGGTCTATTTGAATTACCAGGGAGGGATGGGGTCCTCTACCCTGGTCTTTTGTCACAAGAGACTTGAATTTGGGCAGAGAAGCATCTCCTCAGTATGTATGCAGCTTACCTCACAGGGAAGACGAATATACTTGTGGATCAGCTGAGTCATACCTCCTTGTCCTCACTTTATCTGGTTCTTCATCCCAGAGTGTTTCACCAGATAGTGCAGAAGCTCATATCCACATGCTAGGGCCACTTTCCCACAAAATAGAATGCACAGGTTGTGCAGCCAGGTCCCATCTCAAGAAGCTTGGGCAGTAGATGCATCATTAGTAAAGTAGCCGTGAGAGCTAGTTTCCCTTTTTCTACCAATCTCTCTAATTCCAAGAGTTCTGCATAGTATATAGGCAGAGCAGGTAGAAGAGTTGCTGGTGGTCCCATGTTGGCCCAGGCAGATTTGGTTTCTTATTTTTTTAAATATCATTGCCCCTCCTCCACACGTGGTTTGTCCCCTGGATCAGTACCCCTAGTTAGATCCAGACCTCAGCAGGGCATCACTGCCTTGCCTGCAGCTGTGGGTCTGGACCTGGAGAGGATAAATCTCCAAATTCTGGGGTGTTCAGCAGAGGTAGTTGTTTCAGTCCAGCAATCTAGATGTATGCTACACTAAAACAATATGCAATGCACTTGAAATCTTATTCTTCTTGTGATTCATCCCCTTCTGGTCCAATGCGAATTACTGATTTTCTAAAGGATATGTTTTTGTTGAGTCTGAATGGAATCTACTTTAGTAATTGGCTGCAATTTGGGTCTTGGGAGGGGCAGAGGTACAAGTGGAAATTCCTTGGTATCCAGAGTGTTCAGGAGTTTATTCTTGAACACGACTGTAGTGCATTCCCCATCTCATATCTGGGATCTTCTGTTAATATTTAGACCTCTTCAATTGCATGATTCTTAAGTTCCTTTCATTAACATATTTGGGTGTTGCAGTATCCTTGAGGTTTAATGTATTCTCTAGTTGCTTTTTGTTGTTTGTGTATGCTCTCACCCAGTAAGGACTGGGACGAGGAAGACAGACATGAAGGTAACAACATAGTTACTTACTGGTAATCTTCATTACTCCAAATTAATGTATTTCTCCTCACAGCCCTAAATTCCCAACCCAATCGCCCCAGTGTTGAGAGTACAACCATAAAATATTTTGAGAAATGTTGTGGCTTTGCTTGGGATGGTCAGGAAGTGATGTTTAGCAGCTTCATCTATGTCCATTCCAAGTAGGAAGAGGAGGTCAGCAGTGTTTGTAGTTTATTATCTTCGGTAAGTAAACTATTTCTTGATGTGGAGTTGTCATCTTACCCTGTAAGGCAGAGGTCTTCAATCTGTGGGGCGCGACCCCCAGGGGGGTCGTGGAGTCCTTGGAAGGGGGTCGCAGATTCTGCAGAGTGCAGTTCCTGGGGTTGGGCTGATCGAGGGTGCTCACGGCGGAGGCCTAATTCACACCGAGGTGTGAAAAAAAATCAAAGCCTCATTAACAAGTAAAAGGTCTTTTAAAGACCTGTCAAGTACTCGGGTGTGTGTGTCCCTGAAGCTGTTTCAGCCGGGCTCACATACACGAGCTGGGCAGGGGGGGTGGTGGGTGGGCTGGGGGAGAATGCTGTAGTGTTATCATGCAAAGCATTATCCTGATAATAAAGGTAAGCTTTAACAGTTTGGGATAATCTTTATTCTTCTGTGCTGAATTACTGAGTTGTTCAATTAGTCACTCTTCCTCCACATAACCAGTGTTGGTGCCTCAATATAGCGGGGTAAGGCAGCAGCCTACAGGCGCTATCTAGTGGTGGTGCCAAATAACAGCAAAAGTCCCCCAAAAAATACAAACACATTTTCTGTGTATTAAAAGGTTTTCAGTGGCAAAACAGAATTTTTCCTCGATTGCTGAAAATTCTTTTATTGTGGCATATTTAAAGTTATAGTAATTTCAAAGGGTAACTAAAAAAAATCAATGAATGTTGGATCTGAAAAGGAACACGGATATTCTAAGTAAGTCTATTTTGCAGCGCGTCTGGTAGATAATAACAATAGTACGTAATTTCATAGAAAAAATGAATGGCCTACAAATTGAGAGGGGGGGGGCTGGGGGAGCAGGCTGTAGTGTAGCCGTTTGAGTTCAATGGATGTTGCGCGCCTGGAGCTGTGGGTCCCGTGACCCGTCCCCCCCGCCCAGCAGGGAGGCACAGAAAAGGAGGGTGGATGAATGATGGGTGGATGGATGGATGTAAGGATGAAGGATGGATGGATGTGTGAAAAGGTGGGTGGATGAATGATGAGTGGATGGATAAAAGGGTGGATGGATGGATGAAAGAGTGGATGGATGAATGAAAGGGAGGATGGATGGAAGGATGAAAGGGTAGATGAATGAAGGATGTATGGATGGATAAAAGGTTGCATGGATGAATGATGGATGGATGTGTGAAAAGATGGGTGGATGAATGATGGGTGAATGGATGGATGAAAGGGTGGATGGATGAAGGATGGATGTATGGATGGAAGGATGAAAGGGTGGATGGATGAAGGACAGATGGATGAAGGATAGATGTATGGATGGCAGGATGAAAGGGTGGATGGATGGATGAAAGGATGGATGGATGGATAGATAAAAGGTTGCATGGATGAATGATGCATGGATGGGTGTGTGAAAAGGTGGGGGATGAATGATGGATGGATGGATGAAAGGGTGGACGGATAAAGGATGGTTGGATGGATGGAAGGATGAAAGAGTGGATGGATGAAGGATGGATGTATGGATGGATAAAAGGTTGCATGGATGAATGATGCATGGATGGGTGTGTGAAAAGGTGGGGGATGAATGATGGGTGGATGGATGGATGAAAGGGTGGATGGATGTATGGATGAAAGGGTGGATGGATGAAGGATGGATGTATGGATGGGAGGATGAAAGGGTGGATGGATGTATGGATGGATAAAAGGTTGCATGGATGAATGATGCATGGATGGATGTGTGAAAAGGTGGGGGGATGAATAATGGGTGAATGGATGGATGAAAGGGTGGGTGGATGGATGTATGGATGAAAGGGTGGATGGATGAAGGATGGATGTATGGATGGGAGGATGAAAGGATGGATGTATGGATGGATAAAAGGTTGCATGGATGAATGATGGATGGATGTGTGAAAAGGTGGCTGGATGAATGATGGGTGGATGAATGGAAGGGTGGATGGGTAAAGGATGGATGAAAGGATTAAAGGGTGGATGGATGGATGAAGGATGGATGTATGGATGGAAGAATGAAAGGGTGGATGGATGGATGTGTGAAAGTGTGGGTGGATGAATGATGGATGGATGTGATGAGGTCTAACAGGCGCATTTATGGTTGGCAAAAGTTGATGATGAGGAGTACTAGTTTCTAGAAACTTTTGTTGGAAGGGGGTCCTTACGCCTACAAAGGTTTTACAAAGGGGTCTCGGCATCAAAAAGTTTGAAGACCTCTGCTGTAAGGACTGTGACAATGAAGGCCTGATCTCAGAGTATAGATCACCGGTAAATGGCGGGGACAACTCCAATACATACTACTTTAATGTGTTACAAAGCAAAGTTGATGGCTATGCTATAGGGTTCTCCCATCAACCCCATGGTCACAGTAGGAAGAAATGGAGCTGGGCAGACACTGTCCCAGTCATGATTCTCACTTGTTACTCACATCCAGCCACTATGGGTGTATGTCCCGTCCTTGATGCGGGTCCCAGTACAGTAACTTTGAGAAAAAGAAGGCACCGAATCACACAAAAAAGTCAAATCTCTTAAGAAAATAGTTTGTAGACAGTAAAACTCAATAATGTGTTCTTTTTCAAAAGTGTTTCTGACCATTTATTTCCTTCCATGTTATCCGCGTGAAAATAATAAACGTCTTCCAGACAGGCAGCCAACAAGTGTTTTGTTTACAAGACTTTTTCAAGGCTATTTCCAAATGTCCATAGAGTAGGAAGTTACCAAGTCTGATTAAAGTCTGAGAAATGATCCAGAGACTTCCAAGTAGGATCCTGTTCACGGCAATATGGTAATGCAAGTGGGCTGCCACCCCAGTGTCCTGGTTTACTGAACAAAGCAGTTTTACTGTCTACAAACCATTGTCTTCAGAGATGTAATTAAACTTTTTCTGTGCTTCGGTACCTTCTTTTTTTTCCCCTGTTATTTGTTGCCGAGCCGGAGAAATCATGCTTAGCCAGTACATTGCAATAGAAACCTAGGCGCCAAGTGTTGCAAATGTCCCTCTTTCTAAGTTTCTGATGTTGGAAGACATGTCTCTTATTTCTTGCTAAACCACCAGCCTTTTCTTTCACCTCTCTTAACAGTGCTTCTGATCCTAACTCTCTGCTTCACACCCAGGGCTGCTCATTCTGTGCCCCAACAGACTGTGCCGATTGACCAAGATTTTGCTGTGAGTGGATGTGACTTTATCTTTTAGTACTGCCTTATTCCTGAGGTCTAGGAGAAAGCCGGAAATACTGCAAGAGTAAGTCACTTAAAAACCTCTTTGTGAAAAATGTTCCTTACTCATTATGGGAGTGTCACTCACCTTCTGCCCTACACACTCACAATTGTGTCACCTCATGAATCCTTTAGCTCCTCACACATCTGTGCTCCTCACACACACTGTTCTCACACACTCTGTCACCTTAGTATGTTTGTGTCACCTCACACCATCACTTGTATACCTTCTAACTAGTTCTAGTATGAAGTGTTTCACTCTCCTCAGAGACATCTGAACCGTGCAAACAAGATACAGATTGCAGTGCCATCCCCTTCTTGCAAATCATATTCACCTTGCCACAAATGCTTAGCTGTATGCATATCAATGGGACCATATCTCACCTCATCTTATTTGGACTTAAACAGGTTAGGCAGTATGGGAACTGTGTCACCAGCTGCACTCTTAACACCTTATCCTAACTACATGCCTTGCCAACTCTGTACCATCACCCTCTTTGTGCATTTGACCACTGTGCATCTGACCTGATATCTGCTTATCTGCTAGTGTGGTCTCATTACCCTTTTTGCTCCCTCCCATTCACACTCGATTATACACCTCATCCACTTCTCTATAACTTAAAATACTCTGCATCCCCTTATTCTCTGTGCCACAGTATACTCTGTGCACTCTGACCTGCTCGTTATCTCTTCACCATTATGTACTCACTAAGGGAAATTAGGCCATTGCTGTTCACAATGGAAAAAGATGGTCAAGGTTTTGACTTTGGGAGCCTGGCTGCTGCTTGAAACTTTTCTCCTGAACTGCAACAGCGTGGAAGATCCAGTGGAAGATCTGGTTGAAGTCAAGCCTTCCGTAAACAAACCAGAAAATCAGTAGGACCTGGAACTTTGGTTGTGGACCTAACTCAAAGTTGCGAGAATCTTTTTCTCAAATGGAACATGTGGTCAGATGTCCAAGAAAACTTCTCTAAATGTTTAGGGACTTTTGGAGCACCAAAACGCCTCTGAAATGATGTTGTGGCTCTGCAACTGAAATCCACAGAATTGGGTCTCCAGAACTCTGTACTGAAGATCAGGACATTTATTTCACTAACTAGTTATAAAAGAAAAGCATTTGTTGCTAAAAGTCATTAACTTATTTTTGAAAAATACAAACTCTTCTAAAAACATTTTCTTCTTCACAAATTTACTGGGGGCATTTATTTATTTGAATACCAAACGGTAGCGGCTGCTACCAGATCCGGGTAGTGGGGTGGAGGTGGGGAAATGAGAGACAAAGAAAAAATAAAGAAAAGACTTACCTGAAACAGCCGGCCACCACCTCTCCTCTGTTCTCCATCTTCTTCCTTTCTAGAGTCCCAGCCAACAGCAGGAAGCACCCGGCTACCACTTTCCCCTAACCCGAATACAACGCTGCAATGCAGCCTTTTCCTTCTGAGCGCCGATCCATGGCGCTCAGAGCAATCAGCGCTCAGAAGGTAAATGGGAGGCTTTGCATGTTCCTCACCAGGCTGCGTAATACAGCCTAGTGGGGAAGATGTAAAGTGCGCAGGACTGTTTGGCAGGCCTGGGAGGGCCAGTAAAGCAGCCAGGCCCACTTAAGGAGTGCAAAGCACTCCTCCCCCCTGCTGTGGCCTGCCCCGATAGCCACTGGCTACATAGGAAAACTAAAATGATAATAATAATAGTTATTATCATTTTAGTTTTCCATTTGTTCAGTGGGGCGACGCTCGTCCGCCATTGAGGAGGAGCTGCCGCTGATACCAAATATAAATTGACTTCTGTCCCTTTTCTTGTCATTTCTAAGACTCACAGCCTGATCAACGTTGTATTTCATTTTACTCAGGTTTCTTCACAGAAACATGTTCACTTATTAAGAGCTAGTTCACTGTGTTTTGGATCTCAGCCAGAGCAAACATCAAGACTGAGTTCCCTCTCTCCCACAGTTTAACAATCCTGATGCCTAAGAATGCTACTACATTTCCACGAAAAGGAGAATCAAAAATTATAGTAATTCTCTAATGGTGATGTCTGCTATGAGCAATCAATGTCTGGAGAACGATTTGCAAACCTTTGCTCTGCATGTATATCCTTTAGCTACACTACATTAATTGCACAAGATGGGTGAATACTTACCTCTGACATATGCCAGAAAACTGTAGACAACAATGAGGCATATTATCAAGAACGGCATTAAAAATGATCGCAGGTTTAGCGGCAGAAAACTGCCGCTAAAGAGGCGATAATGGGCTTGATAATATGCCCTTGAGAATTCTAATAGAAGTCCATGTTCTGGTGTGAACAAGGGCTTCTATTGGAATTCTCCGGGGCATATTATCAAGCCCATTATCGGTGCTTTAGCAGCAGTTTTCTGCTGGTAAACCGGCGATAATTTTAACGCCATTCTTGATAATATGCCCCAATGTTCCCGCACACACGAAGTTATCTGCAATGAATTTTACTGGAACTCTGGATTTTACACCAGGTACAGAGACATCTAAGAAATCACCTCCATGTCAATTCCACCATTGTCTAAACTGGTAAAAATGATTTAACTGTCACACATCAAATGGCTGTATTACACAAAGATTTGTAAATAGAGCAAAAAGCGTGCAGGCCCGCATTGCCTAAGCCGTGGTGTTGATATAAATAGAGTGGCATTTAGAGAATGAACATTTCAAATGGTATTGGACACAAGGAGAAGGGAATAACCGATATGGAAGCATGGCTGGGTGATGATAGCAAAAAGTGCTGCAGCATATACCTCCATGATGGTATTCACCTACAACTTATTTCAATACTATATACAAAATATTGTTAGCGAGTGACATCAAACAGTGTCTTAATCGACTTGTTGCATTGCTAGTAAAAAATTTAATTTTCACTCTGACCTTTTGAAAATCATGGATTATGTCTACAGGGTTACTTGCACCAAACAGGGGCACTGGAACATTGATCTGTTCGTAGTTGTCCTCTATGTAGATCTTCACATCCTCCTGCAGCTCCAGCCTTCCCACGAATGGATAATTTATGGGATCGTCATATAGAACACTGCAGTGGAACACACCATCTCTGGGACTCTGTTTAAAAGGAGGCACAATAAACAGAGGGATAGGTCAAAGGAATTTTGGTATTTTTCAACATAATGCAGACAAGAAACTTTTTTACAGGGCATTGCAAAGCCAATAGGTCAGGTGTTTGCCGGAAGCCTTGTGGTTTTGCCAATGCTTGTTTTGTCATCTTTTTGCCAAGCGTTATTGTAGGGGGTCTGCTGGCCCTTCCCAATAATAGAAAATGAGCTAAAAGTGAAAATGGGTTTTGTACAAAAAGTACGAATTGACCTAATACACCCTGGAGCAAAAGAGAACTATGTGGAGGGCAGATGTTCTCCTTGTAAAAGAGCAGAATGCTGTCACTCACAGTGAAGACAGCCAATGGCTGAAGTGGGCTAAAACAGTGACACATGATGTCGGCTGTAGGGGGGTGGGGGGAAGAATAATGTGAATGACACAATAACAGACCAACCTGTGAAGAGGGCTGGCTGAAATCCCCAGTATGTAACGAATGAAATATATCATTTTAGTAAAATAAAAAGGTTTGGCTAATACCAAACCTAAAGTCGAGAGCTCACAATAAAACTAAAGTGAAGTAGATGTACAATTTCAAAAATGGACATTCCCAGTACACCTTTTAAAAGTAGCTAGGTCATAGCTCAATTTGAAAGGAGGGGTGTGACATAATATGCCTCAGTAATTGAACTGCACTTTGTTCCTTTAAGATAGTTCAGTTTAGTTTAATATTCCTGCTGCAGAGAAAAATGCGTGTTTCACTAATAAAGTCACAGGCTTTAACGCTTGTTGGTTGGCATTTTAAGTCAGTATGACGAGGACAATAAATTATGATAATATTAGCATTGTTTACTTCACAGAACTAATCAAGATACTACATTAACAAGCACAATTTAACATCAGTTCAAAATAATATTAATAATTATTAATAATAATAATAATATGAATCATAATTATTCATGTTAATATTATTATTATCATCATTATTATTGTTGTTATTATTATGATTAGTACTAGAAAAAGTAGTAGCAGTTGTCATAGCTGTGGCATAAGGATCATGGTGGGCACTTGGAAAAATGAACTTTTTACAAATTACAGTACAGTAAGTTAGAGAATGTCTCACCAGTGACAGTAGTATCAGTAAGCAACATTGCTAACAGGGAAGTTTAAGATAATGTTGGATGTTCCACTAACTGCATCAGACAATCATGAATATCAACAGAGATATTATTATTATGCCACCCGGATGCATAAAGAAAGAGATAAAACGGGCACGATGCTCGCATGGTTGGCACGGCAGGACACAGACATAAAACCTGTTACTGAAATTGTTAACCTTGGAGGCACCCTGGTGCGGTCTCAGGACGAGATCCTTTTAGCGTTCCAACACTATTATGAGGGGGAATACAGCCCTCCGACCCCACCCTCACAGTCTTTAATAGACCATTTCCTCGATCCTCTAACACAGCCTACAATCACGGAATCTGATAAGCTAGCATTAGACACAGCGATAGTGTTCACTGTTATTACCCAAGCGCTGCATGCCCTATCCCGTAACAAGGCATCAGGATTGGACGGACTCCCGCTGGAGTGTTACACAGCCTTTTCCTCCCTATTGGTCTTGCGGTTAACACTGCTGTTTGCGACGGCCCTCGAACAAGGGATTTTACCCGAATCCCTTAGGGAATCTCTAATTGTAACCTTTTTGAAGCCGCATCGAGACCCTCAACTCATGGCATCGTATCGTCCCATTACACTCCTCTCCACTGACTGTAAAATTCTTGGGAAAATATTGGCTGACAGATATATACAAATAATACGCCCCCTGGTTCATCCGGACCAATGCGGGTTCGTCCCCGGCAGAAACACATCCCAGAACATTTGTTGCATCTTTCACGTGCAGGATCAGGTGAAAGACACGCACCCCCGATCAGCCTGCCTCATCCTAGACCTTGAGAAGGCTTTCGACACCCTCACCTGGCAGTATCTATTTTCGGTCTTACACTGCTTTAATATCGGCCCGTCCTTCCGGCATACACGCCACTATTATGCACCGGACTTACCACACGGGTCCGATTAGGGAGACGCATTTCCACAGAATTCGAGGTCTGAAAAGGCACGAGGCAAGGCTGCCCCCTCTCGCCCCTCCTTTTTGCCCTTGCGGTCGAACCACTGGCTATAAGACTACGGCAGGAGGGCATACACTGGGGCATCCCAATCATGGACGTCACTCATAGCGTCTCCATGTACGCCGACGATCTTTTAATATATATACGGGACATTACAGATGACCTGACACCTATATGGGCGACGCTCACTGAATTCGCGGACGCCTCTGGACTCAAAGTAAACTGGGACAAATCCACAGTGTACCCATTCCATCCAAATTTACCCCCTTGCGACATATGGATGGGAACTCAGAGGGTGTCCTGGATATGGAAGCTTTCCGGTACCTTGGGATCCGTCTTTACCATTCCCCAGCCGATATTTTTGAGGGCAACCATTGCAGGGCACTTGCTAGCATTAGGTCAGCGGTCGGATTCTGGAACAGTCTCCCCTTGGCCTCGATTGGCCGAGTGGCTTTGGCTAAAAAGATAATGCTCCCCCGGCTATTGTAGCACTTCACAAACCTACCGGTGATCCCACCCAGAACTTTCTTTCGCGACCTTAACTCCCTTCTTGGCACGTTAATTAGGGGGTCGGGCAGACATAGAATAGCACTGAAGACACAACAATTACCTACCACTCAGGGAGGCCTAGGAGCCCCATCCTTTGAGTCCTACTTTTTAGCGGCACAACTTGAATGGCTATCTTACTGGACGGCGGGCTGACACACAAATGAGACGCACACTCCGACAGGCAGGGTTCCCACTCCGGAACTTACTCGTCTTCTCCTCCCCAGCACCAAGCCGTGGCGTACTTACCCCCTACAAGTAACGGTGGCACGCCAATGCATGATGCGAGTTCACCGCATGATGCCCGGGACGCCCCCATATTGCCCACTGTTCCCGCTTGTTGGCTGGCCTAGGCACGAAACACACTATATGGCCAACATGCTTACGACGTGGACGGCATGCGGGATCACAGACATGGAGTCCCTCTTTGAAGACGGACAGGTTAAATCATTCCAACGCCTCATGGGCGAGTACGATCTCCCCCGGGTCAGTTCCTACTGTGTCGCCAACTCCTCGAATGCTTTCGCCCACATCACAACCTCCTGGCTGGTGAAGCAAACACACACCCGGTCATGCATACGATCTTACACATAGAGGTTGGGTGACACTTAATCACCTGGCTATACAGCGCGCTCCGAGAACTTGCAAACACACCCCTAACGACTTTACGCACCACCTGGGAGGATGAAATCGGACATCCACTACATGCAACGGAATGGGCCTGAGCCCTTGAATTTCCGAAAAAGGTGTCCAGGAATGCCCAATTTAAAAATATTCCATTTTATATACACCACAGGACGTATCTGACACCGACGTGCTTGCAAAAATTCTACCCCGACACACAGTTCCTCTGTCCCAGATGCTATTCCCCAGAAGCTGACTTTCACCACATGTTCTGGAGCTGTCCTACTCTTCGGCCCTTGTGGCACACTGTCCATGACGCTCTGAGAGACCTCACGGGACTCACAACCTTGGACACCTGGGAGGCTAGCACGCTAGGCATATTCAGGATACCGAGACACCTTAAAGCGCACAAGCGTTTCATCTCACTAGCACTATTATTAGCCTAAAGGAGTATAGCCATGCACGGGCGATCCCCCACGGGCCCCTCATTAGCGGCATGGGTAGGAGCTGTATACAAATGGGCGGCGGCGGAGAAAGAAGCACTGCGCGAAGAAGAGATCAAGGGGATCCGTAAACACCCCATCTCCATGGAGTGGGCCATACTGCTACACCGCTTTAAACAATCAACACGCAGTGAAGAGCCGGATGCCGGTCCGTCCAACCCCACTACCCCCCACCCACTAACACAGGCCACAACTGCAGACCTTGCCCCCCCCCCAACGGCACACTCGTGTTGTTGACAGTTGCACCCTACATCCTGTTGTACTAGACAATTAAGCCCTGTTACTAGCCCAATGTAGCCCTTTCCCACGCGGCACTGGTATGTTGCAGTAAACAACCTTTACAACGCAACTTTTACCACGCAGTGCCTTTACAACGCGACTTTTACAATTCAAACCATTACAACGCATTGCGCTGGGGGGCGCTCTAGAATAGAGAATAGGTTTAATGTACTATCCAACACCTTCCCTACTATCCACGGGGACTGGAGTTGGAATAGTAAATTAAACAATTCACTATCCAGCGCCTAAAAGCACTATGCGTTGTAATGGTATGCATTGTAAAAACAGCGTTGTAAAAGCATGCGATGTAAAAGCATGCGTTGTAATGTCATACATCCGTATGTTGCTGCACAACTCAGCGAGACGTACACCACCCAGACCCGTATCATATCTCCTATACCCACACTTCGTACTTACATGCACCTCTCCCCAGTTTACGCCCCGGTTCCAAGTACTACCGTTGCATAAAATCTACAGATCCGTTTCACACATCACTGATGACATAATGGACCAATACAAATGTAGTATTTTTCATTGCTTGTATGTCTTGTTACATGACTTGTTATGCTCAAATTATGAAATGCCAATAAAAACAAGTATACAAAAAAAAATCAGCAGAGATATTATGCCTTATTACGTTTTAGTGTAAAAAGAACCATTGATGGACAGAAGGCAGAACAATGTCATACATTCACACCAGTACAGAGATCTGGGCCTAACTCCATCGTTTGTTTGCTCACCATGGCATTCCAGTTTAGACCCAGCCATATGCAAATCAGTCTTGACCCTGTGCCCCATGGGAACAGTCCCACCCGAACTGCCAGGCCAGGTCCTCCCTGGACTGGAAACAAGCATCCTGGGACCGATTTCGGGCTTTCAGCTCATTACGTTTTAGGACTGTATTCTATAGACCAACATATAGTGCAGTACAAAGAGAGCGCCAAATTTGCTCACACCAGGTGGTGAAAAGGTGTTGTCTGGCACCATCTACTGGTGAGGTCAAATCACTACAATAGGCGTAAAAATGACTTTTTCTCAGTTCATGGTTGACCTCCAACAGGTAAAATGCCAATTTCCCTGTAACAGTAGAGACGTTCGCACCAGACAGCTCAGGCATGCATATTCCACCAGCAGTGAGCTAAAAAATGTGTCATGTTCAAATAAAGCTAAGGAAATAATACTGTATTTTTCTACACGGATGCTGAATGGTGCCCTCTATTTCAAAATTCAGTTGTTGGAGTACTTGTTAAATCAGGAAAATGTTCATTTACACTTTCATTGCGCAAATGGGTATGGTTGTAGGCACACATTTGCCATAATAGAGTAACAGATTAAGTCGGAAGCTGCTAAGATTTGGCACATATTGCCAACAGAAGGTAAGGTAAGAGCAAGAAATATTTAGTAATTTTGTACTATTTTTACCAACCCTGTAGCTGGAAATTATTTATGACAGCAAAAAAATCAAGACGTCCCCAAATTTTCAATTTGCCCCAAAAATTCCTCAAATCAGGTGAACGTTGCTGTTTTGTGACAAATGAAAAATCGTCCTTCTTGATCATCGGTAACCTTAATCCATCCTAGTAAAATAGTACTGCTAGAACAGAATAACATCATTTTTGAGGTACTGAGTATAAGAAGGTGTTACAATTACCTCAAGGTAAACCCAAATAAATGTGTTTTTATTAAAAGTTCCTCAGATAAGGTTAAAAGAAAAGAGGGATGTCTAATGAGTATTATGGCTCATATATCCATATGAAATCCAACATGTTTCAGACTATAGGAATGCTGATTTGGGTCAGAGGCTTTTATCAGGACTAATATAGATCCATATATTGAAGGCCACTGTGAATCAGAACCCCTGAGTAACTTACTCCTAAAACAGTATAAAGGAACAACAACTCAGAGAAAAGGCTTTGCGCGAATCAGTCCCAGGGTGACCAAGATGTGCATGGAACAGGTGTGGTATGGGTTTTTAACTTGACTTCCCACAGTCATCCTTGAAATGGTATTTATGAATTACTTTCTATATGGTTGTTTTTTATCTATATGGCAGCATATATTGTTAGCCTAATTCCAATGTCTGACTAATCTCTTTCAGATACAGCCTTGTCACAAACCAGAATCATGCTTCTATTCATAGACATATTTCTAGAAATGTAGGTTGTAATTTGATATACAGTAATTTCAATAGAACAGATTTCCTGGGGACCTTGGTATCAGTCCAGCAGTTACTATTCATGATCCATTGATATTTTAATGATTATTTGTTTTTATGAAGAGTCTAACAAAATATTTAAATAGAGATTAAATGAAATATACTTATCACATGAATCTTAGAGTTACCGCCACATATTTGCCCATGTACTGGTGTTGTTTCCAGAATCTCTTTACTCAACTAATAATGTTGATGGTAATAGTGAAACAGGTGATATGGATGTATGTTTTTAAACAGACAAAGTATCCATGGGTCTGCCAGACCTATTAAAGGTCTGAGAGCATATCGCACAAATAGAGACCATTAAATGTATAGGACGGAATCCCATCACTCACCGAAGTGACATGCTTCATCATCTGGGATCTCCTCTTTGGTTGCAAAACCTAGTGCAACCAAGATCTACAACCCCCTCACTGAGACGGAGGAGCTCAGGGATGTTTTATAGTAAATGTTAGGTGTAGGATCTGCTAAAATCCCTCAGGTGTGAAGAGTTTGGAATTAATAAGATTGATGGGCTCAGTGCATGTGTGTGAACAGTTAAAATGGGCTAACAGGAGAAAAAGGTTTTATTCATTATCTCCTGATGTCCAGATTAAAAACAGTGCAGATGCAGTTGCGAAATAATGACTGCATATGTCCAGAAACAAGGTCTACATGTTTCGGCCATCGTGATTCATGTGGAATCGCCACCTTCTTCGGGCCCTAGATGTAATAATGCTACTGCGTAATGGTAAATATGTGAAAAAAGAAATATTAATCACAAAATAAGGGTTGAAACGAATACAACCTTAAGCCTGGGTTCTCAGTAGATTACAGAGTACTATTGGCACCCATCATTCACGAGAAAGCAGCCTCACCTCACCTGGCTACAGCTCAGGAAAAGAGGCCTTGTACCTCGTACCGACGGACAGAGCAGTGCCTCTTTTCCTTAGCTGTAGCCAAGTGAGTTAAGGTTGCTTTCTCATGAATTACGGGTGCCAATAGTACTCTGTAATCCATGGAGAACCCAGATATAGGTTGTATTCATTGTAACCCTTGTTTTGTGATTAATATTTATTTTTCTCACATATTTACCTTTATGAAGTAGCATTATTACATCTAGGTCCTGAAGAAGTCCAAGATTCCACATGAATCACGATGGCCGAAACAGGTAGACCTTGTTTCTGAACATATACAGTAATTATTTTGCAACTTCATCTGCGCTGTTTTTAATCTAGACATCAGGAGATAATGAATAAAACTTTTTTCTCATGGTAGACCATTTTAACTTTCACTTCACTGTTCACACACATGCACTGCACCCAACATTTACTATAAAACATCCCTGAGCTCCTCCCTCTCAGTGAGGGGGTTAACGACCTTGTTTGCACTAGGTTTTGCAACTAAGAGGAGATCCCAGATGATGTAGCATGTCAATTCGGTGAGTGATGGGATTCCGTCCTTTTTAAAGGATTTCCTTTAAATACATTTAAAGGTCTCTACTTGTGCAATATGCTCTCAGACCTTTAATAGGTCTGGCAGACCCGTGGATACTTCGTGTATTTAAAGTTATATTTGGGGAAGATATTTGTGCGGGTCTCAAAATTGTCCCTTAGACACCCCCCCCCACTACCTGTTGTGTGTATTTTGAAATGGATGTATGCTCAATTCTCGGTGGTTTCGGTGCATCATTGTAACCTAAATCACTAATGAATGTGTAAACCTCATCCATTCTGTGCTATATATTTGTTTTGCACAGTATGTGGATGCTGGTTGATGCTGAATGCTGGAACATCAGAAGCAAATATATTAGAACCATTAACCAGCAGAATGTAGGTGGTGCATGAATGGGATAAGGAGAGCTTTATGCAACTGACAGGAAGCGAAGTTGTCCACAGTGATTCTGGAATATGAGGGGAATGCATCTGCCGCATAGAATCAGGAGCAATCCCCATTGATTTATTTCCTAAATGGTGAATTCTTTATAAAAGACAGAGGAAGATTGAAAAGTGAAAGATAACTGAAGTAAGAGTTTCTAAATCAAGAAAATGGGAGCCTCTTTTGCAGAGGACATGTTGTGCCACACACAATGACTTAAAAATAATGTTCTTAACGAACAGCAGGCTGTATTTCAAAGTTATCAGTCCTACCTTTGCCCACTCCCTGAGATCACTAACCACTTTTGCCATGCCCTGTGCATTTGATGCACATGGCCTCGAGTGTGGTCATGTTCTGTTTCTGTAAGGCTACACCCTATATTTTAATTTTAGTTTTGCATTACACAGCCCTCTGGAACCATCTTTTGGATGAAAATTGTGATTTTTAAGGGAACTTACAATTTTTAGGGAATGCACTAGTGTTCTTTGTGTGTTCACCCTCAGTGACGGCTCCTCTGCTAAGGTCAAGGAGCGTTGCCCCACTGCTCGTTGAGCAGTGCAAAAGAAAAATAAAGTTATAATAACAAGAAGTTATTATAATTTTATTTTTCTGTGCCACTGAAACCCATGTGAAGTGGGGGGCTGGATTCCCCACCGTCAGAGGGAGCAGGAGTGGTTTGCACTCCCTAGCTGCCCATGGGGACTGGCCAAACCGTCATGCGCACTTAGCATGTTCTCCACTGGGCTGTGTTGCACAGCCCAGTGGAGAACATTCCCACCCTCCCAGGTACTGCCTGAGCGGCCAAACAGGCCACAAAGACAAATCATGCAGCATTGTGATTGGCTGGGAGAGTACGGGAGCCTGGACGCTTACGGTGCTGCCAGCAGTGTGAGGACGGAGGAGAGGCATGCAGCGGTGGCAGCGAAGAAGGTAAGTTTATCTTAAATGTTTTTACATTCCAACTGCCTCCCCACACTCGTTCCAAGGCAGCCGCCACTGCCATTCTTTATTTAAGATCACAGTCTGTACACCATTTCCACGCCTAAAAATACCAACTGTAGCTAAATATAATCTGCTAGAAAGTAACTGATCGAACATTTATATGCAGAGCAGCTTAAAAATCCATTGTCAATATCGCTACCCATTATTTGATCCATTGTACTTTCAAGTAGACAACTGTATGCAAAATCTAAAAGGAAACATCAGTTGTACCTAAAATCCAAAAGGATACCTCCTTGCCCTAGCTCTATCTATATGCCAAGTATGAGGTTGAAAGACCAGCAATTTTTGCCCTACCCTCAACAAAATCTTCCGTATGGATTTTGAAGGAGAAATGTAATTCTTTGAGAGAAACGCCTACCCATTGATTGCTTATTCTTAAAATAATCTCCATTAAACTTTCCAGTATCAGGCTTACATGACTAAATGCTACTTGTTGTTTTTTGAAGATTCACCAGACAGGGCGAAAGAACCCAGCAACCCAATTAAACAGTTTTATAAGCAAATGACTGAATAGATTACTACAGTCACTTTCTTTACATATTTATTTTTCATTATTTCTACAGTGGCATTGAAAATGTTGCGTTCTTCAATGAGCAGCCAACATGAGCATTGAATGAAATAAGAATGGTTACGTTTTATCTATCTTCCTTGAAATAAAATGTTAATAAAACAATAAGCAATGGCAAGGGTCAGTGGATAGAGGTGTTTGTGTGGCTGCAGCGTTTGATGGACAGACCACAGCTGGGTCCACTTCAGCTTCAGAAGGACCACGACCCACCACCACCCGCAACAGGTTCCCCGCAGGAGCTGGAACAAGATCACCACCGACCAGCTCACCACATCCCTGACCCAGACCCCCCCGCCAGCTCAACGGATCCCAGCCAAGCAGCCAACAACCTCACTCAGTGGATCGCCTCCTGCGCCGACAACCTCGCACCACTGAAGACCCCTCCCAGCAGACCCGGCAGCAAGAAAACCTCCTGGTTCACCGACGAACTCAAGAACTCCAAGAAGAACTGCCGCACCCTCGAGAAAGCTTGGCGCAAAGTCCCGACCACAGACAACATGACCGGCCTCAAGCACGCCACCCGCAAACACCACCAGTTGATCCACACCACCAAGAAGACAGCATTCAAGGAACGACTAGACAACAACGCACACAACAGCAAGGAACTCTTCAGCATCGTCAAAGAGCTCTCCAACCCCAGCGCCGGAAACAACGACATCACTCCCTCGCAAGACCTCTGCGACTCACTCGCCTCGTTCTTTCACAGCAAGATCGCAGACATACATAACCGCTTCAGCGCTCAGACCACGCACCCTACCACCGAACCGACGCCCCCTACCACCACCCTCCGCGACTGGACCCCGGTCAGCACCGAAGACATCATCTGCAAGATGAACACCATCCACTCCGGATCACCAACCAACCCATGCCCCCACCACATCTTCAACAAGGCCGACTCCGTCATCGCACCCCATCTCCGGGATATCATCAACTGCTCCTTCAACACCGCCACCTTCCCGGAGAGCAGGAAGCATGCCGAACTCAGCGCCCTCCTGAAGAAATCATCAGCGGACCCCACCGACCTCAAAAACTACCGCCCCATCTCGCTCCTCCCTTTTCCTGCCAAAGTCATCGAGAAGACCGTCAACAGACAGCTTGCCGCCTTCCTCGAGACGAACGGATTCCTCGACCACTCGCAATCCGATTTCCGAGCCAACCACAGCACCGAGACCGCCCCCATCGCAGCCACGGACGACATCCGAGCCCTGCTCGACAACGGGGAAACAGCGGCCCTCATCCTCCTGGACCTCTCTGCAGCATTCGACACTGTCTGCCACCGCACCCTTGTGCAGCGCCTCAACAACATCGGAATCCAAGAAAAGGCACTCGAGTGGATCACCTCCTTCCTCGCTAGAAGAACCCAGAGAGGCCGCCTCCCCCCGTTCAGATCCGAGGCCACCGAAGTCATCTGCGGCGTACCACAAGGATCATCTCTCATCCCCACCCTCTTCAACATCTACATGAGCCCCCTCGCAGCCATCGCACGCTAACCCAACCTCAACATCATCTCCTACGCCGACGACACCCAGCTGATCCTCTCCCTCACCAACGGCCCCGCCACCGCCAGAACCAACCTACACGAAGGGATGAAAGATGTAGCCGAGTGGATGATGAACAGCCGCCTAAAACTGAATTCAGACAAGACGGAAGTCCTCATCCTGGGATCATCACCCTCTGCCTGGGACGACTCCTGGTGGCCCCCTGCCCTGGGCAGCGCACCCAAACCAACGGACCACGCACACAACCTGGGCTTCATCCTGGACTCCTCCCTCTCAATGACCAGACAAGTCAACGCCGTCTCATCGTCATGTTTCAACATCCTACGCATGCTCCAAAAGATCTTCAGATGGATCCCCACCGAAACCAGGAAGACGGTCACCCAGGCACTCGTCACCAGCCGACTGGACTACAGAAACACCCTCTATGCCGGAACCACAGCCAAACTACAGAAAAGACTCCAATGCATCCAGAACGCCTCCGCTCGACTCATCCTGGACATCCCCCGACACAGCCACATCTCCGGACACCTGAGAGACGGCACTGGCTCCCCGTCAGCAAGCGAATCACGTTCCGACTCCTCACCCCTACACACAACACAAGGCCCTCCACGACCTGATACCCAGGTACCTCAACAACCACCTGACCTTCTACACTCCCACCCGCCAGCTACGGTCAACCAGCCACGCCCTCGCCGCAGTTCCACGCATCCGAAGAGCCACCACGGGAGGAAGATCCTTCTCCTACCTAGCAGCCAAGACTTGGAACTCCCTCCCCATCCACCTCCGCCTGACCCAAGACCACCTCTCCTTCAGGAAGCAACTCAAGACCTGGCTGTTCGAGCAGTAGGCGCCTTGAGACCCTACGGATGAGTAGCGCGCTATACAAATTTCTTGATTGATTTCTTGATTGATTGATTGGTTGATAATTATAGATTTGCTGCAATCTTGGATAATTTCCACATTTTACGGTTCCCAAGTGAAAAATCAGTTCTCATACTAATGCATTTTGTACAATAAATGTACCAACACATGTAATACATAGGGTTAAATTAACGTCAAACTAGTAACAGTGAACGTGGGCTTTAGGCAATCTGAAGTAATAATATTTTTGGACTTAAATAATATAGAGGTAATTTGGTCTACATTGATTGTTCTACATGTCCGTGTAGCTCACGTATCTGCTCATCCTGCCAAGTCATCCGACTTGCCATGTTCAAACCTACATAAAGCTCCGAGATAGAAGGTTGAGGCAAGCCATAAATTAAGTCTAAGAAATTACGATTTTCAATGGAAGACTTCCATAATTTCTTCATAAAAGGATTTCAAAAGGTGTGTTGTGTAATTGGAATTCCTCTTGTAACAGATGAAATGATTTTAATGTTTGATCATAACATAAATCCACAATTGTAGTAATTACTAACTAATGCAATGTTATACAAATGGGACAATGTCTTAAGTGAAACTTTTTAAAACAAAGAGTCACAACTTATAAAATACATTATTTCTGTGGCCTTTATTGAAGGTATTCATTCAGCATTCTAGCTGGCACTCAATTTGATTAAATAATCTTAGTCTCTTTCCCTACTAGCCCAGTAATACAGCCTCCAATCAGGCAGTTCTAATCAACCTCGGATAATTTGGAGTATTAAAGACTTAAGTGCTCAAAGAGAAGTATGGTTGCTTCTATTAAAACATTCAATCAGTGGATTTAATTTATTTAGAAATCTTGCAGATTACTAGTGGGAGTGAGCAATAAAAACATTTGGGTAAAGTAATAATTTGTATCAAATTAATACAGCTGATCAATTATTTAACTATATCTCACCACTTCACTAGTTGCTACTTCATTTATCGATATAATGTAGTGAATTTACACTAAAAACAAAGTTCCATATTAGCATTGAGTGTAATTCCTAGGAATCAAGCATCATATGTACCCCTTAAATCATCTAACTGGGAAGAATGATTATTGTTTTAGTGGTATTGAGTTCAAAATCTCAAACGTTAAAGTATCTTTACTGTCTTCTTGACAATGCTCATAGCTGGCCTAACATCAGAAAAGGACATTGTTGCATCATCAGCATAGTAGGCAAAATTAAATTGGATTGTTAAGGTTCATTACTGGTGGAAGCTGAATCTGGATTCTCCTCATGTATAGCTTCATGTACAACACATACAATGCTGGGAAGAGCAAGCCTCCTTATTTGATGCTTCGTTTGACATGAATTATAAAATAGTTATTGCCATTCATGATAATAGTAGCCTTGAGGAAGAAGTACAGAGAGCACTTCCCACTGGGTCCCACAGGAGATACGATTTACATTTTTTCTGCTGTTAGCAGCATTATGGCTGGAGGTTCTTGTGAAGCCCCTCTGTGTTCAATCTGGTCTACCACAAGATTTGTGTGGGAGATAGTATCTTTGTCTGGTTTAAAATCAAGTTGCTTACTAGCTCTTAAAGTAGTAATAAAGTAATAATACATTAATTGTAATGGCTAACATTTTGGCAAACATTTTAGAGTCTGAGCTCAGAATAATAATGTGCCTATAAGACCAACAGTCTATCAGAAATGTATCCATTTTTAGGTCGACAGCAATTGTTGCAGGGGCCCGGATCAGGTACCATGGTATTTCATGTAATTTATTTTAGTACTTTTAAGTAAAGGGGAGATGTTTCTTCAATTAGAATGTTATTATTCTCAGTTGGTAATATAGCTGGTCAGGCTGCCTTACCTAAAGTTGTTTAGTTACAGGCAATTTAATCTCCTCTAACGTAAGCTCGCAAAATGAGGTTACTTTTGTTTATTACAATGAGAAGAATATATGTTTGAAGAAAAACATGGTAATTCTTAGTTTGAGCACTGTCGTTGTCCTTATCATCATTATCTGATTATATCCATACGGCTGAAATTCTTGTAGAATCTCATTTTGACTCTAGGTAGTCTTCCTTGGTTCTTTTATAATTGCTACAATACGTTTAGAATTGATGTGTTGTTTGCTCATGTATGCAAGTACTTTTCCTGATTTATCCACTGTTTCAAACAATTTACTTTTAGATATAAAGACAGCTTTTGAAGTTCTGATACAGTATAAAGCTTTGATCTAACCTCTAATTAATTACTAGACATCTGTGACATATGACTTTGTGTTAGAATATCTAATTTCTGTCTTACATTTTCTTCCTCAAGCCAATTTGTTTTTGATATATCAAACTAGAAAGATTATGTGATGCCTCAGTTGAAGAATTTAATTGCATCCCAAACAAGCCATGGGGTTGTAATCCCTAGGTTAGTTTCAAAGAATTCAGAGACATGTATCCTAAAATAGTTTGGTTAACCTTCCCTTGGTAGACGAAAACATGAAAAGACCCTGTTCTTATTTGTGGGGGTTTTGTTATTAACATTCCAGCATAAAATAGTTGCTGAGTGATCACAGTAGTATAAATAGTGACTGTCTGCCATGCTTTCTTCAAAGATGGATAAACCAATTGAAAAGAATCAATACATGACTATTGTTTGTGGGTTATTGGATAACAAAATATATTCTCAACTCAAAGGATGGTAATACTGCCAAATATCAATGACCCCCAATTGCTTTCATTAATGGCATATTATGGGTTTGATTATTTTACATGCAGTCATTATATTCAGTATTTGATGTGTCAAGAATGCAATTAAAATCAACACAAACAATGACCAGATTGGAGGCCAACTAGCTTGACCATATTCTTTCTGTTCGCCTTTGTTATAATTTGGCCTACATTCCTATGCTTTTTGAATCCTTAGAAACTCTATGAACATCTTAATGTTTTGACAAGGGGCATATTTCATTGTACCCGCCATTCACAAACCTATCACTGGGTCACTGTTGTGTTTCCCCTATCCTACCGGAAATCACTTTGCAGATAGTCTTCGGACAATCCTCTGTCCTCAGGACCTCTCCCTGTACTTTTTTTTACTCCTGCCGCAATTTACTGAATCCCACTGGATTGTTTCCATGGCCGTCTGCCAGTTCTTCCCTGACTCAAGCCGGAACTCACACATGTCTCCCCTGGTAAGATTCTACATCTTACAACATGTATTAACTTCAGTTACTTGGATTTTTACTGCCTTGTGTGCCTATAATATAATTGCCCCTTCATCAGGTACCAGTCCTGCTTCAATTCTTCTTTAACTAGTTTATTTTTCTTTTTTTACGAAACCACAGTGATTATACTCTTGGTGCTCAATGAATTTCATTATAGTCCTAATGACCACCTGTCATACTGGCTGTGACTTAAATGCTGTCAACAGCAGCATAGAAGAAAAATATTTTTTGATTGATTCAATAAAAAGGGCTATATGTTGTACAAACCCCTACTGGTTTTAAGTGCCTATTTCAACAAAGAAATTATTTTGGTCTTCCCCCTGTTTTGTTAGATCTGATCACCGCTTCCCGCCAATTCTTCACTTTCTAGTACTGCATGTTCACTATATACACTGAGCACTTTTATTCTTTACACTGATTTTAAATACTGTTTTGATAAAGATTTCAAAATGTCTAATCATAGGTCATGTCTTTCTTTCCCATTAATTGCATTAACAATATATGTATGGTATTGATGAAATTGTAAACATTGTCTAATTCAGAGATACCTATATGGACACTGCTGCTTAAAAAATATGTCATACCCCTGTCCGTTTGGGTCTACGGGTGGCTCTTGTAGCAATATGCCCCTTACAGTAATTATCAATTTGGAAGGGTTGCAAACCCATTGATTTAGGGAACTGGAGGGTCTGCAACTGTTACAAAGTTGTGTACCTCCGGGCCCCAAAAGCTTACCGGAACAGTGAAATGTTGGGCTCTTATCTTTGTTGTTATTGCTATTGTTATATGCATTTTTAGACTGCTCGGCTACTCCAGAGAGTGTCCTGGCGCGAAACCTGAGAGGATCATATGCCAGAGTTTAAAACAAGAAGGTTTTCAGCTTTTTCTTAAAAGACCGGGAATCTTGGATGCTGTGAAGAGCCAATGGCAAAGTGTCAAAACACACTGATAACCAAAAACACCCGAACAGCAGGGGTCATTGAACCTATGCTCATGCAAGCCTGATAGGCCAGGATCTGCGCCTGGTATTACAGATCAGAGGCCATGTCCTGCAGACTGGCTAACATTAGAGAGGCCCAGGAAGGTTTGGATTTTTAGCTGCTTTCCTAGGGGAGGTTAATCTTTGCACCTGGTCAAGAAATGAATAAATGCAGCTTATACACATGATCACAACTCTCAGTTTATTCTGGTATATCCACTCCATGTTACTCAACTATTTGAGTGCACCTAATAACACGTTCTGGGAGTTTAAAACATGTAAGTACATTAGCACTAGGAACTTTAAATAATGTATCGGTAAGGAAGACAGTTCTGTTAGAAAGCAGATTAAATATTAACAGCGAATATGCTTCTCCAATGGGTTAATGTTCCCTAAAAACATGACTTCTGTTTACACTTGCCTAATAAAAATGTGTACAATTTATAATGTTTTTGTTTTATAGCTTTAAATGGCATTCCAGTGGAATTAGTATAATGAATAAAAAGGCACTCCTCGGTGTACTCTCATGGTGAAAAGGACACTTTGTCTTTAATAACCATATCTAGGTAGGCCTGCTTCCAGGTATATTTGACTTAAACTTCCATAGCAGAGTTACATGAGAACAGTGCACTGCCTACAGTAAATGGTAACTACAGCAATCTGCTGAAACATAGCTGCGTGTATATGCAAATACCCAGCAAATAATTGAAAGCAAAGAAAATATTTTCCAAAAAAAACTGAAAGTTAGGTTATATTCTTTTCATATTTTACTAAACTACAGTATAGTATAAAATAATCCTTCCAATTAACGTTTAGGAAGAAAAGTAACCAATCAGAGCACTGTCTCAAATTAACCAATCAGCACTCATCAGAGACCACATGATCTTCTTTTCAGTGTAGTGGTACTTTCTTGCTAATGAAGTGGAGGTATGTGCCATCCATTTTTCCTAGTTTTTATTTTTTAATATTGTGCAGTAAATAATCGCTGTGTCTCATTGTGGTGTTCTTTCGCTTTCCATGTGATTGCAAAGTGTGTGTGATTGCTGCCTGTATATTACAGGGACCCAGTGCATCCAGGAAGGCAAGACTGCTTCCATGTCACCTCAATTTAGCTGCTGCAGTTTTAAGCCATTGGCTTCGGCTCTTTTCCTGCTTACGCATAAGCAGCATTTGTTGCAGTTTCTACTTGGGATTGGCAGTAGGGAGCAACCACTGAGGGGCAGGGGTGTTCTAGTTTTTTTTCCCCTGAGCAAGCCTGTGCAGAACTGCTTAAACGCACAATATCTCAAGTAATCTTGTGCTATTTTTACGTTGTGTCCAGGGCTGGCTAAAAGGCGGTGAGATCGGTGCCACCGCACCGGGTCCTGACTTGGGGTGTCGGTGTCATTTTTGCAAGTACATTTTCATTTTAATAGCACCTACTGCTGCATTCCTGCGCTCCAGCAATTTGCAGGCATCAATTTAAATGTCAAGAAAACTCCGGTGATTAATTGTCTTCCTGGGAAGAGACTGGAGGTTTGTGTGGTGGAAGTTTTGACTCACGGTAAGGTAGTGCAGAGGGTTAAAATGTCTGCTATTAAGAACGCGTACCATACAGATCACAAAGTGCATAAAATGTAAATAGGTCAGTAAGTTACTGATCCTGTAAGAGAGATTATTTTGTGACATGTAGTTTGTAAGTCAAAATCCTAATATAGAACATTGAGCTATTAACTGTCATCAAAGATCTGCATGCAAACTGCAAGGTATAGGGTATAGCTATATGTTTTTTAACCCAGTCTTTCATTATCCTAATCTAGCTAAAATGGTTCATTTGGGTAGAAAACAATTCTTATTATTAACGAGGACTCCTCACAATGGTGTTACTTTTTAAATTCTGAATTTGTGCTTTTCCAGAATAAGGACTCAAACTATATTGCCTACCAGTATGAATGACATGTGACTTCCACACCTTGTGGTCCTGTCTGCTGTGACATTTCCTATACAGTGATATACACAAATATGACTGTCTCTATGCAATGTGTGTGCGATGTAAAGTTCTCTGACACCTTACACTGTTATGAGTGGTGCTATAAAACTAAATGAATCTGAGAGACAGTGGTTATGGAAACTTGAGGGGCTCTGTTGAAGGGTGGCAGTGAGGGAATCTGCGGCAGAGGTGGTCATTAGGGGGGGCCCCAACAAACATTGTCGCACAGGGCACCACCAGCGCTAAAGCTGGCCCTGGTCTTGTCTATTAAATGCTTTTAGCTCTATATTGTAAAAGACCTTTTGTTGACAACATTAATACCTACAGTGGACTTTGGGTCAGCCATTGCTTACCATTGGTTGGATTTCTTGTCACACTCATTTGCTTGCGTATTTGATTGTTTTTCACCCCCTCTGGAGTTTCACCCTCTCCTAGATTATACCACCTTCTTTGCCATCCTCTAGAATGGATAAACTGTATCATTTCACTGCTTACATTCCTGATGATGCAGCCATGCATACGGCATTCTTTTTTTGGACAATCCTGCACAACATAGGCAAAAAGCATTTTCTTCTCTTTTTGTAGATGCTGAACTGTATTAGAAAAAAAAAATGTAAATCCAGTGGGTCTGCACTAGAAGTCAATAGGACAGCTATATTGTCTTTGCCAATGCTTGATATTCTTTGTCGCAGCTTTAATTCCAGGGCTCCCTCGTAGCTTATCTGCTATATTGGTATGTGAATTCACATGCCTTTTTTGCCTTATTTAGTTAGTACTTTATTTACTGCAAGGTTGTTTTATAAAGTGTAAATTAGACAAAAGGGTCTTAAGTTTCGATGCAATGTAAATAACTACCATGAGCAAAATAAATCTACTTTTCAGTGTGAATACGTACCAAAGTGGTAAGAACACAAAAAGCTCAATTTTGTTTTGGCAAATACACAATTAACAAATAGAGTTGTTAGGTACATTGAATAAGGTTGTTATATCTTATGCAGGTGGGGAGCACATGATGCACATTAGAAGGACAGCGTGATTTCAAACTGTGCTCTAAAACTACAGCGGAGCTCAAAGGAAACCAATTGGAATAACGTATGCAGAGAAGACATTCTTAAAGGCACAGCAACCTATTTATAAGGTTGATATTTCCTAGTGGATAAAAATGTAATTAGTGTGTTAAACTATAATATAATAATAATAATAATAATCTTTATTTGGATAAAAAAGATGTATTCTTAAAAGAGCGCAACCATAATTCAGACAACAGTACACATTATTAAGAAAAAAGCAAACCAATAAAACAACAATGGTTAAAAAAGAGTCTTCCAAATAACGTTGAGCGAGTTCTTATTACATGTGGGTGATTAAAAAGCGCAGTCAGCGTAGGTTTAAACGAGACATTAAGACAGAAGAAGAGTGAAATACTGACAATTAACAATGTTGGGCTTGTAAAAGCAATCAAATGTTCTGCAAATAGGTACAAGTTATGACAAAATAAAATCAGGTATAACTCAGCAGCAACACATCAATAGCAGCAGGTTGTGGAAAAATACGGTCCAAAAGAAAAACGGTTTAGCAGCTTGGAAATAAAGTGCCATATAATTTAAACTCTTGCTTAAATGGAGGAAACATGCATAAAAATATGGTATGCAGAGCATATATAGGTTGTGAGTCCTATGTTTAAAGCTGTGTTTTCAGGAGTTAGTGCTGCAATGATTGCCTGTCTACATGACCGAATACCCAACCTGTTCCACTCCGTTTTCAGTTTGCGTCTATGCTGTCGCATAAGGGCGGGGCAGAGGCAGACCACGTGCTCCAAGGTTTCAGCCGTCTTGCCGCACCCTCTACACAGTGAGACTTCCGACGTACAACACCAAGAGGGCAGGTCTTTTGAAAATTGCCAATCACCCAGTCTAATAGCCATGAAGCTAAGTTTTAAATAGAGGGAGTAAGTGCATGACAGGTAGATAGCAGGAGATAACCGCCCGTAAGACTTCATAACTGCCCAAGCGTGTTTGCGTTTGGCAAAATGGGCTTTGTCAATGATAAGAGAGCTTGTTCTGACACATCTCTTTATGCTGGTTTTAAATGCTGTTATGCTAGGGTTGAGGGCCCATAGGTCGCCCGCTGACATTTCGCGGATGGAGTCCTTGAAAAGGTGACCGTACGAGCCCCCTGAGTTTTTCTCGGAGATGTCTAGCCAAACCAGTGACTCTAGAGAGCCTGTGTGTGCTTGTCTAAGTTTATGGCAGAGGTTTAAATACGAGCCGATGTTAGAGACTTCATAATTTAGTAAGCCCAGTTCTAGTCTGATCTGGGCAGCAGATGCATTATTTGGCAAATGGAGGACTTTTTTATAAATTTTAGTCACATGTTGGTTTAGGTTGGTGTTTAAAGTGCCCCTGAAAATCTCAATGCCATATGACAAGGACAATCACAATAGCAAATAGGGTTGGCTCTAATCAGTAAGGCTGAGCCTGATCAACTAAACAACGAAAAGAAATGCCAATACTGATGCTCAATTCTAGGGAGAGATTTGAAACCAGAATACAGACCACAGTTCAATACTCAGGACTGCTATTAAATAGCTGTTTATTCAAAACGTATTTTAGCAATGCACGAATTTGAATTAGTGCTCAAGTTTAAAACACATTTATTAAACAATAAAGGACATAAGGACACAAAAAAGAGAAAATGAAACCTCATCCATACTCTCATTCGTTAGTCATCAAACATATCACATCCAACCTACTTACATTCAAACATTCAAACAAAATACTTCACGCAATCTTGACATTTCTTTACGTTGTTTAGTTTATATGACAAGGACGGCCCAATTTTTTCTCTCATGACCTCCAATAAAGGTGATAAACTTGGGCCAGCCCGATTTTTTGAGAGCTTAGAGACGGTCACCTGTAGGATCATGGCTTTTGCTGATATCTCACTACGCTGTTTGACAAAGTTACCCCTAGATACAAGGTGACCCCTAAGTACTTGTAGGTGCCACCTATCGCAAGGCTCGCGTTGTTGTACAACCAGCCAGTGTCGACTTTACGTTTTCTTCCAAAGATAACCATTTGGTTGTCTTTAGATTAACCTCTAATTTGTTCGCGGTGGTGTAGTTATATAATTTGTCCAAGAGCCTTTGCAACCCCACCCGTGTGAGGCTAAAGAGAACCAAGTCGTCGGCATACAGGAGATTGCTTATTGACGAACCTCCCATCTTGGGTGGATGACTGTTTATTTCATTTAGAGCAGCCGACAGGTCTGCTATGAACAGATTAAAAAGAAGAGGGGCCAGCACACATCCCTGTTTGACACCTCTAGTTGTCATGATTTTCTGAGAGAGATGTGTGCCGGACCCCAACTTCACTTGAACCCATGTGCCTGAGTGTAACTGAATGATTGCTTCCAAAAGTTTGTCCGGGATCCCCCATTTTTTTAATTTTTCCCATAGGACTTCCCTGGGAACCCGGTCGAAAGAGGCTTTAAAATCAACAAAACAACAAAAAACAGCCCTGGGTGTAAAACATGCTTTCTCAACAATTATGGACAATGTCAATAAGTTAGTCAGGGTGCCAGATTTGGCTTTGAAACCAGTTTGATTCATTGGAATCAGATTGTTCTGTTCCGCCTATGATCTCAACTCCATCAAAAGAATGCCTGCGTAATGCTTGGCCTCAATGTCTAAGAGAGCAATTAGTCTGTAAATATTTGGGGAGGCGTGGGAGCCTGATTTGTAGATTGTATTGATTATTGCGCCGCGCCAAGAATCCGAAATATTTGAAGTTCTTAATGCGAAGTTGAAGAGGTTAGTTAGGTGACCCGACTAGAGAACTATGTTTGATTAAAAAAGGTTCTGTGGTAGGCCGATTGGGCCCGGGGCTCCGTCTGATCTTGCTTTTAGCAGAACTTTAGTAACCGTTTCTTGGGTGATCTGCATGACATCGCTGCGGGGGTCTAAACAGCCAGTCGACCTACACCAGCTCGCACTCCGACTTATTTCCGTCGGATTAGGAGCGCATGTTTCTAGAGACACTGTACCCTCTGGGGACCTAAAGTGGTCTATGAGAAAGGCGGACCAGTCGGCTTCTTGAATGTTTGCTGACCCAGAGCTAAGTGAGCTGGAATTGTAGCGGTTGATTAAAGCCCAGAATTTTCTTGCGTTTTGGTTTTTACTCTCCCATATAAGTTTGCACCAGAATTGACTTTGATGGAGTCGTTTGTCTTTTTGAGTGGCCTGCCTAAATAATTTTTGGGCGGTTTTGTACGCATTTAGGTACTCGTTGTTTCCTGGGGATTTCGTAAGAGCCCGCAAGGCGTTGTTTCTGTGTTTCTTCAGCACCCTCGTTTGGTTTGAGATTGAGAACTGGCGAGTAGAGGAGGCCTTGTGGAGATGCTTTTTGGCTGGAAAAAGAGTTATCAGTTGTGAACAAAGCATCGACCATACAGCAGTAGGTCAGAGCGCCGGGTCAATTCTGCCTGTTATGAGAGCCAGTTTTGCCTTCGTAACAAAAGGGGTTACATCATCGCTCCATCTTAGGCGCTTCAAATTTTCAGTGTACATTCTTGTACATGTTGTTAACGCTGGTTAATGGTACTCCGGCTTTACATGGAGGGTGACAGTCTGGGGGCGGTGGTCGCTTTCCGTTCGAGGTAGAATAGTGAAATCGCTCAGATGTTTGAGCAGGGCTAAGTTACAGATGGTGTAATCTAAATAAGATTGTTTGTGACCATTTGTCCAGGTCCATTTTGGTGGAATATCATTTGTTGATCTGCCATTCATTACCAGAAGTCCAGCACTATAAAGTTGCAACACGCACAGTTCTCCCAGACCACAGTAGGCTTGTTTTGGTGGATTGGACTGTGCCTCTGCCACGGTGAATGTGAATGGAAAAAGCCCTTTGTGGTCTGCTGTGTTGCCCTGAAAGAGGTTGGTGTTAAAGTCCCCTGAGACTATACAATCAGAATAAGGTTGATCCGCGGCCAGGTCGCACACGATTTTCATTAAACAGGTTAGATGGACCTTTTTTGTACGCATACTTGGGTTAATGTAGATGTTAAGAAGTAGAAGTGGACGTTGTTTGCTCCATGAGTCGATTTTGACACTGAGTAGCCAGTCTTCATCAAACTTTAGTGGCGTGATCGGGCCTTTTAAATTGTTTGAGACATAGATCGAAAGGCCCCCTTTAGGGTGCCCATAGGGGTTTCCAGAATTCAATGAAGCCGGTCACAGGCCAATGTCTGACTGCCCATGTTTCTTGGAGAGCAATTACTGTGTGCCCAAATATGAAGGAGTGCGTCTCTGGGTTGATAATTTTGTGTTGGAGAGCACTGATGTTCCATGAGCACAGTGTAAAGAGAGGATCTGGCTCGAGGTTTGGGGGATTTGCAGGTGGGAGTGCTTGAGCTCTTGATTGGCACAAGGCCTTACGGTTTAAGGGTGCAAGAGATGATTCTCTTGGTCAATCTGCTTTCCTACAAGACAGGGCACCTGGGAGCCATCCCCAGTCTTGGATTTTGTCGGAGTTAAGGTCTGCACTCCTGGAGTTTGTAGTCTTTTCTGTTGTTCCTAAGGCATTTTTAAAAATTGAGTATGGCCTGAGTTTGACCCCAGTTCTGCGGGATTCAGCTTTTAGCAGGGTGAGTGGCTGAATTAATAGCGCTGTGGGGTAACCCGGGGTGGTGAAGGGGTAGATTTTGATGCCCCATTCCCGAAAGGTAACTTTGTGTTCTAAAAATGCTTGAGCCTAGGTGTTGGACCTAAATGACACCAGAGTTACCTCAGAGGGTTGTGTGCCTCTTGGTGGGAGAAATTCAATGGACTCTATATCATCCGATGTAAGGGCCTCAAAACCAGGGGAACCATTCGCGAGTTTTATTATATTTGATCTATTGAGTGTATCATGCCTACCTTTTTATTTGTATTCGGGGACAAATAGTAATTTGGAGCCCTTTAGGTTGCATTTAACACCATTGCTGCTTGGGCTTAGGTTGGGCTGAGTTAGTTTGTCAGTAGAGGAGCCTGCGGATAGATTCAGTTGGGGTTTGGAAGGATTTCATGATTGTAGCCTCTGTGTCTGAATATTTGTAGGTAAATTTAATTTCGTATTATAGATTACTTTTGTAAAGTTTAGACCAGTATTTGTTAATCCCAACAAGGGTGGACTTGGGGGAAAAACCAGTTGAGATTGTGTTGTTGTGACTATGGACGTTGATGTGTTTGGTGCGTTTGATTCGACCCTCAGATTTTCTGTGGCAGGCTGAGGCTCCAGTGTCGCTGCATCAGCAGATATGGTATTACAATCATGACTACAGACAGAAATCCGTTGGCAGGCATCTGAAGTTGGGACTGCCTTAGATACACTTTGGCTGGGGGTTGTTATCATTGGTGGCGATTGTGGAGCACTTATAACTTTTTATTGGCTACATTTGAAAACACCGGAAATAGTTTGGGGGGGTCGACTGTTGGGTTTGATCTTAATTTGTTTCTTTGTTTGCGCAGACGTTTGCACTCTCTCTTACTGCGCGGAAACTGGGGAGCAGGGGTTATTTCAGGGTTAAGGCTGGCGACAGCGGCAGGGTTGGCGGCGTGAGTACTGATAGAATGTGTTTGCCCGTTTACTAAATGAGCTTTTGAGGCCAGGGATGCTGTCGGCCCAGCTGGAGTGTGGGGACCTTTTGGGTGGTCAGGAACGTCTTGATGGACAGTCTGAATTATTAAGGATTCTTGTTTCCCACTCAACTGCGTCCCAATTGCAGGTGTGGGCGAGGGGTTGGTTATTTCAATGTTCGAAATTGGGAGTTTTTGGGGTAACTGGTGGAGACGTTCGGAAGAACTACCTCCCTTCAATTGCTTAACCTCACTTATAACGGTGGATAAGAAGGCTGGCAGCGAGGAGAGGGAATCAATGATGGGCGAGCAACAACAGACCGACTGTACTAGTTTTGAAGATGATTGAGCTCCTATAATTAAATTATTCAGTTTGCCCAATTTATTATCGATCCCAGGTGTAAAGAATGCTAAGGTGTTCAATAAGTCAACCTGCGTATCTAATTTATCTGAATGATAATTTAAAGCAGTGACTGTACATTGAAGGGTTTGAAGTAGTTGTGACCAGACACTCGCTATTATGGGGGCTTCTAGATGTGCCTCTGTTTTTGGAATGGAATTGAGTGAATTTTGAGAGTTTTTAAAGAAGAAGGACAGATCCTCTAGCAGTTGGTGGTTTGGATCGTTTTTTTGTAGCGATTTTTGTGAGGTTATTGTTACTACTGGTGGTGAGTGTAAGCGTTATTTGAAACTAGTCAGAACTGGACTCCCCTCCGAAGGACATTTGGTGAATAATAAGGGGGGACTAAATATGTCGAAGTTGGGTACAGAGTCACTTTGTGCGTGAAGTTGTGGGAAAGTTAAATGGGAGTGAGGCACTGGAGTAACCTCCCTGTGCACGACGGAATTTTGAAGTAGAGGTGTTGAAGGGTTCTCCGATTGTAGTGGGTGCACGACTTGAGGGCTTAAGTTATGAGATAGACTCACTGAGGGTAATTGGCTGGGGGTGATCTCTTGGTTATACATGTCATGGAGGGGTGAGGTTTGGCTTAGTGAAAATTGTTGGCTTGATGGGGGGATTTGGGATACCCTCGCAGGGCGCTCCAGGGCGGTGTTCTGATCAGTGGAAGCAGACCCAAAGAAGTATACATCCGGGGCTGGGGCAGGGTTGTTGATGGAGGTTAAAAACACAATCCTGCGCACTCAACAAAATCACAATATCAATGTTAATAAGTGAATTCGAATAGGCAAAAAAAGGAAAAGTCTTGTCCAGCGTTGTTTATCATTGGAGGTTCTTGTCTCTCTCCTTTTATTTAGATCAGCAAATAGGATAATGTATAAACAGCCAGCCGACACGTGTTTCGTTGTGGGACTATACCTAAACAGACACCACAACTCTTCAGGGCTTAAATGCTGAGATGTAAATTCCTAGGCCCAGTTCCGGTGATAATTCCAACCCGGAAGGGTACCCTTGTAATAATGGTAAAGCTCCAAATTCCAAAAGCACGTAACCACGGGTGCGTGTGTTACGGAGTCCTATGGCTCAATCGCCCTCGCGCTACTGGCGTCTGAAACCCGGAAGTGAATCCTGGTTGCTTTTGGAATTTGGAGCTTTATCATTATCGAATACATACGATGTCGAGTGACAACAATTGTTATAACTTGGATTGAAGATTTACAGTCCACTGCGTGAATTTCGGAAAATTTTGTGGCGACTGATTGCGTGTATATACATTACAAGGTTACCCTTCCGGGTTGGAATTATCACCGGAACTGGGCCTAGGAATTTACATCTCAGCATTTAAGCCCTGAAGAGTTGTGGTGTCTGTTTAGGTATAGTCCCACAACGAAACACGTGTCGGCTGGCTGTTTATACATTATCCTATTTGCTGATCTAAATAAAAGGAGAGAGACAAGAACCTCCAATGATAAACGACGCTGGACAAGACTTTTCCTTTTTTTGCCTATTCGAATTCACTTATTAACATTGATATTGTGATTTTGTTGAGTGTGCAGGATTGTGTTTTTATGTTGTAAAGGTGTATCTTGGTACACTCCCATTGAGGGGTCTGAAGGTTCTCCTCTCCCTGCCTGCACCATTTACCATTGGATAATATGTACTCACGTTTACTTTGCTAGAGCGCCTATTTAACCCTTATACTTGAAACCCTCTCCTCTGATCACATTTGTTGATGGAGGTTGACAATGTTTGTGGCAAGTGTGTGATTAGCTCTGCAGATGGGTCAGCGTCGCAGGGCTTAATTGCCACTGAGGGTTCGGAAAGAGGGGCGAAGTTGGCACTGCCCGGAGCTTTTTTGAAGTAGTCCAAAAGGGTAAGGGATTTTAACCCGATCAAAGATGGAGTACCATTGCGTGCTTCTATTGTTCGTGTATTGCCATCCATTTAATGGAGATTTAGAGACCGTCTGAGTGTCTGTCGCAGTCAATGAACTCGTGTGGTTGTCCGGTAAGCGCTCCACATCAGTTGTCAACTGTTTGTGTTTCTTCCGTTTTAGTAAAGAGGGGACTTTTCTTATTTTCCCAGATCTCATAGCTCCTGTTGTTGGGCAAGGCTATTCAAAGCCAGTAAATTTGGGAACTAGGACAGATGGACCTTCTTCAAGACACTCTCTGTGTTGCCGACTGTACTGTACTTCAAAGAGGCGCAGAGAGGTCGTGTCGGCTCTTGTCGGGCTCTTGTCAGGGGTCGTATCAAGGGTCGTGTAGGGCCAGAGTAACTCTGGAGCAAGGTTGCTAGTGTTGTCTAATCTTGTCTTATCTTATCTTGTGGTGTCATAGACTACACGATCAATGGCCAGTGCTGCGCAAGTTGGCACCCCCCCGCACACTTAGTCCCTACTCAACCCCTTTGCCCTAGACCACCTTTCAACCGGCCTCAACTGCACCAGTTGCCTGCGGTCCGTGCATTTACTCCTTGACACCCCCCCAGGTGCGGCACCACAGCTGCCCAGGTGCCCAGGTGGGGGCGCACAAAAAAGGGGGAGGAGCCATCACGTCATCAGTTGCAATCAGGGCAGTGGGACCGGTAGTGGTAGCAACGGGCAGAGAGGGTTGGAGGGGGTGGAGGGAGCAGAACCAAAGCTTTGGAGGGCCTTACGAGCGAACACCCTAAATGGCTGAGCTGCTGGGGGTGGTTGGAGGCCGGAGAGCGAGGCAGGACGGCGCGGGGGAGCGTGGCTGCCAGGATCGGGACCGAGACCAGAGGCCTGAGGTGCAGCCACTAAGGGCACTTTGAGGGCGACCCTGCTGGGGACCCACACCAAGCCAAGATTTGGGTGGGTCCTGCTGGAGAAGTGGTCAGGGAGCGGACTAGGGCAGATTAGCTGCAGGATTAACAGGAGGGCTCAAAATGCGCCCCCGGGGAGGAGCAGGGTCTTAGTTTTTAGAGCAGCTGCGTCGGAGCTTTGCTTCGCTTCGCTATCGTGTTTCAACAAGCACACAAAGCAAAGCACACAGAGCACACAAAGCTGACACCACTGCTCGCCCCTTGCTGACTTACTTGGCCTTGTCTTCGCTGTCCTCGCTGTCTCGCCGTCCCTGTCCGCTTCCCCCACGGGACACAGCACCTCGCAGCACCCGGGCCACGGCACTAGCACTAGCACTAGCACTAGCCCGTAGCAGCCCCGTGCAATCTCGGGCAGCCGCAGCTGCAGCAACCACCACACACCGCTCAGCGGCTCACCTGCCTCCTCCCACCAGCCGCAACCGCGTGAACACGTTCAGGTCCGCCTTCCGCCTTCTGTCAGCAGTGATTCGCTGCCGAATTCTAATGCTCGTACTGATGGCCACTGGAGCTGACGAGTGTGTTAAACTAGTTTTATGAAACATACAGTCTTCCTGTGGGAGTTTCAGAAGGATGTCCAATAAGGTAAAGATAGTGTAATGTTGAGCCCAGTCTGCTGTTTGCAGAACTTGCGATAGTTGTAGCAAAAAAGGTACGGAGATTGAGGGGAAAATAAGCAGATTTTGCTGGTGTGCTGGTGAGGGGTGTTCAGTACTAGCAGCCCAGAAAATGTGCATACTCTTTTCTCAATAATCATGTTTTAATTAAATAATGAAGGTAGACAAGGAGGCATTTCTGATGCGGCTGGGGGCCATTTCACACTCTATTTGCACTAAAAGTTATGGACCCCGCAAAAGTATTGTGAGCCTCATTTCTGGTTTTTTTTGCTGTAGAGCAGCGGAGGCCTGCTGCACTTCCTTACGTCAAAAGAAAATGGCAAGAATGCACTGTAACTATTTGATACAGCACATTCCTGTGCTTTCCCCTGCGCCGGCGCATAAGTGACTGCTGTGCACCAACGCAGGCCCCTTTGCACCATGGTGCAAGGGTGCCTACGTTGCACAGATTATTATATTTCTGCAGGAAGGAAACCTTCCTGCACAATTACAAGAGGCGTTTTCCTCTTTCCATGTGTGCTGCAGCACACATGGAAAGAGGAAAAATGAGGAAAAATAAAGATATTCCTCCTCGTTGTGCCTCCCTTCGCCACATCTGGGGAGGCATATCTTTTTGGCACTTATTTATAAGGCCACATTGCGCCACTGGAACGTCAAAAAAGTGACGTTCCAGTGGCACAAAAGTGCTGGTATGGGCCTCTTTTCCTGTGTTTTTTCAGCAGAGGGCTCTCCAGATGGGGTACTTCATTCTTGGGATTTGTTGGTAAGGCAGGCTTTGAAGAAGGAGCATTCTTTTGATGCAGGAAAGGGTAGAAGTTGTGTGACCCATTTTCATGTTTTTTATCAGGGAAGGGCCCCCCACACGAAAATAATTTTTTAAAAGAGTGAGTTGTATTTAAGGAGGCTTATAAGAATTGAATACTCATATTCTCAATCACAGGTGACTTTAGCACTACATTTTAGCTCGTTAGATTCCTAACCGCCTGTTTCTGACATCTCGCTGATTTGGTGATTGCTTGGATGTGGTCTTTAAAGTGAAGGTTTTTATCTGGCATAATCATAGTGATATACCTGATGAAGACGCTCCGCAAAAACTGTGGGTTAGGGAGGCATATACCAATTCTGTCTTTAAGGAATTTCAGATGTATTTGAGTTATCCTTTTTGTGTGCTATTTATACATTATTTTAGAGCGGTAATGGACTCATGGAAGCTAATCTTTAGATATATCTTAGTATTATCAGCACATTGTTTGGATATTACACAGCATTCTGTGACTAATCTTTCTTTATCATCTTTATTTTCGACATGAATGTCATAAAAGAGGTCACAATGCATCGACAATAACATTTCCATTACAATCATTTCATTTTACCATATAAAAGACCAGAAATACATTGTGGCAGTAAAACTATTTCATCATTCTAAAATAGAAAAGCATGTTAAAATGTTAAAAGAAAAATCAACTCAAATTCCCCACCCTCGCTAATAGCCTTCTGGCACCCTGCAGCTATACAAAAGTACACTGGATTTCATTTTACAATAAATTTCCTTCTGATGTTCCACATATTAGCTAGGAATTTGGTTACAGCAAAAACAATTACTGGAGATAAATCAGTTTTTAATATTCGGTAGGAGTGAAAGCACTGCCAAATTGGAACAATCCAGTTCTTCCTGAAGGACCGATATGCCGGGCAAAAAAACAATACATGCAGATCATTTTCTAGCTCCGCAGTGCAGGCTGGGCAATTTTTAGGAGTGGGTGGGGACCAACGACTAGTAAGGGCTCTAATTGGGAGAGAGTTGTGTCTCCATTGGAGATACAGCTTCCTAAGACCAGTAGGACTGATATCATCAAGAACGGTCTCCATTTTGTAATAGTCTTTCCCTGCTAAGAATGTGCTCGACAGTGTCCCCGTTTGGGCATTCAATAAGCAGACAGACAGATTGTGATCATAGTACAAGTTAACCAGCTCTTTACGGGATATGCTTCTACATGCTTGTTCTGGGTTAGTCCACAGTAGGGAGCAGCCTAGCCTCTCAAATTCCTGCCTTATATATTTTAACCAGGGGAGTTTCCATGCATTCGGGAGATTTAACAGCTCCACCAGTTCTTGCCTATAAGTGGCGAGTTCTGGGGTTACCCAGAGTCGCCTCCAGAAAGTTAAAGGCTTAAGGCCCAATTCCTCTTTTAGTGGTCTAAATCCCAGATCAAGCCTTAGGGGGAGCAAGGGTGTACTTGTAGGCAAAGATACCAACTGCCTAAGAAACTTGTTTTCCGTGATGGTGATTGCAGGGGCACACTCGTGACCCCACAGCTCTCCACCATAGATTACCACCCCACGGGCCTGCATTTTATAAATTTCGAGAGGTGGGCCGATAGGTTTTAGCGAGGATTTATTTAGCAATTTAAGAATGCCCCCGCCTTTTGAGAGAGCTTTAGTTGAGATTTAATCTGATGTTGGACCCAGGTCATCTTTTCATTAAGAGTCAGACCCAGATACTCAAACGTCTGCACTCTTTCAAAGTGAAGACCTCCTATAGCAGGGTTTGGGCGTAATGTTTTCAGAGGATTAAAAATCATGAATTTCGTTTTAGATGTATTTATTTCCAGCCCCCGGTCATGACAAAAGGTGACAAAGCCATCCAAGACTCGCTGAATACCCATCAGAGTCTTAGAGAGTAGCAGGGTATCATCTGCGAACATAATCGCAGAGATACCCGACCCAGCGAGCCTTGGGGCATCTCTATTGGGTAACCGCATTCAGATGGGCGATTACTCCGTTGACGTAGAGGCAAAACAGGGTTGGCGCGAGAACGCAACCCTGCCTTACCCCCCTGCCAACGGAAAAGCTAGATGACAAATTGCCTTCTCTCCCACACCTGACCCTCGCGAAATTCAGGGTATGGAGTCGTATTATTTTATTTTATTTTTAAATTTCTTTTTTCCCAAGACCTTTATTGTTGGCATGCGTTCAAGTTACACAGCTTAATGCCCACAACCTTGGATAGGCCAGCAGCATGACATTTCGTTAAACAACAGTTGGTGGGTTACACAGAAAGTCGCCTACAACCACTGTGGGCCGGCCGCGTTATTGATGTCCTTTTGGTCTCGGTTTTTTACTTTTTTTGTTCTTTCCTTTAAATAACATTTATTTAACATAACTAGATCAGCCCACTACAGCATTCCGCACTCAACCCTACAAAAGAAATGACATTTTATAGTCGAAACCTCCATACATCTGTAAATACATTAGTTTACAATTGTAGTCATTAAACCATGTGCCTCTCAATCCTCCAATTGTGTGTTTAAGTAATTCGTGAGATAGGTCCAGTAGTCCTTGGGTCTGGATCTAGTGAGAAGTGATTCCTCGTATGTCCTAAGGGTATCTTGACAATAGGACATGTCTTTCAACGGTGATGCACACTTACAACGCAACTTTTACGTCGTAATGCTGTTACAACGCAGCTATTACAACGCAGGATCCATTACATCGGATGCCATTACAACGCATGGCATTACATCGCATATGCTATTACAACGCATACCATTACATCGTAAGTATTGGTAAGTATATACATTTTTTTTATTTTATTTAATATTATATAATTGATTTAATTATTATTAATTATAAATAAAAATAAATAAAAATATTTATTTATGTTTTTAAATATTATTAATTAAATTTATTAATTTAAGTAATTTTTTAAATAAGTATGAGTATATGAGTATATGTTTTGGTGTACTGAGGTATATGTTTTGGGGTGTTTGGGTATTTTTAGGTTTCAGGGTAGGGTTTGGGTTTTGGGGTACAGGGGTGTTTTTAGGTTTCAGGGTAGGGTTTGGGTTTTGGGGTACAGGGGTGTTTTTAGGTTTCAGGGTAGGGTTTGGGTTTTGGGGTACAGGGGTGTTTTTAGGTTTCAGGGTACGGTTTGGGTTTTGGGGTACAGGGGTGTTTTTAGGTTTCAGGGTAGGGTTTGGGTTTTGAGGTACAGGGGTGTTTTTAGGTTTCAGGGTAGGGTTTGGGTTTTGGGGTAAAGGGGTGTTTTTAGGTTTCAGGGTAGGGTTTGGGTTTTGAGGTACAGGGGTGTTTTTAGGTTTCAGGGTAGGGTTTGGGTTTTGGGATACAGGGGTGTTTTTAGGTTTCAGGGTAGGGTTTGGGTTTTGGGGTACAGGGGTGTTTTTAGGTTTCAGGGTAGGGTTTGGGTTTTGGGGTACAGGGGTGTTTTTAGGTTTCAGGGTAGGGTTTGGGTTTAGGGTACAGGGGTGTTTTTAGGTTTCAGGGTAGGGTTTGGGTTTTGGGGTACAGGGGTGTTTTTAGGTTTCAGGGTAGGGTTTGGGTTTTGGGGTACAGGGGTGTTTTTAGGGTTCAGGGTTGGGTTTGTGATTAGGGCTAAATAAATTATAGTTACCATTTATAAATTAATTAAAATATATTTATTAAATTAAATTAATTATATTATATTAATTACATTTTTAATTAAATTAATTAAATTTAAAAAATTATTTTAATTAATTTAATTTCATTACAATTTTAAACATATTTAAATTAAAATAATTTCATTATATTAATTAATTAAAATTAATTACAATTTTTATTAAAATTAAATTAAATAAATAGATTTAAATTTATTAAATTAAATTAATTACTATTTTAAAATGTATTTTAATTAAATTAAATAAATTAAATTAATTAAATTAAATTAATTACATTTTTTTTAAAAAGTATACTTACCTATACTTACGATGTAATGCCATGCGTTGTAATAGCATCTGCGATGTAATGCCATGCGTTGTAATGGCATCCGATGTAATAGATCCTGCGTTGTAAAAATTCCGATGTAACGGAATGCGTTGTAATAATCCGCGATATAGTGACACCAATCCCTTTCAACCACTGTTTGATTTGGGGTGTGTTCGGGCTGTCCCAGCACATAGAGATTCTGCGTTTGGCCAATAGTAATGCTATTGCACAGAAATTTCGTTTTGTGGCCTTTACATTATGTAGTATTCCCAGGAGACAGTTCGTGATCGTACATGTCAGTTGCACCCCTACCATTTCTGTCAGTTTTTCCATCACCACCACCCAATAGGCCTGTATCTTCGGACATTTCCATGCCATATGAATAAAATCCGCTTGGTCCTGGCCGCATCTCTTGCAACGTGACTCCTCGTGCAGGCCATATCTATATAGTTGGGCTGGTGTATAGTATACCTGGTGTAGGTATTTGAAATGGATTAGACGTAAATTGTCGTTTGGCGTGAGCATTGTCGTCAGAGTGCATGCGGTTTCCCATTCTTTTTCCGTGAGAGGTGTGTCAAGTAGTTCGTTCCACCTGTTTAGTGCCCTAGTCGCCCTGTGATCTAACTCCGCCTGTGCTTGTACATATAAACGTGAAATCAATTGTGATGTATTTGGGGAGGTGATCAATAGTTGTAGGGTATCTAAAGTCGGTGGTTCTGCTGGGAAGGTCGGGTAGTGCTGTTTTAACGCCCCTTTGAGTCTGTGAAGCGTAAAGCGGAATAGCATTGTCGGATTCTGAACAAAGGCTAAGTCTTGATCCGTAATGAAAGTACCGTCTTTATATACATCACCCATTGTGCATAAGCCTACTTGCTTTAAGATGTTCATGCCCACTTCTTCACTTGTGACAGAGAGATTGGGGTGGTGATGAAGGGGCAATGCCGGAGCATAGAGTGGCAGTTTGCGCATCATTTGGCCTAGTGTTCTCCAAGCTGAGTTCGTAGTGTCTATCGTATTTATGTCATTATTATGAAGCGGGGGTCTTATGTGCGTGATTATGGCATCCAGTGGGACTGGAGCAGCGTCCCCTTCTTCCACCGCCACATGTGTTAGATATGGGGTGTTATGGTACCAGTGTGTTGCGTACTGGGCTTGAGCACACAGATAGTATAACCAAAAGTTTGGTACGCCCCAACCCCCTTTGTGAACGGGCAGTGTCAGTATGTCTAGTTTTATGCGCGCTTTCTTGCCTGCCCATATTAGCTGCAGGACCATGGTCGTGATGCGTTTGAATACCTCCCGCGGAGGCTGAATCGGGATATTATTGAAAAGGTATAGGAGTTTAGGGAGTATCACCATTTTTACGATCGCCATCCTATCTGCTAGTGACAGTGGGAGTTGGATCCATCTCTTGACCCTTTCTTCTAGGGTGTCAATTGCCCTACCATAGTTGGTTCGTATGACCACTTCGGGGTCGCAATGAAACCAAATACCCAGATATCTTATAGGGTCGGTCTGCCATTCTAGTGGATATTCAGACGTGTATTGTTGCGTGGAATCAGTTAACGGAAATATAGATGATTTATCCCAGTTTATCTGTAAGCCTGACAACCCCCCAAATGTTATGTATACTCTTAAGAGTGGGTCCAGATTAACAGACAGATCTTTAACGTATAATAGCATGTCGTCGGCATATAGTGATATATGCAGTGGTCTGCTAGGGAATTGAATTGCCAGGTGGTGGTGTTTCTGTCTTACTATGCAGGCTAGTGGTTCCAGTGCCAAGGCGAACAGCAGGGGAGATAGGGGACAACCCTGCCTCGTTCCTCTCTCTATATTAATGGCCTCCGATACATATCCATTTATTTTAATTCTAGCTGTTGGCTTGGTGTAAAGTAATTGCACCCATTGAATAAAAATCTTGGAAAAGCCCATCCTGTGCAGAATAGTTATCAAATATGACCACTCGATGGTGTCGAACGCTTTCGCAGCGTCTAGCATGATTGCTGCTGCTTTCGTGGTCGGTGTGAGGTAATGCGCTGTAGCAAAGAGTGTTCTTGTATTGTGCGTGGTGTTGCGAGACGGGATGAATCCCGATTGGTCGGGTAGGACTATTGCGGTCATGAGTGGTTGTAAACGGGTAGCTAGAACTTTAGCCAATATTTTGGAATCTACATTTATCAGGGACAAGGGGCGATATGAGTGGCAGGTGTCCGGGTCTTTACCCGGTTTGAGGAGCACTATTATCATCGCTTCTCGCAATGTGGCTGGAAGTATCTGCGCTTCCAGGGCTTCCCCGAACATGTCGACTAGATATGGAGACAGTGCGTCACTGAATGTTTTATAGAATTCACACGTGAATCCATCTGGGATCGGCGCCTTGCCGTTCGGTAGTGACTTTATGACTTCCTTAATTTCCTCCAACGTTAGTGGTTGGGCTAAATACTGCCGCTGATTATCAGATAACCATGCTATAGCGATGTCATCCAAATATTGCAGCGTTTCCCATTGCGTGGCAACTGGTCGTGATGTGTATAGGTCCTGATAGGTTTGTACGAAGTTTTGTAGTATGCCTGCTTGATCAGTGTGTGTTACTCCCTCTGCCCCAACAACTTTTGTGATTATATGTTGTTTGCGCCCAGTGCATATTTTAGTAGCTAATGCTCTTTCTGGTCGGCCGCTTTCTCCGTACGTTCTAGCCACATGTCTTTTGCTTAAATACTTAATTTCGTCTGCTGCAAATTTTTGATGCTCGGTGAGTGTGTCTCTAATTGTACTTAGAATGGCTGGAGACGGGGTCAGCTCATATTGGCGTTCTAATGTTCGGAGTGAGGTTTCACAACGGGAAATTTGCGTTCTGATGTCTTTTAGAATACCAGCAGTTGTGCTGATGCAAACCCCTCGTATTGTTGCCTTGAATGCTTCCCATAGAAGCCCAGTGTCTTCCGTGGTTGCGGCATTAAGTCGGAAGTATTCATCAATCGCTTTCCCAATGGTGTCCACATATAGGGGATCTGTGAGAGCGGTTGTGTTGAAACGCCAACTGTATGGCGGTGGTATATAATCCGGGATGTTTAATGACAGTTTGACGGGGTTATGGTCTGATAATGTTTTGGGCATGTGTGTTATGGCGTGGGTCCATAGTAACACGTCTACTGAACCTAGCCAGTAATCTATTCTTGACCAGCTACCATGTTGTACTGAGGAATGTGTAGCTTCACTGACCTCCGGGTTACGCTCTCTCCATATATCTCTTAGGGACAGATCGTGTATGATATCTAGCAGTTTGGTTCTAGCCCATGTGTGGCATTCTGTCGTGTCTCCTGATCTGTCAACTGCGTCTTTTAGCGCTATGTTAAAGTCGCCTCCCCATAGTAGTGTTTGATCAACATCAGTGTTTAGATGTTGCCAGATGTCCTGAAAAAACTCCGGTGTGTCTATGTTTGGGCCATATGTGTTTACCATCGTTATCTGTCGGCCTCGAATTGTTCCCCTTAGTATCACATATCTACCATTAGTGTCCAGTGTTGCCTTATCAATTCTGAAATTCGTGCCTTTTTTGACCAGAATAGAGACTCCCCTGGCATAGGATGAGTATTTGGAGCAATGCATCGACTCGGCCCATCGCCTCCCTACTTGTGCATATGAGTGCGGGGATTCATGTGTCTCTTGGAACATGACAATGTCAATGTGCCATCTGTCCAGACAAGCGAATATGTGACGTATTTTTTTGGGGTTCGTAAAACCTCTGATGTTCCAAGACATGACATTTAATGTTCGGTGCGGAAATGTAGGACTAGTCATCGATACTGCTCCCAGCATCTAGTAATGATATCACCCTCAGACACTGGAGGGTCCATGGTACATTATAGTAATATTGCATTAGGTTTCTGTGTATATTGTGATAACAGTGTTCTGGTTGGCTATAGGCAATGCATCTCAAGTAGTCTGATCTATAAATAACAGTAACAGTCCCCCCTACCTCCCCCACCCCACAACAGCAGCCCAATCCTGCCGATGCCATACCCTCAGTAAACAACCCAATTGCATAGAAACTGTGTCGGGGATCGCCCATTGGGGGGTCCGCCTGGGCTACACATCCCCATCCGGACTAGCGGATGTGGACGGCTCTAATGCTTTATACAGCTACCGGATTACAGCATTGCAGATCTGGTCGGCGTATAGGGACGGCACCATCTCTGATATGTAGTAATGTCACAGGACCATCCGCACTACACCTGTTGTACAAACATAATTTTGTTCCCAGTTTCAAGTGGGTGTAATATACATGGCTGTGCATCTGGTTACCCACTTATACCATTGGTATATGGTGTGTATCACTACAGCTTCTGCAATGTGTATGTAGTCTTTTAAGCCTCCTTAAGTACTTTACGAGAGGTGGGATATGTCTACATAGTAATTATTGTTGCCGTAGTGTCCAGTATATTGTGCCATGCCAAACAAAGCAGTTAATGCCTGTGGCTATTGATGTGGTTCAAAGCACCTGGGTGTACCGTATGGATGTATACTGCAATATCTATATATTTGTATTGTGGTTAAACAGTCTCATCTTTTTCCCCCCATCCTGTTATCAGCCAAGAACCAGTGATCGTTGGTGATGTTGTGTTAGGGAGATAAGCACCACTGACCTTGAAGAATGGTATTCGTAGTGCATGCCGTCACAGTTTGCGTTAGAGTCGTTGGCCAGTTTGCTCCTATTACGACGTTGGCCTTATATTGTGATTGGAGCTGTACATGAACTTAAATCCATAACAGGCTGTTGGTAACAGTTGGTACAAGCATCTTATTTACCACATTAGTAGGATCTGCATAATTAATGTACCGGTGTAGACAATACAGTTGTAAACCATTGTGGTGCATGCCAACTAAAAGTGTCAACTTTAATAAGCATGGTAAACTATAATGTGTTCCCTCCCCACAATTCCTACATAAGTAGTTACTTTTAGCGGCATATGTCTGCAAAGTGTAATAGACTATGTCCTTGTTACCAAAATAAGAGGAAATATCGTTGAACATACCTAGACGTGTGGGCAAATATGTAGAATAGCACACTATGCATGGTTTAAATACGACACATTAAATTAACGTTAAACTTTCCCTCCTCCCTCTCAAACAAACTCAGCATGTTATAACAGTGGATAAACCCTGGGTAGGTGCAGCTCATCCCACTAGGCATGTACTATTGGCATTTCATAGTATGACAGTTATGTTGTCGAGCAACATTTTCCCACAGTGTATAAGTTCTGTCGCCGTAGGTATATCACAATGTGTGTTGTGGTCATACTATAGTTCATGCAACGAGTAGTTCAAATACCACATGTGTTACATCCATAAAGTTTACATCCTTTCTGATATTCCATAGTTAGGTACAGCCTGGACTTACCCATAGATATGTCAACATTTACTGTCGTCCCATTCGTGCGACGCACGATAAGGTGCCAGTTTCACTTAAGCAAGCCATCCTTACCGCAAATGCCCCCAGGGGTAATACATCTACGCTGTCTGTAGTCAGACGTCTTCTGGGGCCTGCTGCTGTCGCTGACGTTCTTTGCGGTGGTTGAGAATTTTCTTTATGAAATCATTCGCCGCTTTAGGAGTGGTGAGTAGTGTGGACTGGCCTTCCCAGAACACCCTGAGACATGCTAGATAGAGCATGGCATATTCTACTTGTAATTCGCGCAGTTTCGCCTTGGCTCAGTTGAATTCTCTTCGAGCTTGCTGTACTGCCTGCGTATAATCAGGATAAAATTCGAGTTTGTTGTTTTGGAATTGAAGATCTTTTTGCTCTCGAGCCATCCGCAATATTGCGTCTCTGTCGCGGTAGTTTAAGAAGCGGGCCACTATTGGTCTCGGTGGCGCACCTGGTGGTGGTCGTGGTGCCAGTGTTCTATGTGCCCTTTCCACTATGAAGACTTGAGATAATTTCTCTTTGCCAAATAGAGTTAGGCACATGTCTTCCACATAAGTCTCTATGTTGCCTATGTTTGTTGATTCTGGTACGCCCGCTATGCGCACGTTGTTGCGGCGCGATCTCGCTTCCAAGTCCTCTGACTTGGATCGAATCACCTCTAGAATCTTCTCGAAGCCTGTGCATTTAGAGGTGTTTGTTCGCGATGTATCCTCCACCGCAGATATTCGCGTCTCTGCTTTGTCTAGCCGTTCGTCATGACGATCTACTTTTGCTGCCATGGTGTCCATGCGTGACGTTAGGTGATCCATTTTGCCGTGCATGTCTTGCAGGCTATCTTGTATTGCTTTTAGCATTGCCTCCATGCCCTTGGGTGTCGATTGCTCTGTTTCCGCTTCAGTGTCTGAGTTTGGGTGCTGTCCCCTGTTAGCACGCCGTTTCTCAAAGTTAATTGTTGGTTGCTGCTTGTCGGGTTTCCCCATTTTGACAATACGTCACTAGTTAGTGTGATGGTGCGGTGGCGTTATTAGTTATTCCCGATCCACAGGTGTGGTATGGTGGTTGCGCCCCACGGAGCAGTGTTGAGATGCAGAACAGTGAGTGTCGTATTGTCGAACACAGGTTCCGTTGCACTTGCAGCTATGTTTGTATCGCCTGGTGAACGCCCCGGCGCCGTTCTGGAAGTTTGGTCAGTGATTCGCGCCTTTTTTGAGTCAGGCGTGTGGAGGTGGCGATTGGGGGATGGTTGCGCGAATTCCCGTTTCAATGTGTGCTGTCCTTATGACCAGGGCGCTCAGTCAGCATACAATGGCGGTCGTATATGCCGCGCCTTCTTCCTAACACATTTACAACACGTGTATTTAGGAATGTTTGCCACTGCCCCTTTGTCGTGGAGCTCTGATTCCTCTACAGTGTCTTGTGCGCCACTTACAGATACTGTCTCTGCATATTATCGCGTGAGTTAATGCAGTGGTAGTGATGCATTGACTGGTTGTGCTTAGGCTGAGTTACGGCGCGACATACGTTATTGGTGACGAGTAGGTATTGACATCATGTTTCTACGTGGGAACATCTCTTTTGTTGCGTGTATCGATATTGAGCTTGTAGTATCACAGCAGGTCGCGTCCTGTGCTTAGTCCAGTATATCCATGTTCCGCGTTGCTACTCTACGGAGCCTTTTGCAGCTCGAGTATTGTAAAGGCGATAGCATCACTTTTAGTCCCTATGGCACCATGTTCTGTATTCGGGTCACGTATTCAGGGAGATTCGTCATCTCCCGTCGTCTGTGCAGACCTGGAACTCCTGCAGTGCTATCCGCAGCAGCGGTGTCAGCTGTCTCCACAGGGAAGCGCGTTATTACCCTCAATCGCGTCGCATCAGTCACAGAACATGCTCAGGCCAAAGTGCGATGCATTGTTAGTGTTATATTTGCCAGTGAACTTGATCACATACATGCCCTCGGACGCTGCTGCTGCAAAAAAGGGTGCCCTCGGACGCTGCTGCTGACTTGGGGGGAGAGTTGTTGACGCTGCTGTGCCCGCTCCTGTCCTCTCGTGGCCGGGCTTAGCTCCGCCCCCTTCTTGGTACCGGAACGACCGGCCGGGCTTTGCTCCGCCGGTCCAACACTACAACACCCAGGATCCTTTGGGGCAAACGCCCACGCAATCACCAGGCGCGCCAGGAGGCGCATAAAGAAGCGTCAGGGGCCGAGTCCTCTGGTGCCCTCGGACGCTGCTGCTGCTGACCTGGGGGAAGAGTTGTTGACGCTGCTGTGCCCGCTCCTGTCCTCTCGTGGCCGGGCTTGGCCCCGCCCCCTTCTTGGTACCGGAACGACCGGCCGGCTTTGCTCCGCCGGTCCAACACTACAACACCCAGGATCCTTTGGGGCAAACGCCCACGCAATCACCAGGCGCGCCAGGAGGCGCATAAAGAAGCATCAGGGGCCGAGTCCTCTGGTGCCCTCAGACGCTGCTGCTGCTGACCTGGGGGGAGAGTTGTTGACGCTGCTGTGCCTGCTCCTGTCCTCTGGCGGCCGGGCTTGGCTCCGCCCCCTTCTTGGTACTGGAACGACCGGCCGGGCTTTGCTCCGCCGGTCCAACACTACAACACCCAGGATCCTTTGGGGCAAACGCCCACGCAATCACCAGGCGCGCCAGGAGGCGCATAAAGAAGCGTCAGGGGCTGAGTCCTCTGGTGCCCTCGGACACTGCTGCTGCTGACCTGGGGGGAGAGTTGTTGATGCTGCTGTGCCTGCTCCTGTCCTCTCACGGCCGGGCTTGGCTCCGCCCCCTTCTTGGTACCGGAACGACCGGCCGGGCTTTGCTCCGCCGGTCCAACACTACAACACCCAGGATCCTTTGGGGCAAACGCCCACGCAATCACCTGGCCCGCCAGGGGGCGCATAAAGAAGCGTCAGGGGCCGAGTCCTCTGGTGCCCTCGGACGCTGCTGCTGCTGACCTGGGGGGAGAGTTGTTGACGCTGCTGTGCCCGCTCCTGTCCTCTCACGGCCGGGCTTGGCTCCGCCCCCTTCTTGGTACCGGAACGACCGGCCGGGCTTTGCTCCGCCGGTCCAACACTACAACACCCAGGATCCTTTGGGGCAAACGCCCACGCAATCACCAGGCGCGCCAGGAGGCGCATAAAGAAGCGTCAGGTCCCTCGTCCCGCGAGGACGCGCGCGGGACGCGCCGGGCCCTCTGTGGCCCTCAGAGGCCAGAGGAGGTCGGGTCGGGTCATTACTCCTGGCTGCTCTCTAGGGACTAAAGACATGAACTAAGGTATGCCTAACTAGAGACCAACCATTCAGAGCCTACCAACGAATGTTCCGGTTTATTTCTTCCGTAGCCCCTTAGTCTTCCTTTGTCTTTGTGTATATCCATTGGCCTCACACAAGGTGTGTGCAGTTGGGTCATTAGCTTGTCGCATTATGACCTCTAAAAGAACAGCCAAACAATCTGCCTCGCAAGGAGGGTCACTTAAGGGGACACTTGACCTTTATTTAACTAGGGTAACATCGGCTTTTGAGTCAATAGAACATAGCCTCCCTAAAGACACCATAGGTAGCAAACGATCCCCTCCAATCCTAATTGACTCGCCCAACTCTTTATTACGGGGGGAATTAAACGCTATTTGCAAAACTAGGTACATCCCCATTGAACAGGGAATTGAACAATCCAGTCTTACAACATGCCCCATGGGTATTGGAAGCCCCCAGATTAGGAATTCGCATCAACCTAATAAAAGTCCACTGGAAAACCCAGTTGTAACAACGGACAAAATTACCACTCAGGGGTTAGTACATCCTTATGTTCCTACCCAGAGCATAAAACGTAAAGGTATGAAATATAAGGGGATACCATCGAAATACCGAAAAACAACCTCAAACCCCTCTTTGGTTACCGCCACCATCACCCCGAGACACCTAAAGTGGGTCAAATACTGGAAACCCCTATATCCCTTTTACCATCTATTTTGTTGGCCCACTTTGAAGATTTGGTAAAAATTCTATTATCCCCGCTTATCGAAAGGTTAGAGAGAATTGGGGAAAAGCTCTCAACAATAGACAACAATACCAAGCCAACTAAGTCAAACAAGCAATCTCAGAGAATTGCTGCCTCAAAAATCTCTGACACGACTGCACACAGCAAAATTGCCCAGAATAACCCTTTTGATCCTGTACTATCAGTTATTAAAAATAAGGAGGTAGCCAATGAACTGACAATGGCACACAGTTCGGTTCCCAGAGCTGGGCGGTCGAAAGTAGGTAAATGTTCTGTTGGGCTAGCCGGGAGTAATAGATCCATAAATTTACCACCAGAGGCAGCACCCTACATATGTGTCCTCTCGGGAGTGCCCGTGCTTGCCACCGGGAAGATTGAAGGTCACCAGGATCTCAAAAACAAAGTCCAGTTTTGGCTGACAAAAAAATAGACCACTTCCATCCAACATCAACGGGGCAATCCTAAATGTCAGAAGGGTGGGATGGATAGGCTCCCGTCCTAAGAACATAGCGGGAGACCTGGTCATTGTCAACTTTCGGGACAACCTGGTGGTCCCTTATCTGCAAAGCTGGGAGCCACAAATAGGAGACGGGCCTATATCAACACTTGAACTGTGCGATTTCTACCCAAGAACTGCATACTTGCCAAGCACTAGGTGGAGCGTAGAGGGATACCACCGGGAGGGTAGGAGGGGTCCTGAACCAACTAGATATCAGCAGTTACCTCCCTATAACTACTAGAACCTACCCCTTGGCCCAGATATGTACTCTGATAGAACTAGGATATCACTTCTATCAACTTTGTATTGTTTGATTGTAAGGAAATCTGATGTATTTTTATTTAAAATTGTATTGTTATTTTAATGTAAATGAATTTTGTATTTTGTATGCTTTTATGGTTAATAATCTTAACCGAATAAAGTATTTACTGACATACATGCACCCTCCACGTTTTATGCTCCGAAACCGAGGGTACTTAATGCTAGTGTATGGACCGATTACTCCACACGTCTTATTCAGCGTATAACCAGGCACAATCGTGTTTAATAGTGTCGCTCATTCATGCACTCTGTAGCGCATACATTACGCGTTCCTCCGTGTACCCCACAGCACACCAGTAGCGCCTATCGGTATCGCTGCAGCAGGCAGACCGCGATCGTAGGGGACGTAGAGATCGCTTAAATTACTTTCGAGTCATGTAATATAACCTGCCAGTTCGTGCTGTTATGCTGCGAGTGCCATCCTAGCAGTAGCTGCAATCCTGTCGCCGATATTCAGTTATATAGCCTTGGGCGCCGCCATCTTTGCTATCGTTTTCGCGCCTGTAGGTTCCCAATTACAGTAAAACGCAACCGTGCTTAACCATGTCGCTCCTTGCGGCGCTTACATTAGCCACCATAATTTAAGTTATCTCAGTCGCACAATTCCTTCTGTTATGCGGGCGAAGCGCATATATAAAGTTTGGGCGGGCACCGTAACTCAACTAATATCCGCCATTCCAAACAGTGTCTATGACCATTGATCGAACGTTGTTGCTCAGTCAAATTGGCAGCCTTTGTATTTCTCCCTTATGTCGCGGTGCCGCGTAGCAGTACAAATTTGTATTCCGGCAACAAGTTTTACCTTGCTCTGGCTTGTGTGGGGATTTCAGACGCCGGTCGAGGTATCAGTTCCTCGGCAGCCGCCATCTTGCCCGCTCCGGCCGCAGTCCCCAGCACCCTTTACAAACAGATTTTCTTCGGTTTCACTTGGAGTACAGACTTAAGATGCACACCATTGTGTGCCGCTGTCTTTCCGCCGCACGATTTTCGATGTCAGTATTTTGATCCGTAGCAGTAATAGCGTGAATTTCAGCAAATTATGGTCCGTCCGGCGGAGCTGGTTGATTAGCCAGCCATCCCGCAGTGCGCCCTCTAGCGCCCCCCCAGGGTATGGAGTCGTATTATGATGTTTAAAAGTGGGGCCAGGATGCCTAAGTCCCCTAGAACGCTCCAGAGTTTCCGACATGGGACCAGATTGAAGGCCGCACGAAGGTCTACGAAAACAGTGTATAATGAACCGCCCTCTACCTTGACCGTTTTCCAGAAGAGCATAGTTAGTCTAAAAATCTGGTCTGTAGTGGATACGTTCTTCCTAAAGCCCGCCTGATACGGGCTTAAAATGTCCAAGTCCTCTATCCAGTCCAAAAGGCGGTCCAAAATCAGCCTTGAAAAAAGTTTCTGAGATACATCTATTAGGCTGATTGGCCTGTAGTTGGCTGGGAGCAGAGGTGACCCCTTCTTGAATATAGGGACCAACTCTGCTCCCAGCCAAGTACTTGGGACCGTCATACCTCCAAGAATTGCATTAAAAATTGTTAGTAAATAGGGAGCCCAGATCCCGGGTTCATGTTTATATAGGTCACCCGGAACCTTATCCAACCCGGGGGCTTTACCCCCAGGGAGCTTAGATATAGCAGCCCGGATCTCGCCTAGGGTGAACCTGATCTCAGATACGCCAGGGACAGAGCTGTTCAATATATCACCTTGGGGGAACTCCATATGGTAATTGTCCCCCTTATAGAGGGTACTAAAGTGTTCCTCCTATACCTCAGCTGCGATGTTCGGCCCTACTGCCAGCTCTGGTTCCACCGAACCAGTGCTCACAATCTGCCAGAACTTCCGCGCATCTTTAACCGCTAGGGCTGATGTTAAGTTCGCCCAATTTTCATTCCCCCACTCGATCTTAGCATGGTGAATTAACTGCCGATATTCTTGTCTCCTGCGCTTTATAAGTTCCCTGTTGTTATTCTGTTTCAGTGCGCCAAGGAGTTCTCTTTTCGCCAATCTGCAGGCCCTATTATACCAAGTTGGCTTCCTTCCGACCCTAGTCCCACTCAAACCCGGGGGATTTAAGGTGTCTGAAAGGCTGTTAAGTAATACCTTGTTAAGTCCTTCTAGCCTTTCGTAAAAGTCATGGGTAAATTGCTGTTCAATGAGAGCAGCTACATCAACTAATACTGGGAAAACCCGGGCATACAATTCACCTACTCCGTCTGGAGTATTGACCAGCTTATCCCATCTTATCCTACGTCTGTTACTTGACAGGATGGTCTTGTTAGGTGTGCTGGACTGTAAATATGAGCTGTCCTTGGGGGTGCCCGGCAGGGAGAAATCCAAAATCAAGGGGTTGTGATCACTCTCTCCCCTGGGTACAACCCTAAAATCTAATACTCTGTTCCATGCGCTGCACTCAACAAAAATATAATCAAGTCGAGCCTCCCTCCCTGGTTTGTTAAAGGTGGGCCTAGGCGGGATGTCAGACTTCGTACGGCCATTACATGCCCTGATGGAATGGGTCAATGTCAGTGTGGGGGGCCCCCTGCATGTACTTGGTGGGGGCACCCCTCAAGTTTCGTTACGCCACTGGGCCAGAGTGCATTTCCTCATCTGAATAAGAGCATGCCGGCCTTATTAAAGGACCTTCACAGTTAAGAGGGTGAGTGGGTGACATGCATAATGTGCACCACCAAGGAGGTTACGCCACGATCTACAGTAGGGGGACATGCGCTTCCCAATCAGACGCTGATAGTCGGGAAAGAACTTCAATGCTACTATCTGTGTATATTCTCCTTGTGCCATGATCCCTTAAGGGTGTCCTGAAGGCCATGGCATGTGCATATCTGCAGGATGTAGTACAGTGTGGTGGGTTATTTTCCATGAAATCCAGTACATTGACTTGAGTCAGCGTCCCCTGTGTGCACTGCAATATCATGTGGGATGTTCCCAGGATGCAGTGCTGCAATTTGATGTTGAGAATGGAGTGCATTTTAGTGGTGCCTCCCCTTTATGATGAAGTGTTGCTAGGATGATATACATTGTGGTAATATAGTGTCTCTAAGGTGCAGTCCACAGTGATGTATTAGTTTATTAGGTCGAGACTGGGCAGCGCATGAGCTGCTTTGCGAGGCATGCTGTATTGAGGTATTGAATGGAAGCTCCACCCATTTCCGGCCCTTCTTTTCAATTGGCTCCTGTAACTGTCCTTTCAAAATCATTGCTTTTCATTCATGAATAGGCTTGTCTACATTTGCAACCTTCCATAAGGACTGGACTTTTTACTTGTGTTGTTACACGTTCTTTTTGTTGTCGGTGAGTACTATTTTCTTTAATGATCTTCCCCTGTTCCACCCACGAAGTCACAGTACGCCGCACACTCCTATATTGTTATTAGTAATATTTATAATTAATTTACAGGATGGTCCGCTTTAACTATGTGGGCTGCTCTTATTAATTTATTTAATTTACAGCACGGTCCGCTTTCCCTTTAGCGGCTGCGCTGCAGAACATTCCTTTATTTATTTTTTCATTTTGGGTGAAAACGCCCCATTCCGCGCTTTGCAGGGGTAGTGTTAATGGGATATTGTCGCTAGGATGCACTGTACAGGCTTAGTGCTCCAGGTATGTAGTCCATTATGGTGAGTTAATACACTTATCACTCAAATCGTTTTTGGTGGGCTTGTGCCCGTAATGCGTAGAGCAGTTGGGTATATTAGCACCCCTTTATGGCACCGCAGCAGCTAGATATCCCTACTATACACTGCCTGTAGTAGGCTAATTTTTATATTGTTCAGGCCTTATGAACAACTCTGGACATTGAAAGGAACCGCTGTTAACGCAGTTCCTGGTAAGATATGAAACGTAAATCTGTGTTGCAAACACTACGCCTTTGTAGGTAATAGGAGAAAGCGATGTTAGCGACTGTTTTCAGTCGCTAACATCTTGGCACGCCCACTTTGCATGTCATTAGCGATAATTATCGCTGACATGCAAAGCGGGCCCCAAGATGCTCGCTATCGCCTATTAGCTGTCGCTAACTGGTGTTAGCGACAGCTTGGTAATAGGGCGATCAAATTATCGCCGCTGTAGCGGGAAAAAGTCCCGCTAAAGCTGCGATAAGGGCCCTTGGTAATATGCCCCTCTGTTCCTGTAGCCGATATTTTTAGTGAGATGTTTTACATAGGATCACTGCAACGTCTCAATAAATATTTCCCCCAATTTGCAACTTTCATAGCATTGAACATAAAATGCATACATTGCTACTAGTTTGTCATTAACTTTATATACCATATTAATTTTATGATCCGTAGGTTGGAGGTCCAGTACATCTCAGGTGAGAAGGGCGCTTGTTTTCACTCTAAGTAAGCCTTTGCTATGTGTATACAAATAAAGGTGAAACACTTAAGAGGTTTGTTTTTACTTCAAAAGATTGTTGTGGTCATTAAACACAGGGGGCCTTATTTATGAAGGCCTTGCGCCGCCGGTAACATGGGAAAAAGTGACGCACCGGCGGCGCAAGGCCTTCATAAATAAGGCCCAGGGTTTACAAACATTTCCTATGAACGAATCATTTTTTTAGGATTTTGTGACAGCTTTTAATTTCTTGGTCCCAGGTTCTTGGCATCCATGCATTTTGAAGCATGGATCATTTGATACAATACATTGTAAAAAAAAAATGGCAGATGAACAATGGTGACAGAAAATCAACACATGAAGCCAGATTGTTTTACCCTACCCGAGAAATGACGTAATGTCTGTAGAGATACATAGACGCAAACACGAGTCCCAGCAGTACAACAATCAGGCCCAGAATCAAGTAGCAGGTTCCGGTGAGCGACGACTTCCTGGTCTGCACAGGTCGAGGTGGTTCCTCCTGCAGGAGATAAATCAGACATACACAGGTTATCTTCAAGACATGACTCCCACTTCTACCTTCCCAGGTCACCTCAAGAAAAGCAGATACAGGCTAATGCATTAGACTTACAGACTTGATTTAAAACTGTGCATATCCATAATTTAAAGGACCTAGCCACCTTGAAGACTGGTGAGTACAAAATGGATCCACCTGAACAGCTCCTTGTTTTTTCATACATGGGCAGATGATGTGAGTAAATTTTGAAAAGAGCTGCTAAAAGTTTCTGGGAAGACTTGGTCACCCTTGGTGGGTCAGATGGGCAAGTGTGCTGTCTGAATGAGAGAGGCAGAGGGAGTGTGAGAGAGAGAGACAGAGAAAGATAAAGAGGAAAAGAGAGAAAGACAGAGACTAAAAGAGTAGGAGAGTGATAGACAGGAGGCGAGGCTCTCTTGAAGCTGCCTATGTCATCACATTTGGAATCCGTACTTACCTATTTCTAGACATTGGTTTAGCTTTTTTTTTTTTATCCCTCCAATGTATATGTATTTATGGGTTTCTGTAAGAATCAGGGTCTCTGACCATGTGTGCAGCTGGGTAATTTCTGACAATGGTTCTTTGTTCCTAAAAGTTCCTGTCTGATTGCTTTTTGTAACAGTTTGTGGAGCCCCAGAAGTACTACTCGAACAGCACATTGTTGCTGTGCTGGGAACTCCTTTGGTGTGCTACAAATGGGGACAATTCATTTGTTTCCTCACCTTCTAAAGTTAGAGGGTTTACAAGAGTGCCCTCTGCGCAAGCTCTTGCTGATAATAGTGTGTTGTCGCTGTTGGAGTTCTGTACCCCGACCTAGGGGAGTTGCGTACTGGTACCACCATGTAAATTAAGTTCAGAGTTTTCAGACAAATGGTGGACACGCGTTGTTATATTTTTTCTAGGCATTTGTCATGTTCACAGATATTATGAGCATAGCTTTTGTCGTACGGAACATGTTCATTGGAGAATTGGCACACAGTACATGCTTGCAAACACTGGCAGTGTACCTGTGAACAGAGTTGCTCTTAACTATTTGTGAACATCTATTTATTTGAAGGAATGACACACGCAAGGTAGAGAATGGGTACCCTGAAGATAACAAAGACAGCCTAATCACCCATTTCTTCTTGCTCTGCTGCTCTTTGTTGTCAAGCCTGACTGGAGGGTATACATAAGGTCATCCAAGGAACCAGCACACTGAAAGGTGTAGCTTGCCATCTTCAAGTGGCCAGCTACCACTTAAAGGCACTCTGGCACTCTGGAAAGAGGGCCTTCTCAGAAGCTTCTCTCTCTTTCTTACACCCCAGTCCAGTTGTCTGGACCTTTTGAACTTGAATCATGTGAGTCATGGCCCAAATGCCTGAATTCGGAGATACACACTGGTGCTGCCCTCCAACTTGTTGAACACTTTTTAGAAACAGACCTATGTTGAATCTGCAACTGTTGATGCTTCTAAAGGCTACCCATTTCCACTGGCAAAGAGCAAACTTGAAGACCTTGATGCAGCTCCACTGGCCTGTTTTGCTATTGCCATTGCCTGTGAAAGACCCCAGTAAGGATAATGAGTCCAGGGACACACATATAGTACATTGAAGCCTTCTCTGCTTCTCACCGGAGACTGGATATGCCCCTTACAAGAATTACTGTTACATGTGCAAGTGAGCTGAGACTTGACTGTACCTAGTGAGCAGAACTCCTCTCTGCACAATCTTATGTTCTTTTTGTTCATTTGACCCTGCTGCTTTTGTGGTGGTCTAGCATCTGTTCGGCTTCCCACCAAGCTGGAATGTCATGTCATGTCATGTCAGATGCTCTTATATAGCGCTCGACTCACCGGGAGGCATCTCGGCACTTCACTTAGAGTACTCCAATAAAAGGACCAACCCAGGGAAAGAAGGACCTAGTATAGGAAGGCTTTTAACATTTTCCTAAAGGTTAAATAGGACGGAATGGCTTGTAAATAAGCAGGGAGGCTGTTCCAATACTTGGGGGCCAAAAAGGAAAAGGCCAGGCCCCCAGTTCTTTGCAGCCTGATGCGGGGCACTAGGAGAAGTTGCAGTGAACAGGATCTCAAAAAACGGTTCCGGGTATACTTTTTAAATTTCCTTTGCAGGTACAAGGGACCAAGTCCCTGGAGAGCACGATAAGTCAGGCAACAGATTTAAAAAAAAAAAGCCCTCTGATTAATAGGAAGCCAGTGTAGCTTCCTCAACAAGGGACGGGACGGTGAACCTGATGGCATGGTCAGGACCATCCTGGCTGCCGTATTTTGAACAACCTGGAGCTTTTTTAGGGAAGTCACTCCAACTTCTGCCAGTAGAGCGTTTCCATAGTCCAAACGGCTTAGGACTAAGGCTTGTGTCAAGGTTTGGCGACATTCAGTTGGAACAAAAGGTAGAATTTTCCTTAACATCCTGAGCCTATAGTAACAGGATCCTAAGACTGAGGCCACATGGTCTAGCATGGATAAGGTGTGATTTAGTTTCATACCCAAATTGTTCACCCACTGTTTAGGTGTTGGAGGCTGGCCAAGTTGGTATGGCCACCAATCCTGCGACCAAACAGCTGCGGCTTTCCCTAGGAGCATAACTTCAGTTTTGCCCGGATTTAACTGGAGACGATTGTCTCCATGGAATGTGAGGGACTGTGTAGGGCAGACGATATGTGCTGTGGATCAGACTGGTGGCTGCTCCATTCATCAAGAGTGTTCCCCTGTGAGTGAGACATCACTTTCAGTGCCTAGGGAGACTAGGTAGCTTCATATCTCATTTTAGGGGACTGACACCACTACTGTAAACCCAATAGTTAGGTTTACCTCCCTGGATCCAGTAACTCAATTTTGAGAACTCTGATAGACTGTTCCTTTACTGTATCGGCTGCAGATATGATGCAATTATGATTGTCATTGTATTTTCTTTGTTTCTGCTTTCTTTCAAGGGTTCAAGGACATTAGGGTCACAAAGAGTTAAAGTTTTCGACTTTGTAACAAAGTTTCTCAAATTTGACAGTATCCTTCAGATCCTTCCTTTTTTCAGGGTTGTGATTTGTTAGCGATGACAATCTGTATATGTTTGCAAACACTGCCAAACCTATCCAACATTTGCGTGAGTGCATTTAGCGGTAATATGTTCTCACTTTCAGGACTCAGACAATATTCCCATTCATTTAATAATAGCAAACCTTGTAAAGTGTTAATAGTCAGAGACCCTAGTTTTTCCACAGTATTCTGTTTTATTTAGATTGTGCATTGTGTGTGTCATCTACTATTTTGGTTCCTATTTTGTGCTGGGAATATATGTATATATATATATATATATATTACCTACTGGCGGTCGCCAGTAGGTATATATAGTTAGGATTTTTTCTCTATGGGTTTTTTGAAAATTCTATGTCTAATAACTTTGGCGTTTGTGGACGGAATTGGCTGAAATTTTCAGGAAAATGGCACATTTTGTTTCTGAGCAGCCCTTGAAAATTTGGGGGGGGTTCGTCCAGTGGGGGCCGAGAAAAAAGGGGGGTCCCAAAACGTGTTTTTAACATTGAGTTTTCCATAGGGCGGTTGGCCTCACTTTTAGCCCGAACGGCTGAATGGATTTGCATGAAACTTGGCAAAATTGTAGGGACTGGTAGCCCGATGTGCCTTTTGTAGGTCTCAATATATGTGCTACAGTGGATTTTGAGAAATTAACGTTTAAAAAAAGATATATATCTGTAACAGCGGACCGGGCAGCGCTCTGGTTCGCGGACTTTTCGCGCAACGGAGCTTTGTGAAGCGAAGCTGATTGGTTCTCCGGCGTCTGTCAACATTCCAAACAGTCCGTAGCGGCCGCCATCTTGTCTCTCGGTAGGATCGAGAGACAAGAGGAGGCCAAAGCGAAGGGGCAAATGACCATAAGGGGGAATAGTAGATCCTCGCTGACCCCCTACGTTTGATGTGGAGGTTTTAAAAGGGCTCCGCGGGGCAAAAAAAATAAATAATAATAATAATCGAACGGCTGAATGGATTTGCACGAAACTTGGCAAAATATTAGGGACTGGTAGCCCGATGTGCCTTTGCTAGGTCTCAATATATGTGCTCCAGTGGATTTTGAGAAATTAACGTTCAAAAAAAGATATATATCTGTAACAGCGCTCCGCTTCGCGTACTTTTCGCGTTACGGAGCTTTGCGAAGCTGATTGGTTCTCCGGCGTCTGTCAACATTCCAAACAGTCCGTAGCGGCCGCCATCTTGTCTCTCGGTAGGATTGAGAGACAAGAGGAGGCCAAAGCGAAGGGGGAAATGACCATAAGGGGGCATAGTAGATCCTTCCTGACCTCTTAGGTTTGATGTACCATTTTGTCAAGTTTGGTGTAATTCCGTTCAGCCATTCAGGCTGTAGACGTATGTAAATGTCCTATGGAAAATTGCATGGGGAAAACACATTTGAAAGTGTTGAAATTTAGAACCAATTAAAATGTTACTTTGGTTTTGTATTTGTGTGTGATGAAAGTTAATTGGTTATGTATATATGTCAAATGAGAGGAAACCACAGCCATTTTGTGATACTACTGTCTGAGGTACATTTGTGAGGAATTTTTGGTGGTGAATTTCTGGTGTTTGATTTACACAGTACTAACACTTTTCCTACTTTTAAAAAGGTGAGTTGTTAATTTGTAAGGGGAACTATGTTGTACACTTGAAGATAATTTGAAAAATGTTTTCTGTTATTTATTTGCAGTCCTTCTGTTATACTAAATACTTGATAAAGTTAGTTTTATATTATGTATTACTAAAAACGATAAATGAAAGTGATTATTTTTTTCTGCAATTTACAGCAAGCAATTTCAAAATAAAATGGCTCACAATGAAGAGACCGTGGCAATTTCTTTTGAATTGTCCACTACATTGATTGAAATTGAGAGCACCAATAATGAAATATTGTCACAAGGAGGACATGACTTGTATGATTCCATTAGATTGATTGAAATGGACAGCACCAATAATGAAATATTGTCACAAGGAGGAGATGACTTGAATGATTCCACTACATTGATTGAAATTGAGAGCACCAATAATGAAATATTGTCACGAGGAGATGACTTGAATGATTCCACTACATTGATTGAAATTGACAGCACCAATAATGAAATATTGTCAGAAGGAGGAGATGACTTGAATGATTTTTTTGATCAATCTCTTGATGGCGAACTTATCGAGTGTTTGGAGACCATAGAGTTACAAGAATCATTATTGGAGACTTTTCATGAGGACATTGCTGATGAGGACATGTTACTAGTTCTTTCAAATTTAGAAAATTCTGAAGAATAAATTTATATTTAGAAATCAAAAATTGTTTGAGACATTATTCATTTTTATTTTTAATTTATGAGGTTGTAGCGAAGTGATTGTAGTATAAAATGAGACTTATAGTATAGAGTGCAACATTTTTATGTTACATGGTAAGTTTACTCATATTTACTTCCCTTCTGCCACTATATTATCTCCAATGTGTATTTGACATCTCTTCTTCATCTCCGGCCTCCTTTCTCTCACTGTGTGTCTCCGATGCATCTTATCGCTGCTATTTTGTGTAATTACAGAAGAGAGTAAAATAAAATAGTTCGGAACGTGAAAAGGGGGCAAAGTAGAGTACTCCTCACCCCCTAGGCCTTTTTAGGCGGTCCCAAAAGGATCAGTTTCTGCTTTCCTGAGAGATTATGGTATGAGTTCCATATACCACAATAACTTGCATTACAACATGCAAGATATCTATCTCCTATTACCAACTTTTGGAGATATTCGCGCTAAGCGCGAATATCTCCAAAAAGTAACACCTGCCCTGAGCAGTTCTTAGCCATGTTATCCATGGCTAAGAGCATTAGCTCGGTAATGTATGAATATCGCTGAGTTTTTAGCGATATTCATGCATTGCGGCCGTTTATTATCGCATTTGTGATAAACCTTGATAATAGCAAGGTTTATCTTCGATAATTTCTGATGATGCTTAGCGGTAAAAAATTCGTTGGTAAGCATCGTTAGCGATAAATATCGCTTAACTTTGGTAATATGCCCCAACGTCTGTTAACGTTCGATTCGAAGGAAATGAGGAAGTGTTGAAAAACATTGTCTGCGCCATCTTGCCTTTTTTGAAATGCCACACTTTTGTCGTGCACGGCAGCCATTTTAGATGTCTTGACCAGACCCACTCTCTGCACGCTGTCGATTCGTAGCATGGCTCCTCACCCTCGCAAGCATCTTCCCCAGGCACTGGTCACCCCCGCTCTCTGTCTTATGCATGGGCAATAAACCTCCCCCCATCTGCGCTGCTCTTCCCTGAGAATCACACTGTGCCCGCCCGACACCTCCCTTTCGCCCTATTCACTACCGCACCCTCTGAAACTCCTCTTCCTCTGTGTCCGATTGTCCAGGCTATCAGCTAGCCCTGCAGATGTAGTTTATGGCCCCAGCTGTAAAGAATCACCCCTCTTCAAAGGAGTTATAGTAGATCAAGGCCCACACCCGATGAGATCCGTCACACCACACGTGTTCCTACTATCTGAAAACTATCCTGTATTGTGATTGGGGAGGGGACCGAGCCTGAAGCGGAAGATTCCAGGAATCACTCTTTGTACATCAAAGTTTTTACAATTATGTGTCACATTAAAAATATATAGCACTCCAACAAAGTAGTAGGAATATAAAACTTTAATAACATATAAATATATACAACAAAACAAAAACAGTAAAAACATTTAAACAACGAAGAGACCGTGGCAATTTCTTTTGAATTATCCAATAGATTTATTGAAATTGACAGCACCAATAATGAAATATTCTTGTCAGTAGCGGTCTGTTGTGCGAATAGTTCCAAGGCAGCAGAACGCACTGAAATCCAGATGGCACGAAAGTGATGTCTAGCAAGTTGCCGCCCAGCAACGGCGTGGGGCGCCGCGGGGGTGAGTGAGTCCAGTAGGCACCACAGCTATTCTTACTGGCATTGCAGAATTACTGCTGGGGACAATGCCTGTGCTGTAGCAGGGTCACAGCAGAAACAAAAAGGATTCTGTTGAAGATGTTGTTGGTTTTCAATTTGAAAACAGTTCTGGTGTCAACTGCTATGTTATTGTAGTGGTTAATGTTTTGTTTTCTCTAGAAAATGTAAAAGAGGGGGAGGCAGTCCAAAGTTCCGTTAAAAGGGCAAAGGAAAGGATCGGTGGTTTGAACTATCAGTCAAAAAGGGGAGGGGGTGCAACAATTTTTCCTACCGGGTCACACTGTGCTTTCACCGGAAGTGAGGTCTGCAGGATTCTAGTAATTCAAAGTGAGGCTGGCGCCGACGTCCCGCGGATACAGTTTCGTCACTCCACGGGTGATCGCGGCAGTCATTCCCCATCGGGGGTCGGAGACTCCCGCGGCTCCTCTAGAATCTTCAAGGTCGTGGAGGACTACGGTGGTGGAGTCAACCAGTGACCGGGCCATTTCTTTATGCTGGGCCCGCTCTTGCCAGGTCGACCGCCATTTTGAGAGTTCGGTAGCTACTGGCGATCGCGGGGTCAAATGAGCGGACGGGCTCCACCCTGCCGGGCGAGACGTTGCAGCATGGCCACAGTGGAAGAACCCTTTTCCGGGCGCCTGGAGTGCTGAGGGTGCAGCTGGGAAGCCTCCACCTGGGTAGGCGGGAGAGGCCTGTTCGCACCGTCTCTCCCTCCCAGTGCACCCCACGGCGTCTCGCTTGAGATTTGTTATGGCCGGACCAGGCGATGAGGACGAGGGGGGGGGGTCGGAGGCATGTGCAAGACATCCCCCCCCCAGGGTTGTTGCAGCAATTATACAAGAAAGAAGAAGTGTCCCGTCCGTCTTCGGGCCGGGCTTCCGGTAGATGTCGGCCGGACGCCCCTGGCTCTGGCCCCATGAACGGGTTTCTTGGTTTATTGGCTGCAGCCGGATCCCGTCGGCCTCGGCCCCCCGACCGTTGGTGGCCGGACCGGAAGAGCATGTGGCGGGACTACCTGCAACTCTCAAGGGCCACCGCGGCCGGACTGGGAGAGAGAGGGGAGGGTCGAGGAGACATTCCCCCCCCCTGTAACTGTTCAGCGTTGTAAAGGCAATCCCCTGGCCTGGTCCCGCTGGTCTCGGCCTCTCCTCCGGCTACACCCTACGTTAGGATCTCCTGGCCGAGGCGTGGCAGCAGGACCTGCCTTATATGGGCTGCTCCCGGCTGGGCGTAGCCGGAACCCTGCCCCACCTTGGAAGTTTCCAGAGTGGGGGCGGATGTTCTACTGACTTGCATTTTCCCTAGTCTATCGATTTTTTTGGCGTGGCAGGCGGTGGGACAGCGAGGGGTGATTTGGTTTCTCTTACTGTTTTTCTGGTCTCTCACCACTGGCATATTTCTAACGTTTTCTTGTTTCTAGGACATTAATAGGTTTTATCATTACGTTATGTTATCGTTTCTTTGTTCGTTGTTTAATAAAAGTTCATGTTCATCAGTGGCCTACTGATTTTCGATTTCCTATTCTTTTCTTTCCAGGTTGTTTCATGCTAAAGTTTCTGTTAACAGGATACAGTGATCACTTCGTTATTATTGCATATGTCCTTTTCACTAGGGGTGCTCTCTGGTCGGGCCAGATGACGTATGTCTAGTAAATGGTCCGGGTGAAACAGGTGCATCAATCAGTGGGGAGTAGATAGGCATGACAGATTACAACGGGGGAGAAAGGTCCGCATTACGTACCCTTTCACTACTTGCAAAGATTTTCCTACGTTTATTTGCAAACAGGGAATACCTCCAAAAAGAACTAATTCCCAAACAGTCAATGTTCGGACAATCAATCAATCAATGAGGAATGAAATAGGTACGACGTGTTAAAGGCTTGCGTTACCTACCCTTCACTATCTGCAAAGGGAGAGAGAATATTCCTATTCTTCCTCGTTTGCAGGCAGAGAAGATCCTTAAGAGAACCAACTTCGAACAATTCAATGCTCGATTCAAACAATCAACAAGGGGTACTGTGAACACAAATGAACGCCGCTTATGTACATACGCATTGCTATTTTCAACAGGTTGTTCCTAATGTTTCTATTTTAGCGAGGTCAAAAAGAGATCCCATTAGTGGCCTACTGATTTTGCTCGATTCCTTTTGTTTTTTTACACGTTTTTTCGCTATCTGCAAAGACTAAACAGAGTATTTTGACTCTGTGCTTGTTTGTAAATAGAGAATGAACCAAAGAGAACAATCAATCAAATGGAGAGAGAAGCAGGCACGACGGATTACAACGGGGGCAAAGGGCTGCGTTAACTACCCTTCACTATCTGCAAAGAGAGAGTACTCCTAATAGAAATGAGGGGTGGGGGGCAGCATTCAAAGCAGATCAGTGTGCATAAACACGAAAATGTTTTTACTTACCACGTACTTGACATTCGACAGCTTATGATATTTGCTATTAAAAAACCATTGAAATTCACTGAAAAAACCATAGGTTATAGACCATATATAGTTAGGAATTAGCATTTACAAAACCTTGAAAATTCACTGAAAAAACCATAGGTTATAGACCATATATAGTTAGGAATTAGCATTTAAAAAACCTTATTTTACTCACACAAAACCATTGAAATTCCATATATAGTTAGTTGCACTAACTATATATCGCGCACCCGCAATCCACTGCTGATGATGTCACATATTACATCATTCATGACATGGTCAGTGACATCACTGATGACATCACTGATGACATCTCAAATGACATCACTGATGACATCTCACTTGACATCAATGATCACATCACTGATGATATCATTCATGTGATAATACAATGCATCTCCTCACACTGTAATATAACCTCCGTTACACCCAGTGTTAAATAGAGAGTATCATTTTTGAAACCATTGACACACCAATACTAGTTACTACATACGCACTCACTGATTCCTATGTCTACACACACATTCACTCATACAATCATTCATACATACAATCACTCATCTTTACAACACTATCATATGCACTCATACACCTATACAGACACTCACACTCTGCCACTCATCCATGGAGTTACTCACACACCTAGTCAGTCCTGAAAAGAATCAATCACACTTCCATTTTCTCATCTATACAGTTAAACACAGAACACCTTACATTTTTGAAACATATACTAACACATAGTTACTCTCTTATAGAATCACTGATACAAGTACACATTGATTTGCACAGAGTCACACACCTCCCAGCCAGCCATACACACACTCAGTCTCCCATACAAATACTTGTGCAACCAATCAATAACCCATATAGCTACTTATATAGCTACTGATCAACACATGCAGCAGCTTGCACAACAACAGACATACTGATGCACACTTTCAGACAGTTTAGTCACTAACCCGTGCATTCAGTAAGACGCATTTAATCACTCACTCATACAGTCAATCACGCACCTACTAAAACCTTCATTCAGACACTTATACATCCACTCATTCTTCAATATGTAAAACATATTTAAACTTTACAGAAACACATAATCACTGGATGTTGTCATCAGTGATGTCATCAGTGATGTCACTGACCATGTCATGAATGATGTAATATGTGACATCATCAGCAGTGGATTGCGGGTGCGCGATATATAGTTAGTGCAACTAACTATATATGGAATTTCAATGGTTTTGTGTGAGTAAAATAAGGTTTTTTAAATGCTAATTCCTAACTATATATGGTCTATAACCTATGGTTTTTTCAGTGAATTTTCAAGGTTTTGTAAATGCTAATTCCTAACTATATATGGTCTATAACCTATGGTTTTTTCAGTGAATATATATATATATATATATAGATATATATATATTACCTACTGGCGGTCGCCAGTAGGTATATATAGTAAGGATTTTTTCTCTATGGGATTTTTGAAAATTCTATGTCAAATAACTTTGGCGTTTGTGGACGGAATTGGCTGAAATTTTCAGGAAAATGGCACATTTTGTTTCTGAGCAGCCCCTGAAAATTGGGGGGGGGGTTCGTCCAGGGGGGGTCGAGAAAAAAGGGGGGTCCCAAAACGTGTTTTTAACATTGAGTTTTCCATAGGGCGGTTGGCCTCACTTTTAGCCCGAACGGCTGAATGGATTTGCACGAAACTTGGCAAAATTGTAGGGACTGGTAGCCCGATGTGCCTTTTGTAGGTCTCAATATATGTGCTACAGTGGATTTTGAGAAATTAACGTTTAAAAAAAGATATATATCTGTAACAGCGGACCGGGCAGCGCTCCAGTACGCGTACTTTTCGCGCAACGGAGCTTTGTGAAGCGAAGCTGATTGGTTCTCCGGCGTCTGTAAACATTCCAAACAGTCCGTAGCGGCCGCCATCTTGTCTCTCGGTAGGATCGAGAGACAAGAGGAGGCCAAAGCGAAGGGGCAAATGACCATAAGGGGGCATAGTAGATCCTCGCTGACCCCCTAGGTTTGATGTGGAGGTTTTAAAAGGGCCCCGCGGGGCAAAAAAAAATAATAATAATAATAATCGAACGGCTGAATGGATTTGCACGAAACTTGGTAAAATATTAGGGACTGGTAGCCCGATGTGCCTTTGCTAGGTCTCAATATGTGTGCTCCAGTGGATTTTGAGAAATTAACGTTCAAAAAAAGATATATATCTGTAACAGCGCTCCGCTTCGCGTAACGGAGGTTTGCGAAGCTGATTGGTCATTCTGTCACTGGGCTATAGTTGGGCTACATCTGGCTGATATTTGGGCTACATTTGTTTTTTTTGTCTCTGGCGGCCATCTTTGGGCTACATTGGGCTACATTGGGCTACATTGGGCTTCATTGGGCTTCATTGGGCTACATTTGGGCTACATTTGGGCTCAAACATATATATAGGCCAATGTAGCCCAATATATATTTTTCAAAGTTAATTTTCGTAAAAACCACTGGAGCATATATCTTGAGACATAGCAAAGGCACATCGGGCTACCAGTCCCTACAATTTTGCCAAGTTTCGTGGAAATCCATTCAGCCGTTTCAGCTAAAAGTGAGGCCAACCGCCCTATGGAAATGAAGGAAATGAATGGGTAATTTGTAATTAGCAAATAGCTCATCGCAAACTAGGAATGGTAAAGAATCGCTATTTATTCCTTAAGGTTCGCTATTTAGGAAATGCAAAAAACTTTGATGATACATATGGCGGTTCATCTCTAACAAGATAAGAAGCATAGGGATAGATTTATGATGACTGGCGCATCACCAGGGATGTGTTAGTCATTCTGTGCCGCTGTTCCGTCACCTATGGTGTGCTGCATTTACAATGCGGCGCATCATGGGGCAAAAACAGCACAGATGCGTGATGTATCTGTGCCGTAAAGGTGGCGCATTGCTGGAGTTGTATCGCAAGTGTGATGAAGCTCCAGCAAGGGTCGGGGGTGCCCCTGTCGCAGGGTTTCTGTTCTCACACAGAACTGCGGACAGAGGATTGGAACCTCGGCGAATTAGGGTGCCCCAAAACTCACCTTAGTAATCAAAAACCCCTTAGCAAGCTAGGTACAGTGTCACATTGGATATAACAAACTCTCAATGTTTAGACAATCCAGAATATGAACTTATAGTACCTCAGGATACGTGGAACTCATGAACAGTCGGTCGTTATATATTTCTTAGAAACCAGAACATGGAGTTAAGAAGAACACATGTGTATTTGAAATGTTTATTTACTAATGCCGTCTTCTCAGGCGTAGTATCTTAGATAATACAAGTACACATATTATCAGTAGCAAAATTACCAGCATAGTTACTAGTACATAAAAAGCGAATGGTGACAGTATGTTAACATGCTGTAAATGAATAAGAGTTAGCAACACTTATAAGCAGCCACGGGCCGCGGAGGGAGTTACGGTGGGGCAGGGAGGCGGGGAGGGGGAGGGGCAGGGTGGAGAGGGCTCCACCCTGCCCCTCCCCCTCCCCGCCTCCCTGCCCCACCGTAACTCCCTCCACGGCCCGCGGCTGCTTATATCTCACCCTCCCTAATACACATATTATATTATTTGCTAAGAAGGTCTGTTTGTGTTGGTTTAGGGCGTGCCCATACTTTAGTGTCTTAGATTTGAAGGAATCACATCAGCATACACCAGCTCTCTCTTCATGTGAACCGCATCAAGTGTTGTGTATGTGTGTTCGGCAAAGCAATATAAAACCCGCCTCATGCCCAGAATTGGCAGAAGCTGCACTTATGTTATGAGTATGAAGTCGTGGAGATCAGACCTCATAACAATTCTGTATCGTGTTGTTCTTGAAACTTCAGCAGTCGCTGTACAGATATAGTTTAACAAGCAAAGCAGATAGTAGAGCAATAACATATTATTCTCATGTAAACCACGATGAACTACTAGGTTGAAAGCTAAAGCAACAACTAAGTGTCGTGTGCAGAAGTTGCAAAAAAGGAAAAATGGCGTTTAAACCGGTAATGAGCCCATGCTAACTTAACACGGTGTAAAGATATCCAGGACCTAGATGACACCTCCCCATGATCCGGAAACGAACTGAATAAGATAATAGAAGTGCCATCTCATGAGAGCAGATTGCAACTTTATATGTGGACGGTCCGCAAGGTAAAACATTAAAAACTAGGAAAATTTAATGCTAAAGAAAAATAAAACAGCCAAGTACTTTATCGAGTCTTAAGCCAATAGGCAAGCTAAATGATAAAAACTTGACAAATAAGTCAATGAATTGTCAATGAAATGCTAGTACTCAGCATATCAAACATGAAAAAGGTCTATGACATAACTGTGTATGCAAAATAAGCTGCAACAGCCTCCAATAGGAAGTCACCGTCTTCATCCGAAAAGAGTTCAGCCATCCAATTTAAAAGCGGAAAAGAACATACGTGCTCTCCCAGCACCGGATCCTCTATCACCATCAGAGGACAGCTCGGTGGGTTTTCAAGAAAGCTCTGTTCCAAGAAAGACTGTGTTGCCGCCAGTAAATTCCAGGGACCAATTAGTCCATGCATCAATGCCACAGCCATAATCCTTTCGCCAGGACAAACCAACTCGTGAGTAATGATAGGAGTCATCAGCTGATTAAAGTCGACGTCAGGAGAAACCGGTCCGCAGAGACACAAATCAATGGCCCAATCGAAATCACAGGTCAGGCAGTGAAATACAGGCTGGACACAGGTGAAGTAGGAGAATCGAAAAGATAATCCATATGCCATGCTTAATATCGCCAACGGCATTGTGCCATAATATTCTAGCATGCGATTGCGGAACAGTGTCAGCAGCTGCAGGGCGGGAGCTTGCACAGGAGGGACATCCATATTTAAAAATGTAAAAAAGCACAAGAGCGTCCGCTGGTAATGCAAGTAAAAATGGGAATCCGCGAAGCACAGTGGAAAAAAATAGAATGAAAGAAAGCAGGAATGACTCTAAAGATTTTCTCAAATGAAGTCACGAGACCACTGCTAACAACTTTAAAAAAGTGCGCCAGGCCCTTTGTGGAGGACGCGTTAAAGATAGTCCGAACCATCTTGCTGAAATGGAAAGGCGAATCTGTATTGAAAAGGGTCTGCACCTCTGTACGGGTGTTCGCTATGTGAAGCACGAAAGTTTCACGGGCCGAACTCAAGGCCACCTCTCTCTGAGACAAAAGAGCTCTTATTCTTGCCATGCCGTTGAAATCTGCTCCCAAGGTTGGTATTTGTGGCCAGATTGAAAACTCCCTATGTTCATGTGTGGGAGGAAATAGAACATTTCTGCAGCAAATAACCCGTTCACTTACTGTTACGATAAAAGGAATACTTTTAATTAACGCAGAACAATCTTCATTATTGAGCATCAAATAACTACCATTTTCCAACAACTTGAACGTGGGGATGATAGCAGGAACTGGCGTGCCTTGCAACACGCAAGCCATATTTGGTCGGTGTTTGTTGCATGAACCGTGTAATTGTATGTGCCTACACATTAGTGAATGATCTGGCGTCTCAGTGCATTCCTCTCCATTCAGATAAACTTCTTGATCATCTTTGAAACATCTGTATGTGTATGGAAGCGACCAGACCTCATGAAGAAAAGCACTACCTAAAGGTTCATAACGACCTATTGGTATATATTTCATACAATTTGAAAACTTATATAAAGCAAAAGGCAGCGTTATTAAACCGTGGATAAGGCACGTTGCCAAAAAACCTGCAATCCTCTGCTGATGATGTCACTGAGCATGTCATGAATGATGTAATATGTGACATCATCAGCAGTGGATTACGGGTAATAGTATCTCTAGTTTACTCCCCTATAGCTGTCTTTCTTTTAACATAAGTGTCTGTTTCCTTCCCTTATACTTACTGTTCTTTTTTTTAAAAAAAAATTTTGGTTCACTTCCGGTTCGCGTACCGGCGAGCGAACTGGGAAGCGAACTACGAGAAATAGAGGTTGGCACAGTTCCAAATATTGTACCAATTTTTTAATAACGGGGAGGTAGTTCTGAAAAGAACTTTTTTTTTATTGTTTTTGTTGTTTTATATATTTTTTTTATTTTTCTGAACATTTTTTTACTTTTTTTGAATTTTTCTGAACAGTTTTATATTTTTGGGGGTTTTTCTTGCAGGGGGCAATGAAAACGATTCATTGTAAAGGGCTCAACAGGAGCAACAAAACAAAAAAAACTTGCATATGATAGTCAATAGCTCTGTTGATCAGAGTGATGCTTCTTTCTCCGTAGCAAATGAATCCATTGCAATGTACGCAGACGTGTTTTACTTCATGAAATCTCGTTTGAATATTTGGCACCATCTCCCTGCCCTCTGGTCCCGTTACTTCCGGTACAACAGATCTTCTGGCCATAATAGGGAGATTATCTAGGTCGTTACGAAACTGTGCAGCACTGTAGTTGTTAGGATGCCACCTAGTCATATGGCGATGCATTGTGTAGTTTCCGAAACTGTATTTTTTGTCGGTCCCTCTGGACAGTCTATCTTGACATATAAGGCAAGTTACGTATCTTGCATTTACTTTTTTCTGACCTTTGGGAATTTTAAAAAATTGCCAAATGAAGTTTTCTTTCCGGTGAGACGTCCTGGGCTCCTCAGGCAAAAAGTGCCTCTCTTCGTGCTCGTCGTCCTGTTCCTCTTCTTCCTCTTCTTGCTGAATTATAACTTGAGCAGGTGGTCCACTCTTCCTTGGATGTGGTGGAGGTGGTGGGGAAGCACCAGCTGAAGCTACTAAAGAAGCCATTGCTCACTGGTAACAAAGGGTCTTTCTCTCACAATGATGAAAGTCAGAGTGAGGAAAGAAGGAGGGATTTTCATCATTTGGGAAAAACAATAGTTCTCAACCAATGAAAAGTGTTCATTTTAGATTATATGACCTAGTCTTACATCATTGGATAACCAAAAGTGAAATGAACCAATGAAAAGTGTTATTACCAAGTCACATGACCTGCTGTGTTTACGTTAAGCGCTTTGCAGGGCCTCCCGGTCTGCTTCCAGAAACCTGTGCTTTGCGACTCGGTAAGCGTACCAGTTCGCTAACGTAGCACGTCATATGACGTATCACGCGACAACGCGAAACGTCATGCGGACGGGAGGCGTCACGATGTTGTTTTCTAACGCGGCAGTTGCGGTAAAGAAACGTTTACCGGCTCGCGGTCTATTTCGCGGCATCAAGGTCAGCTAACGGGAAGCTTCCCGATTCGCGAAGCGGGAACGAAGAAAAAAAAATATTTTTAAAAAAAATTATTAATAAACATATAAAATATATTTTGGGATTTAAAGAAGAATACATTTTACAGCTACAGATATTAGCTGTTAAAAAACCAATGAAATTCACTGAAAAAACCATAGGTTATAGACCATATATAGTTAGGAATTAGCATTTACAAAACCTTGAAAATTCACTGAAAAAACCATAGGTTATAGACCATATATAGTTAGGAATTAGCATTTAGAAAACCTTATTTTACTCACACAAAACCATTGAAATTCCATATATAGTTAGTTGCACTAACTATATATCGCGCACCCGCAATCCACTGCTGATGATGTCACATATTACATCATTCATGACATGGTCAGTGACATCACTGATGACATCACTGATGACATCTCAAATGACATCACTGATGACATCACTGATGACATCTCAAATGACATCACTGATGACATCATGACACCCCAATACCAGTTACTACATACGCACTCACTGATTCCTACGTCTACACACACATTCACTCATTCACCCATACAATCACTCATACATACAGTCACTCATTATTACAACACTATCATATGCACTCATACACCTATGCAGACAGTCACACACTGCCACTCATCCATGGAGTTACTCACACACCAAGTCAGTCCTGTAAAGAATCAATCACACTTCCATTTCTTCATCTATACAGTTAAACACAGAACACCATACTTCAGTGACATCACTGATGATATCACTAATGACATCTGAAATGACATCACTGATGACATCTCAAATGACATCACTGATGACATCATGACACACCAATACCAGTTAATACATACGCACTCACTGATTCGTACGTCTACACACACATTCACTCATTCGCCCATACAATTACTCATACATACAGTCAGTTATTATTAGAACACTATCATATGCACTCATACACCTAGTCAGTCCTGTGAAGAATCAATCACACTTCGATTTCCTCATCTATAGTTAAACACAGAACACCATACTTTTCACACATATACTAACACATACTTACTCTCTTATACAATCACTGATACAAGTACACATTGATATGCACAGCGTCACACACCTCCCAGCCAGCCACACACACACTCAGTCTTCCATCCATCCAGTCATTCTTCAATATGTAAAACGTATTTAAACTTTACAAAAACACACAGACACTAGATGATGTCATCAGTGATGTCATCAGTGATGTCACTGACCATGTCATGAATGATGTAATATGTGACATCATCAGCAGTGGATTGCGGGTGCGCGATATATAGTTAGTGCAACTAACTATATATGGAATTTCAATGGTTTTGTGTGAGTAAAATAAGGTTTTCTAAATGCTAATTCCTAACTATATATGGTCTATAACCTATGGTTTTTTCAGTGAATTTTCAAGGTTTTGTAAATGCTAATTCCTAACTATATATGGTCTATAACCTATGGTTTTTTCAGTGAATATATATATATATATATATATATATATATATATATGTATATGCTAATAAAGAGCTGTTTGCAGAGAAGAGGTCGGAGGGGAAGCGAAAGAAGGGTAGGGTGGTGGCCTACCTATCATTGTGTAGTACATTTGGTATTGAGCCAATATTTGTTGAGGGTCTCTCGTTATCAGAGATTTTTCTCTTGTGATTCAGAATAGCCATGGCCTATTATTGGGTGTCGTACCCCTCTAATGTTTTCTCTGAGAAGGATCTTGAACTATGTGTATGTAATGCGAATACACCCCAATCCTAATTGCATTTGTTTTTCTTCTGTGAGCTCTATAAAGAGCAGAGAAAACAGCAGTTAAAGTCACTTCTGTGTTTTATTAGGAATTGTGGACAAAACTGTATGGAATGGATGGCTTTCTCCTAATAACTTATTGATCTAATTACACTGAGTTACTTCAATTGATTCAAATTTGCACTGAAGTATTTAATTTTTTATGATAAAATGATTTTATCGTACATATGTTTGTGTGATGATTAGGAGGGGAAACAGCCACTACAACACGGCCGTTTCCACGCATAACATTAACCACGCATGCATTACAACGCATGCGTGCTTAACACAAATAGCCTTTACCACGCATACCTTTACTACAAGATACGTAGTAAAGGCATGCGCGGTAAAGGCTAAAATTAAAAAAGAGGGCTTGGGGGGGTCTCCCCCCCCCCAAAAAAAAAGCGTGTGAAAAGAAAAGAGGGCTTGGGGGGGGTCTCCCACCCAAAAATACGCACCTGATAAAGTACCGATATGGAGGCAATCGGGAGGCAATCGACGTCGTTTGAGGAAACGGAAAGACACTTCCGTTTCCTCTTTACAACATGCGACGTCAAATAGGAAGATCATGGAGAAGAGACAACAGACAAGACGACGTGAAGAGGTAAGAGGAATTTTAGATTTTAAAAAAACGGAAAAGTTCGATTTTAGGGTTGAGAGCAGGGGAGGAGTATTTGTAAGAAGGTTTTAGGGGTGGGGGAATAACCTTTACCAAGAGTATGCCCTTACCATGCATGAATTTACAACGAAAATCGTTATAAAAATATGCATGGTAAAGGAATATTCTTGGTAAAGGTTATGAGTGGGAATGGCATTCGCGTTGTAACGCATGCGTGGTAAAGGCATGCGTTGCAACGGAATGCGTTCTAACATCGTACAACCGATCAGAAGTTTTGATATTTATTGTGTGCTTTTCTGGTTGTTTTGAACCGAATAAATTATTGAAGTGAAGTGTAAAGAAAAGGTGTTAAAACACAGTCATGCCGGTCTCTCCTGTTTAAATTAAAATGATCCATTCACTCACCTCTGGGAACCATATCTCACCCTGCTGAGATATCCCTATGTAACTGAATTAATGGATTTATCTATGTCCATAGACAACATAATGGACCATCATTTCGATCTTGTACTCTGCTAAAAGCGAGATCAGGTCAATGAAGGCAAATTAGTGAACTCATGCTTATCATTAGTGTATATAAATTGAGTAATTGGTCAATATTATCACGGAAGGGGCGAAAACCATACTGCAAAACTGGTTATAATTTTTTTTTTCATGAGCCGCTGAGACAACGTCTCTATCAATCAATAAGATTGGTCGATAACATGTTGGACCGTACTTTTACCAGGTTTGCAGACTGGCACTTTACAAGACTGGGACAAGGACTGAGGAAGCTTAGGACATGAAGTAGCATTTAGTATATCAATAATAATGGGAGCCCATAATTTGGTGCCATGTTTCTACAAATCCAGAGGCACCCTATCCGTGCCCAGTAGGTCTATTCGTAGCATCTCACACATCTTCATAAGCAAAGAAAAGGGGAATAGTGAGTAGACGAGCAAAGAATGTATATTTGACTTCAAATAAATATCACTAGTATGAGTAATCCAATCCTGGGCAAGAATAGAGGGTTCAAATGTGGGCGTGTTTTTACCCCTTAGAAATATCGATTGATAATTTTCGAAAAGGCTCTTTAGTCATTCAAAGAGAACCAGCAGCTTCAAGTGTATCCCATGTTTCCTTTCCAAGATTGTCTTTCCTTGTCTTGATGGCAAGTTTATGTGTCGGCCTACATGCTGTAACTTCTGTTTTATTATGAGATATCTTCTTTAACTGGGAGTTTGATTTGTGGAGTACATTGTTGCTGTAAAAAGAAAAGAACAGTATTGACCTACCCTCTGCGAAGGCACCACCCCGCTCATACCCTATGCTCTTTTTTTTTTCAATTACTGCCCATCTAATATTTAGATTAATAAAGAAAATACATATCTTTATATGTCATTTGTAGGGCCAAACTTGAACTTGATAGCTCATATCATATGCGCATAAAGCAAGCCTTTTGATAATCGCCGTGAAAGTACTTTAGAAAAACGCAGTCTATGAACATCACTGGTATGAACACATTGCATATTAACATCGCTCTTTTACCGTTGTCAAATTAAGGGGCATATTATCAAGGGGGTTTATCTCCGCTTTTTTGGCTTTAAAAGCCAAGAAAGCGGAGATAAAATTATCTCCCTATTACCTAGCTGTCGCTAACACCAGTTAGCGACAGCTAGTAGGAGATAGCGACCATCTTGGGCCCCACTATGCATGTCAGTGATATTTATCACTAATGACATGCAAAGTGGGCGTGCCAAGATGTTAGCGACTGGAAACTGTCGATAACATCGCTATCTCCTATTACCAACTTTTGGAGATATTCGCGCTAAGCGCGAATATCTCCAAAAGCTAACACCTGCCCTGAGCAGTTCTTAGCCATGTTATCCAATGGGAGGTGGATAACATGGCTAAGAGCATTAGCTCGGTAATGCATGAATATCGCTGACTTTTCAGCGATATTCATGCATTGCGGCCATTTTTTATCGCATTTGCGATAAACCTTGGTAATACCAAGGTTTATCTGCGGTAAAAATCGCAAGAGCTCAGCGGTAAAATTTAGGGGCATATTACCAAGCAATAGCGATAATTATCGCTATTGCGATAATTATCGCTATCGCTTGGTTAGAGACAAAGGGGCATATTATCAAGGGGCTTTATCTCCGCTTTTTTGGCTTTAAAAGCCAAGAAAGCGGAGATAAAATTATCTCCCTATTACCAAGCTGTCGCTAACACCAGTTAGCGACAGCTAATAGGAGATAGTGACCATCTTGGGCCCCGCTTTGCATGTCAGTGATATTTATCACTAATGACATGCAAAGTGGGCGTGCCAAGATGTTAGCGACTGAAAACAGTCGCTAACATCGCTATCTCCTATTACCAACTTTTGGAGATAAGCTAACACTTGCCCAGGAGCAGTTCTTAGCCATGTTATCCAATGGGAGGTGGATAACATGGCTAAGAGCATTTGCTCGATAATGCATGAATATCGCTGACTTTTCAGCGATATTCATGCATTGCGGCCGTTTTTTATCGCATTTGCGATAAACCTTGCTAATAGCAAGGTTTATCTGCGATAAAAATCGCCGATATGCGGCGATAATTTTTGTCTCTAAACAAGTTAGAGACAAAAATTATCTCTATTGGTTGGTAATATGCCCCAAAATTTTACCGCTGAGCTGCGGCGATTTTTACCGCAGATAAACCTTGGTATTACCAAGGTTTATCGCAAATGCGATAAAAAACGGCCGCAATGCATGAATATCGCTGAAAAGTCAGCGATATTCATGCATTACCGAGCTAATGCTCTTAGCCATGTTATCCACCTCCCATTGGATAACATGGCTAAGAACTGCTCAGGGCAGGTGTTAGCTTTTGGAGATATTCGCGCTTAGTGCGAATATCTCCAAAAGTTGGTAATAGGAGATAGCGATGTTAGCGACTGTTTCCAGTCGCTAACATCTTGGCACGCCCACTTTGCATGTTATTAGTGATAAATATCACTGACATGCATAGTGGGGCCCAAGATGGTCGCTATCTCCTACTAGCTGTCGCTAACTGGTGTTAGCGACAGCTAGGTAATAGGGAGATAATTTTATCTCCGCTTTCTTGGCTTTTAAAGCCAAAAAAGCGGAGATAAACCCCCTTGATAATATGCCCCTTTGTCTCTAACCAAGCAATAGCGATAATTATCGCTATTGCTTGGTAATATGCCCCTAAGTCTTTAACCTCTACTTCATAAGAACAATATCTCACGGGTCTCTACACAAAAAAAAATTAACCCAGGGAGTTATCCAACATAAAATACAAATTTTGGACCTACATGTTAGGCTCTGAAACAAGAAAATAAACTATCGCTAATTTTTCATCTTGATTTAATAAGAGAAATCATATATTTCTCCAGCAGGTGCCGTAACTCCCAGAATGAACTTGCCACTGCTATACTCTGAAACTTGCCGTGCAAACACAGATCTATAAAAAAAAAGGTGCCTTAACCACAGTATTTTTTTGTGGACAGGCCTTGCCAGCGTTCAGCACCTAAAAAAAAAAAAACAATGAGTAGGAGGATAAGGTCATCATCAGGTCAAGAACCACCAGGGAAAATAGGATTACTAGAACTAAGCGGACCAGGAGGACAAGCAGTATTAGAACAATGATAAGCAAAAGGATAATAATTAGAAGGGGGGAGGATGTAGCCTCACGGCTAGAGCGGTTGACCTCGAAGCTGAGGAACCGGGTTCGAGTCTCGGCAACGACGCTCGGCAACGAATCCTGTGATTCTGGGCAAATCACTTTATCTCCCAGTGCCTAACAAAAATGAATGTGTCCTTCTGTAACGAAACTGGTGCTATGTAAAGCGCTCTGATACCCGATGTCTCAGGTCTAGTTCGCGCTATATAAAACTCTAAAAAAAATTAATTAAAAAAAAGTACCAGGGCCAAATGGAGCAGAATGAGGAGGAGCAAAAGGACCAGGATTAGCAGCACCAAGGGACTAGAACAATAAAGACCAGAAGAACCAGGCCCAGTGACAGAGGAACAGGACCGCTGGGATCAGGACAAGGGAACCATTACCATGAGGACAAGCACGAGAAAGACTGACATCAGGAGGATTAGGACAAGAAGATTAGGGGAAAGAAGAAAAGCAGGAACTGAAACAAGCCTATGCGAGGTAGGAAGTGGGCCCGGGTGCTAGAAGGTCCAAGAATAGGGCCTTGACCTTTAGGACCATTAACAGGAAGATCAAGACCAGGAGAAAAAGGATGAGGCAGATCAGATAAACCAGGACCAGGAGGACGAGAGGGAATAGGGAACAAGGCCTAGGAGGACCAAGGAGGACCAGGACCAGGGACAACCAGGACAAGGGCGATAATAAACAGGATCAGACAGATAGAGACCATGAACCTAAGATGGACAAAGACCAGAAAGTCCAGGAAGATTAGGACCAAGAAGGCCAAGAGGAATAGACACGTTCAGGAGGAGGAAGATGACCAAGACCAGCTCACAATCAGAACGAGGAGGACTAGGAAGCTGAGGAACTAGGAGCAGATGAAGGACCGGGGGGGGTAACAGGAGGAGCATGATGATAAACATGCAGACTTGGAGGATTAGGTGGAGGACATGGACCAGGTTGAGGAACAGGTTGAGGAAGCTCAAGAGTAAGGAAATGACCAGGGCCATGGCTACCAGGACCAGAATGATCAGTACATGAAGGATATGGATCAGAGCTAAGTAGAACAAGGCCAGGGCTCATTGGATGAACAAAATATGAGGCAGGCCCGGAGTCAAGCCAAAAGTAGGAGAAGGAGAGCCAGGATGGGAAAGACCAGCAATAAGTAAAGAGAAGGAGATAAGGCCAGCAGCAGAACCAGAGCAACCAGAACAAAAGAATGATTATTTCGAGGCATTAAAGGGAAAAGGCCAGGAGATAGAGGAGACCAGGTGGAGGAAGTTGAAGAGGAGCAGAAGGATGCAGAAGATGATAAGGACCAGAGGGAAGAGGAAGCCAATATTTTAGTCTCCTTAAAGCACTGCTTAACGTCTCTGCCATCTGTGACTAAGGGATCAACTAATGTAAACCAGAATAGCTTTACTACTTCGTTTTTATTTGTTGCTAATTTCTTGGGAAGCAGATTTTATCAAAATGAATGCATATACTTTTTAAGGGTCTAAGGAAGGGTTTTTAGTTAGCTTCTGGAAAAGGGCGCACAGCTAGGTATTAACGCAATGCTAATTCGTGATTCTTGGTAGATTGTGAGGTCCAGAAAGGGTGAGGAGATGAGCCCTATAACCCCTCAGTGTAGTGTCAGTCTGGGCTGACACTGCGTTCAGTAGCTAACATATTGAGACAATAGTAGACAAAGCTTTTCAAAAACACACAAATAATTGGTTATCTTGGAATCAGTCGTATGAAAGGGTGTCTTTAATGTTCAAGAGACCCAGCCGACACGTGTTTCGTCGCGTCTGGGACAATCTTCCAGCGACTCCTCAGGGCTAAAAAGAAATGTAGTGTCGTTGGGAGAGTCACTCCGTCGGTGATACTTCCGACCCGACAGGGCCCTGGACTGTTTGGCTAATTATAGCGGTGGTTGGAGGATTCTATCAATTGTTATATCCGTGGTGCGAGATATAGTAAGGAGAACGACTGAAAGTGGGACACTCCAAAAAACGTTGGATGTGCAGTTGTAAACAAATTAAATGATCAATCGGTGTGTCTCCACAGGTTTCTGTGTGTCGGAGCGGTTTTGTCGAAAACTTTTGGAAGGAGTTTGCCTTGGTTAGTCAGACGGGTGCATCCGCATAACCGCTCTCCGTTCTGTGTGCCGAGTATGGCCACCTCAATATGTCTACTTGTTTACCTGTTAGATTTGATTATTTTTCTGGATATACAAAGATGGAAAGTGCTTGATATTTACATTGCTATTACATTATGATGTGATTACTCTAGGACCTCCTAGAAACTAGCTTTGCCCTTATATTGTCTTGTCCTAGTCAGTATCCCTGACTTCATTGAGCTAAGTACAAACCACAGGTCCCTTTTCTTCCTGCAGTACTTTCCCCCTACCTGTGTTCAATAACCAGGGGAACCTTCCATTAATTTTGAAGTTTTTGTGTGCACCTCAATATGTCTACACTGACATTTGTATTTATCAATTAGAGTGTGCATGGGTTTATGTTAGCTACTGAATGCATATACTGCCTGTTATTGCGTCAGCTCCTCATTACACCACCCCTAATGGTTCCTCCCCTCATTACTCCCCCCTTTTGTTTTGTACCCAATTTCGGGAATCCCAGAGTAAACTGTTTCCATTCCAAACAGTGGACCATGGGGCTGATTCACAAAGATTTTCCTATGACTAAGGGCCTGATCATGATGTGGTTGATGAATTCCAACCCATGCATAAATCCCTGTTTACCCACAGTTTGGAATTACAAATTAGAATTTAACATTTTCGATATTTATCAGATGCTTTAAATACCTCAAGTAACGTTACATTTCGGCAGGTCAAACCTGCTACAATTTAACAGGGTAAAATAAAAGCATACGATATTTACCGGATCAGGTGGATTTTGATGTGTTAAACATAAACTTGTTTTAGGTGCTTTTTATTATCATACCTGATATATATCGTACCCCGTGGTATCTTTATTTATCAGTTGTGCTGAATCGCATATACACTCATCATCAGGGCTTATGTGTCACTTGCTTTTGTAGTTTTCCTTGCTAAATCATGGAAATCAGGAGTACATAAAGAATAAAAGAGCGAGAGACAGAAAATTGTTTGTGAATGGAGCAGAACGTGGATTTATTCTGTCCACACAATGTGAACTACAAAAAGTAAAGTAGTTAATATATTTAGTAGTATCCTTTCTGTCTGAACTACTAAGTAATGCAACTGGGCAACGTGTTCATGCAGAAAAACATGCTGATCCACCTAGCTAACTCAAAAAGCATCCTTTTGAATACACTTTCAACACATTTTACCAAATTCAAAACCTTTGGCAAATTATATCTTGTTAACTACAACGAATATATACGACTACATGGTTCCTGATGTGTTTGAAGACCAGTCAGCCATTGTTCCAGACACTTTGAATCCCCAACATATTTTTCTGCTCAAATAAAAGCTTTGTCATATGCCATTCCACTTTCCCTGCATCACTGCAGGTTGACATAGCAACGCTCAATACGCAGGATACAAAAATAACTGCTCCTCTTTTGAGTTCATTTCTACATGTTTTCGTACGTGGTAGTGCGTCAAAGAAGGCATTTCGAAATGAATTTGCTAGCAATCCACTCCAATCCAATGAATATTATATACGCCATTCTCATTGCTCACATTTGAAAGATTAATGTTATCTCTATAAAGAAATATAACTTTCCCCAAAATGTTTCTTAGGAGCCCATTGACAAATTCCAGATTGGTGAATAACAAGGCAGCATAGTGTTGATTCCGCTACTTGTTTCAGCACCCTACACTTCCTGTCCCAATGTTTCATTTATCCATGTTACTTTTTTCATTACTCCTTTCTCCCTGTTTTCTCATATTTTCTTTCGTTTTCATCTTTCTAAATGTCTTTCTTTTGTGCTGGGTCAAAGGCTAAGTACAAAAAACAAATCCTGTTCCCCAATAACACCACCAAACGCTGGACAAAATGAATCACTGCATGAGGTTTTTGTGAATCACTCTTCTGGGTGAGCTTACATTCCAATAGGCTGATGACTAGGGGCCCGATTCACAGAACTAACTTAAGACAAAATCCTAACCGTACTACCATTTTGGTATTCACAGAAGGCACTTACTCATTTTGGTATTCACAGAAGGCACTTACTCATTTCAGTATTCACAGAAGTTAGGAGTCCTAACTTTAGGACTCCTAAATGCCTTCTGTAAATACCGAAAGTCTTAAAATTAGGATTTTACTCAATTAAGTAGTAGTAAAGTTAGGACTCCTAACTTTAGGACTCCTAAATGCCTTCTGTGAATACGGAAAGTCTTTAAATTAGGATTTTTCTCAATTTAGTAGTAGTAAAGTTAGGACTCCTAAGTTTAGGACTCCTAAATGCCTTCTGTGAATACCGAAAGTCGTAAAATTAGGATTTTTCTCAGTTTAGTAGTAGTAAAGTTAGGACTCCTAACTTTAGGACTCCTAAATGTAGTAAAGTCCTTACTTTACTACTGCTAAAATGAGAAAAATCCTAAGTTTAAGACTTTCGGTATTCACAGAAGGCATTTAGGAGTCCTAAAGTTAGGAGTCCTAACTTTACTACTACTGAATTGAGAAAAATCCTAATTTGCAGACTTTCGGTATTCACAGAAGGCATTTAGGATCCTTAAAGTTAGGACTCCTAACTTCTGTGAATACCGAAATGAGTAAGTGTCTTCTGTGAATACCAAAATGAGTAAGTGCTGTGAATACGAAAATGGTAGTAAGTTTAGGATTTTGTCTTAAGTTAGTTCTGTGAATCGGGCCCTAGGTGTTTAGGGCAGCGCTGTGTTCCTTCATTAAATAAATTTATTGTTTTATGTTTAACGGGCTACGGGCTTAATAAACGTATGTTTGAACTGAACTGAAACTAAATAAATTGTTTATGTACAAGAAATGACGATAACTATCACTAATGCTAGTTAGCAGAAGTTTTTTTTTTTGCTGTGTACCACGGAATAGCATCGCCTTGTTAGCGACGTATGTATAATATGTCACTACATGGCGATAGCTTCAGGGATCAGCGTTGAAAACTGCCGCTAACATTAGCGTGATGGCGATAGGAATTCCGGCGTTAGTGGACGAAAACCAACGAAAGGCCAATTAGCAGCAAAATAAGGCATGTTAGTCAGCCCAACCTGAGTCTTTTTTGCCTCTAATGGAAAAAATAGCCTCCAATAGAAAATAGGCAAAAAAAACAATGAAACGCAGAATAGAGCAGCCAGGGCCAAGTGCAGCACACATCAACAAGCCCCTCAAGCCATACAACATCCAGGATGACCAGGATGAGACCCTGGATGCATCGGTGGACCTGCACCTGGAGCCTGGATGCATCGCTGGACCTGCGCCTGGAGCCTAGATGCCTCGCTGGACCAGCGTCTGGAGCCTGGATGCGTTGCTGGACCTGCGTCTAGAGCCTGAATGCCTCGCTGGACCTGCGTCTGGAGCCTGGATGCATTGCTGGACCTGCGTCTGGAGCCTGAATGCCTCGCTGGACCTGCGTCTGGAGCCTGGATGCGTTGCTGGACCTGCGTCTGGAGCCGGAATGCCTCACTGGACCTGCATCTGGAGGTTTGATGCTTTGCTGGAACTGTGCCTGGAGTCTGTATGCCTCGCTGGATCTGTGCCTGGAGCCTGGATGCGTCGCTGGACCTGCATGTGGAGCCTGGATGCCTGGATGCCTTGCTGGACCTGCATCTGGAGCCTGGATGCCTCGCTGGACCTGCATCTGGAGCCTGAATGCCTCACTGGACCTGCATCTGGAGGTTTGATGCCTCGCTGGAACTGTGCCTGGAGTCTGGATGCCTCGCTGGATCTGTGCCTGGAGCCTGGATGCGTCGCTGGACCTGCATCTGGAGCCTGGATACCTGGATGCCTTGCTGCACCTGCATCTGGAGTTTTGATGCCTCGCTGGAACTGTGCCTGGAGTCTGAATGCCTCGCTGGATCTGTGTCTGGAGCCTGGATGCGTCGCTGGACCTGCATCTGGAGCCTGGATGGCTGGATGCCTTGCTGGACCTGCATCTGGAGCCTGGATGCCTTCGCTGGACCAGTGCCTGGAGCTGGGATGTGTCGCTGGACCTGCGTCTGAAGCCTGGATGCCTCACCAGACCTGTATCTGGAGCCTGAATGCCTCACAGTACCTGCATCTGGAGCCTGGGTGCTTTGCTGGACCTGCACCTGGAGCCTGGATGCCTCGCTGGACCTGCGTCTGGAGCCTGGATGCCTCGCTGGACCTGCGTCTGGAGCCTGAATGCCTCACTGAACCTGCATCTGGAGCCTGGATGCCTCGCTGGACCTGCGTCTGGAGCCTGAAGTGGGATGCAGAGGAGCTGTGGAGTCGATGAGCCGTGGCAGTAGACATTGAGGCGCGGTGATCGCCCGTACCTGGTGGTGAAGTCTGGTTGATCGCATGTGTAGGAGAGTAGGGTCTGCTATCCTATGGTCACCCCAAATTTTTGCTTTTTGCTTCACTGGTTTATGACTTAATGTGGCTGTCGGCCTGCTAATCAGACCCACAGCCTGCTGTTCTCTCTCTAAATTAATGCCAATGCACATTAGGTGCATTACGAAATTGGAACTGGTTCACCTTATTGGCCCCTATAACAGTGTACCCAGGTACCCAGGGCATAGGTGCTTCCAAGGCCTACCAGGGGCTGCAGCACGTATTGTGCCACCCCTGGCCTGGCCTCCATATTTGACACAACTGGCTGATCACACAGCTGGGGTAAGTCGGTGTCACCACCCCTTACTTAGGTATAGTATGCCTTTATCTAAACTAAAATGGACACATATGTTCCTATCCGCCACTCCTATGGAAGGCCTCATCAATCCTGGAGGCAGAGTGCTTGGAAATATGTGAGATGGTGCTCTGGCATGACCTGAGCCTGTCTGCAGCTTTCAGAACCAAGTCCTTTAGCTGTTTCATGATACTGCCATACCATATACTCTTAAGTGCATTATGAACCTCGCGGTTAAATGCTATCTCTGGTTTGGCTTTATCAAAACATGTCGAGTAAGGTGTCATACGAATTGGAATACTACCCCCTCGCCAGTTCTGGCGACGGGGGTAGCATTCCACCCTTCTAGAGGGACATGACATGTACCTAACCTGAACCCCGGTTAAAGTTAAACGTGAGCCTTAGCATCACAAAATGGATGCTGCCACCACAGACACAAGTCTGACCTCCTGCTGCTGGGAGTCCTTCCAGCGAGGGAGGCTTGGACAAAGGGTTTCCTGCCTTGGGAGGTGCTAGCACCACCCCAGACAGGAGTTTGTGTATTGGGTAGGACAGGGCTGAATATAATCAGACATGCCTGGGGCACACAAGGTGTCCCTGTGCATTTGCCAGTTCAAACCGGTGCTGGGGCTCTCCAGCCCCAGTCTTGGCGCGAAGCTGGACAAAGGAAAGGTGGTGTAACCGCCCCACTTCCTGGTCCCACCCAGAGGAGGGACCTAGCATGTGATCCGGCCCCTAGAATTGGAATAAGAGTAGGAGCTGTGTCCCAGGACTCCAGATCATCCTGAACTCGACTTGAAACTAAGAAGAAAACTGGGCTTCGACATTCTGCTGCACAGAAGACTGAAGAGAATCTCCCTTGTGGCCAAGGAGTGACCACCCTGTGAATACAGGCACCAACCAGCAACTCAACGTCTGCTTTGCCGCTGCCTCCCGCCGGAGCCCGAGCCCAGAGCCTGACAAGACCCAGACTCCCAGACATCTCAGACATCCACAGTCCCTGAAAAGAAGAGATCCGTGGAGGCACCGAGAGACGTGGGACCGGACCCCTTGAAAGACCCCCGAGAAGCTGACTGCGCAGTACCCGAGGCACCCTTGACACTGTGCTTTGGGGTTTGAGAAGCCCCAACACCGAGCAGCATTTGTACCAAAGATCAGCCCCCTAGCATCTCCACGATCTGCGTGGGGCCCTTTTGCACTTTGCCACTTGATGCGCCATCCCGGCCACTTGCCACGTGGCTAGCGGCCATCTTGGCGATGAAAACTACAAACAACACCACTGGTCTGGTTGCTCCAGACTGGCCCTTGCTCCCCTGAAAAGGATCACCCGCTCTGACCTTGCTGGTCCGAGTGAGAAGCTTGCAGCGATTTCTGCATGGCTTGTATTAGCCAAGGCCTGTTTGCTCCGATCAAGAAGCCGACACCGCCAACAGCTAGAGCCTTCGTGGGACAGCTCGTGACCAACGCCTGGACGTCCTTGACCTCTTCGTGTCCACGTGGCTGCAGAGACAATCTTCACCTTTTCACCTGTTTGCACCCGACATCGCCTGGTTCCGTCCTGGTTCCACGGTAGTCACTGGCTAGTGACTTTGAACATTGTCCCCTCTGCTTTCAGGTCTTCACCTCTTCAGATCCACCCTTGTATCCACCGGAACTCTCCTCGACAACCCGCCTGCAGCATCTTCATCTCCAGGCACCATCGACCTGCGTGACGAAACCCGACACTTCTTCGCACCTGTGCACCCGCTTCCTGTGGGTGAGGTAACTCAGCAACGCCGGTGTTCCCACACTGGTACACACCTCTAGTGCCTGTGTCTAAAGTTCTGTCCTTCTAGGTCCATCGGAAGGTTCCTTAAACACTAACTTTGTAACTTATACGCACCATTGACATTGCATTGGTACATGCGTGCGCTTTAAGTGCTGCACCCGAGTCCCGCGGGCCTTTCCCGACTTCATTACTGTTAGTCCCGAACAGCTCCAGCGATTCCCCAGGCCCTAGGCCTCTTTCCTTTCCCATTAGTGGTTCTTATACCACTATTTTAGTATATGGTTTAGGTGGCCCCTAGGGCTCATCCATATTGTGCAACTTTCGTGTATTTAAACTGTGTTTTGTTTTAACGCATTTGCTTCTGTGCTCATAAAGAGTATAGGGGATATTTGTAGAAATAAATATATATATATTTTCAATATATATCTGTGTGGTGTCCTTTCATTTGGTATTCAAGGGGATTGTGTATGGTAAAACAGCTTGCTTCACATGCCTTTACAGAGTTTAGCCTAAGACTGCTTTGTCCATGCTACCACTAGGATAGCTGGTCTATCAGGTTGACTTACAACATATCATCATAAGGGTTGCTTGGCATGGTACAAGGTGATCACTAGAACTAGTGAGCAGCATATACCAGGCCAACTTCTCACATTAGTGAGCAGCGGATTGGGATTTGAGCTTGCTGTTGTTTTACCATTACAATCTTTGAGAGTATCATTTGAAAGATCATACAGGTACCTGATAGGTACATTAAAACAAGATTAGTATACTTAAGTTCTACTGAACTTAGTTGTTGTAGAGGATAGGGAGTAGCACATCCTGATTACAACTACTAGATAGGTTTAGTAGGTAAACACTAGTGTAGGTAGATTGCAACATATCCACCCACACTAGAGCAATGTCTGGAGCAGAGGGATCCACTGGACCTATCTCTGTTGAGAGTGACCCTCCAAGGGCACCATCCAAATTTGCTATCTTTAACTTTAAAGAACTGAGGCAGGTGTGTTCCTTAAGAGGAATCAAAATGGGTCCTACCCCTACAGCAGACCACCTCAGAGAGTTTTTATAAAAGTCTGAAGCTCTAAAGACCTCCAAACCAGGCCCCTCAGGGACTGGAGATGGAGGCTCTCCTTCTGAAGATGATAACACTGATGCCCCTGTCCCTGTCATCCAGATAGATGAGGAAAACCAGACCACTGGGGATACTCAGCCTGAGGATGAGGAAGAAGAAGAGGAGGAGGAGGAAGAAAGTGGGTCTGATGATGAGAGAAATAGTCCGGTGTTAGTCAGCAGGCTTAACCAGGCTAACTTAAGCCTATTTGGGACTGAAAGTGGGTCCAACCCATTCAGACCCCCAAGTGGACTTAACCAGGAGCCCAGGAGGAGGAGGAATCACTCAGGTGAATCCAATACCTCCCAAGCTTCTAGAGGTTCTCATGGTCACTCCAGAAGAGTGATGTCTAGCCCTCAGAGAAGGGAACATGAGGCCAAAATGAGAGAAGCTGAACTTAGGATCCAGAAGCAAGAATTAGAAGTTGCCCTGGCCAAAGAGAAGCTTGCTAGAGCAAGACAGCCTAGAGAGAGTGGATTAGGATCCACAGGTGGCAGCACTATCCCTAAGGATAAAGACAGGTCCTATGACAATAGAAACCTGAGTAAGATTGTGCCCCCCTACAAGCTGGGGATGATTTCCACAAGTGGATGCCTGCACTTGAGAGAGCCTGCAGAGTACAGTAGATCCCTCAGGAGAAGTGGGCAGCAATCTTGTGGCTCTCCTTTGAAGGTAGAGGCCGAGACAGACTCCTCACAGTTAGTGATGGGGATTCTTTAAACTACCTGGTCCTGAAGAGTGCTCTGATTGACGGGTTAGGCTTAACCACTGAACAGTACAGGTTAATGTTCAGAGACACCCAGAAGACACAGACTCGAGACTGGTCTGAATTTGTTGAATGTGCCACTAAGGCTCTGGAGGGCTGTTTGCTGGAAAGTAAGGTTACAGACTATGAAGGATTGTACAATTTGCTTATGAGAGAACAGATTTTAAATAACTGTCAGAACCAGCAGTTGCATCAACATTTGGTTGACTCAGATCTAACCTCTCCCCAAGAATTGGGAAAGAGGGCAGACAAATGGGTTAGAACCAGAGTTAAGCAAAAGAACCAGAACCAGGGTGGTGACCAAAAGAAAACAGACCAGAAGGGTGGGGAGCAGAAAGCTAAAGACCAGAAGTCTTCAACAGGGCCCCAAACTAATACTGAGGGTGGGTCCCAAACTTCCAAGAAGAAGAAGAAAGAAGGTCAAAGAAAGCCCTGGTGTAGTATTTGTAAAAACACCTCTCACTGGACAAGTGATTGTAAAAAGGGTGGAGCCCCCAACACTGCAGCCCCTAAGGCACCTGCACCCACTAGTACAGTTAGCAGTGTTGGTCCACAAACTAAGGGGGTAGTGGGTATCACCTTGGGAACTGAGGGAGATTCTGGCCTAGTCAGAACCCCTACACAGGCTGTTCTGATTTGTGATGTGGAAATTGATTTGTCCACTACTGTCAGTCCCAGTAATCTGGGCAAGTACAGGCAGACGCCTTTGATTAATGAAAAAGTGGCTCAAGCATACAGGGACACATGTGCCAGTGTCACTACGGTGACACCTAGCTTTGTGGACCCTGGACAATACATCCCAGGTGATAATTACCTGGTGACCAATGCCAGCAATGTCACTACTACACATAGTGTGGCAATTGTTAACTTTTCCTGGGGAGGGGTAACTGGCCTAAAAAGAGTTGTGGTTAGTGCTGATCTCCCAGTTGAATGTTTGTTGGGCAATGACCTGGAGAGCTCTCTATGGTCAGAAGTTGAGTACATGACTCATGCAGAGATGTTAGGGATATCATCACATGTCCTTGCTGTGACCAGGTCACAGGCCAAAAAGTGCCTCTCTGAACCTCAGGTCTTGGATCCTGGAACAATGGACCAAGCACCTCCCAAGACAAGGAACAGGAGGGTAAAGGCTGTGCCTTCCCAACTGCCTACAAGTGAGGATCACCCTTCACAGGAAGATGATCTTGAGACCCCTGAAGGAACTGTCCCTGAAGAGCTTGAACCTGATCAGGTTGAGTTTCTGGGGACAGGGGGACCTTCTAGGGCAGACCTGGGGCAGGCTCAGTTAACCTGTCCTTCTCTTGAACCCCTCAGACAACAGGCTGCTGCTGAGGCTGCTGGGAATGCTCAAGGTACCCATAAAGTATATTGGGATGATGGGCTCCTTTATTCAGTGGGTAGAGACCCCAAGCCTGGTACAACCAGGAGGTTGGTCATACCTCTGCAATTTAGGGGCTTCCTTCTTACCTTGGCCCATGATATTCCCTTAGCAGGACACCTAGTCCAGAATAAGACTTGGGACAGGCTTGTCTCACACTTTCACTGGACTCACATGTCTGAAGATACCAAGGAGTTTTGTCGCTCCTGTGTAACCTGCCAAGCCAGTGGCAAAGCAGGTGGTACCACAAAGGCCCCCCTGATACCACCTGTGGTGGGGGTGCCTTTTGAAAGAGCGGGAATTGACATTGTAGGTCCAATGGATCCCCCTACAGCATCTGGGCACAGATTCATACTGGTGGTGGTGGACCATGCCACCAGGTACCCAGAGGCAATTCCACTTACGACCACAACAGCTCCTGTTGTGGCCAGGGCCTTACTTGGAGTTTTCTCCAGAGTGGGGTTTCCTAAGGAGGTAGTATCTGATAGAGGTGCCACCTTCATGTCAGGATACTTAACAGCTATGTGGAAGGAATGTGGTGTCAACTACAAGTTCACCACTCCCTATCATCCACAATGCAATGGGCTTGTTGAAAGATTTAACAAGACCCTCAAGGGTATGATCAAAGGATTACCAGAAAAGCTCAGGTGAAGATGGGACATCCTTCTACCCTGCCTTCTGTTTGCTTACAGAGAGGTCCCACAAAAGGGGGTTGGCTTCAGCCCCTTGGAATTGTTGTTTGGGCACCCTGTTAGAGGACCCCTGTGTTTGGTGAGGGAAGGATGGGAGTTACCTCTCATAAAGCCCAAGCAAGACATAGTGGACTATGTACTTGGTCTCCGCTCCAGGATGGCTGAGTACATGGAGAAGGCATCAAAAAACCTTGAGGCTAGCCAAGAATTACAGAAAGCTTGGCATGACCAAAAGGCTGTCTTGACTGAGTACCAGCCTGGACAGAAAGTATGGGTGTTGGAGCCAGTGGCCCCAGCAGCACTCCAAGACAAATGGTCTGGACCCCATACTATCATTGAAAAGAAGGGAGAGGTTACCTACTTGGTGGACCTAGGAACTCCCAGGAGCCCCCACAGGGTGCTCCATGTTAACAGGCTGAAAGCATATGTTGGCAGGGCAGACATGGGCTTGCTCATGGCTACAGATGAGGGGCAGGAGGAAGAGAGTGACCCTCTCCCAGACCTGCTGACTCAGAATCCTGAGGATGGCTCAGTTGATGGTGTGGCCTTAGATGGCAGCCTCACGGAACATCAGCAAAATGACTGTAGACAAGTTTTGCAGTCATATCGACATATGTTCTCCCTGACACCCAGTCAGACTAACTGGTGTACCCATGTGGTGGACACTGGTGGCAGTCTTCCTGTGAAAAACAAGATTTACAGGCAACCTGACCATGTCAGAGATTGTATGAAGATTGAGGTGCAAAAGATGCTGGAATTAGGTGTCATTGAGCCTTCAGAGAGCCCCTGGGCTAGCCCAGTGGTTCTGGTCCCCAAACCTCACACCAAAGATGGAAAGAGAGTGATGAGGTTCTGTGTGGATTACAGAGGACTCAATGCTGTCACCAGGATAGATGCACACCCTATTCCAAGGGCAGATGAGCTCATAGACAAATTGGCTTCTGCCAAGTATTTGAGCACATTTGACTTGACAGCTGGCTACTGGCAAATCTGGTTAGCTGAGGAGTCTAAGGCCAAGACAGCATTTTCTACCCCAGGTGGGCATTATCAATTTGTGGTGATGCCCTTTGGTTTGAAAAATGCACCTGCCACCTTCCAAAGGTTGGTAAATCAAGTCCTTACTGGGTTGGATGACTTTTGCGCAGCATATCTGGATGATATTGCTGTCTTTAGCTCCACCTGGAAGGATCACCTGGTCCACCTGAAGGAAGTGCTAGAGGATCTGCAAAAGGCAGGCCTCCCTATCAAGGCAACCAAGTGCCAGATAGGGCAGAGTAAAGTTGTACACTTGGGCCACCTTGTAGGTGGAGGCCAAGTTCAACCACTGGAGAGTAAGATCCAGACCATAAAGGACTGGTCCCCTCCAATTACCCAGACTCAGGTCAGAGCTTTCTTGGGCCTGACTGGGTACTACAGGAAGTTTGTTAAGAACTATGGGTCCATTGTGACTCCTCTTAATGATCTGACATCCAAGAAGATGCCCAAAAATGTTCAGTGGACAGTAAACTGTCAAAAGGCATTTGATGACCTGAAGAAGGCCATGTGCTCTGAACCTATCCTGAAGAGTCCTGACTACTCAAGAGAGTTCATTGTCCAAACAGATGCTTCTGAGTTGGGAGTGGGAGCTGTGCTTTCACAACTTAATGTAGATGGTCAAGACCAGCCCATTGCTTTTATTAGCAGAAGGCTGACCCCCAGAGAGAAACGTTGGTCCGCCATTGAGAGGGAGGCCTTTGCTGTGGTGTGGGCCCTGAAGAAGTTGAGACCATACTTGTTTGGCACTCACTTCAAGATTCAGACCGACCATAAGCCCCTCTTATGGCTTAATCAGATGAAGGGTGAAACCCCCAAACTGCTCAGGTGGTCCATTTCCCTACAGGGGATGGACTTTACAGTGGAGCACCGCCCAGGGACTGACCATGGTAATGCAGATGGTCTCTCCAGGTACTTCCACTTAGAACATGAAGATACAACTGGTCAAGGTTAGTCTAATTTCCCTGCGTTTGGGGGGGGGAGGGGTTGTGTAGGAGAGCAGAGTCTGCTATCCTATGGTCACCCCAAATTTTTGCTTTTTGCTTCACTGGTTTATGACTTAATGTGGCTGTGGGCCTGCTAATCAGACCCACAGCCTGCTGTTCTCTCTCTAAATTAATGCCAATGCACATTAGGTGCATTACGAAATTGGAACTGGTTCACCTTATTGGCCCCTGTAACAGTGTACCCAGGTACCCAGGGCATAGGTGCTTCCAAGGCCTACCAGGGGCTGCAGCACGTATTGTGCCACCCCTGGCCTGGCCTCCATATTTGACACAACTGGCTGATCACTCAGCTGGGGTAAGTCGGTGTAACCACCCCTTACTTAGGTATAGTATGCCTTTATCTAACCTACAATGGACACATATGTTCCTATCCGCCACTCCTATGGAAGGCCTCATCAATCCTGGAGGCAGAGTGCTTGGAAATATGTGATATGGTGCTCTGGCATGACCTGAGCCTGTCTGCAGCTTTCGGAACCAAGTCCTTTAGCTGTTTCATGATACTGCCATACCATATACTCTTAAGTGCATTATGAACCTCGCGGTTAAATGCTATCTCTGGTTTGGCTTTATCAAAACATGTCGAGTAAGGTGTCATACGAATTGGAATACTACCCCCTCACCAGTTCTGGCGACGGGGGTAGCATTCCACCCTTCTAGAGGGACACGACATGTACCTAACCTGAACCCCGGTTAAAGTTAAACGTGAGCCTTAGCATCACAAAATGGATGCTGCCACCACAGACACAAGTCTGACCTCCTGCTGCTGGGAGTCCTTCCCGCGAGGGAGGCTTGGACAAACGGTTTCCTGCATTGGGAGGTGCTAGCACCACCCCAGACAGGATTTTGTGGATTGGGGACGACAGGGCTGAATAGAATCAGACATGCCTGGGGCACACAAGGTGTCCCTGTGCATTTGCCAGTTCAAACCGGTGCTGGGGCTCTCCAGCCCCAGTCTTGGTGCGTAGCTGGACAAAGGAAAGGGGGTGTAACCGCCCCACTTCCTGGTCCCACCCAGAGGAGGGACCTAGCAGGTGATCCGGCCCCTAGAATTGGAATAAGAGTAGGAGCTGTGTCCCAGGACTTCAGATCATCCTGAACTCGACTTGAAACTCAGAAGAAAACTTGACTTCGACATTCTGCTGCACAGAAGACTGAAGAGAATCTCCCTTGTGGCCAAGGAGTGACCACGCTGTGAATACAGGCACCAACCAGCAACTCGACATCTGCTTTGCCGCCGCCTCCTGCCGGAGCCCGAGCCCAGAGCCTGACAAGACCCAGACTCCCAGACATCTCAGAGCCCGATCCACAGTCCCTGAAAAGAAGAGACCCATGGAGGCACCGAGAGACGTGGGACTGGACCCCTTGAAAGACCCCTGAGAAGCTGACTGCGCAGTACCTGAGGCACCCTTGATGCTGTGCTTTGGGGTTTGAGAAGCCAAGCCACCAAGCAGCATTTGCACCGAAGATCAGCCCCCCAGCATCTCCACGATCTGCATGGGGCCCTTTTGCACTTTGCCACTCAATGCGCCATCCTGGCCACTTGCCACGTGGCTAGCGGCCATCTTGGCAACGAAAACTACAAACAACACCACTGGTCTGTTTGCTTCAGACTGGCCCTTGCTCCCCTGAAAAGGAGCACCCGCTCTGACCTTGCTGGTCCGAGTGAGAAGCTTGCATCGATTTCTGCATGGCTTGCATTAGCCAAGGCCTGTTTGCTCCGATCAAGAAGCCGACACCGCCAACAGCTAGAGCCTTTATGGGACAGCTAGTGACCAACGCCTGGATGTCCTTGACCTCTTCGTGTCCATGTGGCTGCAGAGACAATCTTCACCTTTTCACCTGTTTGCACCCGACATCGCCTGGTTCCGTCCTGGCTCCACGGTAGTCACTGGCTAGTGACTTTGAACATTGTCTTCTCTGCTTTCAGGTCTTCACCTCTTCAGATCCACCCTTGGATCCACCGGAACTCTCCTCGACGACCCACCTGCAGCATCTTCATCTCCAGGCACCATCGACCTGCGTGACGAAACCCGACACTACTTCGCACCTGTGCACCCGCTTCCTGTGGGTGAGGTAACTCAGCAACGCCAGTGTTCCCACACTGGTACACACCTCTAGTGCCTGTGTCTAAGGTTCTGTCCTTCTAGGTCCATCGGAAAGTTCCTTAAACCCTAACTTTGTAACTTTTATGCACCATTGACATTGCATTGGTGCATGCGTGCGCTTTAAGCGCTGCACCCGAGTCCCGCGGGCCTTTCCCGACTTCATTACTGTTAGTCCCGAACAGCTCCAGCGATTCCCCAGGCCCTAGGCCTCTTTCCTTTCCCATTGGTGGTTCTTATACCACTATTTTAGTATATGGTTTAGGTGGCCCCTAGGGCTCATCCATATTGTGCAACTTTCGTGTATTTAAACTGTGTTTTGTTTTAACGCATTTGCTTCTGTGCTCATAAAGAGTATAGGGGATATTTGTAGAAATAAATATATATATATGTTCAATATATATCTGTGTGGTGTCCTTTCATTTGGTATTCAAGGGGATTGTGTATGGTAAAACAGCTTGCTTCACATGCCTTTACAGAGTTTAGCCTAAGACTGCTTTGTCCATGCTACCACTAGGATAGCTGGTCTATCAGGTTGACTTACAACCAATCATCATAAGGGTTGCTTGGCATGGTACAAGATGATCACTAGAACTAGTGAGCAGCATATACCAGGCCAACTTCTCACAGCATGGAGACACATTGCTGACCTGTGTGAGAAGACCGCCTTGTGCCCCTAGGACCTGCGCACCAACATAGGGAGATCTGCATTGCATACTACGATCCACCACTACCCCGGGGTGCACAGAGAGGATTACCAATGGTGGGCGGCACCTCGCTGCATCACAGGCCGAATGAGGTTGTGCTGGCCGGACGCTATGGAGGGTGAGGCCCCTGAGCTGTGCCAAACTTGTGTTGTGGGAGCGCTGCAAGTTCACACCTAAGGCGGCTTTGCTGCATCAACTGCATCGGGAGGTTCACCAGTGGACTTGGCGGTGACTTCTGTACCCACGCTTGTGAAATCCCACCTGGCCAAGGCTCCTGCTGGGTGAGTCACAAATTTGGAGAGAGTTTAGCGGATCGTGCCACAGTGTTAATGTCCAGGTAAGGAGAAGATGGGACACGTAGCGGAGGAGGCCCAGGGGTCGAGTTGCCCAGGCCTAGCACCAGTAGATGACGTACCCCCAGTGTCAGCTCATCCGCTATGGTGGAAGAGTGTCGGCCACTGCTTCCAAGCAGTGCAAGAAGAGGAACAATCATCACATGATGATAACTCTCTGATGTTATTGTGCCATGTTTCCATTGCAGGCGGGAGAGTGGGTAAGGCAGCTCCACTCATGGAGAAGGGCAGAGGCGGAGTCGCATGCCCACTCAAGTGTGCAGTGACTGTTTGGTTGGCCCGCTCAGGCCGCACAAAGCAGTCATGCACACTGTCCTGTTCACAATGCAGGCTGCGTTACAGCCTGCATGGAGAACATTTTTTTAGTAGTAACAAGGGAACCCAAGAGGTACCTAGGGACCATGGGCAATTTAACTTTTACAAAAAAACAAACAACGGTCCTTAGGATCAACAACATGAACAATAGAATGGAATATAGACTGCAATCAGTACTATATCAAACAATTTCAGTACCCAGCCGGGTCTGAAAAGCTTTATTCAAATATAAGTATGGATAAACAAGACCACCAGAGGGGTCAAATTCATTATCTGATAGGGTACAAGCCTGTACCTATCCAGAAAACACTCAAACGAGGTTCAAGAGTGAGAGAATAGGCAAAGAAAAAGAAAAAGGCAAGGAATATCAGGCAAGAAGGGCGTGGGAGCCAACTGTCCCTTGCATTATTACAACAATTTTAAGCGAGTTCGGACAAACAATTACTGTAATGGAATAATCACAATGGAAAAGATTACAGAATTGCTAAAAATGTCGACGACGTTTCGATCCCTGGCTCCTAGTGAACTGGGATCATCATCAGGACTTTGTATTAATTTGCCTGTTTTGCTTTTGAAGCGCCTGTCAGTGCTATTGTACTGCGGAAAGTCAGGAGTGGGGGTGAAATGGCGCTGGTGGATTGGAGGATGATTCCTCAGCGTCCTAATGGACGGAGAGCTGATGGCTGTCGGTCACTTGATGCAAAGTCTTTTTCCGAATGGGGGTGTGGACTGGAATTAATCCACACGCGCTGTTCTGCAGTCGCTACAGCCTTGCTCACAAATCGAGCAGTGATCAGTCGGCGCGCTCAGTGGCACTGTTCCGACGCCGCGAGAATCCGGAAGATCACTTCCGGATTCTCGCGGCGTCGGAACAGTGCCACTGAGCGCGCCGACTGATCACTGCTCGATTTGTGAGCAAGGCTGTAGCGACTGCAGAACAGCGCATGTGGATTAATTCCAGTCCACACCCCCATTCGGAAAAAGACTTTGCATCAAGTGGCCGACAGCCATCAGCTCTCCGTCCATTAGGACGCTGAGGAATCATCCTCCAATCCACCAGCGCCATTTCACCCCCACTCCTGACTTTCCGCAGTACAATAGCACTGACAGGCGCTTCAAAAGCAAAACAGGCAAATTAATACAAAGTCCTGATGATGATCCCAGTTCACTAGGAGCCAGGGATCGAAACGTCGTCGACATTTTTAGCAATTCTGTAATCTTTTCCATTGTGATTATTCCATTACAGTAATTGTTTGTCCGAACTCGCTTAAAATTGTTGTAATAATGCAAGGGACAGTTGGCTCCCACGCCCTTCTTGCCTGATATTCCTTGCCTTTTTCTTTTTCTTTGCCTATTCTCTCACTCTTGAACCTTGTTTGAGTGTTTTCTGGATAGGTACAGGCTTGTACCCTATCAGATAATGAATTTGACCCCTCTGGTGGTCTTGTTTATCCATACTTATATTTGAATAAAGCTTTTCAGACCCGGCTGGGTACTGAAATTGTTTGATATAGTACTGATTGCAGTCTATATTCCATTCTATTGTTCATGTTGTTGATCCTAAGGACCGTTGTTTGTTTTTTTGCATGGAGAACATGCCAACACCGCCAGCCCCGGCTGAATGCCTCGTCCTGGCACCAATGACCAATCCCAATGCGGCATTGCATCGTTGTGATTGGCTTAGGGGAGGGAGCCTGGCTGCCTACTTCCTGTTCCTGGAAGCAGACTCAGGAGAGCAGGAGCAACAAAGACACGGGACCCGACCTCGAGGTAAGATTTCTGTCATTAAAATATTTACAACACCCGCTCACACACACACCCCCACGTCCACGCCCCATCCAGTATTCTTTCCGGCGTTTCCCACCTCCCAGCTGTCTATGACGCATACCATTATATTGCATTTCATTACAATGCATACTAATGCCTCTCCAACGTACATCAGTGGATGAGTGACTCCGCTTTGAAGCTAAACGGCTCCAAGACAGAGATCCTGCTCCTAGGACAAAAAACTATGAACCTCCCCTCTAACATCTGGCCCGCCTGCATGGGGGAACCCCCCACTCCCAAGAAGGAGGTAAAAAGTCTCGGAGTGTGGCTGGATACCGACCTTACCTTCAGGACCCAGGCAAGAAAGACAGCCGGCATATGCTACGGTCTACTTAAGTCTTGCAGGAAGATAAATCCACTACTACCTTTCCAGTCGCGGCTCATGCTGATCCAGGGCCTAATTCTATCCAGGCTGGATTACAGCAATACCATCTACCTGGGCGCCCCAGAATCCACTCTTCAAACTCTACAAAAAGCCCAAAATGCCGCAGCCCGACTCCTTACAAACACCCCGGCCAGATCATCTGCCAAGCCCGCACTTAGGAAGCTGCACTGGCTCCCTATTAGGGAAAGGGTCATTTTCAAGGCCCTTTGTCTTGCCCATAAGGTTCTCCACAACACCGGCCCTCCCATACTTAACAACTGGATCAGCCCCTATAGACCCACGAGAGCGCTTCGTTCGGAGCATGGAAACCTCATTACGATCCCCAAGGTGAAAAAGCCCCGCTTAGGTGGCCGCCGCTTCTCGGTTAACACTGGTAAGAAGTGGAATGCACTCCCTTTGAGCCTCAGAACAGAACCCAACCTCCTCCGGTTCAGAAAAGCACTTAAAACTCTACTCTTCCCCTAAACTGGCATTTTTCCTGACTACACCCCTTCGTGAGTAACAAGGTCTAGCGCTGGGATACCCAATGGGTGACTATGCGCTCTACAAAACAAAAAAATAAATAAATAATAAATAATACTAGGCATATTGCAACAGTAGGGAAGGTGTTGGATTGCGGAGATGTAAACATTACTGTTCCCACTTCAGTGAGTGCAACCCCAAAACTGACCCTTGCACCCCAAAGCAAACCCTGAACCCTAAAATTCATCTTTGAGCCCTAAGAACACACCCTAAAAATCATATTTGACTCAAATAAACACCCTAATTTTCATAAATGACCCAAATGCACACCCCAATTTTTCATATTTGACCCAAATGCACAACCCAATTTTCATATTTGACTCCAAAACACACCAAAAATTTCATATTTTACCCCAGAATACACCCACACATTTCATCTGCGAAACCCAAAAACCATAACCGACCTTAAAAATTAAAAATACCCCATTACTGACCTCACGATGTGTTGTAATGGAATGCAATGTAAGGGCACCTGTGTTGTTGTATTTGCTTTGTACAGGCATTACGATGTAATGCCTGTGTTGTAATGGCCATCTCCCATGCCAAAGGCAAGCCATAGGCAAGCCTGTCTGTGTCCGTCTGCCCCTAGACAGCGGTCAGCACCAAGGACCCTTCCTCTTGGACACACTGCCTGTATGGCGCCAGTACCCTCCTCGCCATCAACCCTCGATGCGACATCGCCTGCCAGAACCAACATTTGCTCCAGATCAAACATCGCCATCGCCATCACTGACAGCTACTGAATCACCCGCAAGGACCACACCGACCATCCAGAACAAGGCATTTTGCCATCACCTACAGAAGCGCACTCTTACTGACCATGCATTCTAATGACCCAACGTGGCCATGGAACACCTAAACTTCCAGATCTGGACCAACCCCAACCCCATCCTCTGTGGGTATTAGGGCATGTGACACAAAATCAATAACATGTGCCACACCTTTGTTGTCAAGTTGAGATAAAACTGTCCATAGCCCTTTTCCACCTGTATCCATAGTAATGAAGGTTTTACAGCTGGGATTCCAACCCTTGTAGTGCAAGTCTCTCACAAAAATCTCTCCTATTGCTATCAAAAGCTACTTGGCACTCATCTGACCATATACATTTACACCCCTTCTTCAATAACTAAATAATATGGTACATTTTCTCTCAAACATTGCACACACATTTGGAAACAATTCCCCTAAGAAAGTCCAGACTTCATCCTTATTCTGCGGTGGTGGGACCATTTTAATGCCCTTAAGTAACTCTGCTTTTGGAGTAATACCAACAGAACTGATTTTGTGACCTAATTACATCACCTTAGGCAGAATTAGGGCGGGCTCTCACTGATAAAGGAATTCGACAATATCCATTACAGGGGCCACCACACAGCTTTTAATACCGCTGGCACTGAGTGGGCATTCAAGGTAGCAGCCTATTGGTATCTCACACCCGCCCGTATCCACCAATGGGATCAGAATCACACAGAAATGTGCTGGCGGGGCTATGCCCTTACGGGCTCTCTTGTACATCTCCTTTGGCACTGTCCCAGCCTGGAAAGGTTTTGGGAATAGGTTCTCAGGGACATTGATGAGGCATTTGAGACTGAAATCCCCTGTTTCCCATCCTATACGCTCCTGGGGATCTCGAACCCGATAACATTTCCGCTACGGTCAATAAGGGGTAGACAGATGGCTCTGGCATTGCTACCTGTGTGTGAAGCGATCCTGGCGCATTGGGGCACAACTACAGTCCAGGACCACTCAGCGTGGCTTCACAGACTTTGGATGACCCTAGCTATGGAACGGCTTTCGCTAGCCCAAGCCCAGAAGGTCGAGACATATGCAGAACTCTGGGCTCCTTTTATTACATTGTTATCTAAGGACTTTCGTGAAGTTACTTGCACTAAGCTCTTGCAAATCCTCAAACTGATCCCTCCTGATCCGAGCTAGGTTCACTTTCGGTTGGGTCCCCAGGAGGCTGGGGAGGTGGATGGGCGGGTGGGAATAGGCCATTGACTTACACTTATGGGCAACCCTTCTTCCTCTTTTTCCCCTTCCTTTCTATCTCCCTTTTTCTTTTCTATTTTCTTCCGGGGGTAGGTGGGCGGGAGGATTTCTCCATTGGGGTTTTACTTATTAGGCTTGTTTTACTGTCGCTGCCAGCCTCTGGGGTGTTGGCCTTAAAGCTGTGTTCGTTCATATCAGCTTTGATATCTTTACTGTGCAGCCGGGCCTCGTGGTTGTAAGCGAACGGCTGTGTACTCGAGTTGGTACACCTATCAAACTGAATAAAAGATTTGTTCCATGAATACATCACCTTGGCCCTTGCAAACTTACATTTAGTTGCTTCTGCAGTCAACTCAACGTGGAGAAGTGTGGCTCACTGGTTAGAGGAGGCAGACCTGGAAGCAGAGGTCAGCCCGGGACCAGGGTTCAATTCCCGGCTCGGCGGGGTCTTGAGTCCTAAAAAAAAATGTCCATGGACTTGACAATTCTCGCTCCGGTGCCTCCTCGATTCACGGGTTCACACTCTGCGACTCTGGGCAATAGCTTGCTTAATCTCCACAACGGCCCCTCGCGGTGGGATGCCTGGCTTTCACCTTGCGGATACCCTGCCGGGGTTATCTCACAGGGGAATACCAGGACGGGTTCCCTAAGCAAGCGCTTAGAAACCGCTTGGTGATTTGCGCTATATAAATTCCTGTACATTTACATTTACATAACTCATACTTTTCCAAAACCCCCAATACCTCCTTTAATTCCTTGTCATGTTCCTCCCTGTTCCTACCCATCACTAGAATGTAATCTTGGAAACATTTGACTCTTCTATTGTTCTTAAACAACTGGTACATAAGGCGTTGAAACATTGCCGCAGCAGAAACGAACCCAAATTGTTTTCTCATAAGCGGAAAACAGCCTACAGGTGTGATAAATTCAGTTAGACATTTGCTCTCATGATGTAACAGCACCTGCAGTGGGAAGAGCTATGGTGGAAAACCAGTTAATTACTGTAGATACCCATAGTAACACATTAATGTGAGACAAGGGAAACTGATCAATAAAAATGTCTTGTTTAGCTCCCTCACACCACACAGAGCCCGACACATCCATTCGTTTTACATGCCATGACCAAAGGAGCCACCCAATCTGATGATTCAACTTGTTCAATAACCCCTGATTCCACAAACTTATCCAATTACAAAAATGACTTCCTCCTGAATACTAAGGGGAATATTTCTATCTTTGTGGATGCAAGGTTGTGCATCATACTTCAATAATATTTTATGCACAAACGTTTTCAATTCTCCAACCTTACCTAAAAACACTGACAGAAAGGCACTAGTTAAAAACCTTCCTATTGTGTATATCATCTTCCACAATTAATACAAGGTCAGGCCTGTTGGGATCAAGTAAAATGCCAAACTCCCCTTAATCCAACCACCCCAGGAACGATGGCACACATTAAGCAATATACAATTTGAACTATGCTGCCCTGCCTTTGAATTCAAATCTCCATTAACAGAAGCCTAGAAGGTTGATAGGTTTACCAGTAAAGCCTTGGGGTTTAATATCTGGTATATACACCTCGGACCTCAACTTGGAGATGATAAACTCAGACCAAATCCTTTTGTTAATAATGGTGTAGGGTGATCCTGAGTCAGCAAACATTTTTACACCACCCACGACAATATCAAAAGTGGACATCTTCCTTCCATAGCCACTAACTACCATAACACTACCATGTATACTAAGTACTTGAGGACATTCTCTATCCGAACATGATTGGTCTTCATCCTGACAGTCATTATCAACAATGCATTTAACTGCCTTAGCATTGTGATACAGCCTCACGAAGTGCCCTTTAACTCCACATTTAGAACACTTTTGATTTAACTCTGGGCATCTCTCATCATGGGTGTTGGACTTGGCCCTTTTTTGCAGGTTTATACCCAAACGTTTTGCTTCTTCCTCCTTTTTTTCCTGACCTGGTGTTGTTGGTATTAAGACACTAGGCACTTTACCACTGCTGAGCAGTGCTAAAGTGCATATACTTTCTGGGTAAATTGTGAACTTGATTGGTTAACCCTGATTGGCCAATTTGATTTACTGGTAAGCCCCGAGTAAAGTGCACTGAGTGTGCCTGGCCCTGCAAATCAGATGCTACCAGTGGGCCTGCAGCACTGCTTATGCCACCCACATGCGTAGCACTGAAAAGGTATCACACACCTGCCAAAGCAGTGTCTGTGCACAGTTTGTTAACTGCCATATCGACCTGACAAGTGCACCCACTTTCTAGGCCTAAGCCTTCCCTTTTCTCACATGTAAGGCACCCCTTTGGTAGGCCCAAGGTACCCCTCTGGGCAGGGTGCAGTGTTTGTCAAAGGTAGGACATGTACTGGTGTGTGTGACAAGTCCACATAGTGAAATACTGCCAATTTCGTTTTTCACTATTGAAAGGCCCCTTAGGATAGAATGGGAAATACTTTGTAACATCTTATAAGTATAACTTCCCACTTTGACAAGATAGAGAAATAACGTTTAGGCTCTCTAAACTCAGAATATAATAATACATCTTTTTGTAAAGATTGTTTTTAAATTGTGTGTTTGAAAATGCCACTTTTAGAAAGTAGGTATTTTCTTGTTTAACCATTCCGTGTGCCTCTGCCTGTATGTGTATTAACTGTCTGATTGTGGTGTGATAGGGGCTGGGGATGTGCATTCACTGTAGACAGTCACTGGTGTGTTGAGGTGTGCCTGGCCTTTCCTGGATGACTCAGAGCTTGGCTGAATAGACCTTGTCTGAATTTAGAGCAGTGGTAGGAGATTTCTTTGCACCTGAATAGTGACTGTCTCCCTTGCACAATGCTGCCTCTGCCCCCTGTGGTCATACTGCACCAGTGAGGACAGAACTGGTTTGGACTGGGCTCAGAAACCCTTGCACAAAGAGAACAAAGACATTTTGGGGTATAAGTATTAGACCTAAAATACTAGAGATTTAGATTACTTCTTGACTCAAGATGAACCTTTGCCAAGGAGAAGAGCTTAAGAGCTGTGATAGGGAGTACTGGTCCTTTGCTGTGTGCTGTGTACAGTTGGCCTGCAGTTGCAGTTTCTGCAAAGGAAAGGACAAAGACTGGAACTTTGCTTTGAACCTGCTTGAAGAAGATCTCCAAAGGCCTGTGTGTGTGGCCTCCTGTTCTGAACTCTCCGGGACACAAAGACTTCACCCCACCAGCTCCCCTGAACTCTGCTGCTGAGAGTTGGGACCTGCCAGGAGGTGCATGTTCCATTTCTGGGCCTCTGGAGGTTCTGGTTGCTGCTGGGAGCTGGAAGAAACCTGAAGAACTGAGAAAATTGATGCATCGCCCTTCTTGCAGCTGTTTTTTCACCGCAGCACTGCTGTGTGAGAAGAATCTCCACGCATCGCCACGCAGCAGACAAAACTGACGCAGCGCCTGTCGCCACCGCAAGAACCGACACATCGAGGGATCGTGGCTGAAGAAACCGAGGCAGCGCCAGTCGACGCCGCCACGTCGATCACTGATGCATCCCGGATTTCCAAGCATCAAACCTGTGCAGCACTTTTTCCCAACACATCACCCTCGGACCAGAACCATCTTGGAGTCTGCGCATCACTTCCCCCTACAGACAATGTATCACTTCTCCTGCGTGTAGAAGAACTGTCGCATCACTTCCCCACTGTCTGAGGAACTGGTGCATCTCTTTGTGTTTTTCGATGCTTTCCATCTCTGCAGCTGCTTGGCCTTGTGAATTTTGTCATTTTTACAGGTACTTTGTGAGAGTTCACGCATCCATGGTTTTCAATGGACAAAGTTGTTTGAAACCTTTTTAAAGTCATATTCTTATTACATGCATGTTTTGGTCTTGTTGAGTTTAGATAAAGATACTTTATTTTTCTAAACTGGTGTGGTGTCATTTGTGGTGTTATCACTGTATAACTGTGTGTTTTGAGCACAAATACTTTACACATTGCCTTTGGGATAAGTCTATCTGCTCATGCCAAGCTACCCAGGGGGTGAGCAGGAGTTATCTAAAATGTGTGTCCTCCTTACCCTGACTAGATCAAGAGTCCCTATTTGGGCAAAGGTACCTACCTCTGCCAATTAGAGACCCCCATTTCTAACAAAGGTCTAAATGATTAGAGCTGTCACAGCACAACATTCTTTTGATTTTCACTCCTGCACTATGTGATATTGACCATTATTACATTAGAAATATGTCTTACCACCAGGCTGAAAAGCCAGAATGTGGCGAGATTGCAGAAGTAATTCCTCTCTGCCTTGGCAGGCTGAAAAGAATCTTGAGTGAACCATCAGGTAGAAATGTTTCTGATGAGTAGAGGGAAGCTCTGTGATGTCCCACCTCATAGAGGTGGACTCTGTGCCTCTTCTGTAGGGGTTAATCAGGTCGCTTGTGGATGCCGCTACACAACAGCATACACCTGTGAGGCTCATTAATGTCTACTGAAAAGAACTGTGCTCATTTTCAGGGCAGCGGGCATCCGCTCACCACTGGATCAGTAACACTGATTTAGCACCCAGTGGCACTCATTTGAATGTGGAATCCCCAATAAAAATATGGCTCCACTCACCAGTGGCTATGGTAGAAAGGTGCATCTGACAGCCATTCCCTACTAGGCGGGGTCCTCGCTTCCTACCATGGGCCTCTGTACAACGAGGTTAGAAATGTATCTCCATAGACCCCATTCCTTCCACTGGCAAACCAATTGATCCTTACAAAGGCCCCAATTATGAGTGACGCAGTGCTACAGGGGTGGAATTCGCATGGCTCGAATCACCGATTCCAGAGAGTAATTGCTCTCCGGCAACATCATATTATGAGTTTTTCTGGCTGGTGTGGAGAATTGTTTGTGGTAAGATATACTCTTCTCATTACTTATGCATGTTAAAAGTGAGGAAGGAACTGGGTTTTGTTACAACTCAGTGCAACTTGTAATTGGGTGGGGCAATTTGTAATAAAGGCCATGACAATGAGGGAGATTTTCCTTATACTCCACATTTTCTTTTCTACATACTAAACACTGATTGGACCAGTAAACCTGCATATTGCATATTCTGAGTTAAATGCAATATAATAAATAATTTTGTAATGTTTAGTGGCCAAAGTACTCGCAAAGGGATCAACAAGTATAAGACTCTAACAAGCAACACAATTATTGCCCATCCCTCCCAAGTAGCAACATAGGATTCCTTTATAGGATAAGTGTTCTGTGTAATAAGACATTTGCACCTACATAAGATAGGACATTAGGTTCTCCAAGCATGGTTTGTGGTCATGAGGCAATCACACAGTTGGCACAGCAAGAGAGGCTTCCAGACCACTAGACACTGTTTTAAGAAATAAAGGTCTGCATGCATACCAGAGTGATATTTTGTGTGACATAGAACACAAATGAGTATGCATACCTCAACCAGGTACCACTTGCTTGGTGCAAATGCATGTTGAATTATATCACCATGGCTGTAACAATTTGAATTTATGTTTCTCCCTTATATCGAAATTAAGTCCCAATACATCAGCTAGCAGGAGAGTAAAATCTCACCTTACAAACTTGATTGATTTGCAAGTGTTTGAATGTTGTAAAATAAGTCCCGGGCAGTGGTTTTGTCGGGGTGAAAGCCTAGGACCCAATGTGCCTTTTGCTATAGGGCTGAAACATATCAACCAGCAATTAGGGCAGTAGGACCATTATATCCTAAACACACCCACTTTCTTTAGAATTGTTAACCTTACCCAGACCGCCACTAATAAAGGGATACCTTGTTTGGTTTGAGGTAATTTTATTATATCTTGAGGACCTCGGTTCCCATTATCTAAAGTGTTCTCTGAAATACAATGAGCTCATCCTGGTTTTTAAGGACCATGCTGAGACCCGATGATGAAGCATGGCACTACTAGAGTCGGAGAGGGTCTGTCTAAATGAACAAGCCTTTTTCTATAGGTAGGATGACTACTAGAGAATAAGGAATCTTCAATAAATTAGTCACAGGATACTTTGTGTGCTGATGCAAATATCTCTACATGTACGATAAGTAAGTATACCTGTTGTCCCATCCTCAGCACATAGAGCCATAGTACTGTGAACAGTAAAATGCAATACTTTACATAGATGCCCCTCATCCACAGCAGTTAGGTATAGATAACCCTACTGCACAAACCGTTGTTCAGTATAGCTGGATGCGACAGGTTCTGTGAGTCATGCCTGAACTCTAGCTTATGATCCCTACACACAGGACCCCCATGCATTACAAGGGGGGGGTGAGGGTGAAGCACTGCTCCCCTCAGGCAAGACCTCATCTAAAACACCTACACTGGCAGGGAGGTCCCTTTCCTGCTACAAGAACTGACTCCCTGTATTGCTCTCCTCAGGCAGGGCCCACGGTAAGCAAGCAACAAGCATTTACAATGCAATGGTCTCTGCATTAATAAAGGCAGAGCTATTGGCATTGCTCATTACATTTTTTTTGGGGTGTTTTTTTTTTTTAAATCATAAATAAATGGCATTTTCATTTACATTGCCAATAGCGTAATCGTTAAATAAATGGCATTGTCCTTTACAATGCCAATAGCTTAATCGCTCGCAAATGCATGACCTATTGCATTTACACCCACACAGAGTTTAGGCTAAAGAGAATTACCCATGCCTGAATTAGTCAGTGTTAAAAATGTTAACTCCGGAAGGTGTGATCATGGATACAATAACATTTGTTTGGCCACAAGATCTGGTAAGGATGTTTACTCTATCACAGAAAGTAAAAACCTGGAAGTCACTTTTAACTTAGATTTTTCCATCAGCCCCCCAAATCAACACCATTCTACAAGTACAGCGTAATGATGATGAAAATGCAGAAGATCATCTAAATGCATTTTCTAGGAATGTATTCAGGCTCTAGAGTTTTAGACTTGCATCATGTGTAAAGTCACAAAATTACCCCAGACCAAATTTTGGATATACGTACAGGAGAAGCATGTTGACGCAATACCAGTTCACCTCTCTCCTCTAATATGTGGGCACTCACAAGTTATATTATACATTCCGAAGTCTTGAAAGGGCTCTCTGTACTCCCCAGATATCTGATGTCTTACCAAATGTCTTTAGACATCCTCTTCCCTTACAAACATATCTCTTTGCTGCTATACAGCAGTCCATCTATGTCCTTCATTGATCTCTGTTGTTGGGGTGGGGTCAGCTGTTCGCCATTTATGGTCTATACTATGTGACCAGTAAGTAGTGAGCAGCAAGGACCTAATTAGCAGGGACGGATCAGTAGGGCGGGCACTCGGGCAATGGGCCAGTATCAGAGTTGCAGCTGTGAGCTGCTTTTTCGGCCAGCATGGTGGTACAGGTTTTTTTTAGTTTTTTTTTAATGCGATTTTATATAGCGCAAACTTTACCCGAAGGTGTCAGAGCGCTTTACAGAAGACCCAGTTGCAAAACATAAGGACTTAGGATTACATGCGTTACATAAAAGATACAAATGGAAAAAATTGCAAATGTATAAGATGTAAAGTCACAAAAGGAAGAGAAACAAACAGAAAGAAAAATTGCAAATGTACAGATAGTAGAGTCACTCAAGGAAGAGATACAAATGGATATACTCTAAGAGTCACATAGGAATGGTAGAGTACAAAGGTCTACTGCATATACTAGTTATTAGAGTTATCTTTATATACATAAGGAAGGGATATAAATCGATATACTCTAAGAGTCACATAGGAATGGTAGAGAGTACAAAGGTCTACTGCATATACTAGTGATTAGAGTTATCTCTACATACATAAGGAAGGGATACGACTGGATATACTCTAAGAGTCACATAGGAATAGTAGAGTACAAAGGTCTACTGCATATACTAGTGATTAGAGTTATCTCTATATACATAAGGAAGGGATACGACTGGATATACTCTAAGAGTCACATAGGAATAGTAGAGTACAAAGGTCTACTGCATATACTAGTGATTAGAGTTATCTCTATATACATAGGGAAGGGATACGAATGGATATACTCCAAGAGCCACATGGGAATGGTAGAGAGTACAAAGGTCTACTGCATATACTAGTGATTAGAGTTATCTCTATATTATGTACAATGAAATAGCAGTGAGTGGCAGGAGGGGAATGTGCAGATGGGGAAGAGCTGAACTATAAATAAATCAATAAGTATGAAAGATGTATGGTCGAGGCATGGTTGTGACTATGGGAAGGTGACAGGCCGAAGAAATACTGTAAGGTAAGTGTTGCTAGCATGGGATGGTGGGAGAGGTGCCAATATGGAAGTGATCGGCTAAGATTGCCAGAAGTAAATCAAATGTAAACATTGAAGAAAAACTGGTGTGAGGAGTATGAATGAGGGTGGCTTTCAGTAAGTGAGGAAGTAGGGCGAGAAGGAGGCAGGTGGGGAGGTGTATCTGGAGCACAGTTATGACAGGGGTGTGAGTCCAGGTCGAGGCGGTTGTGAATGAGGTCAAGCCACAAGGTAGTCTAAGTCCCTAAGAGGTTTATCGTTGCGCAAACTCCACACACACACGCCCCTTATGACCCGTCACTGCGGCGAGCTCTCACCTGGATGGGACATGGTGATGGTCTCGTTGGCAGAGCCGACGTTGAAGATGACCACGGCCGACGTGTTGTGCAGGGCTGCGTGCCGGATTTTGTCCCGGTACGAGCAGTTGCCCTTGGGGATGAGTGCCACCCAGCTCCGGGCGTGGGCAGGCACGGGGAAGCGTGTGTTGTGTGGGTCGCAGGCCAGCCGGTCCTGGGCCGTGGGCATGACTGCAAGCCCTCGGGCATCCTGCTTGGGCGAGTACTCCCCGTAGCAGCTGCACTCGCTCTTCTCGGAGCGCAGCTCTCCCAGGACGGGGTCGGCATAGGTAATGTTGAGGAAAGCCGTGTACCACTCTTCCTTCTCGGCCACCGTGAAGTCCAGGCACAGCAGATGCAAGAAGTAGCAGGAGGACAGCAGTCATGTTGAGAGCGCCAGGCTGCGGCGCGACTGCACCAAAGACACGGGGGCCATGGCGAGCTCCGGCCCCCCTGGGGGGCTGGAGCTCCCTGCTGCACACAACCACCTGGGCTTCGGGTCCTTCGGCGCGTGCCTCGCTCCCGCAGAAAAGCTCCCAGTGCTGCTGTCTCTGTTCAAAGCGCTCTAGGTCTCTGTCCTCACACACAGATCCATTCACTGCTGTCCCTGCACACCCCTACTGCAGGGAGGCTCAAACGCTCTGCACCCTATTGCACACAGCCTCCCGCCATGCGAATCCGTATTTAGGGCACTCCTGCAGCCAGTGCGCCTGCTATGGCTCTCTTGCAGGGGATCGTTAATGTTCTCCTCCACATTGTAAATTGATTGAAACTGTAGTGTATGTCTCGTCCTACACCGAGAGTTTGCTGCATGCAGCCGTCTGTAGTGCTGCTACCGGGTGAGCACTGAAGCCTTCTTGGCACACTCCCTGCTGTGCAGCTGCTGGTAGATCTCTGCACCGCGGCCTCACAGCACGCGAGGTACAGAGACGTAGCACCGCGGCCTCACAGAAAGAAGAGCCTCGGAGAGGGACGCGCACGCCACTCGCCAGACTGAAGTTTATCGCCTGGGGTTTGTAAATCCCCACGGGCATTGGTGCTGGTCATTTTGAAATATGAATCATTTTAAGGGAGCATGACGAGGATTGAGAAGAGGCGCATGTGAGGCCGAAGGTGGTGAGGGCTGCTGGCAGGCGCCGAGGCAGCCTGGCACAGAGGCAAGCACGGGGTAGACACATTTCTCGTCTTAAGCGACGGTCGGCGCAAAATGGCATAAGAAAAGCGCCGCCATTTTCGGATTCGGGGGCGTGTTTTTTGCGTTCTGAGTGACGAATTACGTCACAGATAGAACACAAAAAACACGCCCCCGAATCCGAAAAAGACGGGGCTTGAACTGAGTGACGCCCCTCTCCTCCAATGGCTGGCCTCCGTTTATGAAGCTAGCCAATGGAGAAGAGGGGCAGGTTCAAGCCCCCTAACTCAAAAACATAAAATCTTCGGACTCCGCCCACTGCTTACAGCAGTGCGACGGTCCTCGACCTAAAAATGAGGAGAACAGATACTTGCAGGGACAGATACTTGCAGGGAGAGAGGTAGCTGCACATGATTGCAGTAACAGACTATACACACTTAATGTAAATGAAGATGTCAAATTTCAGTGTGTGGCTTTGTCAAGTAGTGTACAACTAATATATCGCGTACTACTCCTAATTGGGCACTGACGTGCTTGTCCACGTGGGTAGCACGCTACAATTTGTTGGGTGCATAGTTTTTAGGTTGCTATCTTTGTTTTGAGCCTATGTGGGAAGTGTTGACAGTTTGCCTTTCATGTTCTCGATCCGGTTTCTGATGCTGGCAGGGGCAGTGGTAGGAGTGTTGTGATCGTATTAATCTGCAAGAGGTAGCTAGGACTCTATGTATGAATCTGTAAAGCACGGAATTGTAGTTCACGTGTTATGCAACGTGCTTAGTTATGCAGACCACTCCTTGTGGAAAGTAGTGTCCTTCGCCGTTTAAGGAGTTGCAGAGAAATAATAGCAAGTTTAAATTGGGGTCTGTCACATGAGGGTTAAAACGCTTAGCATAGCTAAAGATAGAAAGAAAGGAAAACATTCTTCAAAATAGGCCTGAAAACGCCGAACTGTATGTATCTTCTTCAACATTACAGTTTTACAATTAGTCAAGCTTTGTAGCATATTATTTTGCTACCACAAGATGGCAGCAGTGCCAAATATTTAGACAATAGCTCAAGCCTAAAACAAGTATAACTGCGCATCGTTCGCTGAACAGAGTTCAACAGACAATATTAAACCTATTGCGTAATAGTTACATCGCACTTTGCTCTCATAAAATATATCTGACATAATTCAAGAAAGTGTAATTTCTCAGTTCTGTATAATTCATTCCAATGTTTTACGTACATAGGCTACCAAAAGCATTGTGAATCAAAAATATATCAATTGTAATTGAAGATTTACTTCTAATTGTATTTATATAGCGCTTCCTACCCCTGACGAGGCTTTGAAGCACTTTATGTCGGGCAGCACACTTCCTGGAATCCAAGGTTATTGGTGAGCCCAGTACTCGAACACCTGGGTTAGAATAAAACTAGCCAACGGCGATAGAACGACAGGTAAAATCTTCACCCGTGTTGGCCTCAAACAGGGCTGTGTATTGGCACCAACGCTGTTTAATATTTTCACAGTGGACCTGGACAAGTGCATTGCGGAAACAGAAAGTGATCCACCAAAGCTAGCCAACCACAAAATCAGGAGCATACAGTAGGCAGATGACATCGTACTCTGCAGTCAGACCCCGTTGGGCCTTCAACGTTCCATCACAAAGCTCAATGATTACATCTGTGCACAAGGGCTCCAAACTAATTATAAAAAAACGAAGATTGTCTGTTTTGCCGCTCGGCCAGGGAGGAAATCCTTTAAATGGCAAATTGCAGGCAACACATTAGAGCAGACCTCCACGTACAAATACTTGGGAGTTGTAATCGATGCTAGGTGGTCGCTGAAAGATCATCAGTCTTACAGAAAGGCACAGGCTATCAAACTACGCTTCGCCCTAAATTTGTTAAAAAGAAAAATGAATTGTCCATCCAATTCGCATTTGTTGAAGATAATATCTGCAAAATTTCTCCCATCTCTCACGTATGGATCGGAGTTGTACAAGGGAAAAGATGCTAACTTTTTGAACACACAACAATCAGAGTTGTTCAAATACATCTTTCATATTCCGAGGTTCGTATCTCAATCCCAGATCCGCTTGGAATTCGGTCTACTAAACCAGCACCAAATTAGACAAGCAGCCATATTAAAAACTTGCTGGAAACTAAGAGCTGCTGAAGAGGACACCCTTATGGGCCTTTGTTGGACTGAGATAAATAACCAGAAAAAGACAAAAAACTCATGTAAAATGGTATGGGAGAACGCCGTCTCGAGCCTTAATATGGAAAAGGCATGGAACCCAAATCAATCATTTGTGGCGTTTAAAAAAGAGACTAACGCAGCAGCAAAGCAAATATCATGGACAGCAGATAAAGCTGCCACAGCAAATAAAAAACATGCATGGACTGTGTTGGGCACATATGGGAAGCCAGAGCCACAACCATATTTAGTCAACCATATATCCCCAGCTGCTCAAAAAATACTTTTAAAATTACGGCTGGGAACCACCATATTAAAAAATCACACACCTGCATGGAAGCAAACATGGCCGACACCCTTCTGTAGACTATGTGGGGAAATGGAAGAATCCTTGATGCACATATTGTGTATTTGCCCATCTTTAACAAATCTGAGACGTTATTACCTACTTCATGTTTTTCATCTTTCTCAAATTAGATCATGCCTCCCGGCCGTCATGCTGGCCCTGAACAGCTACAAACTGCAGACAGCTTGTAGGGCGGCTAGATTTTGCCAAAAGGCACTTCAGCTAATCATGAACACTGAGGTAAAGGACGGCAAAGGTCCAAATCCGACTGTGCGAAGTGCAAGTACAACTGCAAAATCACTATGTACACAGACATTTTAGAAAGTTTCTTTATTTTAATGTATCTCTAGTTTGTACACTTTAACTTTAAAGTACAAGAATATTGTAAAGGTTTTAATTAACTATATACAATAAAAAATTTACATGGTGAGCCCAGCGCTATTGGTTACTGTTAGTTACTTGGATTAGTTTCTTGCGCTCAAACCAAGCATCCATGCAGTCATTTCATTTTCCTTATGGCGGAATACATTATTAGAGGTTAGAGGTGGGGGTGAGCTCACTGCACACGGTTGGTGGGATTCTTAGGTGAGTTAGAGGACATTAGGTCTTTTTTATGTTGTACAGGTATGACTTTCAGAGGGAGGGAGATTGTGTTTATGTAACTGAGTTGAGGGCAATATGTAGGAAAAATAGCGAATCACTCAAACATGCATGTGACAGGGGAGGTTGCTCAGAGAGAGGAGACATGCAGAGGATGGAAGAGAAAGAGCGGGCCATTTGGAAAAAAAAAGAAAAACACGAGAAGTGACAATCAGAAGGTTTTATTGAAGTTTTTCTTGATGGCCTTTAGAAATATAGAAAATATTTGTGAGATGCCATGCAGTTTGAGGATGCAAGAATTAAAAAAGATACAGCATTAATTACTTGTGAAGGTTGCTATAGTAGGTATTTTTGACGCACAAGAATCAGGTAAACCAGCTCTCTTCTGCTAGGCTACTGCTAGAACACTGATCCAGCCTGTTCAGATGATGAGCTCAAGGGTTGGAAGCGACAATTAATCGCTGGGATCATATGGTGAGAAAATCAAGAGCTTTAGGGTGCACTCATAGGAATCAGTAACCAAAGATCATAACAATGAGAGAAAATACACATGAAATAACATACACACTGAAAAGGTGGCAGGAAACAGCCCTAATCGCAGCCACCGACAAAATCTGAACCCTCCTTGACCGTGGAGAAATAGTAATTTTGATGCTCCTCGACCTCTCAGCAGCCTTCGACACCATATCCGACCACACGCTAAAAGAAAGACTCCACCACATCGGCATCCAAGGCTACATGCTCAGACGGATCACCTCGTTCATCACCAGAAGAACTCAGAGGATCCACCTCCCACCTTTCACATGTGAACCGAAGGAGATCCCCTGATGTGTCCACCAGGGCTCATCACTCAGCCCCACGCTCTCCAACCCATATATGACCCCTCTGGCCTAAATCATCAGATCCCACTGTCTCAACATAATTTCCTACGCAGACGACACCCAACTCATCCTCTCACTCACAGATGACCCCACCACTACCTGATCCAACGTCCACAGATGTATGACAAATAATGCTGACTGGATGAAGAACAACTGGCAACAGGTGAACACAGAGAAGACAGAAGAACTGACCTTTGGCAACAGCAGCAAAACATTGAATAACTCCTGGTAGCCATCAGACCCTGGACCTACACCCCCTCACTCCAACCATGCCAGAAACCTGAGAATGATCACTGACAACAAGCTCAACATGAAATCATAGATCAAGCTGTCTCCTCCCCTGGCATCCTCACTCTGCGCATGCTACATATGATCTTCAAGTGGCTACCCCCTACACACGACACACTGTGACACAAGCCTGCATCACCAGCGGACTGAACTATGGCAATGCTCTCTACATAGAAATTGCTACAGAGACTTCAGACCATATAGCACGCCGAAGCCAGCCTCATCCTTGGCCTTCCCCTACGAACCCAGATCCCACCCCACCTCAGGAAACTGCAATGGCTCCCCATACAGAAAGGATATCAATTCAAGCTCCTGACCCACGCACACAAGGCTCTACACAACAAAGAACCGGCTTACATTAACAGCCGCCTGAACTCCCGCCAACCGTCGAGAAGACTGATCTTTGCCTCCTTTTCACTTGCCTATACTCCTCGCATCTACCAAAGCAGAAGTGGAGGACTCACCTTCTCTCACATTGCAGCAAAAACCTAGAACAGCCTCCCCACACACCATTGGACCATCACTTCACTCCCAGAATTCTGAATGGCCCTCAGGACCGGACTGTTCGAATGAGCCTCCAGGACCTGCAAGCACCTGTATACCATATAGGGTGACTAGCCGCTGTAGGATGCTGGTTCTCTATATAGTACACTAAAATAAAGCACACTGTAAAGAGAGTTCAGTGAGACCCAGATTGGTATAAAGAGGCAAAAGTAGATAATACTAACTGTAGGTAAGTATGATCTGCTTTCATGGTCACTCCAACTTTCTGCTGGTGTCATTAGGTTTTACTGACTAGTCTGACTGGGATTCTGTTCATCAGGAGCCCAGTCTGTGTGCGTCTTCCCTAAATTGGACATTGTAAGTACTTAGGTACACTCCAGGTTGGCTACTGATGTACCCTTGTAAGTCCCTAGTATATGGTACTAAGGTACCCAGGGCATAGCTACACCAGGATTCTCCCATGGGCTGAAGCATGTATTATGCCACCCATGAGAGACCACTCAAATTGTGACTACATGCCTGCCATTGCAGCCTGTGTAAGCTGGTGCTAGCACCACTTACGACAGATACATGTTTCCTTATATCTGAGGTCACTGCACTTGAAACCTATAAGTCACCCCTAAGGGAGGTCTTTCAATCCTGAGGGCAGGGTGCTCGGTTGTAAGTGTGAGAGTGCCCCTGCATGAGCAGAACACCCCTGCAACCCTCAAAGTTCATTCTCCTGGGTTGTAAGTGCATCAGCCATTATGATACATAGAGTGGCCATTACACGATGGCTATCTCTAAACTGGCTGTAAAAAACCCTTTCGTGTTTGGTATCAAACAAGTTCAAATCATACCCCACACCATAAATGGTGTGGGAGGTATGATTCCATGAACTGCAAAGCTCCTCCGGGAGACTTTCAGTGCTCCCAGTAGCAGTCTTCTAGACCCAGACAGCAAACTACGGCTGCTGCCGACAGAGACACAGTTCTGCTCTCCTGCTGCTAATCCAAGCTCGAGCAGGGGAAGGCAGGACAATAGGTTTTCTGTCACAGGGAGTTGTGACCACCTCCCAGACAGGACTTAGTGTAATAGGACAGGGTGGGGGTGCTTGCCAGCGCATATAGACTGCTTTGAAGGGCACATTTAGTGCCCTCCTTGCATACTCCATTTGGAACCAGTTCAGGGAGCATTTGGCTCCCGCTCCAGCATGAAACAAAGGACATGGGAGTATCCTACTCACTGTCCTGCCCCTGCTCTTGGAGGGACCCCTGAATCATCCCAACTCTTTCCCTGGGGAACTTTAGGGCTTATCTGTGGGTGGGTCCCTAAATTCATCTTGGGACATAATTCAGAGCCAAAACCACTTCAACTTCAACCGTCTAGGCACTTTGGACTTCACAGGACTTCGCTTTGGGAACCGAGACTGCAACTGGGAAGACTCTTGCTGCTCCTGGTCTTGTCATCCTGCCAGTCTTCTGCAACATCTGTGTCTGTGCTCCATTCAGGTTCTTCACAAGGCCTGTGGACATCAAAGACACCTGCAGGAAACTCCCTTGGAGTGAAGCAGTCACTCCCCTGCATCGGCAGGCACCTCAACAAAGCTGACCAGTCGGCTGTTCCTGAGCTCCTATGGACTCTGAAAGGCCCAGCAACACAATTTGTGGTTCTGCAACTCCCTCAATGCCTGCACTGTCTTCACAGCAAATTTGAAGCGAGTATCCCTCGCTGGGACCGCTGGAGCAGTACCCCTGTGCACCGTGTGGACTTGCAGTTGCCAAGGCTTGTTGACTCTCTCCTCCAGAGATCTTCAGGATCCAAGAAGCTCCAGCCTCAAGCCACTCTTGCAGCCAAGACCTTTGCCTGCACTGCATCCTTTGCACCGTGGGCCTTCATTCTTTTGTGAGCTGCTCAAGGTCCTCTTGCGACTCTTGTGCCTTCGGCCCATGGGTCTGCTCGAGGGTGTTCTTTGGGTCCAGTGAGCTGCTCTGCTTGCTTTTTGACTGCTCTGACTTACCTGCTCATGGTGTGTCACTTTGACCTTGCTGGTCCTAACACTGCTCCTATTTTATGACTAAGTTGGTTGCTGTTGCCAAGGCTTGCAGGTGCCTCTGCAGGACACTGACCCCTTGGCTCTTGACGTCCAATGCGGGACAACTTGTGAATGGTTCCTGATCTACTACAGTGTCGCCTGGTCCACACAGCTGCAACTTCAAGGGCACCGTCAACTCTCCTGCATCCCAAACATCGATGGGCATTTGTCTTCCATGCCTCTTGGTCACTCCTGAGTGTCATAAACTCTGTCCCTCTGCTTGCAGATATCTCTCGTCTTGAATCCACATTTCACCTTCTTCGCCAGCGGCATCTATGTTGAAGTCCTATATTGTGGTCTACAGCGATTTCCGATGTCACTTCACACCTATGCACTCGGCTTACCAGGTGTAGGTCTCCTGGTTCCTGGGGTATTCATGGGTGGGGAGACTCGCCAACCTTCCATCTTCCACAGCGTGTCTTCGGGTCTGCTGGGAAGGGTCCTTTTTCTTAAAAACTGCAACCATGATTTACCTGTTGACTTGCATTGAACACGCAGTCGTTTTTCCACTCTGCACACGGCCTCCGTGGGGTTCCTAGATACTCACCGTGGGTGGTTCCTGATGTCGGGAAGGTGACTTGGAACTCCAGCAGGCTCCGGTAGTGGTGCCATAATTGAGTGTGGGTACCCGGCGGATACATGTCCAATTGGCGTGTACTGCCTAACGAGTTGGTTGCAGGTAGGAAGGACACTGGCAAGAACTCAACCAAGAGGTTAGTCTAAGTGAAGTGAAGACTGGTCATCCCCTTAGCCCTGATGAAGTCGCGCAAATTGGTATCAACAAAACATGCCTTTGGACGTAACAATGGTCTGAATTGAACCATTTTTTAACTGAGGACGCTCAAAGCACCGAATAAAGCTAAATGTAGCCAGTGAGTAGGACTTCATTTTAATTTTTTTAATTTTTTTTATAAATGTTAGAAATTGCTTTTCATTTCCTTTTTCACGGGGACCAGTAGGGCACTTATGTGACAGTGCATATTCCACTTTCCTTTCACTGTTTCCTTCCTTCACTTTTGGAAAATTTACGTTGGAACACTTTTCCTTTTCATGATGAGAAAGCAACCGATGATGATAAGTGGGTGTGCTAGCGAGTACCAACTAGCAAGCCCCCCTTGGTGTCACTACCATGAGGTGCTTTCTCTCCACTCTCACATTTTTTTCTGATCATTTCTAACCAAATCTTGTTGGGAATTCTTTCACTGCAGTATAGTGACACTGTGTTATAAATTGGACATACAGACACTTGAAGTAGCGGTAGTAAACGGCACTGTTGGGGGAGTCGTTAGAAAATAGTATAGAACCCTCCAGTGTCTGGTCATCTAGGGTATCTGTCCACTAAGTCAGGTCCTGGTTGTTGATTATGGTTCCTGATGTCCCTAACTCTTATACGCCTTCTGGGTCCATTCTCGACTTAGGTTATGGTTCCCATTCCACTATTTTAGTATATGGTTTGGTCTCTACCCGGGAGACCACTGTGTATTTGTACTACTTACGTGGTCTATTTGCAAAGTATTGTGTGTATTGTGGTTATATCTCTGGGTAGGAGATACTGCAATGTGCTAGTGAGTGTTTATGATAAATACATATTTTTATAACTACACTGAGTGGTTCCTTTTCACTTAACCTATACCATGAGATTTAGCAGCAGCGGTGCGTCCATTGGGGCGTAGGGGCATAGCCCCACCAGCCACCATGGACGCATCGCGGCTGCCGGCCGTATCTAAATAAAATACACGCTGAACAATCAGCCGCCGGGAATTGCCAGGGGGGGGGTGGCCTGCTGCAGCTTGAGTGACAGTCCACACACTCAGGCTGCAGCAGACGTAGTGCGCAGTCTGGGGAACTTACAGTGCTCATGCTTGGGAAAGTTGGCAACTTTCTCAAGCATGCGCACTGTAAGTTCCCCAGCGGGACCCAGGGGTGCTTGTTCTTCGCCTTCCACAGTGCCACGGCCCGAGTCTCCAAAGGGCGACAGGACGAGGGCAAATGTGCCCCCCTAGCGAATCCTGGCGCTGCTTGCAGCGCCAGGATTGGCTGGTCCACCGGCGCAGCATCCCATTGGATGCCACGCGTGGGGGTGGCCCGGCATTCGTTGCTGAGTCATAGAGGCGGTAAGTCCAAGGAAGGGGGAAGCCAGAGGTGTTCGGGGTCGAGAAAGGAAGGCAGTCCTCAGACAGCGCAGACACCGGCAGCGGTAGGTGCAGAAGTGAATGAAGCACATAAAAACATTCGGAGAGGACGTGCGGAGCGTTTCAGGCAGAATTGCAGAGAAAATGCTGTTTATTTTGTAGCCGTGAACTATCGTTTAATTATGGAGACTTGGTTTTCAAGCCGGTTCAGCTCAATAAAGTTGAGCCGCTAGCGCAGAAAGTAACCTTACCTGAATCACCTCTAAGCGCTTGGTCGACAGTTGGGAATAGATAACATTGATTGGAGGTGTAATTGTCCCTTGTAGTCAGGAATGAGGTGGGGGTGATGGGGCAGGCTGGGAGAACAGGTAAAGGAAATGTGGGGACTTTAACATTCTAGTGGTAACCCTGTAACCCCTTCCCAGTGTCTAAGAACATTGACGCGCTTACAGAAAGCCGCGCGCCTCATGGTATGGTAACACTAAGGTTACGTTATACTCGCGACATTTCCTGAACCTGGTCCTGGTGACAGGATGAATGATTAAGTGAGCAGCAAGGCGGCGAACCGTATGGAACCCCCAGACATGCCTCTAGAAGCAATACAGATGGTTAAAAAAGTGCCTGGGCGCCTTCGCGCTAAGCGCTATAGAAGCAAATGTATTACTTCGCATCTTGGGGGAGGGGCACAGCTGGGCGACCGCAAAAGGCATTCTGAGTCTGGGCTGAAATGTTCATATCACACCCTTTCCACTGCATTTCGCGCCAGGAGACCGAGGCCAAGAAAAAAAGACAGCTCGTTGGGTTGAGCGCTAGCGGCACAGAATCATTTATAGCTGTAGGTTTGAATTCTGAAATAATAACTCAGGGTTTCATCCAGAGGTGTATGATAAAATGCGTCCCTTTGGGATTATATAGTCTAACTAGCCACAGTGCACTGCCTTTGCACCGACATTGCACCAACTGACATATACAAAGCTGACTCTTGCACGGATGAACTGACAAAAAAGAAACGGACATTTGCACAACACGCAGGTGCAGAAAGGTGAGGGTCGAAGCAAATTATGTTTCTGCACCGGTTCGTTGGAGCAACTGTTGAATCAATTACACCCTCAGGGCAAATATAGGTAACATCCGAACCCTTGTTGTCTAACCAAGTACTAAATAGAAATGGCTCGCTTGGTGACTGAGCAAGAAAACAAATGTTGGTGAAACTACATAAAACGGTGCGCACAGGACACGGTTCTCGCCCCATCTTCAATGTCACTTTCCAAGAAACTCCAAAGTAGAACTTCCTATCAACAGGACAGCGCCGCTAGAAGCCAAAGGCGCCGCCCCGGAGCGCGCACACGAACCGTGGGGTCAACGGAGCCAACACTCTTCACACCTAGATACCCATAGACTCGCTGACCGCAGGCAAAGTGCTTATCACAAGAGCAACGACTCTTGGAGCTTAAATAAGTGGGAAGAGAGACTGTGATGTGGAAGTGCAGATTGGTGCAGCGTCGTATCATGGAAGTGCAGGCTGGTGCTGTCCAGCACGTTGTAAGGCGGCCTGGTGCTGCAGGGCATAGTACAATGCAGACTGGCGCTGAAGGTCACAGTGCACCCTGATTCAGCAGGGCACGGTATAGTGCACCCTGGTGCAGCATGGCACGGTATAGTGTGGACTGGTGCTGCAGGGAACGGTTTAGTGTGGACTGGTGCTGAAGGGAACGGTATAATAGTGCACCCTGGTGCAGCATGGCACGGTATAGTGCACCCTGGTGCTGCAGGGCACGGTATAGTGTGGACTGGTGCAGCAGGGCACGGTGGGCATGCTTCCCACCCAGGCCCGGTTCTCGCGGGTGGGCCGGGTGGGCCAGGCCCACCCAAACATTAGCCTGGCCCACCCAAACATGAACCTTGGCCCTCGCCCCCCTCCCCCTCGTGTGTGTCAGCGCGGCTGAACTTCCCGGGCACACAACAGCCGCACCCCATTACTTCACAGGTCTTTCAAAAGACCATTTACGTGCTAATGAGGCTTTGTTGTTTTTAATACCCTTCTTAGAGCCCCTGCATACTGCTGGAAGAATCAGCCCCACTCCGAAATTTTTGGTAGCCCCCACCCGAAATTTGCCTCTTGTTGCGCCCCTGGGGTGGGAGAAGGGGGGGGAGGAGATTATTTGCCATGTTTTGACCGTCGTCAGCTAGGATCCAATCCTATCTTCCACTTAAAACTACGAAACTCTCCAATGACAGGAAGTCGTGCATGTGCAATGCCGGGTCTCTCAAGGATTTCTGTCAGGCTTTGCTGAAGAGATTCTACCATTTTAGATTTAATGCCATATTGATGATATCAGGCACATTCAGCGCTCATCCAGGCAAACTGGATGCAGCAGAGATTCTGTTTAAAATGCGGGAGGCAGTTATTTACCCACATTCGGTGAGAACATTTTCCTCAAGGTGGGAAGTGGCGTATTTTCAGAAGATGCTTAAGATCTTCACGAGGATTTTCCTTAAATTAAGAACCGTGCTGTAGCAAATGTTCAGCTCCTAATGACGTTGAAACAGACTTGCTTTATTTAATGACAGCCAATCACTGGGTGAAAAGTGGAATAGCCTCTGATCTGCGCGTGGAAACCAAAACTGAATGTGTTCTCCTTGTGTAATGTAACAGGTGTTCAGGCAAAGCACTCCAATAATATGGCAACATTAAACGTGTAATGTGGCAGACAGCGCTTTATAAATCAGATCACTCAAGATTCCAGGCACCTGTCCTTTGGATCGAGTCGCACCAGCAGCGCTATGTGTTTATGCCATAATTGAGAGCCCTGGAGCGGAGACTGAGAGCACTGCACTTTTCTCACAGTGCCTGCAGTCAGTCAAAAACGTGTTCAGAATACATGACCATCCATTCTTGGCCTCTCGGCAGAGAGCACAAATTGGTCACATACTCCTGTTGTAATTGTGATTCTGTTGAAATGGGTGTGATGGGACCCTTTTGATGGAGCAACACAGTCTTCAAAATAATAAGGCTAAAGTAGAGTAAAAGAAAATGAAGTGCTCGCTTGCTACTTAAGTCATCCCTAACTTTACGCTTTACCACTTTCAAATGTCACTAGCCGCCACTGGCAGCGATATTAAGAAGGCCAACAGAAACTGGCCACTGAAATTTAAAACGTTCCTCTTCTTCTTTTAGGAGTTGCGTGATTAGGCCTGGGCTCTTTCTCACAGCCCCCCCCTCCAATCACGCATCTTGTTTTACAAAGTTGGGCTGTGCCTCTGCTCACTCGTGCAGGTAGAATAGGGGCATGGCGAAGGTGACAAATCTTTTTTTTTTTTTACACGAATGCAAGACAACAGTAAAAATGTCCAGATAACTCTGGTGATTAATTATCCTGCTGGAGAGCAACCCTTTGTCTGTTGGTAGTCTTGAAATGCAGATAAACTGTAGTTTATGTGGACAGCTCAGTGGGTTACTGCCTTGCATACAGAGATCCTTTTGTTCCTTGCAGTTCAGAAGTTACAATTCTAACATGACAGTGACCTATGAACTGTCATCAAAGAGCCGCATACAAACCTGAAAGGTATAATTAGAACTTTTTTTTGTGTGTAGTTAATATTTCCCCAGTCTTTCATTATTCTAATGTTGCTATATAGAGTTTGTTAGGGCAGATATACATTTTAATGTCAGTAAAGCCCCCCCCCCACCATTACTGGGGTATGCTTTAAATCCTGTGTTTGTACTTCTCCAGACCAAACTCTCTTAAAAGATGCACACCAGTATGGATGACATGTGATTCCTACTCCTGGTAATCCTCATTGGCCTATGCGACATTCCCTATAGGCTGATTTACATACTTGTATGATTCATTGTCTCTGAATAATGTGGGTACGATGTAAAGTACTGTAACACCCTACACTATGAGTAGCACTACACAACCAATGAAGTGCATATGAGAGAGGGGCTACAGAGAGATGAGGGGTACTGGTGGAGGGTGGTAGTGAGGGAGTCTGAGGAGTAGGTCATGAGTTGGAGGGGCTGTGGAGAGATGAGGGGCACTGGTGGAGCGTGGCATTGAGGGCATCCGAGGAGGGGGTAATGAGGAAGGGGCTATGGAGCGATAAGGAGCACTGGTGGAGGGTGGCAATGATGGAATCCAAGGAGGGGGCGGTGGGGTGTAGGGGGGCTACATAGAGATGTGGGGCACTATTGGAGGGTGGCAGTGAGGACATCCGAGGAGGAGCGCATGAGGGGACAGGCTATGGAGAGATGAAGGGCAATGTTAGAGGGTGGTAGTAAAGGTATCTACGGGGAAAGAGGTCAGTGATAGGGCACCAATAAAGACTTTTGGATCAGCGCTAAAGCCGGTCCTATCATGGCCTTTCTGTTTTTGTTTATTTAATTAGCAGTCGGGTCATTAGGCCCACTGAGGAATATATTTTAAAGTGTGTGCTATTTTTTCATTGTTATATTCAATGATTTAAGTTTGAGGGTAATTTTCCTAATGTTTTTTTTATTGGGAATAATGAAAATGGAGTTGGATGGTGGCTGAGATGGGGTTGGGGCCCAAGGTCAGCTATGAGCTAGGGTGCACGGGAGACAGATGGTAGAAAATATATAATCAGGTTTCTTCAGGTAGTAATGAAGAGAGACTTTCTCTGAAGACTGGCAATGAGGGAGACTGGGTTGTGTTACTTGCATTATACTCCCACCTCAGAAACCTCCTCTTCCCATCAAAGGGACCTTACATGGGATTAATTTTTTAAGAGCAGGCAGTGGTCTGTGGTGCCCACTCCTGAATGCGTAAAGACCGTTTGGTCGACCCTCTGGAGGCGTGCACACTCTGTCCTTCTCCATGCTGATTAATTAAAATATTAGTGTTATTAAATTAAACCCAGCACGACGCCCCCCCCCCCAGCAGGCCGTGACTGCTGCGGTGGCCCACCTGAAAGGACCCTTGGCACACCCAAATAAAAATTCCTAGAGCCGGGCCTGTTCCCACCGTGGTATAAGCTCACACATGTACTGTGAAGTGCTGTACAAGTGCATACAGGTGATGTATGACACACAAGCTCGTATTAGCGTCACACTATACAGTGAACGTGCAGAAAGGCGCTGTTTGACTAGCTGTGAGCACGTGGTGATGACGCCTAGTGTGGAATACGTAATGGCGCTATGTAGCCTGGTATAAACTAGGCCTGCTGCTGTAAACCAGTTTTAATGCAGTCTTGCAAACCAAGGGCGTGCATGGAAACTGTCTGCGTTTACTCTGGCAACAACTCGAGAACAACTCTGAAATCATCGTGACACCCAAGGGAGTGGTTCACCCTCACTTCCTGATGGAATTTATTTGTGCAAGTCGAATACAGTTCGTCTTTTGTAATTGTTCATGTTACTTTTCCCCCCTCACGATGGCCTTTACATCACCTTAACTGTTTTGCTGTTTCGTACACGCGGCAGCTCTCCCGTTGGCCCGCTTTGGAATCGGTGGTTCAGTGGTTCAGTGCAGGCATGTAGAAACCTTTGCCTCTGGGTTACCAATCCATATGTAATGCAGCCTTCTCTCACTTTGTCCACAGCTGCTGAGTTGATGGGAGTCTGTGTGAGGTGTGTTACTGGCCTGCAGCAAGTAGTGAATTAATTCTGAGCTCATAAAACGCAGATTGGCAAAAGTGCAAGGATTTATTTTCTTTCTGCCGAGGAAATCTGCAAATGCTGTGGTCCAGATATATGAGTAGCCATTAGAAACTGAAAATGTGTTTTACCATCCCCCCAGGATGTATGAGGTGTTCCGAGCCGTGCAATCTCTTGTTTCAATCCCCTGTGATCGCAGTGGGAAATTACGATCGCAAAAAAAATGCTTTTCCTTCATCACTGTCTTCAGCACCGCCCAAAAAAATAAGGAGAAGGTACAATCTTTCAATAAGAGCAATGAATTAACAGTGGCAGCAAGCCGAAAACCCTTTTCTGCTGGCGATGTCTGCATTCACTGAGCTCCAATATTTCACAGTGACATTTGCATGGCACAGTTGTTCTGCCTTTCTTTTCACAGACTTACCCATTATAAAGAGGACTTCAAGTATTAAGAATGTCTTCATTTTGCCATATACCTTAGCACCTCCAACAAAAGTACGAAATGTTCTGCAGTAAAAGTGAAAATAGGGTGATGGAATGGTGTGATCACCAGACACCGGCAGCGGTATGGCTGACACCGACCCCAGGAGTATGAAGGTGCTCAATTAAATACCAATGTGAAGAGGTCATTTAGCAGTGATTTACTTAACTAAAGGAAGCTTTATTCAGCCACGCCGCCACGGTTCTGTGAGTTGTGCTTCCAGGTTGTTCCAGACTTTCAGTCCCTGAACCCTGATGGATCTTCTTCTATGCTTTTTCTTTTTGAGGCTCGTGGCGGGGACAGGCGATAAGAGGCAAAGTGCAGGTTTCTGGTCAAAATGTCCTAATTACTGGATGTAGCCAGACATTTAGCGCCGTAGGCCTTGTGAATGATTTAGGGCAGTGGTTCTTAACCTGTGATCGGGGCACTCTCGAGGTCCGAAACTCCTACGCAGGGGGTTCATGAGTGTGTTCTTCGAGCTGGTGATGAGTGCATGTTAATTGTAGAAATTAGTAACAGGAAACAGATGGGCTTTACAGCCGGCATAAGCAGGCAAAAATGGCAACGTCCTTCATCAACCCTACGGAGGAAGAGAGCCCGTGTGAGTTCTTTGAACCCTGAGCAGTGACCGTTTTGGAGCGGTTTTGAGTCCCACAGCAGATGTAGCAGAAATAATTACAAATTGCTGTTTTATGTTGCGCTTGGAGACATGACAACTGTTAACATACAGACTTGTTGCTCCATAGCGCTGTTAACAGCTGCCATAAAATATACTCAGCTTTCACAATACTTACTTTATCAGCTTTAGAAGGATGACAGGCTGTATTTCCCACCAACATATCAACCCTGTTGTTTGTATGCAGAGCTTCACAGCAGATGCATTTACCATCCAAGCTATCGCAAGCACCTGCACATATGTGGAATGCATAATTTGAGAGTATGTTAGCTTTTTTGTTGGGCACTTATAAATGCCACCTGGTTTCTGAGGGGTGTGCATGTATGTCTGCAGCTCTCTGAAAAGGATGGCCCTGCGCGGCCTGTTAGATCTTGGTTTTCCTTTTTCCACTTAGGGAATCCTCAGCGACTGAAATAGCTTTAGGCAAAAGAATGCAGCAGAACCACTTGTGACCTCTTTTGCAGCCCAGCCAAAAAACACAGTGCTAGCTGCAGACTTTTCTGTCAGAGAGCCTTATTGGGTCTTGTCAGTGCTCCTTAAATTCCTTTGTGTTTATGTATTATGTGCGCTGTGTGACTAACTATTCTGGTTGGCATAAAGGTGCCTAAAATTTGATGTCAAAATCACGGATATGATTTATGAAAACAGACAAAGTAAACATTTTGCGAAAGGGGTTCCTCATTGAACCCACACTCTACCCTATCCTTTCCAAGAGCTCCAGATGTCTTAACCCTCTCATCTTTTCCACTCTGGAACATTGCAGATTCTACTAGGTAGTAAATTCAGCCTGCTGATGTCAAATGTCTCCTGTAATCAATGTATTGAATCATGGACTACTTTTAGAATGCATCATGTGTGATGTTTCAGAGGATTTTCTATGCCTCTAGAGAGGCAAGCTGCCGCGCATAACTATTAGAAGATATCCATGAGCTGAATAATGGTGTTTAAATTACCAACAATGTCCATGAAGTCTTCCTACACACTCCTTTCACATTTCCATTTTATATTTAAAATGCATTACCTTAATCAGTCCAGTTTGCGCCTTAGGCAAGACATCATGGCTCACATTAGAGGCTTTTACAAGTGTGAATGTATGAAGCTCTGTGGTTATACTGAATAAGCAGCTACCTATGTTATGCCATCTATTAATGTAATAACTGCACTTTCACAATTGCTTTATTAACCTTCCTGCTTTCTCAAATTTGCTTGAAAATGCACGATTTTTCTTCTTTTTTTTCAAAATTTTCATGAGGGGGGGTTATCCCCCCAAACCCCCCTTTTGGGGTTCGGGCTCGCTCGCTGCGCTCGCTCGCTACGGTGCTGTATGCGAATCACTTTGCGCCCCACCACTTTCAAATGTCACCCACCGCCCCTGAGATTAAGTACTTGCAAAACAAGCTGCTTTACACTCCTTCTGGGCAAAGCCTGAAGGCTTCTCTTCACAGCAACCACTTAAAGAGCTTTCTAAGGTTGTCTAAGACACTAAAATCCCCATAAGGGTTGTCTGGATTAGTGCAGGGTGCTACACTTGCATAAGTGAGCACCATATACTAAGCCAGCCTGCCTGCACTAACGCTCTATTTGTGGTAGTATGGGTGAGCAGTTAGGCTTATCATTTGTTGTACTCACAGAGGCAATAAATGAGACACACACTAAAGAATACTTCTTAGACCAATTTGCAAAAATATCACCGATTTCTGTTATTTTTCAGAACAAGAACTTTGTTCTACAGTAAGTACTTTCAAAGTTATGAATTTTTAGAGTTCTCAAAAATGAATCACTTTTGTGTGCAATTACACACCATTGAAGTCAATAGGGAAAAAGACAAACATGCATATAAAATTGTACAGCTGACGTTCAAGGTTCACCTCTTGGATTTTGGTAGTTAGCAAGGCCAGGTCCAATGTTCCACCAGTGGATTTTCGGGGGCGTCCTGGATTTAGCTGGAAGCAGCGTGCTGAGGTCCTGGGTAGCTTGTGCGCTACAGAGAAGGAGGCCCTTGGAAAACACACTGCACAGGGGGGACTTAAAGGTAAGTCTGAGGTGTCCCACTAAAGAGAGCAGGTTGCAGAGGCCACAGGACCACAGGAGCACAGTTGGTTTGTTGGTACCCAGGCCGGGCAGCTAGGTGCAGAGTAGATAGGCCAGCAAGCATCAGGCATCAAGGAATTCTCGCGATCATGATCAGGCAGGTTGAAGAGGTGATTCTAGGACAGCAGGGCCACTCACTAAGTGGGTCTCAGGGGTCTTGGTGCCCCTCGATGGGTTCTTGCTTCCTAGGCAGTTGGAGTCCAGAGTGGACTCTTCTTCTTGGTGCATGCTGCAGGGGTTACGATACCCCAGGTATTGGTGGGGCACACCTCTGGAGGGTCCTGGTGTTCTCCAACTTTGTAAGGGGGACAAATCTGACCCTTCAGAGCTGGTGTTACCACTTTTGGTCCGGGTGCTGCGTCGGAGTCATCAGGGAGCAGCAAGTCGGGTAACCGGATTCTGTAGTTCAGTGCCTGCAATCACAGGGAAGTAGAACCTCTACCCATAGGGAGGTTCTTTGGCAAATTTGTGAAGGCTGGATGGGCTAAGGGGTTCTTGGAGGCCTCACAGTTCATGACGAGACAGCACACCATGATTGTCGAGTCCTTGAGACAGCAGGCAGAATTTGGTGCAAATTTCTCTGCAGCATGGCTGCAGTTCTTGGGCAGCAGCTCTTCTTTTCCCTTATCTTCTTCTTGTCCATTGAATCTAAGTTGCAAGGTTCAAGGATGCCATGTAAATACTAAATTTAGGAGTGTTAAAGGGGGCGATAGGTAGTAGCCAATGGGCTACCTACTGTTACGCTGTCTATACCCTCTAAGTGACCACTTCCGGTGGAAGGGACACTACCCAAGCCCTTATAGGTTAATTCCTGCCATCCCAAGATGGAGGAATTGGCAAAGTTGTGCTCACATCACCTGCGCCACCTATGGGGTGGTGCTGGCTGAATGTTGGCACACCTCCTAACCTAACTAATTTTCCCGCCTTTCCTCCCACCAAATGTGAAGCAGGAAAGGGGGTTTGGCATCCTCCACTATCTGGAGATGCCTGGGTTACATTTCAAAGGCAGCAGCACCTTTGAATCTTACCACTCTGAAAGGACATCCTGACCGGGAGGAGGTGTGAAGCACCTATGCTCAGAGAATGCTTTATTTCTGGCCTCTGAGGGCGCTGGCCCTCACCCATAAGGTCAGAAACATTTCTGATGGTGACAGGCTGGCTAAAAAATGTCAGAGACCACACCAGTGCTTAGTAGGTTTTCAGAGGACCCTCTAAGGTGTCCCCTGGCTGCATTTATTATTAAATCCAACACTGGCATCAGTGAGGATTTATAAAGGTGAGATGTTTGGTGGCAAATATCTTAGGTACACTGAAGCCACCAGGAGCTAGGAAACTCATAATGACGAGCATGCAGTACATGCACTCTCTCTATGGCTTGCCTGTGCACATACAATATTAAATAATGAAATTTATATTGTAGGGGCATATCTTCCCATGCAGATATGGCCACACATGGGATATAGTGCACCCTGCGTTAGGGCTAGAAGGCCTGCAGTAGTTGTTTTTTTTACCTATACCTCATGCAGTGAATGTGTGTATAGCACACAGGGCTGTGTGCCATGTTGACTTGAGTTTTCTCTACATCAAGACATGCAGCCTACAATGACAGTGTGCATGGTCTTATTGAGGGGTCCCTAGGGTGGCACAACTGGTGTTATAGCCCTAGTGTACCCTCTCCAGTACCAATGACCGAGGTACAAGGGGTATCATTTACTAGGGACTTACAGGGGTTACTGAAGTGGTGCCTATTGTGCTACAGTTTTGGGTAAGAATTCTGGCACTGGGTACCTGGTGAGCAGGGACCTAGTGCACCTACCGTTTGAAATCACATCAGGCAAAAAGTGGGGAGTAACCATGTCAAAAGATGCACTTTCCTGCAACTGTGGCTTATAAATCCTGATTGATTGATTGATTGATTGATTGATTGATTGATTGGATTGAAAAGGAGATTCTGCAAATGCTGGAGTGGAGGTCCTCTGGTGTTCATCCTCAGGTTTGGTGCCCAGTATTAATTACAAAGTTAAGTGGGATCCATTTGAATGCACCTGGTTTGCATTAGCACAAAATAGAAGGTGAGAAAGCTTCCCAGCCAGTGGAAGTCTATTGCCTGCATTCCAATGACTGGATGGCGGAGATTCACTGGTGTAAGTATGGGGATAGTGAAAGGGCTTCCTTTACAAATTCAGTAAAAAACAATGTAATTAAACGGCTGCTGATTAGACTCCCTGAAGCACTGCTCCTTTGTAGATGTGAGGTGAGAGGGAGCTGCAGGTTGAAGTGGGCCCCTTTAGGTTACATCAGTCCTTTTGTCTACATTGATTACACTTTAAGTGCAGGGCACTCACACCTCTCTGTGCGTCTGCTGTGAGTGCCACAAGATGGTGACGGCCCACTGTGAGGATCATTACTACATAAAGACGGTGTAGGGAAATGGCATGTCCATGTCATGATTAGAAAAATATGCATGTTTGTCAACGCCAAGATTGGGAAAAGGGGTAATACTTCACATGTGTACGTGCTCATATGAATTCACCCCTCTTTATCGGCATAGCCAGACTACTACTCACTGTGATATGCTAGTGTTAATATTGTTCTTAGGGGACCAATAAAACATTTTAGCCAGGTTTAGAATTTTCTAACATCCTTGAACAGACATTTGCATCAATAAAGCACTTGAAACTGTCCATTTAGGATGGGTCATTCAGTGCAAAAGCTGTCTTTGCACCGGTCATCGACCCACAACTCACTCAAAATGGTTGTGCCCCAGTGCATAGTAGCTTAAACCAGTTAAAAATGCCCATAACTGGTGCCATTAATGTAACCTTCCTCAAAGACTCTTGTCAAGGGTGATTCTTCCATGTAAGTTTTTGACATATGTCGCTCAAACTTAGGGGCTCATTAGGATGGAGGATTTTCCGCATCCTCCGGGCCGGCGAGAGCCACCGCCGGCCCGGAGGATGCGGAAAATCCTCTGCGGACCCACCAAAGACCCACCGCCACATTAGGATGGCTGGTGGGTCCAGGTTTCAGTCCGCCGCTTTTACGCCGCGGTTGACTTACAACCGCGGTGGAAATGCTGTAACATGGCTGGCGGTGTCTATCAGACACCGCCAGCCATATTAGGATAGTGTAAAAGAGATGCTTTTCCACGGCGGCTTTTCCGCCGTGGAAAAGCATACGGATTTTGACTTCGGGGGCCTGTTGCGGGCCCCCTCGGTGAAGCGGGGTGGGGGGTGCACATGGGGGGTACCCATGGTACCCCCCTGCATTTGTATGCAGAAATCGGCAGGCACCGCACGGTGCTTGCCGCTTTCTGCATACAAATGCAATGTATGCATTTTTAACATTGCGGCGGGTGCAGCTTGAAGCTGCACCCGCCGCAATGTTAAAGATAGAGGATGTGAACGCCACCCTGGCGGTCACATCCTAATCTTCACGGAGGGAACGCCGCTGACCATGCGGACGTTCCCTCCTACTCTGGGGTCGCGGACGGACTCAAGTCCGTCCGCGATCCTAATGAGCCCCATAGTTTCTCCTGATTTCTAACCTTTGGAACTGTGATCCTGGATATGTTTAACCTCTACGTATGTATGAGGGGAATTTATATGTGCAGATCCAGTACACAATTTGCAGTAAAAAGTAAGTGGAATAGTGCAAAGTTTTCAGGAGGAGCCGGATTTGACAAATGCTGAGGTTTCATAACACCAAGATCTTCTAGTTGTGACTCCTCCTCGTTCCTATTTCTTCCACCACCTCACACTTCATGTCACTCTAGCTCATTCTTGAAGATTTGGTTATTCCTTGCTAACTCTCTTTGTTACTGTTGTCCTGTGCTTCTCTTTCTCCTACTCCCCCCCTTTCTGCCTTTCTCTCTCTCTTGTTCTCTTTTCCATCTCTTGTTCTTGATTTCTTGCTCTTTCTTGCTTTGAGTCAGAGTCTGACAGGAAAACTCTTTTCCAGTCACCAAAAATGAGTGCTTGTGTCCATCACCAGCAAACACAGGCTCAGATTAAGCATTGCAGAGCTTGCAACAAAGCAATGGAATGTAGTGGGACTGGGGAGGGGTTACCAGGTAAGTATCAGTTAACTATAAAATGCCCCAGAGACTGCAGCTGCCACCCATACTACTCCCCTAATTCTCCCCCACTCAATGTGTTGTTACTTGGACAAAAAAATCTGAGAATCTTTTTCCTTTCTAGACAACGATAAATTAAATCAGGAAATTGTTTTTGAAGAAAGTAATGCTAAAAGAGATAAAGAAGAGAAATATATGTTTTTTCTAAATGATTTAGTACACACTACGCCATTGTTCTTCATGCTTACTGAGGACAGCAGTGATTTCTTCATTTGAACAGCACGCTGGTGCGGCACAGCACGCATGAATGAGATACTGCATAACAAAGGCTAAAGTGCACAAGTGCAACATGGTGTCTGGTGCAAGCGAGGCAAATGGGCCACCACCTCTCCACTGCTTGGTTCACACTGTATGCTGTCCTTTAGTAAATTGTATACATTTCAGACTAGTTTTCAATCAAATGCACACCCTCAGCAGAGGACCTACTCAAAAATGAAGGATTCAGGCACCTCCAAGGCATTGTCTGGACAGATTCAACTTCACTCATTCATTCTGTTTCTGATTGTTCTTTGCATCTAGAGCTCTGAGTTTTTTTAAAGTTTTAAATAAATGTATAGATGAGGGCATAAATACTGGCCATAGTATCCTGGAGTGATTCTTCTCCAATACATTTTAGGGTTGGAAAAATATGCATTCTGGTTAATAATTATAGTAATCTAATGTAGGTGTATAGTGGGACAAGCTAAATGTATATTCTTTGAGGAAATATGATTCAAAGGTATGCCTATAGTTGCCTAGAAATCATTCATATGGCTTTTACATTTCATACAGAGGCAGACATGATGACCCACTCAGTTGTACACCCTCATATGCAATATAGGAACACCGATTTAGCAGGTACAGGAGGTACCGGAGAGAAATAAAAAAGTATAGGCATAATTTGAAGGAGAGAGTGCCACCAGCCATTTGAGACAGCTCTCTGATCTCACTAACAAAAATATCAAGAACTTTCACTGACTACTCATTAAACATGACAGAATACAAAAGACCAGTGCATTCTCATTCATTCTACTGCCAATACATTCTACTGCCAATACATGCCCACAAGCAGAAAGGAGGGGGCATAGCCATAATATATAAGGACCATCTGATGTGCTCCATCTATGATATCATAGGACTAAAAGAAGCAGAAAGCTTCTGTTTTAGTTTCCAATGGGATAGCTGTACCACGTTTGAAGGGGCCTTGATTTAAAGTCCTCCAGGTCCTGCCTACAAGTTTCTAGATACGTTGGGTGAAAGCATAAGCTCTTTAGTGGTAAGGTATTCAAACTTCACCGTATTAGGTGATTTCAATTTACATCTCGAAGCCGCAGATATACTGAACACTGACTCCTTTTTTAGAAACTGAATACACTAGGGCTAAAACAGTTGACAGAAGGTGCCACTCATCAAGCAGGGTCTACCCTGGATGGAATATGCACCAATGCAGCTAACCTAATCATCGCCCCTCCAGTGGTGATTACTTGGTCAGACCATAAGTTAGTTCCTTTTAAGCTTGACCTTAAAAACGTACAACCTGAAAAAACTTGGGAAAACCAGGTCTTACACGGAAATGGGAAAACTTGCTCTCCAATCCCAATTTACAGGACGTAGCAGAAGCAAAAAAACCTTTTCTTACGGGGGACCCTGAAATAGATAATAATCTATTTAATGAATGGATGATATCAATAGCTAACACGTTGGCTCCCCTAAAGAAAATAAGTAGAAAAAAAAGGTCAGCTCGTTGGTTTACCCCAGTTTAAAAGCTGCAGAGGGACAATGTAGAATACTAGAGAAGAAATGGCGAAAAGATTACTATACTGAAGATCTCGTGTCTTTTAAATCTGCTCTTAGATCTTACCACCAGCATATTAAACGAGAAAAAAAGACACATTACGCTAATTTAATAAATAAAGCAGATAATCAAAAAACTATTTTTAGTATAGTAAAAACTTTTACCATTCCTAAAAATCTTGAGCCGGAAATTCCACCCTCACAAGATCTATGCGATCGTATCGCTGACTTCTTTGATAATAAAATGTTTGACTTAAAGAAAGATTTCACTATAACACCCTCCCCCCACCCCAGTTGCAAAACGCCCAGAACATAGGGTAAAAAAAGAAAGAATTGATATGCTTTAGGAGATTAATTTAGAGCAATCTAGGCAAGCTATTCTCTCCTGTAAATAAGGCTCGCCTTCCAATCCCTGCCCTCCACAAATTTTACATGCACTGGTGGATACTATCAATCCCATCATTAATCAGATCATAAACGCTGCCTTTCGATTAGCCAACATTCCCGACAGCTGGAAAACCGCAGCCGTAAAACTGATTAAAAAAAGAAACTTTCAGATCCCAAGATCCTTTCCAATCTCAGGCCTATTTCACTATTGGCATGTCTGAGTAAAATCACAGAGAAACTTGTCAACAACCAACTTAATGATTTCATGCAGGAAGCCAACATATTACGTTCTAAGGAATATGGCTTTCGTTCGGGTCACTCTACAGAATCAGTACTATTGCACACCACTGAATCCCTAAAACTTGCTATGGATCAGGGAAAGGACTGGTTCAGTTAGATTTGTCAGCGGCATTTGACACAGTCTCTCATGACATCTTGAGAGACAGACTTGCATGCAGTGGAATCACAAACAATGCATTTGCCTGGTTTACCTCCTTTCTAGAAAACAGAAAACAGATTGTAACACTGAGAGGCTATAGATCACAAGAAAGAGGGTTGGCATCAGGGGTCCCTCAGGGCTCGGCCCTGAGCCAACACTTTTTAATCTCTATAGGGCACCACTTCTTTTTTCGATGGACACGTACGATGTTGAGTGTATCGCTTATGCTGATGACACTCATTTGATCCTTATGCTGGATAAAAACTCAACAGTGACTGAACAAAAATTTCACTACTGTCTAAAAGCAGTGATGGACTGGATGAAGCTAAACCATTTGAAATGCAATAGCTCCAAGACAGAGATTATGCTGTTTGGTAAGAATAACGTTTTTAGATCGGATCAATGGTGGCTGTCAAATTCAGCACCACCCCCGACTACAGTGGAGACTGTAAAGAATCTGGGAATACATTTCGATCATACACTATCCTTCCACAAGCAAGCTCTTGCTGTGGCAGGTACTTGTTTTCAAGTAATAAAAATTCTCAATTCTTTTTGATCTACTCCCAAAGCCGGCCAAAAAGACGGTGGTAGCAGCTTTAGTGCTATCCCGTCTGGACTACTGTAATAGTCTCTATGCAGGAACAAACAAAAAAGTCCTATAAAGACTACGGGTGGTCCAGAACGCTGCAGTGAGGCTGATACTCAATCTGCCTAGAGATACCTCCTCTGCAACAACCCCTCCATTGGCTGCCCGTCCTTAAGAGGATTTTGTTTAAGGTTCTCACCATTATCTATAAAACAGCAACCTATACTGGACCAGAATACCTCAACGTTAGAACTAAGCCATACATCACTCAACGTATCCTATGGTCATCCTCAGAGAACCTCCTAACAACACCTACATTTAAACTTAAAACCAGGGGCGGAAAGACTCTGGTGGTCATAGGGACCAAAGCATGGAACTCCTTGCCAACTCAACTCAGACATACACAAACTGAACTCAATTTTAAGAAGTCCTTAATAACATGGATCTTTGGTATCATCATTCATTCATTCATTCATTCACAAGCTGATCAGACCCCAGGCTTTGATGGAAAAACCAGAACAGTTTTGAAAGTCCTGTGATGTCATCTATTGGCAGATAAGGTACTTTACAACCATCGGTAACAATACCAGCTATAACAGGATCTGCAAAAAAAGGCAGATTTCCTGCACTGCCTGCTCTTTTTTTCCCTGCCCTGTCTGGAAGCGGTGGCAGAACAGCCGTGGGGTGGCCATGAAGCATCCAATCAACTATCAGATGTAGGTAGTGATCCCGCCTCCATTTCCAGCAATGTCAGCATTGCGACAGTCTGCCATGTAAACCTTCGCTGACAAATACATTATTGATTCAAGTTATTTTATCCCTCTCCCCTCCCTTCCACCTCTCTTACCTCCTTGGAACATTCGCACGGCACAATATTCAGACTAGGGGAATGTGCCCGCAATTGGGAGGAGTCACTGGGGTTAGTGAGTAACAAAGGGATGAGGTCATGAGGGAAAGAGGCAATTGGATGGATCAAGGGAGTGGTATGGAAGAGCAGGGTCGATGTCAGTTCCCCCAAGGATGCTCGTGCAGCAACAAAAGTGGCTGTAACTGCGAGAACCTTAGCTTGTGGTGCACCTCCATCCACAAATGTGGGGGAGTATTTTGCCGCTCTGCTGGAAAATTGGTGCTCCAACCGCCAAAAGCTCAATCAGGGACCTTTGTAGCCTTACTTTACTCTTGGCAGACTTCCTTCACTAAGGGGTCCATTACGATGTCGGGCGGATTTCCTCCGCCAGGCCGGCGGTGGCCACCGCCAGCCTGGCGGAGGAAATCCGCCCGACATCCACTGCCCAATTCCCCCCCGCCATATTTGGATGGCGGGGGGGACCGCGGCGGTGTCAAACACCGCCCGCCTGTTTTCCGCCCCAGTCGCCTTGCGGCCGGGGCGGAAAATGAGTAACATGGTGGCGGTGTCTGTTAGACACCGCCCACCATATTACTATGGGCATTTACAAATGCTTTTCCGTGGCGGCAATGCCGCCACGGAAAGGCATGCGGAGACTCCCTGCGGGGGGCCCCTTGCGGGCCCCCTGGGAGTCCTGGGCTTGGGGGGTGCACATGGGGGGTACCTATGGTACCCCCCCCGCATTTCAAAGTGCAACATGGCAGGCACCGCGCGGTGCCTGTCATGTTGTGCTTAGAAATGCACAACGTGCATTTTTACCATTGCGGCAGGCGGAGATTTCAGCTCCGCCCGCCGCAATGGTAAATATACAGGATGCGCCCGCCTGTGTGGCGGGCGCATCCTAATTCCAAAATCGGGACCCCCGCCCTGTAGGCGGGCGGTCAACATTACCGGAAGGGTGGCGGGCGGGCAAAGCCCGGCCGCCATCCTAATAAACCCCTAAGGGTCTGACTTCTGCCTCTCATGCACCAATTACAAGGTGGGGATACCTCAAACCAGATATTGGAATTTGTCAGTGGTCCATCCAAGTGCTGAAATGTTACAATCATGTGGCAGTAGTCCCTGCTAATTTGTGCATGCCCTGACAGGGAAGATGTATAGCAGTTGGGTGGAAGTGTCTAGCCCTGAGCTGGTGGTAGCCCCCATACCACCTTCTCTGCACTTAAATGTTTATATATTGATCCTAAGTACTATCATTATTTTCAAGGTGCCCCATCAAGGTCTTGTAGGGGAGAATCCTTGGAATTCGACAGGGCTCAGGTGTGTCTTCGAAGTACAGGTTCTGCCTATTGGACCTGCAGGGTCACCAGGTAAACAGGGATATCATACTGGCGTGCAAGCACCACCATTTTGAGGTCTGCCGTGGCCCAGAATTTCAGAATAACCACAGCCAGAACACATGTACAACCTGGTGCAGCTCCAGAAAACAATGTATTTATCTAAAAAATATGCAGGTACATACTGAGGTGTGTTATTTGATTCTAGACTGGCAGTTGAATTCTTACAAAGCTGAAAATATATACATTTCTTATTTGCTGTTCTCTCTCTGCGACTGAGTCGAAGGTTTCTAAAGTGATGCTCCATATCCGGTTCGGAACGTGTCCGATTAAATTACACGTGACTAGACCTCAACCCTTGGAATGACTGCCGAATCCCTGAAGATGCTTACTGCTGGTTCAGGTGGGCACTGGGATGGCACATTTAATACAGTTGCTTCTGGCACAGCATTTTAGATGGGAATAACATTCTGGCATAGTCGTGCTACTAGGTCTTTTCTACAGGCAGTGTTTCTCATGGTCATTTACTCGTAGAAGAAAGGGCCAGATTTATCATTCTTTTACGCAATGCAGCAACTCACCTTACTGTGCTGCGTGAAAGGGAAAGGGAAGGAAGTTACTGTTTTTATCATTATACGGAGCATTCCTGGCCTTTCCTGGACTTGGCACACTTTTGGGTGCATAGCGCCAACGCAGGCATCCTAGCATCATTTTGCAAGGGTGCCTGCATTTTAGGCAGGATTTATTTTTGCACAGGAAGGGACACCTTCATGCACAAAAACAATCTTAAGGGACGTTTCCTCTTTCTACTTGTGCTGCACAATATAGCACACGTAGAAAGAGGTAAGAACAAGGAGAAATAAAGATATTTCTCCTCGTTACGCCTCCCCTGGGAGGCTTACCATTTGACGCATTCTCAGGTCTACCACTATTGGTAAGTCTGGGATTGCACTAAGACCCACAGTTGGATACGTGGGTACACCCACGCTCCACCTATGAAACACCTCCCTGCCACAGAGTATTGCAAGGCAGAGATTTGTGCTGCCTTATATTTACTCTAGATTTATCAAGCCATGCAGGGCCACACAAGGTGGCCTTGCATGGCTTGATAAATCACACTTAGTTTTGGAGTCACCATTTTGCCCAGCACAGTATTGTTTTCAGAAGCATCATTTTAATGCAATATTTTTTTATGAGAATTTCCCTGACAATGTGAATTTTCATGGGACAATTGCACCTTCACAATATTGCGGAAAGGTTCTTTCTCTGATGTCTATTTGTACCTAGCTTAGTATTTCTAGACATGCATTTTTTTCTTGTCACACTATTTTAAGAGGTTATTACTTGGAAAATGTTCTAAAAGGTGATACATTTCCAAAATGTGGGCGTGGGGCTCTTGCATTGAATTCCTGGAGCTGACACCGGCTACTGGGCAGTATTCAATGGCTCTGTTTAACATTGGGTGTCACAGGACCACAATACAAAATACACCCCAATGGGTTAGCCAAAGTACTCCCATTTGGTACTTGACATTAGCAGGATATCGAGAGTATGCATTCATGGCTCTCACCAGGAGGCAAAGTGGGTTAGAAACTCATATTCAATGTGACACAGTAAATTACACTCAATAACTTCAATACCCAGTAAGCGGTTTAAATTAGAAAAAGAAAATTACTTTATCAAAAGGTACTATAATATTGAAAAGTGTGAGTGAGAAAAAAAACAGAAGGTGCTTGCACTGCCTGAGGCAGAGAGAAGGCCATAAATATTTTTATAGGGTCTTAGCGCAAGGTACTAGATTTCTGTTAACATTGGCCAGCTAGGGGATAGAATAGAATAGAATAGAATAGAAAGACGATTTATATAGCGCGGTAGTTACCCTAAGACGTCCTAGCGCTGACAGACCCTGTGAGCAGGCAGAGTGGGCCAGGCCTAGATGGGGGTTGAGAAGAGCAATGTCTTTAATGTTTTCCGAAAGGCCAGCAGATTAGGGATCTTTAGATATGAGTCCTACGTTTTTAACAAGAGGTTTTATGACTAAAATAAGGTTTGAAATATGGGCAAGGGATGTTGATATGGAGATTCTTGAGCCAACTGTGCTCCTGAACCACCAACACACTTGAAACCACACTGGTACTAAGGCTGGAATAAACAATGCCATTCACAAAAATAGGCAAATGTTACAATTAAAGGTGGGAGCTCTAAAAATATGCTTCCCAAAATCCTATAAGTCATATAACTAGGTTCAGAACATTCCCCGGTGTTCTTAGTGCTGATGGCATGGTGATCCTTGTCCGGTAACTTGTGTCTGTTCATGAACACAGGGATTTAGAGATAGGCTTGCAGCCCACCACATACTTTGTCAGTGGACTTCATAACCTCTGCTGCCCTGGCAGTTTACCACCCACTTTGTTCAGAGATATCTGTCAGCCTCAGCAGGATCTCTAAGCCTTCAGAGGAGCATCCGGGCCATGAATCTTTGCTAAAAATGTCACTATGCTTCATGTGGCAGCTCAGCAAACCTTTTTGTTTCCCAAAGCGGTATTCTGTAAAACAAAAAAACTCAACATCCTGAAAACCGGGATGTGTTTTTTGCAGGATTTGGGGTGTTAGACCTGGCATATTTTGGTGTGTTTCCCCAGTCTTTTTACTTTCTGACCTCCTGGTTTTGACTCTGTTTTTTCTGGTTTAGTGTCTCTGCGCACTTTCTCACTGCTGTTCAGTGTTGAAGTTCAAGTGCTCCTATTGTAAATTGAATTATGGATGGGTGTTTCCATGATCGGCCTACTTGATTTACAGGTAAGACCCTGGTAACATGCACTGAGAGTGCCAGGGCCTGTAAATCATATGCTGCTAGTAGCCCTGCAGCACTGATTGTGCCACCCACACAAGCATCTATTCAAAGGGTTCTCAGAACTGCCACTGCAGTGTCTGCTCACAGTTTTTACTGCCAAGACAACTTGGCAAGCGCACCCACTTGCCAAGCCCTAACTTTCCCTTTTATTACATGTGAGTCAACCCTAAGGTAGGCTCTTGATACCCCTATGGGCAGGCTGCAGTGTATGCGAAAGATAGGATATGTCCTGGTGTGTGTGACATGTTGTGATAGTGAACTACAGTGTAATTCGTTTTTCACTGTTGAATGACTATCTGTCCCATGGGATAGAATGGGAAATACTCTGTAAAATGTTACGTGTATATCTTCACACTGGGACAAGATAGAGAAATACAGTTTAGTATGCCTGGACTCAGTATGTAGACATGCATCTTTAGTAAAGATGATTTGTATGTTCTGTGTTTGAACATACTCCTTTTAGAAAGTAGATATTTTCTTACTTAGCCATCCTGTGTGCCGCTGCTGGGTTGTGGATTGACTGTCTGGCTTTAGAGTGACAGGGGCTAGGGATGTGCATTCTCTTCAGACAGCCACTGGGGGGGGGGGGGTCGAGGTGTGTCCTGCCTTTCCTGGATGAGCCAGTGCTGGGCTGAATACATCCTGGTTGCATTTAGAGCAGTGGGAGAAGATTTCTTTGCACCTTAATGGGCCTGGTCTGCCTTGGACGCTGCTGTCTCCATCTCTTGCCGGGAAGATGGGCCTGAGAGGGCTGAACTGGTTTGGGCTGGGCACATACACACTCTGCATTAGAGAACAAAGAGAAATGCAGTATAAATATTGGGGCCCAGACCCCAGAACTTTAAAAATCGCTTAGATCAAGGAACCTGCCAAGAAGAAGAGCTGAAAGAACTGTCAGGAGGAGTACTGCTCCTTTGCTGTGTTGTTGTTTTGTTGGGTTGGCCTGCAGTTGCTACTTCTGCCATGGGCAGTGAAAGGACTAGACTGAGCTTTCTACACTTATCGCCGAGTATCTCCAAGGGCTTAAATTAGAGCCTAATCCCGAAGTCTCAGGGACAGCAAAGACTTCACTTACCTCTGGTCACCACCTCTGGAACCGTGGGTTTCAGTTGCCACAAAAGGCGAAAGCTGCCGACACAGTCACCGACACCATTGCTGGATCCGTGTCCTGAAGGCACCACCACAAATCGCACCGCAACCCTGGTCTCACCGATGACCGCCGCTGCCACCAAGCCGCTGCTTGCATTGTGACCTGTGGGCACCGCACTCTGCACCACACTGCCTCGCTTCACTCCACCACCCTGGTCTCACCAACGACGTCACTGCCCGCTGACCTCGACACCTGTCACTGCATAGTGGTTTGGGGACACCACTCATAAGTCACAAGATGCAATGCCCCATCCCACACTGCAGTCTGGGCCAACCGATGCCAGCTACCATCAACCTGGCACTGTCGCTTGCACCGTGTCAGCACCGCAATGAGCACTGCCTCCCTCTGCACTACAGCCCTCGTCTCACCGACGCTACTGGACAACCGTCGCCGAGCCATTGCCTGCACCGCGACTTGAGGGCACCACATGCCGCATCACTATGCTTCACACCGTAACTGCGACTGTTGCCACGACCAGCCGCACCAACGCGGTCAGTTAGAACTGTTGGATTCTGTTGTGTTTATCACTGCAGTAGCTCTGGACAGATCTACCGGCTTCAAGGAACTGCATTTTAAAGTTATTCCGGCAAAGCGCCTATTTTTTATTACTGTATGTTGATCTTTTATTGTTTTGGTCTAGTTTGCACAGATAAATATTGGTTCTTTTTCTAAAACTAGTGCGGTGTCCTTTTATATGGTTCTCACTGTATTACGGTTGGTTATGTGCCAATGCTTTAGACACTGCCTCTGAGATAAGTCTGACTGCTCGTGCCAATTACCTAAGGGGGTAAGCAGGGGTCATTTCAGTAGTGTATCCCCCTTATCCTGGCTAGAAGGAAGGGTCCCTTTTTGTACAAAGGTGCAAACCATTGCCTAAAGAGACCCCCATTTCTAACAGGGGGTCTTTTTTCTTTTTTGCTTTCTGGCAGTCCTGGAAAGAAAGAAAGTACATCAATCTTGTACTTAAATAGGGTAGATGTTGTGATGTGCTCAGACCAACAGCCACAAGTCCTTTGCGTTGTCAGTGTTAGGTTTCCACCATCAGGGCCAAAGGGTCAGCGGGGGTACTGCCGGTATGAACATGACACCTGTCTGAGTTAGTTTGGTAGACAGGGTACTCCACCACGTTTGTGGTAGAGTACCCTGCCTGCCAAAATCTAAATCGGATTACAATAGTTTGTCAAGAAAAAACATTCCAAAATTGTGGCTGTAGGAGTACTTGCGTGTGCATGCGTTATGAAACAACGTGGCAGTGTTGGCATTTTTAATATACTCTTCCATCATGTACAAATGCATTTTAAAATGATAAATTAAAAATAAAGTGCACTGGAGCTTCAATGCTAGGGCAACATGCATTGTCAAAGCCAATAAGTCAGCACTCTCCTCTTAAAGGAAATACCTGCTCACGTTGCCAGTGCTTGTTTTCTTAGATCTCTCTAACCTGCCACCTTGATGAAGTATTTCTGGAAATTGAGGGGGCCTTCTTTGCCTGCTGACCAGTTTGCAAATTCCCGAGCTTCTGCTGGAGGCACTTTTGTTCTGCATGCCAGACCTATCGCATCAACTTCGAAAAAAACTGAGGCTCTCGTTAAAAGAGATCAAAAATACATGATTCCACCTGATCCTGGTAAATTGAGTTTTCATTAACACCAAACGCCCATACGTTTTCCGTGTGCATATTAGAAAAGTATTATCTCTGGAAATTTGCACTGCTTAGGAAGAGAAAAAAGATGAGGAAATTGAGTGCAGTAGCTTCGATTCTGCACGTTACTTGCTCCAATGAGGAAAACTCAGAATCATGGCAATTTCCCACTGGGGAAAAACCGAAGGTGCAATCCTGCACAATATTCTCGGCATACTCGTAATGAGGGCCTCCGCCTCCTTTGGGACCTGTCACCACATGGCACAATGGCGCTAATTACGGCTCCTGTAACTTGGCCGATCCACCACAGGTTGGTAAATGATTGAAAAAGATTGCAAAGGCAGTCCAGGAAGTAGGAGCCAGTTGAATAGGATGCTGCCAGAGTCCTCTTATTTTAAAGCAAGTGGTCTCAAGCAGGGAAAGGCTGCAGACGCTGACCAAAAGGAATTCCATGACCTCCTATAGTTTTGATGGGTGAATGGTAATAATAAAACATAGTCAAATCATGACAATATATGAGAAGTCATATACGCTGTGGGTGGACTCGAACATGGCATTGAAGCAGCGCCCTGGGAGGGAGGAGGTAGGGTCTGCCCTGTCATCTCCACACGGGAATCTTTGGAGGAAGGCTGGCGCAGGCGGCCATTGAGACATCATATCACCCAGGGCCAGCTTTGGCGCTGGTGGTGCCCAGTGTGACTATGTTTGTTGGCGCCCCCCAAATGACCTCCTTCTCCATGAATTCCCTCACTACCACCCTTTAACAGTGACCCTTACATCTCCATAACCACTCACTCTCACACATGCATTTCTTTTGCTTCATAGCGCTACTCATACCCGTGTAAGGTGTCAGAGCACTTTACATCACACACAAGTTACAAAGAAACAATGAATCCCACGGGTGTAAATCAGTGTTTAAGAAATGTTACATCAGAAAGAGGACTACAAGGTTTAGGAGTTACATGTCATCCATACCAGTAGGCAGGATACTTTAAGTGTGCTCGATCTGGAGAAGCACAACCTCAGAATTTAAAACGTACCGCCATGGTTGGGAGTTGTCTTTCCTAATAAGAATTGATTTCTACCCAATTGGACCCTTTTTGCAACATTAGGATAATGAAAGACGGGAAAAAATCATAACGTTCTAATCTATACAATGCAGTTTCAATGCAGTTCTTTAACGACAGTTATTAGCTCACTGGTCTATATTAGGATTTAATTTATAAATTGCTGGTAAGAAAAGGATCTCCCAGATAAAACCAGTAACTATTTACAATATTCGAACGACTGTGATCAACATGATATACCTGCTTTCCAGCAGGCACATTAACCATCTGCGCTACTTTTTATGATGAGTCAAAACTACTACTAGACAAAACTTGATCTCTCTCCAACAGGTCCATTAATCACCATTGTTGCCTTTACATTTTTGTTGTTGCCTGAAAACTGCTGGAGGTAACGAACGGTACAGCAGGTGCTTTAAAATCCACAACATATTTGACAACACAGCGCCCCCTGAAGTCAGCTCCCGGTGAGGTGGCACCAATACCAGCCCTGATTTCTCCTCTCCTGAAAAGAACAGCTTTTCTTCAGTAGGCAATGGTGGAGAAGGACGCGTTGTGTCTTCCTTCCGCTGATTAGATTGGAGCTGCCCGTGCCACACTGCTGGCAGCTTGCCAACCACTTGCTATCTCTGAGATCAATATAGGGACATTTATCTCCCTCCTGCAGGTCTTTCTCACTGGTGTTTGTTGCCCCCCCCCCCCCGGGTGGTGAGCAGATCACCAAGAGCAGCATTGGCGTCATAAGTGTTGCCCACATCCGCAACATTTCACACTCCTTCCATTAGAGTGAGAAGTGCTGGGCCCTCCTTTTGGGTTATCTGGCTCCACCTACCATGAGCCCCTGGGAAGAGAGCCCTGGGCCCTCCAGTGTATGGGTAAGAGCACTGAATAGAGAGAAAGCCAAGTGAGTGCACAAGGAGGACCACATGGACGTTCTATCAGGATTATCTCAGAAAAGACCAGACATGAGGCGGATACACCGCCCTCTCTTTCCAGAGAGGTTGAGGATGGTGGGGCAAGAAGTAGGCGGCTAGTAGAGAAAGTCAACCGTGAGGAAGACACTAGGCGGGAGAAGGACTCGTATTCAGCAGAGAACAACAACAGTCTGCAAAGGGTACGGAACCGCAATAGTCTTGGTTGGAGTTGGCCAGCAGGGAAAGTCATTAGAAACAGAGCAGGCAGGGGGCTGGGCACCTCCTCCACACCATCACAGTTCTACACACTGACCCAGAAAGAAGCATTGTCAGCCGGGCATACAGGAGCTGTACTCAGGACATTACAAGGACAGCCCGAAGTGTTCAAAGCATGAACCTAACTTGGCCCTCGAAGACTCTAGGTTTCATTGGTAGAGGCTACAGAGAGAGCTCAGTTCAAGGGGCAACACTACAAAAGCAAGAGGAGATGCTGAGAGAAGCGGTAACTTCAATGGCGACTGATGAAGAAGAGGCGATTATTCTGCCCTACAACCACAGTCTACCGAGTACAATGTAAATGTAAATGTACAGGAATTTATATAGCGCAAATCACCAAGCGGTTTCTAAGCGCTTGCTTAGGGAACCCGTCCTGGTATTCCCCTGTGAGATAACCCCGGTAGGGTATCCGCAAGGTGAAAGCCAGGCATCCCGCCACGAGGGGCCATTGTGGAGATTAGGCAAGCTATTGCCCAGAGTCGCAGAGTGTGAACCCGTGAATCGAGTAGGCACCGGAGCGAGAATTGTCGAGTCCATGGACATTTTAGGACTCAAGACTCCGCCGAGCTGGGAATTGAACCCTGGTCCCGGGCTGACCTCTGCTTCCAGGTCTGCCTCCTCTAATCAGTGAGCCACACTTCTCCACATAGATGTTGTGGGACATCAAACAACAAAAAGTGAGTGGTAAAGGATAGGAGTGGACACTTGACATGAACTATGATCTGTGACGATTCTGGTGCACAAGAAGAAAGAGGGAAATACAGGGAGCACTGGGAAATTAGGAGGTGAGCGATTGCTGGGAGAGGCAAAAGTGGCTAAAATGCAGTTGTGAGATGCATTGTAGAAATGGAAGATAAGGCAAATGTGAGATCAACAGAGAGTGGGAGGGAGGAACGACTGGAGGGGGAGTACACATCCCCATCGGACCAGGAGGAAGATGTGAGGAAAGGAGGGGCAAAGGAGTGATTGGAAAGGTCCATTGTTGTATAACATTTTAGGACCCTATTGTAATATTCCCGATTCATGCCCTTCTATAGGTGTAAATCACCATATCCTTATATAGGCAAAAGAATCATAACCATATTTAGACATGCAGTCCAAATACGGCGGGCTACTTCCACTAGTTCCGAAAATCTACAACGATTTCTTGAAAAACTCGGCTTCAGCAGCTAGGGACTTCCCCTTGCTCGAATACTGACTTGTCCGGGAACTCATGGAGTTTTCAAAGAACTGTGACTCTTTGATGACGTTATTATGTCCACCTTTATGTCAAACCCGGTACCTTCAAGGTATAAATATGCCCACACTTGCCATAGCAAACACACAGTGGTTTGGAGCAGTTCGACTATCTACTTGCCTGACGTGCCCTGCTACTGCAAGTGCCGAAGGAAGCCGACCCTCCAGCAGATGTACTGAGAGAGACGCTGTCTTTTCTCCTGCCGAGAAATTCAGCTCCAGTGTTTCGAAGCTACCCTTGCGGGTTGTTGGGAAATCGAGTCCTGAGATTGACCTTCTTCATTCTAAACCAAGGTACGGAGCTGATTAGACCCTAAGAGAAATCTTGGATAGATTCTTGATAAAGAATACTACATTTATGCTACACCTTACTTACTTCTTCACTCGTCCTAAGCTTAGGTTAGGTATACTGGGGTAGGCGTATTTAGAAGCACCAGTTGAGTACTTTTTAGCCTTTGGTATTTATGTATGTATTTTTCTATGGTTTAGGAACCATACAATGCTCTTACAGTATTATTTTATTCTACTCTTTTTACAGTATGCATTATATTTTGCAACCAGTTTTACGATTGTAGCAGTTCATTTCTTATGCTTGAGAAAGAAGACTGTTCAATGAATCTTTTTATTCAAAACGCCCCTCTATCTATTTCTCTGCACCTCTGGTGAAACGAAGCATGCACGATTGACTGAGTAAAATATCTATCTATTGTTTCCACGACTCTGAAGATCAGTTTTATCATGGGGAAACAAAGTTGTCATGTTTATGCGGTTGTCAGAAACTAAATCCCTTCTTGTGAACTCAAGAAAGTTTCTAGTGACCTCTGAGCTAGCTGGCACTCACAACTAAGTCTAATATATTTCGATAGAGACCTAGTAGACATAAGTCCTAGGCACATCTATAGGATATATTATTCCAATGCGCAGAGCCTATTGGGAATATAGGAACTACACTACACCATAGAGACCAAAGAAGAGAAACCTAAATGAGAGGAGGACACAGAATGAATATCGAGCAAATGCAGAAAAGACCAGCAAACAAAGACAACAGGCGATGTAGGACATGACGGGAGGCAGCAAAATGGAAGCCAAAAACTGTCCCATGCAGACAAAGGCAGTCCGAGGACAGCCGCATCACTCAGAGAGATGAGCTTGATGATGATTGGTGGACAGGGGAAGGTACAGTGACCGGGATAATGAACAGATGCACAGTAAAGAAGACATTCGAGGGAGAATGGCAGGAAGGGAGGCAGGGAGAGGGTTGTCAGAATTTCAGATACCGCTGTTTGAGTCACTGGAAAATTATATAAAAGAAAAAGGTCAAGTGAATGACAAGATAGACGAGATGACAGCTAGCGGTAATCGGGAAGGGGGCAAAGAGCAGAGAATGCAAAAAATAAACGAGGAAAGGTACAGTGTACAGCAGGTGACAAGAGTGAGATAGGGACTCCTACGGTACCAGCAGTTCAAGCAGAAGGGGACAAAGACAAGAACAACAAAAACAAGGACAATGGGGGGGGGGACAGAAAACTTCAAGAGGTGAGAGTACAAGATGCGTTGAATACCCATTTGCTGGTAAGCACTAAAGAGAAGATATAGGCTGGGGGGTACATATAGATATTTAAACTCTTACACAGAGAAACGAGATGCACAGAAGGCTCAAAGGTGAAGGTGGGAGAGCTGGCAAAGCCTATAAATATAGACACATGGACAGCAGCATTCTCCATTTATGACGGAAGAAAGTGTGGGACTGTTGAAATACGTAGATGTGATTATAGTGTCAGCTTTGGAAGCCTGGCATGGCTTTGATATGATGAAGACTTCCGTTCAAGGAAATATTTGAACTAGCCAAAAGAATAGAGGGAGTTAGAGAATAAACTAAGGCTAAAACAGGTTACACTTACTAGGCCGCTACCGACACAGAACACAGTTTCTAGGTCTCCTACCCTGAGAGGAAGACAGACAGGGAAACGAGACCAGATAGAACTTATTGGAACTGCATTAAAGAGGACATGTTATAGTTAGCCCTGCAAGTTAAGGCGCAAATGCCAGAAAAGCAATGGGTGTCACCTGTGTCACCCGTGTATACAGTGTAATGGTGGACAAGGGGCGCAGCAAGGGGGCAGAGATAAGTGGTTACAGGAAAAGGCAGTTACGTCAATTAAGGTTGGGATATTGAAAAAATAGTTGCAATTGTACACTGACCATAGAGCCGAAGAGTACTTAGAGCGTGGTTTCACTGAAGGTTTCAGAAGTCCATTTACAGGGCCAAGATGCAAAAGGGGGAGGCCAATTTAATAAAACTTGTCACCGCCAATTGATAATATGATTTAGGGCCATATGTATGAAGCTCAAATGGGTTCGCAAAAGCCGAAATTCACAGAATTTCGGCGTTTGTGAACTCATTTTCGCTAAATGGTATGTATGTACCAAATTTGAGTGCAAAATAAGGAATCAAAAAATTGTGATTCCTTATTTTGCAATTGCATTTAAGGAATCGCAAATTTTGCGATTCCTTAAATGCAATGTATGAAGCACCCAAGTTGTGCGATGTCTCATTAAGAAATCGCAAATTACCACCAACTTGAAGTTGGTGGTAATTTGCGATTTCTTTCACAAATACACTTTTTTGCATTTGTGAAGGTGCCATGTGGCACACATACATGCCCTTAGGGCATGTATGTGCGCCATATGCGCACACATGTGAGTTTCAGGGGTGCATAAGGGTGTCCTTATGACACTCTTGCACCCTTGAAATTATTCTCAATTTGCGATTCTCAAATTGCGAATCGCAAATTGAGAATAACTTCACATTCATTCCCAAGGGCCTCCTGGCCCATAGAAAGTAATGGGAAATTATTCCATAATTGCGATTCGCAATTTGCTAATCGCAATTAAGGAATTTTAAGAAATTGCAAAAAAAATGCGATTTTCTACATACATACCAATTGCTAATCCCAAATAGCGATTTCTAAAAAATCGCTAATTGAGATTCGCAAATCTCGATGTTGATATATCAGCCCCTATATCACCGATTGGTTTGGTACCTAAAAAGGTGGAGGATGAATACAGGCTGATTCATCATCTGTCATGTCCAGAGGCCAAATCAATTAATGATCACATTGATCAAAAGGATTGTTTATTAGTTCACACTAGCATTGATAAGGCAGTGCGGATGATCAGGGACTGTGGGGCAGGAATGGAAATGGCCCAAAGCCTACAGTTCACCAGGAAGACATGCCATGGGTTGGGTATTCAATTTCAAGGACAGTACTACATTTATAAAGCAATGCCCATTGACAAGATACAAACATTATGGGAGTTACTACAATCTGCTTTAACTAAGAGATGTGAAGAATTGTTTCACATATCTTGAAGTGAAGATATATCACTGTGACACAGATAACATTGAAGGAAATATTGTGAGCAGCAGTGCGTTCACTGAAAATGTAGATTAAAGTCTGGAATACATTACCCCTTTCACTGGCAGGCTGAGCAGCGAGTGCCGAAATGGTCACGCTGCCCACACTACTATATTATTTTGTTTATATTCCCGTAGTGCTACATAGATCCATTTTAAAGGGCTGGACCAGCTTCTGGGGAATTATTGTGGAACATGAGGAGTGGGATTATACAAGCTTCAGCTACCGACTGACAGAGAAGGGTTAAGAGTTACTGCCTTCGAGAAATATAATGCAGATGCACAGCTGCAATGGCCCACGAGATGGTTAGCTAACTACTCCCAAGCTGAAACAGTTGTGGTTGGTTGGTTTTGCGTGTCCTGGTTCGACTCTCAACTAGGTAATGGGAGCCTGGGCATGTTCTCTATGTAGGCTGTAATGCAGCCTGCATGGAGAAAGGGGAAGTGCGCATGACTGTTTTGGTCAACCCAAGAGGGCCAACCAAACAGTGCCGACCAAACAGTCACTGCGCACTTAGGAGCAGACTAACCACTCCTCCCATGCTCTGTACGAGAGCAGAGCAGCCCCGCCCCCACCCGCCCGCAAATCAACACGAAGTAGCATAAAATGATAATAACTCAAAGTTATTATCATTTTATGCTTATACTTTGCACTGCTTAAAAGCAGTAGGGCGATGCTCCTCACCATACCGGAGGAGCCACCACTGATTGGCATGTTGTATCACAGGACCCACCCACGCATGAGTTCCTTCAAACAATGAGCACGTTCGGAATGGGCCTTAAGCTAGTCCAGTGGCTGTATCTGGCTAATCTGCAGCCAACTGTTATGGAACTATCTACACTTCGAGATAAATGGGAGATTGATATTGTAAGGGGGTTTAAAGATAAAGAATGGGCAACGGTGTCACAGTACGCGCATAGGGTGACACGCAATTCTAGGTTCCAGTTGACTCCGTTTTATGTCTTACAGAGAGCATACTTTACTCCCACCAAGATGGGCAAGATTTTCCCTAGTACCTGAGCACACTGCACCAGATGCCTTTCTCAGGAAGCCAGTTTTTTATACATGCTATGGTCCTGATGAAGACTCACTCACTATTGGGAGTACGTTAAATAAATCATTGCTTCAGGCACTGGGATGTCTTACTTGTATTCCCCTGAGGCCAGTCTGCTGAGACTTTTCCAAAGGCCTAAAAGGGATAGGGCGCTGGCGTGCGTCTTTGATCTGGCACTTTTTTTGGCCAGATGCCATATAACTGGGGCATGAAACAGTCCAGATCCTCCTCCCTGCCAAGTGGCAGAATGTCTAAATGCACTTGGTAACAGCTGAACATCAGTCACTACTCACATAAGATTTGAGAGGGCTGCACCAATGCCCCATAGCGCTACAGTGGGAGGAGCTTATAGAGCGCCTAAAGACACACAATGATAACAGGCTCCCTCAGCACACACAACTTAACAATAGATAGAGGCCCCACTGCATATTACGCATGCAATGGAGACAACACCAACATCCATGCCAAGGCCTTCATGGACTCTGACTCACACGCTGAGACCATGGCTCTGACGCGTCCGTTGCCTATAGCGAATATAACAGGAGCGGGGCTCCCCCTCTTGGTCCCTAATCACTGTAATTCTATACCTGTGATAGGCATAAGGAATTTGAAGTTACACTGTCTGATCCCATGTATTAACTGCTGCCAATATAAACTTATAAAACAAATAATAAGAAATGTGAACTGCATATAATTCAACATATGTTAGGTCATCTCACCTTTGCGTGCAGAGCTGTGGACCCAGGTAGAGCTTTTACTTGGATCTTTGCTTTTTAAATGAGAGAAGCATCTAAACCTCACCAGCATGTGCATACCGGAGCGAGTGAGGGACAATTTACGGATGTGGCAATATTTTTGACAACATATAATGGGGTTATAGTGTGACAGCTTGATGATCTGGTTGACTGGTCAGTAGAATCGCTTTCTGATGCGTCTGGAGAAGGAGGGTTTGGGCTGTACTGGAAGGGGAAATGGTGTGCAGGAAATTGGCTGGAGAAATAGAGGAAAGTAAGTTACAGCATTTTATTCCAGTACTGTTGGAGGTAAGATTAAGGGGGAAAAACTGTCGGGGGAAAGAAGATAATGTTTTGTATAGGCAATCATTCAATAGTGCATGTCATAAATTGTTAAACTACGAAAGATCAGAGTGTGCTTTGTTTATTAAGAGAGTTTGCCCTACTGAGTTTGCACTGGAACATTCTGTTCAGACCAAAATATATTCCTTATATAATATAATGTGGTAATGAGGCAGCTTACATTACACGCCGTTGTAAGTAGAAACAGTCATCTTTAATCGAGCCTGCCGGGTGCGTGGCTTACCTCCTGCCAGGTGTGGAGAAACTGTCAGTGAGTGGAACCCACGCTCCCGAGCACTCTACAGAACGTAGAGGGAAATCAATGCAGATCATAACACATCCTCCCCCTTTACAGACATAATGCAAAAACAAGGTTGACATAACAAGAAAAATATGGAGAGGCAAAACCAAGAAAGGAAATCTAACAAAAGGCATTAATAAAATACAATTTAGCTTATCCCACACAACAAAGGTGGAAAGAGATTAAACAGACACTGGCTCACACAGTTCACAAAGGAAAACTGGAAAATTATTTCACTACAAAATCTCTAAGATGACAGGGAGGTTTACAAACTTGTAGAGTTCTCTTCCTGACTTCCACACACACCACCCTGCCAAACTCTTGTGACATTTCCATTACTCTTTCCTACCGACTCATCGTTATCCGTCATCATGTACCCGCTAATACCTCTGCCGGAGACAAGTGACGATGACGCCCAACCACCTTCCTGATAAAAAGCCACCTTCCTCTTGTTCCACCTGTCACCATTTTCAAGCACAACTTACCAGCCATAGACTGCTTCAACCTTAAAGTGACACAGAAATGTGGACAGCCCCACTCCTACATGCCCACTTTTGACTTTTACCCAATCTCCCACTGTTATCTTGTCACACCAGTTCCTTCAGCATTTTTGTTGAATTCAACATCATCTCCTTTCAACACCAACCAGGCAGGAAGCAATTTCACTCCTGGCTTCCTTCCCCTCATACACTCAAATGGCGAAACATTCAATGCACAATTGACGGCAGAGCAATGAGCCCACACCAAGTCCTTCACCATTCTCTCAACCTCTTTGCCATTCTGAAGGGCCATCAAAATGGTGTCCTTCACCAACCTGTTGGCCCTGTCCACTAAACAATTGTTTTGGTCATATTCCCTAGCTCTATTCATCACACCAACGCTCTCTGGAGCCTCATCAACTTTAGAAATGGCAGAAGTCCTCCCTCCTTCAGACCCATCTCTCTTTCCCACTTCACACATACAGGAATCTGAGTTTTGCAATTTCAATGGCATCTTTAAGGGAAGGGTTCTTTTCTGCAGATAAACATTCTTGTATTTTCTTACTGTGAAATTGTACTATAGTTGATCTCTAATTAAATCAACAGTCATTTGACCGTACTGACACTTCATCAATAAAGATCATAACACAAAATCAGACAGCTGACGCTCTGTCTCATTCACAGTGAGAGAGGTTCTGTGGTTTAGCCCCAGGAGTGGATACCACAGAAACAGCAGTCCTAGAAGATATGGATCTTGGTTAAAAGCAATAAGTCTTTTGAAGAGGCAACCAAGGGGACATATAGAACTGCATGGCTTGATTTTGTGCACTTTGTAGGACAACACAGAAATAGGGATCAGATGGGGGGCTAAGACTAATATAAGAAGCGAAGTCCACCACATTGTAGCATTGATAGATAAGGGATGCTCTCCCATTACTATAGCTGGGAAAATGATAGATCTGCTTTTTATAGTAAGTACTTTTGCGGTTATTTACCCGACAAAGGTGAATTGGTACAGTGGATGTTGTAAGGTTGGCCAAGAGAACAAAGAATAGGAAAAGCTAAGAGGAGACCAATAACGGAGGTAGTGGTGGAGTAGGCAAGACACATGTGCATCTGCCTGGGAAATCCTCCTATTTCAATCAGTTTTTACACTGATGTTTTACAGAGCTTTGAGGGGCTCAGAGAAGGTAGACTCATGGGCCTTTGGGGGAATTCAAAGGGAAGATGTGTGGACACAAGATGGTATAGTATGGCTACATCTTAGGAGGAGTAAACTGGGTCAAAGAGGGAAGGGCACATGTGTGTCAATGGGTAAAGCAAGGGGTTTGTGGCATGCTCAGTGCGTGCATTGAAAACATGGTTGAAGAAAAGTGCATAGGAAAAAGGACCACAACTTGTGCTTATGAACGGAAGTATGATAATGGCTAGGCAAGTGCTGGGTGCTTTATGACTTTGCTTACAAAGAGGAGGCTTGAAAGACACCAACTTTGGGACCCATTCTTTCAGGATCGGTGCGGCATTGGTGGGATTTCAGAATGGGATGGATGAGAAGGAATTATAACATTTGGGGAGGCGGAGGAGTGACTGCATGTTGATCTGCATATTTTCCATGATACCGTAGGCTGGCGTGCAAGTCGAACATCTACAGCCAGGAACAACTGGGAGTGGATTGTGGACAAGCCAACAGTGAGACGGTATGCAAGGGGGGGGTGAGATGAGGGCTGAGACGAGTCGGTATCAGATTTACTGTAAATCAAGGAATTGTGAGGATAACAGGATGTTTTGATAATACATGCATGTGAGAAGGATCTGGAGCAGATTTTCAAAGTTTTAAAAAATGATTAAAAAAAGTGTTTTGAGAATGGTGAAGGAGTGGTAGACAGAGGCTCAGATATGGTGGACCCAATTGCTACAAAGAAGGATTTAGCGGGGAGCAAAAAATATGGCTATTATCAACAGAGCCAGGAGGGAGGTCGACAGGGAAATGTTGTGCTTTTGCTGGGCGCAAGGATGTTAATTGTTAAATTCCCCTAGAACTAGTTTATGAGAAGCTGGAGTTTTTTTCGAGACGAGGGATGCACTTATTACGAATCTGGAATGAGCAATAGTCAGGTGGAATAAGGAGGGCTTTGGGGAATCTGAAGGATTGGAAATGAGCAACTCTGGTCACAAAGGATGAGGGAGGGTGTTCTGTAGCACCATCTTGAGCAAGGGATCCTCTGGCTGTGTCCAGAAGGGAACTCAGGACAGGATTTGGAGTTCAGGGAAAAGTTCAAGGGAAGGTTAGGAGGCAAAGATAGCTTACAGATAGAATAGCAGTTTGACCTACAGGCAGGCAAGCCTGCAAGGTGGGGAAAGCAGAGGGGGTCAGAAGAAACGCCAGAGGGGCTTCAGGAAGGCATAAGGACGGATATGGTAGGGAGGAGGTGAAACTGAGAAGGTTAAAGGGGGCGGGAACTGTTTAGGAGAGCTGGGATTGGTTAGTTGGTATTTTTTGTAGTTAATCGCTTAGGGAATTGTTAGTTTGTGCGACAAGAAGCTAAAAGATATTTTGTTAATACACCCTAAAAGAGTGCCTGTGACTGCTTTCTCCTCCAAACGTTGACTGTTAAATGCTTCACTCACATCACCAGAGGCCTCATTTCTCTCAAACCACTTCTCATTGAAGCAAAAGCATATTCAAAATTATCTACATTACACACAAAAACAAGCATCTTGTTGGTTGCTCCTATCTAGCAATGTGCATATCAAGCTGTCATCTTTTCATATATACATTTATATCAGCATATTTTCTTCTTTGATTTTTTCACCTTGTCTGCTTTACTGCGAATATTAAATCTTACCAACAGAGATTGTTACTCGACAAACGTGTTCTCCATCAAACAAGTATTTTCCATCTTCAGTATTTTCGAATTGCTTTACCTTATGCATATTGCCCTTATACCTGAAGGTCTGATACGTAAAAATAAAATTAAGTGGACTCACTGGCAGTCTTTTCTAAATAAAAATCTTTTTGAAATAAAAAAAAAAAGAAATAAACGGTGCCAGCGTGGGAGAGGTTAAGGGTATATAAGTCATGAAGGAAAGGATGCATGTTGTTAGAGGGTTGTGCTGGTCAACTCACCGCACTATAATATCTAGTGGGTTTCAGGACATACACAGCGGTTATGTAAGAGGAAATGTACATATCAAGTTTCATTGTTGGTTCTTGAACCACAGCTGGATTTATGCTATTCAATGGGTCAAAAAGACTGCACTTTTTAATTGTGATTAAGAGCAAAGGAAAGGAATTCACCAACAGCAATTGATAACAAAGAAATTGGTGAGCGCGGGGTACCCGAAAGAGTTGCTGATAGATCTGTGCAACAGTGATGAAAAACTTCTTCACTAGTTGTTTTTTGTGCTAAACACCTCACTCATGAAGACATAAAAAGGTAGGAATAATTTGTTTATGGCGGCGGTGCCAGGTAAATGACATTTAGATTGGGTAAAAATCCTATTGTGGGAGTGCGGGAAGGATGTATGACACTACAAAGCATGCTTTTACGACGCATGCCTTTACAACGCGGTTTTTACAGCGCATGCCTTTACAACGCATAGTGTTTTGGGGCGCTGGATAGTGAATAGTTTAATTTACTATTCCAACTCCAGTCCCCGTGGATAGTAGGGAAGGTGTTGGATAGTAAATTAAACCTATTCCCTATCCTAGAGCGCCCCCCAGCGCAATGCGTTGTAATGGTTTGCGTTGTAAAAGTTGCGTCGTAAAGGCACTGCGTGGTAAATGTTGCGTTGTAAAGGATGTTTCCCGTGCGGGAACAATGCAAACAACTGAATGCAACATACTGCTGTTCGGGTCACGTTGGGTTTCATCCTATTTTTTCAATGCAAAACGCATCCTTACATCCAAAAGGGTCGCGCAGCCGTAGTTTGCGATAAAAAAAATAACAGAAGATACCAGGTCGGACTCTGCAAACGAATGCATAATATTTCGGCATTTCGTGTTCAAGTGGCTATGAAACAAATAATTGTACTAAAGAGAAGTGGTAATTTGTCCATCCCTGATTCAGAAGCCATCGTAATCCTCCAGGGAAAGTTATGTTTTGAAATCTTCATGAAAACATTTTTTTTTCTACCATACTGTAGCTCCATCTGCATTCGGCGCCCTCCCTCGTGTACGATCACGAGCTGGAGCGGAGTGGGAAGCATGAGATAACCGAAATGATGCAAGGGATGTTTTCTGCATCTCCCTTTCCAATCGCCTAGCAACATGGACTAGAAACATGGCGGGGGCAGTCAGAACACTGTGGCAAATAAAGACAACATGTAAAGCGCATCACTTTACTTAGCCTGTGAAGATGGAAGAACTAACACATCCACTTGTATTTCGGGGGGAACAGGCAGGGCTTTAAGTGTGCCGGGACCTGCTGCAGCTCAGCACCGGCAATTCTAAAGAGCAGGTGCTGAGACGGGTCCCTATCGGACTCTAATTTTTTGCCCTCATCCTCAGGGTGGCAAAAAAATCTTAAATCTGCAGCAGTGCCACCCCTCTGCTGCCTTTGATGTAACTTCTAAGAGACTCATTGTAGTTAATTCACAGTCTCATCATTTCAGAACTGAAGCATTTTCAATGTTATATACAAGAAACCATAGTTGTTGCTTATTAGGCTTGTGCACCTTACAACTATTGGCAAGGCCAATAGTCCTGGCATGTTGTAGGTGTAATGTTACTTGTATTATTTATCTGGATGCTATGACAGAAGCAGCCAGGGCTCGAGTCGGAGATCCAAGCGGGTGGACGGCGTCCCCCCACTTCTTTCACAGGGTGGATGAAATGAAAATGAAAATGAAATGAAAATGCGTTTTATAAAGCGCGAATTGCTGCCCTGAGGCGTCCAAGCGCTAAGAAAGAAGAAGGTGCTAGCTGCAAAGGCTCCTAAGTCGAGGGGAGCGAGATTCTATCTGTTAAACAGAAAAGTTTTTAATTGTTTTCGGAAAGAAGGCAAATTGGGGTTGGACATTAAATGGAGAGGGAGAGAGTTCCACATCTAGGCCACGTTATAGGAGAATAACCGGCCTCCTACTCTTGATTTCCTTATTTTAGGGACTGTGGCCAAAAAGGAGTGGGAAGAGCGCAATTGTTTACTCGGATGATATGGAGTAATTAGAGAATGATTAATCACTGGGCCTGTTTTCCAAAAGGCCCATTGCGCAATACACAGAGATTTAAAGTTAATTCTCTCTCTGACAGGAAGCCAGTGGAGGCTCCTCAGTCCAGGCTTGGCTGAGAGCCTACGGGGAAGCTGGAGCAGTGTACGCGCAGTGCAGTTTTGAATTACCTGGAGTTTCTAAAGGGTGTAGTCAGGAGCTCCCAAATACAGGGAGTTGCCAAAATCGAGGCGAGATTGAATCAAGCCTTGAATCACAGTTTGTTTGGCTTCAAAAGGCAGGAGGGGCAGAATCTTTTTAAGGAGTCTGAGAAGGCCAAAACAGGTGGCAGACAGCTTGGTGGTCTGGCTGTCAAATGTCAGGGACTTATCCAACCATACCCCAAGACTTTTTATGGTGTCTTTGGGGGCTGGTGGCTGACCCAGACAAGAGGGCCATATAGAGTCAATTGTACCTGGAGAAGGCCGAGGAGCATCAGCTCAGTTTTTTCTCCATTGAGCTTGAGGCATCACTTCCTCTAAACATCCTGCTAGGTCAGTCTTTGCTAGAGTGTCGTTTCCCTGAGCAAGAGAGACCACCAGCTGAGTATCGTCCGCATAGGTAATGATCTTAATACCATAAGGGCGGACGATCTGAGCCAGGGGTCTCATATAAACGTTAAACAACGTCGGGCTTAAAGATGAGCCCTGTGGGACTCCACATCCCAGAGGTTTGCTACAGGAGATTGTATCTCCTTCAAAGACTTAAAATGATCTATCGCTCAAGAAGGATGTGAGCCAGGTTAGCGCCCTGCCTGATACACCCAGGCTGAAAAGTCGCTGCAGTAAAATTTTATAGTTTACCGTATCAAATGCAGCACTTAGATCAAGGAGGATGACTGCCACCGATCCCCCTCGATCTAAGATCACTCTGGTTTCCTCCATTACAGCTAGCAGGGCAGTCTCTGTCCCATGCTTAGGGCGGGAACCCGTCTGGGTGACATCCAGTAGGTGGTTGCTCTCGAGAAATAGAGTTAGATGCCCATTGATGTGTTTCTCCAGGGGAGCAAAGAAATAGGACGATAGTTGCTAAGATTGGTAGCGTCCAGATTTGGTTTCTTCAAGAGTGCTCGTACCATGGCTTGTTTCCATTTTGGCGGTACCACGCCTGAAGAAATTGATGCATTAAGTACATTCAGCATGGTGGGAAGAATAGTGTGGGTGGCGTCGACCAAGGTGCGGGGGGGGCAGGATCACAGGGAGAACCTGATTTTACTTGCAACATTAAGGGGGCAAGTAATTCTGGATTTAGCAGAGGAAACTGATCCAGGATGGGTGATGGATGATACCTGGTAGCCTGAGAGAGGGGGGAGGGAGATTCAGTGTGGATGTTCAAATCCAAATTAGGAAATTATGAATATATTAAGTAGATTTTTTGGGAAAAGAACTCTGCCAGTTCGTTGCAGCGGACTTGTACCTTATAATTGGCTGGGGAGATTTGGGGAAGTTTAGTGAGGTTTTTCACAATTTGATAAATTTCTTTGGGTTTGGAGCTTGCCGCGGAGATTTTACTAGTATAGTATGCAGATTGTGCCAACTTTATCTCCTGTTTATAGAGTCTGATCGCCTCTCTATATCTCGTTTTATCTAATATGGCAAACTCCAGCCGCCATTTTCTCTCAAATCGTTTACAATGTCGTTTTTTCTCCCTGAGCTCTGCTCAGTACCAGGGAGCAGTGTTCCTGGATCGTTTTGCGATGCTTTTACGAAAGGGGAGTGTAGCATCGAGGGAGTTCAGAATCCAGTCATTAAAATTCTGATTGGCTAGTATAGGTTCCTGATTAGTAGATGGTCTAGAAAGCTCTAGATCCTTGGTCCATAGTTCTAGTGGAAGCTTGGACCAATTCCGTGTTTTTTGTAATACCGGAATAGAATTAGAAAGTTTGTAGGTCTCCCAATTGAGCGGGATCAATAAATGATCAGTCCAAGTGAGAGAAATAGGAGGGCCCACCTTAAGGTTGAGGCAATTGCTGAACACAGGGTCCAAAAGATGGCCCTTAGTGTGGGTGGGGAAAAGGACGAGTTGGTCCAGTTGTAATGCCGAGAGGCCGGCTGTCAGTTCTAGGGCGGTGCGATTGGCAGTATTATCAAAATGAATAATAACATCACCCAACAAAGTAAAGTTGGATGGGGTGGTTGCTAGATCGGCGACTACAGAGGGCAGAGACGTGTGAAATTGTTTTAAAGGTCCCGGGGGACGGTGTATAAGTGCCCCCGAGAAGCTGGCATTGGGAGAGAACTCTAAAGTAAAAGACATACTTTCACAGTCTAAAATAGGGTCAGAGGTGCAGCGGCAGGAATAATGATTTTTATAAATCACTGTCAATCCGCCTCCTTTTCCCTGGGGATGATCGTTCCTTACAATCTGATAGCCCTGGGTAAGTGCTTGCACAAGGTCTGGTTCCGAGAATGGCGTTAACCAGGTTTCCGTAAGGAAAATTGCATCTGGTGTAAGTTCGTCCAACAGTAATGCAATTTCTGTGCGGTGTTTCGGTAAGGATCTACAGTTAAGAAGATATATTTTGAGTTCCTGCTGTTCTTTCTTGTTAAGCGTGGATTTGATCTTAACCTTGCATTGGGGGCAAAAGATAGGGAGGTCTAGCGGGTGACAAGAGTGGTGACACAAGGGTTGTACAGAAGGCCTTAGCCTAAGGAGTGAATGAGAGCTATAATACCTAAAATGTCCAGGAGCAGATGTAGGGGTTGTGGCCCCTGGCCCCGGCCGGGCGCAGACGGGCTTGCCTTGCACGCCCGTGGCGCGCCCACTGCGTGGCCGGCACGGGGTATGCATTATATGCAAAGAGAGAGGGAGGGGCCGAAGAGCTAGTGCGGCAACCGGGGCTACCCCCAATATGGCGGCGTGTTTCTTTCCCCGTCCCAGCACCTACTCGGCTGTGGGGGGAATCTGCAGGCTGACAATGTAAGGAGGTAGGAGCGAGCAAAATGCACAGAACACAACTAAAAAATACAATTTTAAAATGAGCAACTACTTCTCCCGGCTTTTCGCCTCAGGAGCTAGCGCCAGCTTCTAACCAACGCGACTCGTAATCAGCGCGTTTTAAATAGAGGTGTTGTAATAATTTAAATATCACTATTTCTTTTAAAGCACTACGGCTATCGAAAGCTTAAAGCTGACAAAAGGTAACATTGTTTTATATGTAGCGTACAATAGTGTGAATCTTCTGCCTAAATCAAGAGGTTTTGCAAGTGTACTCGAAATATGCTCAAATGTACTCATGATACACCTGCTAAAAATATATGTGAGGGCTTAAGATCTGATATCACTTCTTGTGATGCCATTTCCTGTGATATCACGCACTGTGATGTCACGCGCCGTGATGTCCCACATTGCGATGACAAGCGCTGCGATGCCACTTGTATACTGATTAAATAGGTTAGTCCCCCCACTTCTTTTTTTAGGACTTGTTCCCTGGAAGCAGCACATTTACCAGTCGGGTGGCACACTTGCTAAGCAAAGATTTAATTAGCTTACGTGTTTTAAGCCACACCCTTAATTACATCAGCCACGCCCCTTTGAGAGACCCCCCCAGTTTTTTCATCCCACTTACAGCTCTGGGCACAGGTCACATTAATGCCTGACTTAAAAGGGTGAAAGTTACTTAGCTCACTTATCTCAGCACTTATCTGACACACACAGCCCGGGCTGACACACACAACAGGGGGACTGAAGACCTTTGAGACCAATGGGTGAACTTTTTAATAAAGCGCCATTGAGGATAATGATAAACAACAATACATGCTTGCCTCTACCACATCCGACCGCAACTACGCAAGTATCACAGGAAATCATTGCTTAAAAAGCAAGTGTGCCGTTATAAAATAAGCATTTGCAATGCAACCAGTCTTGCATTTGCGAGAGGCAGAACTCCTGGTGTTGTAAATGACAATGTCTTTTACCCATGTGTTTTAGTTTGGAGAGGACATATGTGGTTTGGGGTGGAATTATGTGGGTTGAATTGACATTGTTAGTTGTGGAAGTATGCTGGATGGAATTGTGTGGTGTGTAGTGGAATTATGTGGTATGGTGAATAGACATGGGTGAGAGCTGCAGAGAATAGATAAAAAAAGAAGAAAGAGTGGGAGGGATAGATAGTTTGTGCTCAAAGTGGTGAAAGAACTGCAGACAGAGGAGCAGAAAGAGTGTTTGAGAAAGAAGGGGAACAAGCCATAGACTCACAAAAAGGGTGCACCTGTGTAATCAGAAGACACCCCAAAAATAGGAGGAGAGCATGGGTTTGAGGAATTGAAATATTGAAAAGGCATAGGAAAGAAACTGTGCTCGAAGAACTGAAGTGAACCAATATGAGAGAGGAGGGATGAGTGCGTGAGAGGGCGAGAGAGGTGTGTGTGAGAGAGAGAGAAGAGGGACGAATGGGAGGGACACCTAGGGGGAGACAAGAGGTGGACCAGGGCACAGCACGAGGAGGTACAGGACGGTAGCATGTGTGAGCAGGCACTATAGAGAGGGGCCAAGGAGTGATGAAAGGGGCAGTGGAATTGCAAGATGAGAGGGGTGGTGGGAGTGTGAGTGAGAGATGAGAGGCGAGTAGGTGAGTGGGGGAGACATAGTTGATAGAAGTGGAATGTAGCGATGGGTTGTATTGGAAGTATTTGTTGTTGAATTGTGTGGTGTGGAGTTGTGTGGTGGAAATATGTGGCATGGTGTGCAGTGGAATTATGTGGCTAGTAATTAAAGGGTATTGACTGTAGTGGAATTATGTAGAGTGAGATTGTGTGTTATGTAGTTAATTTTGTGGAATGGTATGTGGTGTTGAATTGTGTGGAACCAAATAGCACTGCAGTTGGCGTACTATGCCGTCAGTGATCCTCAAATCACCAAGGTTATAAAATGGAGATTTACAGGGAGAAAGGCAGGGTCTTCTATGTTTTGGGAGTTAAACTTGTGGCAATGTTTTTTCTTCATAACAATACATTTGTTTTAAAAGTACCAATCAAATTCATACCAACATTATCAACCACAGCAGATATATAGTAAACTATGACATTGTAGGATGCCTCACTCATGCCAGTATGTGAAAACGTGACCAAACAACAGCAGTTTGACAGTTCTTGAGATCACTTTTTGATAACTGCAACTCACTGCTTCCAAATAGGCAAACTCATAAACCAACTTTTGCTAAATAGTGAACAAAATAGTACAGTAGAAATGCTGCCCTGCTATTAATAAAGCAATGCAAGATCAATGAAAAGCACACAAGGCATAAATTAAATAAAATGGGTGGTTGCTGCGCACAAAGCCATATGTATGCCAACTTCATTAGATTCGCGCTATCACCTGAGATGGCAAAATCTGTAAATCTTTGAAACATAGGTCACAAAAAATCCAGGCTTATTTCATGATGTGTGCAGGATTACACAATTCGCTCAACCAAAGGAGCTAGGATTCAAAGCAAGAGCTGCTGATTGAGAAAATGTCAAGCTGTACATTAGAGAGCATTTCCTGGCTATTGTATATCCTAAAATAAATGGCACTTATGTTATACATGGCTTCTATATTGCGTGTTGCCTACCATACAGCACAAGCTGCCTGTTGGCAAAATGACCTATGCCAGCTTACAGTGGGCTTAGAGCACGCCCATTGTTTAGCACTGATTATTTTACGGTCACTCTCAGTAACTTGACTTTTTATTTGTTAGCTTGTGTGGCCTTTTCCTTACTCTTCTTGTGTTTGTTCCTTACCCGGAACATGCCTGCATTACAAGTGTCCTTCCACTGCTTGCTATTCAAGCACTACCTTTGTCTTTTGGGTTAAGCAGTACATTAGACAGCATGTGTTTTCCAGTTGTCCTCCTCCATCTACTTCTCTCCCTCTACACTCGGTGTTGCTGTTTGTTACGTGTGTGGTTCTCCCTGTCCGTTCAATGTAGCGCTTGCCCTCATGTACTTCTCCACCCACACTGCTTTAATCACCTGTGATGTTCACCACAACCTATTTCACGTTGCTGTCTCTCCCATTTCTTCTATGTTGCTTCCATCTCTTGCTCTGTGTTCCCTCGTGCCTCTTGAGCCCTTACGAGTTGCCTCTTATGTTCCACACCATCCATGTTGTTTTCCGCCGCAACGCCCATGATATTGCTTCCCCCACCCCCTTCCTTTGTGATGTTCCCCCACCTGCATCCTTTGAGATGTTTCCCCCACCCACATCCTGTGTGATGCTTCCCCCCACTTTAGTGCTACTTATTTTTTTTTTCATTTACCAATCCAACTTTTGTGGGTTTCTTAGCCACGCTTCAGAGCATTGTGGATGCAGTACAGTATGGCTAGAAACATTGGCAAAGTCATTAGGGACCAAATGCGAGACCAATTGGCTTTGCCAATACTTCTCTTATACAATGCCCTTTCTGCTCCCTGACACATCTGCTCACTACTTGTGGTGGCTGGTGATCTCTGAATGTGATGTCATTTCATACATGCTAACATATCCCATTTTAAGGCCAAAAATTGCTTTATTTTAGCTGTCTCTTTTTAAATAGGTTTTTGAGGTGTTTTATATGCTTATTTGTTTAAAAGAGCTTAATCAATATGATTAATTTAGCTTTTAATGCTTTAAGGTTTTGGTTATTTCTTATGTCATGGTATAACATGCCTCTATTATATCTCATTTCACTAAAACTCTTTATTTCTCCATTATTGCATATATAAGCACTTCCATATATATAAATTCAGACTACATATTATACAAAAACACAGTGTATGGCCGTTCACTAGTGGCATGTGAAGTAACAGTAGATGGTGTAGCACCCAGGATAATGTTCTGCATGGGTAAATACTCATAAGGTCCCAAAGGCATGACCTATTGGCTATTTGCCCACCCCCCAAGTCCCACTGATCGTGTGGGTTCACCACATCCCTTTCGTCTAGAAGTTCCTTAAATGGCCACTTTTTGACTATACTTCACCAAAGCCTCCATGTTTCAATCCTGGCCTTGAAGCTATTCACTTCAAAGTAGGCATTATAGTAGTCAATGTTTAAACATATTTGTAGGAATATAAAAGCACTTTTTAGGTCTGCCTGAGCCAGCTGCTCTGCAGCTGCTCTGGCGAGACATTTAGTAACTGGGTTTCAAAAGTGCTACCCAGAGGTTTCCGGCCACGAGCTTGCTGTTACACACACAAGCACAAGTGACGTGCCCAGCACTATCTGCATTCCTCGCGGCACTTGCCTCGTTCCGCCCCTCCTCCACCACAGAGCGCGTTCCTGTTAATTGATGTGGGAACCAACATTCTGAACTGTTGCACTGACTCCCTCAACATTGCGTGCTCAAGTGTACCTTTATTGTGATCAAACAAAAAATCATTTGTTTGACTCCTCTCTTGCCTCTGGCCTTTCACTTTCGTGCCGCGCTTCTGTGTCACTTTCAATGCCGCGCGGCCATTGCTTTTTTTTTTTATTATCTGCATTCCTCGCGGCACCCGCCTCGCTCCGCCCCTCCCCCACCACAGACTGTGTCCCTAGTGATTGATGTGGGAATCAACATTCTGAACTGTCGCACTGACTCCCTCAACATTACGTGCTCAGCTGTAACTTTATTGTGATAAAACAAAAAATCATTTTTTTTACTCCTCTCTTGCCTCTGGCCAGTACACTGTGAGCGACCTTTCTGCTGTGCACTAGAACTTAGTCCTCCACTTCTCAGTCACAAAACCATTTTAACCTGGCAACACTTGAATCCGGCCTACGGAAGAGAATGCAGACTACAACCCCCAGGATGCAGTAGGTTAATAAATGAATCTGCGCTGGTGGACACCGAATCTCTAGAACTATGGAGCCCTAGTGAGTGTTAACACTGTGCAAGTGTCCACCTCGCAGACTGATATTAGGTGCCCCAACCTCTTTGTTTCATGTTATTTTAACCCTCTAGCAGGATGGGTCATGCAGGGATCACGTGTACAATTTTAATCCCCAGAATGCTATTACTCAAGGCAGAAAATAGCTTATTGCTTCTTTTTGTTATGGCATACATTTCTATCATGTGGAAATGTGCCATTGGTACAGCCTTGCAGCACCTTGGAGACAAATAGGAGTCTTGCAGCCGGTCTCTTTCAGTATTGTCATTTATATCGAGTTACTGCATTTGTGTTTTTGCATGTCATGTGCCTATTGTGTACAACAGCGTTTGTAGGGTGATCAGGTGACTCCATTTGATTCTGTAGTGTAATCACATGACTGCATCTGACTACTGTATGTTTGTCACGTGACCCCCAACTCATTATCGACATCTTCGGTGATTACGTTTACACCCAAAATAACAAATAATTAGAGTTGCAATGCTCAACACATATGATTATTAATCAGCTCTGCCCAGGTGTGCAAACACCCATTGGACTCAAAGGGCTTTAGCCGCCCCCCCTGTCGTGTGTGGCAGCCCGGGATGAGACAGCTTCCCGGGCACACACACAGCCGCACCCGAGCACTTCACAGGTCTTTAAAATACCATTTGCATGTTAATGAGGCCTTGCTGTTGTTTCACCCCTTCTAAGAGCCCCTGCAGCTCCACTCTGCCGATTGCTTAAAGATTCAGCCCCCCCCCGAAACTTTTTCTTACCCGCACCAACTCCCCCCTACCCCGCCCACCCGAAATTTGGCTCTAGTTGCGCCTCTGGCTCTGCCATTATAAATCTTCTGGTTAATCTGATTGTTTTTTACCTACATTTTTTATTAACAGTTTTACCTACTTTTTTTATTAACATTTTTACCTACGCATTTTTCCACCAGTTTCCTAATTCACTGCTGATGCTCTACTTCGACATTCAAGCACACATGCAACAACCAAATTTCCTAAATAGTTCTATCCTTTTAGCCGTATGACAATACTTAACACTGCAAGACTGTAGCAAGAGTTAACAAGCATTGGCATAGCCAATAGGTCTCGCCTTTGGGACCTTATAAGTGTTTAACAATGCAACAGTTAATGTTGGTACACCAAGGATATTGTGCTGCATAACCAAATACTTATAAGGTCCCAAAAGCGAGACCTATTGGCTATGCCAATGCTTGTTTATAAATGAAGTAACACCAATGCGCTGCACTTTCTGCAGAGAACAATTTTTACAGGGCAACCAAACTTAAGTAGTGTCAATAATAAAGTGCTTCTTGCATAGCCCTAATTTGCCACTCCCATTGCCGAGACTGATAGTCTATGCCAATGCTTGTTTTACTTCCCAATACTTTACAGTTACTGTAACTTAATGTTGCTGGAATTCTAAAATGCAATACTACCACATTATTATGTGGGTATCTACCAATGGGGTGCAGAAAACTAACAATCGAAAATATGAATTAGACTAATTGAGGTAACATCTCTGCACGGTCGCACTCATTATGCTGTAGCAATTAATGTAAGCGATTGCTGCCTCAATAGGAGAAAGAGAATATTTTTGCAGACGCTGTCCCTTTAAATCCTGCCCCAGTTTGACTGCGGCGTTCAGCGCATTACAATGAGCACAAATAGATTGCTGAGTGGTTTCTGCTAATGGCGAGGACTCGCTGTTCTCAGAGGAAACGGGGGGTTTAAATGCCTTCATTAACGCCTTTCCTCGTTCCGGAAACCGCTCGAACCATGGCAGGAATCTACTTTAAAGTCTTTATTCCAGTGTTTCTGCCAAACGGACGTTTCATTTCGCGCGCGAATATTTGCTTAACAGAGATGTTTACGTCACCTCATTCTTACCCACCGACAGAACACCGGGTTTGACAGAAGGATTATACATTTCACAGTTTAACTCTAGTTTTCTACAGACGCTTGACATTAGCCATCCAGTTGTACTCTATATATTTCCTGATATTTTATGTTAAACTGTTTGTGGTGCGTCCGTGAAAGCACCACAACGCACACTTAGTGCTACTGGCCACTGGGTTTGGCAATTGCACATCCAGTTGTTAGCTAGGACTGTTTTTCATAAATAAAAGTTATTCTTTTTTGATTGGTGAGTTTGTGTGTGTTGGTGGGTGAGTGGGTGAATGTAGGCCCGAATCACTGGTTGGATCAGTGGAAATGAGTGTGAGTGGCTAAAAGCAAGGATGAACAGATGAGCGAGTGCATGGATGAATGACTGATGCATAAATGGATGGACGCATGGGTGAACACACGAGTGAAGGCTGGATTAATGAGTGAATACGCGAATAGTTAAATACGTGAGTGGGTGGCTGAGTGAGTGATTTAGAGACCAATGACGCTAAACAAAGAGCTGTTTCATTTGTGATAGCATGCAACAATCACGTCTAAGGGAATGAGTGGGCATGCAACACCAACCTAGGCATAAGCTCCATAGGCGCCTGGCATAAGAATTGGTATACAAAGTTCAGCCAAGAACAGTCATAGCATGAGCTTCCCAACCGCTCTGACGTCAGGAATTCTTCAATGCAGTAGTCTGAGTACTCTGCAGGCATAAGGAGCAGGTCTGCAGAACTGACACTCCTGCAGGTACAAAAAACCAGGAGCTGGACATGCCTAGCCTCAATACACGCAGTGCATCAATCAGACGAGAGAGAGGGGGCAATAGCTCAGCCCCTCTTACACTAGTTGTTGTGGCATGGAGGTATTGGTGGCACATTCTGCAGTGGTTTTGGAACAGGCTGAGCACTAGAATAGTGCGGGCCGCCCTTATGGCGGTCGAGCCTGTCCCCGGGGAAAAGGGGGAGGGGGGAGCACTCCCACCTCCCCCATTTCTTCCAGTAGGCCGGTTACGGCGGGGCGTGAACCCGGAAGCACTTTAGTGCTTCCGGTTCACATGGACACAGATCAGCGAGGCCAGACCAGTTTAGACTGGCCAGTGCCCCCCCTGTTAAAAGGGGGTGTGGGGAGCAGAACATTCTCTTGTTCTTACGCTCCCCACAGGCACAGCACCCCCTAATCCAAAAATTCCAAAATTGGTGTGGTCTCAATACTTGACTTGAAGGAGGGAGGGAGACCCCATCCGGGCAGGGGCTGGCCGTAGGTAACAAAGGTAAACAAGCATTTACAATGCAACGGTTTCGCCTTTGGAGAAGTTAGAGCTATTGGCATTGTAAATGACAAAATTTGTATTTATGTGTTGGTTTTGAAAACAGATAAATAAATGGCATTGTCATTTACATTGCCAATAGTTTAATCTCTCGCAAATGTGAGAACTATTGTCTCCTACGGACGAGCTCAGCAGACAGCAATTACTACCACACACACACACACACACCCAGACCCAGCCCCACACACCCAGAGCCAGCCACACCCAGAGCCCCCCCCCCACACACACACACACACACTGGAGCAGTCACACACACACTGGAGCAGTCACACACACACACACACACTGGAGCAGTCAGACACACTGGAGCAGTCACACACACACACACACTGGAGCAGTCACACACACACACACTAGAGCAGTCACACACACACACACTGGAGCAGTCACACACACACACACACACACACTGGAGCAGTCACACACACACACACACACTCTGGAGCAGTCACATATACACACACACACACACACTCTGGAGCAGTCACATACACACACACACACACACACTCTGGAGCAGTCACACACACCCACACCCAGGAGCAGTCACACACACACACACCCAGGAGCAGTCACACACACACACACACCCAGGAGCAGTCACACACACACACACACACACACACACACAGGCGAAACCTAAAAACCTCCCGCCCATGCTCATTACTTTATAAACAGTACGCTCAACTCAACCATACCCGACATGGGTGACCAACGCCTATAACCACCAGCTATTCACAAGGTTTAGGTTACATTTTTAATACAATGAATCAGCTTCCCCAAGGGCTAGTCTGCTCATGGTTCACTAAGCCGCTGTGAGAGCAAAAAAGACAGCCCAGTGTCCACAATTTACCTGGCCAAGAAAGATTTGTAATAATTCTTAAAATATTTAAAATGTAACCAACTGAGGCCGGATAGGCTACACCTCCTGATGCTAAAGGGTGTTTGTGCTTGCCTATGTAAAGGAAGCTTTCTAAGCAGTGCAATTAAGCTCCTGGAAACCCCTCGAAGTGATAAGCGCGCTATAAAAATGCTGAATGATTGAAGTTCTGGGAGGCGTGGAATGTACTAACGTCGAACAACGTAAAATACAGTCTGCAGAAGCGCTTATAAAAGTAAATGTCCCTCTTCTACGCAGACCTATGGCGCACCTCATAAAACAAACTGTTAGATGTTTACTGAAGCGTCGGAAGACACATCTGTTGTTAGAAGACATACTTATATGCTGTGCATTACACAAGCCACCAAAGTAAACATTTCTTGATTCAGCCAATACTGCTTGCACGAAACGTTGCCTCTGAGTCATGCCCCTACGAACAATAAATGAAAGTGCAACACCGGCTCGTAGAGAAACGGCAAGCAAGTGTGCTATGTGTGTGGGGGATTTTCACGCACAACCCTTGTTGCCGCCCCGACTGGGCTGAATGCTCATTGGCTAGCTACTGAATTAAATTCTCTCCCGTGGCTATGAAAAGCAGCCTTTTTCAAAGAAATGTGTGCGTGTGTTTTGAAAGTTCGTCGAATCCATAGAGTGCTTCGCGCAGCAGATCAGCTGGTTTCCACACAGCAGAAGGCTTCCAGGCATCACTAACACCAGCAAAGTGCCTTTTCAGTATTCAAATTTCGGGTAAAAACGAAGCTCAGAGTACTTAGAAACACAATAGGTTAGCCTCTGAAAATGGGAATCAAATGTGCTCAAAGCACGGGAAACTTGAGATCACGGAAGTCAAAGCACCCATCGGGAATTTGGCAGTCCCCGATTATTCATCCCCATTTGGTGTATTCCTAATAGACGTGCCTTCATCCCTCGCCCTCCATAACCCATCTACAACCCCCCCTGTACCCTAGGAACACAAATGGAACACCTAAAACACTGTCAGAGACGAGGGGCCGTGAAGGAATGAATCGAGGCTGCAGAAGGGATGGGGCGGAAGGGAGAGACGGATGTGGCAGACGCACAAATAAACAAGCATTTACAAGTGGGACACGGACAGCGGGAGGGGGGTGGGAACGGGGAGAAGCACACGGACGGGGGGCGGGAACGGACAGGGGGGGGTGGTCGGGAAGGCTTCCTCTGTTGGTGGGGGGTGCGGGAACACACAGAAAGCACTCACCTGGACTTCCTCCGGCGGCGGAATGACGAAAAGCAACCTGGACAAAAACAAAAATAAACCCCGCCCACGGCCGCGATGACGACATCGCAGAGGCGGAGAGCGAAAAAATCTCGGGAACGCCCACGAATCTGGTCCGGCCATGACGGACAGATCTCTGTTCCAATGGCTAGCCTCCATTTATGGAGCTAGCCAATGGAACAGAGGGCGGGACTAAGCCCTACACTGTAGGGACATAAGATTTCTCCTGGGTGGAGCTAAGAGCTCCGACGCCAGGCGAAACCTAAAAAGGGGACTTGGGGGAGTACCAGGCCATATGTTCCTTCCATTCTAATCAACCCAGAGTGCTTCTCTGGGTCCATTTCCTCTTCCTACAAACCGTTTTGTGGTGTCCCTCAGGGATTTGTCTTCTCACCTCCGCTTTTCAACCTTTACTTCAGACACTTGGCCAAGCTCATCTGCTCTTAGAAATTCCAATTTTATTGCTGTGGCAATGGCACCCAAATTGTGTGTAGACTTGTCCTTCTGGCCACAGCAAGACTGGGAAGAGAAACCAGCCCTGGCAATCCCTGCATGGCTGGCCCCATGGAGAGGGGGGCTACTGAGAGGAGCCCGCCCTGGGAGGGGGGGACTACTGAGAAGAGCCAGCCCTGGTGGGGGCCTGCTAGTGTCAAGCACCGCTGCTGCTTTAGTTACAAGAGGACTATATTGTAGCACTGCTGCAAAACCGGCTCCTAGAATCAAAATCGGCCTTCATGGGTCAAAAACTGGCCCCCACCCTTCTCGCCCACCGGGAAAATGCCTGGTGCCCCCTACGGTCAGTGCGGCCCTGCCTTCCACTGACAGTCTCACCTTCAGCAGTGTCTTTTTGAGGTGTGCCCTTCTATTGCCCACAGCGAGTTAAAACTAAATACTGAGAAGAATTAGATTTAAGTTACTGGTGTGCGGTCCATCCTTTGACCGCCCTCTCTTCGGCCAACCGACGGAAGAAGTTGCTCCACTCCCTCTCAATCTTTGTGATATTTTGGTGTGAGGATAAATAATGCTCTCCAATTAAGGTGTCAGGTCTCATCAGTTGTTTCCTCTTTTACTTTTGAAAAAGTTACAAATTTTTCTTCCACTCTTTACTTTTGCTGCCTGGCACCCCTCTATCAACGAATTAAGTTTAATCGGTAGCATTAAAAGATGAGCTAGAGATTAGGTATTACTAGGTTGCAGGGGTATGACTTTCAAAGGAGAGGTTGTGTTCTTTGAAATGAGTTGTGGGCAATTTTCAAAAATACATCAATAAAGATTAGCCAAACATGCCTGTGATTTAATAGAGATTGTGATCAGAGAGACAGAAGGCAGACGGTGGAAAGGAGGAGAGTGCCATTTGAAAGGAAAAGGAGAGGTGACAATCTGAAGTTTTTAAGTAAGGGACAGTTTTTCATGGTAATAACATGATGACATTTGTTTGTCTTTGTATATTATGGTATTTTTTTTTAACTTTGTAATTGCTGAAACCAATAGAATTTTCTTTTTATAAGAGAACAGATGACTGTGTTAGTGAGGTATTTCATTGATGGAATGTTCCACAAATTATAAACAATGTTTATATAAAACTGTAATTAATTATACAATATTGCATTATATAAGGATAATACTGAATACAGCACATCGTTATGCCTTGAGGATTCAATATATGAAATAAAAGAGACATTTCAACATTAAACAAGGTTCACTGTTAAGATAGTTGACTGGATGGTAAAGGAATAAGGGATTTACCCAAAGAAAATGAATGTACAGGTGTGATAATATGAGTGTGAATCACAAGAGGGGTCTTTTGTTGTTTTCACTGGATTTTAACCCTGTCCCTTTTGTCAGAAGGGTATCTCTCCGTTACTTGTAAAGCAACGATTACACCAGATCATTCTCTGGGCTCATATTAATATAGTTTTGTTGGAGGTGCCTGGAATGGTTATTGGTACCATTTACTAATGCAAAAACAGGAAATGTATCAGCAGAGATACTAAAGAAATCATCTATAGGCGTTTTCAGTTGATCTGAGGATAAAAAAAGAAAAGGAATTGATATAGTAAACATCATATGTGTAGCCCACACCAGTTTGTAGCATCAATTAAGTTGTTGCATTTTTACGTCTGGGTTACACAGTGCACCTGTCAAACAAACTGTTAGACATGGCATCCTTAGGGTGGTTGCCTCCACTCCTCGTATGTTGCTGATTTTTTATGTTAACTATTTGTGAACCAGTGCTTGTACTCTCTCCTTCAAACATGGTACAATGGTCCTACACCTGTTTGGCACATTTAATTTGCTTGTAAGTCCCTAGTAAATGGTGCTACTTGTACCAAGGGCCTGTAAATTAATTTCTACTAGTGAGCCTGCAGTACTCACTGCGTCACTCACTAAAGTAGCCTTTTTAAACATGCCACAGGCCTGCAAGTGCTGCTGTAGGGTTCCTACGTATTCAGTAAGGTGGTGCTTTTGGGCAACATAAGCGTCAAAGCTATGGATGACTGAGTTCACTCATACCATCAGAATATGCTGACCAAGTTCCTTGCTAGCTCACAGTGCACCATCTGGACCGCTAAACCTTGCAAGGAACCTGATGGTGACTGCAACCTCAGTGCATGTCAACCCTGATTCCCCCAAAGGAAACGTGGCAACGGATTCACCCTTTCGTTGTTAACACAGGCATGCCCAAAGGGAGACACAGGAAATACACAAATTGGGATTTCAAACATTTATTGACGCAATTGTATTCTTGTGTAAAATATGTGTGCTGCAATTATTAGTATAATAAAGCAGAGCATTGTAATCAGTAACCAGCATTACGAGGATGATAAAAAAGATTAACAATACAGCCATTGTGCATTTACATTGATTACATAACTACATATAATTGTCAGTCAGTCAGTAATAACTTTATTTCGGTCAATATGACCTTAAAAGTACAACTAAAATTACATACAATTCATTTGCTTTAAAATCATTTGCAGTTACATATAATTGTAATCCGACCTAGCACTGCCTATCCTAGAAAGCACAGGGTGAGTGGGTCTGCCAGAATACCTTGGAATGCTCTAACTCCCCATTTACCTGTGTGCGTGGGTCATTTGGTGGCCAACCTTGGTGCTGAGAAGGCCGCCGTCCCTCTGTGGATAGAGATGGAATTCAGCTGGGCTAGGATTCAGGCATGGGCGACTGCGACAATCCATCGAAATGCTTTTCTGCCTAAACAAAGGCTTGGTGCAGTTATATAATAAAACTGAACCCATTTGTACCGTGCCTGAGTTCAGGTCCTGCTGTCATATTGATTCTGCCCACCCAGAGCTGCTGGCAAACAGACAACAAGAAACAAGGCCAGTGTGTCCAGCTGGGTCCTTGAACAGACTGTTCTAAGGTATGATAATGTGCATACGTGGAAATGTAATTGCAAGCAAACCTTTTCAGAGTATATTATCTCATGCTGGCGAATAAATCATCGTTTAGAAGGAGTTAACTTTAAACTTGAACATGTAAAATGGAAGTGTTTGTGCACAGGGCCCAATAACCTCACTACATTGCAGCATGTAGTGCATTTCGACCTGGCAAAATAAATCTTTTGCCAGGCCCAGACCTTCCTATTTAATACTTATAAGTCACCCCTAGGGTAGACCCCATTGGCTCATAGGGCAGGGTGCATGGTATTTAAAAAGTAGGACATGTACACTCACGTTTTACATGTCATATCCACTTGGGACTATTCTGGATTGGTATCTAAAACACCTCTCCATATCTTGGAAGTGCTTAAATGTTAGATCATAAGAGCCAACACACAACTCCCTACTAAACTTGTGAACCCAAAATGATCTTTTTTTAAAGCTGTTAATATAATATAATCAATTGCAGGCAAACACAATTAGAATATGTATATATACTTATTTCTTTTTCTCTCTTCTCTCCTTATCTGTTCCATGTAGTGACGGTCTCCTGATGAAGGCATCTCAGCTGAAACGTGCGTAGTGTGTTAACCTACTGCCAGCCTTCTCTTTTATCTCAACCATTCACGCTTTGGATCTTCCTTGTTTCTAACTGAACTGTGTCATGGTCAATTGTATTTGCAATGTATATGAATAAAATAAAGCTTACAAATGTGCAATGAAAAGATATTGCTTTAAATGAACACTGAAATGTTGGATAATATATGAAAATACACTGATGGATTTTATATTGTAAATTATTCATTATGGCCTGTTTTGATAAATGGAATAAAAATTAAACAACATTTTTGTATCAAAAAATATGAGAATTATGCACAATATCTCTATGCACTGCAAGTTAACCTGGATAGTGTAATCATTGGTTTGCCCTCATATATACATAACTGTTTACAATTGTTTAGGCTTTTTTTCATTTTTGTAGCAGTGAAAAACTCCTGGAGTTATTTTTCACTACTGTACTCTCTGGCTATTTTCTAAATTAATCCTTTCCGCCCTATACACCACTTAGCTATTTTCATATGTTTTTTCAGCTCTAGCAATTATTACAGATTCATTTGGTTTAGTGTAATTTCTAAGCTGATTTCAGCTTCCACATAAGTAAGTTTGTATTGAACCCTACTTATTCGGCCCCTGTTGGGATTTTTTTTAGAAAAAGAGCTTTTTTAAAGAATTTGCTTGATTTTCTAACTTCAATTATTAAACTTTGTTTCAGACCATAGATTCTGCTGCCCCCCCACCAGTAGTAAGTCACATGAATTGTACATTGCACAGTCACCGAGGTCAGCCTTCTGCTACCTGAGGACTCATCTGCTGCTTGAGGACTGTCTTGACACTGCTGCTTAAGGATTGCTATGTGCTGGATCTACTACCTTCATTCCAGGCTCCCCAGGAGTGACTCCAAGGGTCAGTTGGCGGACCTCCTGTCTGAGCTACAGGGACATGCTCCAGCGGCCTCCCTGAAACTGCCCAGCTGACCTGCAGCACTGGACCTGCCTGCCCTGCAACTAGAGCTGCCTGAGCCCTTCTGGTTTCTGCTGGAGAGAGTACATGATTCTCAAAAGGTGCCTCCCCAAGTCCTGTACCCTTGGCTGGCATCAGTTGAGTTCCTCTTGTGAAAGAAGGGTGAAGTTCTGAAGTTGTGGGATCTTTGCTACCACAAACAGGCCCGGTCGTGACAAGATTCTGCCGCCCACAAAGACTGCCAACTGGCAGCACCAGTGAACCCCACTCTTGGTGCTACAATGTCCACCAGTGACAACCGGCAACAAAAGACCTGCACCAGTGCTACAGCAATGACATCCCCCGGTGACCACCAAAGAGAAGCTTCAGCAACAATCTTACAAACCGGCCGACCGGCTCATTGGGGTACAACAATGGTAGCCCGCGATGCCCGGCCTGTTGTTCATGCTTCAATGACGACCATCGGCAATGCTCTCCCTGCTCCTCGTGGCCTCCTCCACCACAAATGGACACTTCCCGCCAGACTTTAAGACAGTAACATTTACAGCTGGACTGGTCCCTGTATCCAGCCCCCGCACCATTGCAGTCGGCCTGAACTTGTGTATCTCCTTTGGTCTACCATAACCAGATGGCCGCTTGTGGCACTTTGTGATTTTATGCGCAATATCTACAGAAAACTTTCACATTTAATATATCTCGTTCTGCTGATTGGATTTTTGTCATTCTAGTATCATTATATTTATTTAAATGTACTCTGTTTTCCTAAATTGGTTTGGAATATTTCTTGTGTTGTGTTTTCACTTTATTACTGTTTGTGTGGTATATAAATACTGAACACTTAACGGTAGTTAAGTTAAGTCTGACTGCTTTTTTGTCACGTTACCAGAAGGTTAAGCATAGGGCAATTTAATGATTTTTTGTGGTTCACCCTGACTGGGATTGTGGTTGTTGCCTGAGTGAGGCTTACACCAGCCTCAATCAATAATCAAACTTCTTACATAGACCTATTGCTTACAATATGCATAGAGTGGGCTTTGAGGCTGCCCCTTTTAACCACCACCTTCCTTCGCCTAGGCACTTTCAGCTTTAGCCTGAGACATTGTCAATCACGTCTTGGCTCTACAAAATATTAATCTCTCACCTAATACTATTGTATGTTAAAGTGTATCCTTCCACCTCAAATTCAGTGCTTGCATTAACCTGTTTGCTGCTGTCAACGGCCGTCGCGAACACTACCTCCGTAGCGCTGCGCACGTCCGTTGGCCGACGTGCCCCCCCCGCACAAGAAATCACTCGCACCACGGCGGAATTAACGCCGCGGTTAGCGGGTTAAACTGCATGAGTGACTGCTGGACAACTACATCGCTCTGTGTCCAATCGTACAGGCTCCCTCCTGTGTCTCTCACTCTAATATGTTGAGGCTACATGCGTAAGCACATTAAGACCAGATCTATTGGCTTTGTCAATGCTTGTTGTAGGGGGGAGTCAATAAAAGGAGAATGTTGCAAGCAGCTGAATATACTCTTACATCATGCAAAACCAAAGAATTGTGAAACATTGTGCAACTGAGTACAAAAAGCAGGTTTGCCACCAATAGTGTTATTAAACAATCACTGGCAAATCCCATTGGTCTGGCCGATATTGCAAGTGCCAATCTATTGACTCTGCGATTGCATGCTTGAAAGAATCATTAAAAAAAATTATCAAGATGACCACTGGTACATGACAACATATACACTTGCCCGGTGAGGTCATAGTAGAATCTTTTTTTGCGCATAACTCATTCCTGCCAGTGAATCATGAGGTACACGCATACATGGACGGACATCTTCGAATCAGGTTTCATCACCAAAAAAGCAACCCAATATGGCCGCTGGTGAATTGCGCATGCATGCTTCATTAAGTAACGAGGTATGCGTGTGTTGTGGCACACCAGCAGCTATTTTCATCACCTTCTGATTTTAAGGTGAATTTACTGTTTGAAGATGGCCAACAGCCATTGAGCAGTAAATTAAATACCAAAACACTCTTGGCCATAACAGCTCTGAGACAGTGAGGGAGGTACATGCTGCTAAGTATAGTGATAGTGAAGGTGAAACAGCGCTGCTTGCTTTCCAATCAGGAGGCCTTTATGAGGTCATGCTTCTCCATGCACATTCAGAAAGTGTGTGCGTGCAGGAGAATAGATATCAACAGTAGTGCTGGAAATAATCAAAAGTTAATCGAGGACCTATAAATTTGAGGTCAGGTGGTGGCAGCAGAAACAGAGTGGCGCCAGGACGGACGGAGTCATTAGGAGTGGAATCCGCCAGTCAATGTATACATTTATTTTGTAAAAACGGCAAACAAAATTTGGCAAGAAGGACAAATGTGATAGTAAACGTGTTCTAGCTTACTTAATTGGCCACAAAAAGGGTGCCTTTTAAAGCACCTTATTGGGGTTAAGGTACCTGCTGCAGAGATCTTGGCATACTAGGGAATAACAACCATAGGAAATCTCTGGTGGTTAATGTACTTGCTGGAGAGATCAATGAGCGGTCTACTTGCAGGTTTGACTCATTGTAAAATGTCATAGAGTGTAAATGTACTTTCTGCAAAGCACAAATTGTACCATGCAGGTCAAAGACTTGAATCTTAAGTATATAGCTCAGTAAGTTACTACTTTGGCAGATAAATCTCTTTCACAAGGTCACAAGTTATAACTCTTACCACCGCTCTGTGAGTTAAGAACTGGCCTCAAAGATCTGCATGAAAACTGCAAGGCATAAGTTTATGACCCAATTGTTTTTTTCTCAATATTTTGTTATTGTAAAGTTAATAAAAATGGTTCCTTTGGGTGGTGATAAAGACTTATCAATACTGCTACATAAATGGTTAATATTGAAATTAATCATGTAGACAGATACATTAGACATTCTTACAATGCATGCATATCTCTTACATTCAGAGCAAGCCAAGAATGAAAACCTGCCTCCAACCTATAGCTTATCTCTTAAATACTTGTGGGGTGGCAAGCTGAGTGCCTTTGTTTTCTACATGACATTGGCATCAAAGTTTTAGGTTCCCCTAGCTCTCAGCCAGGAATGTAATTCGAACAGAAGGAGGGCTATTGGCCCTATAAGTGAGGCAGTTTTGTGGAGCCAATATGGAACGGAAAATAAGAAGTCTCTAACCCCTTGCAGGTCGATGCTCTAAACACAAGGCAGACAAAGAGTTAGTAACTGCTGAATGTGTCCTGTTGTCAGGAAACTACACCAGGTACAGTGGTGTAACAAAAAGGGATAGTGCAAAAAGTTGTGAGGGGCTGAATGAAGAACCACCTGCCCAATCCCACATCCCCTTCCGGGACTGAAAACCCCGAACCGCAGGGGCTGCAGGAGCCTGTGTTACGCCCCTGCTAGGAAATAATCTACACATTTCAGGAGGGGGGGGCAGATCTGGCTCAATAATACAAATCCCGTCATTTCCGTCACTGAGCAATAGCGCATCAGGTGTAAACATTAGGGCCCGTTAGCGTGGGGGAGCCATTGCAGCCCAACTATAATGTTTTTTTCATTTCCAAACCAGGAGATGGGGGAGCTCTTCCTTGCACCTGGGCCGTTTGCACCTTTTAACTCCGTGGGCGCCAGTGGTGGCAGGAAAGGGGCCGCGCTGAATACAAGGCGCGCAGGTGAGCAGGCTGCGCGCGCGCTTTGGCAAAGGCTAGGATGCTGGTCGGCCCTCAGGGAGACATATAATTCTCCAGACCACTCTGTTCTCGCCTCCTCGTCCCGCCGTCCGTCGCGGCCCCCTCGCCCTGGTACCCAGGTTCACTCACCTCAGGACCCTCCGGCAGAAGAATCTCCGAATGGGCACCATCGCCTTCCTCTGTGGCGTCCTTCAGCCCCACGGCCGGCTGCTGGAAGGCGATCTTCACCATCGCGGCTGCGGTGCTTCCGGCTGCCACCCCGGCACAGGTGCCTCGGGATACTCTGACGGCTGTGGCCGCCGGACTGTGCTGCTGACGCGCCTCTCCTGAAGGGATGCTGCTGATTTTCTTCCAGCAGCTGCTGATGCTGCGCTCTCCCTGGTGCTGCTCTGGCGAAACCCGTCACTGCTATCCGCGCTCTCGCTCGCCACTACTGTTGCGAATGCTTCGTTGTCGTTGCCGCTATTCCCCGGTTCTGCTTTTCTTGCAGCCCTCACCCTCTGTTGATCTTCCTGCTGCTTCTGTTCCGGTGCAGCACTTCCTGGAAATGCTGCTCGCGTTGCTGCTTTACGCCACACCTACTCTTAATGATCTTTTTTGACGTGCTGCTCTTCCTGCTGCCTCCCTCCCTCCTCCCCCGTGGCTGCTCTCCCTGCTCCTTCTTATGGTGCTGTACCTGCTGCTTTTCTTTCTGCTGCCCCTTGTCCTTTTCACCCCCGTTGGCACCTGGTTTTCTCCACTTCCCTTTCTGCTGCTACATTCCATCCGGTTCTAGAGGGTGGGACAGGACCTCCGAAGAAAGCTACCATTTGTCCAGTACCACTGGAATTTTCCTACTGGGGTAAACCAAGTTATGTGGCAGGGTTGACTAAATTATATGGCAAAATAAAGCCACATTTTCACGCGCTGACTCAGGGATTGGGATGGGTTGATACCTGGCGAATATTTCACCCTAGAGCAAATGAATACACATATTTTTCAACTACATATAATTCCTTCTCTCGCCCTGACTATTCATATCTGCTCTTCACGTCCACAAACTTTAGACGGCAGAGATCCTGCCCAGAGGCCTGTCTGGTCACTCTCCAACTACACTGGTAGAACATCTGGGCCCTGATCGCTGCCCGCCCCGCTGGCGCCTTTCGACATGGCTATTACAGGATGATCCCTATCATCAACAGATGTATGCAGCTCTCACTGATTATTTTGCACATAATGTCGGCACCGTGGACTCTCCAGGGACCCTTTGGGAGGCCATGAAACCAACACTGCGAGTGGTGGACATTGCATTTTGCACCGTGTGGCATCAACAACGACGTAAGAAATGGGTCCATACAGAAGTGAAAATCCTAGACTTGGAAACTAGGAGCGGGGAGGCCGATGGCGGGCAGCTCACCGCCAACTCCCCGTAGTCCAACAACTGTACACCAGCGACCTCCTCGATGAAGTCAAACTGTATTGGCTCGCCACGCGTAGCCGCATCTATCAGTGGGGTGACAAATCTAGCGCCCTACTACATCGCTTGTGCCAACAGACGCTCCAACCTGTGACCCTTCCCGAGTTTCGAGGACCAACGGGTGAGATGCTTACTGACCCTGCTCGCATCGCAACCAGCTTTGCTGAGTATTACACAGACTTGTACGCCCCACGGGAGACCCTTTCTGTGGTCACTATAGACCGATTTTTGGCCAATCTGCCCCTGCGGTTTCTGCCAGATTCTGCGTGTGACGACCTGGATGCTCCAATCACCACGGAGGAGGTCCAGAGTGCCCTTGCAGATATGCGCTAGAGTAAACACCAGGCCCAAAGAGTTTTCGTGTGAGTTTTACAAGAAATACTCATCCCAAATTTCAGTGCAATATTTGGCGGTTCTCCATGCTGCTGTGCAGGATGGCCACCTCCTGGCTGACCGGCGCCACGCAGAGATAGTGGTCTTCCCCAAACCGGACAGGCCCCCACAGTTGCACACCTCATATAGACCGATCCCCTTACTTAATGTAGAGGCTAAACTCCTGGCCAAAATCATTGTGTGAGAAGTTGGACTGATATATAGTGAATGTGAGAAGTTGGCCTGATGTGCAGTGCTCACTATTCTAGTGATCACTATATATCAGTCCAAACAACCCTTATTGATGATTGGTTGTAAGTCAACCTTATAGACCAGCTATCCTAGTAGCATGGATACGAGCAGTCTAAGGCTAAGACTCTAGAGGGCGTGTTAAGCCAGCTGTTTTACCATCACATTACCCCTTGAACACCCAGTGAAAGGACACCACACAAGTGTTATGAAAATAAACAATGTATTTATTAGAATCACAACAACCCTGTACTCTTTATGAGGACAGGGTGCTAAGCACACAACAAAACTCTTACGAAAATACTTTTAAGTTAGCACGTTACACAAATGCCCGAGGGGCACGAAAAACCATATACGCTAAAAGTGGAATGCGAATTACTAGCAGGTAAGTAACGATTCTCAGAGGCTTTGGGATCGCTAGGACTGGACTACTGAACCTTTAGATTACTAGCAGGAGGCCTAGGGAACTCGGGTGCAGAGTGTGCACTCTCACGCGGGATGCGGGACAAAGTCTATGGAAGCTAGAATTCACAAAGTTAGTGTTCACGGGCGAACCCGACCTGGTGGGAAGAAAACGACAGTGGATCCTGACCCTAGGATAGTGAGGCTATGCTGGGACACCGAAGTGCCGAAGTTACCTAGCCCAGGGGCTGCAGCTGCATAGGTCTGAAAAGACGTCGGGGATCTCGTTGCCGGACCAGGAGCCTGGAAGGAAGAAGTTGCTGGCAGGCGACCAGTGAAGGAAAGTTCGATGGATCCAAGCCTGGATCAAGGAAGAAGAAAACCTGAAAGCAGAGGGGACCAAGTTCTTGAATCACTAGCCAGTGATTAAGTGGGCACCAGGATGGCACCGGGCGAAGTCACCGCAGTCAGGTGAGTGGGCGCTGCTGGGCTCTGCAGTCTCTCGGACCAGGAGGCGTTGTCGGCGACCAGGATGGAGGTGCGAGCTGTCCCACGAAGGATGAAGTCTTTGGCGTCGAAGTTACCCAGGATTGGGCAACAAGCCTTGGCTAATTCAAGCCCACGCGGTGGACTCAAAATGGCGTCTTGAGTGGACCAGGAGGGTCCGGGGTGCTCCTCTTCTGGAAGGGAGCAAGGGCCAGTCTGGAGCAACCAGACCAGCAGCAGAAATGTCGTCGGGCGTCGTCAGGAAGGCCACAAGCCAACGGGCTAGTAGCCAAACAACGCGGTGAGCAGCGGAAAGCAGAAGGGCCCCACGCAGATCGTGGAGATGCTGGGGGGCTGCACTTCGGAGCTGGAGCTGCTCAGAGTCGGGGCTTCTCGGACCCCAAAGCACTCACCAGTGGAATACTCGGCGGGCTTGCTGTGCAGAAGTCGTGCAGTCTTGGCGATGGCCGGTCCCTCGAGGTCTCGTCGCACCCACGGTTCTCAGCTGTGCTGTAGAGGTGGGTAGAGGTCAGAGGTGCCAGGGAAGCCGGGTCTCGTCGGGCTGGGCAGTCGGATTCCGGAGGAAGGACGTGCAGCAGACCGCAGTGTTCTGTAGATGGTGCCTGCGGGTGCAGGGTGACTACTCCTTAGTCACAAGGGAGAAATCTTAGGAAGAAGTCTTGAGTTCCTTTCGCAGAAAGTAGTTTCAGGATTCAAAGATGATCTGATTTGGAAGGGGGCCAGTCTCTACCTTTATCCTGTAAAAAGGGGCTGGCACGCGACTAAGTCCTGCCCTATGGGTGGGACTAGGAGGGGGGTGGTTACACCCACTTCCTTGGCGGGCTTTTCCCCAGCACAGGGTCTGGAGTGACCCTGGAACTGGTTCAAGCCGGCCTATGCATAGTGAGCACCGGGGTGCTACTTGCAGTCACCTTCCTCTAAAGCCCTGCCTACCTACAATACACAAAACCCTGTCTGGGACGGTGCTGGCACCGCCCCTGGCAGGAAACCCTTTGTCCTTATCTCCTGCTCTGGGAGGACTCCCAGCAGCAGGAGGGCAGACTTGTGTCTCGGTGGCAGCATCCATTTTGTGGATGCTAAGGCTCTGTCTGACTTTTAACCGGGTTATAGGTTACAGGCATGTCGTGTCCCTCTAGAAGGGTGGAATGCTAACCCCGTCGCCAGAATTGGCGAGGGGTTAGTATTCCAAGTCGTATGACACCTTACTCGACATGTTTTGATAAAGCGATACCAGAGTTGGCACATAACCGCGAGGATTATAATGCACTTAAGAGTATATGGTATGCGATATCATGGAAACGGCTAAGGGATAGATCCCGAAAGCCGCAGACAGGCTCAGCTCATGCCAGAGCACCATCTCACACGATTCCAAGCACTCTGCCTTCAGGATTGTTAAGGCCTGCCATAGGAGTGACTGATAGGAGATCTGTGTGTCCATTTTAGGGTTAGATATAGGTATACTATATCTAAAGCAAAGGGTGAGTACACCACCTTGCCCCAGCTGTCGTGCAGCCAGTTGTGTCAGATTTAGGTAGTCAATCCAGGGGTGGCACAATACGTGCTTCAGCCCCTGGGAGACTTCTGGGTGCACCTCAGCCCTGGGTACAGGGACTTGGAGAGGGCCCAGTGCCAATTCAGTACCTGGGTACAATTTGGATAGAGAGAACAGCTAGGCTGTGGGTCTGATTAGCAGGCCCACAGCCAGGGAAAGTCGTAAACCAGTGCAGCAAAAAGCAAAAATCTGGGTGATCATAGGATTGCAGACCCTACTCTCCTACATGACCCCCCCCCAAACTTTGGGACAATAAACTAACCTTGACCAGGTGAGTCTTCTTGCTCTAAGTGGAAATACCTGGAGAGCCCATCAGCATTGCTGTGATCAGTCCCAGGTCTATGCTCCACTGTAAAATCCATCCCCTGTAGGGAAATGGACCACCTAAGCAGTTTGGGGTTTTCACCCTTCATCTGATTTAGCCACAAGAGGGGCTTATGGTCTGTCTGAATGGTGAAGTGAGTGCCAAACAAGTAGGCCCTCAGCTTCTTCAGGGCCCAGACCACAGCAAAGGCCTCCCTCTCAATAGCTGACCAATTTTTCTCTCTGGGTGTCAACCTTCTACTAATGAAAGCAATAGGCTGATCATTACCATCAAAATTCAGTTGAGACAGAACAGCTCCCACACCCAACTCAGAAGCATCTGTTTGGACAATGAATGGCTTGGAGTAATCTGGACTCTTGAGGATAGGTGCTGTGCACATGGCCTGCTTTAGGTCATTGAATGCTTTCTGACAGCTGGCTGTCCACTGAACTTTCTTTGGCATCTTCTTGCTTGTCAGGTCATTAAGGGGGGTCACTATGGACCCATAATTTCTGACAAACTTCCTATAGTACCCAGTCAGGCCCAAGAAAGCTCGAACCTGAGTCTGGGTGATTGGAGGAGTCCAGTCCTTGATGGCCTGTATCTTACTCTCCAGTGGCTGAACCTGGCCTCCACCTACAAGGTGGCCCAGGTATACAACCTGTGTCTGCCCTATCTGGCACTTTGTGGCCTTGATAGTGAGGCCTGCCTTTTGCAGGGCCTCTAACACTTTCCTCAGGTGGACCAGGTGATCCTCCCAGGTGGAGCTAAAGACAGCAATATCGTCAAGATAAGCTGCACAGAAGTCATCCAGCCCAGTGAGGACTTGATTCACCAACCTTTGGAAGGTGGCAGGTGCATTTTTCAGTCCAAAGGGCATTACCACAAATTGATAATGCCCTCCAGGGGTAGAAAATGCTGTCTTAGGTTTGGCTTCCTCAGCTAACCTGATTTGCCAATACCCAGCTGTCAAATCAAATGTGCTTAAGAAGTTGGCAGAAGCCAATCTATCAATAAGCTCATCTGCTCTTGGGATTGGGTGGGCATCAGTCTTAGTGACTGCATTGAGGCCTCTGTAGTCTACGCAAAACCTCATCTCTCTCTTACCACCCTGGGTGTGAGGCTTTGGCACTAGAACTACTGGGCTAGCCCAAGGGCTATCTGAGGGCTCAATGACTCCCAGTTCCAACATTTTCTGCACTTCAGTTTTGATGCAGTCTCTAACATGATCAGGCTGCCTGTAGATTTTACTCTTGACAGGCAGACTGTCTCCAGTGTCAACATCATGGGTGCACCAATCAGTTTGGCTGGGTGTCAGAGAGAACATATGTCGAAAGGATTGCAGAACTTGCCTGCAATCCTGTTGCTGATGTTCAGTGAGGCTGCCACAAAAGACAACACCATCAACTGACCCATCATCAGGATTCTGAGTGAGCAGGTCTGGGAGAGGGTCACTCTCTTCCTCCTGTCCCTCATCTGTGGCCATGAGCAAGCTCATGTCCTTCCTGTCAACATATGCTTTGAGCCTGTTAACATGGAGCACTCTGAGAGGGCTCCTGGGAGTTCCAAGGTCCACCAAGTAGGTAACCTCTCCCTTTTGCTCAATGATGGTGTGGGGCCCAGACCATTTGTCTTTCAGAGCTGCTGGGGCCACTGGCTCCAGCACCCACACCTTCTGTCCTGGCTGGTACACAGTCAGTACAGCCTTTTGGTCATGCCAAGCTTTTTGAAGTTCCTGGCTGGCCTCAAGGTTTTTAGATGCCTTTTCCATATACTCAGCCATCCTGGAGCGGAGACCAAGTACATAGTCCACTATGTTGGTTGCAGGCTTTTTGAGAGGTCTCTCCCATCCTTCCTTCACCAAACACAGGGGTCCCCTTACAGGATGCCCATACAGAAGCTCAAAAGGGCTGTAGCCAACCCCCTTCTGTGGGACCTCTCTGTAAGCAAACAAGAGGCAGGGGATCAGGACATCCCATCTTCTCCTAAGAGGTTCAGGTAGTCCATGAATCATCCCTTTCAGGGTCCTGTTGAATCTCTCAACAAGCCCATTGCATTGTGGATGATAGGGTGTGGTGAACTTGTAGTTCACACCACACTCTTTCCACATGGCAGTCAGATATCCTGACATGAAGTTTGTACCTCTGTCAGAAACGACCTCCTTAGGGAAACCCACTCTGGAGAACACTCCAACTAGGGCTCTTGCCACTACAGGGGCTGTAGTGGTCCTAAGGGGAATAGCCTCAGGATACCTGGTGGCATGGTCCACCACCACCAGTATAAACTTGTGTCCTGATGCTGTCTGGGGTTCCATTGGACCAACAATGTCAATCCCCACTCTTTCAAAGGGAACCCCCACCACAGGTAGTGGTATGAGGGGGGCCTTTGTTGTGCCACCTGACTTACCACTGGCTTGGCAAGTGACACATGAGCGACAAAACTCCTTGGTATTCTCATTCATATGGGGCCAGTGAAAGTGTGAGACAAGCCTGTCCCAAGTCTTTGTCTGACCTAAATGACCTGCAAGGGGAATCTCATGGGCCAAGGTGAGAAGGAAACCTCTCAGAGACAAGGGGATGACCAGCCTCCTGGTTGCACCAGGCTTGGGGTCTCTTGACTCAGAGTACAGGAGTCCATCTTCCCAGTATACCCTGTGGGCACCTGTGGCATTCCCTGCAGCCTCAGCAGCAGCCTGCTGTCTGAGGGGTTCAAGGGAAGGGCAGCTCAACTGTTCCTTCCCCAGGTCTGCTCTGGAGGGTCCCCCTGAGCCCAGAAACTCAACTTGATCAAGTTCAAGCTCTTTAGGCTCAGTTTCCCTCAGCTCTGCTAGATCAGCCTCCTCAGAGACTTGATCCTCAACCTGGGGCAAGGGGGAAGGCAAAGCCTTACCCTTACTGCTCTTCTTCTTGGGAGGTGTCTGGTCCATAATTTCAGGATCCAGCACCTGTTCAGTGGGGCATCTTCTGGCCTGTGACCTAGTCACAGCAAGCACATGTGCTGGCAAGCCTAACATCTCCATGTGAGTCCTCTGCTCCACTTCTGACCATTGTGATGACTCCAAATCATTGCCCAACAAACAATCAACTGGGAGGTCTGAACTGACTACAACTTTCTTTTGTCCCTTCACTCCACCCCAGGAGAAAGCCACAATTGCCACACTATGACTAGTAGTGACATTGCTGGCATTGGTCACCAGGAAATCAGTACCTGGCATGATCTGTCCAGGGTCCACAAAGTTAGGTGTCACCATGGTGACACTGGCACAAGTGTCCCTATAGGCCTGAGCCATTTTGCCATTAATCAAAGGTGTCTGCCTGTATTTGCCCAAAGTATTGGGACTTATTTCAGGGGACATATCCATATCCCCTGTACAGACAAGGACAGCCTGAGTGAGTGTGCCAACTAAGTTGTCAGACCCCTCAGTACCCAAGGTTAACCCAACTAATGCCTTGGGAGTGACGCTACCACTACTGACTGTACTAGGGGGTGCAGTTGCTTTAGGAGCTGTAGTGGCAGGAGTTTGTCCTCCTCCTCTTTTGGTGCACTCACTAAACCAGTGAGATTTACTTTTACAGTACTGGCACCACCTTTTTGACTGGCCTTCTTGAGTCTTCTTCTTCTGGGAAGCCTGACCCCCACCCTCTTTGGTTTGTTGGGGACCTGGTGAAGACTTCTGGTCATTTTGCTCATTCTTTACATTACCCTTCTGGTCTGCTTTCTTCTGACCACCCTGGTTCTGGTTCTGGTTCTGCTTGATCCTTGTCCTGACCCATTTGTCTGCCTTCTTTCCCAATTCTTGGGGAGAGGTCAGATCTGAATCAACAAGGTGCTGGTGCAGCAACTGGTTCTGACAATTGTTCAAAATTTGTTCTCTCATCATTAGATTATACAATCCTGTGTAATCTGTAACCTTGCTACCCAGCAACCAGCCCTCCAAAGCCTTAGTGGCACAATCCACAAAATCAGACCAGTCCTGAGACTGAGTTTTCTGGGTGTCTCTGAACAGCAACCTGTACTGTTCAGTGGTTAAACCAAACCCATCAACCAGTGTATTCTTCAGGACCTGGTAATTGTTAGCATCCTCCACTCTTGTAGTGAGGAGCTTATCTCTACCTTTACCATCAAAGGAGAGCCACAGTATAGCTGCCCACTGACTCTGGGGAATGTTCTGCACAGTGCAGGCCCTCTCCAGAGCAGCCATCCATTTCTGGATGTCATCCCCTTGCTTAAAGGGGGGCACTATTTTAGTCAGGTGTTTAGTATCTAAACCCTTCTCTCTATCTCTTGGGAGATTGCTGCCACCAGTGGGAGCTAGCCCACTCATCTGCTGCTCTCTTGCCAGGGCAAGCTTCTCTTTGGCCAGGGCAATTTCTTCCCTTTCAATCCTCAGTTCAGCTTGCCTCATCCTAGCTTCATGCTCCTTTCTCTGAGGGGAAGTAAATCTCCTCTGTGGAGGATTCCTTCTCCCTTGAGAAGAGGCATTAGAGTGCAGAGATCTATTGGAGTCCCTAGAAAGAGATCTATCTCTCCTAACTCCAAGGTTAGGCCCACTTCGGGTTAGTACTGGGGGGCCCCCAGATCCTAGCCCAAGTAAGTCTAAGTTGGTCCTAGTTAGCCTTCTGACTACCTCAAGACCTTTGTCTACCTCATCCCCAGAGAGTACCTCCTGATCCTCCTCCTCAACTGCTGAATCAGTGTTGTGGAGATCTGGATCCCCAGAGGTTCCCTCTAAGGCTGGCATGCTCTCATGTAACTGAGAGAGCTTTCTGGCATCATATGTCTCTAAGAGACCTATCAGAAAGGGAATGGTGGGGTTAGACCCCTGCTTCAGTTTCCTGGAGACACAGATTTGTCTCATCTCCTGAAAGCTGAGAGCTGCATATCTTGAAGTGACCTGTGGAGGGTCAACACTGACCAGGGGAGTCTCAGTAGAGTCCCCCTGAGTCGACATGCTTTTCTAGTGAGGTGTAAGTGGTGCACTTACCTACACTATATGTTTGCCTACTGATCCCTTGCTAGAGTTGTAGTTTAGGGTGTGCTAGGCCCTAGGAGCTACAACAGCTGGTTCAGTAGAACTCAGAGTATTCTAAGCTAAGTTATATGTACCTTTAGTACTTATGTGATCTTTTCACAAGATATTCTTAGGGCATGTGTGGTAAAACAACAGCAAGCTCAAATCCCAACCGCTGCTCACCAATGTGAGAAGTTGGCCTGATGTGCAGTGCTCACTATTCTAGTGATCACTATATATCAGTCCAAACAACCCTTATTGATGATTGGTTGTAAGTCAACCTTATAGACCAGCTATCCTAGTAGCATGGATACGAGCAGTCTAAGGCTAAGACTCTAGAGGGCGTGTTAAGCCAGCTGTTTTACCATCACATTACCCCTTGAACACCCAGTGAAAGGACACCACACAAGTGTTATGAAAATAAACAATGTATTTATTAGAATCACAACAACCCTGTACTCTTTATGAGGACAGGGTGCTAAGCACACAACAAAACTCTTACGAAAATACTTTTAAGTTAGCACGTTACACAAATGCCCGAGGGGCACGAAAAACCATATACGCTAAAAGTGGAATGCGAATTACTAGCAGGTAAGTAACGATTCTCAGAGGCTTTGGGATCGCTAGGACTGGACTACTGAACCTTTAGATTACTAGCAGGAGGCCTAGGGAACTCGGGTGCAGAGTGTGCACTCTCACGCGGGATGCGGGACAAAGTCTATGGAAGCTAGAATTCACAAAGTTAGTGTTCACGGGCGAACCCGACCTGGTGGGAAGAAAACGACAGTGGATCCTGACCCTAGGATAGTGAGGCTATGCTGGGACACCGAAGTGCCGAAGTTACCTAGCCCAGGGGCTGCAGCTGCATAGGTCTGAAAAGACGTCGGGGATCTCGTTGCCGGACCAGGAGCCTGGAAGGAAGAAGTTGCTGGCAGGCGACCAGTGAAGGAAAGTTCGATGGATCCAAGCCTGGATCAAGGAAGAAGAAAACCTGAAAGCAGAGGGGACCAAGTTCTTGAATCACTAGCCAGTGATTAAGTGGGCACCAGGATGGCACCGGGCGAAGTCACCGCAGTCAGGTGAGTGGGCGCTGCTGGGCTCTGCAGTCTCTCGGACCAGGAGGCGTTGTCGGCGACCAGGATGGAGGTGCGAGCTGTCCCACGAAGGATGAAGTCTTTGGCGTCGAAGTTACCCAGGATTGGGCAACAAGCCTTGGCTAATTCAAGCCCACGCGGTGGACTCAAAATGGCGTCTTGAGTGGACCAGGAGGGTCCGGGGTGCTCCTCTTCTGGAAGGGAGCAAGGGCCAGTCTGGAGCAACCAGACCAGCAGCAGAAATATCGTCGGGCGTCGTCAGGAAGGCCACAAGCCAACGGGCTAGTAGCCAAACAACGCGGTGAGCAGCGGAAAGCAGAAGGGCCCCACGCAGATCGTGGAGATGCTGGGGGGCTGCACTTCGGAGCTGGAGCTGCTCAGAGTCGGGGCTTCTCGGACCCCAAAGCACTCACCAGTGGAATACTCGGCGGGCTTGCTGTGCAGAAGTCGTGCAGTCTTGGCGATGGCCGGTCCCTCGAGGTCTCGTCGCACCCACGGTTCTCAGCTGTGCTGTAGAGGTGGGTAGAGGTCAGAGGTGCCAGGGAAGCCGGGTCTCGTCGGGCTGGGCAGTCGGATTCCGGAGGAAGGACGTGCAGCAGACCGCAGTGTTCTGTAGATGGTGCCTGCGGGTGCAGGGTGACTACTCCTTAGTCACAAGGGAGAAATCTTAGGAAGAAGTCTTGAGTTCCTTTCGCAGAAAGTAGTTTCAGGATTCAAAGATGATCTGATTTGGAAGGGGGCCAGTCTCTACCTTTATCCTGTAAAAAGGGGCTGGCACGCGACTAAGTCCTGCCCTATGGGTGGGACTAGGAGGGGGGTGGTTACACCCACTTCCTTGGCGGGCTTTTCCCCAGCACAGGGTCTGGAGTGACCCTGGAACTGGTTCAAGCCGGCCTATGCATAGTGAGCACCGGGGTGCTACTTGCAGTCACCTTCCTCTAAAGCCCTGCCTACCTACAATACACAAAACCCTGTCTGGGACGGTGCTGGCACCGCCCCTGGCAGGAAACCCTTTGTCCTTATCTCCTGCTCTGGGAGGACTCCCAGCAGCAGGAGGGCAGACTTGTGTCTCGGTGGCAGCATCCATTTTGTGGATGCTAAGGCTCTGTCTGACTTTTAACCGGGTTATAGGTTACAGGCATGTCGTGTCCCTCTAGAAGGGTGGAATGCTAACCCCGTCGCCAGAATTGGCGAGGGGTTAGTATTCCAAGTCGTATGACACCTTACTCGACATGTTTTGATAAAGCGATACCAGAGTTGGCACATAACCGCGAGGATTATAATGCACTTAAGAGTATATGGTATGCGATATCATGGAAACGGCTAAGGGATAGATCCCGAAAGCCGCAGACAGGCTCAGCTCATGCCAGAGCACCATCTCACACGATTCCAAGCACTCTGCCTTCAGGATTGTTAAGGCCTGCCATAGGAGTGACTGATAGGAGATCTGTGTGTCCATTTTAGGGTTAGATATAGGTATACTATATCTAAAGCAAAGGGTGAGTACACCACCTTGCCCCAGCTGTCGTGCAGCCAGTTGTGTCAGATTTAGGTAGTCAATCCAGGGGTGGCACAATACGTGCTTCAGCCCCTGGGAGACTTCTGGGTGCACCTCAGCCCTGGGTACAGGGACTTGGAGAGGGCCCAGTGCCAATTCAGTACCTGGGTACAATTTGGATAGAGAGAACAGCTAGGCTGTGGGTCTGATTAGCAGGCCCACAGCCAGGGAAAGTCGTAAACCAGTGCAGCAAAAAGCAAAAATCTGGGTGATCATAGGATTGCAGACCCTACTCTCCTACACATTGCTATCGCCATTGTTACATATATTACCCCACTGGTCCATCCTGTTCAAGCAGGCTTTATGCCCGGCCGCGCCACCCGACACACTATACGTCGCGCACAAAATGCGATTGCCTCTGTTGACCGGCTCAATGAACCAGCTGCCTTATTGCTGATATGGGCAAGGCCTTCGATTCCCTTAGCTGGACCTATTTGTTCGCACTTTAGGACCACTTGAACTTTGGCCCAAGACTTCTTAGATGTGTTCTTCACTTCTGCACAAGCCTCACAGCCTCGGTACGGATTGCTGACTCAATCTCGCAGCCGTTCCACATCAGAAGAGGCACTAGACAGGAATGCCCCCTTTCTCCCTATCTGTTCGCACTCGCTATGGAACCACTTGCGGCTTGGGTGCGAATCGACGCCCAGATATATGGCTTGGATGGTCGTGCGATGTATCCGATCGTATAGTACTATACGCTGATGATGTGTTGTTCTTTTTCACATGCCCGGATAGATCTGGCCCGCGTCTACTTCGAATCATGGAAATCTTTGGCCAAAACTCTGAATGTTCGCAAGTGTTACTTGTGGCATCTGTGCAGGAGTAATTGGCTTGGGACCTGGGCACAGCAGGTGACGGATGGCTTTAAATAACTTGGAGTTTTCTAGCTGTCGTCTCAACTTGGCTTCTGGACTAAAAATCTGGCCCCTCTTCTGCCTCGGATTAAACAACAGGTGGGCTCCTGGTCGCATTTGCCCCTGACGCTACTTGGCAGGTGGGCCATCTTTAAAATGGTTCCGCTACCTCATCTACTCTACCAACTCCAAAACCATCTGTACCCAATACCACACACCTAGTTTCGGCAATTACACTTGGTTCTCAGTCACTTCCTCTGGCGGGGGGCTCTGTGAGGGTCACCCTACAAACATGCTTTCAGTCTATGTACTGTGGGGGCCTTGCAACCCCGGATATGCAGTCATACCATGCGGCGTCCATCTCCTCATCTTAAACAGTTGGTGGTATGGCGATCTAGGCAACCCTGCCTATGCGCTCGAGCGTTGGTTAATGGACTCTCAATCACTACACATTATTTTACATTCTAACACAACACTCAACTCGCTGCCACCTGCAACCCGGACCATCTTTGTGATCTGGTGGCAGGCTCTGCGCAGGATCGTGTGGCGGGGCAGGCTTACTAAGGAGACCCCCCTCTGGCGTAACGACCTCCTACCGCAACTACTCGAACTTCCTGGGTTTGCGGGCTGGGGCACTATTGGAATCTCAACGGTTGGGGATATTCTTCAAGGTCGGACCTTTAAGTCCTTCCAACAACTACAATCCGACTTTCAAATGCCCCACTCCCAATTTGACAAATATCTCCAATTTCGCCATGCTTTCCCTCCTTACCTTACGCGACAAGACACCATCCCAGATTTCAACCCCATTGAGGCCAAAGTGTTTCTGGGTGAGATGGGTGCACACAATTCACAGCGCTATACCGCACTTTGGTCACCAATAGTCCTAACACACTTCACAGAACCAGGGAGGCCTGGCAAGAAGACTGGGTCCACTTGACGAAGATGACTGGGTGGAGGCTCTTAAATCCCCGTACGGCGCGCCTACGACTTATACAATTCAGATACCTCCACAGGATTTACCTTACTTGCTACTGACTTTGGCGTGCTGGGAAGATTGCGTCTCCCCTCTGCCTGTGCTGCAGGTTAGCCCAGGGTACCTTCCTCAACACGATATGGGACTGTACCACCCGGTTTTGGTGTGGGGAGCTGGCCTGCCTCTCCGAAGTCTTAGGGTGGGATATTCCACGGTCTCCGCACTTTAGCTTTACATTACCGACGGGATCGGAGGTAATAGATACAAAAGACACTTGCTCTTTCTGGGGCTTACCTTATCTATGCGCGACATTGCCATGGCTTGAAAGGCGGCTTCCCCGCCCTTTGTTGGGGCATGGAAGCGCGGCCTTGATTTCTCCATGGGGCTGGAAGTTCAGATCTTTAAGGCACAGGGATGCCCTCAGAAACATCCGAAAATATGGAAGCGATGGGCTGACTAGCGAGGTCTATATCTCAAACCTATGCCCCTGGCATTATGTACTGATGATCTGCCTTGATGATCCACATTTGGGTATGCGCACTGTGATCCATTGTACTTATACTGATTTATCACAATTGGAGTCATTAGCCTATATTACTTACATGTACATTGTGACACTGCTTTTCTTTGTTTATCGTGTTTCTTTTCATTTGATTCAGTCCTATGTATCCTCACTTTTGTAACAAACCTACTGTAAAAAGTTGACATCTTTTCCAATCCCATATTATGTATATGATATATTTCCCTGGACTTTCCCAGGCTCCTTTTGCCTGTCAATAATAAAATCTGTTGTGAAAAAAAAGCCCAATTGCTTAATGTGGCAAATTTTGTTATAGTACAAATTCATTATTTTTAAATTTTTACACATTAACACCATCTTGGAAAAGGTTAAAATTTGATAGTACTACTATAATACCCAAATATGCTACTGAAACATGACCCATTAACCTTTATAAAGGGCCTTCCAAGTTGATGCGTTTTTTTTGTTTTGTTACAATCTGCAAATTATGCAGACGATGATGATTATGTCACAAATACATAATTATGCAGAATACGCTGCAGTCACAGAATCATATAATTCCATAGCGATCACCTACCCCACATCTTGAGAATTAATATTAAGTTAATGCATGCATAAAAAATGAACTCCATTATGCAACATGCAGAAAAGTTAAATTTCCGAAAATTAAAATGGCGGGGAGTGGACTCGAAAAGCATACAGGAGACAGCTAGGGAATTTTCAGGCAAATTGGGCCCACAATTAGAAGAAGAGCGTGTAAAAACTTGGGAACAGCTGGCCCTGGTACTAGTTCAAAGTTTCCCAGCCACTCCTGGTAGTATATTAAGGACAGAGACCAAAAGAGAACCATGGTTTAATAACGAGTTAAGAGAACAAAAAAGAGGGATCGCAAGAGAGGTGCGACTATTATCACGGGCAGCAAAAATGGACAGAAAAATTGAGAAACATAAGTTGAATGAACTAAGGAGCAACTACAGGCGGAAGCTGAGGAGTGTGAAAATAGCGTACAAGGATACCATCTGGACGAAATTATTGAGCGCAAGTAAAATGCCAAACAGCAGTGACTTTTGGGGCATAATACATAAATTGTATATGGGCCCAAGACTGCAGCAAGAAGCAGGAATTGGAGAAGAAACGTGGATTCAACATGTGCCAAACCTGTACAGTAATATAGTAGCAGGGCCCGTAGAAGGGTCCTGCGGGCCGCCTCTCGAGCAAGAAAATACACAATCAACACCCTATCAGGAAAGTGTGGAAGGCAGAGGTTCAGGATTGGAGACAGGCAGAAATGAACAAAATAATTTTACCAACATAAAACTATTAAGAGGCATAATATTAAAACTTAAGACCGAGGGAGCAGCAGGCCCAAATGGGCTTCCCAACGCAATTTTAAAAAATGTTCCAGATTTCTGGTCCGCCCAGCTCACGCCCCTCTTTAATGAGATCTACTTACAGTCCAACGTTCCAGTTTCCTGGAAAGGGAATATAATCCATCCTATATTTAAACAGGGAGATCACTGTAAGCCGGGAAACTACAGACTGATCTCCCTGATAGATGTAGAGGCCAAGCTTTACGCTTCTTGTCTGCTAGTCCAGCTCCAAGACTGGATGGATGAAAATAACTTAATTCCTAAATTCCAAACGTGCCTTAGGCAAGGGATGGGCTCCATAACTAACTTGGCCATTCTAGCACTGTTAACTGAAAAAGCGCTAAAAAAGAAAACTCGGCTGTTCGCATGTTTAGTGGATATAAAATCCGCCTTCGACCAAGTGAGTAGGAGGCATCTTTGGAAGAAACTCAGCATATGGGGAGTGCCTAGTACAATGCTCTACGCTATAACCACCTTATATAGTGATACTTGGGCAACAGTAAAGCTGGGCGATGGGTGCAGTACAACCTCAAGCATCCATACGCAGCAAGGTTTGAAACAAGGCTGCGTTCTAGCGCCAAGCCTATTTAATTTGTTTCTTTCAGATATTACAACGCATATGGGAAAAGTTGATTGCCACCCGCCAAACATGGCCAACGAGTTAGTTTCTGTTTTACAGTATGCTGATGACATCGTTTTGCTGAGCCAAACTCCCATTGGTTTACAAAGTTCAATAAACAACCTGGTAACCTACCTGGATCAGGAAAAATTGGAACTAAACAAAGAAAAAACAAATATCGTTTGTTTAGTGGATTCCCAAAAAAATAAGTTTAAATGGTCGGTGAAAGGGGCAATTGTGGAAGAGCGAGGCTCCTACAAATATCTTGGCGTAACAATAGGGCAGGGCACAACACATAAGGAACATAAATTGGCCATAAAAGCTAAGGCACAATCGTTAATTTATGCATATAGACTATTACGTAAAAAACTGGACTGCCCGAACTACACTCATCTGTTAAAAGTTATGGCCGCACAAATTCAGCCCAGCCTGTCATATGGTTTAGTCTCTTGGTGCGGCAAGGAAGCTGACTTATTAAATGAACTTCAGTCAAGGATTTACAAGGCTGTTTTTGACTTGCCAAAGTCTGCCTCCTCCAGAATCAGAAATTTCGGGGCATGAGCGGCTTTGTTAAACTATGCCATAAATTTCGCTTTTCTAACCCAGACACTATGAATAGATATTGCTGGGAAGAAATCGAGCACCAGATGAACCTCGAAATACCAAATTCCTGGGGAAGTTACCTGAGAACTTCATTGGCAGGGTTGGAATTACAAACAGCATGGGATATTGGGGCTGATAGAGCAAGCTTCAGTAAAGCGGCTAATGATGCAGCTAAAAAGAAATCTCTGCTGGAAGACAAAAAAGCAATTAGCAAGCACCGGCATAGATGGACCGTCATCAATTCTTATAAATCCTTAAAGCCACAAGCATATCTATCTGCTCACTTCAGCTTGCAGTTAAAAAAGAGCTTCATACATTATCGAATGGGCTTGCATGATTCAAAAGACCTGCAGCCATCTTGGAAAAATGCCGTTCAAAACCGCGAACTGTCCATTATGTGGCTTTCAAATAGAATCTTTAATCCACTTAATATGTGTTTGCCCAGCAGTCACAGACCAGAGGAGACAGTACTTAAAATTCACATTTAATGATCTGAACATTCGTTCGTGCAGGCAAGCGGTGATATGCTGGTTGGGAGGGTACTTCCATTATCTTGGCCTGTCAGGGCGTCAAATACATGACAATGGTTAGAAGCCTCTCACGGCAAGCCAATGGGGAGTAAACTAAACAAATACGACCCACGCTGCAAGGCCACATTTGATCCATCAATGTAATAAAAGGACAGAATGTAAAATCCTTAAGAGACCCTGTCCAGTTGTAGGCTCCTAAAAGATGGACTGAAATATCATACTTCTGAAAATGCATGCACTACTAAAAAGAATTGCCTCCTTTTAGGGTTCCCTATTCTTTTTTAATCAGGCTGTTCTAGTTTTAAATTGTAGCACCCGCCATGATGTTATACAGTATCGCCTCACTGATAGTTTGTCTTTTATGCTTTTCATTCAGTAGAGGGGGAGAGTCTACTCCATAGTAAGTTAAAGTGCTATTGGGGTTTTAGCCAGGAAAATGATACTGTAATCAGGAATCGCTACAAATGTGTTCTTAACTTTTTGAATCAAAAGATAAGCACTTGCACTTTCGTAAAAAAAACAAATGGGATTGCGTTAATGTCTTTTGGTTTTAATTGTGAATGTACTGATACTTTTTTTTATATAAATGTTTTTTATTCATATTGGGGGGAATTGTAAATATTTTAATAAATCATACAATAAACTATGACTCAGACTTTGACATATAACTCCATTTGTCCTGCTTATGGCACTATATTAGCATATCCTTCCCACTTAGGGGAACAAAAGCAAAAGGAACAAATGATGGACGGAATGCTGAACAATACAAACATTCACCCCCTGTCAAAAAGATCCGGGTTTAATCCAGAGTTTGCTCACCACGCCACCCCAGTTTGGACCCACCAATATGCAAATCAGTCTTGGCCCTGTTCCTCATGGGAACAGTCGAGCCCGAACTTCCTAGTCAGGTCCTCCCTGTACCAGAAACAAGAATCCTGAGACCGGTTTTGGGGCATCAACCCTCATCAGCCAGGCTAGCTTAAATCCAGTGGTGCAGTGAGCACAGGGCCCACGTCTGGATATACTCTTCTGAATTAGGGTGACAAAAGCAAAAGGAACAGATGATGCACAGAATGCTGAACAATGCAAACATTCACCCCCAGTCACAAAGATCTGGGTTTAATCCATAGTTCTTTTGCTCACCAAGCCACCCCACTTTGGACACAGCCATATGCAAATCAGTCTTGACCCTGCTCCTCATGGGAACAGTCCAGCCTGAACTGCCAAGCCAGGTCTTCCCTGGACCAGAAACAAGCATCCTGGGACCTGTTCAGGGAATCACCTCTCATCAGCCAGGCTAGCTTGAATCCAGTGGTGCAGTGAGCATGGGACCCTCATCTGGGTATACCCTTTCCACTTAGGGTGACAAAAGCAAAAGGAGCAAGTGATGCACAGAATACTAAACAATACAAACATTCACCCCCAGTCACAAAGATCTATGTTTAATCCATTGTTTTTTGCCCACCAAGCCACTCCAGTTTGGACGCAGCCATATGCTTGGTCACAAGTAGCTTGTAGACGGCGGCCATTATTCCTCCCAAGACAGCTAGAGTGGCCATTTCGAGAGGGCACACTCTAGTTTCCCACTTGTTAGATGCATTTAAACTGGGTCGCTGTGCGGACCCAGCTGATGAATGGTTAGCGGTGGGCTTCCTCACGTTACGGTAGCCTACCTACCTCTCACTCATTACTTTTAAACTTGACTCCTAATTGTTTGACCTCAGCTTCTTGTGCAAATATTTGAGCTTTGTTATCTCTGCTCTCGTAGGGATTGGGGAAACACTAAAGTATTTTACTGTACTGTCATGAAGTTGAATATGTGTTGATTCCTTTTTTTAAAATATATATATATTCTGCATTCGACTATTTCTTACCTAGTAGGGGGTGGATCCGCATTTCCTCTGCTGATTGTGGGGAGCAGTCAGAGGTTCTCTGGACGGCCGTCACAAGTAGCTTGCAGATGGGGCCATTTTTCCTCCTGGAATAGCTAGAGCAGGAATTTCGAGAGGGCGCTCTAGTGTCCAGACTCGGATGCATTTAAACTGGGTCGCTGCGCGGACGCTCCGTCGGCGCGCCAAAGGCAAGCCCATCTGCCCCTGTCAGCATCCCAGAGGCGTCCAGCGCCAGCCACTAGGTCCAAACCAGCCCAAATGGTATGCACGGTCGGGCCTACAGCTCTTCACAACTTCGTACCCTTGATACCATCCCTAGTTGCGTGCCGCTGAACCTGGACACTTTAGGTCCTCCAGGAACCATATGCACCTCCTGCAATTTTAGCCTGGCGTGTAATGAACCTGCCTCCCTACACTACCCTGAGCAGCTCCCTTCTCTTAAAGCAGCTTTGATTAATGCACGCTCCCTTCGAAAGCATGCTATTGACATACACAACCTATTATGCGAGGCAGGCTTTGACGCACTGTTCGTAACAGAGACATGGCTCACTGACTCCTAGGGTCCAGACATTTGGACAGCAGTCCCGAAGGGATATAAAAATGTAAGGAAGGACAAAAGTGGGGCAGGAGTGGAGGGCTAGTCATTATCTTTAAGGATTGCTACACTCTGAGCCTGCTGCTCTATGTAAATTTGGAAAAGGCGGAGATACTAGGGTTCACTCTCACCCTCTCTTCTAAACAATCAATATCCGGGGCCCTCATAAACAGACCTCCTGGCATGTCTGGAGGGTTTGTATCCACACTTTGCAGAGTGGTAACTCCCCTGGCCTTTAGAAACGGACATTGCATCCTGCTGGGGGATATCAATCTACATATTGACTGTGACCATGTAAAGGATAGCCAAACACTCATTGAGAGTTGCACTGCCATGGGCCTTATGCCTACCATTATGGCCCCTACTTACTTGGCCGGGCATACGCTAGACCAAATATTCACTACAATTCCTTTAGAAGTTGATTCTCCTACTCCTTTGGTCTGATCCAATCATTATCGATCATTATATGCTCAGGTTCAGATAGCTTAAACTCAGTAATGTCCTTTCATAAGAAAATATAGTACCCCGTACGGTAAGGGCCTTCTACAAAATCAAATCGGACTTACTGAGCAACAGGCTTGATGTTTCGAAACCCTCTCTGATTGACATGATCAACGATGATGTGGGCCTGGTTGATGGCTGGATTGAGTCAGCCTGCCAATCACTGGCACCGGAAAGTAGCATCAAACATCAGCGGTCAGAAGTGCGTAGCCCTTGGTTTACCCCATCCCTTAAAAAAACTAAATTAGCTTGCAAATGTAAAGAGAGGCTATGCAGGGTAAACTACTATCCAGCTGCCAAAGCAGACTACAAAGTAGAACTAGGGAAATACTGTAAAGAAATTGAACTAGCAAAAAAAGCCTACTTTGAGTCAAAAATTCTAAAGGCAGGTAATCATTCTAGAGAAATTTTCAAAATTGTGAAATCCTTCTCAACACCAGAAGTCAGATCCAATGAGAAACTGCATTCTGAGGAATAGTGTGAGATGCTCGCCTCATTTTCCAGGAACAAATAGATACCATCCAGGCTTGCCTCCCACCACCTATGATGGGATATGATACATCAGGTGATGCTTCAGGGGTGTTCGATAACCATTAAGTATCGGATCACAACATATCCTCTACTACGGAAGTATGCTCTCTGAACTCTTTTGACCCAATCTCCTTGAATGACTCTCTGTGTGCCCTAAAATGCCGTATATCAGGTTCTCCGATGGACCCTGCCCCTGCCTCCATTCTTGTCATGGGGCAGAGGATATAAATTAATCAATCAATCAATCAATCATAGTACTTGTAGAGCGCGCTACTTACCCGTGAGGGTCTCAAGGCGCTGAGGGGAGGGGGTGTTGCTATTGCTCGAAGAGCCAGGTCTTGAGGAGTCTTCTGACGGCGAGTAGGTTTTGGGTCTGCCGTATATGGGTAGGGAGGGTGTTCCAGGTCTTGGCGGCGAGGTAGGAGAAGGATCTGCCTCCGGAGGTCGTTCGTTAGACGCGCACAGCGGCGAGGGGGAGGTTGGCCGAGCCAAGCTGGCGGGTGGAGGTGTAGAAGCTGAGTCTGCTGTTCAGGCAGGCTGGTCTGGCGTTGTGGAGTGCTTTGTGTGCCTGGGTGAGGAGCTTGAATTTGATCCTCTTGTTGACGGGGAGCCAGTGTAGGTCTCTCAGGTGGGGGGTGATGTGGCTGCGGCGGGGAACGTTGACGATCAGTCGGGCGGAGGCGTTTTGGATGCGTTGTAGTCGTCGTAGGTGTTTGGCTGGGATTCCTGCGTAGAATACGTTGCCGTAGTCCAGTCTGCGCTGACAAGGGCTTGTGTCACCGTTCTTCTTGTTTCGGTCGGGATCCACTTGTAGAGCCTGCTGAGCATGCGGAGGGTGTTGTAGCAGGAGGAGGAGACGGCGTTGACCTGTTTAGACATGGAGAGGGAGGAGTTGAGGATTAAGCATGGGCGGATCTAGCGGATCTCGCGTACGTGAACTTGCGGATTTACGGATTCGCAATCCGCGAAGATCCGCGAACTCTAGCGGATTTGCGGATTTTCCCGTTTTTTGTGTTGGCGCGCGTTCGCGCCGATTTTGGGACAAGTTCGCAATTGCGAACTTACTTTTCGGCTCGCAACGGCCCCGACTATGTTGTTTCTACGTCTGGTTTATCATCACAGGTTCACAGCACCCTCTGTTTCACCACTGCCACCCTCTGGGACACCCATGCCACCCTCTGGTACATCCTCACTGCCACCCATTAGGTTTATTTATCACTGTAGATTATGGTGGTTGAAAAAAGCAAGCACACCTGCCCTTCTTCAACTGCCATCAATTAATTTGTGGGTCATTAATGTGTCAGTAATATTGAAACTTCCAGTCTGGCTGGCACCTGCTTCCTTCCTTATCTGTAATTTGCTTTTTGTTGCAGTGAAACTTTTTTTTCACAGGACCTTTATGGTCTACTTGTAGCTATTCTATGGGCCTGCTGTTTGGGTCATAGCAGGGTCATAGAATAGTTGCAAACTCTGGAGGGGCCCCTCAGGAAGCACTACCTTGAATGTTACTAATGTTAAGTTTGAACTTTTGCACCTGCTCATTGCTTTCAGTTTAGCTAAAATCGTTTTTTTCTGCAATTTCGCGCGTTTTTTGGTGCTCGAATCCGTGCGAGATCGATTTCGGAACCCGCGAATACGTGCAAATACAAAATTGTTTTTTGTGCGACGTGTATGTTCGCGTGATCGTGCGCGTGTTCGCGAGGCGCTTCTAGCTATACATTTGCCAAGTTACCCTATCGGTCGTACACGGGCGCGGCCATCTTGTTTGCGTGACGTAATTCCGTTTCCGGCCGCTATGTGTAATCTCGCAAAGTGTGCTGCTCGCTAGTACAATTTCGCGCGTGCTCGCAAGGAAAATCTCGCGCGAACTTACCCACGCGGTCGTGAACGGGCGCGACCATCTTGTTTCTCATTCATTGCTATGGTTCTGGGCATGCTTTCTCTATCCTCTCTCAATCTCTGCCATCCTTTGCTTGTTTGAAGTTTATTTGATCTAATTTTACTTATTATCTATCCCTCTATTTTTCTAGCTCTATATTTTTGTGTTTTCTGCTGCTTTTAGTTACTTTTAAACTACTTTTTTAAACTCTTTTCTTTTCTTCTTCACTATTCTATTTCTTGTTTATCATTTAACTGTATTTCTGCCCAGGCCATGGTAAAGGGAGCCGGGAAGCACCCTGAGAAGGGGAAGGGTCCCGCACCCCGTGCCCGGCTCCCGTGCGGGCGTTTGAGGGGGGAGCAAGTGGTCCCGCGGGAGATCTTCAGCGCGGAGGAAGTGGCGGCACTGATCTTCCACGTCCAGCGCCGCCTCCCCAAGACGATCCTGGGAGGCGGCAAGATCGCGACTGGCTATGGCATCCGGGAGCGCCGCAAGCGGTGGGAGAAGGTGTGCCGGGCCATGTGTAAGATCTCTGGGGTCCGGCGCACATATAACCAGGCCACCCACCGCTGGACCGATGTCATGGACCGGGAGCGGGACTTGCTGGACGCGCTCGGCGTAGAGGTCCCCGGGCTTGGTGAGTAGTAGTAGCTATTCATTTACTACTCTGTTTTATCCGGCTCTGTTATTTGCAAATCTTTGTTCTTTACCAAGAGCAATAATGCTGCCGATTACATTGAGGTAAATTATATTTCAAAATCTTCTATGCATTTCAGGTGCACTGCTCTCCTTCTCAGTAGCCTTGCTTGCTACTATGCTTCTTTGTTTTGTATGTTGTGTTCAGAAGCATTTCATTGGCCTGAGAAATTATGCATGAGTGTAGTGTAAAGATAAGAACTGCGTAATGCTAGACAGTAAGGGTCATATTTTCAATTACCGGCGCATCCCTGCAAAGTAGCAGGGATGCGGCAGTAATTGTGTGCCATGCCACCACCACCCATTGGCCCAAAACGTCTCAGAAGCCTTATGCATCTGTGCCGTAAAGGCAGCGCATTGCTGGAGTTGCGTGCCAACGATGGCGCAGCTCCAGCAATGCTCTGGGGTACCCTATCTCCCCAATGCTGCATCAAGCCGTACGTCGGCTTCAAGCGCGCAGGGTTTGAGTCATGCATCATTGTCCTAAAAGTGACTGATTGACATCTTGTAGATTTCCCTCAGCCACTTTTAGGATTCGTTCCTGCGCAGGTACGCCCTCCCTTGCGCCGGAACGCCCCCTGATGGCGCAGGGCTTTACAACGTGATGCATCGCCCATATGCCCATATGTGGTTTTTTTTAATATATACGCCGCACCAACACCATGGCGAGTCTTTTGTTCTGCCGCTGCGTCCCAAAAGGCACGCAACAATGGAGGAAAATGAGCCGCAAGGGACTTCTAAATCAGCCCCAACAGACTGAAGTCCAGTCCTTCCTTTAGACACATGGCTATAAGAAGAAATAGTGGCGGTGGTGGGTGGATTGATAGTTTGAGTATTCACTGATCTGCAAGCAGGATGGACTTTGTCTGTCACTTCGCGTGCTGCGGACTGCTGCCTGCAGTGCCAGGCCTAGGCAAACCTCTTTAGTAGTCTGTTTATTGAGTTACATAGGAACTTTCTAAGTCAACGTTCCGCAAATCAGGCAATACGAATAACGTAGTATACCACATGAGATAGATCCCGTGGAATAGTTGTCTATCTATTTGCTATTTCTCCAAAATATTTTGTTATTGTTCTTTTGAAATGTTTGATTTGGTTGAAAAATCTCATCCATGTTTTCTGGTTTTTCTTTCTTTCATGTTGTACATCAGCTCCCCCCAAGGGCAAGAGGACACAGGAGAAGGGTGCTGAGGATGCAGGGCAGGATCGGGCAGGCGAGGGCTCCTTTGCTGGCCCCAGTAAGTTTACATTTTAATAAACAGTACCTATTTTTTCCTAGCGTTCCTCATTCGATTTTTTCTAAATCGTCTTTGATCTTCTTGTAGACTGGATATAAATTCTTATCCTGCCTCGAATATGACTCCCTGTGGTATTACTAGACTATTCTTATTAGTCTGTCTGTGTAGCTAACTAAGATTGGACATTTGGCAATTCCATTGGACTCCCATTCTATTCAGCAATAGCTCTATGCACTGTCTCGTTACTGACTAGATAGTGTGGCAGAGTCAATCAGCTCCCGAAGTCACCGATGATTGATCCCCAATGATCTCTAGATTATCGTACGCAGGACAAGAGAGTACGGAGTCACAGCACAGTCAAGAAGTGTCAGAGGCACTCATGCTTGCAAAAATTCCAAAACCTTTAGCTCATCCACTCTAGTCTGGAGGAACAAAAACCACAGAGTCTATTTAAGTTTAAAAGCTTTATTAAAAGTAAACACATTTATTAAAATCTACTTTGTCATAAAACTATTTAACTGAAAACGGAAAAGTGGTTAGTGCTGACGATTAATTGGACACATTTCTTGTGGTCGAGCCGAGCTCTCACCTGGTTTGAACTTGATCCTGGTCGTGTTCTTAGGAGTCAAGCTTCTGTCTGTTAGGAGAAAAAGTGGTGCGTGTTAAAAATCAAAAGCAAGCATTCATCAGTTGTGCATAAAAGTGCAGCAAGACAACAGCCTTCCCTGGAAAATGGGACATTTTTACTATGGAGTAGACAGTCACAAATTATTAATTGTATTCAGTTTTTTTAACATTTCTCCTAGACCAAATATTATATAGTAGTGAGTGGTGTATTCTAACATTCTTAAATGTACTTTGTAGGTGTAACATCTGGTGACGGGGCCAGCGCGGAGGTGGCTGTGTTGGGCGAGGACTCGGAGGACTCTGGGGAGGAGGCGGTGCAAGAGCCGGCGGACGGTCCTGTGGGGGTTCAAACGGTGGTGGCGGAAACAGGTAAGCTATATATTCCTTACTTATTGAGATTGAAGACTGCATAGTGTGCTTTCTGCACGGGTGTATTACAATTACAAATCAACCAGGTAGTAGCCTCCTCGAAATGTACTTCGACATAGCTGTGAAGTTTTTGGTGAGAAGAATCCCAATAAGTTCTTAGACGAACGTGATGGATGGGATGAACGAAAAGCGAAAGAAGGGTGTAAGTAAGTGGGACGCGAACTTGTATGATGGCTGGCAAAGAAGAACGATATGTGTTTGCTTGGCCCCCGAGGTGGCTGGGAAGGAAAGAATATGGTATGGTGCATGGCTGGGTCAATGATGAAGCAAGGATGGCTGGAAGGACAGCAGCCTGGGTGGGTGAAACAGAAACTGTATGTGTGCGTATACTTTGACTGAATGGATGCCTGGAGCATTGTATTCTTTGACTCTTAGATAGCACATGTGTATCTAGAGAGAGTAGATGGTCGCCAGATAAAGTAAGTGTTACCTTGAAGAGCATGTACCACCGCACCCGCACGTCCGTTCCAGTGCAGGGAAGGCAAGGAAAAGAAATTGTAAATGTGTCCAATACTACCATGTATAGTAGCAGTACTTTGTATTGCGTCTGCAATCACAGCATATATCTGGTTATTACGGTGGACACTCCGTACCTCTCTAAAGTCATCCCATATGTCATCAAATACGTCCCATGTGAAGTGATAGATAATCAAATTAGTTAGCTTCTTCATTTTCCTTTTCTAGTACTCATTTGCACTGTAGGGTGAAAGGTAAATTAATTAAGCAGTAGCCCTTGTAACAGAGTATTCTCAGTGCCACCCGTAATAGAAAAGTAATAGCTTCACCACCTGCATGTACTGGACCGGTACAGTAATGCAAGTCTGTCTCACTCATCATGGTGTGCAACTTTTTTTCTCGGGTGCAAGTTCACTGTGCTGTCCATGTCATTCTGCCGGCTTGCATAAGATAACGTACCAATTTCCTAAACAAGAGAGAAGAAGAAGAATAAGACTGGTGTACTGTCATAGTCGACTGTAATGGAAGTCCATAGTGGTCGTAGAATGTATTCATTAAACTACCACTAATGTTAGAGCAAGGATGCAGAAGTGGGAGGTTACATAGATACTGTCCTCAATAGTTATGTACTGTGCTTTCAATTTGCTACTTGTACTGTGACCCAACTTTCGGCTCAATCACTTTGTGTTATTAATGCTAAGGAGCATTGGTTACAGACTATGTCTTTCTTTCTTCATATAGTTGCTCCTTCCAAATCAACAACACGGAGGGAGCAGGCTAAATTGGCCCGGCAACGGAGGCTGGAGGCCACTGTCGCCGAGTATCGGCGGCTGGTGGCCCTGGAGGAGGAGGAGGACACGCAGTCGAGCGGGGCAACAACAACATCCTCGACGGTGACCACTGCATCCTCCTCCGTGACTAAGCCAGCGGGACCGAGCCGGGCTAAGAAAGACGACCGCCACCGCCGCCAAGCAACAGAAATACCAGCTGCCCCCCACAGGAGCTGCAAGGAACGCCAACGCCGCCTACGAGTCCGCATGTCCAACCTGGAGCAGGAGGTCCTGAAGTATAAGAACTTGGTTAAGGGCCTCCGCTCCGAGCTTGCCACCCTCCGCAAGGAGTATGATGCCCATGCCGCATTATGCACCAGCACCAGCACCCTCCAGTAGTGGAGTGTCCCTTGCCCTTTTTTTATAGACTTTTGGGGGGTGGGATTTGGGAGTTGGGATCGTTTTGGGACGTTTCAAAGACAATCGTTGGGGTTAGGGTGGGTGAGGGAGATTATTTTGTTAGGGCTACATAAATATATTTTTAAACTTTATCTGACCATACCTGTTTTTTACTGCTTTTCAGTCTGGTGGGTGGGGGGCGGGGGTGTAACAGTAACTTTGTTTTCCTGAACAGTCGTAGGACTTTAGTAGTACAACCGTCAATCTCTTGTCTACTCCGAAATAATACTCCATTATACTACCTCCCACCAAACGCTTATCTTACCTGTAATTTGTGTTAGAAATTAGGGCTAGGCCCAGGGCTGGCTCCAGGTGAAATGGGGATTAACGTTGTCAATCCTGGGCGGGTGACATTTCCTCATTGCGGTGGTACTAGTGGTGTGACACAGTGGCAGTTGCATGCCTATGGAAAAAAAGAAAACGAAACCTTGTTTGTCCTTACTGTAGCATTACAACGGTTACGGTACGATCGAGAAAATAGCAGGTGACAGTACACTAGAACAGTGCCATAATGTAGCCTAACAAATGGTAAAGTATTTGCTTGCAAGTATAACTAGTACTTGCGTTGAATTTATTTGACATTGGCTACTACTACTAGAAGATATAGTACTGAAGCTGAGTAAGTCTAGAAGATATCCTCGTATTCCTTCACCAGCCTGTTGCTATGACCTTATCCTCCCCAGCAAGTGTGTGGAATTATTGATGTCATTTTAGTCAGACATCAAGCAAAACAACACATCCCGGGGGAAGAGGGTTAGGGTTTGTAAAATGGATGGGAATGGGGGTTTCTTTTTGGGTAGGTTTTGTTGAGAGAAGAAAAAAAAAGCAGAGCATGGACAAACAATAATTGAAGATAAAGACAATCTTTGGTTACAAACTAAAGGTAAGCAGTGCACATGCAGTCACACTCATAGAATAAAAGACAACAATGGATACTGTATCTGTATTGCGTATGTTGTTGGAGTTGTCCTGTTGAATTTGGTAAGTAAGTTGCATGCAGCAAACAATTCCTCTTATTGGCGGCACTCCTCCATTCCAGCTGACGCTTCGTCCATCAATGTGGTGACCACTGACAGAAGACACCCTGTCCACTGCCTGCCTGGCGGATGTTGACTGAAACCCGGCCTGTAATTATTCAACGGAAAACAGGAAGTGCTATTACAATACCACTGATAAATAAATAAAAGGTATGTAGGCTGTGTGGTTCAAAAAGTGACACTTTGATTTCCCTAATAGACAGTACAATATTTTTGAAATTGCGTGCTCTGTCTGAGTCACCTTTTTAAGGATAAATAATTATGGCCAAAATATTATAGCGGATCTTTCCCCTCAAGGTAGGTGTACTGTAAACTGTGTTTTAGAACAAAATTTGACCTTCCCAGCAATACTCCCACCAAGACCCTTACTAAAGCCAGTCGCAAAAATGTAGAAGAACCCCAATCAGATCTCCAAAAACGATGCCTAGCAGAAAAATGGTTACAAAACGTACTTTGAAAGTAACAGTAGGCCCAAATACAGACCGTGGATTGTATTCAAACCACTTGCAAGCAAGCAAAAGTATCCATAGCCAGCATCGCTCCAACAGTGCTCTACAACAACAGAACTGCGTTGCAATAGAACCCCCCGAAACACATGCAATCCTGCTGCTAGGGCTAACCCTAACGAACCCTAACTTACAAAAAGTGCCAAAACTGGTGTTTCCTTATGGATTTTGTCCAAAACACTTCTATCCGGTATTAGACCTTCCCAGGAATGCCCCAGGCAAGACCCGCCAGGCGCCAACCCACCCGCAAAAAACCACCCGACAACACCCCCAAACAGCGAAAAAGCTAAATCTCATACTTACAATATCTCTCGGCCTTCGGTCCAAATGCGGCGCTGTTCAGCTAGGTCATCATCATCATCAATCATCATAACTCCTGTTTTCCACCACGGATTTCCTGGAAAGCAAATGCAATTAAGATTAGACTGTCGCAGCAGTGCTTCGACAGAGACCCCGGCCGCAACCCACCCACGAACAGCAGGAAGCCCCCCAAAACGCTACATTGAGCAAGATGTCAGAAGAAATAGCAAAAAAAAGGCTGTTCCTTATGGATTTTGTCCAAAACACTTCTATCCGGTATTAGACCTTCCCAGGAATGCCCCAGGCAAGACCCGCCAGGCGCCAACCCACCCGCAAAAAACCACCCGACAACACCCCCAAACAGCGAAAAAGCTAAATCTCATACTTACAATATCTCTCGGCCTTCGGTCCAAATGCGGCGCTGTTCAGCTAGGTCATCATCATCAATCATCATAACTCCTGTTTTCCACCACGGATTTCCTGGAAAGCAAATGCAATTAAGATTAGACTGTCGCAGCAGTGCTTCGACAGAGACCCCGGCCGCAACCCACCCACGAACAGCAGGAAGCCCCCCAAAACGCTACATTGAGCAAGATGTCAGAAGAAATAGCAAAAAAAAGGCTGTTCCTTATGGATTTTGTCCAAAACACTTCTATCCGGTATTAGACCTTCCCAGTAATGCCCCAGGCAAGACCCGCCAGGCGCCAACCCACCCGCAAAAAACCACCCGACAACACCCCCAAACAGCGAAAAAGCTAAATCTCATACTTACAATATCTCTCGGCCTTCGGTCCAAATGCGGCGCTGTTCAGCTAGGTCATCATCATCAATCATCATAACTCCTGTTTTCCACCACGGATTTCCTGGAAAGCAAATGCAATTAAGATTAGACTGTCGCAGCAGTGCTTCGACAGACACCAAAAATTACAAACACCCGGAACCCCGCCAAAGAGCACCTCAAAGGCAAGCAAGTCAGCAAAAACGGCAAGAAATTTCCACCTCATATTTGGTCCAAAACACTTTTGTCCATTATTAGAGCTTCACAGCAATGGGCCAAAATCCGTCAACTCACCCGCAAAGAAGTACAACACCCCCACAAGTGCTGAGTCTTTCTTCATTGGGCGTAATCCAGCACTCTGCTTGGAGGGAAATCGCAGTCTGGAGGAGGAGGATAGAGGAGCATGTTCTTCAGAACTTGTGAACCTGAGGAATGTAGACTGCGGCACCTTCAAATCAATAAGCAAACAAGTGAAGACAGTTCTGATGATGGTCTTGTTTTTGGGATTAGGTGATTAAAGTTTGAATTAAATTAACTGTGCAAAACAAAGAAAGAGAGACACAAAGCACACAGGAATAAAAGTGAATAAGGACGAAAAAGAAAGTTCTTGATTGATTGTCTCATTTTCAGGGCTCGGTGTCAGGGAATAAGAACAAGATTTCGTCATCATACTCTGCGAATTCAGGCTGGATGAGGTCAGTGCCACCGAACAGAGAAAAAATCCCCTCATCTACGTTGCCGTCCTCCTCGTCTTCATGCGGCGTGCTTTCTCGTACTTTGTAATCTGGTGGTATGAGGTGCTGATTCATCTTGATCATTGTCAGCCGCTCCACATTTTTGGGCGAGAGGCGGCTCCGTTTGGGAGTTACAATGCCACCAGCAGCACTGAAAACACGTTCAGAAGACACACTTGCGAGTGGGCAAGACAAATAGTTTATAGCCAGGTTGTAGAGCTGTGGCCACAATTGTTTTTTGCCATGCCAATACTGCAATGGCTCATCATTAAGAAAGACCTCTGTTGAGTCATTCATATAGTCCTGCACCATTCGACTCAAGGTCATCAACGGTTCCTCCACTTTGCTTACTTTTTGCTGTGGCTGTGACATTTTTTCAAGAACCATACCCAAGCAAACTTAGCCAATCCTCTACAACAGCCACTGTTTTTGTTGTGTGTGGTGCAGATGATCCAGTTGCCGGTGTCTTTAACGGCTGAGAGGTCACTTGTGCCCCAGCCACAGGTGCAGAAGTGGATTCTTGTGACTGGGGATGGCCTGCTGATGCTGATGCTGATGTACTGGCTTCTCCTTCAATAACCTGCCGTTCTTTTTCAAACCTCTTGGCTGACCAGGCTAACCAATGTTTGTACTTTTGAACATCTGCATCAGCAAAAGGAAAGAATGCTTCGCCTGCCAGCGCCTTTTTGTAGCGTGGATCCAGAATAGTAGCACAAATGTAATGCTGATCTGACTTGATCTTTTGAAGACGTTCATCACCACGTAGGCGCTCTAATAATTTCTCTGACAAAATGAAATGGTTTTTTTTTTCTTCATCTTTTTCAAACTCAGAAGACACCGCCATCAGTTGGTGCTCCAGCATGCACAACAATGGGATAGCTTTTCCCAAATTACAGTCCTCCTGGCTGACTGCACGCGTGAAGAACTCAAAAGGACGAAGCATGTCTGTCAGGCTTTTAACTATGTCCCATTGCGCCGCACTCATCCGCAGGTCCTCCTTCTGAGATGTACCCTCTGTGAAGAAATAGTGATCGAGTACCGTATACTGCTCATACAGACGCTCAAGCATGTAGAAGGTTGAGTTCCAACATGTTGCCACCTCCTGGATGAGTGCTTTCACTGGCATTCTACGTTGAAGTAGCAGTCTCCGCAGATGCTTCCGGGCCTTAAAAGAATGGCTGAAATGGTTGCACATTTTGCGGCAGGTGGCCATTACCTCGAACACTGGACTCTGTTTATCACTCAAGAATTTTTGAACTACCAGGTTGATACAGTGCGCCAAACACGGCACTCTAACATGGTCACCCATGAACATGGCCTTAACTACATTGGCGCCATTATCCGTGGAAACATAACCAATCTTGCGTTTTAGGGGGGATAGCATTGTCAAGACCTTTTTGTTAAACTCTTCCAAAAGGTTTTCTGCTGTGTGACTTTTCTCCAAGCCAAACATGGCTAGTGTTGCATGTTTCCGAGCAGCTTTGAAAACTTTGTCCGGGTCAACACCTGCGTTTAGCTTTGCTTTAACACCTGAAAAAGAGACCCAGTGTGCAGTGATGCACATGTAATCAGCGCCTGCGCCACTGGTCCACATGTCTGTTGTCAGATGTATTGTGTGAACAGCACTCTTCTGCAAAGCTGCCCCAATCGCCTCCAGCACATCTTCATGTAGTGCTGGAACCGCAACTCTGGCAAAATAGAACCGGCTCGGAACCTTCCATTTAGGGCAGAGCGTTGCCACTAATTCAAGAAAACCTACCGCTTCTACAAAAGAAAAAGGTAGAAGGTCCACAGCTAGCATTTTAGCCAGCTTAGTGTTATACAGACGCGCCAGTGGGTGGTTGCGTTCATATGGCACGTCTGAAGTAAGCATTGTTCTAATGTTGCCCTGGACCAAGCATTTACGGGCTGATAATGACTTCGTTGACCCAATTTTGCTCGCTGGTGAACTTTTGTGCGTTGGTGTCTCACTCGCTCCAACACTCTTAGTGTGCCAAACATTAGGTGTGCTGCTGACAGGGGTACTGGGTGTAAGGGAAGTGTTTGACACGTCTTCTTCCTGCTCGTCATCATCAGATGAAACATCAACGTTTCCTTGAATTTGGCCTTTCTTGATCGCATCTAGGTGCGCAAACCATTTGACAGTGTGCTGTCTCCTAAGATGACCTCTCTGGCCTCCGGTACCATAGTTGGTACCTGGCTTACCACGACTAACTGCTTGCTTACAAATGGTACAAATGGCAAACTTTGGATTTTTTGGACAAACAGTAAAGAAGTCCCAAACTGGGGACTTGAAGTGTCTGTGGGACATGGAGGAGGCGGCGATACTGGTGGTGGTGCTCATGAAGCTAATTCCAGATGAAGTGGAGGATCTGGATTGCCCAACTTTTGTACGTTTTGCACTTTCACCGCCACTAATTAAGGTCGAGGTTGACGGAGGTCTCTTCTTGCCAGAAAGAAATATGGAAGCGGGACGAGTTGGTGTACTACTTAACTCCAATGATTGTGGTGTTTCCACTGCCTCCTCATCGACAACATCATCATCATCATCACGCTCAGCAGCTCTTCGGGCTAGGGTCAAAATGTCTGTTTGCTGCATGCCCGCTGGGGCTGCAGTGACCTTTATGATGACTGGGTCGTCGTTGGCAGAGTCTTCATCAGCAGCAGTATCCGCCACTTCTTGTTGAGACTCATCACACTCCATAACTCTGAGACTTTGGACGAGCTTCCTTTTACGCTTAACTACCTTTGTCGGATCATGGTGTGCCTCACTCTCAGACGGCTGTGGTGCTGGTTCCCAAGTTTGATCCGTATCATCAGAAGGAGGTGTGCTTGAAGAAGATGTAGACACCACCCTTGATCTCTTCCTTGCTAGGGGTGTGGAAGACAATGAAGGATCATCAGGAGGAGTGGCTTCCTCAAATGATACCTCGCCTTGATTGTCGATTTCCTGATGTGCCCCTACTTCGGGAGGAACAACTATTGTGGGCACTTGTGACCCTCCATGCACCTCTGCTTGCGCATCTCCTTGCGCTGCCTCTCCTTCCACATGTACTTGGGCTTGTACTTGCACATGTGATTGTTGTTGCGGCTGTGGTTGTTCAACACTCGTCAGATGAGCTACAACAACCTGTGTTGATTGAGGGACATTGCTGCTGCTTTCTTGCGATGAGCCAACATCACTGGTCGATGGTGATTGAACAACTATACTGGCTGCCTCTGCAGCACTCAAGGGCTTGGACTTAAGTTGGCGTGGTGGTGGTGGTGGCACTGAGCCCAATGGAGCGGGGGTGCTGCTGCCAGCTTGGTCCCCAGCAGATCCCGCTGCTGCTGCTGCAGGCATACTTTTTTTTTACTCCCAAAAAAAGGGGCGGGCAGCACACCAGTGTCCTTGGTAACTTGCTTCTTCTGCTCCTTACTGGCACCTTTCTTGCTAGAGGAGCTACGGGTTACTTTTTTTGGGGCCATCTTCTTCAGAGCAGGTCAGCAGGCAGCAGTTGCACGAGTTGCAGAGGGTTCTGTGTCCAGACGTGACGTCGCGTGACGTTATGCTGCACACACACACCGCTGCAGGACTTCTTCCTGGCACTGGTGGTTCTCTTGAGTCTTCTTGTGCACCTAAAAGCAATGGAAGACAGAGGAACATCAGTTCAGTTATACACCCCAAAAAATCGACAAAACACAGAAAAATGAGCACAATCCCATGCCATCCATGATGTTTACATTGAAGACACCCCACAGAAAGACTAGGGACATGCAAGTATGCAACACTCACTACCCCTGGGCATAATGGATGAAAAGTAGCCAAAATAAGTGCAGGCCTCAGACACTGCCTCTCCTCAAAATGGCCCCTTACACCCTAAGCACATGTTGCCTGTACCAGCCAGCACTCAAGATGGCCACCACCACCACCCACATGGCCAGTCCACATCAACAGTACACCCCCAAAAAACAGAAAAACAGCCAGAAATCACCACAATCCAATGCCATCCATGATGTTTACATTAAAGAGAGTGAGACCACACCACAGGCACACTCAGTCCATGCACCACCACCCCTGGGCAAAAGGCCACACCAGCAGCCCCCCAAAAACAACAAAAAACAATAAAATAAGCACAATCCCAGCCCATCCATGGCCTCAATTATGTTTAAATTCAAGAAGACACCCCACAGAAAGACTAGGCCCATGCAACACTCACCACCCCTGGGCAAAGGGCCCCACCAGCAGGCCCAAAAAAACGACAAAAAACAATAAAATCACCACAATCCCAGCCCATCCATGGCCTCAATGGTGTTTAAATTCAAGAAGACACCCCTCAGAAACACTAGGCCCATGCAACACTCACTACCCCTGGGCATAATGGATGAAAAGTAGCCAAAATAAGTGCAGGCCTCAGACACTGCCTCTCCTCAAAATGGCCCCTTACACCCCAAGCACATGTTGCCTGTACCAGCCAGCACTCAAGATGGCCACCACCACCACCCACATGGCCAGTCCACATCAACAGTACACCCCCAAAAAACAGAAAAACAGCCAGAAATCACCACAATCCAATGCCATCCATGATGTTTACATTAAAGAGAGTGAGACCACACCACAGGCACACTCAGTCCATGCACCACCACCCCTGGGCAAAAGGCCACACCAGCAGCCCCCCAAAAACGACAAAAAACAATAAAATAAGCACAATCCCAGCCCATCCATGGCCTCAATTATGTTTAAATTCAAGAAGACACCCCACAGAAAGACTAGGCCCATGCAACACTCACCACCCCTGGGCAAAGGGCCCCACCAGCAGGCCCAAAAAACGACAAAAAACAATAAAATCAGCACAATCCCAGCCCATCCATGGCCTCAATGGTGTTTAAATTCAAGAAGACACCCCTCAGAAACACTAGGCCCATGCAACACTCACTACCCCTGGGCATAATGGATGAAAAGTAGCCAAAATAAGTGCAGGCCTCAGACACTGCCTCTCCTCAAAATGGCCCCTTACACCCCAAGCACATGTTGCCTGTACCAGCCAGCACTCAAGATGGCCACCAGCCCACCACCACCACCCACATGGCCAGTCCACATCAACAGTAAACCCCCAAAAAACAGAAAAACAGCCAGAAATCACCACAATCCAATGCCATCCATGATGTTTACATTAAAGAGAGTGAGACCACACCACAGGCACACTCAGTCCATGCACCACCACCCCTGGGCAAAAGGCCACACCAGCAGCCCATCCATGGCCTCAATTATGTTTAAATTCAAGAAGACACCCCACAGAAAGACTAGGCCCATGCAACACTCACCACCCCTGGGCAAAGGGCCACACCAGCAGGCCCAAAAAGAGGACAAAAATCAGCACAATCCCAGCCCATCCATGGCCTCAATGGTGTTTAAATTCAACAAAACAGTTGTATCATGCACCCCTAACCAACCCTGGTCCTACTGGATACTGTGGCTACCCACAATATAATTTATTTAATGTTCTGAAAAAGTTCCAAAATTTTACTTGCAGCAACTGTAATGCCCCAAACAAACTTACTTGTGAAAGTTGATTTCTAATCCAAAAGTGATCCAAAGACAGTCAAAAAGGCCTCAAATCCAAATATCAAGCAGCACCCACAAAAAGTAATCCTTCCAGCTCCAGATCCAAATGAAAGTGACCAGGAGATGGACAAAGCACTGGGAGGAGCCTGCTGGACAGGAACAGGAAGTTGGAGACTGTGGGGCACTTCCTTCCTCCCCCCCCCAAAATGGACTCCTTGCAAAAAAAAAGGCCATCCAAATGTCAACCTGAGGAGTGATTCTGATAAAAATCATAATTTTCTGAAGGTTTATCCGGTTTGCTGGTGATTTTCTTGTGCGAAATTGCAAAATCTCTATTTCGCAAGTGCGAGATTGTTCCTTTCCGCCGCAACTACGTGTTCGCAATTGCGAACTCTCGCGAGGTGTGCTGTGCAAGGTGGCAAGCCGCGATTACGTATTCGCGGGCGCCAAACTCCCGCGGGAACACGCAGCAAGATCTAAAATGGCGCGTCACTCGCAAAGAAAAACAACTCGGCAAACGCTAAATGACGGAAAGTGAACGCCGTGCACCACACCGCGCGCCGCAACCAAGCAAAAAATCCGCCGCGAGCGGATTCACGGATTTTCGACAAATTCGCGAGCGTTCGCGGATTGCGAATTTGCCGAAAACCGAAAAATCCGCGAGCGGAGCGGATTTTACGCCCATGCTTATTGAGGATGAATCCTAGGTTGCGTGAATGGTCGGTGGGTGTTGGTGCTGTTCCCAGTGTGGTCGGCCACCAGGAGTCGTCCCAGGCTGAGGGGGTGGGTCAGAGGATGAGTACCTCTGTCTTGTCCGAGTTCAGCTTCAGACGGCTGCTCCTCATCCAGCCGGTGACGGCCTTCATTCCCTCATGGAGGTTGGTTTTGGCGGTGTGTGGGTCCTTGGTGAGGGAGAGGATGAGCTGGGTGTCGTTGGCGTAGGAGATGAAGTTGAGGTCGTGATGGCGGGCTACTTGTGCGAGGGTGGCCATGTAGATGTTTAACAGCGTTGGGCAGAGGGATGAGCCCTGGGGGACGCCGCAGTTGATTTTGGTGGCTTTGGATCGGAAGGGTGGGAGGCGGACACTCTGGGTTCTGCCGGAGAGGAAGGACGTGGTCCAGTCAAGGGCCTTCTCTTGGATTCCGGCTTCTAGGAGGCGTGTCTTTAGAGTGCGATGGCAGATCATGTCAAAGGCGGCCGACAGGTCCAGGAGGATGAGGGCTGATGTTTCGCCGTTGTCTAGTTGGCGCCTGATGTCGTCTGTGGTGGCGATAAGGGCTGTCTCGGTACTGTGGTTTCATCTGAATCCGGACTGGGACGGGTCCAAGATGCGACAAGGCAGCTGTTGGGTGCGGTGGTGCGTGGTTGGTTTCTTGAAGGTGAAATGGATGCAGTGGTGGTCAGTCCAGTGGAGTTCGGTGGTGTGGTTAAAAGCGACGTGGGCGCCTGTGGAGAAGACAGGGTCCAGCGTGTGACCGGCAGCGTGGGTGGGTGCGATGGCGAGTTGTCTGAGGCAGAGGTTGGCGAGGTTGTCAATCAGGGTGGCGGAGTTGGCGTCGTTGTTGTTCTCAAGGTGGAAGTTCATGTCCCCGAGGAGGATGTAGTCCGTGGAGGCGAGTCTGTGGATGCTGGTGAGGTCGGCGATGGAGTTGCTTAATTGAGCCCAGGGTCCGGGGGGTCTGTAGATGAGTGTTCCTCTGAGGGTGGTGTTGGGGGGTCGGTGTGGATCCGGAAGTGCAGGTGTTCAGCGGCGTTGAGGGTGTCGTCTGCATGGGTGGCGACCTTGAGGGTGGACTTGTGGACGATGGCTATTCCTCCTCCGGTTCCGTTGGCGCGATCCCTGTGGGTGATCTTGTAGCCGTCCGGGATGGCTATGGTGATGTCAGGCGCCGAGGAGTCATTCCACCAGGTCTCGGTCAGGAAGGCCACGACTGGGGCGGAGGAGTCGAGCAGATCCCAGAGCTCGACGGCGTGTTTGCGTGCGGAGCGGGTGTTGAGGAGTATGCAGCGGAGGTGGTTGGGTCCAGTCCTTGAAGGTTTGGTGGTTCTGTCGCAGGTGAAGCTGCAGGTGCGGCAGGAGAAGGGTCCGTGGGTCTGTTTCGGGGCGGCCTGGAAGCAGGTGTGGTTTCGGCCGGCGTTGAGTGCGTGGAGGCTGCTTGCGTCATAGTGGAGTCTGGTGTCGTGGCGTTCACGGGGTCCAGGGGTTCTGGTGCAGAGCACGGTCAAGGCGCGGACGGGCGGAGACTGGCGTGCCAGCAGTCAGGCCGCTGCAGCTGCTGCCAATATAAGGGGAGCTGGGAGGGAAGAGCAGCTGGGAGGCGGGAGGCAGGGGTTAGCGAATGGGCGCGGGGGTGGGACAGCAGCAGCGGGAAAAAACAGCAGCCAGGAATGGGCAGCAGGAGCATGGGTGCGAGGCAAAAGGGCTGGTGCAGCAGGAAACAATGGTGCGAGGCACAAGGGCTGGTGCAGGTGCAGCGGGGGAACAACCTACCTGGCAAGGTCAAGGGTCGCTCTCCTCACCACGCGCTGTCGCCAGTTTTAAGGGGAGCTGGGAGGGAGGAGGAGCTGGGAGGCGGGAGGCAGGGGTTAGCGAACGGACATGGGGGGCGGGGCCACAGGGGCAGCAGCGGCAGGAAAGCAGGCAGTGGGCACGGGGGGCGAGGGAAAAAACGGCACCCAGGAATCGGCAGCAGGAGCAAGGGTGCGAGGCACAAGGGCTGGAGCAGCAGGAAACAGTGGTGCGAGGCACAAGGGCTGGTGCAGCTGCAGCGGGGGGAGCGACCTACCTGGCAAGGTCAAGGGTCGCTCTCCTCACCGCGCGCTGTCGCCAGTTTTAAGGGGAACTGGAAGGGAGGAGCAGCTGGGAGGCGGGAGGCAGGGGTTAGCGAATGGGCGCGGGAGGGGGGCCGCAGGGGCAGCAGCGATGGGAAAGCAGGCAGTGGGCACGGGGGGGGCGAGGGAAAAAACAGCGGCCAGGAATGGGCAGCAGGAGCAAGGGTGCGAGGCACAAGGGCTGGTGCAGCAGGAAACAATGGTGCGAGGCACAAGGGCTGGTGCAGCTGCAGCAGGGGGGAGCGACCTACCTGACAAGGTCAAGGGTCCCTCGTCCACTCATGAGCCAGCTATTGAATACTTCCCTCTCATTAGCCACTGCCCTCTCCAAATGGAATAGGCAAAGGTCATTCAGTTGCTAAAAAAGGCACAGGCAAACCCTTCTGACCCAGCCAATTATAGGCCTATGTCCTTCCTCCCCGCCTTCTCGAAACTCCTAGAGAAACACGTGAACCAGTAGTTATCATTCTTTCTTGAAAAGAACGGCCTACTTCACCCTAACCAGTTGGGTTTTCGCTCTAACCACAGTACAGAAACTGCTCTACTGGAGGCAGTCGATTCCATCCGGCAGGCTCTGGAAGCAGGGGAGAGAGCGCTGTTGGTCCTGCTAGACCTATTGGGCGGTTTCGATACGGTCTCGCACCAGATTCTCCTCTCTCAGCTCAACTCAAATGGCATCAGGGGTCGGGCCTGGAAATGGCAGGCATCTTTTCTCGAGGGGAGGGGGCAGGAGGTCTGCTGCATTCTTTATTCAGCCACGTCTTTCATGCTAAAGGTTGGTGTCCCGCAGGGTTCGGCTCTGAGACCGACCTTCTTTAATATCTACCTTGCATCTTTGGCCTTGATGGTAGAATCTTTAGGGGCTAAAATTGTTACCTACACAGACAACACACAGCTATTGTTTACGTGGAAGTACAATGAGCCCTGCCCTGGCAAATTAATTAGTACCTGCCTTTCAGCTGTATTCGGGTGGCTGTGAATCAGTTGAAATGTAATGCAGGAAAGATGGAGCTACTTTTCTTCAGCACAGATGCAGAAACACCGCTTCAGTACTTTTGGCCAGCAGACACTCCCACCCCGCTAATAAAAATCTGGTGGTGAAAAACTTGGGGCCCGATTCACAGAATTAACTTAAGACAAAATCCTAAACTTACTACTTTTAATATTCACAGAATGCACTTACTACTTTTGGTATTCACAGAATGGATTTACGACTACTAACTTTACGTCCGCACTCGGGCTGCAAAATTCCGGCCCGGAGGCAGAGCTTCTGGCCAAGAGGCAGAGCTTCTGGTTTGGAGGTGGAGCTTGCGGCCCAGAGTCAGAGCTTGCAGTCTGGAGGCGTAACTTCTGGCTTGGAGGCGGAGCTTCCGGCTTGGAGGTGGGGATTTAGTCATGGCTGAAATCACCACCTCTGGGCCGGAAGCTCCGCCTCCGGGCCGGAAGCTCAGCCTCCGGGCCGCAAGCTCCACCTCCAAGCCAGAAGCTCCACCTCCAAGCCAGAAGCTCAGCCTCCGGGCCAGAAGCTCCGCCTCCGGGCCGGTATTTCCAGCCCGAGTGCGGACGTAAAGTTAGTAGTCGTAAATCCATTCTGTGAATACCAAAAGTAGTAAATGCATTCTGTAAATATCAAAAGTAGTAAGTGCATTCTGTGAATACCAAAAGTAGTAAGTTTAGGATTTTGTCTTAAGTTAGTTCTGTGAATCGGGCCCATCAGCTTTAAATTTGATAACCAGCTGTTATTCCGCACCCAAGTAAATTATGTAGTAGGCACTTGTTTTGCCCTTCAGTGCCTTCTTCTGAAATTTTTGTTTTTTCTGTCTGTGGCTGCCCGACAACAGGTGAATCAAACCCTGATTATATCCCGTCTTGATTACGGGAATGGCCTGTATCTGGGCATGCCCAGTTATTTGCTGACAGGCTCCAGCTTGTCCAGAATGCAGCAGCCTATACCATCTTTGAGCTCCCCGGAATGCACATGTGTCTCACCTCCTGAGGAGTCTCCTTTGGCTTCCAGTGAGGAAAAGAGTCATCTTTAAGACTCTGCTTGTGACCCAGAAGGCCCTTTATCGGATGGGACCTGGCTATCTTAAACACAGGATTTCATTCTATGCCCTACTGAGAAATCTTCGCTCCTCGAATATTCAGTTAGCCAGTACCGCCCATATTAAAAAGGCCAGGATGGGGGTAAGGCTCTATCCTGCCTTGGTCCGTCCCTCTGGAATAAACTGCTCCTGCCCCTTGGAAACACTGAATCTACACCCCTTTTCTCAAAAAAACTGAAACTTGGCTCTATTCCTGCCCTTAATGCCCCCTTTTTCCCCCACTGCTACCCTTCTGCATCTTGCACCAGGACACTCCTTGGAGTAGCAGTGCACTCTACAAATACCCCCACATAGACATAGACATATGCAAATCAGTCTTGACCCTGCTTTTCATGGGAACAGGCTAGCCCGAACTGCCAAGCCAGGACCTCCCTGGACCAGAAACAAGCATCCTGGGACTCGTTTCAGGGCATCACCCCATATCAGCCAAGCTGGCTTGAATCCAGTGGCCTAGTGAGCTTAGGACACATGTCTGGGCATACCCTTCCCACTTACGGAGACAAAAGCTAAAGGAACAAAAGATGGACAGAATGCTGTACAATGCAAACATTCACCCCCAGTCACAAAGATTTGGGTTTAATCCATAATTCTTTTGCTCACCACGCCACCACCGTTTGGGTCCAGCCATACGCAAATCAGTCTTGACCCTGTTCGTCATAGAAACAGTCCTACTCAAACTGCCAAGCCATGTACTCCCTGGACCAGAAACAAGCATCCTGGGACCGGTTTCAGGGTATCACCCCCTCATCAGCCAGGCTAGCTTAATTCAAGAGACGCAGTGAGTACGAGACCACAGTCTGGGCATACCCTTTCCACTTAGGGCGACAAAAGCAAAAGGAACAAATGATGGATGGGATGCTGTACAATGCAAACATACACCCCCAGTGACAAAGATCTGGATTTAATCCATTGTTAATTTCTCACCATGCCACCCCAGTTTGGACCCAGCCAAATGCAAATCAGTCTTGACCCTGTTCCTCATGGGAACAGTCCAGCCCAAACTGCCAAGTCAGGTTCTCCTTGGACCAGAAAAAAGCATTCTGGCACCGGTTTAGGGGCATCACCCCTCATCAGCCAGGCTAACTTGAACCCAGTGGCGCAGTGAGCACGGGATCCACATCTGGGCATACCCTTCTCAGTTTGGGTTGTTGTAAACATATCTAGGACTCTATTTTAATATATCCGATTTATGCCCTTATGTGGTTATATCAAATCATATCCTTATAAAGGCATAAGAATCATACCCATATTAAGTCATAGCTAATGCAGTCCAAATACGGCAAGGCTACTCCCATAGACTCCTAGAAAGTACAACGCGTTCTTAAACAAACCAAGCCTCCAGCAGCCCGGGAATTCCCCCTGCTTCTGTATTGATTTGTCCTAGAACTCCTGGAGTCCTGAAAGAACTGCGAGTTCTTAGTGACGTCTTATGTCCAACCTCACGTGAAACTCGGCACCTTCCAGATATAAATATACCAGCATCTGGCCTAGCAAAACACACGGTGGTTTGGAGCAGATCGGCTATCTACTTGCCCGACGCCCTGCTGAAGCAAGTGCCGAAGGAAGCCGACCCTCCCATTGACGCACTGAGAGAGACGCTGTTTTTTCTCCTGCCGAGAAATCCAGCTCGAGTGTTTCCCTGTCACCCTCGCGTGCTGCTGGTAGATCGAGTCCTGAGAGAGATATACAAGACCTCCTTCATTCTATAACCAAGGTATGGAGCTGATTAGACCCTTAGAGAATTCTCGATTCAGATTCTTGGCAAAACTATCTTAAACTCAAACTACATCTCACTTACTCCTTCCCACGTACTAGGCTTAGGTTAGGTACACCGGGGTAGGCGTATTTTAGAAGCACCAGTTGAGTACGTTTAGTCAACTTTTATCATTGTATGTATTTTATCCGTTTTAAGTATCTTATGACTTAGAAACTATATAAATGCTTTTACAGTATTATTTCATAATACTCCTTTTACTGTACGCACTTTACTTTATGACAAGTATTGCAATTGTGGCGATTCACTTCTCTTGCATGAGAAAGAAGACTGCTCAATAAATAACCACTTTTATTGAAAACGCCCGTCTCTCTATTTCTCTGCACTCCTGGTGAAACTAAGTATGCACGACTGACTGAGTGAAATAGTTATCTATTGTTTCTGCGACTCTGGAGATATACTCCTTGTGCTAGGGGAGCAAAGTTGTAATGTTTATGCAGTTGTCGGAAACTACTCCCTTCTTGTGTACTCGAGAAAGTTTCTAGTGACCTCTGAGCTAGCTGGCATTCATAATTAAGTCTAACATATTCAATAGAGACCTAGTCGACCTCAGTCCTACTTTTAAACTTTATCGTTTATGTTATTCCAATGCGCAGAGCCTATTGGGAATATAGGAACTACACTACAGGGTGACAAAAGCAAAAGGAACAAATGATGGACAGAATACTGAACAATGCAATCATTCACTCCCAGTTACAAAGATCTGGGTTTAATCAATTGTTTTCTTGCTCACCGCCCCAACCCAGTTTGGACCCAGCCATATGTAAATCCGTCTTGACCCTGTTCATTATGGAACAGTCCAGGCCGAACTGCCAAGCCAGGTCCTCCCTGGACCAGAAATAAGCATCCTCGGACCAGGTTCGGGGGCATAATCCCTCATCAGCCAGGCTAGATTGAGTTCAGTGGCGCAGTGAGCACGGAACCACATCTGGGCATACGCTTCTCAGTTAGGGCGACAAAAGCAAAATGAACAAATGATGGATGGAATTCTGAACAATTCCGTGTCTGTAAAAGATTGAGGTATATTCTGGTTGTTGTGTGCATCTTTTCTTGATGGGTTGAAGCTTATCCGACTAGGAGATGTGATAGTCTCACAGTAGCAAAGTTGTGGTTGAGCAAACTCTTTCATAGGCTTGGATTCCCAACTAGATTGGAATCGGATACAGGCACACAATTCCATAATGATTCATGAAGTTGTTGTGCACCGCCTTGAGTGTGGATCAAAGACTGCATTGTAGTTACAGGCCAGAGGCATCGGGATGGTGGAGCAAGTCAACAGGACATTAAAAGCAAGGTTGGCTAAAGTGTGCACTTCGACATCTTTGTAGTGGCCTGATGCAGTGTCTTTAGTGCTAAAGAACCTGTGCAGCATTCCTGACAGGAGAACTAGGTTGTCACCACATGAGATATTCATGGTAAGAGCAATCTGTTTACCTGCCGTACCCTCTACCGTACTACTGAGCATCACAAATGATTTGGTCCTTGACTACTGAAAAGGATTGGCTGAAGTGGTTTGTTCTGTGTCTCATCAGGTTGAAGTTGTGACTGCAGAGACCTCAAAGGACCTCTGCCATGACCTGAACCTGGGAGATTGGGTTCTTGCCAAGAAGCATTTGAGGAAAAACTGTCTTGACTCTCGTTGGCTTGGGCCACACCAAGTGATACTGGTAACTGTTATGTTATGTTATGTTATTTATTTTCTTCTATAGCGCACGGCTACTCCAAAGGAGCATCCCGGCGCCTGGAGGAGTGGCAAACTAAATTCACGCTTTCCACATCGACACGTTTCAGGTCCCTTTGATGAAACTACTCCTCTCCCAGAATTATTTCCTGCCATGACCGAGGGGTCACCAGAGAGGGCAAGCTAAGCTGTAGAGATTCCTGAAGTGGCTGGACACACACCAAGTCAATCTGAGAGGGGGTTGTCATGTTACATAAGGCCCTAGTATAGACTCCGATGGAGACTGTAACATTGCGAGTGATAGAGAGTCTGAATTAGTAGAAGAGACTGGTGTGAGAAATGGCCAAGCACAGTTAAGAAAGAAGGATGTTGCAGGTGAAACATATCCTGTGAAACAAAGGAGGAAAAATCTGATACTTGAGTCGGAAAGAGAACTTGCACCAATAGATGAAACTTCGGAGTCTGATCTAAGCGAAACAGAGCCAAACACAGAAGGCGATCAAAGGCCCAAGAGAGTTTGAGTGCCATGTCGGAGATTTTCCTCTCCCAAGTGGACTTACTTGGTTACAAATGCCGGGGAGAGTGAGGTCAGCAATTTCGATACTGGTTGTTGAGATCTTGTTGAGATTTCCTAGAATTGAAGCAAATGCACTACTGTTGTTGGCTGTTTCTTTTCCACCAAGGTTGAGTGGCTTGCGTACTCTGATTCTGGAATTGGATTTCCACGTTTTGGAGCACCACAGCCTCCTCAAGAGAGTGCAGCATTGAAAGCTGAACTGTTGCAACATGTCATTGACGAAGATGGCTCTGATCTGATTGAATGAATGAATTATTTCTAAAGCTCGTACATATACCCTAAGGCGTCTATGTGCTGATGCAATTGTAGCTAACTGGTGGGCAGATTATGAAGGCTAGATTTCCAAGGCAAAAAGCCAGGTCTTCAAAGCTTTACAGAAAGGAAGGTGTAACTCTAAACTGGATATGGATAAAAGAAGAGTATTCCAGAGCTTAGCTGCCGTGACCAAGAAGGCTCTTCCTCCCCATCATGCTCTTCTGTATTTCGGAACTACCAGCAGATTTTCATTGATTGATTGTAATTGTCTATTAGGGACATACCGGTGGAAGAAGTTTCTGATTCCTATTGGTCCTATATCGAGTAGTGCCTTATGAACAATGCACAAAGTTTTGAATAGAATTCTTTTTTGTGCTGACAGCCAATGCAAATTCTTGATGGCGGCCAAAATTGAGTGGTATTTTGGAATGTCCAGTTTTAGTCTAGCAGTAGCATTCTGTACCAGCTGGAGTTTATTGATAGTAGCCCTGTTGAATTCCAGAAGGAGGGCATAACAATAATCCAACTTAGATGGAATTAGTGATATAGCAATTTGTTTCTGTGAATCCAAGGAAAGAAATGGCATTATCTTTCTAAGGGTCCATGTGACCCAAAAGCAAGAAGATAGTGTCCTATTAACCTGGAGGTTGAAGGATAAACTGGTGTCAATTATGATACCAAGGTTTCTTGTAGATGCAACCGGCGAGGGGCATGATCTCAATGTTTCTGGCCACCAAGAATGGGTCCATTCCGGGTGATGATTACCAAACATCAGAACCTCTGTCTTATTGCTGTTTAATTGAAGATAGTTGTCCCTCATCCAGAAAGCCACCGACTTCATACAGTTATTAAAATTGTCGGCTGAGGCTTCTACATCTTGAGTGATTGACACTATTAGCTGTGTATCATCTGCATAAGATATTACCTCAAGTCTGAATGATCTGACCAATTGTGCAAGAGGGGAGACACATACATTAAACAGTGTGGAGCTCAGGGAGGTCCCCTGAGGAACTCTACAATAGTTTAAGACAGGGTCAGAAATAAATTGATCCATCTTAACCCTTTGAGGTCTGTCAGTCAAGAAGGAGGACAGCATCTTCAGTGCACATCTAAAGATACCTATTAGTTGCAGCCTATTGATCAACTTATTGGGGACAATGGTATCAGAGGCTGAGGACAGATCAAAAATGATCAGCATCAGGGATTGCCCAGCATTGACAAGCATGCATATGTTATTGATTGCAGTTTTTAAGGCTGTTTCCGCTCCATGGCAGGATCTAAATCCATACTGGGAAGGATCAATAAGATGATGTTACTCCAAGAATGTACTTAATTGGGAGTTAAGATGTTTCTCCAAAATCTTAGCTGGAACAGGGAGTAGGGAGATTGGTCGATAGTTTTTAAAGTCTGTGGGGTTAAGATTGTCATTTCTTAACCGCTTTGATGCGGCGCACATTTCTGCGCTGTGCGGGCGAATTCTACGCGTGCGTAAATCAGACGGCCATCCGACGCACACACCCACTGTGACTTCAGACACTGGGGAAGGCTAGCAGATGAAGAGTTAGTATTTTGGTCCTCGATGGGGACCATGGCATTACTCTTCTCCAATGAGGAGTAGATTTTAGTCATCTTAGTGTGAAAGTAGTCAGCAAAGCAGTCACAGGAAGCCTGTGTGCTCTCCTGACAGGGCCGGCGTTAGGCATGGGCAGCGTGGGCAGCTGCCCAGGGCCCCCTGCCCACACAACCAATATGAGGCCTCGCACCTCAAAGGCCCCCTGCCTAGGGCCTTACACCTGTGAAGTAGCACTGTGAGGCCCAAGGCCTCACAATCATTTGTTAGGTAGCTCTTGAAATAATAAATGAAGGGGTGTCGCCGCACTGTGCCATGACGGCACTGGGAAGGGGCGCCTCATCCCTGGGCCTCGCAGCTCTACACCATTAGTGGATGCTCGGGGAACAAAGGGCCTCTCCTAGGCTAATCACGGGCTGTAATTGATTATCTCCACTGCTCACACAAAGGCACTGCAGGACACCCACTGTCCTGCACTTTTAACCCTTTCAACTCTCTTTCTGCCCTTGATGAGCTGTGAAAGAGATGCTTGTGGGTGGCAGACACGAGGTGTCAGGCACCAAGCAGCTTCAGTAGAGCCTTCAGCTATTGGGATACAAACAACCTTAAATGAATGAATGAAACCTAGACTCAGGACCTGTACTGAGAGTGTGCCCTGTAAGGTTATTTTAAAGTGCTCTCACACAGGGAGATTTTTTGCCCAGGAACAAACAGGAACAAACAGCCAAACAGCCAGGAGTGTAACACACGTCTACTTGGTTCAAAGGCTATTCACAGGGCCACTGTAATTATGCAGAAGAGGACAGGCAAATTGTGCAGCAGATTATGTGGCAAAAACTAATACTGCAGTGTAATGCAGTACATTTTGTCATAGTATTACTTTATTATTCTCTCATTTTACACTTGGTAACACTGTCGGTGCATAGGCTGCCCATCATTAGTATCAGTTTAACACCCAAATATAGTAATAAGGAACAAATAGGTAACCAGTGAACCTTTGAAATGGGCCTTTAATTACATGGCAACACGTGTTGCTGGGTCTTAGTACTTTTTAAACCGGTTGAGCAAGAAACATTTTTTGGGTTAAAATCTGTAGATTATGTAGCAGATATTGGATTATTTGGCAAATGCGACAAGTCCATAATCATGGGAAAACCACCTTGGCCACACAATTGCATAGTTTTAGTGGCCCTGGCTATACATGTACCACTGTATTGCATAAAGGTGAATGTACCATGTGACTGAGCAATTCTCTCCCAGGAATATATTAAGGGCCTGATTATGACTTTGGCGTTATTCCTTTGGAGCGCCACATCAGCGATCCGTGGTAGGACTGCCAAAGCCGTCCTCACACCGCCTGCCATATTACAACTGTAATCCTTGGCAGGCATATGCGCTGCGGCAGCCCCACTGCGGGCCTTTCTAAGAATCATAGAAGAGCCATAGAAAGGCACCGCTGCGGGACCACCGCAATACGTTCCTGCGCGGGAAGGAATGCACCATGTTATGCATTCCTTCCCGTGCAGGTACTGGAGGTGCAAAAATAGAGGGGGGCACATCATGTCATGTGCCCTCTTGCATGCACCCCCATGCACAGAGGCACAAGGGGCCCTGTTAGGGCCTCCTCTGTTGTCTCACCACCACCCTCTTCATGGCCGTCTCACTGCCATGTAAAGTAAGGTGGTGAGTCAACTCTTAATATGCTTGGCGGTGCTGCAGCGGCACCACCAGCATATTGCAGCCTCTGAACGCTCCGCAATCGCGGATCCCTGGCAGTTGCAGCTGTACTGTGGCAATCCAACCGTCAAAGTCGTAATACAGCGGGTGGACCGCCACCGTGATTACGGTGTTACAAAGGACTGCCGTAGTCGTAATCAAGCCCTTAGTCCATGTTGTAATCCTACACTATTAAGCAGTTTATAAATCAAATCAAAATACTCCCAATCTTGACAAAAAAGGAGCACAGCAATAAGTTCAGGAAAGTGAGTGCCCAAGAGCAAACAATTTGTCCAAGTGGGAGGCCGGTGCAAAAAATAAAAATAAAATTATATTAACAAGGCGTTATTATCTTTTTAATTTTTTATGCAGTTATCTGAGCTAGGTCAGGTGGGGCTGAGCTTACCAGAGCAAAGTGAGGAGTGGTTTGCACTCCCTAAGTGCGCTTGACTGTTTGGCCGGCCCTCTTGGTCCGGCCAAACAGTCATGTGCACTTAGCATGTTCTCCACCTGGCTGTGTCCATCACCACCCCTTGTTGTAAATTATTTTGTCCACCCTAAGCGTGGAAGGGTATACTCAGATGTGAGTCCCTTGCTCATTGCACCATCAGGATTCAAGCAAGCCGGGCCGAAGACGCCTGAAATGGCAGAAACCGGTCCCCGGAAGCTTGTTTCCTTCCCAGTGTAAGAATTGGCTTTTGTAGTCTGGTCTGCCCTGTTCCCATGATGCACTGGGCCAGGGACAGACTAATTTGCATACAGCCAGGTTCTGAAACTGGGATGGTGCAATGAGCTAAAAAACGGTGTTGGATCTAGCCCTGATCTCTTGACTGGGTGAGAGTACTCTGCTTAATTCAGAGACTCTGTCCATCACCACCCCTTGTTGTAAATTATTTTGTCCACCCTAAGCGTGGAAGGGTATACTCAGATGTGAGTCCCTTGCTCATTGCACCATCAGGATTCAAGCAAGCCGGGCCGAAGACGCCTGAAATGGCAGAAACCGGTCCCCGGAAGCTTGTTTCCTTCCCAGTGTAAGAATTGGCTTTTGTAGTCTGGTCTGCCCTGTTCCCATGATGCACTGGGCCAGGGACAGACTAATTTGCATACAGCCAGGTTCTGAAACTGGGATGGTGCAATGAGCTAAAAAACGGTGTTGGATCTAGCCCTGATCTCTTGACTGGGTGAGAGTACTCTGCTTAATTCAGAGACTCTGTCCATCACCACCCCTTGTTGTAAATTATTTTGTCCACCCTAAGCGTGGAAGGGTATACTCAGATGTGAGTCCCTTGCTCATTGCACCATCAGGATTCAAGCAAGCCGGGCCGAAGACGCCTGAAATGGCAGAAACCGGTCCCCGGAAGCTTGTTTCCTTCCCAGTGTAAGAATTGGCTTTTGTAGTCTGGTCTGCCCTGTTCCCATGATGCACTGGGCCAGGGACAGACTAATTTGCATACAGCCAGGTTCTGAAACTGGGATGGTGCAATGAGCTAAAAAACGGTGTTGGATCTAGCCCTGATCTCTTGACTGGGTGAGAGTACTCTGCTTAATTCAGAGACTCTGTCCATCACCACCCCTTGTTGTAAATTATTTTGTCCACCCTAAGCGTGGAAGGGTATACTCAGATGTGAGTCCCTTGCTCATTGCACCATCAGGATTCAAGCAAGCCGGGCCGAAGACGCCTGAAATGGCAGAAACCGGTCCCCGGAAGCTTGTTTCCTTCCCAGTGTAAGAATTGGCTTTTGTAGTCTGGTCTGCCCTGTTCCCATGATGCACTGGGCCAGGGACAGACTAATTTGCATACAGCCAGGTTCTGAAACTGGGATGGTGCAATGAGCTAAAAAACGGTGTTGGATCTAGCCCTGATCTCTTGACTGGGTGAGAGTACTCTGCTTAATTCAGAGACTCTGTCCATCACCACCCCTTGTTGTAAATTATTTTGTCCACCCTAAGCGTGGAAGGGTATACTCAGATGTGAGTCCCTTGCTCATTGCACCATCAGGATTCAAGCAAGCCGGGCCGAAGACGCCTGAAATGGCAGAAACCGGTCCCCGGAAGCTTGTTTCCTTCCCAGTGTAAGAATTGGCTTTTGTAGTCTGGTCTGCCCTGTTCCCATGATGCACTGGGCCAGGGACAGACTAATTTGCATACAGCCAGGTTCTGAAACTGGGATGGTGCAATGAGCTAAAAAACGGTGTTGGATCTAGCCCTGATCTCTTGACTGGGTGAGAGTACTCTGCTTAATTCAGAGACTCTGTCCATCACCACCCCTTGTTGTAAATTATTTTGTCCACCCTAAGCGTGGAAGGGTATACTCAGATGTGAGTCCCTTGCTCATTGCACCATCAGGATTCAAGCAAGCCGGGCCGAAGACGCCTGAAATGGCAGAAACCGGTCCCCGGAAGCTTGTTTCCTTCCCAGTGTAAGAATTGGCTTTTGTAGTCTGGTCTGCCCTGTTCCCATGATGCACTGGGCCAGGGACAGACTAATTTGCATACAGCCAGGTTCTGAAACTGGGATGGTGCAATGAGCTAAAAAACGGTGTTGGATCTAGCCCTGATCTCTTGACTGGGTGAGAGTACTCTGCTTAATTCAGAGACTCTGTCCATCACCACCCCTTGTTGTAAATTATTGTGTGGCACAGCTCAGCGGAGAACATGCCCAGGCTCCCAGGCACTGCCTGAGCGGCCAAACACCAGAGAGGGCAAGCCAAGCTTTTTTCACCCCACCACCCCCGTTCCGAGGCAGCTACCACTGCACTTCCTATGATGTCATTTTTTGTGATTGCACGCTGTATGCAAATTAGGGGGGCCTCACATTTAATTTCTGCCCGGGGCCCCAAAAGTCCTAGGACTGGCCCTGTCTCCTGATGGTGCGAGGAGAAGGGGATTGATAATTTGTCGGCCAGCCTGATGATGTCTCTGGTGGACTTGGGAGTTGATATCATCTGGGTGTAGAAGTCTGTTTTTCTGCTCTGATGGCTAAGATATATTCTGCAAGCTTAGCTTTGAACTTTGCTTTTTCTACTACTTTGCTTTTTCTACTATGTCATACTGTTTACACCAGATGCATTCTTGGCGATGACTGGATTGCTTAAGTAGCTTGAGTCTCTCCGAGAACCTCGGGGACGTGGGGTTTTTTCTTCTCACATAAGTTTCTTTAAGGGGGCTAGAGAGTCAACTGCTGCATCTAACCAGTTGGAATATTCTATTACCGCCTGATTGGGATCACTACATTCTGTCCACTGCTTTTGTTTTAGAGCCTAAGTGAAGGTTTCCGTGTTGATGTTTTTAAGGCTTCTTTTGAACACCTTATTGTTTACATTTAAGGCAGCTTTGTTTGTTATTGGGAGCATTAAAAAGAACGATATGATGATCTGACCATAACAAAGGGAAGGATTTCCCTACACTAATACGCAGATCGTTGGTGAAGATACAATCCAAAATATGTCCAGCACAGTGGGTGGCAGAATCTACTAATTGCGAGTAGCCACAACTCGATATAGCCTCTTTGAAAGTCTGAGAAACCATGCAGGAATCATTATCAATGTGATAGTTAAAGTCTCCCAGTAAGGTAAAATTATGTTTGCCCAAATAGGGCTCAATGAGGTCAGCAAATTCTGTGATAAAGGCATATCTAGGCCCTGAAGGTCGCTAGGTTAAAATTCCTGCAAAAGATTCTGTAGAGGAAATTTTAATAGTAAAGGTTAATGCTTCGCACACGTCAGAGGCTGTTGACAGGGCTTGTATATATAAGGAAAAAGAATCCTTAGAAATGATTGCTAAACCCCTTCCAATTTTCTCTAATCTATCAAGCCTCAAAAGTTTATAATTCAGTGGGACTGCTTCAACCAGGTCAGGACCGGAAGACTCCTTGGCCCAGGTTTCTGTGATAAATATCCAGTCTGGCATATGTTGGGAGACAAATTCAAAGAATTACATTTTATTTTTAATGAATGATGTGGCATTAACCAGGAACGCTGTGTGTGTTGTCCCACATTGAATTAGAGAGGGGGGGTCAAAACATGAGGGTTCTCTAACTTAGAGGAGGTAAATTGATGACGGCAGCCTGTGCAAGTAAACCTACCCTCTTCAGTATGTGTATTAAATTTCATGGGAAGTATGCATTCATTATTCACGTACACTCGCAGGGCAAGAAGTTGTCTTTTCATGTAGCTTCGGGCTTTTGGATTGTTTTAGGTGGTGAGAGCCAGGGTTTCTGGCGCTGGGCGCGATCCAGATGCGGACAAGGGCAAACGGGCATGCCTTAGGTGTGCCTTCAGCACGCCAGTGGTGCACCCGCTGCGCGTGTCTGTTGCACGTCCGGCCAATTGGTTGCATTTATGGGCAGTGCACTAGGCTGCTAACCCAGCCAGTAGTGCCCAGAAGTGCCCTGAAGGAGGCAAGTGAATTCACGCCCCCTCCGCTCATCGAAATCGCAGAGGACCGGGGAGCCGATAACTGAAGCCTCAACAGACAAAAGGCTGCAGGAGCAGTATAAACAATCAGGGGGAGAATGGACAACTTGTACATGTGTAACAAGGGTCAGTTGGTTGTATAACTTGCTAAAAAAAAAAACTAATTCGCGTACACAAGTGGGGGCGGTATATCTCGATTCTCTGCCTATCTGTAGCGTGACAGCATCATCATCTGGTTTTATTGTGGGTATGCTGACCTCCACCTGGATTAAGACCAACTGGTATTACAGTAGCGTCCAGAGATAAAAAGAAGTGAGTGCGGTGCTCAAATGAAGTGATTTAAAATTCCCTATACCGCCATGTAAGACAATTCTTTAATGGGATGGTGCTGTGGAAAAATAAAAACAAAGTGGTGCGTGTGTAGATCAAGTTACCAATCTAGCGCACTCTTGAGATCGTATCGGTGGTCAACATGTTTCAACCTCGTTGTCCAAACAGATCTAGGGGCTTTCTTCAGGACCTCTAAATGTGTAAATGCACGTTGTGGCGACTATTTAAAGTGGGTTCTTAACTTACCACTCTCGTTGTGTTGAGTCAGGTTATTAGTACCTCTAGCTGTGATAGATAAAAGAAAAAAAGAGTGCAATTGTATACTTTCTTTACATTTCATTTACAAAACACCCAATTTATGATGCTTAATACTAGGTTCAGCATTGTGGCTCAAAGGGTGGTCTAAGCAGTGTGGCACTGGTTGAGAGGAAATGTGAAAAGATGAGCGCATGTAATTAAGGTGGTAGCAGTGACATTATTTGTTGACTCTCCTATCACTCGTGGTTTTGTGAGCATAGCGGTATTATAGGCATCATGGGCATCCCCCTGGTAATAAGTATGAGAATGTGTTATCCTCACGGTCCTCGGGATCAGTGTGATGCTCAATGGGGGCCACCTCCTGATCTATCCAAACCCCGAATGCTATAACAGCCGTGGGCAAGGGAAGGATCAAGCGAGGGCAGGGAAGGAAGGGAACAGCAGGGAGCGAGATCTGAAACAACAAACCAACACTGATGAGCTTTCTCCTGCCTAGCCCTATTCCCTAATGTAAGTCACCACATTATATCTACAGGAATAGCTACATCATCATCAACTCTACCTGTAAAAGAAAATAATTCTTCTGCAAGAAAAAAGATACGACTCTTCACAACCTTCATGGGCACCTTAAGGAGGTGAACTGTTCTACTCCCCCCTGCAAAACACAACGAACAACTGCTATGACCCACTGTACTATTCTCCTTGTCAATGTTTCTATATGTAGAATTGATGCCTACCCCCGTATTGCATTATCGATATCGGGAAAGGGGCAACTCCTGAGCAGTATCCTTGTAGCACTATGTCACCTAACATATGAATGTTATCAAACAATAATCCAAATTGGGTTACGTCACCCCGTTGAATAATTCTAAATGTACAGTACCTGTACCAAGTTGCTCGTTAGGTCCCGATATGTTTGTTCCAAAAACATTCCACACCCAAAGACTACTCAGCTGTTCATCTGTGGGCTGGAAAGAACTTCTGCCATAATTTTCATAAAGGTCCTCCGCATGAACCGCAAGCAGCAGGTTCGCCAACAGAGGACCAAAACACCAATCCAGGTTTTATGCCTCCAACGATATATACATATATAATATCGCCCTCCGCAATAGCCTTGAGAAATCAGGCTCTCCAATGGAGGGCAAAAATGAGGTGCAAATAAAGTACTTCCCCAATTGTGTAACACAGATCATCCTCCGCATGAGCCGTATAAAATCAGGCTTGTCCAACGGAGGGCAAGGCAGACACAAACGAGGATCACAATAACTTCACCAAAATCGTCCTCCGCATGAGTCTAACAGGACTCTCCAGACAAAGGTCAGGGCAAAATACCCCGCAATTGCCGAACTTTGTAATGCCACGAAGTTCACTAAGAGAAAAGGTCTGGAAGCGCTACTATTCACAGGAACCAAGAATCCTCAGAGTGTCGTGTATTTCTATAGGTTCTGATTCGATCCCCCTATTCCTGACCCTATTCTGGTTAAACTTACTAGCTAGTTAACTAACAGTCAGCCCATGAGGCAAGAAATTCCCCATGATGCAGATACCGTTATCTGACGCAGTCACACTACGGCACAGGAACGTGTTATCTGATTAGGTCATAACGCTTGAGATCTAATTAGACAAGCGATATTCCTCCAGCCCCTGATAAGGCATACGACGTTCTCATAACAAATCAAACCTATGACAACCTGGATAATCCGTGCGGCCATTGTTTTGATTTCACAGAGAACTTTAGTAAAGAATGTGCTAACGAGCAAGTCGTATGACATCTTTATTGACGTACCTATGTCCATCCTTACGTCAATCCCGGCACCTTTAAGGTATAAATATTGCCGACCTTGCCCTATGCAAACACACGCGTGGTGACAAGACGGAGCAGCCATACTTGCCGAAGCCGAGAGCAGAAGCAGACCCCGCAGGCAGCAGCCCCGCCTTCCTGACGCGCTGAGAGACGCGCTGCTATCTCAAGCCGAGAGACCCAGCACCGGCGCTTCTGGGCAGCCCTCGCAGGCAGCCTGGAATATCGAGAGCAGAGAAAGAGATACCATTCCTCATTCATCCTAAATTCCAGGTACAGAACTGAATAACCCCTCCTAGAGAATTCTTTAGTTATTCACTTGGCAAAAACAAACTTAAACTAAACTGTAACTTTCTATTCCCGCCCACGCATTAGACTTAGGTCAGGTACACGGGGTAGGCGTATTTAGAAACACCAGTTGAGTACGTTTAGTCAAATGTATATATGTATGTAAATATATTTTATTCATTTTAAACATCATATGGCTCAGAAACCATATCAATGTTTTTACAGTATTATTTTATACTATTGCTTCTAATGTATGCACTTTACTTAACTATAAGTATTGCAATAATATCGATCCATTTCTCTTGTACGAGAAAAGAGACTGATCAATAAATAACATCTTTATTGAACACGCCCGTCTCTTCCTTTTCTCTACATTCTGATGAGACTAAGAATGCACGTACTGACTGAGTAAAATAATTGCCTTGTGCTCACACGACTCTCGAGATTGACTCTTGATTAGGGGAGAGCAAAGTTGTCATGTTCTATGGTTGTCAGAAACTAAATCCCTTCTTGTCTAATCAGGGGAGTTAATCCTTCCTTGAACATTCGAGAAAGTTTCTAGCGAACTCTGAGCTTAGCTGGCAAACCCAAAAATTAAGTCTAGTATCGACAGTAGTAGACCTAGTTAACGTCTGGCCTAGGCCTTTACTGCTGTAGGCACTATTCCAATGCGCAGAGCCTATTGGGAAAATAGGAGCTACACTACATGGCGCCCAACGTGTTTGGAAAGGGCGATAAAACTAACGTAAGACATTTAGAGTAACTCAGTCGTGCTTTCTCACTCAGACCCCTTTTCCTAAATACTCCAAAGACGTCTGGAGTGGGTGAAAGGTTATTATATCCTCCAAAACCTCGCAGGAGGGAACTCCTATGTATGGTTCTTGGTCTAGTCAACGTTGAAGGATAAAACAGTTCCAAAATATTGTGCACCTACTCTTTGTTCCATAAAGAAACCTGATCTGCAAACAAAAGACATAAGCTTCCTGTCGGTAAAATGACAGAGAGTGATGAAGAAAGAGAGGCAATTAGATTAGCTACTGAAATAGCAGCAGCTGATACTACAGCACTCGATGCAGACCCGGATATAATACTCATCCAGGTCGCCAAAAGGAGAGCTATAACTCTAAAACTTATAGAAAATGGACTGACACCTAGAGGTGGCACAGTCATATTCGTAATCGAGGCACACGAATATCGGCAGACAGAGGTATACTATACATGGATAAATTTTCCAGCAGCAAATGCTGTAACAAAGTACTTCCACTATTACAAAGTAGAGGAACCTCCTAATGAGTACACTCCTTTCGAGGAGGTGGAAGTACCACTCAAATTCCAAGAGCATTTGCTCTTATTTGATGGCGCCCTAATACATAACAATCACATTACAAGGCTCGGTCCTTTAGGAAGACCAGGAGCAACGTGGCCGGTCCTAGCCGGATACACACCACATCCAGACATCGAAAGAATGCCTGCAGCAGAGCTGTTAATACAGCTAAAACAACTACTAAAAATTCACAGACAATTAGTTCAGTATGTAATGCGGACTTCAACAATTCAGCCAGAGATTAAACTTCCACAGCTGACCCCTCACCAGGGGAACACAAATAAAATCACACCACAGAACATCCAATCCTGCCTAGGTAAAGTTCCAGCTAAACGGGAACAAATACCATTCTGGTTGGCACAGAAAATTACCCAAATAGAGGCGGTGTTTCCTGACACCACCCCATTAGAAAAACACAGGATTCTGACTATATGTCTCCCAATGGGAATCGCACCACACATTGAGGACTGTGACACTTGGGGTACAGTCTTTGCTTCCATCTACACAAAAACGCACGGTGTCCCATCCATTTCGGTGATACCAGATGTGCTAAAACAAATTCAAGATGAATACGGTCCAGAACCTGCTTTAACTCTTGGTATGAAATTACTGAAAGACTTCAAGCAGGTCTCGGCTATATTATTAGCCAACATAAAAGGTGAGGCAGCAAACGTGGCGATCCGCCAGAGGTTAAAAGAGACAGATATAGCAGACCAACCAGCTGAAATTGCCAGAATCATAGAAAAATCCTATGAAGAACTAGGCAGAGATAGTCTAGGTGGAATACCAGTAAAACCGCAACTGACTACAAGTCCAGAAAAAATATTTTTTAATAATAATTCACCAAAAAAGAACTGGGATGGAAATAAACAATCCAATCCTAAAGAAAAGAAATTCCAGTCCAGAGGAAGGTCTCCTAGGCGAAGAGAGAAATCTCCAAACCCGAGACAAAGGTCACCTCAGAGTGAACCCTCTGGGAATAGATATAACCTTAGAAATAGGGATAATATTAAAAAACCTGATAGATATCAAGACATTGATACACGTCCCTCTCAATCTTTTCAGAATTCCTCGCAGAAATCGGAAAGAAGAGGACGATCAGAAGAGCACGCCAAGTCCAAAGACAAGGAACCTGCTCAACTGAAAAAGAAATCACAATTTCCAAAAAAGAAGGTAGCCAGTATCAAGGTAGTTAACAATGCCGAGAATACTGAGGACACAACTGAAAAACGGAGAATGGGCTCAGACAATGCTAGACAGCGCAGCAGAGGTGAGCATAGCTCGCAAAGTCCTTATGAATCATCTGGAGACAGTGGACACGAATGAATACCTTCAAGTGGAAACTGCAGATACCAGAGTTAGCAAGCCCCACAAAATATATGAAATAACATTACGTATAGAGGGAGATAAGACTAGGAAAATAAGGGGACTATTTTGGGATAACCTATCCAAGGGCTATGACATCCTTCTAGCTGAAAAAGACTGGCCACCAGAGTTTGTCAGGGAATGCCCTCATGGCGAAGAAGTAATTATGCCTGCCTTCTCGAATCAAATACCGATTCATAAAAAATATACACTTGCTAGAAAGTGGGCAGTGGCCTTAGCACCTGCTTTATATAAAAATCATGTAGGATGGGATGAGGATTCTCCTCCTCACAAAGTCCAGTTAAAATCACAACCTACTGCACAAAGGCAGTACCCAATTAAGCAAGAAGCTAAAAAACAAGTAAATGAAATACTAGATCAGCTAGAATACCAAGGGGTGATTGAAACTTGCACCTCACAAATGAACAATCCTTTATTTCCGGTCTCCAAACCAGACAATTCGTACCGTCTAGTTTTGGATTACCGACACCTTAACACATGTTGCAAAACTTTTGCAGTGCAAAACTCAAACAGTGCTGCACTAATGAATAACATAGTGCGCAAAAAATACAAAACAACCTTGGACATCTCCAACGGATTCTTTTGTCAAAACATAGCACCAGAGAGCAGATATTTAACTGCATTCTCAGTAAATGGCACTCAAAAACAATTCTGTCGGTTAGCCCAGGGGTACAAGAACAGCCCGGGGGTATTCTCAGCGAGAGTAACAGAATTACTACAACTATATGATGATGAAGCATTATCTTATGTCGATGACATTTACTTAACAGATGATGACCTGGAAACTCACTTGAAAAGAGTGAACACCATAATACTTGGTTTCGCTGCAGAGGGTTACAAATTCAACTTCAAAAAGTCCAGAATTGCCCATCTGACGGTCCTATTCTTAGGATATGAGTTATCAAGTGAAGGCAAGAGCCTGGCAGACAATTTCCTAGAGAAATGTGCCGTAATCCAAGCTCCTAAAACACTAAAAAACCTACAGTCAATTCTAGGCTTCCTAAATTTCGGAAGAACTTACATTGCAAATTACGCAGAAAGGGTCAAACCCCTTTACGATCTAATTAAACCAGACTTTAAAAGATCCAGTTGGACTCAAGCACACACAGAAATTTTGAGATCCTTACAAACAGACATGCTAATTAAAACAAAATTAGAAACCCGTGATAATACACGCAACCTTGTGATCCGAGTCATCCCAGGGAGATACGGATTCACATACCTAACCTCTAATGAGGGAGATAAGGTACCAATTGCATTCAAATCACATTTGTACACAAAAGCTGAACAGAGATTCAACAACAAAGGAAAAATTGTTCAAGCAGTTCAAACCGCAATAGCTAGAGAAAAAGACATAGCTGACGGTAGACATATCACAGTCAGAACAGCAGAATCAGCTTTTGAGACATTAACAACACCGTGTAATTTACCAACAACAACATTGGATCCAGAATGGTTACAATGGGTAAATTCAATCACAACGGACAAAGTATATTACTTCTTTGATCCAGAACTAGAAGAATTAAAAAATCTAAAATATGAAAAAACGTATCCTCTGCCAATCGACATTCTGCCTCTACGACATTACGCCTGTGTAATCTATACAGACGGACATGCTCAACCCTCCGTTTGGGGAGAACATGCATACAATCCCACATGTGAGATTACAAAAGAAGTGTGGCACGGAGGTAAACTAAGACCTCTATTAACAAAATCACACTCAGTAGAAACTAATTCAGAACTACAAACTGAAATATTAGCTTTGAAAATGGCGCTAGATAATGCGGATCGCGAATTCCCGACACTTATAGTGTCAGATTCATATTTCTGCGTCAAAGCATATAACAAGGATTTGCAGACCTGGATTCAGAACGATTACAAAGATGACACGGATGCACCAATAAAGCAGAGACTGCTCTGGGAACAGGTAGCTCTTTTGAAAAAAGAACTACCAAAGACTCACGTGACACACTCACTGAGTCACCAGCGTGATGGCGTTCACGTTGTAGGGAATTCATTGGCTGAAACAGCCGCAGCGGCAGCCAGTAAACCGGCTCCCGTAGATCGAAAAAAGCGTACATTAAAATACATTGACGGCGAAACATTCCTGGCAGTAAAAACGTCATCAAAAGGCGACTGCTCGGCGTTACCGATCAACTATCCACTCAATTACACATACATCATAGATGCAAACTCCATTCCTTTTGCTCGAATCCCTGGAGTGGGGGATAGAGTGATTCCAAACATGGACAGGAGAAACTTGTTAATCGCAGACGCACACATGGGCGAGGGTCTCAGACACCTTAAATTAAAAGATTCTCTGGAAGAATTACAATCACGGTACTGGTGGCCAGGCATGAGCCTGCACTACACCATGTTTGTAAAAAACTGCCCAAACTGCAACAGAGATCGCAGTGGGGAGAGAAGCAGTTTAATACCTCGTCGTATCAAGGCAGATAACATCACCACTAAAAAGAATGGCTTGCGATTAACATATACAGGCTAGTTCCCACTTATAATGTAGATCCACAGCACTCGGCTGACGTCCGGACTGTTATACAAGATTTGCGAGTCTAAATGGCATATACGCTAAGAGCATGCTACGTTCGACCATTGTTTTCACTCAGGCAATCCAGCCTGGGGGGGGAAAGAATGGCCAAATGAGCACAGCCCAGCGGGAATCTTCTCACTTCCTTCCTGAGGGTATGGGATGGTGTAAAGAAAAAACCAAGACAGAAAGCAATCTATAATAGAAAGGATATTAGGTTCGGGAGCTGGGTGGGTCAAACATCTAATAAGTGTCCAACGTAGTCTTAATAACTTGCCAAGAAATTCTCTGAAGGGATTCAGTCCGTACGAATTATTATTCGGAACTAGGATGTTGATCTCTGACCTTGATAGTCAGACTTCAGTGGTAACAGAAAAAAGCTTTGATGTCAAAGACCGTTTGGCTATTTTGCAGGACTTAAACAAAACAAGAAAAGACCTGAGCAACATACAGTTGAAAGAACAGCCAACGACCACTGAAGAATCACCACCTGTCCCAGCAAGACCTGTCTGGATTCCAAAAGTCGGGGATCTAGTCAGGGAGAAGATCGCGGTAAAGAAGGAATTTGGGCCTTCTTACAGAAAAGCAGTTCCTGTATTGTCTGTCAACGGGACAAGATCAGTTGTACTACCGCCACTTGCTGGAAAAAAGGAGAACCGAGTTGTATCCATCGACCTGGTAAAACCACAACATGTGGCCGATAACAAACAGTAGGCCAAGTGGACTCCCAATAAGTAGCAGAACACCAAGGTTTGCTACCAGTACAGAGGTCCTATCAAAGAGGCTCATCACATTCGAAACGCCTACGGAAGAACAACAAGGACTATGCAACAATGCAATAGAACTTAGACCTCTGAAAACCCAAATAAAGACATTTAGCAGAGACACACCAATCTATACAGAAGTACCAAGTGAAAATGCAAGAAACAAAAATCCTGAACCAATTGGAACAATTGACAGAACTGCATCCGGTTACTTCATCAACTTCGATGATTCCTCTGAAGGCTTCAGCGAACAAAAGACACAGCCATCATCAAAATCCTTTAAAGACAAAGCGAAGGAACTTTTAAAACAACTGAAAGAAACATATCTAGTTTCTCCATGGATTGAATTTTGGGTGGGTTTTGGTGCATTTATCCTCATACTTTGGCTCATCATGGTATTTACTTTGGGACGCTTCATTGAGGGAAAATATGCTAAAATGGACACAGCAAGTCAGAACATCAACTTGGTCCTCAAACCACACACATCTTCACACGTCAAGAAACGAGAACTTTCTTCAGAACTTCCTTCAGCCAACTTCACAGCAATTCCAATACCTGGTGGGGTAGCCTGGGACAACACTGACTATGAAATTTATGGTCCGGTCGAGATCCTGAAATATCCACACCAAATCAAGATCTCCTTGAGTGACTTTGCTAAACCAAACTCATTTGCTGATGATTGGGACTTTGAAAGTATAAACAATATGATGTCTGACTTAGTAATGTCTGCTAAATTTACAAAACATGATTATTTGCAGGGTTCTACAAATTATGACAGCATGTACTGCTATAACCATTATGGTAACCATTTCTTGCATAAATCTGCACAACCTAGAAATGTTTTAAATTTTAATCAATGGGAACATTGTGCTACACCTCCAAAAGGGAGCTCTAGAACCGTATATGGCAAATATTCATATTTTTCAGGTTTTAACATAACTAATGCTGAAACATTTTATTACAAATTGTCAAACAAGACAGGGATGAAAACCATGATAACCAACACAAAATTGATATATTCAGATTCTTTCTTTGAAAAAATGAATACTTTTGGATTTGATTATTGGGACAAAAATGTTGATTTGAAAAGTGTTTGGGGTACAAAAGAATGGCAAGTACAGGGTTTAGAAGCTTTGTTTAGAGCCTGCATGATCCCAGAACAAATGATATTTTTAAATGACACCGTTCAACAAACCACCTGTCTTGGCTTAGCCAAAATCAAAGATTTAAATAACCTGTCTATTCCAAAGCCAACAATGTTTAGCAATAACTCTGAAACAGATGAAGAAATAGACATAAACCATATACTTAACCAAAACAGAACACATCCTGATTGGAAACAATGGTTGATCTGGCCCACAGATACAAATAACTGTCAAGATAGATTCCTGAATAAAACACAGGGTTTCAAAATGACCAGGCCAGACCCTAGATATCCCCAAAGACATCACCCAGGGATAATAACAACCTACAGTGTGGGCAAATTATGCCTTCAATGGCTACAAACTACCACACTGCCTGAAATTAAGCAACACCTAACTTTACTTACTGATGGTGCTGACTTGCGTGATTTCATACTGGGACCACGCAAACAGCGTCATAAGCGTTTCATAGCAGCCTCTGTATATGCAGCATACAATGAGGCCTGGAAGGTTACTCAAATTGAGACAGCAGAAAGAATACGGGAAATTGACCGTATTAATTTGGAAAAATCACTTTCTGTAGTGGACAATGGGTTAATGACTCTGTCCTCCAGAATTTTTTCATTGGACAGCATTGTGTCGTCAGCAATCGATATATTATCGCAAGACTTACTGTTATTACAACATGGTCAGTCACAATTGCGTTCTATTGTACAGCTTGGCTGGACGTTACAAAATCTGCGTTCAGGCTATGTGCCTTGGCGTTTAATCAACACAACGTCACTATTCCAAATCTTTAACCTTACTGATAGACAAATCGGTATGGCTCAGAAGGGTGCTGATTATACAATCTTGAGCATTGAAAAACTAGAAAGATTACCGTTGACAATGTCAGAACGACCTGTCAGTGAATGGATAATCCACGGAATCATAAATATTCCAATCTCAACCTTCAGGTTTCAATACTGCCAAAAATATATACAGGCTGGCATGTACGAGAAATTGGGAAAGGGGTACCTTAAAACAACATGGAACCTGCCCTATTCACATGCATGTGTCAGTAACAAAGGACAGAAAGTGTTTCTTAGTGGCAACAATTGTGCTATGTCACTAAGCGGCACGCTTCTGTGTAACGGTATTAGTTTGCACGGAGCCTGTGAAGGGAATTCATACAACCTTTCATGTCACCAGCAAGGCGCACCTGCAACTGAAATAGAACCATTCTTTCAAAGACTCTATAATGGGAGTTACATTCTTATTGTAGACCGCAGATGCTGTAGTCTTATGCCCGGTACTCCTTATCTCGTCACTACGACGGCGAAGGTCAAGTGCTGTGGACGTTCTTTGTTTCCCAGCTCCTTTCCAGACAAGGAGGCAAGGGTATGGCCCGGATTGAAGATTACTTCTATTCGAATAGACACTTTAAGCAGAATGAAAACAGTGCTTCTTCAGACGCCTACAAGGCTCACGTCATCTAAAGAAACGTATGATCTACAAGTCGCAAGGACGACTGCAGAGATACATACATTATTATCAACTAATTCCCCCGTACATTTCGCGGAAATCCTGAGCGAAATCTTAAATATTTCTGATACCACAGGGGTCTCAAAGGTATTTAAGACAGTATTTTCGATGGCATTAACACCATTCAAAGCCATACTGGGTATTTTTCCAGACTTCGTCCATTCGATTTTTGGCGGACTTCCCCTGATCCTAGGACTAATTGCAGGAATCCTATTCCTAGTCCTTATTTTTCGTTATGGCAACCCATGTCACAGAACAAAATCTCACGACAATGGAAGATACGATCCTAGCCATTGGATACCGGGACCGGATATCAAAAATCCTGGGACTATCCCGGCTTAGAGACCTAAACATGACTTGGTTTCTATCATTTCGACCAATGTGGCAAAGGTGTGTTTTACCTGTACTAAGGTGTCTGCTATGCGGAGAAGAATGCGTGTTAGACACCTGTCTGACGCTACAATCGGATGCGCCGGTGGATGCAGATACACTGTTGGTTCCTACCAAGGTTCACGCACTGTGCTGCCCTCAAAGGCTGCCAATTCTGATGACGGCATTCCTGGAATCTTCACCACTGCGATTGAAGAGTAGTGAAGTTCAAGATGAAAGCAGCATCGAACAGGTACGACCTTCTGTCAGCAATGCAAATCAGAATGTCAATGGAGACAATCATGCGCATGAATGCATGGTTACCCCTATTTCCGACTTAGAGGAACTTTCCCATGAAGCTGTTGACAGTTTTTTCGAAAGCCTGAATGATATGATGTTCTCTCCGGAACAGAAATAGAGACTTTTGAGTAAACTCGCACACGGCGTTCCCTGAATTCGGCCTTCAACTTTAAAAATAAAGTCACATGAACAATTACAATCCAGTTCACGGACAGCAACTTTTTTCAGCAAGCCCCTAAAATATTTTTCTATATATTTTTTCCCGGGACACTGATTTTCTGCTTAAAGTAAGAGACTATTCCTAGAGAACTAAGATTTCTATTTTAGATACTTTATAGACTTTATAGACTTTAGCTGCCCGCTGGTATGTTCGCAATAGATTTTATGTGATGAAATGGTTTCGACTTTTTTTCTGTATAGCCATATTAAGAGCCATTTCATGTGTATTTCTCATATACCAACAAGCAATAATGCATAACAATGCGTGTTTACTTTTGCATTTAATTCATAGCTTAAGTGCATACAATATATATGACTGCAATTTTTCAGTATATTTGAAAATTTCGAAATGCATTTTGTGTATTTTGGGGTGGTAAGGTATACACTATACTCTATAGTATGTTGTACTATGTTATACTATGCATAGATTAGTAGATATGACCATAGTTAGCGTGGAGTGGGTGTCGTGTATTTCTATAGGTTCTGATTCGATCCCCCTATTCCTGACCCTATTCTGGTTAAACTTACTAGCTAGTTAACTAACAGTCAGCCCATGAGGCAAGAAATTCCCCATGATGCAGATACCGTTATCTGACGCAGTCACACTACGGCACAGGAACGTGTTATCTGATTAGGTCATAACGCTTGAGATCTAATTAGACAAGCGATATTCCTCCAGCCCCTGATAAGGCATACGACGTTCTCATAACAAATCAAACCTATGACAACCTGGATAATCCGTGCGGCCATTGTTTTGATTTCACAGAGAACTTTAGTAAAGAATGTGCTAACGAGCAAGTCGTATGACATCTTTATTGACGTACCTATGTCCATCCTTACGTCAATCCCGGCACCTTTAAGGTATAAATATTGCCGACCTTGCCCTATGCAAACACACGCGTGGTGACAAGACGGAGCAGCCATACTTGCCGAAGCCGAGAGCAGAAGCAGACCCCGCAGGCAGCAGCCCCGCCTTCCTGACGCGCTGAGAGACGCGCTGCTATCTCAAGCCGAGAGACCCAGCACCGGCGCTTCTGGGCAGCCCTCGCAGGCAGCCTGGAATATCGAGAGCAGAGAAAGAGATACCATTCCTCATTCATCCTAAATTCCAGGTACAGAACTGAATAACCCCTCCTAGAGAATTCTTTAGTTATTCACTTGGCAAAAACAAACTTAAACTAAACTGTAACTTTCTATTCCCGCCCACGCATTAGACTTAGGTCAGGTACACGGGGTAGGCGTATTTAGAAACACCAGTTGAGTACGTTTAGTCAAATGTATATATGTATGTAAATATATTTTATTCATTTTAAACATCATATGGCTCAGAAACCATATCAATGTTTTTACAGTATTATTTTATACTATTGCTTCTAATGTATGCACTTTACTTAACTATAAGTATTGCAATAATATCGATCCATTTCTCTTGTACGAGAAAAGAGACTGATCAATAAATAACATCTTTATTGAACACGCCCGTCTCTTCCTTTTCTCTACATTCTGATGAGACTAAGAATGCACGTACTGACTGAGTAAAATAATTGCCTTGTGCTCACACGACTCTCGAGATTGACTCTTGATTAGGGGAGAGCAAAGTTGTCATGTTCTATGGTTGTCAGAAACTAAATCCCTTCTTGTCTAATCAGGGGAGTTAATCCTTCCTTGAACATTCGAGAAAGTTTCTAGCGAACTCTGAGCTTAGCTGGCAAACCCAAAAATTAAGTCTAGTATCGACAGTAGTAGACCTAGTTAACGTCTGGCCTAGGCCTTTACTGCTGTAGGCACTATTCCAATGCGCAGAGCCTATTGGGAAAATAGGAGCTACACTACAAGAGCTGAAGCAGAATTCCTCTACCCGGCCGCCGATACAAAATATCCGACACCGGCTGCTGGCGGTGTAATCCTATATGAAACCTCTCACTTCCGGGTCGTCGCTAAGGCTTCTGGGATACGTAGTCTTTTCGTCCATATCCCATTCCGACCGCCGCAAACTCCGGAATACGAGGCGCTCATCTGCGGACTTACAGTTCATCCCCCATCACTGAGAGCGCCTCAAAGGGCCAGGGCGCTGTGGGTAACTTCTATGGAACAACGCCTCCAAACGAGGAGCATGAACACACGCCGCAGGTTCACACGTATTCTCCGCAGGGCCATATCCCTTCCACGCAACCAGATAACGAGGGTTGCGTCCCTGCCATCTTGAGTCCAGAATACTCTTTACCTTATACTCCAACCCCTCTTGTACCACAAGAGGCGGAGGTAGTCTCCTCACCGAGGACAAAGATGGCTTCAGCAGGGACACATGGATCACCGGATGGATCCGCAGGTGTTTTGGCAGCCTCAGCTTCATAGCCACAGGATTGACGCACTTCTCAATGGGATATGGACCGATGTAACGAGGGTTAAACACACTGTGTCTCCGAAATCTGATGTTCCTGGTCGACAACCACACAAGATCCCCCACCTGATACAAGGGACCAGGACGTCTGTGCTTATCGGCTGCGCGTTTGTAAGCCACCTTCGAGGCCTTGAGATTAGCTTGTGCTTTCGCTAGGGTGTCCTTGATGTGTGAAACTCTCTTTGCCGCCTCAGGTACTTTGTCCTCCTTTATGGAATGCATAAAAGGAAGGAAACGAGGATGGCGCCCATAGGTACAATAAAAGGGAGACACTTGCGTGGCACTATGAGTAGCATTGTTGTATGCCACTTCGGCAAGCCACAAATAGCCCACCCAATTTTCCTTGCTATGATCCACGTAACATCTCAAGAACTGCTTTAAGGTCTGATTGAGACGCTCCATTTGCCCATCTGTCTGGGGGTGGAAGCTGGTGGACAAGGCTGTCTTGATATGCAGGGAGGAACACCAAGCTTTCCAGAACCGGGCTGTAAATTGAGAATCCCTGTCAGAAACGATAACAGCAGGCAGTCCATGCAGCCGCACAAAGTGTACCATCAACAAACGCGCTAGTTGCCCTGCCGCGGGCACCTGTTGACAGGCCACAAAATGTCCCATCTTTGTCAGGTAATCGATCACCACCAATATTGTTGTACACCCCTGGTCATTGGGCAGACCTACCACAAAATCCAGTGATATGCGCTCCCTCGGAATGGAAGGAGTGGGTAGAGTTTGCAGTAACCCTGCAGGCCGACGATGATCCGCTTTGACTGAAGCACAGACCTCACACTTTGATACCCATTCCTTAACATCGGACCTCAGAGATGGCCACCAACATCGTCGATTTATGAGTTCCACCGTCTTCTCCACTCCCATATGACCCGCACTAGGAGAGCAATGACACCATTGGTACACTTGTTTGCGAAGAGGGACTGTGGGGACCAAAAGCCTTCCTTGGTTCACAGGAAATCCCTCCTTGAACTGCCATTCCCTGTGGCTCTGTAACCATGTTTTCCAATAAAAGGTGTTGATTCCCTTAAGGATCTCTTTCAGGAATGTGTCGGGCTGTATGACGCACACCATCCTGGCTAGGTCGATGATAGCATTCTCCACTTCGGCTTTAGTATTCTTGTTGGAGGATTGGCGAGTAAGTGCATCTGCCTTCCTGTTCTCCGCCCCAGGTCGGAACGTTATGGCAAAGTGAAACTCCGAAAAGAAAAGCATCCACCTAAGCTGCCTTGGTGTGAGGTGTCTAGCGGCTGTCATAAATTGGAGGTTTCGATGGTCTGTATATACTGTAACCATATGTCTGGCTCCCATCAGGAAATGCCTCCATTCCGTGAATGCAACCTTTATAGCCAGAAGTTCTTTGTCGGCGATACAATAGTTGCACTCCGCCCCATTCAATTTCCTGGACATGTACGCTACAGGATGTAATTGTCCAGTCAATTCATGCCTTTGCGAAAGTATGGTTCCCAGCGCTACATCGGATGCGTCTGCCTCAACGATATAAGGTTTGTCTGGATTTGGATGGGCAAGCACTGGAGCAGACACAAAGGCTTCCTTCAATGCCTCAAATGCTTCTTGGGCTTCACGATTCCAGGCAAAAGGCTGTGCCTTCCTCAACAGGTGTGTGATGGGGGCGACCACTTGTGAGAACTGCTTGATGAACCGCCTATAAAGATTTGCAAAGCCGATGAAGCATTGCACATCCCTTACGTTCTGAGGTACAGGCCACTCTTTCACAGCTCGGATCTTGCATTCTGCCATCTCTTGGCCATAGGGGCTGAGCATGACCCCCAAGAATTCTACCGTGGTCACATGAAAGTCGCACTTGCTCGATTTACAGTACAAGCTATGCTTCTGTAGGATTTGTAACACTGACTTAACATGATGAATGTGCAGTTCCTCAGTTTCGGAGTAGATGAGGATATCATCAATGTAAACAACCACATAATGGTCTAGGATTTCTCTCAGCACATAAATTAGGAAGTATTGGAATGCCGCCGGGGCATTGAATGGCATTACCAAATATTCGAACAGACCATACCTGGTCTTAAACGCGGTCCTCCATTCATCCCCTCTCCTCATTCTCAATAAATGATATGCACACTTTAGATCCAGCTTAGTGTAGATGGTGGCTTTCTTGACTTGTTCCAGTAACACATTGATCAAGGGAAGGGGATATCTGTTCTTTACTGTTACGTCGTTTAACGCCCTAAAGTCCACACATACCCTCAGTTCCCCATTGGCCTTGGGAATGAAGAAAAGAGGAGAGGCCGCCGGGGACTTAGAAGGACGTATGAAACCTAGCTCTAAGAGTTTGTTCAGATAGTCCCTGAAATACACATTTTCGGGTTCAGTGAACGCATACAGGCGTCCGCTTGGAACCACAGCACCAGGGACGAGATCTATTTGACAGTCGCACTGTCGATGAGGAGGAAGAACCTCCGCTTGTATGTCGTCAAAAACCTCTTGATATTCTTTGTATGACACAGGCAGTTGGACTTCTTTCTCTGCGGCAGTAGCCACATGCACCCCGCAAGCTAAAGCAGATGAAGGCCTCTTGTTAACCTCATAACAATTTTCCCAGCAATATGAGGAATTCAACGTGATTGTGCCTGTACCCCAATCTATTTCAGGATTGTGGCGTCTCAACCAGGGGATACCCAATATGATACCATATTGAGGTGCCTTAATTATGCTGAACTTGACCTTTTTGTATGACATCCAAACAGCATTTCCATCTCATCAGTGAGGTACCCGATGGGGCCTATGTCCAATTTCCTCCCATCTACAGCGTAGATTTCCTCACTTGTCTCTCTGGGGATCAAACAAACCCTTACTCTCTTCCCCTCTTCCAAATCCATAAACATACCTGTTGCCCCCGAGTCTACCATGGCATGCAATGTTATCCATCTTGCCTGCACTAGCAAGATGATTTCAATAAATAGATGCTGAGAATCCACCATATGATTCAACAAGGAAGGGATGCAAACCTGACTCCAAGGAACCCCTTCGTTCACCTTAGAGTCCTCTAGTTTTCCGATGTTTTATCTATAGCTGCAGTTGCCCCTCTGTTTACGCGAAACCTGGACATCTTGGGTTTCACAGGGCATTCCCGAACAAAATGCCCCTTTTGCCACAATATAAACAAAGCCCTTGCCTACGACGTTGCTCTTTCTCAGTGTTGGTTAAGGCGGCTCTAACCGCCCCTATATCCATGGGCTCAGAGCTAGTAGTATGGCTATTGTCTGCAGGTTTCTGATGCACATACGAGGGGACTGTTCTCCCTCTTCCTTTATGATCCCCCTTACGTTCCCTTCGCCTATGGTCCAGTCTCAAAACCAAGTTGATCAAATCCTCACATGTAACCGGCTGGGGATCGATCTGCGCTATGATGTCCTTCATGTCCTCATGTAATCCCTGGTGGAACAAAGAGGCTTGCTTGGCCTCAGGCCACTTAGTTTCCGTAACAAGTCTTCTAAAAGAATTTAAGTAGGTCAAAATATCCTGATTACCTTGTTGGAGCTCTGACAGCTCTCTATCAGCTGTGTATGAGTCCGCCCTACGATCAAAGACCTTGATGAACTCATCCCTGAAAGCTTCCCAATCATGTATGATAGGGTCAGCTCGGTGGATCAGAGCCATCGCCCATTGGGCTGCGTCTCCTGCTAAGTAAGAGATAAGGAACGCCACCTTGGCCTGATTGGTAGGAAATTACCGTGGTTTACAAGTAAAATGCAGCATTACCTGCGTAAGAAACACCTGAACAGAACGTGAGTCCCCTTAAATCGTTCAGGGTTAGCTAACAGAATAGTCACAGGCATTTCCACCACCACTGAACTAGGCGGGGTGTTATGTTATGTTATAAAGTGCTCTTCTATAGCGCACAGCTACTCGATTGAGTGTCCCGGCGCTTTGGCAAAGAGAGATAGAAGAAACGTACACGAAACAGCGCCCTCCGCACGGCGGCACAGAATTACTGGGAGAAGAGCCAAGTCTTCAATTCCTTTCGAAAAACAAGCAAGTTGGAAATAGTTCTTAGAGCAAAGGGAAGCTCGTTCCAACACCGAGGTGCCAAGTACCGGAAGGAGCGTCCTCCAGTACGAGCACGTCTGATGATAGGAACAACGGCTTTGGCCTGTAAAGCAGACCTTAATGACCTTCTGGGAGCATAGAAGGCCAGCCATTTCCTGAGGTAGTAAGGGCCAGTCGAGTGGAGAGCTTTAAAAGCCAGAGTCAAGATCTTAAAAGTGACTCTCTTGGCTATTGGAAGCCAATGAAGTCTCTCAAGCAACTCCGATGCTCGAGCCCTTCTCGGTAATCCAAAAATGGCTCTAGCAGCCGAATTCTGCACGACCTGAAGGCGTGCTAGGAGATACTTGGGCAGGCCTAGATAGAGCGCATTCGCGTAATCAAGACGCAAGCCTATCAAGGCCTGAACAATAATTTTTTTGTGATGAAGGGATATTAGGGGAAGGAACTTCCGCAACATTTTAAGTACGCCGAAGCACTTTCCTGTCAGCCCTACAATCTGGGGTTTGAAAGAGAGATCAACATCGCACAAGACTCCTAGATTTTTAGCTTTTAGCGAGGCATCCTCGGGCGGGGACATGGCACGAGGCCACCATGTCTTCCAATCAGGGTCCGGAGGACTTCCAAAGAAGAGCAGCTCCGACTTGTCTGAATTACACTTCAAGTTATGACTCTGGAACCAGTCGAACACGGCTTCCAGGCATTCCCTGATCCGTCCGCTGTCAAAATCTTCACCCTTGTTACACTTAAAGAGTAGCTGGGTGTCATCCGCATATGATATGATCTGGGCACCAAAGGACTCCGCTACCGCCGCCAGGGGGGCCATATAGATATTAAAAAGGGTGGGGCTCAGGATAGACCCCTGAGGTACCCCCACCTCCAGCGGCGGCATTTCAGCAGAAAACGGAGGTGCCCAGACCACTTGTCGGCGGTTGGTTAGAAATGACTTAAACCATTTCCACACCGTTCCACGAAAACCGATCTCCCAGAGTCTTAAAAGGAGACCGTCGTGGGGCACGGTGTCGAACGCCGCCGACAGATCCAGCATGACCAAGATGACTTTCCCTCCTTCATCCAAGGTCTCTCGAATGGCATCGGTGACCTCTAAAAGAGCAGTCTCCGTGCTGTAGTTCGCACGGAAACCTGATTGGGAGTCGTGCAAGATGTTGTTGCTCTCTATGAAGCTGGAAATAGAGAGGTGCAGGTGTTTCTCAATCACCTTAGCCAGGGAGGGAAGGAGGGAGATTGGTCTATAATTCGCGTGAACAAGGGGATCTAAAGATGGTCTTTTTAACAGCGGCAGAATCAGGGCGTGCTTCCAGGCCAAGGGAACCTCTCCAGATGTCAGGGAGGCATTAAGCAGTGGGTTAAGCAAGATGTTAATTGCCGGCGCCATTCTCCCAAGGCATTTAGCAGGACAAGGATCGAGCGGCGAGCCCGACTTAAGCCTCATCAGAAGGTCGAGAGAGGAAGCATGAGAGATGGAAGGAAAATCCAAAAACATAGGTCCTTTCTCTTCCAAGAGTGAGGGCAAAGGTGTGAAATGACAGACATCTGGGCTAGAGCCCACCCTCGGGAAGGAACCTTGAATAAGTTTGATTTTATTAATAAAAAACTCGCTAAGTTGGTTGATCCAAACTTCGGTATGCGAGTGAGTGGAAGAACTCGAGGCAGGAGAGATGAACTATTGTACAATTCTGAAAATTTCTTTACTCATACTTTCGGCTGAGTCAATTCTATGCTCAAGATATACTTTTTTTGCATCCAGAATCTGCTTGTGGTATAGTCGGATTAGCTCCCTGTATTTGGTTTTATCTTCAGGGTCATACAAACGCCTCCAAGCTCTTTCTGCCCTCTTGCAGTCTTGACGCATCCTACCAAGAGGCGGAGTAAACCAGGGGGCCGAAGTATGTTTGCCCTCCGTTTTAGCTGCCTTACCAGGGGATAGCTCCTCAAATCTAGATTCAATCCACTTCTGAACCAATTCGATATCTTGCTCCAAATCACCTGATAGGGGACAGGGATAGTGACCAAGGGCGGCAGAAAGCATTTCTGCCGTTACTCGGTAGAAGGGGCGAGACATCCTTCTGGTATCTTTCGCTCCTCTAGCACTAGATGTGGCTATGACAGAGATGCGAAATTCAATTAAAAAGAGACCAGACCAAAGAACAGGAAGCGGTGGATAGGCCTCAATGGGCCTGGTAGAAAAGATCTGATCAATCGTATGGCCTTTAAGATGAGTCGGGCTAAAAATGAAAGGAGTCAGCCCTAATGGACAAACGATGTCCTGGAGCTTGATAGTATCGGGGTCAGCAGTGTTGTCCATATGGAGATTAAGATCTCCCAGTAGGATACAATGCTCCGATCTCAGGCAAGGTACTGAAAGTGCCGACTGAAGCTCCTCGAAAAAGGAGCCTATAGGGCCAGGTGCCCATAAAGATGATAATCCCTGTACAAGTTTGACGCGGAGATAACTTAAGAGTGAAGCCTAAGGCTTCGCTGCCCTTGATGTTGTCCACGGGAAATGTCAAACAAGAAAGATTCTTGTCAACAATTATTGCCACACCACCACCCCGACCTACCACTCTGTCCTTCCTATAGATGGTATAATCTGGAGGGACAGCAGAGGCAACATCCGGGCCAGAGCACTCAGTGAGCCAAGTTTCAGTAAGAAACAAGCACGAGGTTTTAGAATCAGATAGAAAATTCCAGATGTCAGTGGCATGTCTACTGAGAGATCTGGTGTTAAGCAGGTGACAGAGAACGCTGGGTGGAGTGGGTACTGGCAGTAAGTCTTCCCGACAGGGCACGATCCAGCCGCAGCCTGAGCAGCCCTTCCTAAGGGAACGGCCGCCTGGAAAAACATGGTGGCAAGCAGAAAAAGATCCTCGTAGCGCTAGTAACTCCGCGGAAGAATAGGAGAGCATAGGGATCGATAATACGTGTAGCCGCCAAACACCCAAAAAATCAGGGCATCAGAATTACTGCAAACCTACCTCGCCGCCTTCCGAGACGCGGAAGAGCGCAGACGGGCGGGACTCTGGCAACCGAGGCCCCTGCGTTGAAAGGATTCCTTTGAATGTTATCTAGTCTGTTTCGTAAGTCTGCCGTCTCCTGCCTAGAGGCAACCAACTCCGTCTGTACTAGTGCTAAGGTAGCTAAAACGTCATCAAGAGTGGCCATATTCAGCACCCGCTGACCAGGAGGACGCTGTATCGTGGGTCGGATATTCTGTTATCCTCACGGTCCTCGGGATCAGCGTGATGCTCAATGGGGGCCACCTCCTGATCTATCCAAACCCCGAATGCTATAACAGCCGTGGGCAAGGGAAGGATTTCTGCCATAATTTTCATAAAGGTCCTCCGCATGAACCGCAAGCCGCAGGTTCGCCAACAGAGGACCAAAACACCAATCCAGGTTTTATGCCTCCAACGATATATATATATAATATCGTCCTCCGCAATAGCCTTGAGAAATCAGGCTCTCCAACGGAGGGCAAAAACGAGGTGCAAATAAAGTACTTCCCCAATTGTGTAACACAGATCGTCCTCCGCATGAGCCGTATAAAAGCAGGCTCGTCCAACGGAGGGCAAGGCAGACACAAACGAGGATCACAATAACATCACCAAAATTGTCCTCCGCATGAGCCTAACAGGACTCTCCAACGGAGGACCAAGGTCAGGGAAAAATACCCCGCAATTGCCGAACTTCGTAATGCCACGAAGTTCATTAGGAGAAAAGGTCTGGAAGCGCTACTATTCACAGGAACCAAGCATCCTCAGAGCTGAAGCAGAATTCCTCTACCCGGCCGCCGATACAAAATATCCGACACCGGCTGCTGGCGGTGTAATCCTATATGAAACTGATCCAGCGGCCTATAGGAAATATGCCATAAACTACGCTACCATCTTCACAATATACACTAAAAATCACTATTCAAACACAAGGCCCATTAATCAAACATGACATATTTTGACCAACTGAATCATGTGGCTTAATTAACCTATTCACAAATTATATACATTTATATACAACCGCGGTAAATGAAATCATCATACTTAACAAACCCTATTTACTATTAAGCCACTTATGGCGATAGAATCTAGCTAATGGTAACCTAAACTCATGGAAAATAACAAGTCCAGCTTGATTTTCAAAGTAAGATTTTATTAGCCACTTATTTGAAAATTATATTTGAAATCTTTATTAATGTATTTTTATTTATTAGAATCATTGCACATAATTATGACAGTTTTATGAGTTTTAGAAATTATTATTGCAATTGAAATTTTCAGTTTGGCATTCTAAAACTTAAGTCCCTAACTAAGCTAAATAAATGGAAATAAAGAGTTAAGGGCCCGATGTAGGTAGCCCTTTACCGATCGGAATCGGCCGAAAATACCGATTTTCGTCCGTTTCCGATCGGTAAAGGGCTATCGAGATGTAGGGGCACATTTTCGGTAATTTTACTGAATCGTTATCATTTCCGAATCGGTAAAGTTACCCAATCGGTAATATTTACCGATTCGGTAATGATGACGATTCGGTAGAACTACCGAAAATGCAATGTAGGTAGCCAATGTTCCATCAGCACATGGCCTACAGAATCGGTATTTTACCATGGAATACAAATCCATGGTAAAAAACCGATTCCTGTGTACATGCACATCTGTGCATGTACACATGTGCCATGTGACAGACAGACGTGCCCTTAGGGCATGTCTGTGTGCCACATTGCACACATGCCCGTTTTGGGGGTGCTAGAGGGTGTCAAAGTGACACCCCCTGCACCCTTGTGAATTCTTTAATTACCGATTCGGTAAATACCGAATCGGTAATGCCTAATCATTCCTATGGGCTTCAAAGCCCATAGGAATGAATGGGCATTACCGATTCGGTATTTACCGAATCGGTAATTAAAGAATTGTTAAGGATTCGGTAACGAATCCAGATGTTGGGACCTACATCCCATTTACTGATTTTTGAATACCGATTCGGTAGGATTCGGTATTTCAAAATCGGTTAATGGGATTTACCTACATCGGGCCCCTAGTCTTTAAGGGCTCTTACGTGCTCCAAGAGAAGTCCGTCTGCACGACACCCTCATCCAAAGGTCAGTAAAAGCAGCAGCCAAACCCTTCCATGGGGAATGAGTTTTTATACCTTTCTGTGCTAAGCTAATCTAAGTAAAAGTAAATCTTTTCTGCAAAAGTCGGAGTCCCATTGGCTTACGAGTGACAAGTGACATGTCACCACATTTTTCAAAACAACAGTTCCGTCGCTTTCTTAGAGTCCATTGTCTCTAGTATTCGAGCACCGAGGCTTCCTTAAATTGAAACATTACTCGAAGAAAAAATTTCATCATGTCATTCGCTTCCCCGGATGCAAAATTATCGCACGTTTCCTTTGCCGGTTCCTGGCCTTGGCCTTGTCTGTCCAAGCAACAGTCAGAGACACATCACTTTTGCCCAATGTTGCGACAGCAAAGGAAGTTTTTCTTGGTAAGGACTCTCTCTTGCTCCGTGCAGATTTTTAGCAGACTCGAGTAATCTAGGCCCAAAGCAGCCAATTTAACGGTAACTATTATATAAACAAACATAAAAGAATAATTAATGTAAGAAATATAGTTTGTTCTGTTGCCACCCACCATTGCTAATGATTAACCCATTAGTCTAAATTACCTAGCAGAAGCAAACAAATAAAGCAGCAATTATATCTACCATTCTTCATTAAATCCAACAAGATTCCTTATGCACCTGTAAAGAATAGAGTGACACTACATAGACAAGGAAAGCAAAATAAGCACATGTCATTTATAAATCAGCCACAATTAGTTATGACATGACAAATAGACAGATTTAATTTATTAATTTCCACAAACAAAAGATGCAACAATAATGCACGTTTATGAGCACACATGTTAGTTTCCCGCGTGTTCTGTGTAGATGCAACTTTAAACTAGGTTGAATTAATACACACGTAGCACAAATCGTTAGTAAAATTATTTCTTATTATGGAAGTGTGACTTCACGAGTTAAAATTAAATCTATTTCCAAATCTCGCTCCATCAACTCCCTCATCTGGTGATTACTAAATCACCACACCACACCCAAAATTTAAAAAAATTTGATTAAATGAAAATGGTTCGAATTCACTTGTATTAGTATTTCTAAAGACTTGTTTCAGCAAAATCTTTGCAACTGTCATATTGAGCTCTACGTAACTCCTCCAGCTCAATTTCCCTCTCCTGTTCCTTTTTGATCTTATAAATTCTTCTCTTCTCCTTCATGTGTTTCTTTCTCTTGTGTAACATACAACTGATTTTTGTCAAAACTATCACAAATATTATTACAAACAAAGGTGTTAGGATCTTGCCAAGAACTGAACCACCAATTTCTTGAAACCAGGTTTTGATAGCCTGAAATCTTTTTGAAAGTCGTTCTGAAAAATCATCCTCTTCTAAGGGAACTATTTCTGAATGCATTTCCGTGATATTCTTGATATACATTTCAATATTCTTACTTTCATCAGGGATATAGGTACAGCAGTGCTGGACATGTAAAATACCACAGACTCCTCCCTCTTTTGCCAGGAGTATGTCTAATGCAAGGCGATTTTGCATCACCATAGATCTAACTGCAATGACCTCAACATCCACTAGCTGGAAACCACCCGCTGTGTCAGTTGACAATCTGTGAACAATTGTGGATAATTTTCTGATTCTTCCTGCATTAAGAGTTATACCTACTAAAGGTATTACTGCCTCAAAAATATCTCCCAAAATTTCCGAAAAGCTTTCTCTTTTATACCTATTTGCGTGGTTACTAATTTCAAATGATCCTTCTGCATTTCTCTCAACATGAAACATCTTTGGGAAAACAAGTCCAACAAAACATGTCCTGTACCAATGGTCAGGAAGATTATAATAAGCTTTGTTACCATAGATAAAGTAAATCCCAGGAAAAATTGGATCTTTGCCACCTTTGAATCCCCAACCCCCCATGATCTGGTAAGTATCTTCACAATTGCTAGCACCTACAAAGAAATGATCAAATAAAGTATTATCTCTTCTAATGCAAAGTTTACCACTAACTGGTTTGTCTATGTGAATTGCAACATTATCAAAAGTTTTGCCATTAAGCTTCTCGTCCTCCTTCTGCCAGAATTTTGATTTGGTCTGTTTGACCATTTCATTTCTTTTATAAATCGCCCTTCTCTCCTCAACTAGGTTCAGGAAAGTCTTTTCCTCAGCTCTCAATTTGCAGGTTAAATTATTTCTGTAAGCATACTCATAGGTTAGTTCATTAGTAACTAAAAAGAATTCCCTCATCTGTTTAGCTCTTTTATGTTTATTCAAAGCACTCTCAATTTTCAGATTAGCAAAAATCTCATCATAATTGGAATAATAATATTCCAAGCGACCAGTCTGATAAAATAAACTAGCTATTACACTGCAGGTCATGCCATTTGTAAGAGGAAGCATATTATATGTCACTCCCTCAGAAACAGAAGCAGGCAACTTTACACAGATGTAGCAATCTTTGACATCCATAACTTTAACATATTCTCCCAGAAGCCTTGAAAATGTATTGCTTGAAAAATCACTAACAGACCTATCCTGATGAGCCTCAGGTTTGTGATCAATAACTTGGTTAGCTTTGCCTGTTGCACTATGTTTGTCTTGACTAACTGAAGCTTTACTTGTCATGTTGACCTTGTACAACTCTTTATTGATCTCAAAAGGAACAACAACAGCTAAAATCAACCAAAGCAGAATTAATATGAGCACACACACCAGTGTCATCTTACAGCATTTCTTAAAAATTGAATATTTCGAAGTACTACGTTCCATAACATAAGGCATTCTAGTTAGTCTTATGTCCAAAGAAGTAAAGAAAAAGAAAACAAAATTACAAAATTTTAAAATATGTAAAAATCAAAAATCTAAACTAACACCCCCCTTTTTAAAATCTTTTTTTTTTTATCCCTCTAACAACTTTTCTTCGACCTTATGTCACAAGTTATTTTCCAACTAAACATAATCTCTTCGACCTTGTGTCACCTAACACAATTTCTGAAACCAAAAAAATATTCAGATAAGTGTTTCAATCATTGTCACTGATTTCCTCAACTTCTTCTTGACTACTGCTGTTAATTTCAATAACAGGAGGTATAATTAGATATGTCCATGAGTGGAGGAGTGTGGCTGACTGATTAGAGCGGCAGACTCTGATGCAGAGGTCTGCCCCGGGACCAGGGTTCAATTCCCAACGCGGCAGGGTCCTGAGCCCAAAATGTCCACGGACTCGATAATTCTCGCCTCGGTGCCTATTCTTATCATGGGGTCCCACGCTGCAACTCTGGGCAATAGTTGCTTAATCTCCACGACGGCGGCCCACCCGCTGCGGGATGCCTGGCTTTCACCCTGGGGATACCCAGTAGGGGTTATCTCACAGGGAAAAGCCAGGACGGGTTCCCAAGGCAAGCGCCTTGATGCCTTCGGGTGATACGTGCGCTATATAAGTCGCAATACATACATACATATATACATTCGGGTAATTTGTATTTCTGATTAGGTCTTAAAACTCTCTTTGTCTTTCTAGTCACTACTTCTATTTTCCTTCCTTTTTCTGCTTTCTTTTCAGGATCCTCTTGACTAGTAATCTCATTCACCTGCTCTTTCGATCTTTTAATTAACCTGACTCTTAATCCTCCGTTTTCATTTGGCCAGGTTTCTCCTTTTCTCAGAATCTTCCTTTTAGGTTCAGCCAAATTAGATTCTGTTTTCCAAGATCTTTTTCTCACACTCTCTCTTTGACAATCTTCATCGCTTTCTCCAGAATCACTGTCAGAAATTTCAATTCTTGACTCAGGAACTTTTCTAATCGGCAGTCTCACTCCGTTAGGAACTATACTCTGTCTTCCATTACTGGTACTTGGCAATTCGTTTTCATTCTCTTCTTCAATTACCTTCAACTTCCCAGTTTCTGGTTTTCTGTTCCTTCTTTCAGAGCTCGTTTTCTGCTTTTCGATACTCTCCTGGTCAGATATTTCTGCGGTTTCAACTTCTTTTTCTTCGATTTTATCAGTTATCCTTATTCCATCTGCTTCATTGTCTTCTAGCAGATCTTCATCTTTTTCAGAGTCTATTTCAATGATTTCCAAATCTTTTCTGTTCAGATTTCCATTCACAGACACTTTTTCCAGATGTCGACCTCTCTGTCGATCTTCAGAATCTGGAACTTCTTCACCTTCTACCTCAGAATCTGAATCAGCTGTTGTCTCACTCTCTTCATCGGAGTTTTCAGGTGTAGGTATCGGAATAGTGTGACTCGGATGAATCCACCTCTTTATTCCTCTACACTTCACTGCATTTGTTGTAACAAGAATCACCTGCCTAGGCTTCTGTCACCTCGGGACCAGACAATTTCTTCTCCAATGAACTTTTGTTCTGACCCAATCTCCAGGTCTCAGATCATGCGTTAACACTTTGTCTTTTGACTGTACTTCAGTTCCAACCTGATTAAACACAGAAGCCACGACGTCAGACAACTGTTTACAGTATTCCAAAATTGCACTGTCATTAATGCTTAACAGCTTTCCTACAGGTACAAATGCTTGTCTCATAACTCTGCCCATGATAATATCATGTGGACTCAAACCTGTCTTTTTATCAGGTGTACTTCTCAGAGACATCAGAACAAGTGGAAGAGCATCTGTCCACTTTATACCTATATCTAGACACATTTTTTCAATTCTGTTTTTTATTGTCCCATTAATCTGTTCAACTATTCCAGAAGCCTCTGGTCTGTATGCACAATGTAACTTCTGCTCAATGTTTAATACTTCACAGATCAAACTCAACAGTTTGTTATCAAAATGTCCTCCTCTATCACTCTCAATAGTCACAGGAAATCCATACCTAGGGATTATCTCTCGTAAGAGTAACTTTGCTACAGTGATTGAATCATTGTGACATGTGGGGAATGCTTCTACCCATCTAGAAAATAAACAGACAATCACTAAGACATATTTTATTCTGTTATGTCTAGGCATCTCTATGAAATCCATTTGTAACCTGGTGAAAGAACCACCCTCACGACCTATGGTTCCCGTTCCCACAACTGATTTCCTGTTTGGGTTCATTTGTTGGCAGATCAAATACCTCTGACAAAGAGATTCAGCAATCGTCCTAAACTTGGTATTAAACCATGTTTCCTTAAAAAGTCTAATCATTGAATCTCTTCCAATATGGCCAGGGCCATGGTACATTCTAGCCATGTCAGCAATCATGCAATTTGGTAAAACTACCCTGCCATCTTTGTAAGTCCAAATTCCATCCTCATCTCGCTGTCTACATTCTACTCTTAACAATGCGTCTTTCTCTTCATCATCAGCTTCATTTTGTAAATCTCTAATTTCCTGCCATGTCTCAACAATTGATGTTAGCATCAGTGAATTCGAAACATAATCTCTGTTTTTCTCCCGATTTAGTGCATAATTATTCCTTGCGCAATACTTTGCAACTTCATCTGCATAAGCATTGCCTTTGGTGATGTAATCCTCACCTTTTCTGTGTGCTGCACACTTTACGACAGCAATTTCTTTTGGTAATTGTATACCATCTATTAATCTTTTAATAAATACTGCATTTTTAATCGGTGATCCTACTGATGTCAAGTAGCCTCTCTGAGACCACAGTTGTCCATAATCATGCACAACTCCATATCCGTATTGACTATCAGTAATTATAGTGATTCTCAAATCTTTTGCCACTTCACAAGCACGAATTAAAGCAATCAATTCAGCCACTTGTGCTGAACGAATTCCTTCAAGACATGATGCTTCTTCAACATCTGCCACTGTACAGACTGAGTATGCTGCTTTCAAAACACCTCTCTCTGATCTCAGACAGGAGCCATCTACAAAGTAAACAAAATCTGATTCAGGCAAAGGTTCATCTTTAATGTCTTGCCTTGGCTTGGTACAGTAGTCCATAACATCCAAGCACTCATGTTCTACATCATTTCCATTAGTAATGTCAGTATCAGGCAACAGTGTGGAAGGATTTAAATTCACACACCTTGCTATTGACATATTATCTGCTCCCAGAATAATTTTCTCATATTTCGTCAATCTGTTGCTTGTCAAATGTTGAGTTTTACTCCTTGTTAATAGAATCTCAACTGAATGGGGAACATAAACTTTTACAGGGAACCCCATTATGATTCCTTCGCTCTGCTCAAGGCTTACACTTGTAGCTGCAACTGCTTTTAAGCAACCTGGTAAGGCTTTTGCAACTGGATCAAGAACAGCTGAGAAATATGCAATAGGTTTTCTCAGATCCCCATGTCTCTGTATTAACACAGACAATGCACATCCTTCCCTTTCACTGCAGTACAGCTCAAACCCTTTTTCGTAATCTGGCATGCCCAGAGCTGGAGCTTCACACAGACTTCTTTTTAATTTTTCAAAAGCTTCCAACTCAGTCTCAGTAAGAATAATTGGATCTTTTACATCTGATATTGTTAATTTCGGTAGTGGTTTTGCAATTACTGAAAATCCACTTATCCATTGACGACAGTAACCAACCATTCCTAAAAACATTCTAACCTGTCTTTGAGTTCTTGGAGGTTGCATTGCTTGAATCATTTTGATTCTCTCAATTGTCACCTGTCTCATTCCCTTTGCAATTCTATGGCTATGATATTTTACTTCTTGTTTACAAAACTGCAACTTTGCAGGAGACACTTTATGTCCTTCATCTGCCAGATGATTCAAAATAGTAATTGTATCTGTCACACACTTGTCTCTGGTTTTTGCTGCAATCAACAGATCATTGAAAAACAATGGGGTAAACCCAATAAGTCAACAGGACCTGGGTGATAGTCTATATATGGAAAAAGTGGTCCTAGACACAGTTTATAAAAACAGAAACAATCAAGGTAAGTGTTAATTATTCACACTAGGCAGTCAGATTTAATCTGAACAACAAGGGGAGATGTATTATTGCTTAATACTGCTATCAAATGCAAGAAACCCAACACAACAGTACCATAACAAATTATACTGCAGTTTATTTACATATTAATAAAATTGGCAATAAGAAATTAGGAAAGGTTGGTGCTCAAGTGATGAAGGGGAAATTTTAAAGTACAGGATTCAGAATGGTTCAATGCAAAGAAGAAGAAAATAAATTTACATTGCACATATATCAAGCCTACCCATACAGAGTATATACACACTATTATACAAGGGGACTGGGAAATTGGTATAGGCGTAAAATTAAAAAGGGGGCATAATCGTCGACGTTTCGACCCTGGCGCAATACGGGAAATTCGCGACCTCTGCTACGGGTCTTCTTCAGGACAGGTGGGGGACGGGGAAAGGGGAGCACCTGTAAGGTAAGTATAAATATATTGTGATTACTAAAAGGTTCAATATTACCAAAAATTAAGTAAAGAAAGGGGTGTTGGGTACTTTACCACGGAAGGAACGTGGCGGTGTAACAAGGCCAGATCAATTGGGCGGTACACCTGCAGAGAAATAAGCAAAAAGGGGGAGGGAGACTGTTAGCCCATCTCCAAAGGCGCAGTCACCCCACTATAAACACGCCAACCACGGAGTGTTTAACCCTTTGCCCGACTCACCTATGACAGGTAAATTCAATTGAACGTCAAGGATGGTGAGTATGTCTGTGGACAAGCAGGCGATATCAATCGTGCTGAAAAGGAGGGGAAGAAAGGATCTAATCAGTCCCCAGACACAATACCGCAACCAAGCAGTCAAGTCTAATGAATAGGGATAAAAACAACTCACCCTAGTAAGGTCAGCCGGCAGAGAGGTGACCAATTAATAGAGAGCGAGGAAAATTAACTCTGAAGTAAGCAGACCTGTGTTGGAATAAACAAACCAGGTATTAAGAGTAACCAGCGCTGCTAATGAATTACTCGCGGTTACAAACGCTTACAGTGAATGGTGCCACCGAGGGCGTCAACAAACGGACCCAGACAGAGGAAAACGGTAAATTTTTACCTCGTATTCATTCATAGGTCCCCGTGTAAATAGATCCACTTGAAATGAAGTTAGCAAGGATAGTGGCTCGTAAATGCCGTCTGAATCCGACAGGACCCGTGTCTCACATCCGGGAAGGACCACGTGATTAGGCCCTGCCAATCACGGCTATTATTATGATTACCAGGCATGCCGAGCTAGAAAACGGACTAATAGTCAAGCGCATGCGACTGGAGGTAAAAGAGGGACTACCTTGGTGCACAGCGCTCGTCCTGTGTGGGCAAAACAAGGGATCGAATCCTGTCGCCATTAAGGGCCTGATTCAGCCGCAATTTTTGGAAAAAGGGCTCTAAAACATAATTAACGGGGTCAACACAAATACCCATCAATTTACACAGGACAATTACACAAAACTCACAAAGTCAGTTCATATTCAGAAACTGGCAACACAATTCTCGCACTTAACGTAAACAACAATATAATCAATACAACAACACCATAATTACATGACAGTACAATATATTGTCACAGGCGTTAACATGTGAGAGGAACAGTTACATAGAGAGCGTTACAGCTAATGACAATTCCCTGTATGAGGAATTACATTCAGAAAGCAATCTGGGGGTGGCACAGATAGAGCGGGAAATCAGCCATTTGGCAATGATGCCATTTGCCTCATTACTTCTTCCTGCTCGTTCAGACCCTTATTTACAGTATTAAAGAAATGCATCCATCTGCATTCACGGATGCTAATGGATTGTGCAAAATTTCCTCCCCTGGGATTTAAGTTAACTTTCTCAATTACACACCATTTGAGACTTTCCGGGGTGTGATTAAATTTGACAAAGTGTTCAACAAGGGGGGCTCCCTGTACCTTGCACCGTATCCTGCTGCAATGCTGCAGGATGCGGGTTTTTACCTTCTGGGTAGTTTGCCCTATGTACATAAACCCACAGGGGCAGAAGATGGCATATATTACCCCCATGGTATTACAGTTGGTATGGCTTTGGAGTGTATGAGTATAGTCATTATATGTGCATGCCTTAATTTCCATAGCCATGGTACAGGCCTTACAAGATCCACATTTAAAATGACCTACTACAGTGGGGAGGTTCCATAGCGTTGTCTGGTTCTCTGCACTTTTTTTGTATAGCATTGAATGCACAACATAGTCTCTCACACTCCTTCCCTTACGGAACGCATGCATTGGAGGATCCGGTATTCCTGTCTCTTCTGCCACCAGATGCCAATGGTTATTAATAATCCTTTTAATCTCAGTACTCTTGGTATTAAATGTGGTAACACATATTAATCTCCCATCTTCATTCTCTGTTCTTGTTTTGGGTTCCAAAAGTACTTCTCTATGGCAAAACCAAGCTCGTTTGCGGGCTTTCTTTACCAGACTTCTGGGGTAACCTCTTTCCACCAGCCTGCTCATCAAAATGGAAGATTCAGTGAAATAGTCCACTTTACAACTACAATTCCTCCGCAACCTCAGGAACTGGCCATAAGGGAGATTGTCCCTGAGGTTGCGGGGATGGTGGCTAGAATATCTTAACAGGGTATTCTTTTCTGTCGGTTTCCTAAACAAAGTGGTGTGTAAAACACCCTCTTCCTCCTTAATCGTAATATCTAGGAAGTTTATAGCCTGATTACTACACTCCATAGTAAACTGGATATTATCATCTTTTGTATTAAGCCAGTTATGAAAGATGAGTAAATCCTCTTTTGAACCTTTCCACATAAGTAAAACGTCGTCGATATATCGACGCCATAAAATAATCTTCTCTATATGTGGATTGTTTTCACAGAGAACTAAGTTGTTTTCAAAATGATCCATATAAATAATAGCCAAATTTGGGGCAAAGCTCGCCCCCATGGCTACGCCATTTGTCTGCATGAAGTACTCTCCATCAAAGATGAAGAAATTACGTTTCATGGCGATGTCCAAAAGATCTATTATGAATTCGGTAGGGACTTGATGTGGTCTAATTCTGTCTTCCAGAACAATCCTAATCACTTCCAAAGCTGCATTTTGAGGGATATTAGTATACAAGGAGGTGATATCCATTGTAACTAGCAGCTCCTTAGTGGGATCAAAAATTTTTTCATCCACCAACTTGATCACCTGCATAGTATCCCTAAGGTAACAAGCTGTACTCTCTGCAATGGGTTTGATGAAGGTGTCAATAAATTTACAAAGCGGTTCAAGGATTGAACCGCACCCAGAAATAATGGGTCTCCCAGGTGGATTTTGGAGCCTTTTATGTACCTTGGGTAAGGTGTAGATCGTTGGTATACGAGGGTGAGTGTTATTCAGGTACTCGTATTCATGTTTAGTGATAAAACCCTCGAGGAGAGCATTATCAGTCACCACTTTAATGGCAAGGGCAATATCCTTGGTAGGATTTGCTGGTAATTTCATATAATTTTCAGCCACCGATAGTTGACTTAGGATTTCTTTTGTGTAATCCTCCCTATTCTGGATCACAATAGCCCCGACTTTATCGGCGGGCTTGATCACTATTTCTTGGTTTTGCTTCAAGTTTTGGAGGGCAACTCGTTCCTGTTTAGAAATATTGTATTTAACATATTTTTTATCCATCAGTAGTTTATTTACATCACCCATTACAATTTGTTCATATGCCAACAGTTTGTGTGGCATCATTTGCGAGGCCGGTGTAAAAGTAGAAGGTGGCCTCAGACCAGTATTGCTAAATACCGGCTGGTGTGGTATTTTATTAAAGAAATGTTTCAAACGTACTTTACGGAAGAAACGGCAAAGCTCCAATTTTAAATTGAAACTATTTGGCAAATTGGTTGGAACAAAAGATAGTCCCTTCTCTAAGATTTTTTGTTCATCGTTAGTCAGGACATGATTAGAAAGGTTAATCAGAGGGCTGGTCTGATTAGACACGACATGTGGCTCTACCACCTGTAGTGTTGTTTGCGAGTTTGTATTTCGCCGTGTGATTCCTGTCGGAACTGGACCTGTTTGCCTGATCGGGATCGGCCCTGGTTCCAATTCGTTTGCCCTCGCCCCTGATTCCAGTTGGTCTGGCCCCGTCCCCTGGGGCGACCCCAGGGGCGGCCCCTGCCACGATGCTCTTGCCATGGATCCTGCTCTAAAAAATCAGATTGAGGATCTTGTTGTGCAGATGCACTGGTAGTAGGTTGCTCAGAATCTGATCCACTACTAACAGAGGAGTTGGAAAAGGTGTTGTACTTCCTGTATCCACCCCTACCCCTAGTACTATATCTACCCTGGGATTCCTGGTTATAGTAACCCTCTGCAAGGTATGGATAAACAATTTTCTTATCGAAGAATTTAATATCCTTAGATAATTTGTCCAACTTAGTCGATTGAGTGAAAATGTCAAATTCCTTCAATGTTTTTTCCAAACGTTCTAGAGCTTCCTTAGCATTAAGTAGAGCTGAATCTTCTATAATCTCTTTTCTTAAATCTCCTATTTCTTTTATTAGACGTTCAACCTCCTCCAAAGCAGTCTCCACCCCTAACACCATCCAGTGTCTCGAACAGTTATTTGAGATGAAGCTGAATTTACCCTTAAATTTGGGGTTATCTACAAAAATTGCAGGTTCATTACGAACCTGCAGGCCTACTGGTATGACATTTGATTGGAGATATTGAGTGAGGGAGTGTCCATGTAATCTTGTTCTAATAAGCTTTTTTTCAAGCCTTTCTAATTTGTTAACCTTTTCATTTAGAGTAGAGTCGATTGGAGTTGTTATTCGACCCAAGAAGCTACCACTTCCCTGTACCTCTATTAGGTTTTTGATATAATCTTCACTATAGGTCAGTATCTCGTTCTCTGACATATCCTGACAGTTAACAAATACACAAACATGTAATAATACAAACAATCATAGACAGAAAACAACCCTCGCAGGAATTCCTGCTCAAGAGATCATTGAAAAACAATGGGGTAAACCCAATAAGTCAACAGGACCTGGGTGATAGTCTATATATGGAAAAAGTGGTCCTAGACACAGTTTATAAAAACAGAAACAATCAAGGTAAGTGTTAATTATTCACACTAGGCAGTCAGATTTAATCTGAACAACAAGGGGAGATGTATTATTGCTTAATACTGCTATCAAATGCAAGAAACCCAACACAACAGTACCATAACAAATTATACTGCAGTTTATTTACATATTAATAAAATTGGCAATAAGAAATTAGGAAAGGTTGGTGCTCAAGTGATGAAGGGGAAATTTTAAAGTACAGGATTCAGAATGGTTCAATGCAAAGAAGAAGAAAATAAATTTACATTGCACATATATCAAGCCTACCCATACAGAGTATATACACACTATTATACAAGGGGACTGGGAAATTGGTATAGGCGTAAAATTAAAAAGGGGGCATAATCGTCGACGTTTCGACCCTGGCGCAATACGGGAAATTCGCGACCTCTGCTACGGGTCTTCTTCAGGACAGGTGGGGGACGGGGAAAGGGGAGCACCTGTAAGGTAAGTATAAATATATTGTGATTACTAAAAGGTTCAATATTACCAAAAATTAAGTAAAGAAAGGGGTGTTGGGTACTTTACCACGGAAGGAACGTGGCGGTGTAACAAGGCCAGATCAATTGGGCGGTACACCTGCAGAGAAATAAGCAAAAAGGGGGAGGGAGACTGTTAGCCCATCTCCAAAGGCGCAGTCACCCCACTATAAACACGCCAACCACGGAGTGTTTAACCCTTTGCCCGACTCACCTATGACAGGTAAATTCAATTGAACGTCAAGGATGGTGAGTATGTCTGTGGACAAGCAGGCGATATCAATCGTGCTGAAAAGGAGGGGAAGAAAGGATCTAATCAGTCCCCAGACACAATACCGCAACCAAGCAGTCAAGTCTAATGAATAGGGATAAAAACAACTCACCCTAGTAAGGTCAGCCGGCAGAGAGGTGACCAATTAATAGAGAGCGAGGAAAATTAACTCTGAAGTAAGCAGACCTGTGTTGGAATAAACAAACCAGGTATTAAGAGTAACCAGCGCTGCTAATGAATTACTCGCGGTTACAAACGCTTACAGTGAATGGTGCCACCGAGGGCGTCAACAAACGGACCCAGACAGAGGAAAACGGTAAATTTTTACCTCGTATTCATTCATAGGTCCCCGTGTAAATAGATCCACTTGAAATGAAGTTAGCAAGGATAGTGGCTCGTAAATGCCGTCTGAATCCGACAGGACCCGTGTCTCACATCCGGGAAGGACCACGTGATTAGGCCCTGCCAATCACGGCTATTATTATGATTACCAGGCATGCCGAGCTAGAAAACGGACTAATAGTCAAGCGCATGCGACTGGAGGTAAAAGAGGGACTACCTTGGTGCACAGCGCTCGTCCTGTGTGGGCAAAACAAGGGATCGAATCCTGTCGCCATTAAGGGCCTGATTCAGCCGCAATTTTTGGAAAAAGGGCTCTAAAACATAATTAACGGGGTCAACACAAATACCCATCAATTTACACAGGACAATTACACAAAACTCACAAAGTCAGTTCATATTCAGAAACTGGCAACACAATTCTCGCACTTAACGTAAACAACAATATCATCAATACAACAACACCATAATTACATGACAGTACAATATATTGTCACAGGCGTTAACATGTGAGAGGAACAGTTACATAGAGAGCGTTACAGCTAATGACAATTCCCTGTATGAGGAATTACATTCAGAAAGCAATCTGGGGGTGGCACAGATAGAGCGGGAAATCAGCCATTTGGCAATGATGCCATTTGCCTCATTACTTCTTCCTGCTCGTTCAGACCCTTATTTACAGTCTTAAAGAAATGCATCCATCTGCATTCACGGATGCTAATGGATTGTGCAAAATTTCCTCCCCTGGGATTTAAGTTAACTTTCTCAATTACACACCATTTGAGACTTTCCGGGGTGTGATTAAATTTGACAAAGTGTTCAACAAGGGGGGCTCCCTGTACCTTGCACCGTATCCTGCTGCAATGCTGCAGGATGCGGGTTTTTACCTTCTGGGTAGTTTGCCCTATGTACATAAACCCACAGGGGCAGAAGATGGCATATATTACCCCCATGGTATTACAGTTGGTATGGCTTTGGAGTGTATGAGTATAGTCATTATATGTGCATGCCTTAATTTCCATAGCCATGGTACAGGCCTTACAAGATCCACATTTAAAATGACCTACTACAGTGGGGAGGTTCCATAGCGTTGTCTGGTTCTCTGCACTTTTTTTGTATAGCATTGAATGCACAACATAGTCTCTCACACTCCTTCCCTTACGGAACGCATGCATTGGAGGATCCGGTATTCCTGTCTCTTCTGCCACCAGATGCCAATGGTTATTAATAATCCTTTTAATCTCAGTACTCTTGGTATTAAATGTGGTAACACATATTAATCTCCCATCTTCATTCTCTGTTCTTGTTTTGGGTTCCAAAAGTACTTCTCTATGGCAAAACCAAGCTCGTTTGCGGGCTTTCTTTACCAGACTTCTGGGGTAACCTCTTTCCACCAGCCTGCTCATCAAAATGGAAGATTCAGTGAAATAGTCCACTTTACAACTACAATTCCTCCGCAACCTCAGGAACTGGCCATAAGGGAGATTGTCCCTGAGGTTGCGGGGATGGTGGCTAGAATATCTTAACAGGGTATTCTTTTCTGTCGGTTTCCTAAACAAAGTGGTGTGTAAAACACCCTCTTCCTCCTTAATCGTAATATCTAGGAAGTTTATAGCCTGATTACTACACTCCATAGTAAACTGGATATTATCATCTTTTGTATTAAGCCAGTTATGAAAGATGAGTAAATCCTCTTTTGAACCTTTCCACATAAGTAAAACGTCGTCGATATATCGACGCCATAAAATAATCTTCTCTATATGTGGATTGTTTTCACAGAGAACTAAGTTGTTTTCAAAATGATCCATATAAATAATAGCCAAATTTGGGGCAAAGCTCGCCCCCATGGCTACGCCATTTGTCTGCATGAAGTACTCTCCATCAAAGATGAAGAAATTACGTTTCATGGCGATGTCCAAAAGATCTATTATGAATTCGGTAGGGACTTGATGTGGTCTAATTCTGTCTTCCAGAACAATCCTAATCACTTCCAAAGCTGCATTTTGAGGGATATTAGTATACAAGGAGGTGATATCCATTGTAACTAGCAGCTCCTTAGTGGGATCAAAAATTTTTTCATCCACCAACTTGATCACCTGCATAGTATCCCTAAGGTAACAAGCTGTACTCTCTGCAATGGGTTTGATGAAGGTGTCAATAAATTTACAAAGCGGTTCAAGGATTGAACCGCACCCAGAAATAATGGGTCTCCCAGGTGGATTTTGGAGCCTTTTATGTACCTTGGGTAAGGTGTAGATCGTTGGTATACGAGGGTGAGTGTTATTCAGGTACTCGTATTCATGTTTAGTGATAAAACCCTCGAGGAGAGCATTATCAGTCACCACTTTAATGGCAAGGGCAATATCCTTGGTAGGATTTGCTGGTAATTTCATATAATTTTCAGCCACCGATAGTTGACTTAGGATTTCTTTTGTGTAATCCTCCCTATTCTGGATCACAATAGCCCCGCCTTTATCGGCGGGCTTGATCACTATTTCTTGGTTTTGCTTCAAGTTTTGGAGGGCAACTCGTTCCTGTTTAGAAATATTGTATTTAACATATTTTTTATCCATCAGTAGTTTATTTACATCACCCATTACAATTTGTTCATATGCCAACAGTTTGTGTGGCATCATTTGCGAGGCCGGTGTAAAAGTAGAAGGTGGCCTCAGACCAGTATTGCTAAATACCGGCTGGTGTGGTATTTTATTAAAGAAATGTTTCAAACGTACTTTACGGAAGAAACGGCAAAGCTCCAATTTTAAATTGAAACTATTTGGCAAATTGGTTGGAACAAAAGATAGTCCCTTCTCTAAGATTTTTTGTTCATCGTTAGTCAGGACATGATTAGAAAGGTTAATCAGAGGGCTGGTCTGATTAGACACGACATGTGGCTCTACCACCTGTAGTGTTGTTTGCGAGTTTGTATTTCGCCGTGTGATTCCTGTCGGAACTGGACCTGTTTGCCTGATCGGGATCGGCCCTGGTTCCAATTCGTTTGCCCTCGCCCCTGATTCCAGTTGGTCTGGCCCCGTCCCCTGGGGCGACCCCAGGGGCGGCCCCTGCCACGATGCTCTTGCCATGGATCCTGCTCTAAAAAATCAGATTGAGGATCTTGTTGTGCAGATGCACTGGTAGTAGGTTGCTCAGAATCTGATCCACTACTAACAGAGGAGTTGGAAAAGGTGTTGTACTTCCTGTATCCACCCCTACCCCTAGTACTATATCTACCCTGGGATTCCTGGTTATAGTAACCCTCTGCAAGGTATGGATAAACAATTTTCTTATCGAAGAATTTAATATCCTTAGATAATTTGTCCAACTTAGTCGATTGAGTGAAAATGTCAAATTCCTTCAATGTTTTTTCCAAACGTTCTAGAGCTTCCTTAGCATTAAGTAGAGCTGAATCTTCTATAATCTCTTTTCTTAAATCTCCTATTTCTTTTATTAGACGTTCAACCTCCTCCAAAGCAGTCTCCACCCCTAACACCATCCAGTGTCTCGAACAGTTATTTGAGATGAAGCTGAATTTACCCTTAAATTTGGGGTTATCTACAAAAATTGCAGGTTCATTACGAACTTGAAACTTGAAGCAAAACCAAGAAATAGTGATCAAGCCCGCCGATAAAGGCGGGGCTATTGTGATCCAGAATAGGGAGGATTACACAAAAGAAATCCTAAGTCAACTATCGGTGGCTGAAAATTATATGAAATTACCAGCAAATCCTACCAAGGATATTGCCCTTGCCATTAAAGTGGTGACTGATAATGCTCTCCTCGAGGGTTTTATCACTAAACATGAATACGAGTACCTGAATAACACTCACCCTCGTATACCAACGATCTACACCTTACCCAAGGTACATAAAAGGCTCCAAAATCCACCTGGGAGACCCATTATTTCTGGGTGCGGTTCAATCCTTGAACCGCTTTGTAAATTTATTGACACCTTCATCAAACCCATTGCAGAGAGTACAGCTTGTTACCTTAGGGATACTATGCAGGTGATCAAGTTGGTGGATGAAAAATTTTTTGATCCCACTAAGGAGCTGCTAGTTACAATGGATATCACCTCCTTGTATACTAATATCCCTCAAAATGCAGCTTTGGAAGTGATTAGGATTGTTCTGGAAGACAGAATTAGACCACATCAAGTCCCTACCGATTTCATAATAGATCTTTTGGACATCGCCATGAAACATAATTTCTTCATCTTTGATGGAGAGTACTTCATGCAGACAAATGGCGTAGCCATGGGGGCGAGCTTTGCCCCAAATTTGGCTATTATTTATATGGATCATTTTGAAAACAACTTAGTTCTCTGTGAAAACAATCCACATATAGAGAAGATTATTTTATGGCGTCGATATATCGACGACGTTTTACTTATGTGGAAAGGTTCAAAAGAGGATTTACTCATCTTTCATAACTGGCTTAATACAAAAGATGATAATATCCAGTTTACTATGGAGTGTAGTAATCAGGCTATAAACTTCCTAGATATTACGATTAAGGAGGAAGAGGGTGTTTTACACACCACTTTGTTTAGGAAACCGACAGAAAAGAATACCCTGTTAAGATATTCTAGCCACCATCCCCGCAACCTCAGGGACAATCTCCCTTATGGCCAGTTCCTGAGGTTGCGGAGGAATTGTAGTTGTAAAGTGGACTATTTCACTGAATCTTCCATTTTGATGAGCAGGCTGGTGGAAAGAGGTTACCCCAGAAGTCTGGTAAAGAAAGCCCGCAAACGAGCTTGGTTTTGCCATAGAGAAGTACTTTTGGAACCCAAAACAAGAACAGAGAATGAAGATGGGAGATTAATATGTGTTACCACATTTAATACCAAGAGTACTGAGATTAAAAGGATTATTAATAACCATTGGCATCTGGTGGCAGAAGAGACAGGAATACCGGATCCTCCAATGCATGCGTTCCGTAAGGGAAGGAGTGTGAGAGACTATGTTGTGCATTCAATGCTATACAAAAAAAGTGCAGAGAACCAGACAACGCTATGGAACCTCCCCACTGTAGTAGGTCATTTTAAATGTGGATCTTGTAAGGCCTGTACCATGGCTATGGAAATTAAGGCATGCACATATAATGACTATACTCATACACTCCAAAGCCATACCAACTGTAATACCATGGGGGTAATATATGCCATCTTCTGCCCCTGTGGGTTTATGTACATAGGGCAAACTACCCAGAAGGTAAAAACCCGCATCCTGCAGCATTGCAGCAGGATACGGTGCAAGGTACAGGGAGCCCCCCTTGTTGAACACTTTGTCAAATTTAATCACACCCCGGAAAGTCTCAAATGGTGTGTAATTGAGAAAGTTAACTTAAATCCCAGGGGAGGAAATTTTGCACAATCCATTAGCATCCGTGAATGCAGATGGATGCATTTCTTTAATACTGTAAATAAGGGTCTGAACGAGCAGGAAGAAGTAATGAGGCAAATGGCATCATTGCCAAATGGCTGATTTCCCGCTCTATCTGTGCCACCCCCAGATTGCTTTCTGAATGTAATTCCTCATACAGGGAATTGTCATTAGCTGTAACGCTCTCTATGTAACTGTTCCTCTCACATGTTAACGCCTGTGACAATATATTGTACTGTCATGTAATTATGGTGTTGTTGTATTGATTATATTGTTGTTTACGTTAAGTGCGAGAATTGTGTTGCCAGTTTCTGAATATGAACTGACTTTGTGAGTTTTGTGTAATTGTCCTGTGTAAATTGATGGGTATTTGTGTTGACCCCGTTAATTATGTTTTAGAGCCCTTTTTCCAAAAATTGCGGCTGAATCAGGCCCTTAATGGCGACAGGATTCGATCCCTTGTTTTGCCCACACAGGACGAGCGCTGTGCACCAAGGTAGTCCCTCTTTTACCTCCAGTCGCATGCGCTTGACTATTAGTCCGTTTTCTAGCTCGGCATGCCTGGTAATCATAATAATAGCCGTGATTGGCAGGGCCTAATCACGTGGTCCTTCCCGGATGTGAGACACGGGTCCTGTCGGATTCAGACGGCATTTACGAGCCACTATCCTTGCTAACTTCATTTCAAGTGGATCTATTTACACGGGGACCTATGAATGAATACGAGGTAAAAATTTACCGTTTTCCTCTGTCTGGGTCCGTTTGTTGACGCCCTCGGTGGCACCATTCACTGTAAGCGTTTGTAACCGCGAGTAATTCATTAGCAGCGCTGGTTACTCTTAATACCTGGTTTGTTTATTCCAACACAGGTCTGCTTACTTCAGAGTTAATTTTCCTCGCTCTCTATTAATTGGTCACCTCTCTGCCGGCTGACCTTACTAGGGTGAGTTGTTTTTATCCCTATTCATTAGACTTGACTGCTTGGTTGCGGTATTGTGTCTGGGGACTGATTAGATCCTTTCTTCCCCTCCTTTTCAGCACGATTGATATCGCCTGCTTGTCCACAGACATACTCACCATCCTTGACGTTCAATTGAATTTACCTGTCATAGGTGAGTCGGGCAAAGGGTTAAACACTCCGTGGTTGGCGTGTTTATAGTGGGGTGACTGCGCCTTTGGAGATGGGCTAACAGTCTCCCTCCCCCTTTTTGCTTATTTCTCTGCAGGTGTACCGCCCAATTGATCTGGCCTTGTTACACCGCCACGTTCCTTCCGTGGTAAAGTACCCAACACCCCTTTCTTTACTTAATTTTTGGTAATATTGAACCTTTTAGTAATCACAATATATTTATACTTACCTTACAGGTGCTCCCCTTTCCCCGTCCCCCACCTGTCCTGAAGAAGACCCGTAGCAGAGGTCGCGAATTTCCCGTATTGCGCCAGGGTCGAAACGTCGACGATTATGCCCCCTTTTTAATTTTACGCCTATACCAATTTCCCAGTCCCCTTGTATAATAGTGTGTATATACTCTGTATGGGTAGGCTTGATATATGTGCAATGTAAATTTATTTTCTTCTTCTTTGCATTGAACCATTCTGAATCCTGTACTTTAAAATTTCCCCTTCATCACTTGAGCACCAACCTTTCCTAATTTCTTATTGCCAATTTTATTAATATGTAAATAAACTGCAGTATAATTTGTTATGGTACTGTTGTGTTGGGTTTCTTGCATTTGATAGCAGTATTAAGCAATAATACATCTCCCCTTGTTGTTCAGATTAAATCTGACTGCCTAGTGTGAATAATTAACACTTACCTTGATTGTTTCTGCAATCAACAGATCGTCAATATACTGTACCAATGTCGATCTGCCAGGTAGACTTAAATCTTCTAAAGATCTTTTTAACAGCTCATTAAAAATGGAAGGACTCTCTGTATACCCTTGAGGAATTCTGCACCATGCGAGGGTCCTATTCTGGAACCTGAAAGCAAAGATTTCCTGGCTCTCTGGATGCAATGGAACAGTAAAGAACGCATTGCAAAGGTCAATGACAGTATACAATTCTGCATCATGCGGAATCTGGTATAGAATGACAGCTGGGTTTGGAACAACTGGACAGCAAGGAACCACAATTTGGTTAATTTTTCTCAAATCCTGAACGATTCTGTAAGTTCCATTTGACTTTTTGATTCCCATGATCGGTGAATTACAAGGACTGCTCTCAATTTCTTTCAAAACACCTTGTTTAATGAATTTTTCAATCACAGGAATGACACCCTCAATTGTTTCTGCTTTCATTTTATATTGAGGAATGTTTGGAAATTCTATTCCCTGCTTCACAGAAATTTTAACTGGATCGATATGTTTCATCAGACCCATTTCATTTCCTGTAAAATCCCAAATTTCAGTTTTAACTGTCTCCTTTAATTCTTCTGGTAAATTTTCTTTTTCGAATGCAGGAAACAATTTTGTTTCTTCTGCCTCTACCAACAACATTGTCATTTTGTATAAAGCATCTTCCTCCATTGTTTGCAATTCAATTCCCCCAGGAGAACAATATATTCTACAATTCATTTTGCACAATATATCTCTCCCCAGCAAGTTTACTGGACTGCTGTTGCAAACCACAAATCTATGTTTGTCTTTAAAATTGCCAATTTCAACCGGTACTGGATCAGTTAGATCCGTTTTAATTTGTTGATTACTTACTCCGACTACTTGGATGGGATCCCCAGAGAGAGGTAGGTTTTCAATTTCCACTGATCTAACAGTAGAACGGGTAGCACCAGTGTCCCCAAGAAAAGTAATATCTACATCATTTACTTTCCCATTTACAAATGGACCAGACTGGTCAACCTCAAGAGTGGCTCCAATTACACACTCTTCCCCCTCTCTCGGGCACCGTCAGAAACAGTCATCAGAATCGCTTCCTTGGTTTTCTTTTAACAAAAATTGACCTGAAACATTTTGCACATTTTGTCTTTGAGTCCTTATTACCTGATCTTCTCCTCCAAATCCCACACCTGGATTATATTTTTGACCTCCCCCACAATTTGGAAATGGAGGCTGTGGAAATTGATTCTGCTGTTAAGTTAATTGATGCTGTAGCTGTCGCTGAAGACTCAGGTCATTCAGTTGACGCTGTAGCTGTAGCTGTTGCTGCAGATCAACATCATTCTGCATCTGTGGGTTTAATAATGGATTTTTAACATTTCTGGGTGGGTTTTTGCACTCACTTTTCCAGTGACCAATCTCGCCGCAATTAAAACAAGGTAATTTCTGTTTTAATTCCTCAACTTTAGCATTATATCTTGGTTTATTATTATTATTTTTAAATTTTCCTTGACCCAAAATTTGGTTCTGATTTTGAACAAAATTTGTATTCTTGTTTTCAAGACTGGCAATTTGCTGCTCAGCCACTTTCACTTGTGCCCACATCGCTTTTTCTTTTAACTTTTTCTGTTTGACCTCTAACTCATCACTGCAGTATTTTGCTTTTCTCAGGATATCATCAACTGAAAGCGATTGCCAACCAACAATATTATTCCTGATCATTTCTCCAACCTCTGGTCTAAGGCCATAAACAAATTTGTAGATAAAATGACTCATATCTTTTTCATCTAATTTTTCATAGCCACTGTATTGTTTGAAAACCAACAATAATCTTTCATAAAATGAATGAACTGATTCCTTTGGTTCCTGATTTGTTCTGTCTATTTTTACCCAATCAACTTCTTTTGGGGAAATTTTCTGTTTTAACCAGTAAATCACTTTTTCATAAAAGTCCATGACTATTGGAGCTGGAGCACCTGTTTCTTTAATTCGCTCCGGTTCCTCTTTTGGCCAACCCACAGCAATTTTACATTCTGTCCAAAGATCCGATGGGACAACAATGTCAAAAAATCCATCCAGATCAATCCACAGAACTTTCGAAACTTTGATGAATCTGTCTACTTGTCGATACCATTCAACAGGTTTTTTTCTCAATCGAGGAAAATCATTCGTGAAAAGTAAAATATCCTGTCTCGACCAAGGGACATGAACATAACCACCACCTGCAATTTCTCTAATTGGAAATTGTTTAGACAATTTTTCTAACTTTTCATCTTCCTTCTTTTTAGTCCATTTTACTCTCCATTTACTCAATTCACCTAACTTTTTTATGTAAACAATCAAATCTTTTATATGCATTATTCTTCCCATTGTGTTAAAGTTTTCAATGTCCTTCTCTGTAAAATCCAATCTGTAATGTTTACCGAAATTTTTCTGTTTGTTTAAATCGATATCTAATTCACCTGCCAGTTCTTCTAACTGATCATATTTATTCTTTGTTTTCCATTGAATACTCTTACAGATGAATAGGAGTTCATCATCACGATAACATTTTAAACTGTCAGGACCAATTGTGCCAATTATTAATTCTTCCAAATTTGCTTTTAATTTTGCAACATCAAGTTTTGGATTTGACCCTCTTCTTTCAGAAGACTCAGCATCTGATTCTGCACCCATTGGTGATTTATTAAAAGAACCTTCATTAAAAGTTAAATCAGGCATTCTAGTTTTTTCACGATTAATTTCAGAAAAATCTGAATAAAATGTTTCAGCAACCTTTTGAATTTCTGCATTTAAAGGAATTGTTAATCCTGCCTTGTTATTTTCTCTCTGTTCAAAAACAGGTTGAACAGGACCAATCGTTACTGGAACTGTTACTGCTTCCATACCCTTTGTTATCTGCCGAATTAATTCTTCTTTTGATCGTAAATATTCTGAAGTATTTACATTTTCTTCATTTCTGTCAGTTCTCATTAAATTCCTAGGAGCCTCCCTTTTCTTCTGAGTTATTGAAAACTGTCTGCTTCCACAGTAAACACTAGTGTTTATTCCTGTTTCTAATCTTTCTGGAGTTTCAAAAGAGTCAGAATTATTTGGATATAATTTGGGTGAATCATTTATTATAGGTGCACTTGGTATTATTCCAGTAGAAACCATTGGAGTAGACCATGAATGTGGTTGTCTCAAAGGTTCATTCTTTTTATTAGAAGTAAAAATTTCTTCTAAAACTGCGTCCTCAGATTCACTTTCTGTGACAACATTATTTTTCTTTTCAGCCCTTTTTTCACCTGGAGACCCTAAAACCATTTCCCTAATTAAATAGAGACCATCGCACATGTCTCCTTGTCTCCAGATCCGCATTCTATCCTCATGCGTTTCTCTTCTATAACTCGGAGGTTTTAAAGGCCTTTTAATCCCACTCGCTTCTCTTTGAAGTTGAACTATTTCATCTTCCCACTCAACTAAAGCTTCAAATTGAGTCGGTCTAGGCTTTGGTATAAGAGCTGACATCCTTTCTCTCAAATTTCTTAAAATTCTCATGTTAAATGAACCATCGTCTGGCCAAATCAAAATGCCGTCGTCCTTTGTATAATGTTTCCAAACATCAAACCACAGAACAGTATGATAACCATATTCACCTTCCATATACGCTGCAGGTGTTTTGTATTTATGAAGTAATTTACCACCTCGCGTTTTTATTTTCTTGTCAGGTGAGATAAAATTTTTAAACCTTTGAAGCATTGTGGGCTTTTTCTCAACATGTTTAAAATAATAACTCATTTTCCGAATCAAATCCGCTTTAGTAAAATTGATCGTAAGTTATTTCCTGAATGTTCCGCAATATTAACCAATCCGTGCGCGAAACACACCAACAAGCCAATCACGGTTAAGCTACGTCACTATCTTGCTCAACCAATAGAAATGGTGTTTTCTCAAAGAACCAATCAGTTTACAGCTAGTCAGAGTCACGAGAGCCAATCAGAACGCAGCCTGTGACGTATGCTACCCAATCACTGTGCGAACCGTGTGACGTACACAGCTGCTGCGGTTTCTCGTGTCTCACTCTCAGCGCTCACCCCTCCTTCACAAAATTCTTTTCACAGCGCCATTTTAAGAACGCCTTTTTCACTGAAAATTAATTTAACAACGACAATAAAGACTCATCTGTCTGTTTCTTTAATAAAGTGACAGAATTTCAATCGTACTAGAATTCTTTTGTGTGGAATAGACGGCACTATTCTCACAGAATATACATTCGTCGATAAAGTAATCCTTTTACTCTACCCTTCAAACAAGTAATAGTGAACGCGTTTCCCTCTGAATGCACATTTAAAGTAGCAATTCAAAGTTTGACTCGAACGGAATTACAGAATCAATTATGCACTTTCAAACAGAAAGTATCCCTAACCATACACACATGAAATCCTTACAGGACTCTCACCTGTTTATAGATAACATGCATCGTTAGTAAAAATAAGCCACGTTATCTTACCCTTCACTCAAGCTTGAATATATACTATTACTCTTTTCACAGTGAGTTTTAGAACGGGCTCATTGTCCCTATACTCATGCTGCTCAAATTTCTTAGACAATCCTCACTATGCATACATTCACATCTAATTTCCCTAACACGTGTTGCACGGCGACAACACTTGTGATACACGACGATACCACTATTCTGAAACAGATCAAATGTGCTTTGTGACTACCTTCTCATCACACTATTTTGTACCGGTACAGGTTACGTATAACACGAGAACGAACTCAACATATGTTAGACATTGATCCTATGTAACTACCATATAGTATGTTGGTTACCATAGCAACCATCAAATCTGCTACCAGGGAATTGATCCAGCGGCCTATAGGAAATATGCCATAAACTACGCTACCATCTTCACAATATACACTAAAAATCACTATTCAAACACAAGGCCCATTAATTAAACATGACATATTTTGACCAACTGAATCATGTGGCTTAATTAACCTATTCACTAATTATATACATTTATATACAACCGCGGTAAATGAAATCATCATACTTAACAAACCCTAGTTACTATTAAGCCACTTATGGCGATAGAATCTAGCTAATGGTAACCTAAACTCATGGAAAATAACAAGTCCAGCTTGATTTTCAAAGTAAGATTTTATTAGCTACTTATTTGAAAATTATATTTGAAATCTTTATTAATGTATTTTTATTTATTAGAATCATTGCACATAATTATGACAGTTTTATGAGTTTTAGAAATTATTATTGCAATTGAAATTTTCAGTTTGGCATTCTAAAACTTAAGTCCCTAACTAAGCTAAATAAATGGAAATAAAGAGTTAAGTCTTTAAGGGCTCTTACGTGCTCCAAGAGAAGTCCGTCTGCACGACACCCTCATCCAAAGGTCAGTAAAAGCAGCAGCCAAACCCTTCCACGGGGAATGAGTTTTTATACCTTTCTGTGCTAAGCTAATCTAAGTAAAAGTAAATTTTTTCTGCAAAAGTCGGAGTCCCATTGGCTTACGAGTGACAAGTGACATGTCACCACATTTTTCAAAACAACAGTTCCGTCGCTTTCTTAGAGTCCATTGTCTCTAGTATTCGAGCACCGAAGCTTCCTTAAATTGAAACATTACTCGAAGAAAAAATGTCATCATGTCATTCGCTTCCTCGGATGCAAAATTATCGCACGTTTCTTTTGCCGGTTCCTGGCCTTGGCCTTGTCTGTCCAAGCAACAGTCAGAGACACATCACTTTTGCCCAATGTTGCGACAGCAAAGGAAGTTTTTCTTGGTAAGGACTCTCTCTTGCTCCGTGCAGATTTTTAGCAGACTCGAGTAATCTAGGCCCAAAGCAGCCAATTTAACGGTAACTATTATATAAACAAACATAAAAGAATAATTAATGTAAGAAATATAGTTTGTTCTGTTGCCACCCACCATTGCTAATGATTAACCCATTAGTCTAAATTACCTAGCAGAAGCAAACAAATAAAGCAGCAATTATATCTACCATTCTTCATTAAATCCAACAAGATTCCTTATGCACCTGTAAAGAATAGAGTGACACTACATAGACAAGGAAAGCAAAATAAGCACATGTCATTTATAAATCAGCCGCAATTAGTTATGACATGACAAATAGACAGATTTAATTTATTAATTTCCACAAACAAAAGATGCAACAATAATGCACGTTTATGAGCACACATGTTAGTTTCCCGCGTGTTCTGTGTAGATGCAACTTTAAACTAGGTTGAATTAATACACACGTAGCACAAATCGTTAGTAAAATTATTTCTTATTATGGAAGTGTGACTTCACGAGTTGAAAGTAAATCTATTTCCAAATCTACTCCCTCAAAACCTCTCACTTCCGGGTCGTCGCTAAGGCTTCTGGGATACGTAGTCTTTTCGTCCATATCCCATTCCGACCGCCGCTAACTCCGGAATACGAGGCGCTCATCTGACTGACTTAACAGAATGTCGGCATGTTCGAGTTTGAAAATTCACAAGTGGTAGCTGAAACGCCTTGGAGCCAAAGCGTCACTCACAGAGCAGCATTTAGGCATCTTGCCGATGTCAATTCGGAAGGTGCCGGCATGTTTTAGTAGTAGCCTGGTGGTAATTGCTGCGCCTAGTCATTGTGACGCGCGGCAACCCGATTCTAATTGAGAAATGGTGCTGTGTCTGTTTGTGAAGTAATTAGTTAGGATCAAATAGACCCGCATGGTACTGGTTACAGTACGTGCGTGTTTGAAAACATGAGTGGGATGAGACCGCGCTGGTAGCCCTGCGGTGACCACTCGTGTTACTGTAACTATGCTCCCGTTGCGCTGCTAAAAAAAAAGTCTTTAATATTAGACATTAAGCGCAGACGACTGTGAGACTGCACTGTAAGCGCTGCGGTGATCACTCGTGTTACAATAATTAAGCTCCCTTTGAGCTGCTAAAAGTGAATGTTTAAAAATAATGTTTAAATTTGAACACGGACGGCTGTGATGGAGGCGCGCTTGTCATAAATATCTCTATAGACCCTCTTGAGGCCTTTCTCTGGGTGCCAGCGGGCTTGGCAGACCTGCTCTGCGGGGAAACAAGAGAAGCTTTAGTGTGCCTTTCTTAGTGCCTCCATTTTGCGTGAGCACATCTTGGTTCCTGATCTTTAGTGGCAGGAGCTGGATCGCGACTTGTGCTAGCTCTGTGCACTGTGCCCCGGGTAACGCAGGCCCGTGATGAGCTACCATTATCTATTCTGGATTTACATGGTAGACAGACTTTATCTAGGAGAGGATTCTACACAATTGTAATAATATTGTTTCCATTTCTTTTCACTATTGTATGCATACATTTAGCAGCCACATGAATTTGATTATATTGTTGTGGAATTTTCAGTCACAGACACTGGCTGAAAAATTAAATGCATCTTGGCACGGTTATTAATAGTGAACAGACTTTCTTCTTGGGCTATCTCTTATTTGGGAGATGCATTTGTTTTTACGTGAACATTCTAAGGAGCTCTTATGGACAACATGTTATGAATATCAGTGTCCAGGTTACTGACATAAGTTGTGAGAATAAGTACATGACATTGTCTGGAACAAATTACAGCACCTATTATCTCTGGGTACCTCACATATACAGGAGAGCTTAATGAATTATCCATTCAAACAAGAAAGTTAGCCTTCTCAAAAAACTCATCATGAAGAAACCATGCCTAAGCTGAACTAGTTCTTACAAGCCATGTCTACTGTCTCAACAGTCCTAGTAACATGATCTGTGATGTACTTATTCTGACAACTTATGCGAGTGACGCATTAGCTCCAAGGCGCTTCAGCTACCACTTGTGAATTTTGAAACTCGGACATGCCGGCATTCTCATACTTAGAACCAGGGGGATGCCCATGATGCCTATAATGCTGCTATGCTCACATGTAGTGTAGTTCCTATTATCCCAATAGGCTCTGCGCATTGGAATAATATCTTCAATAGTATAGACCTAGGGCAGAGGTTAACTAGGTCTTCTACCGACGATATTAGACTTAAAGTTTTGTGTTTGCCAGCTAGCTCAGAGTTCACTAGAAACTTTCTCGAATAGGCAAGGAGGATTTTAACCTCCCTGGATAGACAAGAAGGGATTTAGTTTCTGACAACCATAGAACATGACAACTTTGCTCTCCCCTAATCAAGAGTGTATCTCTAGAGTCGTGTGAAAACAAAAGACAACCTATTTTACTCAGTCAGTTCAGTGCATTCTTAGTTTCACCAGATTGTAGAGAAAAGGAAGAGACGGGCGTGTTCAATAAAAGATGTTATTTATTGATCAGTCTCTTTTCTCATACAAGAGAAATGAATCGCTATTATTGCAATACTTGTAGTTAATTAAAGTGCATACAGTAAAGACAGAATTATAAAATAATACTGTAAAAGCATTGATATGGTTTCTGAGCCATATGATACTTTAAAATGGATAAAATAGATACATACATATATACATTTGACTAATCGTACTCAACTGGTGCTTCTAACCACGCCTACCCCAGTGTACCTGACCTAAGCCTAATACGTGGGCGGGAGTAGATAAGTAGCAGTTTAATTTAAGTATGTTTGCCAAGGGACTGATTCGAGAATTCTCTGCAAGGGGTTATTCAGTTCTGTACCTGAGATCTAGAATGATGGAGGGCTGGTATCTCTTATCCCGGGTCTTGATATTCCAGCTGCCTGCGAGGGCTGCTTGGAAGCGCCGGAGCTGGATTTCTCAGCAGGAGAAAGGCAGCGTCTCGTTTTCAGCGCGTCAGGAAGGCAGGGCAGCGCCTGTGGGCTTCGCTCTCTGCTGTGCTCCTCAGCACGTCTCGCTGCTCCGATCTCGTCACCACCGCATGTGTTTGCTTAAGGCAATGTCGGTAATATTTATACCTGAAAGGTGCCGAGATTGATGTAAGGATGGACATATATACGTCAATAAGGATGTCATATGAACGGGCTTGTTCGCACATTCTTTTGCTGAAGTTCTCGGTGAAATCAAAACAATGGTTATGGGAATTTCCCAGGTCGCTGTAGGTTTGATTTGTTTTGAGAACTCCGTATGCCTTATCAGGGGCTGGAGGAATATCGCTTGTCTAATTAGATGGCATGCGTTATGACCTAATCAGATAACGCGCTTCTGTGCCGTGGTGTGGCTTAATCAGATAACGGTTTTTGCACCGCTAGATGGCTGCTAGTTAATTATTAACCAGACCAGGGTCATGAATAGGGGAATCGATACAGTACCTATAGGAATACATCACACCCACTCCACGTAGACTATGTCCATATTTACAAATCTAGGCATAGTGAAACCAGTAGCGTTTGTGTATATCGTACCACCCCAAAATACATTCATATGTATCCAGAAAATTTGGAAACATAATCACATGTACTATCACGTGTACTATATGCACAAGCAGTCTAATAATGCTAAACATATAACGCATATTTCTAAATTCAGCATGAATAAATGTGAAAACCACACATGAAATGGCTCTTAATACAGAAAAAAAGTGCGAGACCATTTCATCACAATCATAAAGTTATGTATAATAGTGCTAGAGGATAGCGAATGTCTCATGACTACCTAAAATAGAAATTTAGTTCTCTAAGAATAATGTCTACTTTAAGCAGAAGATAAGTGTCCCAAAAATCGTAAATATTTTTGAATTGGGAAAAAAGGTTCTTGCCGTCTGAAAAACTGATGAGAAAATTTTTTCATATCGCTTTTTAAATGTTGAAGGCCAAATTCAGGATGTAGGGAACTCCGAGTTCTAGTTTGCTCAAAGTTATTCCTGCTGCTCTGGTGAAAACATCATATCATTTAGACTGTTGAAAAAACTGTCAACAGCTTCTTGCGTAAGTTCCACTAATTCGGAAAAGGTTGTTACCATGCATTCATGAGCCTGAGCATGATTGCCTCCATTGATGTTTTGATCAGCATAGCTGACTGAAGGTCGTACCTGATTGATGCTGCTTTCATCTTGTACTTCACTACCCCTCAATCGTAGTGGTGAAGTCTCCACGAATGCCGTCATCAGGATTGGTAGCCGCTGGGGACAGCACAATGCATGAGCCGTTACCGGACCCAACAAGGTATCTGCGTCCATTGGCACATCCGATTGTAGTGCCAGACAGGTGTCCAACGCGCATTCTTCGCCGCATAGCAAGCACCTTAATACAGGCATAACACAACTTTGCCACATTGGTCTAAATGAAAGAGACCAAGTCATGTTCAGGTCTCTAAGCCGGGATAGTCCAAGGATTTTAGTTACCCGGTCCCGGTAGCCAATGGCTAGGATCATTTCTTCCCTTGTCGCAGGTGTTTTGTCTGTGACATGGTTTGCCATAGCGAAATAACAGGATCAAAAATAGAATACCCGCTACTAGTCCCAAAAGGAGTGGAAGTCCGCCAAAAATGGAATGGACAAAGTCTGGAAAAATACCCAGGATGGCTTTGAATGGAGTTAAAGCACCCGAAAACACTGCTTTAAATACACGGGAGACACCAGTGGTATCAGAAATATTTAAGATTTCGTTCAGTATTTCTGCGAAATGTATGGGGGAATTAGTTGATAATAATGAATGAATCTCTTCTGTTGTCCTTGCAACTTGGAGATCATACGTTTCTTTTGATGACGTGAGCCTGGTCGGCGTCTGTAGGAGCACAGTCTTCATTCTGCTTAAAGTATCTATTCGAATAGAAGCAATTTTCAAATCGGGCCATAACCTTGCCTCCCTGTCTGGAGAATCGTTCGGGAACAAAACTCGTTCACAGCACATGACCTTCCTAGTCACGGTTATGAGATAAGGTTTTCCGGGCAGCAAACTACAACATCTGCGATCTACTATTAGAATGTAACTCCTGTTCGAGAGTCTCCTAAAGAATGGTTCTATTCGTGTTGCAGGTGTGCCTAGCTGATAACATGAAAGGTTATTTGAAGTCCCTTCACAGGCTCCATGCAAGCTAATACCCTGACACAGAAGTGTACCACTTAGTGATCTTGCACAATTATTGCCACTGAGAAACACTTTCTGGCCTTTATTACTGACACATTCGTGTGTATAGGGCAAGTTCCATATTGACTTAATGTATCCTTTACCCAACCTTTCATACTGGCCTGCCTGTATATATTTTTGGCAGAAATGAAACTGGAAAGTAGTTATCGGAATATTTATTATTCCATGTATTATCCATTCAATGACAGGTCGTTCTGACATTGTCAATGGTAATCTCTCACGTTTTTCAATGCTCAGAATTGTATAGTCAGCACCCTTCTGTGCCAAATTGATTTGTTTATCAGTAAGGTTAAAGATATTAAATAATGACGTTGTGTTGATTAAACGCCAAGGCACATAGCCAGAACGCAGATTTTATAACGTCCAGCCAAGCTGTACAATAGAACGCAATTGGGACTGACCGTGTTGTAACATCAGTAAGTCTTGCGATATTATATCGATTGCTGAAGACACAATGCTGTCCAGAGAATATATTCTGGAGGACAGAGTCATTAACCCATTGTCCACCACAGAAAGTGATTTTTCCAAATTAATACAGTCAATTTCCCGTATTTTTTCTGCTGTCTCAATTTGAGTTACTTTCCAAACTTCGTTATAAGCTGCATATATAGAGGCCGCTATGAAACGTTTTTGACGCTGTTTGCGTGGTCCCAATATGAAATCACGCAAGTCAGCACCTTCTGTAAGTAAAGTTAGGTGTTGCTTAATTTCAGCCAGTGTGGACGTTTGTAGCCATTGAAGGCAGAGCTTGCCCACGCTGTAGGTGGTTACTATCCCTGGATGTTGTCTTTGAGAATATCTAGGGTCTGGCCTAGTCAATGTGAACCCCTGTTTTTTGTTCAGGAATCTGTCTTGACAGTTATTTGTATCTGTGGGCCAGATCAACCATTTTTTCCATTCAGGATGTGTTCTGTTTTGGTTTAATATATGGTTTACGTCTATCTCATCATCTATAGAGCTATTACTGTTCACTGTTGGCTTTGGAATAGACGGTTTGATCAAATCTTTGATTTTTGCTAAGCCAAGACAGGTAGTTTGTTGAATAGTGTCATTCAAGAATATAATTTGTTCTGGGATCATGCAGGCTCTAAACAATGATTCTATACCTTGTACTTGCCAATCTCTTGTACCCCAAACAGTTTTTGCTTCAATATTATTGTTCCAGAAATCAAACCCAAATGTATTCATTTGCTCAAAAAATGAATCGGAATATATCAATTTTGTGTTTGTAAGCATGGTCTTCATACCTGTCTTATTTGTCAATTTGAAATAAAATGTTTCTGGATTACTTGTGTTAAACCCTGAAAAGTATGAATATTTATCATAAAATGTTTTTGAGCTGTCTTTTGGAGGAGTAGCACAATGTTCCCATTGGTTATAATTTAAAACATTTCTAGGTTGAGCAGATTTATGTAGATAATGGTTACCATAGTGGTTATAGCAGAACATCTGATCATAATTAGACGAACCCTGCAAATAATCATGTTCTGTAAATTTAGCAGACATCACAAGATCAGACATCATATCATTAATACTTTCAAAGTCCCAATCATCAGCAAATGAGCTCGGTTTTACAAAGTCACTCAATGAGATCTTGAATTGGTGTGGATACTTCAGGATTTCAACCGGACCATAGATTTCATAATCAGTTTTGTCCCATGCTACACCGCCTGGTATAGGATTGGCTGTGAAGTTCACTGAAGAAAGTTCTCTTTTCTGTGAAGATGTGTGTGGTTTAAGGACCAAGTTGATTTTCTGGCTTGCTGTGTCCATTTTAGCATATTTTCCTTCAATGAAATGTCCCAAGCATAGTACCATGATGAGCCAAAGAATGAGGATAAATGCACCGAAGGCTACCCAAAATTCAATCCATGGAGAAATCAGATAGGTTTCTTTCAGCTCTTGAAAAAGTTCCTTAGCTTTGTCTTTAAAAGTTTTTGTTGATGGCTGTTTCTTTGCTTCACTCAGGTCTTCAGATGAATCATCGAAGTTGATGAAGTAGCCGGATGCTGTTCTGTCAATTGTTCCAATTGTTTTTGGATTTTGCTTTGTTTCATTAGCAAAGTCTGCAGTTACATCATCATAGGTTGTTGTTTCTTGATGAAAAGTTTTAATTTGGGTTTTAAGAGGTTCAAGTTCCATTGCTTTGTTGCATAGTCCTTGTTGATTCACTGTAGTTTTTCCAAATGTGATCAGTCTTCCAGTTTGAGCCTCTGTATTCGTAGCAAACATTGGTGTTCTGCTACTTCTTGGGAGTCCACTTGGCCTACTGTTTGTTATCGGCCACATGATTGTGGTTTAACCAGGTCGATCAATACAACTCGGTTCTCCTTTTTACCAGCAAGGGGCGGTAGTACTACTGATCTTGTCCCGTTGACAGACAAGACAGGAACTGCTTTTCTGTAAGAAGGCCCAAATTCCTTCTTTACCGCGATCTTCTCTCTGACTAGATCCCCGACTTTTGGAATCCAGACAGGCCTTGCTGGGACAGGTGGTTTCTCTTCAGTGGTTGTTGGCTGTTGTTTCAACTTTATGTTGCTCAGGTCTTTTCTTGTTTCATTTAAGTCCTGTAAAATAGCCAAACGATCTTTGATATCAAAGCTTTTGTCTTTAACCACTGAAGTCTGACTATCAAGATCTTGGATCATCATTCTAGTCCCGAACAATAGTTCGTACGGACTGAACCCTTTCAGAGAATTCCTTGGCAGGTTATTTAGACTACGTTGGACACTTATTAAATGTTTGACCCACCCAGCACCCGAACCTAATACCTTTGCTGTTATAGATTGCTTTATGTCACGTTTTTTTCTTTCTACGATTCCGTTTCCCTCGGGATGAAATGGACAAGAGTACCGCAATGCAATGACTGACAAGAGGGACTCGGTTGTTCCTAAAGATCAAGGATGAAGAGTATGGTCAAGGAGCATGACAGCAAGGAAGTGAGTTTGGTTGTGAACCTATCATCACGCCAACTTACAAGACCAGAAGAACAAGTCCTTCAGAAAGGATTGGGCTTTGTACCCACCCCAAAAATAGACAACTTTGAATTGACTTGTGAAATTCAAAAATTCTTCAGGAAAGTCAGACTGAGAGCTTTCTTCGATGGTAGACCAGTCGAAACACGTTCTGACTCAGGTCTTCACAATCCATCTACCTTTACACCACACAGTGGGATGATACCCAACGAAGTCCTAACATATGAGCAGGCTGTGCTCAAGGACATTGGGGCTTTGGGACCGTGTAAAAAATACCACAATCTGTCCAACAGAGAGACACAGATACTCAATTCATTGGGTAATGATGTAACCATCACTATCAAACAGGCAGATAAGGGTGGAGCCACGGTTTTAATGGACACAAAAGACTATGAAATAGAGTGTTTAAGACAACTCGGGGATAGACGCTATTACACCCCTATCCCAACTGACCCCACAGAACGACTTAAAACCACCATAACAGGATTGGTGGAATCTGCAGAGTGCCAAGAGTGGATTACTAAAAAAGAGGCGGAATTCCTTGTGAAGAAAGACCCAAGAGTCCCATACTTCTACACCCTCCCCAAAATTCACAAGGGGACAACACCAGTACCCGGACGCCCAATTGTCTCGGGGATAGGCTCTGTTTTGGAGCCTTTATCACAATTTTGTGACTATTTCCTGCAGCCGTTAGTGAAGAGAATACCTTCCTACGTCCAAGACACCAAGGATGTCTTACGCCTCCTTGACAACCTACAGGAGGACATTCAAATTGACTTCCTGATCACCCTAGATGTGGAGGCCCTCTATACTAACATCCCACAGAGGGCCACACTCGGGGTGATAGAGAGGATTCTCAATACGGAAGTATGGACATCAGCAACACCACCTTCATTCATTATGGAATGTGCTGATCTCGCCCTGACAGAGAACTTTTTTGAGTTCAAGGGGCAGTATTATCAACAGAACCAGGGCACGTCCATGGGCAGTACCTTTGCCCCTTCGGTGGCCTGTCTATACATGGCAGATTTCGAGGAACAATACATCAATGGACCAATGAACCCTTACCACTCAAACATCATACTATGGAGGAGATTCATTGATGATATCCTCATACTCTGGACAGGGACATCACACCTGTACCTTGAGTTCTTTACGTGGATACCTTGAACAATTTCCTTACCTTCACAATCACTGCTTCAGACTCCAGTATAGCATTTCTGGACCTTACCATCAGACTGGAAGGGGGGAAGGTCAACACCACTATGTACCGGAAGCCCACTGACCGGAACAGTTTATTACTGTTCTCAAGTCACCATCCAAGAGCCTTAAGACTGAACCTTCCCTTTGGGCAGTTTTTGCGGGTTAGGCGCAATTGTACCAACCTTTCAGACTACAGGAATGAGTCTAGTATTCTTTCACGGAATTTGAAAGAAAGAGGTTACCCCACGAGGGAGATCTACAAAGCACAAAAGCGGGCAAAGAACAATAATAGAGAGGCACTTCTGGAGGACAATGCCAGAGACAGTTCAGATAATAATCCATTGACTTGTGTGACTACTTTCACACCCATCTCTAATGACATTAAGAAAATTGTCAAGAGACACTGGCAGATTCTCAGCACAGGAGAGCTAACTCTCGAGACCCCAAGGTTTGCCTTTAAAAGGTCCACCAATATAAAAGACATGTTGGTCCACACCAGACCGAAACAAAGTACAGTCCGCAGACAGAACACACTTTGGCAACTCCCTCCAGTTAAGGGACATTACCCATGTGGTTCCTGTAGTGTCTGCCCCTTCACTAAAGTCACCAAAACCGTCGAATTAACTGAGACATTCACTTGGGAAATTCGAAACCACACTAATTGTAACTCCTCCAATTGCATCTACTTGCTTAGGTGCCCTTGTGAGTTAAAATATGTGGGTATGACCACTCGACCCGTCAAGATTCGCATTTCGGAACATCGAAGTAATATACGATGTAAGAAATCCAACACTAAGATGTGTCGGCACTTTCTGGAACACAACCACACTGCTGACTCCATAAAGTGGCTCATTCTTGAAATCCCCAATATAAGATCTAAACAGGACTTATTTCATAAGGAACAGCGATGGATACATAGGCTATCCTCAGACAAACAGGGACTTAATGAAGATATCCCATGGAGTAGCCTATGACCACATTGATGCTAACACTACTTCTCTGTGTCTTTAATATGGGTCTATATATTATTCCCATGTTCTGTTGTATATATAGTCCTGGCACCATGACTTTGTCATGACTCTACCAATCCGAAGACTAACTCCACCAGACTCTTACAATAACTAAATACCCCTCGTAATGTGTGGACATTCGCTGACAGCGCTCTTGAAACCATTGCAAAATACTACTGACTCCTGTTGGAGTACACATATGACTGGACATAGACACAACATGGTTGACTTCCCATTCTAAGATGGCGCCCACACGAGTGCCACCTATCACGCGGCATACCCAACAATGTTTGTAACGTCTCCTACACTAGTGATCATGATGTATAATGAACTTTACCAGGTAAAACATATCTATATCCATCATGCTGATTGAGCCTGTTGTATTTTTCTCTTAACTATCGGGTTATTTGCACGTTCCAAGATGGCGCCCACGATAGCGCCACTAGTCAGGTGACACACTAGACACACTGGTAACGCCCATTACCTTCGATATAACAATCCGACTACCAGGAATCCACTACTATCCGGATCCCGGTAGCGATGGGTAGGCAAAGCAGTCCTGACCAAGGCCTCGAGAAGTAAGTAATGGTGCTTCTAAGTTGAGGACGCATCGAGAAAGAGACTTACTTGTTTTACATGTTGTCTGGCTGTGTGTGTGCGCCTCCTCGTGCAGACAGTTCGCGTGCACGGTTGCCTCTGAATCTCCGAGTTTGGGAGTGGAAGTGAGCGGGCAACATCACGAATACTACGCGGGTGCGTTTTTGCGCCGTTGTGGATGGCCATTCACTCAGGCACACACTGGGTGGATCTGGCGCGTTCATTACAAACGCAGATTTTTGTACATCGCTGCTTTTGGTACACCAACCAGGCGAGCTTACAATGCGACCTGGAGGGCATTTGATAAATGTCGGTAGAGCTTGGTTGAACTACACTGTGGTGCTCCCCTAGATCTAGGGTGTACCTTTGCCTTACAGAGTGCTTGAAACTAAGTAGATGACTGAAGGTAGAGGAGTGTCTCTACAATATAATGTCCAATACTAAGAGTACAAATCATAAGGCATAAACCATAACCCCACCCCCTCCCTTCTCTCAGAACTTGGAGTTGTCTTGACCTGTAGGGAATACTGACAAACCAGAATTGCATGCCTTTGTCTCCCCTATAGCCATTAAACTCCTATTGGCTCTCCCCCTTGAAGTCACACCTACCGGGTACTGTTGACACCTGTACTCCTTGACCTTTAGGTGAGTAACTACATAACCCCTTGGATGTTTACTATTTAGACACCATGAAGAAACTGCTGCTGAATTATTTTACTTTATTTTATTTTCTATTTTAATTTAAATCTTATTTCAGAGGTGACATGTGGTAAATGTGATTACAGTTGATACTTAATGGTCACTGCGCACTCAATGTCACTGCCACAGAGTCACTTGTCTCCACACAACCACAGTGTGTTCACGGTCAAATATGGGAAACTGTTGACTCTGTATTTTGGTAACTCTTTCTTTTGTCTCCTCTAGGCAAGAGCAGTCCTAACCAGGTAGTACAACAGTAAATAAATATATGTATTAGAGGTTGATACTTTTATTAGGTCATCCCTTGAGATAGATGTATATATTATATTAGGTCCTGAAGAATCGCAGCTCAATTGCAAAAGCGAGAAACATGTCGACCTCACAGAACTTATTGTAGTCCTAGATCGTGATACAGAACCTTATTTCTGGCGATCATAGGCTACCCACTGGTTTTAACATATAGCACGGGAACCACCAGAATAAACTGATCTCCGGTATCTCGAGCTATATTTTAACGCACCCACCTACACTATCCACCCCTCACTTGGCCCCTCACTTACACTTCACCCACAGGCTGTTGGAAAAAAGATCTCCGATAAAGAGCCCCTCCTAGAGGTGAGCCCGTTGGACATTGCACCGCCTGTCCAACGAGGAGCAACGGCCGATGATGAAGCATGACACTCGCAAGGGTGTGTGAGGCCATTCAATTCCAACTAATGGGATTCCCAGGGTAGCCCTCCACTGAGCACTACCCTCTTATTTATTTTCTTCCCTTATATTTGACCATACTCTTCATCCTTGATCTTTAGGAACAACCGAGTCCCTCTTGTCAGTAATTGCTATTTGGGGCTCTGACTCTGGTTGGACCTTCCATTCTACCTTTCTGGAATGGTAATTTGAGCCTCAGGATCAACAATTGATCCTTTTCTCTTTACCCCTTCTTTTGATACATACCGCAATGCAATGCCCATGCTGGTCATGGCCTCCTTATAAGCCCGGGAGCTAAAAGCAGGACCCTGGTCAGAATGTAGCATGCCAATTGCGTATGTGCCGATAAAGACTCGCAAATCTTTTATAACAGTTCGGGCGTCAGCCGATCGCTGGGGCCACATCCATATGAATCTCGTGCATGAATCCACTGCGACCAAGATATATTTATAGTTACCATCCCTTTGTAAGGGACCACAGTGGTACAGGTAAACACAGGCTAATGGTTTATCTGAGATTAGAAGGGGCGTCTGTGCTGGTCGTTTCACCGTTGATACTTTCATTCTTTGACATGTTTCACATTCTAGAACATAGTTCCTTGTTTGTCTTCTCATTTGTGGCCACCAGTATCTCTGTTTTAATAATGATACTGTGGCTGAAACGCCAGCATGTACAGAAGCAAGCCCTTCGTGTGCCGCTATGATGAGTCCTAACCTATGTTCCATGTTTGGAATTGCCCTATCCCCCACTCCAGGGATTCGAGCAAACGGAACATTATTTGCATCAGTTATGTATGAGTACTTTACTGGAAAGCCTTTCGGGAGTGTTTCTATCGCATCTTTTACTGTAGCGCTGACAGCCTGTAATATTTTGCTGTCTATTTTTGTTTTTGACCGGGTGATAGCAGCTACGGAAGCCGTTTGCACTGCTGCCTTCGCTGCTTCGTCAGCCAATGAATTCCCTGCAACGTGAACGCCATCACGTTGATGACTCAGTGTATGTATCACGTGAGTCCTTTGTAGTTCCTTTTGCAAAAGAACTACTTGTTCCCAAAGCATTTTATGTTTGATTGTGCCACCTTTTGCATCTTTAAAACCATTCTGAACCCAGATCTGAAAGTACTCATTGTAAGATTGGACGCAGTAATACGAATCGCACACAATAAGTGTGGGGAATTCTCGATCGGTATTTTCAAGCGCCATCTTGAATGCTAGTAGTTCTGCTCTTTGAGCTGTACAGTCTCCTAGAGATTGCGTTTTAGTGACCACAGGTTTAAATTTTCCTTCGTGCCAGCGATCTTTAACAATCGCGCACGCAGCACTGTAGGCTTGCTTACCCCCCACTGCAGGTTGTGCTGATCCGTCTGTATATATTATACAGCCGTAGTGTTCTAGAGGCAGAATTTCGGTCGGCGGAGGACATTCGAATTCATATTGGAGAAATTCTTGTGTTTTTAAATTGGGATCAAATTCGTATACCACGTCTGTTGCAGCAAGAGAGTTAGCCCACTGTATCCATCTTGGATGGAGTGCTTTAGCATTCGGGATGCTTGCCTTGGTTACCGCCTCTAGAGCTGGTATAGGTGTCACGATGATTATTCGTTTACCCTGTGCTAGGACCGGCCACGTTGCTCCTGGTCTTCCTAGTGGACCGAGCCTGGTGATGTGATTATTATGTTTTAGGGCGCCATGAAACAAGAGCAGGTGCTCTTGGAATTTGAGTGGTATTTCCACTTCCTCGAAAGGAGTGTACTCACTAGGAGGTTCCTCTATTTTGTAATAGTGGAAGTCCTTTGTTACAGCGTTTGCTGCTGGAAAGTTTATCCATGAATAGAATACCTCTGTCTGCCGATATTCGTGTGCCTCAATTACGAATATGACTGTACCACCTCTTGGTGTCAGTCCATTTTCTATAAGTTTAAGGGTTATAGATTTCCTTATGTTGACCGGGATGAGTATTGCATCTGGGTAATTTTCCAGCAGAGTATTGTCTGCTACTAGGAGTTCAGCTGCTAGTCTAACTGTCTCCCTTTCTTCTTCACTTTCTGTCATTTTACTGACAGGAAGGTTATTCTGTTTGTTTGCAGATCAGGTTTCTATGGAAACAAAGATTAGATGCACAATATTTTGGAACAGTGTATCCTTCAACGTTGAATTAACCAAGAACCATACATAGGAGTCTCCTCCTGCGAGGTTTGGCGGATATGACCTTTCACCCACTCCAGACGTCTTTGGAGTATTATGGGAAAAAAAGGGGTTCTGTGTGAAAAAGCACGACTGAGTTACTCTAATGTCTTGTGTTAGTTTTATCGCCTATCCAAACGTTGGGCGCCATGTAGTGTAGTTCCTATTATCCCAATAGGCTCTGCGCATTGGAATATTATCTTCAATAGTATAGACCTAGGGCAGAGGTTAACTAGGTCTTCTACCGACGATATTAGACTTAAAGTTTTGTGTTTGCCAGCTAGCTCAGAGTTCACTAGAAACTTTCTCGAATAGGCAAGGAGGATTTTAACCTCCCTGGATAGACAAGAAGGGATTTAGTTTCTGACAACCATAGAACAAGACAACTTTGCTCTCCCCTAATCAAGAGTGTATCTCTAGAGTCGTGTGAAAACAAAAGAGAACTTATTTTACTCAGTCAGTTCAGTGCATTCTTAGTTTCACCAGATTGTAGAGAAAAGGAAGAGACGGGCGTGTTCAATAAAAGATGTTATTTATTGATCAGTCTCTTTTCTCATACAAGAGAAATGAATCGCTATTATTGCAATACTTGTAGTTAAGTAAAGTGCATACAGTAAAGACAGAATTATAAAATAATACTGTAAAAGCATTGATATGGTTTCTGAGCAATATGATACTTTAAAACGATAAAATAGATACATACATATATACATTTGACTAATCGTACTCAACTGGTGCTTCTAACCACGCCTACCCCAGTGTACCTGACCTAAGACTAATACGTGGGCGGGAGTAGAGAAGTAGCAGTTTAAGTTAAGTTTGTTTGCCAAGGGACTGATTCGAGAATTCTCTGCAAGGGGTTATTCAGTTCTGTACCTGAGATCTAGAATGATGGAGGGCTGGTATCTCTTATCCCGGGTCTTGATATTCCAGCTGCCTGCGAGGGCTGCTTGGAAGCGCCGGAGCTGGATTTCTCAGCAGGAGAAAGGCAGCGTCTCGTTTTCAGCGCGTCAGGAAGGCGGGGCAGCGCCTGTGGGCTTCGCTCTCTGCTGGGCTCCTCAGCACGTCTCGCTGCTCCGATCTCGTCACCACCGCATGTGTTTGCTTAAGGCAATGTCGGTAATATTTATACCTGAAAGGTGCCGAGATTGACGTAAGGATGGACATATATACGTCAATAAGGATGTCATATGAACGGGCTCGTTCGCACATTCTTTTGCTGAAGTTCTCGGTGAAATCAAAACAATGGTTATGGGAATTTCCCAGGTCGCTGTAGGTTTGATTTGTTTTGAGAACTCCGTATGCCTTATCAGGGGCTGGAGGAATATCGCTTGTCTAATTAGATGGCATGCGTTATGACCTAATCAGATAACGCGCTTCTGTGCCGTGGTGTGGCTTAATCAGATAACGGTTTTTGCACCGTTAGATGGCTGCTAGTTAATTATTAACCAGACCAGGGTCAGGAATAGGGGAATCGATACAGTACCTATAGGAATACATCACACACAAAACAGCGAGTGATAGGCGAGTCAACAAATTATGTCACTTCTGCCACCTAAATTACATGTGCTTATCTTTTCCCATTTCCTCTCAACCAGTGCTACACTGATTAGACCATCCTTTGAGCCACAATGCTGAACCTAGTATCAAGCATCATAAATTGAGTATTTTGAAAATGAAATGTAAAGAAAGTATACAATTGCACTCTTTCTTTCTTTTATCTATCACAGCTACAGGTACTAATGACCTGACTCAACACAATGAGAGTGGTAGGTCAATAACCCACTTTAAGTAGTCGCCACAATGTGCGTCTACACATTTAGAGTTCCTGAAGAAAGCCCCTAGAACCGTCTGGACAACGAGACTGAAACATGTTGACTACCAAATCAATCTCAAGAGTGCGCTAGATTGGTAACTTGATCTACACACGCACCGCTTTGGTTTTATTTTTCCACACCACCATCCCATTAATGAATTGTCTTACGTGGCGGTATACAGAATTTTAAATCACTTCACTTGAGCACTGCACTCACTTCTTTTCATCTCTGGACGGTACTGTAATACCAGTTGGTCTTTCTCCAGGTGGAGGTCAGCATACCCACAATAAAACCTGAGGATGATGCTGTCATGCGACAGATAGGCAGAGAATCAAGATATACCACCCACCACTTGTGTACACAAACAAGTTTTTTTTAGCAAGGTCTACAACCAAGTGACCCTGGTTACACAGGGACAAGCGGTCCATTCTCCCCCCTGATTTTTTGTATTAAGATACAGAAGCGGAATGGACCATATCTTCTCTTTCCTCACCCTTGATCTGAGTTGTAGGAGCAGTATGCAACCCTCCACCACAAGGTAACTGATAGTTTTTAAAAAAAGATAAAAGCCTCCTAAAAATGATTTCCCCGAAAAATCTGCAGTAATACAGCGTGTGTACCTTCCTGCTCCTCACCCTAACAGCAGCTTCAACCGGGGGATGTGAACTGAACTTTGAACTGTAAAAAAATTGCTTTTAAGAAGATGACCTAGGCCAGAGCGGAAGAAGAATAAATTAGGGATTTCATCTCGAAGAAGAAGAAAGAGGGTAAGGAAAGTCTTCCAAGCTGTGTATATTTGTAAAGCAGAGACATTTAGATAATAACTTTTCCAAGATTTCGAAAATTGCTCGAAAGACTTTGCTACATGTGAAGCTGGAGAAAGAGACTGTGTGTGTTGAACCTCTTTTGAACTGTGATCCGAGCTACTTAAAGATGGAATCTGTAAATTTGAATCGTAGGCACAAGTGCATCATAGGTACACTCATTGTAGGGGTAGTTATAGTTATATCTGAAGTCATTGTAGAATCCATTTTGAGTTCATCCAAAGACAGGGAACATGGGGTGGAGATACAAGACAAATCCACATCTACCACTGCTGTTTCAAAAGAGGGTACATAAGGACCAGAGAAAGGCTTAATAGAATAAAATATTTGCTTTTGTCTTGTAGACCTATCCAAATGGGATTACACGCTGATTGCTAAAGTTCAGTTGCTTTATGAGTATGTTGACACACTGGAAATGAGGGTTTGTTATGTGTGCATGCAATTGCCGGCCTCAGCCGAGGAGGTAATCCCATACCATCACTTACCCTTGAGTTATGGCATTACTTGTAGTTTACTTCTTAGTATGTTTTATAGAAAGGTCATTATGATTACTGCTTCTTGAACTATGATGTGATACTCCCAGAAATCCCTGCATACAAACATCTGAACAAATAAGATTATTATAAGCTAATAGAGAGAATGGTAAATTATTCTCACCTACAGTAACATTAGACACTGCGTACATACATAGAGATAATCCAACCTGCATCCTAACAAATATAGAAAAGACATTTGTAAATCAAGTAGAAGATAGACATAGGGGATTAGTTGTTAGTACTGATAATAAGGTAAGAATTCTGAATGGATCAAGGAGGAGTTAGCTCACAAGGCTAAGGAAAGTTCTGGTCCTATAGCTTTAAATTGGGAACAACAAGAAAAGCTTTACATATAACAAGTTGCAAGTAGGTATGATCCTGGGTTTGTGGAACAGTGTGTGTGTGATCATATCTTCCCAATAAATGGTCCATGGAAGACATTTTTGCAAGAGTCAGTTCGAATGGTTCCCGGACTGTATTCTGTGTGTGGGAAGATTGCATATGTTTGATTATAGAGCAAATGGTATGATGCATGTTATTTGGCTGTCGTGTTTCCAAAGGTATATCATGTGGAGGATTTGGAGAGTTTAGAAAGGAAGACGAATAGTAGGGAAAAATGTTGACTGAGTGCAGTAGAGGTTGTAGAAGATATATTTGGAGCAATATTCCTAGTTAGGGAGTAGTGTTAAATGATGTCAAGATCAGAAGGCTGTCTACAATAGTGGATAAGTTGTCTGTTAACACGACTCAGTCTTTGTTACTCCTAGATGGGGAGATGGTCTCGATAAGAACCATGGTGATGCAGAACTGTCTTGCACTAGATGTATTACTAACAAAAGAAGGCGGAGTCTGTCGGATGCTGAAGGTCCAACTGTGTTGTACTTATATCCCTGATAGAAGTAAAAATCTGAGAGTTTATATTAATAACATCACTGATATACATCGTGAGACACAGGACTTGGCAGAGGAAGGATTTTGGGATAAAGTTGGAAAGGGATTTGGTGTAGTCGGAAAATGGTTTGCAAATTTGGGAAGTGGAATATTTGGATACATTTTGAAGCCAATATTGATTGTTATAATCTGCATCATTGTCCTGGAAGGAATGATAAGATCATACAAGTGGCACAAAGCAAGGCAAGTGGAGAACTCCTTATGGGAAAGAGTTAGAATGATGGAAATACGGCAGGACAGTCATTATGAAAATTTGAAGCTGATGGAGGAGTTCAGACAGAGAAGACTAGCTACAATATCTGTTTAGATCGATCGACTCTGCAGGGATGTTGGGAGGTTAGTGTTGACTCATCATCCGAGGGGGGAACTGATGTAGCAGAATTGTCATTTAATTTGTAGGGGATGCATTATACTCACATGTAGAACGTATTCACATATAATCATGCAATTATTGTTAACATGAGGTGATAGAATTGTGAACATATTAATGCAATTATTTGATGTGTTTTATTTTATGGATACTTGTCATAGAGAATTAACCTAGGAATTAGCTGTAAATACCAGAAATCGTTAACATGTGAACTTGTGCTGTGAAACTGACATTATTCACTTATTAAATGTGTTCGACAGCGATGTTTGTAACTAGTAGGTAAATGCATTAATTGAAATGCTGATAATGGTTATGCAAATTGGATTGTTGAAAGAGACACTTCTTATGTTAGCTGTAGTCCTAGGCCTGAAATGTAAGTCCCTGGAAACTCTCGCTTTAAACTAATAGTTAAATTTCATGTGCATCGCAGATTCTGTTCTTTCTCATGTTTCCATTGCAAGTGGAGAATACATTCTTTAGGAAAAATAATTTCTTTGTTTTAGTAAGCTAGGCAAGGAGAGAAAAAGTTACAATTGTGTGGCTGGGTTGATAAAGGAAGGTCATTGTGCTTCACCACAGGAGAAGGCGAGAGAATCGAGGACAAATTGTAGCGAGTAAGGTACACCATCAACATCGTGGAAAAATACCTTTAGGACTGTACTAAGGATGGATGGTGCGATCCAAACTGCACTATGGGATTGATACTGATGAAGAACTGGTTGTTGAAATTAGTGATAGTGCATTACTCCTTACTTGCCTTCCGAGAGAGAGCATCCTAAAACAAGCTCTGTCTTTTGTAGCTTCATGCTTCTTGACCCATCGATTATGGAGAGAATTCTTAGGGAGACTCTACGTGCTGACACCTTTTATCCTTCTTTCTGAAAATGCTTATTTAGGGATGTCAAATCAGTGTTAGAGTAGGGATAGATGTATGCTTTTCCCTCACCAACCATCGATGCAGGGAAATTTGGACTCATGCTTCCCTGTTTTCTACTTCTGGAACTTATTGTGTTGTTTATGTTGCATCGTGTTAACTGCTTACGCGGATTTGGTTTCATGCCTTTTCTTATGTACTTCTATACGCTTGTGTTGAGGTGTCTCTATGTTCACTTCTTGGCTTTGTAATAAATTAATTAACCTTAGGAAGTTGTCCGTGGGTTATTATGTATCCAAAATGATTACTGGCCAATTGATTGTTCCTCTAATGACTTTTCGCCCCTCTACATTTTCATGCTGCTAAAAAGAACCATCAGAGTGTGACTCTAGAATGGCCTAGAACTTATGGGCCCGGCCCTTTCACATGCTACGAATACCGGAGTTCTTCTGTAAACATGAGTAAATAAAGATTCTTTGTTTTTTTCCCCAAAGAAAGTACAGAGTGTCCGACCTCATAGGTACGAATATGGTGAACCTTTCCCACATGATCAGTAAGAGGAAGACAAGATATTAATTTAATTTACCATCTTTCTACAGCACAATTGCACCGGAAAGGAATTAGAATGCTTTACAGAGAACAGATGTTAATGTTATAATGGAGACATTTTGTAATAGTGAGCACTGGAAACATTTAAAGAAGCAACAAAACTTATGAAGTTTGAAAATAAGAAGGACATTAAATAACAAGCAATTACAATGCAATAGGTCTCGCATTTACAAGTGTTTGAGCTATTGGCTTTGTAAATTACAATGCTTATTATTTATGTGTTTTTTTTAAAACAGGTAATAATAAAAGGCATTGACATTCACAATGCCAACAGTTTAAATTCAGACTAGACCTTTTGCATTGCAAATGCGTTTGGCGTTTATGCTATAAAGATAATTTTCTTTAAGCATTAGGAGAGAGGACAAATCTATTTGAAAAAATAGTGCTCGGAGGCTTTCATTAAAGCCTAACAAGTTACAGCACTTTTAACAGGGTTGTCCTCACGGGAGGTTACAAAATAAAGCAAAGCAGTACTAAGGAGGGACTACTAAGCCTATTGACCAATGAAAACCACAGTTTACAGTGGACAATGACACAAGCCAATGGAAAACATGGGCAGAGAGTGGGCGGAGCTTCAAGTCCATACCTGAATTCAGCATGCCTTGCAGAGCAGCGTATGCACGGCCCAGGTTCGACCTAAAAACATTAAGAAAATGGAATTCATGCAAAGATGGAACATGCATTTCAACAATTTCCTCCAAGAAAGATTATGTTGGTTTATTAGAAGGGGAAGCTGGCTGTTCTAGAGACTGCTTGCATAGCCTGCGTAGTGTATTTTCAGTGCTAGATACATTCTGATTTCCAGCGTTTACAGCAGAGTCTTGGATTTTTGCACCCAGCTGTCCACCAACCACCAAGACAGGGAGGGTAAGTGAAGTAAATGTCCGTTTGCAAAAGGGAACCTGTTAAAAATGATAGCGCATATGACACTACTGCTATGATGGCGAAAACCCAACTGCACATGATCGAAGGCACCTGCAAAAGAAACAAAACGATATAGTAAATGAGGAATTCACTGTGAGAGGTGCACATAAAAAAGCAAATTAAACACATTTATTCTGCTGTCTGGCAATGGAAGTGTGTACAATCCTATTCAGTTGGAAGCCATGTCTCCACCTTTAAGTTGTTTTGATGACACGGTCCAAGCAATGGGATGAAAGAGTGAAAAAGCTGCTGGTGGAGACGAAATGGTGACACAGCTTTCCTCTGGTGTCAGGCCCCGAAAGATATATGTAAGGTGGTACCATGCATCTGCAGGGTGAGGGCCAGGAAGGGCGCTTCCCTCCCCCTAGAGCGACCCTCCTTGCCCCCCCTGTGGACGCCCATGAAAACCGTGACTTCAAGACGGGGTTCTCACTTTCTTTCCTCTCCTTTTTTTTATTTGCTTCCCCGTGAAATGGATCCAAAAAAGAAAGATGCTTTTCTGACATTTTAATTCCAAAGTGCAGCTTAGGAAATAAAAGGCTAAAAATAAATATGAAACATAGATAAATAACTAAATAAAGTAAAGAGAGAGTGGTAATAAACTGGCAAAACTGATTTTATTCACACTGAAACACATTAGCACCACTTTTACAGAGTTTGCCAGTGAAGCGCTATTTTTGTTTTCTTGTCTTTGTTTTCCCTGGACTTGGATTTAGTGCACCAATCCTGGAGGTACTGCAATGTGTGGATTGGAAAACAAAATGTGTGCTGCGGCTCTGCGTCCAGGGATGTGGTATTTTTACCATACTGCTTACGTTTTGTAAGGATATAAGCAATGGCCATTGAAATGGGTCCATTCAGGGCCCTGTAGTCGTGTCCTTAACTTTTCAGGCAAAAGTACTCACTGATTTCTTAATAGTGAGTGTAAAAGCATTAAGGTAACCATGCTGTTCCTGCTTACATTTCCCATGGTTTGCTAAATTTTGCATACCCTATAAGTGTTTGCTTTTTCTAGGATGTTGTTACTTTTTTTTTTGTAGGCCGCATTTTGCTCTTGTCTAGTGCGTAATTTAAATTGAGCTGCATCCAGGTGTTTATAGCGGGTAACAATTGGGTTGTAGTTGAAGACAGTGGGAGTTTTTCTCAGTGGGGCAGTACGGTGTTCTGTCGGGGAGAGGATGTGGCACTATGGTCAGAGCTGCTGAATTTGGAACTGGGAACCAGGTTCAGCCGTAATAACCAGTCCACCAGACCACTCTCCTGCGAGAGCACAATCACATGCTAGACCTTAGAAGTCCTGGTGTCTTCGCACCAGCAGGTGAACCCTAGCATGACAAGTGTAGGTTAACCTTTAAGGCTTGTCCACCACTTTCCATACTGAAGTTCACCTCCAGTCTTGCGGGCAGGCCTATGAAGCAGCACACCCTAGAACAACAGTCACTGAGGTCACAGGATCCTTGAGAAGGGCCAGCTCGAGGGCGGTGCAACCAGTGTGACCGCACCGGGTGCTGACTTTAGGTGGAGGCATCATGTTTGCAAGTATATTATGGTTTTAAAAACGCTTGCTGCCACCTTCCTGGTCTCCAGCACTTTTCGGCAACAATAAAAAATGTCATGATGACTCTGGTGATTAATGTTCTTCCTAGAGAGAGATCAGAATTTTGTCTAGTGGAAGTTTTGACTCATGGAAAGGTAACTCAGAGGGTTAATGTACCAGCTGCAAAGAACATGCGCCATGCAGATCACAAAGTGCACATAATGTAAATAGGTCATTGGGCTACTGCTTTTGTCAGAGAGATCCTTTTGTTACTTGCAGTTTATAAGTTAAAATCCTAACTTAGGACAGTGAGCTATTAACTGTCATCTAAGAGCTGCATACAAACTGCAAGGTATAAATTAGAGCGTTATGTCCCCCCCCCCTCAGTCTTTGATTATCCTAATGTCCCAAAAAGTGTTCTTTTGGACAGAAATCAATTCTGATTATTAAGGAGAACCGCCAACCATGGTATTACGTTTTAAATTCCGGATATTGTGTTTTTCCAGACCAATCACTATAAAACTATACCGGCTACTAGTATGGTTCATGTGACTCCTACACCTTGGAGGCCTTAGTCTTATGTAACATTTTCTATACAGTGATTTACACACATATTGATTGTCTCTGTGTAATGTGTGTGATGTAAAGTGCTCTGACACCTTACAATGGTATGAGTGGCACTGTAAATCACATTAAATGCATCTGAGAGAGAGTGGTTATGGGAGACTTGGGGGGCACAGTTAAAGGGTGGTAGTGAGGGAATTCATGGCAGAGGTGGTCCTTGGGGAGCACTAACAAACATTAACGCACAGGACACCACCAGTGCTATGGCTGGCCTTGCCCTTGAGGCCAGCCTGCCTCACCCATAGGCCCCTCCATTGGCCTTGTTTCAGCAGTAGTAGCTGCAACTCACCAGGGATTGGCAATACAGAGTTTGCACGCACACCAAACTAAGTTCGCAAACTTCACAGTCTCCCTGCTTCATTCACAAGCACTTTTAACATGTGCTGCCTGCTCTGGGGCCACTGGAATTAATTATGCAGCAAAGGATGACAACATTATGCCGTAGTGTTGACTAAATTATGCATAAAAAAAAGGCTGCAGCGTGATGCAGCATAGGCAGCATTTAGCTCTTGTCTAGTGCGTAATTTAAATTGAGCCGCATCCAGGTGTTTATAGCGGTTAACAATTGGGTTGTAGTTGAAGACAGTGGGAGTTTTTCTCAGTGGGGCAGTACGGTGTTCTGTCGGGGAGAGGATGTGGCACTATGGTCAGAGCTGCTGAATTTGGAACTGGGAACCAGGTTCACCCGTAATAAACAGTCCACCAGACCACTCTCCTGCGAGAGCACAATCACATGCTAGACCTTAGAAGTCCTGGTGTCTTCGCACCAGCAGGTGGACCCTAGCATGACAAGTGTAGGTTAACCTTTAAGGCTTGTCCACCACTATCCATACTGAAGTTCACCTCCAGTCTTGCGGGCAGGCCTATGAAGCAGCACACCCTAGAACAACAGTCACTGAGGTCACAGGACCCTTGAGAAGGGCCAGCTTGAGGGCGGTGCAACCAGTGTGACCGCACCGGGTGCTGACTTTAGGTGGAGGCCTCATGTTTGCAAGTATATTATGGTTTTAAAAACGCTTGCTGCCACCTTCCTGGTCTCCAGCACTTTTCGGCAACAATAAAAAATGTCACGATGACTCTGGTGATTAATGTTCTTCCTAGAGAGAGATCAGAATTTTGTCTAGTTGAAGTTTTGACTCATGGAAAGGTAGCTCAGAGGGTTAATGTACCGGCTGCAAAGAACATGCGCCATGCAGATCACAAAGTGCACATAATGTAAATAGGTCATTGGGCTACTGCTTTTGTCAGAGAGATCCTTTTGTTACTTGCAGTTTATAAGTTAAAATCCTGACTTAGGATAGTGAGCTATTAACTGTCATCTAAGAGCTGCATACAAACTGCAAGGTATAAATTAGAGCGTTATTTCCCCTCCCCCCTCTCCTCCCCCCAGTCTTTGATTATCCTAATGTCCCAAAAAGTGTTCTTTTGGACAGAAATCAATTCTGATTATTAAGGAGACCCGCCAACCATGGTATTACGTTTTAAATTCCGGATATTGTGTTTTTCCAGACCAATCACTATAAAACTATACCGGCTACTAGTATGGTTCATGTGACTCCTACACCTTGTAGGCCTTAGTCTTATGTAACATTTTCTATACAGTGATTTACACACATATTGATTGTCTCTGTGTAATGTGTGTGATGTAAAGTGCTCTGACACCTTACAATGGTATGAGTGGCACTGTAAATCAAATTAAATGCATCTGAGAGAGAGTGGTTATGGGAGACTTGGGGGGCACAGTTAAAGGGTGGTAGTGAGGGAATCCATGGCAGAGGTGGTCATTGGGGGGCACTAACAAACATTAACGCACAGGACACCACCAGTGCTATGGCTAGCCCTGCCCTTGAGGTCAGCCTGCCTCACCCACAGGCACCTCCATAGGCCTTGTTTCAGCAGTAGTAGCTGCAACTCACCAGGGATTGGCAATGCAGAGTTTGCACGCACACCAAACTAAGTTCGCAAACTTCACAGTCTCCCTGCTTCATTCACAAGCACTTTTAACATGTGCTGCCTGCTCTGGGGCCACTGGAATTCATTATGCAGCAAAGGATGACAACATTATGCCGTAGTGTTGACTAAATTATGCATTAAAAAAAGGCTGCAGCATAATGCAGTATATTTTCAGATATTTTATTATTTTGACGTGTGTACACATGCTAACAGTCTCTGGAAAGATTTTGCCTTATTAGTACCAGTGTAACATGCAAATGCAGCAGTGAGAAAGGTGACTAGTCAACCTTTACAATAGGCCATCCACTCCGCAGCAACACAATTCACATTTTATATTAACCTTTGATATGTTTGAGCTACAAACAATTTATTAGTATAAATGGTCAGATCATGCAGCAGATCTTGCCTTATGAGGCAAATATGGCAGAGCCATAATTTTAGAGAAAACATTTGCAAACTAGGATATTTTGCCATTCATGTTTGAACTGCTGTTGTGGACAAAGGGAGATGTGCTGATGACAGAAACTCCATGGCTCTGAGACAAATGGCTTGTGTTTCCACATTTTATCGTATTTGCTACATTCTGTGATTAGAAGCATATCCCACTTTATGAATATATTTTAATGTCAATAACTCATTATAACCTTAAATAATCATGTGTATCCATTGGTTGATTAAACTGGGCAGTGAAATGCCAAACAAATACTAAAAATTGGGATGTCTGCGCATTCTGGCCACACTTCTGGCTCCACCCACAGATCCAATCCTTGGGTTATTCCCGCCCTCTGATTCTCCGCCCACTGTTCCCCTACTTTTTTCCCCCCACTTCGACCACTGTGTAAGACTCAGCATCCCTGGACCTGTGATGTGCCGCCGCTGCGGGCGCCGCATGTTCCACACATTTACGGTGCCGGGCTTCCGCATAAGGGAGCTGGCCATTATTGTATCCCTAAACGTGCGCACGTTGTCATTAGAGGGACTCTAAGTTTTCTTTAAAAAATATAGCTAACATTTGAACCTATTCATTTTATTGTGTATAAATTAATTGAATGTGTAAAATTTAGCAATACCTGGAGAATTCTAGTAAAGGGAGCACCCATTGGCGAATCACTAGCGTGTGGGATTGCTGCATTATTTATTACTAACTTTGACGTTGTGCTTTAACTTTGGATAAAAGTTATCATGAATTCTAGCACCAAGAAGCCAATATTGGTGAATATGTGTGCTACAAATAATCCCTAACATACACTGTGCATACAGCATATTTAATCTGGTGCTTTAATCATAGGCTGTTTTAAAGTATTCTGATAAAATTCGAATTGTGCTGAAGACAGCCTTTATTGGTGTTGGATCGAGGACCCGGAAGTCTGCACATCTAGCAGACAGAGATAAAGCACCTGGTCAGAAAGTTTAGCGTTTTCCCTACAGGTGGTCGGGTCAGTCACATGTCCTGGATTCCTGGCATTTAATTGAGTCTATCCTAGTTCTGCGCCCCAGTGTTTCTTGTGCCCCACCTGGCACACATCATGTCGGAGGATGGTGATGAAGTTAACATTCCCCCCCAAACCTCCCCCCCCCCCCCCGGAAAAATGTCTGCGGACGCCCATGGGTGGTACCAATGAATAAGGGTTATGTAGATATTGAAGTAACAAAGAAAATAAGGCAGTCAAAATCTGAAAGTGCCAGCAAAAGGGGGCTGGTAATTCACTCACTGTGAACTGCCTAAGCTGAGGTTAGGGAGGGGTGCCGACCAAGGACAGACAAAGCTGTCAGTATAACATCCCAGTGTGCCAGTTGGTTCATACTTACAGTAAGAGTCAAGGGAAGGTGGAGGTCACTGCAGAAGCACTTGGTAACAAAATACTCCCTCCCTCCTCTCTAAAAATGGCCAAAGAAGTATACTGTATGGACTCAAATGCCAACTACTGACCCCCCCAACTATCGAGTCATTTGAATAGACGCCCCCATTCGAAAAAAATCCAGGGCCTTCCCTAGCTCTCTCTCATCAGATTGGACAGAGTGGCAGTCCAGTCAGCCCAGCAGAGCCCATAGTTTTCCCTTGTTGACTGCACAAGTGAAATATATGCATATCATAACATACTCATGTGTCGGTCCTGTTGCTGGCCATTAGGTGGGGGGCACTCACCTTAGAAGAACAGTAGTAGTGTGTGGTAAGGGGGGATTGACTCCCCTACCACAAGGTGAAACCTCCTAACAACTGAATAGAACTAGCTTACACCTAATATTGTTCAATTGTGAGAGCCTTGAATGTGATTATTTTTTATGCCTTTTGTTTAAACCCAATTAGAAGTTTATGAGGGATTCAACATGTTAACATCAACATTAATAATATTAATAAAAACTCTCTAAATAAAGAAAAACGTCCTGTAAACTAGCTCAGCAAACTTAAGCTCACTAGCCACAGAGAACTCTGGTACAATGGCTGGAAATCTTAAAATACTTATAATTGGACATGTATGCGTCATCAGACTCCATCCAATCCAAGGGTACCCAGTTCAATAGTCTTTGCATCCACATTCAATAGTTACAATAGAAACCTTTAATCCACTAGAGTTGTATTCTTTGCTCTACAGTAGCCAATTGAAATTCACCAAGAGGACCTAACAGCTCTCAATTGGACCAATTCTATTGTCACAAAATGCTTACTTCAGATTCTATACTGAAGCATAAAGGCATTAACATACAAAGCTCATTCTAAAAACCCCACATAAAAGTTACTTTATCCTATTGAGTAATACGGAGAGTGCTTAGTCTGCTTTTTTGCACACATTTGGCACACCTTGGAAGAAGTCTGGGACACCCCAACATGTCTCTTCTCCTCAAAACTCATTTTGAAACTGAAAGGCACAGGGGATGATATCGGCAATGTGCCAGAAAGGTATTGGTAATGTTTTCTGGTTAGCAGATATTTATAAATTGAGTTGAAAATCAACAGATGTCGCCTTAGCTCTCAATGCAGGGGGAAATATGGTACTGGGAAGCAAGCTGCCATTGAAGAAATGATCCGTCAGGTAGCAGCCCGCCAAAGTCTGAACTAGGCAGAGCCCTTTACACAATCAAAGAAGTTATCAGAGGAGCTCAAAGAGTTCATCGAAATACCAAAACAAAGTATATTCTTTTCGGCAGGTTTGAAAAATAAGTCAACTATAAATTTTGAAACGACTTTGCAGAGGGTTGGTGGCAGAAAGAGGTTGCTTTGTCCATGTGAAAAAAACAAGGCTTCCAACAAGACAATGGCTATAACTTACTGGTTCTTTAGAAGGATTCGCTACTTGGAAAAAGTTTCTAGATCACCATCTTAATGTTACTAATAGCTACACACACATAGGCCTTGTGAGGAAATACGTCTGTAACCAAAACAAGATGTATCAAAGCAATTTTTAGTTGCAAAGGCTGCGATTCGCAAAAAAGCAGCGATTGCGACTAAAAATTGGCAAAACGGTATGTATGATGCAAATCGCCTAGCAAAATTAAGGAATCGCAAAATTTGTGATTCCTTAATTTTGCGTAAGCATTTAAGGAATCGTAAATTGTGATTCCTTAAATGCTATGCATCAACCATTCAATTTTTGCGATTTCTCATTAAGAAATCATAAATTACCACCAACTTGAAGTTGGTGGTAATTTGCGATTTCTTTCGCAAATGCATTTTTTTGCATTTGTGAAGGTGCCATGTGGCGCACATACATGCCCTTAGGGCATGTATGTGCGCCATATGCGCACACATGTGAATTTCAGGGGCACAGCAGGGTGTCCTTATAACACCCTTGCACCCCTGAAATTATTCTCAATCGCAAATTGAGAATAACTTCCCATTCATTCCTACGGGCCTCCTGGCCCATAGAAATGAATAGGAAAATATTCCTTAAGTGTGATTCGCAATTTGCTAATCGCAATTAAGGAATTTTAAGAAATCGCAAAAAAAATGCAATTTTCTACATACATCCCTATTTGCAAATCTCAAATAGCGATTTCTAAAAAATCGCTATTTTAGATTCGCAAATCAGGATGTTGATACATCTGCCCCTTAATTCTTTATGCTTTTACATCTCTAAATTATTAGCATGTATCCTGAGAGTTTTGTCTCATACCTAAGTTGAAGGATAGAGAGCAATGGATAGCAAGCCTTCTCTCCTGACGAGACAGCACGCTTATTTAATCATGAAATGAAGGAGGATTTTAAGTAGTCAGATGTATGAAGACAGAGAACCATAATTGTTTCAGTCTCAGAAGAGCCGCTTGGATCTTGGTGCATCTAGTGGTTGGCCTCACGACTTACTAACTCTCAGTGACATAGAGGAGCATAAAACAGGCTCCTTCCTAAGATTGAGGGCTATACTCATTCACAATGCAATAATAAGAGCACACTTGCAGTTCAGCCTGCTGAATTTATATAGATTTGCACTTTAAACATTACTGCCCGCCCGTCCCCCATTCCTCACCTCTCAAATACAGAAAATGAAGAAGACTGTATTGAACTAGCAACTGGAAAGCACATATTAGCCTGCTGAGAAAAAAACCTGTAAATCGCTGAAATATATTAAGTTTAACAATCAGCTAAATTCCTGATGTGAGAGACCTGTCCCATATTATAACAGCAAAGGAAGCAGAGCTGATGGGAAAATCAATGCGGTCAAGTTCTCCACTAGAACCCTGGTTGTAAAAGTTTAAGAGAAAGAAGGCCTGACGATCAAGGATGTCAATTTCGTTCCCGAATTTTTATGCAAAAGGTGCACTCTAAAGGCCACCAATTTGTGTACGCTATCAAATGATCAAATCGATAACCTCCAGCTGTAATGTTCAAGGTGGTCTGAAAACTACCTTCATAACCGGGGTTACAAAACCACCGAAGTCCAAAGACTTCTATTAAATGAGGATCTTAGCAGATAAACTCCCAAGACACACATGGCAAATTTACATCATGGCCAGAGCTCGAACCATCTGAAAACATGGTCATGCACTCCCAGTTCTCAAAAACTGCCAAGCTCTGGTGTTGAATCAAGCAGAGAAGCAGGACCAATTGCATACTTTAGTCATTTTCACAACAGAAAGCCACAGAAGAACAAGTTACTTACCTTTGGTAACTCCTTATCTGATAGAGACACATCTAACTACAGATTTCTTACCTTAGAACATTCCCCAGGGTTCTGATTGATCTGGAAAATCTAGAACAGTACCTCCACGCACTGGGAAGTGGTGCGGATCAGCTCTGCACCAAATGTGACTTGATTGGCGCCACACCAGCAGGATATCAGTTTCTTTATGTGAGTCTTTCCGCGCCAGAAGCACGGAGCCACGTCAGAAGGCTGATTTACCAGTGTTCAGAAACTAAGGGCCTACATGGACCTTTTCAGGTAGAAAGACCGGTTCAGAGAAAGAGTGAAGCTGTGAGGGTCAGTAAGGAATTTGCTGCTAGACACAGACTCAAACAGGCAAGGCATTACCAAAGGTAAGTAACTTTTTCATTTGACAGAGACTTCTAGCTGCAGATTCCTTACATTTAAATATATCAAAGCAATGCCTCCCCGGAGGAGAGCCCGAAAACTAGTTCAGACTAAAAAGTCCTGGATGATCGAACAGGCAAAGGGCATGTCATAACGGACCTGACTATCACAGCAGTAGTGTTAAGTAAATGTGTGCAGAGAAGCCCACGTGGCAGCCTGACAGATGTACAGCAACTCGAAATCATTGAGAAGGCAAAAGATATCCCTTAACTGTGCCCAGAGCTAGGCCTTGCCGGGTAAAAGACAACACAAACATCAACACTTCAGACAAAGGGGAGAATAGAGGTTCAACATGTTTGTCAGTGCACCAAGCCACAAACCTTTCCCAAAGGCAGGTGTTTACCATATTTGTGGAGGAACAGGCAGGATTGGTATAAGCGAGAAGGCTTACAGGAGATCCTGAGCGTCAGGCGAGATGATACACATCTCTAAACGAGAGCGTGTATGAAGCTTGCTCTGTATATACTATGCCAAAGTACGGTATATTATGCAGAATCCAGTGGATCCCTTGAGGTTCAGCAGAGGCTAAGTTAGATAATGTCTAACAGCTCAATTTTTGGGAGTGTGTTCCAGCAGTTAGGCGTATTTAGGAATAAAATACTCACATGGGTTCCTATTGGAAAAAAGAATGTTGCCGGTTTGCAAGTAAGTACATGTCCTGCAAGAATATTGGTTGGGAGTCAGAATAAAGGTTTCCCCAAGGTTCAGAGAGGCACTCAAGTTGACCACCAGCGGCAGTAGGGCAGCAAGGTGCAGGGGCCCAATGATAGTCAAAGGGGATGGGGCCACGAGCAGGCTACTCGGTTGTGGGAGCAAAGCTCCGGTAGATGGATTCAGCACTGAAGGAGCCAACAATCAGCACAGGAGTTGCACCACCGGCAGCACGGAGGTGGCCGGATTCCGAGTGTCAAGGAGAGGTCAGGAGCCCTGTGGTTTTTAATGGTGATCTCCGGTTTGGAACTAAAGCTGCAGGCTCGGGCAAGGAGGTTTCCTGAGGGCGACCACCGGCAGGAAAGGTAATATGGGTTCGTGGGGGATGCCTGTACAGCATCGGTTGGGCCACCCAAGGTCGTGGGGCATCAGGTACAGGGGTGTCTTTAGGCAGCAGATCTTCTTACCTGAAGAAAATTACATATTTATATGTATTTGTGCCCCCAAGCGCTACCCTCTCACCATCTGCCATGTTGAATAAAAACCCCTGCATTACTTCACATTCAGAGGCCTTATTTCTCTGTCACCAGGCCCCTCCATGCCAGACCCTGAAAAAGGCACACGTTACATTTCTCTGCAGCACATTAGATATTTTTTTGAGCAGTCACGGAGAAAAGGCCCAGCCCGGGGTGTCTTAACAGTGTCAAACAAGGGTCAACCTGATAAAGCTGCATTCCGGCCCGAGCAGGAGACGAGCAGAAGCCCCTCTGCAGAGATAAGGCCCAGTTTTGCTGTCGGCTCTCAGAGATAAGTGGGGCCCATGTCAAGGGAAACCTCCAAGACAGTTACACAAGGGGTGGACAGGAAGGGCCAAACCAACTGCTAGTATGAAGCAGCAACACTTCTACAGATGAGAGCAATCTGCATGCTGCCCCGAGCTAGAGATAAGACCAGACATGCTAGTCACTCTGACACCCAGGGCCCTCCCTGGCCAACAGAAAGGAAACAGCCTTCATGGAGAAGTCTGATAAAGTTACGCAAACAGGCATTCAGAGTTTTAGCTGACCTTGCTGCCCCCTCTATGCACCCACCCACCTATGACTCATTACAGTGAACGCCTACATGCTCATATCTTTTTCTTTCCTTCTGCTTGGAGGGCTCCTCCCTATGTATGCAAAGAATGTATAAATATTGTACTCTGTGAATAAAGCTCAGAACTCTCCTGTGCCCGCTTGGCGCTGGAGCTCTCCCTTAACTCGAGTTAATGCAATAAAGCCCATTGACTCTAATACCACGGACTCTGCTCCTCATTTATGCTTGACCCTTTTGATATTTATTTATTTATAGAAATTATGATAGTGTAAATAATTTATTTACGACATACCTGCTACAGTTGCAGTCGAGGGGATCCCTCAGGTAGAAGGTCGAGGCAGGTTAGGGATCCACAGATCCCAGGATCATTGGGGAGACCTCCTCATGGTGTTGGGCCACTCAAACTCGGGTCATGGGCGTCAGGTGCAGAGTGGTGCTCAACCACAGACCTGCCTGGATCTGGGTTCTGTGTTGGAGTTTTTATTTTGAGCAGATCAGGTTCTCACAGGAGACAGTGGGGCATATTAGAAAGGAGTAGCGATATTTATCGCTAAATGCGCTTAGCGCACTTTTTTTGATCGCTGCCTATCACCGGATATTATCGCAGAGATAACGTGCTATTAGCAACGTTTATCTCCAATGCGATAAAACATCCGGTGATAGAGGCTCAATGCGAGAATCTTGCTGGAAATCCAGCGATATTCTCGCATTAACGCCAATGGGGGCTTAATGTGATAATCCACCCCCATTGACTATACAGGTAAGTCAACTTTTTAGCAGGCGTTACAATCTAGTGATTTTTTTTTCCGCTTCGCCTGACTTGCTAATAGGCGATAGCTGTGTTAGCGACTGTTTTCACTCGCTAACAGTTTGGGTACGCCCACTTTGCATGTCATTCATGATCAATATCGCTAACATGGAAAGCGGGCCCCAAATCTGTAGCTATCGCCTATAAGCTGTCGCTAACAGCTGTTAGCGACAGCTTGCTAATAGGGCGATAAAAATATTGCCGCTTTAGCGGGAAAAAGTCCCGCTAAAGCGGTGATATTGACCTTGCTAATATGCCCCAGTGTCATTTTGGTGAAGGCAGGTCCTCCGGGTTCTGGATGGCTGCTGGACATGCTTCGGATTGGTGTTTGCAGGTCAAAGTCGTGACAGGTCGGTAGGGCTGGTGTCAAAGCAGTTGGTGTCCTCTTCTACTCATTCAGCACGTTTCTTCGGTCCTTCTTCTTTCTTCTGCTCATATCTGAGGAAGAACGGTTCAGGGTCGCCCTTAAAGGGCACTACCGACGAGTGCAGGTTGAGACCAGTAGGTCCCTTCAGGTTGTGACCAATAGGGCCCTTTCTTGGGGTGAATACATCCCTATAATGCCACCCTCCAGTAGGAGGGGGGAATGAGGCTCTCTCTGGTTGGCTGGATCCTATCATCTTCAAGATGGAGGGGACTGAGGTGTGCGCTTCACCTCACCTCCCCCACCTGAGTGGTGGGGTTGGCAAAGGTCTCTCGCCAACTTAGTTTTTCCACCGATGTTCCTGCCCAAAGTGGGCAGGCATGCCAATGGAGGACATTACCCAGGTACCAAGCAGGACATCTGTGAGTGCCGCATTAAAGGGCAGAAGAGCTCAGTGGGGATACACTGGTTGGAAGCACCTCTGTCAAGACTTGACTGCTACCATGGGCAGCGTAAGGTCCAGGACCTCAGCCATCCTCTGCACCACCATGGCAAATAAAGCATCTTCTTCCATAGCTACACTAGGAGGAGAGACCAGGCCAGTGTCTGGTAAGATGTCCAGACCGCTCTCATCAGCCAGTTGCCTCATACCAGTTATCCTCAGCCAAGGGCTCCTCAAGGGGGTCAGGATAATCATAAGTATCCTCAGAGCCACCACAATAGTATACTCCACAGAACCTCCAAACCAGTGGGTCTTGGTCCGGTTGGCTCTGCAGTCTACATCAGATGACATCGGTCAGGCTCCGTATTGGAGATGGGAATGACAATGGGGGTCGGCATCCACAGTGAAGGGAACGGTGCCACTGTAATGGACTCCAGTGAATGTCATTGATTCATGACCAGAGCAGATCTGAATCCAAGAACGGGCCCAAGTTGTGCTGAAGGTGAATCCAGTTGGGTCACCTTTCGAACCCTTGGGGCCTGAAGGAGCTCTAGAGAGGTCGACTCAGCCAAATATGAGATGAGGGTGTGGGTCCCCCCACCTAAGTAAAATTCAAGGAGGCATGGAGTGGACACAGATTTGTCTTCCATGGGGTAAGTGTGGGAGTGGGGCGTGTACTTGTTGTGTCATTGCCACACCTTGTCCAATGATTTGGACATGCACAGTGAAGTCAAGGAGCATTTCGACTTCTTTGCCTTCTTCTTTTGTGGGACTTACCCGATTAAGATTTTGACCTAGAAGAAGACCTATGGGAGCGATTCTGAGAGTGTGCCTGGGACATTTCCTTTCGACTGGGACCTGGAGCGGTGCAGAGTTGTTCAATGTAATACAGTTGTCCAAGAGCTTTAAGGTGCACTTATGGATCACTTTGAAATTCATTGCACGATAGTTTTGGCAGGTTTGGCAGTCATGACCTGACTTCAGGTGTCACAAGAAAACCAGTTGGGGGTCTGTCACAGCCTGTGACAGACTCCACAGTGTTTAAAACCCACAGGTTTATTGGGGACATCCCTACAGCACACTTGGAGCTAAAGCTCACAAAAGTTCGACAAAAAGGAAAATAAAAAAAGTAAAAAAATGACTGAGGCAACTCTTCCAGATCTGTGCTTCATCAGAAAACTCAGACTGGCTTGAGTGGCATTACCGGAAGCTGGTCCTTAGAAGCAAAATTCAAGATTGGAAGCCAATGAGCTGACCCAAAATGTAGTCAGGGGAGCTTACAAAAAAAGGCTCATTAACTGGAGTAGAAGAAAAAGACCCACCTGTGGTGGGGATAACGTAAGGGGTGTAGATTAATGGTGTCCTAGTTACCTTTCAAATTATCCATTCTTCGATGTACAGGTATTCTGAAGCGTCATGATCGCATCATATTTATCTATTGTAGGAAGCTGGCTCTGTATATACAAAACAAAATGAGGTATAGTGTGCACAGAGTCCAGTGGAACCCAAAAGGTAGGCAGAGGAAAAATTAGATAGCACCTTACTCTCTATTTGTGGTAGTGTGGGTGAGCAGTATGGCTTTATCAGAGGGCAGTGTTAACCACTTCCATGCTAATGACAAGGTCAGCTCGTCATGCAGTTTACATTAATTTCAATGGAAATTCAATGGAAATCCCTGAGGTGCCTTAGCACTAAAGGGGTTGCATGTGTTGTACACACTCAGGCAAGAAATTATGTCACACACTCAAAGACTAGACTCAGACCAATTTGTTTGTATAAAAAATATTATTTAGCTATTTTATTTCTAGAACCAAGCCAAGCCAGGTGCATGTAAGTGAAATAATATTTTGCAAAATCTTATGCAGTGATTTACAGTTGAATGCAGGTTCAAATGCAGTTGGTTAAATTACAGGTAAAAGAGTTCGAAATTACTTTTCAGTTACTTTACAGCTTACTGTGCACATTACTTTTGAGATTACTATTCAAGTTACTTTTGCTACTCAGTTTGATATGCCTAGATATCAGACTAAGGCCTTTCCTAGACAAAAGGTAAGTAATTAACTTTTAGTATATTTGCAGTTTTTCAATGTTTCAAACAAAACTTAGAAGAATTTTCAAGGAAAATCAGTCAATGTAATCCTATGGAAGGAAATGAAGTTAAAGGTTTGCAGGAAAGTACTTATTTGTGGGAGTTGGAATTCTGGGGTCAAAACCAGTATTCCCCAAGGGTCTAGTATGCACTCCCTGAACACCCTCAGCGGTGCCAGGGCGGCCGGCTGCAGAGTGCTGAGGACCAATGTTATCCAATGGGGGATCAGGGGCGTCCGGGTGGTGGCTGCTCACGAGCAGGGCACAAGGTTGTGGGAGCAAAGCTCCTGGTGTTAGGCTCAGGGCAAAGGGGGATCCAAGTTAGCAGCCAAGGTACACCCACAGTGGCACAGGGTGCCGTTTTGGCTTCAGGTGCCCTGTTAATTTCAATGGGGATTCTCCAGTTCCAACAAACACTGCAGGCTCGGGGTTGAAGATCTCCTGGAGGTGACCACCGGTTGGAGAGGTAAGTTGGGATGCCATGGTTTACTAGGACACCATTGGTTGGGCCACCCAAGGCTGTTCTACGTTGGGTGCAGGGGTGTCTTTAGGCGTCGGGTATTCTTACCCGCTCCGGTCGGGGGGATCCTCCGGAAAGGGGCTACAGGTGTTGGTTATAGATTTGAGGCAGGTCAGAGATCACCAGATCTCAGGTCAGGATCCCCGGGGAGACCTCCTCATGGTGATGGGCCACTCAAACCCGGGCTGAGGGCATTAGGTGCAGAGCGGTGCAGACTCACAGATTTGGCTGGAGCCAGAGTCTGTGGGTGAGCAAATCCAGTGTCACGGGAGACAAAGTCTTGGTTTTTCAAGGCAAGGCAGATCCTTCTGTTTCTTGAGGACTCCTGAACACAAGACACACTGGGATTTTTCTGGAGCATGTTCGAGGTGGGGACAGGCCAGTAGGGCTGGGGCCAAGTCAGTGGGCGTACTCCTCTGCTTAGTTCAGCACAGCTTCTTAAGTCCTTTTTCTTCTTTTCTTCTGGTCGGTTCTTGTCTGAGGAGGCAAGGTTTGGGTTGCCCCTAAATACTAGATTTAGGGGTGTTACAGGTAGGTAAAGGTCGGGACCAATAGGCCCCTTCCTTGGAGTGGGTGCACCCCCTATTATGCAACCCTCCAGTGGGAGGGGGCATAGGCCTCTCTCTGTTAGGCTGGGTCCCCCCATCTGCAAGATGGTGGGGACTGAGAGTTGTGCTTCACCTCTCCTCCCCCACCTTAGGTGTGGGGTTGGCAAAGGCGGGCACGCCTCCTTTCCTCACTTGGTTTTCCCACCAATTGTCCCGCCCAAAGTGGGGGGTCAGAACCAGTGGGGCCAGTTGATGGAAGCAGCAAATGGCTTGGGTAGCTCACAAAAGCGGCAAGCCTTTGAAGCTTCCCCTTCGTGATATGATATGATATGATAGAAAGGATTTATATAGCGCTCGTACACCAACGGTTTCTTGGCGCTGGGGTAAGGAGGCATAGCAGATGAGAGGGGGTGCGAGTTATTGGTCATAAGCCTGGGCAAACAGCCAAGTTTTAAGAGATTTCCTGAACATGGAGTAAGACTCCGTTTGGCGTAATGTCGAGGGTAGGGAATTCCAGAACTGGGGAGCGATGGACGCAAATCTCAGCCCCCCGAGTTTCTTGCGCTTGAAGGCAAGGGGAGTCAACAGATTAGCGTTAGCAGAGCGGAGGGTCCGGCGGGGGATGTAACGCTGGATTCTATCTGCGATGAAGATTGGTCCATGGGAGGAAAGAGCTTTGTGGGTTAAGCAGCCGATCTTAAAGAGGCAGCGTTGCGCCACGGGGCGCCAGTGGAAGCCCTTAAAGAGAGGTTTAACTCGGTGTGACTTGGGTAGGCCGTGAATAAGTCTGGCTGCCTGGTTCTGGACCAGCTGAAGCCTCTGTAGCTGGTAAGCCGGAATCCTGGCGTACAGAGAGTTGGAATAGTCAATTTGTGACATTACTAGGGCCAATGTGACCTGAACCAGGGCTTCAAGGGAGAGGAATTTACAGATTTTTCGAATCCTGGGCAAGTGAAAGAAGCAGGAGGAGACCACAGAGTTAACTTGGGTCTTAAGGGTGAGGTCGCTGCTAATGAAAACTCCGAGGCTTTTGACTGCTGCGGCAGGAATTGGTGGGGGACCAAGAGTGGGTGGCCAGAAGTTAGGTTCCAGGGATTGGATGTGGGCCTGGTGAGAACTAGCTCAGTCTTATCTGGGTTTAATTTGAGTTGATTTGTATTCATCCATGAGTGAATGAATGTTAGGGTGGACTGAAAAGATTCAATTGCAGGGGGAGAGGTGTCGATGGTAAAGACAAGCTGGATGTCATCAGCATAATTGAAGATAGCTACATCCCTCTTCCGTAGGTCTGATATTAGTGGACGGATGTAAAGGTTGAACAGAAGCGGGGAGAGGGAGGGGCCCTGGGGGACCCCACAGGTAAGTTCTTTCCTTTTGGACGTAAAGTTGGATAGGCGGACAGCTTGGTGACGATTACAAAGAAAGGAGGATATCCATTTGAGGGGGGTACCCTGAATGCCGGCGCTTTCGACACGTTTGACCAAAAGTTCGTGGTCGACAGTGTCGAAAGAAGCCGACAGATCCAGGAGGACAAGAGCCTGCGAGATGTTATGGTCCGCGCTTAGTCTCAGCTCGTCGTGGATGGCTAGTAGGATGGATTCTGTGGAGTGCTCAGGTCTAAAACCTGCCTGTTGGGGGTCCAGGTAGTGTGAGTTTTCCACGAAAGTGCTGAGGCAGCTTGTAACATAAGCCTCCAGGATCTTTCCCAGAAACGGTAGGAGTGAGATGGGCCGAAAATTACTGAGCACGGAAGGGTCTGCTCCTGGTTTTTTCAAAATGGGTCATACTTCTGCCATCTTGAAGCAGTTAAGAACAATGCCAGACGACAGAGAGTTATTAAGAAGAGACAATGGGATTTCAGGGAACTGATGAAAGATTTCACGAGCAATGTGAGGAGGGCAGCTATCAGTAGGGGAACCAGAACGAACTTTATTGAGGAGGGAGAAAAAAATATCTTGTGTGATAGGGTGGAATAAGTCGAATGAAGATGGGTTATGATATATCTCAGCAGGTACCGGGGGGGCGTAGCCTTGGGAATACCAGCTTTAATCGTGGTGACTTTATCAAGGAAATAAGTGTTAAGGGAGTCGCAGAGCTGTTGGGACGGGGCTAGTTTGGGGGTGATCCTGTCAGGTTTGACCAGCTCATCCACAATAGAGAATATTTCTTTCGCTTTGTTATCAGAGCTGAGAACTTTTTGCGAAAAATATTCGGATTTTGCTTTCAGGATGGCGGCCTTGTATTGATGTAGAACCATTACGAATGAGGATTTCAGTATAGGACAGTAGTTCTGTCTCCACTTTCGCTCTGCTTGACGCAGGGACAGTTTCATTTTTTTCAGGTTAGGAGTGAACCAGTGTTGTGCGTCATGGGGTCTTTTCTGATTCACATTCCTGAGTGGGGCAAGGTTGTCTCTGCCTGTGGCCAGCCAGGCATTGAGGTTCTCAGCCTGAGCGTGACGAGATAGATGGGAATTCGGAAGGGGGGAGCTTGGGGGTTTAGAAGTGGCTAGAAAGGAGCAGAGTTCAGTAATGTCGACCCGGCTCCAGTTTCTTACTTTACTAAGCCCTGGGTGAGGAGATTTAACATGAGGGGGAATGGGGAGGGAAAAGGAAATGAGGTAATGATCTGACCAGGAACATGGGGTAATCTGTAAATCTGAGATCTCTACGTTAGAAGACCAGACCTGGTCAAGTGTGTGACCTTTTATGTGAGTGGGTAGCTTCATATGCTGTGTGAGATTCATCCCACTTAGTAGCTCGGTAAGAGCTGCCGACGTTGGATACTCACGCGGGTCACCAGGCCAAAAATTAAAATCGCCAATAACAAGAAGTCTAGCGTGGTTGGTGGCAAGTTCAGCTACAATGTTTCCTAAAGCTTGAGGAAAAGTGGGCATGTAGCTAGGGGGTCTATAAATTACCGCACAAACAATTGGAGAGGTTAGAGAGTGGAGTTTGAACACGAGGAAATCCACCAAAGGAATACCGGGTGAGGAGAGGGAGGTAAATTTATGGTTTTTCCGGATTATGGCTGCCACTTCGCCCCCAGCTTTTGCCTCTGCTCTGTTGCTGTGGAGCGCATAATAATCGTTGGGGATGGCCGCCAACATATCTAGGGAGGATTCGTCGTGTAGCCACGTTTCGGTGAGAAATAATATGTCTGGTTTATGGGAGTCTAATAAGATGAAGATTTCAAGTTGGTGTTTAACCATAGATCGAGTGTTGAGATACCAGATATCTAGTTTGTTATATGGCTGACTCGACCGGGAAAGAGAAGATGTTGGGGAAGGATCCCTGTGGGGATTAGTTTGTAAGGGGGATCAAGTAAGGGGGTTAGGGCTTGTCTAGTCGTGACTTTAGGAACTGATAGTCCATTTTCCTTAAGGGTGTTGCTGGTGTGTGGAGAAATGGCCTGGTGTGTCTGTAAGGCTAGCATTTTAGATCGTCTGCGGCCCTGGCCCTGGTCGGGCAGAGACGGGCGCAGATGGGCTTGCCTTAAGCGCGCCTTCGGCGTGCCAGCGGCACGCCCGCTGCGCGCGTCCGCTGCGCGACGGGTAGCACATAGCGAGATATAGGCAGCGAGCCCAACCTAGTCGCGGGACTCCGCCCCCAACTGCGACGATAGAGTTACTGCTGCCTGTGTGAGCCTGCACCCTCCACAGCAATCGGGTAAACCTGTGGTGGACCGAGGTGCAGGCGGCAAGACACGGCAGGAAGTTTTGAGGTAGAGTAAAATGAAGGTGTGCAAAATTAGCAGTCAATTTAACAACACGTATAACAAATAAAAAGAGAGTGCGCAAAATTAGCAGTCAATTTTACAACACAGAAATGTAAAAATGTTAAAAACAGGTAGAGCGTTTAAAAAGAATGTGGCTGGCGGGGGGTTAGAGCCAGAACTCACAGCCGCTCCGGTCTGATTTTATGCGTCCTAGTGCGAGGAAGGGAATGATTCTGCAGTTATAGGCAGCGAGCCCGACCTAGTCGCGGGACTCCGCCCCCAACTGCGACGGAAGAGTTACTGCTGCCTGTGTGAGCCTGCACCCTCCACAGCAATCGGGTAAACCTGTGGTGGACTGAGGTGCAGGCGGCAAGACACGGCAGGAAGTTTGAGGTAGAGTAAAATGAAGGTATGCAAAATTAGCAGTCAATTTAACAACACGTATAACAAATAAAATGAGAGTGTGCAAAATTAGCTGTCAATTTTACAACACAGAAATGTAAAAATGTTAAAAACAGGTAGAGCGTTTAAAAAGAATGTGGCTGGCGGGAGGCTAGAGCCAGAACTCTCAGCCGCTCCGGTCTGATTTTATGCGTCCTAGTGCGAGGAGGGGAATGATTCTGCAGTTATAGGCAGCGAGCCCGACCTAGTCGCGGGACTCCGCCCCCAACTGCGACGGAAGAGTTACTGCTGCCTGTGTGAGCCTGCACCCTCCACAGCAATCGGGTAAACCCGTGGTGCACCGAGGTGCAGGCGGCAAGACACGGCAGGAAGTTTGAGGTAGAGTAAAATGAAGGTGTGCAAAATTAGCAGTCAATTCAACAACATGTATAACAAATAAAATGAGACCATCGTGGACCATGCCCATCCTCCCAAGCCTCCTGGCTTGGCACCTCATCCCAGGATGTGCATTGGTTCAGACACCTGAGAGCAGGGGTCCACAAACATGTCTGGTGGTGGCAGCTGGCGAGCAGCCACTCAGCCAGGACACCAAAGTTAGGTTGGTTTTCATGGGGCATCTCTCAGATGCCCTCAAAATACATTTTTCATTAAATCCCACACTGGCATCAGTGTAGGTTTAATGTGCTGAGAAGTTTGATACCAAACTTTCCAGTTTTCAGTAAAGCCATTGTGGTGCTGTTGAGTTCGTAATGACAAACTCCCAGCACCACATACTCTTAATGCCATTACTGCACTTACAATGTCTAGGAAATGGTTTATGAATTGTAAAGGGGTAGGCCCTTAAAACTCATGGACCTCGGTCAGTAATTAAGTACAAAAAGAGGGGTGGTCCAAGTTGGTTGAATATATTTTGCAATTATTTCATGTTAATGCATATCAACAAACACCACAATTGTATTTCACTATGAATAAGCTCAGCGCATTAAATGTAGTTGAGCTTATATAGCGCACAGCTACCCGCAGTGGGTTTCCCGGCGCTTGCTTAGGGAACCCTTCCTGGTATTCCCCTGTGAGATAGCAGGGTATCCACAAGGTGAAAGTCAGGCATCCCGCCGCGAGGGGCTGTTGTGGAGATTAAGCAAGCTATTGCCCAGAGTCGCAGAGTGTGAACCCGTGAGTCGAGGAGGCACCGGGGCGAGAATTATCGAGTCCGTGGAATTTTTAGCCCAAGACCCCGCCGAGGCGGGGAATTGAACCCTGGTCCACAGCTGATCTCAGCTTCCGGGTCTGCTGCCTCTAACCCCTGAGCCACACTTCTCCACTCCATTAAGAGTAACGTATGCAGTATTTCAAAGTAAAATTGCTTTTATTCCACGTAGAAATGGATTCATTATACTTGTTACTGCATATAATTACTTAAAGACCATCAACATATTATCAATGTAATTGCAAAATCATTACATAAATAGTGCTCTCAGTGAGAAGGGGAAATGGAGTGAAGAGTATGTGAGGGACAAGGTAAAGGTGGTGTGGCAATGGTACATCACATTTGACTCAGACGCCTTTACAATCAAGGTAATATCAGTGTTCCCAAAGTACATCACACATAGGTAAGATTGATTCGTTCTTTTGTTTCTATGGCGTGTAGGGTTTGGCGTAGTCTACGTTTCGACCCCGAGTGCTTAGAAGGGTTAGTCTTGCCTCATGTTGGGGTCTTCATCAGGACAATAGGGAGAGCATAGAACATGACGGACGGCGAATCTTGCGTCACGTCTTGGGCTTATTCTTTCCTGTTTTGCGATTTGACTTCTTTAGAGTGAAGAGAGAGTCCTTAATTCTTCATGCTATTGACTTCTCAGTACACCTCGCATCTTGTTGCAGAGCGGAGCTGCCGTGGTCATCACCTGTCGTTTCTCCTTGGTTATAACCAAGACGTGACGCAAGATTCGCCGTCCGCAATGCAGATCTTATCCAACTGCTTGTGGCAAAGGTACAGTCTACTATGAACAAGGAAAGAGTGCATGTTCTATATTTACTTGTATGTCTCGACCAGTGACCATATTTCACACCAAAAACTGGTTTAAAAAACTGTCAAGGACTACCCCTGATGAGGAGTCTAAGTGCTTTTTCAGCAAGTAGCATGCTACTTCAAAACCCATGAAGAATTAGTCATGAATTAGTATAGTGAAATATGCAATTAATTTGAGTGGTGGACATGTTAGTCTGTTAGTTGGATTGAGAAGAATAGTGGAGGGATAGAAGAGGGAAGAATTTAGAAATCTTTTTTGGGCGCTTGTAGGAGGAGGCTTCAGTTGCGTAAAAGGGAGGTGGAGGGGGAAGTCAGAGGAAAGGGTTTAGAAAGGCTTGTTTTGTGAGATCGGAATAGTAAAAGAAGTATGCGATGATGCAAGGAGGGGTAGAGGAGGGACGATTCTATAAAGGGTTATTTTGAGGCTCATAGTAGAGGTATGGGGTTTGGGTTGAATGAGAGGGTGGAGGTAGAGCATGTGAGAAGTGGGCCTGGCATATGCTGTCCACTAGTTATAGTAGGCACCTTATACCAGTCTAAACAACCCTTATTGATGATTAGGTTTGAGACAACCTTTATTGAAAGCTATCCAAGTGGTAGCTATGGAGAGCATCTTTCAGGCTAATTCTTGAAGGAGTGAAAAGCAGCTTGGTTTACCAGATGATAACCTCTTGAATGACCAAATGAAAGTGGAACTACACAAGGTATATATAAAATATATGTATTTATTACTAAAGGCTCTCTACTAACCTCTTTATGAGATTAAAGAGAAAGATACACAATATCAACACACTAGAAGGTAAGTAAATAGCACAGTAAACAATGGGCCCCAGGGGGAGACCAACTCATATATTAAGAAAGTGGTATAAGAACCACAACTTGACTAGACACAGTGCGTAGAGCACATAGAATTGCTGGGACCCCAAGGAACCACCCAAGGTAGTGACACAGGGGACCCACGGGGGACACGTGCAGTGTGAGAACAGAGTCTGGACCTTTGTACAATCCTATGGGAAAGTCGCTGTTGGGATTTTAAAGATTAAGGACACTTCGGAGAGGACTTGGAGCAAACCCTTGTAGACTTAGAAGGTTCTAAGGCCAGCACCCATGTGAGCACTGGAGTACTCATGTTACCTCACCCAGGGAAGCCGGGTGCATAGGTGCCAAATGGTGTCGGGAATCGTCGCTGTATTCAATGGCGAGTTACTGCAAAGTGCTGCTGCAGTGGAAAGGAAAAGTGTACGGTGTGATCCAAGCCTGGATCGATGATGTAAAGAACCTGAGGGCAGAGGGGACATAGTCTGGGTCACTTCAGGGTGACCAGGGGCACGATAGACCAATGCCCACCAATGTCAGGTGTTTCAGGTGCGATGAGGTGAAGATTAACTCCACTGCCACAGGGACCAGTAGATGTCGACGATGACCAGAGTCTGCAGGCAAGCTGTCCCATGCAGGATGTCGAGTGCTGGGGGGTCGGTGTCCTGATCAGAGACCAACAAGCCTTGGCAACAGCAACCCACATGGTGAGAGTAAAAATGCTTTGGTGGTAACCAGCAAGGTCCTGGTGACTCCCCATGTAATGAAGAGGCAGGGTACATCTGGAGCAATCAGGTAAGCCCATTAGAAGTTACAGTACCGATGCCAGGGACCCACAAGTTGATGGACAAGGGATCACAAAGGGATCACAAGAGGAATCACTAAATACCAGCCCACGGGTCACTCGAGGAGTGTAGGCCAGTATTCTTTGGTGGAATCACTGCCTTGGGGTTTGGACTATAAGCAGCCCAAAGCACAGCCCCAGGGATCACCAACAAGCATATGCTGCTGCAAATGTGCACGGCGTCCAGGGGTTCTGGTTGCACGGTCCCCACTAGGGCTTTGGATCTCAGATTTGCTGAGAGCATAGATCGACCTCGGGGAAGCTTGGAAACCCACCTCCTGTGTTGCAAAGTCTTCAGAGTCCTTCAGGAGCTGCGTAGTTGCAAACTGGACAGATGCGTCGCTGGTGCCTGCCTTGCAGGGGAGTAACTTCTTTACTCCAAGGGAGATTCTTCGGTCATCCAACGAAGTGTAGATTGATGAAGTTCTGGGATTCTGTAGCAGAGTTTTGTCCAGATAAATCTAAAGTCCTGTAGTTAGGGGTTCCTACTTTATACCCAAGGCAGGGGTGGGACAAACTCTGGGGGCCCACCTATGGGAGGGTCAGGATAGAGGGGCGGCTACACCCATATCCTTTGGCCAGTTTCGCACCAGAGCAGGAGCTGGTAGCCTCTGCAACTGGTTTGAGCTGGACTATGCACAGGGACACCAAATGTGCCCCCAGTGCAGACATCAAAGCACTCTTGGATTGCACCCGCCCAGCCCCGATACACTAAAGCCTGTCTGGGAGGTGGTTACACCTCTCTGTGACAGGAAACTTATTGGCCAGCCTCCCCTGCCGGAGTTTCATCCAGCAGCAGGAGGGCAGACGCGTGTCTGTGGCTGGCAGCATCCATTTTGTGATGCCAGGGTTCTGTTAAGCTGGTACCGGGTGTACCGGTGTAGTCATATTTCTCCCTCTAGGAGGGTGGAATCATACCTCCCCCGCCAGGACTGGTGGGAGGTATGATTCCAAGGTGTTTGACAACAAACACAACATGTTTCTTTGCAGCCATTTCAAAGTTAGCATTTACCGCAAGGTATAATGCACTTAAGAGTATATGGTATGGCTGCATCACAGCACAACCCCGGAGGATAGATTCCGAAGGCTGCAGAGGGGCCCTGCTCATGCATGGGCACCCTCTCACACAAAACACAGCACCCTGCCAGAAGGATTGATAAGGCCTGCCGTAGGTATGACTGATAGATTTATATGTTCAGTGATATAAGGTAGATATAGGGAACCTATATCTAGGTAAGGGGTGCATACACCACCTTACACAGGCTGCTGTAGCAGACCTGTTGTGTCATTTTGAGTGGCCTCTCAGGGGTGGCACAATACATGCTGCAGTCCCTGGGAGGTCCCTGGGGTACCCATGCCCTGGGTATATAGGATACCATATACTAGGGACTTATAAGGGTACCCCAGAATCCAAACTGGAGTGTACCTAAAGTACATGCAATCATTTTAGAGAGGAACCAGCTTGGCTGGGGTCCTGGATAGCATGGCCCCAGCCAGACTAAAGTCGAAAAACAGTGAAACATCAGCAAAAAGTCGGGGTAACTATAAGAAGCAGATCCTACTCTCCTACACAAACACCCCCCCCCCAGCGTAAGGATATTAAACCAACCTTGACCAGTTGAGTCTTCATGTTCTAAGTGGAAATATCTGGAGAGTCCATCTACATTGGCATGGATACTCCCAGGTCTATGTTCCACTGTATAGTCCATCCCCTGTATTGAAATGGACCACCTCAAAAGTTTGGGGGTTTCATCCTTCATCTGTTTAGCCATAAGAGGGGCTCATGGTCTGTCTGAACAATGAAGTGAGTACCAAACAAGTATGGCCTCAGCTTCTTCAAAGCCCAAACCACAGCAAAGGCCTCCCTCTCAATGGCTGACCAACATTTCTCTCTAGGGATCAGCCTTCTGCTAATAAAAGCTACTGGATAATCCTGACCTTCATCATTCAATTGTGATAACTCAGCCCCTATCCCCAACTCAGATGCATCTGTTTGGACAATTAATTCTTTGGAGTGGTTAGGACTTTGCAGAACGGGAGCAGTGCACATGGCCTGCTTCAGATCATCGAATGCCTTTTGACAGCTAACTGTCCACTGAACTTTCTTTGGCATTCTCTTAGAAGTTAAGTCATTCAAATGGGTCACTATGGATCCATAACCTTTGACAAATCTTCTACAGTACCCAGTCAGGCCCAAGAAAGCTCTGACCTGAGTCTGGGTGGTTGGAGCAACCCAGTCCATGATGGTCTGGATTTTGCTCTGCAATGGTTGAACCTGACCTCCACCTACCAGGTGGCCCAGGTATACAACTTGGCTCTGCCCTATCTGGCACTTGGTGACCTTGATAGTGAGGCCTGCTCTATGTGGGGCCTCCAAAACATTTCTCAGGTGGACCAGGTGATCCTCTCAGGTGGAGCTAAAGACAGCAATATTATCCTAGCCATGCTGCACTATAGTCTTCCAGGCCTGTAAGTACTTTGTTCACCAACTTTTGAAAATTGTCAGGTGCATTCTTCAAACCAAAGGGAATCACCACAAATTGGTAGTGCCCAGTAGGGGTAGAAAATGCTGTGTTTGGCTTTGCATCATCAGCTAGTCTGATCTGCCAGTAGTCAGCTGTCAAGTCAAATGTGCTCAGAAACTTGGCTGAGGCGAAAGTATTTTATAAGCTCATCTTCCTTTGGAATTGGATGAGCATCTGTCCGAGGGACTGCATTGAGACCCCTGTAGTCAACACAACACCTCATTTCTCTCTTGCCATCTATGGTGTGAGGTTTGGGGAATAAGACTACTGGACTAGCCCAAGGACTATCTGGGGGTTCAAGAACTCCCAATTCTAACATCTTCTGGACTACAGTCCTGATACATCCCTGACATGGTCAGGTTGCCTTTAAATCTTATTTTTAACAGGCAAACTCTCCCCAGTGTCCACTTCATGAGTGCAACAGGTAGTCTGACTTGGAGTCAGTGAAAACATAAGTCTAAACTATTGTAGAACTTTTCTGCAATCAGTTTGTTGCAAGTCAGTGAGGCTGCCTGCCAAGGCTACACCTTCTACTGAACCATCAACAGATTTCTATGAGAGCAGGTCAGGGAGTGGATCACTCTCTTCCTCCTGTCCCTCATCAGTAGCAATGAGCAAGCCCATGCCTGCCCTGTCAACATATGGTTTAAGCCTGCTGACATGGAGCACCCTGTGGGGGCTCCTGGGAGTTCCTAGGTCCACCAGATAGGTAACCTCTCCCTTCTGCTCAATTATAGTATGAGGGCCACTCCACTTGTCTTGGAGGGCTGCTGGGGCCACAGGATCCAACACCCATACTTTCTGCCCTGGCGGGTTAACAGTCAGCACAGCCTTTTGGTCATGCCAGGCTTTCTGTTATTCCTGGCTAGTCTCAAGGTTTTTAGTCACCTTCTTTATGTACTCAGCCATCCTGGAGCGGAGACCAAGTACATAATCCACAATATCCTGTTTAGGGGGTTTGAGAGGTAACTATCATCCCTCCTTCACTAGACACAATGGATCCCTAACTGGATGTCCAAACAGAAGTTCAAATGGTCTGTAACAACCCCCTTCTGTGATACCTCTCTGTAGGCAAAGAGAAGGCAGGGCAAAAGTAATTCCCATCTGCGCCTAAGCTTTTCTGGGAGACCTTTGTTCATGCCCTTGAGGGTTTTATTGAACCTTTCAAGTAACCCATTCCATTGTGGGTGATAAGGGGTGGTAAATGTATCATTTACTCCACACTCCTTCCACATAGCAGTCAAGTAACTAGACATGAAGTTTGTACCTCTGTCTGATACTACCTCCTTATGGAAACCCACTCTGGAAAATATTCCCAGGAGGGCCCTTACCACCACATGTACTGTGGTGGTCCTAAAGGGAATTGAGTCTGGGTACCTAGTGGCATGGTTCACCACCACCAGGATAAATCTGTGCCCAGATGCTGTCTGAGAATCCATGGGACCAACTATATCAATTCCAACCCTCTCAAAGGGGACCCCCACCACAGGTAGTGGTATCAGGGGGGCCTCTGTTGTACCCCCTGCCTTACCACTGGCTTGACAGGTGACACAGGAGCAACAAAACTCCTTTGTGTCTACAGACATGTGAGGCCAATGAAAGGGAGGGACAATTCTGTCCAAAAGTCTTGTTTTGGCCTGGTGACCTGCTAATGGGATGTGCTAGTATCAATAGGAAGCCCCTAAACTTCAGAGGTATAACCAACCTCCTGGCTGCACCAGGCTTGGGGTCTCTACTCTCTGAGTAAAGGAGTCCATCATCCCAGTAGATCCTATGGGACCCACAAGCACTCCCAGCAGCCTCAGCAACAGCTTATTGTCTGATGGGTTTAAGAGAAGGGCAGTGCAGCTGCTCCTGGCTTAGATCTGCCCTGGAATGGCCCCCGTCCTCAAGAACTCAACCTGATCAGGCTCAAGCTCCTCTGGGACAGTTCCTTCTTCAGGACTGAGATCATCTCCCTCCAGAGACTGATCTAGACTCTGAGTCAGGGGAAAGACACTGCCTAACCCCTACTGCTCCTTTTCTTGGAAGGTGCCTGGTCCATTTTTCCAGGATCAGGACCTTTTCAGTAGATTACATTTTTGCCTGTGACCTAGTCATAGGAAACAAATCTGCAGGGATGCCCAGCGTTTCTGCATGAGTCCTGAGCTCCACTTCAGCCCAAGCTGAAGTTTCTAAATCATTGCCCAACAAGCATTCAACAGGGAGGTCTGCACTTACCGCAACCTTCTTAGGACCAGTTACCCCTCCCCAGGTGAAATTAACAACTGCCAAGGAATGGTCTGTCCTGACTATGCTAGCATTGGTCACTTGGTACATCTCCCCAAGTATGATTTGCTCAGGAGCCACAAGATCTTTTGTCACCATTGTGACACTTGCTCCTGTGTCCCTGAATGCCAAGGTCTCTTTTCCATTTATCAAAGGCTGTTGTCTGTATTTGCCCAGATTACTGGGGCTGACAAATAAGGAGCCCATATCTATGCCTCCATCACAGACTAGTGTAGCCTGAGTTGCAACTCTGACTAGGCCAGAGTCCATCTCAGATCCCATGGTTAACCCTAGTACACCCTTATTCTGAAAACTATGACTTGGAGCTGAACTAGGGGGAACAGTTGCCTTAGTGGCTGTGGTAGTGGAAGTAGAGTCCTTGGACTTGGTTACAGTCACTTGTCCAATGGGTTTTCTGCTTACAGATTTTATACCATGGTTTCTTCTTACCTTTTCCCTTGTTTGATTGTGACTCCCCATCAGATGCATATTTTTGGGGCCCTTGAGAAGACTTCTGGTCTTTACCCTTTTCCCAACCCTTATCAGAGTCTTTAGAATCTTGCTTCTTGGAGTCACCACCTTGGTTCTGAACCCTTTGCCTCACCCTGGTTCTGACCCATTTGTCTGCCTTCTGGCCCAATTCTTGAGGAGAGGTCAGATCAGAGTCCACCAGGTACTGATGCAACAACTGGTTTGAAAAATATTAAGGATTTGCTCCCTCATTTTTAAATTGTACACTCCGTCACAGTCACACAATTTACTGCCAAGTAACCAGCCTTCCAGAACCTTAGTAGCACAATCTACAAAGTCAACCCAGTCTTGAGTCTGTGCCTTTTGGGTGTCTCTGCACTTAATCCTGTATTGGTCAGTGGTTAAGCCAAACCCATCAATCAGAGCACTCTTCAAGGCTTTGTAATTATCAGCATCGTCTTCTCTAACAGTGAGGAGCTTGTCTCTACCTCTGTCTGCAAAGGAGAGCCACAAGATTGCTGCCCACTGCTCCTGAGGGACCCTCTGTACTTTACAGGCCCTCACAAGTGCAGTTATCAATTTGTGGATGTCATCCCCACTCTGGTAGGGAGGACAATCTTGTTCAGGTTCCTATGGTCATGGGTATGTTCTATACCTCTAGGGACACTGTTGCTGCCACCATGAGGCTCTAGCCTCAACCTTTGTGAAGCTCTCTGGAGCTCCAGGGACTCCCTGTCTAAGGCCAACTGCTCTCCCTTGATCCTAAGCTGAGCTTTCTCAAACTCAAGCAGTTTGCACTTTTTATCATAGGAAGTCTCTCTCCTGTGAGAAGTAGAAGTCCTATGAGAAACAGAGGTCCCTACAGAAGTACCAGAATGATGAGACTCCTGAGAAGGAGATCTTGATCTTCTTGGTAAACTGTTAACTCTTCCTGGTGAAGTGAAGAAGTGAAGACAGGGCCACTGGGGTTCTCCTCTTCATTCACAGGGAGAATTGGATTCTCCAGGTAAGAATCATTATGATCCTCCTGATCAGCTTCAGAGTCTAGGTCTTGGATGTGTTCACTTCCTAGCCTTTCCTCTTCTGCTCCCCCACCAAGCTTGCCTGCCTTATCAGACCCTGGGGTCTTTCTGAGGTCATCTAAACGCAATACCTCTATGAGGCGTTGAGCCCTAAGATTTTTCCCTGTCTTCAGTTTCCCTCGATGCACACATGCTCCTCATTTCCTGAAATGGGACATGGTCATACTTAGTCGAAAGGAGCCACTGGCTTCAGCTCTTGAAGACATACTAGTGTTATGTGGTGTAGGCACCTACCTAACCTATTGGGACTACTAAACTCTATCTTGAGTTGGAGAAAGGGTGTGCAAGACCCTTGACTTACCCAACTCTAAGTTCAGTAGAACTTACTTTATTCTAGACTTGTTTTTATATATACCTAAGTACCTATAGTGGTTTTCAGTTAGTCACTCAATGAGATTATCTGGTAAAGCAATAGCAAGCTAGAATCCCACCGCTGAACACCAATGTGAGAAGTTGGACTGGTGCAAGGTGCTCACTTTAGTGGACAGCATATACCAGGCCAACTTCTCACATTTGGAGGCAGCAGTGGGATCGCCAAGAAGCATATGCTGTTGCAAATGTGCACAGAGTCCAGGGGTTCGGGTTGCACGGTTCCAAAAAGGGCTTTGGATCTCAGGTTTGCTACGAGCACAGATCGGCCTCAGGGAAGCTTGGAAACCCACCTCCTGTGTTGCAAAGTCTTCGGAGTCCTTCAGGAGCTGCATAGTTGCAAACCGGTCAGATGCGTCTTTGGTGCCTGCCTTGCAAGGGAGTAACTCCTTTACTCCAAGGGAGATTCTTCGGTCATCCAACGATGTGTACATAGTTGAAGTTCTGGGATTCTGTAGCAGAGTTTCGTCCAGGTAAATCTAAAGTCCTGTAGTCAGGGGTTCCTACTTTATACCCAAGGAAGGGGTGGGAAAAACTCTGGGGGCCCACCTATGGGAGGGTCAGGATAGAGGGATGGCTACACCCATATCCTTTGTCCAGTTTCACACCAGAGCAGGGGCTGGCAGTCCCTGCAACCGGTTTGAGCTGGACTATGCAAAGGGACACCAAATATGCCCCCAGTGCAGATATCAAAGCACTCTTGGAGTGCACCCACCCAGCCCCAATACACTAAAGTCTGTCTGCGAAGTGGTTACACCTCCCTGGGACAGGAAACCTATTGTCCAGCCTCCCCTGTCGGAGTTTCATCCAGCAGCAGGAGGTCAGACTCGTGTCTGTGGCTGGCAGGATCCATTTTGTGATGTCAGGGTTCTGTTAAGCTGGTACCGGGTGTACCAGTGTAGTCATTTTTCTCCCTCTAGGAGGGCAAAATCATACCGCTCCCGCCAGGACTGGTGGGGAGGTATGATTCCAAGGTATTTGACATCAAATACGACATGTTTCCTTGCAGCCATTTCAAAGCTAGCATTTACCGCGAGGTTATACTGCACTTAAGAGTATATGGTATGGCTGCATCACAGAACAACCCTGGAGGATAGATTCCGAAGGCTGCAGAGGTGCCCTGCTCATGCATGGGCACCCTCTCTCATAAAACCCAGCACCCTGCCTTCAGGATTGATAAGGCCTGCCATAGGGGTGACTGATAGGTTTAAATGTACAGTGAAATAAGGTAGATATAGGGAACCTATGTCTAGGTAAGGGGTGCATACACCACCTTACACAGGCTGCTGTAGCAGACCTGTTTTGTCATTTTGAGTGGCCTCTCAGGGGTGGCACAATACATGCTGCAGTCCCTGGGAGGCCCCTGGGGTACCCATGCCCTGGCTATAATGGATAACATATACTAGAGACTTATAAGTGTATCCCAGAATCCAATCTAGAGTGTACCTAAAGTGCATGCAATCGTTTCAGAGAGGAAGCATCTAGGCTGGGGTCATGGATAGCAGGGCCTTAGCCAGACTAAAGTCGAAAAACAGTGAAACATCAGCAAAAAGTGGGGGTAACTGCAAGAAGCAGATCCTACTCTCCTACAGAGGATATATTGATGGAGGTATAGGTTGAGCAATAGGGTTGTGCACTGGAAAGAGTAGTAGAAAGAGGTTTGAGATGAGTCAGAGTTAAGGTGCAGGATAAATTTAGAGCTGTAAGGGGTGAGACATATGGTAGTGCATTGGATATGCTGAAATAGAAGAAAAGTTATAAATATATAGTCCATAAGTACATGGAAGGTATAAAGATGAATAAGGAAGGTAGTTTCTTGGCCAGAGTGTAGCACATTTTGATGCAGAGGACGACCCATCGTAAGATAGTCCTCATCTGCACCGCAAGAACTTTCTTTGATCCAATTTTCCCCGTGAAGAGTTGGCCACCCACCCTTAACTCTTTTGTGCGGTCAAAGTCAAATAACAATGCTCTTTTTGGGTCCACACTGTGGAGTTGCTCCTCCTCTTTAAAGGGGTGCAGCGGAGAATAGAAAGTGGGCTAAATGACTGATTACCCCACGTGGAATGGTGTTCCGACTTTTGGTAAGACGGAGGCCCTACTGCGAAGCACCTACTTATCAGGGAAGTTGGTCAGGTAAGGAGGCTTGGATCGCAGAGCCTGTAAGTCGCTCACCCTCCTGGCAGAAGTTGTTGCCACTAAAAAAGGCTGTTTTGATGGAAAACAGCCAGAGGGAAGTTGTGCAGAGGTTAGAAAGGAGTGCACATCAGAAAGGTGAGAACCAAATTAAGATCCCTCTGAGGCATGATGAATGGGCCAGGTGGGAACATATGTACAAGCCTCTTAACAAATCTGTTTACAATAGGGGATTTAAACAACGAGGGTTGGTCTAGCAGCCTTAAAAAGGCAGACAAGGCCAAAATATGCCCTTCAAGAGTGCCCAATGAAGAGCTCTGCTGGGTAAGGGTCAAAATAAAGACAAGGAAGAAAAGAGGGTCACTAGACCTTCCTGTACAATATTTTACACATTTCTGTCACTGGCAGGCATACAGGGTCTTGGTAGAGGGACGACTGCCTGCCAAAATCACATCACAGACTTTGGGAGGAAGGTTGATTGCTCTTAACTGCCGCCACTCAATCTCCATGCAAGATGGCATGGAGTTGACAGGTTTGGGTGGAGTACCCTCCCCTGCTTCTGCGACAGAAGATCCTCCTGGAGGGGCAGCCCGGTTGATCGATACGCAGTTGGAGATGCTCGGGATACCAGACTCTCCATGCCCAGTCCAGAGTCACAAAAATGACTTGGGCCTGGTCGCTCCTGATCTTCTTGAGCACTCTGGACAGGTGTGGTATTTGCGGAAGGTGTACAGGAGGCCTGAGCTCCACTTGAGATGCATAGCATCACAGAGGGAGTACCGGCTTGGAAACTCTAGCCTGCAAAATTGTGGACATTACATGTTCTCGGTGGAGGCAATCAGGTCTAACCAAGGCTCGCCCCACTTCTAAAAAGAGACCTTGTGCCACCACTGGATGGAGACGCCATTCGTGATTCGCTAGGCATCAACTGCTGAGTAAGTCCACCCTGGCATTCAGGGAACCTGCCATGTTTTGGACCACCAGCGGTATGCCCTGATGTTCCAACCATGTCCAGAGAAGCAGGGCCTCTTGAAAAAGGGTCGAGGACCCAACATGCCCTGTTTGCTGCAGAACCACATGGCAGTAGTGTTGTTGTGAACACCTGAACCAGCTTTCCCTAGATGGAAGGGAGAAAAGCTTTCAATTCCAAGCAAATCGCTCGGTGCACCAGCAAGTTGATGTGGAGTCCAGATTCATCTGGAGGTCAGAGTCCTCTGATCTCCACATCTCCCAAATGGCCGCCTCATTCCAGGAGTGACATCTGTCACTACCGTGTGATCTAGTTGGGGAAGGGAGAGGGGCCTACCTCTGACCCAATTGAGATTGGCCAGCCACCACACTAAGGGGCCGATTAGGATGGCGGTTTTTCCGCATCCTCCGGGCCGGCGGAAGTGTCCGCCGGCCTGGAGGATGCGGAAAAACCGCGGCGGAGACTCCAAAGACCCACCGCCAAATTAGGATGGCTGGTGGGTCTGGAATTCCGTCCGCCGCTTTTCCGCCGCGGTCGGCTTCCGACCGCGGCGGAAAAGCTATAACATGGCAGGCGGTGTCTATGAGACACCGTCCGCCATATTATGATGTTTGTGTAAATATGCTTTTCCACGGCGGCTTTTCCGCCATGGAAAAGCATACGGACATTCACTTTGGGGGCCCGTTGCGGGCCCCCTGGGTGAATGGGGGGTGGGGGGTGCACATGGGGGGTACCTATGGTACCCCCCTGCATTTGCGTACACAAAGCAGCAGGCACCGTGCGGTGCCTGCCGCTTTGTGCATGTAAATGCAACACATGCATTTTTAACATTGCGGCGGGTGCAGCTTGAAGCTGCACCCGCCGCAATGTAAAAAATACAGGATGTGACCGCCACCCTGGCGGTCACATCCTAATTGCCATGGAGGGACCGCCGCTGCCCATGCGGACGGTCCCTCCTACTCAGGGGTGGCGGACGGACGCAAGTCCGTCCGCCATCCTAATCGACCCCTAAATCTGGTGTAGTTCCCGCTGAGATCTGGACTATGTCAGAGAGATTCCCCTGACGTTGCGCCCACTGGAAAAAAACAAATTACTTATCTGCACACTGGTTCTCCAGTACCGAAATCTTTCATTGATTCACTTGCTTGAATCTTCCCCGTCGTCATGGTGGGAGTCCCAAGATACTTAAATAAGCAGTACTTTCCCCTGATCCTTTTTGCTCTAGCTATGGAGCCGTTCGTTTGCCTTGTCCGCAGCGACCACTTCCTGACTGGCTGGAGGTGGCCCAACCTAGCGGAAGAGGATAAAATCCCGTTATACGTGGACGACGTGCTGCTGTTTTTGGCTGACCCTGCTCGTTCGGGACCTCGCTGCATCCGGGCACTGGTCATTTTTGAACAAGCATCCGGCCTGCGGCTTAACCCGTCCAAGTCCGTCCTTGTCCCCTTACATCTATCACGCAAGTGCTTTGATTGGCAGTCGTCGATTCCGCTTCGGCGGCTGTCTTTCAAGTACTTGGGGATTTGGATCTCCCTTCTCCCTGACCTTGCATGGGAGTTTAATGTCACCCCGCTGGTTAAGCGGATCCGTGCCAACCTTCTTAAGTGGCGCATGATCGCCCTATACAAAATGATGATCCTCCCCCATTTTTTGTACATGCTTCAGAGCACACACCTCTCCTTTGCTAGATCTTGGTTCAGGAATATGGATGGCATGGCCACGAAATTCCATTGGGGGGGTCGGAGGTCCAGGCTGGCCCTGGCCCAATGCCGAATCCCACCTTTTGACGTTGGTCTCGGAATGACGAACCTCTACCTCTACTACTTAGCGACTTGTCTGCTCACGATCCACGATTGGTTTAATGGCAGCTGGTCCGTCCCGGCGTATCGCTTGGAGCTACACATCTTGGGCTTCTCCTCTATCCAGGGGATGCATTATGGGGCTACGGTTCCTCGTGCTCCTACCGAGGTCACTGGTGGAGCATTCTTGGCTTGGCATGCATCATTACGACATACTCAATGGGCGGGCAGGCTGACTCGCTACACTCCCTTGTGGTGTGGCACCAGGCTTTGCGATGTTGCCTCCCTGTCAGGGTTCCAGCAATGGGACCTCATCGGGATTACCTTGTTGGGTGACATCTGGAGCGGTACCCATATTCGATCCTTCCAAGACTTATAGGCTAGCACTCCCTCCATCCCTCTAAATTCTTTCGCAACTTACAGCTGCGCCACGCCCCTCACTCCCACATTCCATATGGCACGTCCCTGCCCGAATATAGCCCGCCCGAGGCGCAAGTCCTGACCGGGGATCTGGGGAAGGGTGGAGTCTCCTGGATCTACTGCTCACTCACCAACAATATCCCTAACTCCCTTTCCCTGCTCCGAGAGAAGTGGGAGGGCTGGTTAGGGGCTCTGGAGGATTAGGATTGGAGGGACGCCCTGATGGCCCCTAGGACGATTGCGGTATCAGCAAGACTACGCCTGGTCCAAGTCTATTTTTTGCACGCCGCCTATCTTACACCCCTGCGTCTCCACCGCGCTGGGCTTCGGCCTGATGCTAACTGCCCCCGCTGCTCCCACCCCCACGCTGACTTTTATCATATGGTGTGGCTATGCACTGCGATTCAGGGGTATTGGAAATCGTTAACACAAGACCTGACAGGGGTCCTGGGCTGGGCGGTGCCCCTTGATCCCATACGTGTTCTGCTGCACGTCACCGACGGACTGGATGGCTCCAGGGCTGAGAAGCTCTTCCTCAATACTGCGTTGGTGGTTGCCAGAGGGACATCACTGCTCACTGGCTGGACACTGCCCCTCCCACTCTAAGGCGCTGGCGCCAGGGGTAGATTGGTGTGCTGCGCAGGAGCGGCCTCTATACGTAGCCAGGGGGTGTCCCGAGAAATTTCATCGCATGTGGGGGAAATGTGTTGGAGTACTCGATGAATGAGATAAGGTGGTCCGCTCTCCAGGTGCACGTGGATATGTTATTCCTGATTTCTTTATGTGATCTTGATGTCATTGCGATGTGTTTTCCCCCTTTTCTGCTAATGTACTATGTAGCTCTGAATGGTGCTGTTTGTTGTCAAATTCAAAACTCAATAAAATTGATTGTCAAAAAAAAATAAGCAGTACTATTAGAAGTACATTAGAAAGAATTGAGAAAAACTGAATTTGTAAACCAATCCACATCATTAGAATAGACCCAAATTTCAACCAATCAGAGACAATCCTCAGACCCCTTCTCCATTGCAGACCCACCATACCTCAGATTTCTTTGGGATCCACTGGGAAAGGTCCTTCTTAAAAACTGCAACCAAGACTTTCCCCTTAACTTCTATTGGGCACACAACTGTGTTTCCACTCTGCACACAGCCCCCGTGGGGTTCCTGGGTACTTACTTTGGGTGGTTCCTTGTGTCCCCCGCTCCTCTGAGTCTCCTGGTCAAAGTCTCTACTTCAGTCGCAATTCACGTTAAACTTTTTAGTATATGGTTTGATCTCCCACTGGAGACAACTGTATTTTATGCTACTTACCTTATTGCAATTGAATTATTATTATGTATTTGTGTTGATATGTTGGGGTTGGAGAAATACCAATGTGCTAGTGAGTGTTGTGTAACAAACAGACATTTTAATACATACACTGTGTGGTTCTTTTTCATTTAACCTACATTACATGATTAAACTGGTAAAACAAGCTGCTTAATACTCCTTCAGGATAAGCCTGGAGTCTGCTCTCCACAGCTCCCACTTTGAGAGATGTCTATGGTATCAAAGACCACTAAAGTCACCATAAGGGTTGCCTGAATTAGTTCAAGATGCATCACTTAAATAAGTGTGCACCATATACTTATCCAGCCTCCTACATTGGTGTATGGTGGTTGGGATTTAAGCCTGCATGGTTTTACCATTTAATCTAGGTGTGCTCAAACAAAAAATCATCACTATCAAAGGCACATATAAAATACTTTTTGTGATTAGCAAGTTCTACTGAACTTTTTGGATTGGCATTTAAGAGTCTAGCACAACCCTTTATCTAATCTTTGGAAGTTTAGTTTCACTAGAGTAGGTGAGTGCGACACCGCACTACACCTGTTCACCATGTCTTTAGTTGAGGAAGCCAGTTGATCTGAACCTTCTAGATACAGTGGTCTTAAGTTCCAGGAACTCATGACCCTGGCTGCATCCAGGAAGTTAAAGACAGGTTGCAATCCTAACACAGAGCAACTTTTATAAATGTGCCTGCAGTATGAGCTTCAGAATCCTGAGAAGACAGAAGAGCAGAAAAATTCTGGGTTGGGTGGGCCTTATGAAGAATGGTCAGGGGCAGTGGCGGCTCCTCCGCAATGGTGGAGGAGCGTCGCCCCACTCCCTGGCTCAGAGCCATCAAATGAAAAATAAAACGATGTTATATCATTGTTTTATTTTTCATTTGCCAGCACTGAGCCAGAGCTGTAGGGAGGGGCAAGGCCGAGGCATAGGAGGGGGAAGGAGGAGAAGTGCTAAGTACACTCCCTAAGTGCGTATGTGTGTTTCTCCGGCTGTGTCGGGCTGGCCAAACACACATGCGCACCTTATGTTTCTCCAGCCCAGCTGCTTTCAACAGCTGGGCTGGAGAAACCTCACAGACTCATTGGACTGAATGGAGCATCTTTCCAGCCTGCTCAAGCTACTCCCCACTGCTCTGCAGCACAGGGATTGGATGGGAGTCTGTCCTAGGGGCTGCTGGGACCAGGAAGAGGACAGGAGGCGCAATGTGACACAGGAGGTGGACGGTGTCGTCAGGTAAGCTCTGTTTTAAAAATATATATATTACTACTAACACCCCGACACACCCGGCGTGACCACTCCTGCATTCCCTTCACCCGCCTCACCACCCTTTGTTTGTGGCACCCACCAGTGATCAGGGGTGGCTCACCCCAATGGCCCCACTTCTGAGCATGACCAGGAGGAGTCTGATGACTCCACCCTGGTGAACTCTGATTCCCCCAGGGAATCGTACAGATGATACAGACAGAGTCCCTAGAGGTAGGTCCCCAATTATTGCTTCTGGGAGGGTGAATAGAGTCCAGGGGAGGTATAGGTCCTCCTCTGTCAATTCCAATGCCTCTAAGAATTCCTTAGGGACCTCCATCTCTAGTCAGAGGGAGTACTCCTTTGAAAAGGAATACCAGCTGCTCAAGCTTGAGAGAGCTAAGCTCAAGAAGGAGCAGGAGCAGCTGGCCCTTTATAAGGACTCCCTGGAAGTTCAGAGTGCTGGGAAGAATCTGGGACTAGGGTTCCATGGTGGCAACACTAGCGGTCCTAGGGTGAGGGAGAATTCCTTTGATACTAGGAACCTGAGCATAGCAGGATGGGGATGCCTGTGAAGAGTAAAATCTACAGACAGCCTGACCATGCCAGAGATTGCATCAGCACAGAGGTCCAAAAGATGCTGGATTTGGAGGTCATTGAGCCTTCTGATATCCCTTGTTGTCCTTGTGCCAAAACCTCACACCCATGATGGTGAGAGCGATGAGGTTTTGCATAGACTCCAGAGTCCTCAATGCAGTCACTCTGATTGATGCCCATCCAATTCCTAGGGCAGATGAGCTGATTGATACTCTGGCCTCTGCCAAGTATCTCAGTACATTTTACCTGACCACTGGTTACGGTGAGGATGTCAAACCAAATACAGCTTTTTCCACCTCTAGAGGGCATTATTAATTTATTGTAGTGCCTTTTGGCTTGCAGAATTCACTTGTCAAATTTCAGAAGCTGGTGAACAAAGTCCTGACAAGCCTGGAAGCCTATAGTACAGCATATCTCGATGATTTTTCTGACTTTAGCTCCACCTGTGAAGATCACGGGGCCCACCTCAAAAATGTTCTGGATGCCGTGCAAAAGGCAGGCCTCACTATCAAGGCCACAAAATTCCAGATAGGGCAGAGTAAGATTGTGTACTTGGGCCACCTTGTATGTGGACGCCAAGTTCAGCTATTGAAGAGCAAAATCCAGACCATAGAGTTCCTGAGTTGCTCACACAACCCTGGCTCAGGTCAGAACTTTCCTGGGCTGGACTGTGTACTATAGGAGTGTTGCTAAGAGCTATGGATCCATAGTGACACCCCTTAATGATTTCACCTCCTAAAGGAAGCCTAAGAAAGTTCAGTGGACAGTTAGCTGTCAGAAGGCATTTGACGACCTGAAGCAGGCCATGTGGTCTGCTCCCATTCTGCAAAGTCCTGATTACCCCAAAAACTTCATTGTCCAGACAGATGCCTCTTAGATAGGGGTAGGTGCAGTTCTATCACAACATAATGCAGACAGCCAGGACCATCCAGTAGGTTTTATAAGCAAAATGTTGACCCCCCCACCCCAGGGAGAAACATTGGTCAGCTATTGAGAGGGAGGCCTATGCTGTTGTCTGGTCTGGGCCTTGAAGAAGTTGATGCCACACCTGTTTGGTACTCACTTCATTGTTCAGACAAACCATAAGCCCCTCTTATGGCTTAAATAAATGAAGAGTGAAAATCCCAAACTTTTGAGGTGGTCCATTTCCCTACGGGGGATGGACCTGGGAGTAGCCATGCCAATGCAGATGGACTCCAGATATTTCCACTTAGAAAATGAAGACTCAACTGGGCAAGGTTAGTCTCATCTTCTTTCGTTTGGGGGGTTGTGTAGGAAAATAAGATATGCTTTCATGGTTAACCCCACTTTTTGCTTGGTCTCAGTATAATGGGATGATTATATCGCTCCTTCTTCGGGGTCACCATCTCCTGCCCAGTAAGTTCTCATCCAGGGGATGTCGGAGGATTCCACGAGTTGTTAGAAAGAGCATCCAAAAGACTTGACCTACCATTTCCTGCAACACAGCTGGAATGTTTCCTTTATGATTTTAGGACTCTACCAGAAAATCTGTGCGATCCATCCCCATGGTCAGTTACTTCTGGGAGGAGGGATTGACACTGATGAAGAATCCAGCTTTGGTCATGCCTGTGTTGCAGAGAATGGAGAAGAAGTATAAAGCCCTTGATTCTGCTCCTGCTTGTTTAATTGGACATTGTAAGAAAGTAGGATGTGATTTCATGCTTACCCCACTTGTTTTGCTAGTGTCAGGATGTTTTTTGACTAATCTGATTGAGCTCCTGCTAATCAGGATGCCAGTCACTGTACTTTCTCCCTAAATAGACCATGGTAAAACCTTCTGTACCTCTGCAATTGACTACTGTTGTACCCTATTAAGTTCCAAATATATGGTACTGATGATACCAAGCGCAGAGGTACACCAGGGGTCTCCCATGGTCTGAGGAATATATTGCACCACCTATGGGAGCCCATGTAAACTGTGACTACAGGCCTGCCATTGCAGCCTGTGTAAATTGGTTCTTCCGAAGTTTCCTTATATCTGGGAATACTGCACTTAAAACCTATAAGTCACCCCTATCGCAGGCTCTTCATTCCTGAGGGCAGGGTGTTTGGTTTTAAGTGTGAGGGTGCATGACCAGGTCACCCCTACAAACCCCGGACTCGATTCTCCAGACTTTGTAAATGCAGTCAACCATTCTAATACATATAGTGGACATTACAAGAGGTCTAATTATATAGTGGCTGCACCGAACTGCTGGTATCAAACCAAACCGTTGGTAACAAACATGTTGGAATCATACCCCAAAACAGATTCCAGTGTTGGAAGTATGATCCCATGTACTGGAGGGCTCCCTTGGGTACCCCCCTGGACTACTGGTAACAGCCTTTCAGGGTCTGACAGCAAGCTAATGCTACTTCCGACCACAGAAATGATTCTGCCCTACTGTTGCTTAGCAAATCTCAAGCAGGGGAAGATAGAACTATAAGTTTCCTGTGACAGGGAGGTGTGGCCACCTCCCAGACTGGACTTAGTGTATTTGGCTGGGGTACTTGCTAGCATCACTAGACTGCTTTTGGTGCCCTCCTTGCATACTCCAGTGTGAACCAGTTCAGGGAGCCCTTGGCTCCCGCTCAGGCACGAAACTGATCAAAGGACATGGGAGTATTCGCCCCTCTGTTCTGCCCCTCCTCTAAGAGGGACCTCAGAGTTGTTCCAGCCCTTTCCCTAGGGTACTTAAGGGCTTACCTGTGGGTGGCTCTTCAGATCTGTCACAGAAAAAGACTCTAGCCTGAAACCATGTCACTCTTTGACCATCTGGACACTTATACTTCACCTGGAACAGAGACTGCACCACGGAAGACTCCTGCTCCTCCTGGTCTCGCTGTTATGCAAGTCTTGTTCATCGTCTGTCTCTGTGCTTCTTCCAGGATCTTCTACAGACCTGTGGGTATCAAGGACACCCAAAATAATCTCCCTTTGAGTGAAGGAGTCACTCCCCTGCATCTGCAGGCACCGCAATGAATCTGACCAGTCTGCTGCTCATGACGTTCCATGGACTTCGAAAGGCTCAGCAACACAGTTGGTGATTCTGCAACTCCCTCGAGGCCTGACCAGCCCTCTCTGCAATTCTGAGGCCAGTATTCCTTTTCAGAACTGCTGGAACCAAACTCCTGTGCACCACGTCGACTTGCCAAGGCTTGTTGGCTCTGCACTCCAGGGCTACAAGAAGCTCTAGCCTCCAGCATTACTTTCTGCCAAGCACAACATCCTCACCACATCCATTACACCATGGGCCTTTCTTCTCGGTGAGCTGCTAGAGGTCCTCTTGAGACTCATGTGCCTTCGGGCTGTGGGTCCTCCTGAGGCTCTTCCGCTTTAGCCTACTTTGACCTTGCTGGTCCCAACATTGCTCCTTCTTCATTCTCCATGCCAGTTGCGGCTACCAAGGCTTGTTGGTGTACCTGCCGGACACCAACACCCTGGCCTCTGAAATCAGACGTGGGACAGCTCATGAATTGCTCCGGGTATTCCTCAGCATCACCTGGTCCTCATAGCTGCAGTGACAGGTCACGGTCAGCATTCCTGAACCTTCCAACTTCTGTGCCTCCTGGTCACATCTGAGTGGCATAGACTCTGTCTCCTCTGCTTACAGGCTCTCCTCGTCAAGAATCCATCCTTGGATTCCACCAAACTCTTGCACAGTCTTCTCCGGCGGCATCTTCTTAAAAAGTCCTCCATTGTAGTCTATGGCGGTTTCCGATGTCACTTCCCACCTATGCACCAAGCTTTCCCGGTGTAGGTATCCTGGTTCCTGGGGTATCCACGGGTGGGTGACTCTCCAACCTTCTGTCTTCCATGGGGTTTCTTCCGGGTCCACTGGGAAGGGTCCTTCTTAAAAACTGAAACCGCACATTTCCCCAATGCTTCTATTGGGCACGCGGCTGTGTTTCCACTCTGCACACAGCCTCCGTGGTGCTCCTGGGGTACTTACCTTGGGTGGTTCCTTGGGTCCCCTGCTCCTCAGAGTCTCCTGGTCCAAGTCCTGACTTTGGTCGCAGTTTGCATTTGTGTTGATCTCTCCGGGTAAGAGATATATCAATGCGATCGTGAGTGTTGTGTAATAAATAGACATTTTTTTATATTTATATGGTAAAACATAAGGGTTGCCTGGATTAGTGCAAAGTGCATCACTTAATTAAGGCACCATATACTAAGCCAGCCTCCTACACTAGATAAGCCTTATTTGTGGCAATAACTATTGAATGCTGCAGGATGGATTTACATTCTGCTGGAATATCTAAATCTCTGAACTCATAATCATGAGGTGCCACGCCGATAAACTCAGAGATTTTATTTGCAGGTGTAGTAACTGGCCATTGTTCATGGAGAGCAGATTGTTCAATGGCTGAAAGCGAAAGTATGGAGACATTAACAGTATTAGGAGCTCCGAATACCAAAACTGCCTTGGGCATGCTGGGGCTACGAGAATGAGATGGCATGGCTTCTTCTTCATTTTGCGTATTGATCTTGGAAGGAGAGGCAATGGTGGGAACGCATGAGCGAACATCCCTGTACACTGCAGATGGAGAACGTTCCCCCAAGATCCTTTTTGAGGAAATATTCTGCCAAACCAAATGCACTTTTTGTTGTTCAGAGTCGCAAAGAGATCCAACTTTAGAGTGCTCCATACCTTGAATGAATGAATGAATGAATAAAATATTTAATAAAGCGCACGGTGACCGAACGGCTTCCTGGCGCTGGGGACCTGATCAGAACACAGCAGAGGGGACCCAAGGAGATTTAGGAAGGGAATGCTTGGGAGAAAAGAAAAGTTTTAAGAGCTTTGCGGAAGTGAGTGTAGATGGGAATGGAACGGATAGAGAGAGGAAGACTATTCCAGAACTGGGGGGCCAGGACTGAGAACCGGGTGCCTCCCGTTCTGGATTTGCGGAAGCGGGGAATATGAAGAAGAGAAAGAGAAGAAGAACGGAGAGTGCGGACTGGGGCATGAGAAGAAATAAGAGAAGTGATGAACAAGGGTGCGGAACGGAAATGAGCCCGAAAAGCTAGACAGGCCAATTTGAAAAAGGATCTGAAGTGGACTGGAAGCCAGTGAAGAGATTTGAGAACTGGGGTGATGTGGGAGGATTTGGGGAGGGAAAGGATAAGACGAGCAGCTTGGTTTTGGATGGCCTGTAGACGGCGGGATTCGTAAGCAGGTATGCCCACGTACAGGCCATTCCCATAGTCAAGGCGAGAGATGACAAGGGCCATGACTATGGATTTAAGTGCATCAGTAGAAAAAAAACGAGAGATTTTCCGGATTAAACGAAGAGAGAGAAAGCAAGACGACACGACGGCGCTAATCTGACTTGCATAGATAAGTCATGACTGACTTTAATGCCAAGAGTGCGGACAGAGGAAGCGGGCACCGGGGGGGGGACCAAAAGAAAGGGGCCAATGTGCAGAGGACCAAGGATTGGAGGGACCACCAGTGAGAATAAGTTCCGTCTTGTCTGGATTGAGCTTCAAATGGTTGGCGCTCATCCAATCAGAAATAAAAACTAAAGTGGAGCAAAACTTAGGAAGAGAATCAGGGGTGGAGGAAAGGTCAAAGACGAGCTGGAGGTCATCTGCGTAGTTGTACACAGAGACCCCCAGCTCAAGAAGGGAGGTGATGTGGGGGTGAATATAAAGATTGAAAAGGAGAGGGGAAAGAGAGGAACCTTGGGGGACACCACAAGTGACTGGGCGGGAAGGAGCAGAGAAACCGGGGAGATGGACAGCCTGGGACCTATCCCGCAGGAAGGACGTCAGCCAGGAAAAGGCTGCGCCCCGAATGCCCGCTGCGCTGACACGGTCGAGAAGGATGGAATGGTCAACCGTGTCAAACGCAGCGGACAAATCGAGAAGGACCAGGGCTTGAGGGAGGTTGGAATCGGCCTTCCCCTTGAGCTCGTCCAAGACTGCGAGGACCACCATCTCCGTGGAGTGGCCCGGGCGGAATCCCGCCTGATGGGATGCAAGGAGGCCATTCTCCTCTATATAAGTGGAGAGGCAGGAAGTAACATGAGCTTCAAGGATCTTGGCGAGATAGGGAAGAAGAGAAATGGGGCGGAAATTGGAAGGAAGAGAAGGGTCTAGACCGTTTTTTTTTTAGAATAGGGAGGACTATAGCGGATTTGAAGGAGGAAGGGACAGATCCAGAAGCCAAAGAAGAGTTAAGAAGAGCAAGAGGAGGAGCAGGGCAGTTGGTAAAAAGAGTTTTAAGAATGCGTGCTGGTGCGCAATCCGCGGGAGAGCCGGACTTGATCTTAACCAAAAGATTCAGAAATAAATCGGTGGAGATGGGAGGAAAAAAGGCGAAAGAAGAGGAGGGACAAATAGGGGGACAAGTGGGACGGGGTTGAGGTACTGTAGGAATGTTGGCTTTGATCTTCACGATCTTGTCGATAAAAAAATCGTTAAGTGAGGAGCAGAGGGACTGTGAGGGAACTAAATTAGGGGTGGAGCGATCAGAGAAGGCAAGATTGTGGACCAGAGAGAAGATTTCACGGGGTTTGTTAGCCGCGAGAGCTACTCTCTCAGTGAAATATGCAGTTTTAGCCGCTAGGATCGCTTTTTTATATTCAGTGAGGAGTGATTTTTATTTGATGCGCAAGGAGGGGCAATAGTCCCGTCTCCAGTGGCGTTCCGACCGCCTAAGGTCGAGTTTAAGAGTTTTAAGTTCTGGAGAGAACCATTTGTTCGCATCATATGGGCGAACCGCCTTGATCTTTCGGAGCGGAGCGACTAGATCGCACGAAGAGGAAAGCCATGTGCCGATTGCACTAACCTGGGATTCAAGAGGAAGATTAGTGAGGTTAGGAGCAGAGGAGGCCAAGGTGAGCGAGAGGGAGTCAAGGTCGGTCCGATTCCAATTGCGAGCTAAGATGTTTTTCGGAAGGGGGGACTTGTCGACCGCTCCCAGATGGATAGAGAAGGAGATGGTAAAATGATCCGACCAAACGCAAGGGGAAGTGAGAGGGAGTGAAACAATGGGACGTGAGGACCAAATTTGGTCCAAGATGTGACCCTGGGCATGAGTAGGGACTGAGACATGGGATGTGAAGTTAAGACAATGAAGAGTGTCCGAAAAATCTTTCGAGGGGAGGTCTTCCTTAGGGTCGCCCGGCCAATAATTAAAGTCGCCTAGCAGAAGGACGGAGGAGTTGTTGACCACGAGAGTGGCCATAAGGTCCTGAAGGGAGGCTACAAAGGAAGGCATAGATTGAGGGGGACGGTAGACAAGGACAACAGTAAGGGGGGCAGAAAGATTAAGAGAGCGAGCCACAAGGTAGTCCACATTGGGTATGGGAGGGTGGTTAAGAAGTTGAAATTTCAGGGTCGACCGAATGATCATCGCCACCCCTCCCCCCACCTTACCGTCCGGGCGATCAGCCCGGAGGGCATAATGGGTGTCAGGGAGAATGGCTAGGAGGTCGGGAAGAGAATCGGCAGTGAACCAAGTTTCGGTCAGAAAAAGGAAGTCCGGGGAATCAGTGGTCAAGAGGTTAAAAAGAGCTGTCTGATGTTTGACAGCAGAGCGGGTGTTAAGCAGTAAAGCAGAAGCTACAGTAGGGACAGGAGCGATGGGAGAACGAAGGACAAAAAGGGGGTCTGAAGCAGTTGGAGTAGGACTAGAGACAACCGGAGTCGGGTGAAGAGGGGAAGAGACAAGAATACCAAGTGTGTCAAGGTGTTGCAAGAGTGAAGGTGGGGGAGGGGAGACAGCGGTGAGAGCCATAAGTTGGGCTGAAGTGTACACCAGGGAAAGGGCAGGGTACATGGCCCCTGGTCCCGGCCCGTCGCGGACGGGCGCAGACGGGCTTGCCTTAGGCACGCCTTCGGCGCGCAAACGGCGCGCCCGCTGCCCCTGTCCGCTGCGCGTACGGGGGAGACACATGATTTATGGTGGCGTTCAGGGCGTGGCCTAGCGGAGGTGGGCGTGGCTAAGGGGCGGCTCGCTGGTGGCGGCGAGCGAAGGAAGCCTGACCCGCTGCAGCGTCAACCTCGGCTGCGCGGGGGGCCACGAGGCAGGAGACAGGTCCCTGAAGGGGACAGAGGTAAGTTTTAAAATATGAGGCAAAAGAAGAGCAGGAAAGGTTTAAAATGCAGGGCTTCGCTGGTCTGGGCTCCCGCGGAAGGCAAGGGGAGGAACAGGTGAGTTGAGCTAGTAATCAGCTCCTCCCTATAAGGAAAAGTGGGCGTGGCCTAGCAGAGGTGGGCGTGGCTAAGGGGCGGCTCGCTGGTGGCGGCGAGCGAAGGAAGCCTGACCCGCTGCAGCGTCAACCTCGGCTGCGCGGGGGGCCACGAGGCAGGAGACAGGTCCCTGAAGGGGACAGAGGTAAGTTTTAAAATATGAGGCAAAATAAGAGCAGGAAAGGTTTAAAATGCAGGGCTTCGCTGGTCTGGGATCCTGCGGAAGGCAGGGGAGGAACAGGTGAGTTGAGCTAGTAATCAGCTCCTCCCTATAAGGAAAAGTGGGCGTGGCCTAGCGGAGGTGGGCGTGGCTAAGGGGCGGCTCACTGGTGGCGGCGAGCGAAGGAAGCCTGACCCGCTGCAGCGTCAACCTCGGCTGCGTGGGGGGCCACGAGGCAGGAGACAGGTCCCTGAAGGGGACAGAGGTAAGTTTTAAAATATGAGGCAAAATAAGAGCAGGAAAGGTTTAAAATGCAGGGCTTCGCTGGTCTGGGCTCCCGCGGAAGGCAGGGGAGGAACAGGTGAGTTGGGCTAGTAATCAGCTCCTCCCTATAAGGAAAAGTGGGCGTGGCCTAGCAGAGGTGGGCGTGGCTAAGGGGTGGCTCGCTGGTGGCGGCAAGCGAAGGAAGCCTGACCCGCTGCAGCGTCAACCTCGGCTGCGCGGGGGTTCCAGCTGCACCTGATTCAGTTCCCATTTGTGGCATTGGCTGCTTGTTCTTTTGAGAGAATCTGCCCATTTGTTGTCTATGCCCAGGACATGCTCTATTTATGTTATGTTATATGTTATGTTATGTTATAAGCTGTTTTGTAACGCGCTCAATTGCTACTGGAGTATCCTGGCGCGGTATACCGCTGGGGAACCCGTCCTGGCTTTTCCTGTGGGATGGTCCCTACTGGGAGTCCCCAAGGTGAAGCCAGGCATCCCCGGCGTTGATGGGGCCGTTGTGGAGATTAGGCAAGCTAATGCCCAGAGTTGCCGAGTGGGACCCCTGGTTAGAGTAGGCACCGAGGCGAGAATTATCGAGTCCGCTGACCCTGGTCCACGGCCCTGCCGCGTAGGGAATTGAACCCTGGTCCCGGGCCGACTCCTGCTTCCGGGTCTGCCGCCTCTAACCAGTGAGCCACACCACTCCACATTTAGAGTTATTTTGAGTTTTAGCAACCAGTTCCAGATTTCATTACAAGAACGGAGTTTACATTATGCATAATATTTTAATGCAGTCTCTAAGCAGCCGCATACATCACAATAAAAAGGTTCCATAAAAGAACACTGAAAATATATAAAGGGCATGAGCCAACATCAATCTGCCTCTTTTAAATGCGTCTCTGAGCAGATAAGTTGTCTTCATTTATGATTCCTTTATGACTTTCATTAATCTTGCTTTCCTATTTTGAATGACTTGGGCTAACCACCCCCATCCTTCCTACTCTCTGCCTCCACACTGATTTCAAATTTATGGAATTCCCCCTTCTTCCTCTCCAGCTAATCCTTACAATATTGTCCATTTATTTGGTTATCTTGAATTAATTCCTGTGTTTTAACCGCTTTATTCACAGCGCCGGTAAGTATCTAATTTCTATCCATTTCCTTTCCTTTGAATATGTTTTTTTCTTTCAGCTCTTCTTTCAGCCCTTACCTTGCCTCCTAAGTGACTGACTCGCATTCGGACCTAATCCCCTCCTTTCGGGTTATTGAGGCATTTTTTCAGAGTTTCCTTCACGATGTACGCCGCTGCTCGAGCGCGGTTGAGCAACGCTCACAATTTCAAGGAATGAACCTTGGCAACCACGACGTTGTGTGCTCGCATTGCCAAGGTCCTTTCTTCTTTGTTCTCCGCTCCGGGCTCTTTCTTATTAAATCCCTGGTGCGAGACACCGGTTTCCATAGCAACACGCAGCAGCAGTTGATTGCGAGCCTAAACGAGTGTCAGTTACTCGTCGGACTCCATGATCAGCTGCTGCCTCTCTTTCCAACCACAAGTCTTACGCTTTATTGCATAAAAATAAAAAAAGAAATAATGACTCTTGACTCAATTTCAAAGAATCTTTATTCGGTGATTAAAAAACACCATAAAAGCACATTCATATATACACAATAAAAAAGCATTAAACATTTCAGAATTCTTTGTACAATAAATTTACAGACATAGTTGCAGTAGTATGACCATATTTAACATTAAAAAAACAGAATAAAAGGTTTCAATCTACACCTCTAGTGAGCCTTAGTCTTAGGGCAACTTTAATGAAATTCAAAATGCTACACAGTGTCAAAGGGTCCTCGGCTTTCTGTAAGAAAACTAATGCCTCCCTTGCGTGGACCAAATTAGCATTTTTCAAGATGTTTACAAGATATTTACGCCGGGGCATAGAGTAGAGAGGGCAAAGTAAGACCAGATGAAGGGAATCCTGCGGAGACCTGTTGTCGCAGCCGCAGGGCCCCTTCTGGTCTATTGTTGTAACAAACCCAGCTGGTGATGCCAACATGAATGGGAGTAAGTTAAGTCTAAATCGGCACATCAGGAACCTATCCTGGGCATTATGCATGAGAAACAAGTACGGCTCCATGCCTTGAACACTTTTTACTTGGCGATGGGCCCTCACAGTTTTTTTACAGCCTTCAGCCACCTCTCTGCACATGGTTTTCTGTTCCAGGAATATTCTCCCCACATGACTCTTGACTCATTTTAACTGTAACCTTTATAACCTGGCCTCCTCTGCTTGCCCCTGGCTTTATTTCAGTGCATAGCACTTCTTGAATCCGAGTTTTAATTATTCGTTCTACCTTCTATATCACTAGTTTCTATCCTGCGCCATGTCCGACTCAGAGTCGGATGATGCTTCTGCCCCTACAAATGAAGCCTTTAAGCAGCTCCTACATTATGAAACGCAAACCTGTATGCTTGATACTCTGAAAAAGGTCATGTCCTCAAAAAGGTCACTCCCTTCTGAGGAGGAAGAGTTCACAATAACTCTCAATGATGACACTTCTAATGTAAGGGGTAAAAGATCAAAGAAGAATAAAAACTTAGAATATTTAACCCCTAAGAGCACTATGGGAGGTCCCAGCACCTCACTGAATCTGGGAGGCCTCAGCACCTCAACTACACAGGAAGGTCTTCGCACCTCAAAGTCCCTGGGTGTCCCTCGTGGCACAACATATTCGGGTGTCCCTCGCGGCACACAATATCCGGGTGTCCTTGGCGGCACAAAATATATAAGTGCTCATGAACTTACGGGAGACAATGAATTTAATGATGATGATAATTCGTCAGGTACCCCCGACGAATATATCCTTGATTTGGATGAGGACGATGATCAAGACCTTTTTAACCCCCCTGAGCCACCTTCATCCTCAAAGGATAGCATTCTCGACCCCCTGGGAGAAGAGATGTTCTCTCCCCTGAACCTTAAGCATCCCAGAAGCTCTGAGTGGTGGCCTCAAAACCACGTGGCAAAATCCATCAGTAAATGATTGAGGTAGACTCAGAGTTGATCAAGTTTCTTTTCAATCTTGGTCGGGATCCACATAAAGGCATGGAAAGGTCCCTTAAGGGGTGTCAAGATCGTCTCCTAGACGTCCTAGGCCCCCAAGCCAGGATTATCGACGCAGCGGAGGAGAGCCAAACTAATGGCACTCCCCTCAATACCAACTTGATCAGGGGCTGGAGTCAGAGAGCTCTAATCCAGCTTGGCAATGCTAATGCTAGCTTAAATGCTGAGAGACGGAGAGTTGTCTTAACTAAAATAAACCCGAAACTCTCCGACATGGCTGACAAAGAGACCTCTGAGAACCCTAAGGGCTTACTCTTCGGAGAGGATCTCATAAAGTCTCTTGGCAAATACGTTGCAACTTTTAAGGCCTTGGATAAGGCCCAACAGAACATTCACAAGTCTTCAATAATAACCTTTTTGGCTGGGCTGGAAGAAGGGGCCTCTCTTCGGCTGATTTAACCAAAGGCCCTCCACAAGATCACACAGTTTGGAAAGAGGCTTTCAGCAATTCAACAACTCCCAGTTCTATCCCCAGAGAGGGAGAGGCATGCGCTCCAGAGGATTCAGATCCTGCGGACCCTCCATCAATAACAACCCACCAAGTGAGTATTCTTCCCCTCCCTACCTATCCTTCTTCCCCCCAAAAGGTGGGAGGGAGACTCAAATTCTTTTTTCAGAATTGGAAACTGATCACTCAGGATCCATGCGTTTTAAATACCGTCAGGGGTTTCAGAATAGACTTTACGGAAACTCCTACTCAAACCTCTCTTCCAGGGGTCTTTCCACTCCCTTCGAACAACAGAAAATAATAGAGGAAGAGATCTCCTCCATGCTCCAAAAAGGAGCAATTATAGAAGTTTACCTGAAAGAACTCAGATTCATAAGCACACTCTTCCTTGTAGAGAAAAAGGACAAGGGTGGGAGACCTGTGATAAATTTAAGACATCTAAACATATTTTGGTCTACAGACACTTCAAAATGGAGGGGATCCATCTTCTGAGAGATCTTCTTCTGGAAGGAGACTGGTTAGTAAAATTGGACCTAAAGGATGCTTATTTCAACATTCCTATGGCCGAAATCCACCAACCCTTTCTCCAGTTCCTCTGGAAGGACCGCTTATATCAGTTCCAAGCCCTCCCATTTGGTCTTTCTTCTGCCCCTTGGTGTTTTACCAAGGTTATGAGACCAATCGCCTCATACCTAAGGGAAAGGGGCATCCGATTGATCATCCATCTAGATGACATTCTCATTATGTCGCAAGAACTTTCCCAAATATCTTAAGATCTCAAGACAGTAATGGATCTTCTAGAAAGCCTGGGTTTCATCATCAACAAAGGAAAATCGGAATCTGGAGTCTCTGGAGTTTCTGGGCTTCACTATAGATACCTCCAAATGTCTCCTCCCACTCCCTTCCAAGAAGATAGCCACAATCAGGAAGGAAATTCGTCATGTCTTGAAGCAACAAGACTTTCCCCTGAGAGAACTGGCCAGACTACTCGGTCTCCTCTCCTCATCTATGCAGGCGATTTTTCCCGGTCCCCTAAATTTTTGGGCCCTCCGAAGGGTGAAAGCGAGGGCCCAAAGGTCCAGCCTTTGGTTCGAAGATCGCGTTTCTCTAGACCGAGAAACCCAGTTGGAACTGGCTTGGTGGCTCGAAAACTTGGACACGTGGAACGGCAAAGCAATCTTTGGTTCAAAACCGGAATTTGTTTTAGAATCAGATGCCAGCCTCCATGGCTGTGGGGCTTACCTTCTTGATCAGAACACGGGTGGCGTCTGGTCTCTTGAAGAATCCTCTTAGCACATAAACTACTTGGAACTCACAGCTGGTCTTTACGCCTTGATGAGCTTCAAGCACTCTCTCCAGGGCAGGTTGGTCCTCTTAAAGAGGGACAACATGTCTGCAGTAGCCTATATAAACCGTCTGGGCGGCACCAAATCTGCGTATCTATCGAATTTGACTCAAAAACTTTGGATGTTCTGTCTGGAACACAAAACCGCTCTGAAAGTGGAATACCTTCCCGGGAAATCGAACATCTCGGTGGACTGGAACTCCAGATTCCTCCTAGAACACAGCGATTGGAAACTCAACGTTTCCGTCTTCAGGTTTCTGGACAACTTTTGGGGTCCCTTGGAAATAGATCTATTCGCGAGCAGACTAACATTTCAACTGGAAAAATACTTCAGCTGGATGCCCGATCACGGAGCTCTAGCAGTGAATGCCTTTCTCCAATCTTGGAAGGACCTCAGAGCCTACGCCTTTCCCCCTTTGCCAAGATCCAAAGGGTTCTACAGAAAGTGATACACAAACAATGCTCCCTAGTTCTAGTAACTCCCTTCTGGCCCTCTCAAGCTTGGTTTCCCACCACTCTGGAGCTGGTATGTGAACCCCCTTTCTAATCCCTTCCCTAGAATATCTCCTAACAGATGTATATGGCGGAATTCACCCCCTAATCCAAACAGGGAATTTGAACCTTCTTGCTTGGAAAGTGTCAGGAGATCTAATGAGTCTCTGGACTTTCGTCTACAGCTACAACTCTCCTCAGAGGGGCATGGTCTCCAGGTACCCACTACAGATACAATAACATTTGGAGAAGTTGGGTTCATTGGTGCCTGGAAAGGAACCTGGATTCCCTTAAGGCTCCTATTGTTGACATAGTTAATTTTCTTTGCGAACAATTTGATAGAGGTCTTAGCTATAGAACCATCAACTGTTACAGATCAGCTATCTTTGCTGGTCACGTTCTCGTGAATGGTAAAACGGTAGGTAAAAACATCATTATTTGTAAAGTTATGAAGAGCATTCATCTAAGAAGAACTTCAAAACCCAAATACGATTCTCTTTGGGACGTTAAGCTAATTTTAGAACTTTGTTCTAATTGGCCGGATAACACTCTCCTAAACAGAAAATACCTTTCAATCAAACTCGCTACTCTTTTATGTCTAATTTCTTGTCGAAGAGTCTCCGACATCAAAGCTTTAGAGGTTTCTAATAAGTCCTATAACATGTTTGGTGTTAAATTTGAGATTTACAGAAGAACTAAGACTATGTCTGATTCAATTTTCTACCCTCGCTTTGACTCTTGCCCTAAACTTTGTTTTGTCAATTGCTTGAGAGAGTACGATCACAGAATGTCTGTTTTTCGACCCCCTGATGTCAACCAATTACACATTTCCTATGGCCAGCAAATCCCTCTGGTCTGGTGGTAAGTTGGATGACATCCTCAAAACTGCTGACTGGTCCAACGCTAGCACTTTTGCTCGACATTATTGCAAGCCTGTCAAACATATGACCAATGTAGTTTTACAAAGCTACCAACAGGCATAATGTAGCCTCCGTTCTTGTAATGAAATTGCGATTCTCCTATTACCATGACTAGAGAATCTGGATTTCATTAAAGACACGAAGGCTGACATTATCCTACCCATCCCTCCCTAGGATATGTTCTACTGTATTTATTTGCTTTTCTGTTTACAGTTCCAGCATATTAATTTGTATGATTTATTTGCTCCTCTGTTTACAGTTCTAGGATGTTAATTTGTATTATTCAGTACTGTAATTTTTTATTACTTTGTATTTCCTTCAAGATTTACTTCTCTCTCTTTTCAGACAACACTTCCTAACTATGAGATATTTGGTTCCTTCTTCACTTCTTTTATCTTCGCAGTTTACGCCTGAGGATCCTCTGAAGTTCTTTGGACATTTTGAAGTCTTTTTGTATTTCATGGACTTATTCTTCTCTGTATTTCCACATTTAAAAGAGGCAGATTGATGTTGGCTCATGCCATTTATGAATTTTCAGTGTTCTTTTATGGAACCTTTTTATTGTGATGTATGCGGCTGCTTAGAGACTGCATTAAAAGATTATGCATAATGTCAGCCTCCGTGTCTTTAATGAAATCCAGATTCTCTAGTCATGGTAATCGGAGAATCGCAATTTCCTGTGCCTGAACCGAAAGCATTTGTGATCTGGATCCCCCTTGCTAAGCAAGGGAGAACTTAGTGGTGGTGTTGTCCGTTTTTACCAGAACAGCCTTCTGGGAAGGAATGCTTGCAGCCCTGGAAACACTGCCCTCAACTCTAGGAGAATTATATGCATCTGTGCTTCTTGGACAGACCATTTTCCATCAACCACCAAGCCTGGGAGATGAGCTCCTCAACCGTTCAGAGAGGCGTCCATAGTCATAATGTAGCTGGGGCTTGACGCCTTGAAGGATAGGCCCAGAGAAAAATTAAGCTCTTTTCTTCACCATGACAAAGCCTTCTTCATTGCCTGTGTTGAGAATGACATCATCAAATCTGAATCCACAGGGCATCCAGTTCATTCTGAAGCGGCCGCATATGCAAGCAACAATTTGGAATCAATGGGATGCATGAGGATAGCATTCCCAGCATAGACTTACACATTCTTACTGAAGCTGACTTTCTTCCCTGAAGTATAGCCGCCATCTGTAATATCTTGCCCATTCGTTCTGGTGTGAGATATGCCTTCATGGCCTTTGTGTCCAAAACTGCTCCAAGGAATATCTGTGTTTGATTTGGGATGAGTAATGACTTCTCTACATTGAGCTCCATTCCCAGAGATTTGAAGAGCCGCACTTACAAAGCCTGGAGAATTTACTCTGGGGCTTGTAGGGGTGTCCTGCTCATGTAGGGGCACCCTCACACTTATTACCCACCACCCCGCCTTCAGGTTTGAAAGGCTTGCCTAGGGGTGACTTATAGGTTTTGTTTTTTTTTTTAATATTTTTTTTTTATTTATTTTTTATCCCCCTACCCCAGGGGTGTGGAGCACATCATTATTTACAATTGATTTTTTTACACAAAGAAGCAAATGCACACAAACAAAACCCAAATATACAATACATACAAGAAAAATCAAACTTGTCCAATATATCACTATCGCACACCTATCAACAAACAGGATGAACAGAATCAATTATAGTTATATTTAGCACTTGTCCAAAAGTCTAATCATCATATATCTCTAATAAATCCATTCAATTATTCCTTATACGTCATCCTTCCAAATTAATATTGGTTCCCATATTTTCAGACCCAGTTTCCTCCCCTTTTTTCCTTTTCTAGCATATATTGCCTTCTCCAAATTATATATATTTAAAATCTTAGCTAACCATTGTTGGAATGTGGGTGGTGCCTGATCAAGCCACATTGAAGCAATACTTAGTCTCAATACGGCCATTGCAACAAAAATAAAATAACATCCTTCTCCCATTATACCATCTGAATTCACCCCAAGTAATATTACTGAGGGGGTCAAGGAGACTACTAGTTTTAGAGCCCTCTGCAAAAAAAATTTAATATCTTCCAAGATTATTGATAAGTGTGGGCATGTTGCAAATATATGCACTATATCTGCCTGATTACTTCCACATCTTGGACAATTAATTCCAGTAACCGCCCCCCATTGCGCTAATTTTGCTGGGGTATAGTAAAGACGATACAGTGTCTTATAATGTTGAGCCTGTAATGCAGCAGAGCACAGTACATTCTGTCCAAGCTCTAATGACATTTTAAAGCAATCCAATTCGACCTCCAACTTATTTGCCCAACTTTCCCCCCACTTATCCATGTCATCTTGTCTTGATTTAAGTAGTTCAGCATAAAACTTTTTAATCGTACATTCAACTCCCTCCTGTATCACCTCCAGTATGTCATTTTTCTCAAAGCCACATGGACCCCCCCTTTTATTTGTCATAAAACTTCTTACTTGTAAGTATTTGAAAAAATGTCTAGTGTCAATACAATATTTCAGTTGCATATCAGTGAACTGCATCGTACCATCAGTATCCATCAGGTCTCCCACCCTCACAAACTTATAGGTTTTAAGTGCAGTGACCTCAGATATAAGAAAATGTATATCTTTCATAAGTGGTGCTAGCAGCAGCTTGAACAGGCTGCAATGGCAGGCCTGTAGTCACAGTTTGAGTGGTCTCTCATAAGTGGCACAATAAGTGCTGCAGCCCATGGGAAAACCCTGGTGTACCTATACCCTGGGTACCTCAGTTCCATATGCTAGGGACTTATTCAGTTCAGTTCAAAAAACTTCATTCGGATAGGACAATTTCCATAAAAGCACAACACATACAACAAATTAAAAACACAAATTCAAATTCACAGTAAAACAATTTCAATTAAATGATCAGAAATGAATAATATTTAAAAAGCACGTGCAGCAGGTTACTAAAAAAAAAAGCCTGTGTATTTAAGATGTCCTTCTTGGGTTGCACATCGTTTTACGAGCTCATACAACGATTCTCAGAAAAGTACCAAAGCGGAAGACTGACCCATCATCTTTTAATTTAAGTGTACTCCAGAGCGCATCTACTAAATGGTTGGGTGAGGTTTTGTAAAAAAAAACAGTATTAGGGTGATTCACTTGATCGAGAAGGCCAACAGGTTTAAAATCCCGGCGGTCCTGGTGGGCCTCGATGCCGAAAAGGCCTTTGATCGGGTGGACTGGGGGTTCCTGTTTCAGACCTTGTTGGCGTTCGGCTACTTAGCTAAGTTCCTGACAGTGCTTAGAGCGAATTATAGCAGCCCCCGGTCTAGAGTGACGGTCAACGGTCACCTCTCAGCCTTCTTTTCGCATTCCCGGGGCACTAGACAGGGCTGCCCCCTGTCCCCCCTACTCTTCGCCCTGAGTATTGAGCCGCTGGCTCTGGCAGTGAGGGAGGACCCGAATATTCGGGGGCTCCGCTTCATGGGGGAGCAGCACAAGATTACCTTACTTGCCGACGACGTCCTCCTCTCTGTTTCAGATCCCGCACTCTCTCTCCCTTATGTCCACGAGGCTCTATCAAGCTTCGAAATGGTGGCGGGCTTCAAGGTCAACTATGATAAGTCATACGTCCTTAATCTTACGCTCTCGCCTGCCGAGATGGCTCGCCTCCAGCCGCTCACGCCCCTGCCCTGGACCCGCTCCTCCATACAATACCTGGGGATTCACTTAACTCCCACACTCAAGAGGCTTTACTCTGCCAACTTTCCTCCGTTGCTGGCAAAAATTCAGGCTGACTTAGCCCGCTGGAAACCGATGTTCATATCGTGGTTGGGAAGAATCCATGCGGTTAAAATGTCTCTCCTCCCTAAGCTTCTATACCTCTTCCAGGCGCTTCCCATTGTGCTTGAGGGGGATTTCTTCCGACGCGTTAAAACATTGATGTTACGCTTCATCTGGCAAGGAGGCCGGGCGCAGTTCTCCTTTGCTACGCTGCGCCGCCCGAGGAAGGAGGGAGGGGTAGGTTTACCTGATATGCAGCTGTACTACAAGGCGGCGCAACTCCGGGTGTTGGTAGAATGGACTCAGCCTATGTCAGACAAACATTGGCTCCACATGGACAGGAGTGTCGCGGGGAGATCGATCTGGGACTTAGTCTGGAAACCCAAAGGCGATAGACCTAAAAACACTTACATTAGTACCCCCACTAGCACTACCCTGAGGGTCTGGGACTCTGTCTCTACTGACGAACACTGGACGTCGTTCCCTTCCCCCTACACTCCGATACACTTTAATCCTGCCTTCCCGCCAGCGGCGCTTGAGGGTCCCTTTGATGCCTGGAGGAAGGGGGGCTGCCTAGCACTCACACACTTATTCTACTGTTCGGCACCACTTACCTTTGATAATTGTATGCGGGATTATGGCATCCAGCCGACCGAGCGATACCGCCATGCCCAACTCCTCCACTGGGCGCTGTCCCCTACGGTTAGAGACGCGGCTACTAGGCCGCTCACTTCCTTCGAGGCTTTTCTCCCCAGAACATCTACCATGCGGGTTGTTATCTTGTTCATCTATAACCTCCTTCTTTCGACGGTCAGAGCGCCCCGGCCTCGCTACATGGGCCTGTGGGAAGAGTTACTCGGCCGAGATATATCCGACGAGGAGTGGTCCCGACTGTGGGTCGACATAGCTAAGCACAACCATTCGGTGGAGCTCCGTGAGGCGCACCTCAAAACAATGATGGACTGGTACCTTTACCCGGCTAAATTGCGACAGATATTTCCTGGCTCCTCTGATAGGTGTTGGAGGGGGTGCGGCCTGTTGGGTGACTTTCGTCACATTTGGTGGGACTGCCCCGTTATTCGTCCCTACTGGGAAGAGATCCTGTCCCATATTAAGGAGATGCTGGGTTACCCGGTCTTGGACTCGATGGCCCATATTCTGTTGGGGCTTCGGGACCCGGATCTCACTCTCCAGACCAAAGCGGACAATAAGATACTGTGGTTATGTGTGGGAGCGGCCAAGCTCACTTTGGCTGCGGCGTGGAAGAAGAAGGAAGCCCCGCAATTTCTTTGTGGCATGCTAGGCTGTGGAAACTGTTGAGTATGGAGAGAATGGCTGATATCTTCAGGGACGATTTTAAGAACTTCACATTCCGCTGGGGCCCCCTGGTTCACTTTCTATCCAAGGGTCTTCCCTCGGCAGTCTGTCCACCCAGCGTACGAGCTCTCCATCTATTTCAAGTGTGAATGTCATTTCCTCGAACGATTGTTTCTGTGCGGACATTGCTACCACCACTAGGGGTGGGGGAGGGTTATGGGGTTGGGGGGGTTCTTTTGGTTTTTGTTCCTGTGACAGTCTGACAAGTTAGTGTGACGGCATTCTGCCATCACGGGTTGCGGGCTTACCGAGTTCCACTGATATCTGCACCTGCATTGTCACTGCTCCTCCCGTGACCGTGTTCTAGTTGTTCACCTGGAAGAGACATGGCCCCTACTAAGCTTCCAAGCACTCTGTTGGCTTCGGCCTTCTTACGGCCTGGGTACCTGTTACCTCCCTTGGACTAGGTGTTATATATAGCCTGCCTTGCTTGGCTGCCCCCTGTGTGGGATGTTGTGCGGGACTGTCGCATGTTTTTTTTCTTTTTTGTTGCCAAAAATTTAATAAAACCTGCTTTGACAAAATAAAAAACAGTATTAAAAGCCATTGAGCATACTTTGTATATAAACTTGCAGAAAAATGAGAAATGTAAAAGTGTTTGGCCACTCTGTCCATCAGATGGGCAAGGCAGAGAATCAAGAATTGCATTGTTCCCAAGAGCGAAACAGAGCAAGAATTTTACAGTGCCAGCTCTTAAGCGGAAGAGTCCCCTCTCCCAGTGGCATATGGGCATAGTTGGGTAACTAGGCAAGCAGTATCCTGAGTGTTAAATGGACATAAAATTTACAACAGTTGATTTGTGATTTCTAGTATTCCCTCTCCAGTTTTTGCGTGCTGTAAAGTGTACATAGTGCAGTCCTAAAAGCTTTTTTATGTACAGTCTCAGTTGTTTTGGGACTTGAAAAGAGCCTGCCATATTTAACACTACTTAGGCACTGATTCACCCCGCCAAGTCACGGAATACCCATCCCTTTCTCACAACTAATGTAGTCACCAATTATCTCTCTTGTCGGGGACGCTGCTGGATTTTTCAATATGGCGAGCCAGAATAAAGCAGGGCAGGCCCTTATAAAGTCCTCAATGTAACTTAATTTCAATTCGCTGTGGCAAACATACTGGGGTGGAGATCGGTGCACTCAGTGGATTTCGGCAGAATCTATTTTCCTCTCGCTTGATGCTATGGCTTTTAACAATGCCCCAAACCTCTGCGCCATAGGTAGCTGTGGGTATACCCTGGGATTTTTAAAAAAATGTTAATCGCTAGAATAGCCTCTGTTCTTTTTGAACGAGCTAAGAAAAGAATTGGTGGCCTTTGAGAACTTGTTCTTACAAAACACACATGTTCAGACCAGGTGCCATTTGCAGCAAAGACCAGCCCAAGATATGAAAAAGTGCTAGGGCATTTTAATTTTTGGTCGACCACAGATATGAAATTTAATGAGTGTTTTCTCGGTCCACAAGACATTATAAAGGATTTCTTAAAATTAGTGCATAAGTCTAAACTGGCCAGAAAATCAACAAATCCCTGTACTAAAGTGCGTGGTGCATTAGGTGTGCAGCCCATTACAACTGCGTCATTAGCATATAATAACACAGGAAGTATTTTGCCATTTACTCTGGGAACATCATTGGTGAGTGTAATCAATGATTTGTGCAAATTATTGAGATAAATAATAAAAAGATGAGGGGCTAAGAACCCACCCTTGCCTAACCCCTCTGCCTACTTTAATATAATTAGAAACTTCACCCCCACAGCCGATCCTAACCGGGGTCTTTAAGTCTGTATGTAGATATGCCAAACAATGCACCAATGCCTCACCCAAGCCATATGCTAAAAGAATGGACCATAGACGAGACCTATTAACTAATTCAAAGGCAGGGGTTAGGTCTATAAAGGCCAGATGTATTGGCAATTGCTGTGCAATAGTGTATTTTCCAATGATTAAATTAAGATTTAGGCATTGTTCATTTGTGTCTACTTTACTCCTAAAACCTATTTGACATGATTGTAAGATACAATTTTCCTCGGCTAGGGACTTATAAGGGTACACCAGTAGCCAATTGTGGAGGTGCAGAAGTACTTACCTCAGTCAATTTAGGGAGGAAGCATAGTCACTGTGTTCCTGATTTGCATGATCCCAGTCAGACTAGACAAAAAAACATCCTGACACCAGCAGAAAGTGGGGGGTAACCATGAAATCACATCCTACTTTTTTAAATTAAACACACAGGAGCAGAATCAGGGGCTTTATAAATTGTTTCCAATCTCTACAACACAGGCCTGACCAAAGCCGGGTTCTTCATCAGCTTCAACCCCCTCCTCCCAGGTGTAACTGACTATGGGGATGGATTGCACAGATTTCCAGATAGAGTCCTTAAAATCATAAAGGAAACATTCCGGCTGTGTTGTAGGAAGTGGTAGGTCAAATCTTATGGATGCTCCTACAAGTTTTGGAATCCTCGGATATCCCCTGGAGAGGACCTTACTGGGGAAAGAGATGGCAACGGCGAAGGAGTGATATAATCATCCCATTCCTGACCAACCATGCCTGGATCTTGAATGAGCTCCCTCTCCTCCGGCTGATCATAGGGATCACTTTAAATGTAATCATCCCTGATGGTAATACCACGAGGGCTGGCCTTTCCTCCTGAGCGGGTGGTGGCGTAGGAGTAACAAGTAATAGTGATGTAACCTGTATCCTAGGGAGTCCCGGAGTGAGAAGAACTAAAGCATGAGTGTCCGGGAAACATTTATAATAGTCGTTTAGCATATGCCTTAGATCCATGACTAGAGAAGTTGGCATTAACATGGAGTTGCCTCATAACTTGTTGTTCCTCATATTGGTAATGGTCCTGAAAAGAATCATGTTGGTGCTGCTGATGACAAGCCATGAAAGAATAGTCTCCCTCCATGTATTGAGAGGTATCCTGGATAGGATCCTCCTCCTCATTATCAGTGTCTGGACATTTTACTCTCAGCGCGAAGGGCTGTAGGCTAGTCTAAACAGGCTCTCGTCTCCTGACTCCTTTGTATCTGAAACATGAGATGAAGGCAGAGGTGACACTTTACTTAGAGAAGTAAGCCCTTGAGACTTTTGAGTAACTTAATGCAGACGAATGTCTTATTTGTGCTCAGTTGTTGACAAAGAAAGTCATTTTAGGGAGATGGTTGTCGAAACTGGAATCCTCATTGGAGTCTTGAACACCGTGACCATTGATGCAGTTGTCGACGAAGTCATCAACGAGGTTTCCGTCGTCCAAGTCCTAGATGGGGCAGTTGTCGCGGTTGCCGTCGATGAGGTAATCGTCATCACTGTTCTCATCTGCGAGGCCATGATCACAGCTGTTTTCAGAGTGGTGGTCATCAACACAGGACTGGAGATGACTGCTGATGGTGATTTGGAGGTCGCTCTCCACAATGGGTTCATCGACAGAGTCTTTTTTCTTGACAGAATTTGCTTCTGAGAAGTTACAGGCACAGAGGCAGAAGAAGTGGAAGGTTTATTTTGGGCAAAACTTTTAGATGGCTCTTTATGGGCTGCCTTCTCCGACAGATGGTTTCTCAGCCTTTGTCTTTTTTGAGTCCGCTTTTAACCCCTTCCGTGCGGCGCACGTTCAGCAGACGTCACGTGCACTACCTCGGTAGTGCTGCGCACGTCTGCTGAGCATTCCGGCCCCGCCCGCGCAATAGAACGTTCCACACCAGCGCGGAACATTCGGCGCAGCGGAGGGGTTAATGAGGTTGAACCCTCATTTTTACATTTTCACTCAGGTGTGGAGCAACTAGGACCTTCCTCCTCATCAGAGCCAGATCTGGTCTGGTCTTCCTTTGGAGCCAGAATAATAAGGCTTCTCTGTCCTTTAGAATTTTGGTATAGAAGGTTCTGCAATATTTACAATTCCAAGCCATATGCTTGGGCTATAAGCAGTAAAGACAGTCTTTGTGAGAATCTTATGCAAAAAGGACCTGCAAGGCCTGAAAAGTATTTTCTTAGATACATTCAACATCTTGAAAAGGTAGTGTAGATGAAGATAAAACATAATCCCTTAAACTGCAATCAGAAGAATGATTCCAGAGAGGAGCAGACCGGCCAAAAGTTCACCAACTGAAAGAACTGAGCAGAGCTAAGGTAGACTCCTTCACACAATACATGCAGATAGAAATCTGAGGTATGGGGGCATGGCTTGCGCGTCGAAGCATAACGGCGGACCCAGTGTGAGCTCCGCATTAACGCGGGTCTCCGACACACCTAAAGAGCCTCATTTGGTTGTTTCTCCGGTTTCAGGAAGCGGCCCAGGATAAATGAAGGTGCAGCGACTTTCATTCCAGCTTCTGGCATTCCGTCTTTTTTGGACCCGAGAGCCGCAGCGGTGATTCCCACCTAAGAGAGACGTGGGCACCCGCCATTTTGAATCGCGGCGATTTTTTCTTGGTTTTTTTTCTCCTGATTTCTCCTTTTCTGCCGGTTCCCTACACGGCTGGATTAAAAGAACTTAATCAATTCTATGGCATTTATAAGTAACAGCTGGAGTTCACAGTCTTTGAAAGGTCATGTTCTCGACAGCACATGGATGAAAATATTATACTGGAAATGAAAAGGTACCATTTAAAGCTGTGCACCTGCTTAGTGCGTCAGTTATGTGCCTTCTGATCTTTTAAATGCTATTTCAGTCATCTGGACCTTCTCAAGACTCTAACTGTCTATCGATGTGCAATTTTTCATCATATTTTGTAGCGTTTTGGCAATGCAACTTGCTACTTGTCTCTCTCCTCAACAATTACTATCTTGGTTGTCTGATGTAATTTTGTTAATGGTACAGTATCATTGTACTTCATAAGAACTATATTATGTGTCAGGTGTTCGAAGGATTCGACAATATACCTTCTATATCAACACAAACAATAATCTCACCTCATAAATTTTTATGGGACATATTCAACCAGCGCTAATTGTTACAAACCGATCCTGTCAGCAAGCAACACTGGCTAGCGATTCACATATTGCTAAATCATCCTCCTCAGGCGCAAAACCAACAAGCATTTGCAATGCAATAGGTCTTGCATTAATAAAGTTTGAGCTATTGGCATTGCTAAATAATTCAACACCAATACCTCAGACTTTAATAACGCGAGACCTATTGCATTGCAAATGCTTGTTTCTGTAGGGAGTGGACTCAAAGTACCAAGACAGCAAAGTCCATAGATTGGATAAATATGGGAAATTTATAAATAGTCTTTTTTTCAATTTCTAGAATGACTTTCAATAAAAATTCTTTACTTCGTTGAACTAGAGACTGGAGACTTTGTCACTTTTCCATGACAATGGCAGAAGTAACATCGGGTCCACCAGGCACAAGCCATAAAGTACACGCAGGGCTTTAAGTGGGATGAAAACATTGGGGGGTCTCTCAAAGGGGCGTGGCCAATGTAATTCATGAAAAGACAAATGCAAAAAGAACTAATTGATGGACAGAATGCAGAAACAATGTCAAACATCCATCCCCAGTACAGAGATCTGGGGTTAAATCCATTGTATTTTTGCACACCATGCAATTCCAGTTTGGACCCAGCCATATGCAAATCAATCTTGACCCTGCTCTCCATGGGAACAGTCCAGCTCGAACAGCCATGCCAGGTCCTCCCTGGACTGGAAACAAGTATCCTGGGAACAGTTTTAGGGTGTCACCCCACATCAGCCAAGAAAGATGGCACTTTCTCACATATGTGCAGCCTCTTCACCCGCCCATGCATAGAAAAAGAATTGCATAGCTATCAACCTTGAACAGTTTATGTGTCACGAAAATTAAATTCCTGCTACCACTTCAATTAAACTCTTCGTGAAATGCTGTAAGCTGAGTGAATAATTACGATGGTCACTGCAGGGCAATTATCATAATATCCCTAAATGGAGAGTAACTTGGTTTTCGGACTCCCCAAATGCGGGTTATGGGAGTGCTATGCATATACTCTTCTTTGAATGAGAAGCACGAGTTCTTCGAAACATGACAATATGATCGTCCTATACAGACCACGGCGGACAAGCCCTATTAACCGCAATCGGGAAGATCTAAAGTAACATAGGACAATCAAATACGGTACTGATAAAATGAATATGTAGTGAATAAAAAAAAGCTATGTCCACAGAGATGGAGTATGCACCTCAAAAAGGTGATTACTACGGAGTTGGAGGCACTGTCAGCACTCTGTACTCGGATTGCTCTTGAACCACTCACGTGGAAACGTCTCCTTAGCAGCAGAGACACTTGAGCCTGTAATAGAAACACAAGCGGCTATTAGAGTCCGATCTGTCCTTTGGGAAATAGACTGCAAGACCCTTTCCATCCTCTCACCTTCCGGCGCAGAAAACCTTCCTGACAGCCACCATCTTCACTGTATGCCCTCTAGCCACACCAACTCAGCAACCTTCCCGCACAGAAACCAATCACAAGCGCCCATTCTTTTCTTACAGGACCACGCCCACGTATTATGCATCTAGACATGTAACTGTTTTCATTTTCATAGCGTCTTGGGCGGCATACATTTTTTTGTCAGGTAAATTGCATTCAAATAGGTCCGCCTCTTCCTCAATTAAGGCTTGAAAAGGGCGGCCATTTTGGAATGGGCTTATTTCCTTTCATCTAACAATTTTTCTCTACAACAGATTTCTATCCTGCACAATGAGAATAATTTTTTATGAAAGTAAGGAGACATACAATTTACGTAGATTTGAAAGCTGCTAAGCAGGACAACGTATAGACCCGCGGTAAGCACACACAGAACAGATACTCTTCACGGTGCGCTAGGCTGTAACATGGATCTGAAACATCCGAAGATAGCTACGGCCCTTGACGCTTCCTAGAGGTTCCGCTTCCGGGACTTGCTCCTGGTTGTGATTTGTTGTATTGGAGGGCGCGTCGCTTTGCTGTTTTTGCTGCGGGTATCATTGATTTTCTGCGGTAGGCGATCTGGGTCCGTAGGCATTACTGCAGCAGGTAAGAGAGGGATTTACACGCATAATATTGCGGTCCTGGCAGCGTATTTTGGACGCGACCAACAGAGAGTACGGGGAACTGTCCAGGGTACTGAGTTGTAATGAACTTTTAACAGTTGAAATCAATCAATAAAATATACAGCACATCTCTGGGCTACATGTTTGTTTTATTCGAGGGGGCATTTGGTAGCTCTCAGTAGAAGACACTGTCATATCTGTCAAGGCTTCATACTATATCATAGTTACTTCAAAGTCAACGACACTTGGTACCAACAGCTCACCGGCATGGCTATGGACAATTCGGCAGCCCCCGTGTATGCCAACATTTTCATGCAATGGTATGAGAATCAGCACATCTTATCTAACAAAGAATGGACAGACAACCTCAAAATGATTATCAGATATATTGATGATCTTTTCATTATTTGGACCAACAAAGAGGAGAAACTACGAACTGAACTGATGAAATTCAACGACATTGATCAACGAATTCAACTAACATGGGTCATATCCGAAACCACGGTTAATTTTCTGGATGTGAAAGTCTCAATAACTCCCAATGGATTTTTAACTGACCTGCATGTCAAACCTACCGACAGAAACAATATGCTACTGCACTCTAGTTTTCATGAACCAAACCTAATCAGGAACTTACCGTTCTTTCAAATGGCTAGAGTGAAGAGAATAATTTCCGATGAAGCAACCTTAGAGGTACGATTACAAGAGATGAGCAATACATTTTTAGCAAGAGGCTACCCACCAACAGTAATGAAGGAATCAAAAGAGAGAATTGACAAAATTAATAGAACTGTTCTCCTTACCCACAAACCAAAAACGGATCAAACACGTACAGTGGTGGTATCTAAATACTCTACAGCCAGCAAGAAGTACAAGCAAATTATTCGCAAACACTGGCCAATACTGAACATTGAACCAGATTTTAAAGAGTCATTCAGCCAACCGCCTCTATTTGCTTTCACCAGAGCTAAAAATTTGGGAGAAATTCTCCAAAACACAACCATAGATGATACAATCTACACAGGAACCAAACCCTGCCTGAATTGCGGTAATTGCAATAACATAATTTGAGGAAATTATATAAACCACCCCTCAAAAGGTCATCAGATTAAACTAAAGGTAAATGCAACCTGTGAATCCAGCAACTTAATCTACGGGATAAGATGCCCATGCGGGAAGATGTATGTGGGCAAAACCGAACGTCGCATCAAAGTGCGACTAACTGAACATAAGTCCAACATCCGATTGAAAAATACTAAATCTGCCTTATCATCGCATTTCACAGAAGAAAACCACAATGTCTCCCAAATTAAGTTCATCATTCTAGAAACTGTCCAAAAAATTGAAGGGAGAGACAACTCTAAACACCTACTCAGAAGGGAGAATCATTGGATTCAAAAACTTACGACCCAAAAACCGATGGGTTTGAACGAAAGAATTGAATTTTCGTGTTATCTGTAATGAATTGCTCTGAAAACCATATATTGTGCTAATTGTGTTTGTATATAGAATACTCGACACTTGTACCGTTAAATGTTCCCCTACTTGTACCCCTTCAGTCCTCCCCTATTCACATCCACAATGGCTCAATCTAGTAAACCTGAATCCAACCACCTTCAGACTAACACCATACAGGTTCGAACCCTGATGATTCCACCACACCGCTATTTTTCGTCATACATTTTTATTTTCCTCACCATCGCACATACAACAAAACCTCTTTTTTACTCACAACTTCTTGTAAGTTTGCTCAATACTTGCAATGGGACTGTGTGTACCCCCACACTCCATAAAGACCGATTTACCAATTTCGACACAGAGCCGAGTCCCCACAACCTGCATTAGTCTTTTTTCCCTATCCACGGTCATGTGACCCCACACATGATCGGAACTTTTTTTTAAATACCAAAGCGCGAGCAAGCATTTTTTTGTGCCGCAGCCACTGAAGCATCATAACGGATCTAAGCTTATATAACATCACGATTTCAGGTTAGTTTACCCTTGTCTATAGACAAACCGAACCTTTTTGCCTTTTTTTCAACCGTTGTCTTTTTTCAACCGTTCGCCTCAGCTCACACCGGTCAAACTATAACCAAACCCTCTCGTTCCTTGTTACAGATGCGAACACTACACAACGAAAGGCATGTAAGTGACATTGCGCTTTCTCCCACTCACAACGTGAACTTTTCTTAACACCATCCTTTTAGCTCTTTGTTTGTTACCTCATAACCATGTTTTGTTTGTTACCCCAAAGCCACGATGTTGTTTTCCATGTAAAGTTATAACTCTGAAATGATATTTTTTGCGCATATGCTTTCGTATACCAGATAGTAATGGTAATTTGTAATGTTTTTTCAGTGTCGTCTCCCTGATGAAGGGCATGAGTATAATGCCCGAAATGCATTGGTAATTTAATACTGACATTGCCTGAAGAATACACAAAGTTTGTGAAAAATCAAGAGGACAACATAAGATGTCAAAAATCTTCAATTTCAAACTTGAATAGTATAATGAAATAAAAATGAAAATCAAGCAATCAATAGGAGTGGAAGTCTTTCTCATTTAGAAGACAACTAATTGTGTGCCCGTAAGGGATGATTCTAGGTTCCATCTAGTCTCACTTCTCACACTCAATTACTAGGACGTCGTAGGACCCTCGACGCCTCCTTGCGGTGCACCAGAAATTCGAAATAACGTGTTCATTGTCACATAACCTACTTGCAGTGCATCTATCCAACTTTTATCATATCTGTCAAGGCAACATTTAATGTGTGAAAGTGCCAGCCTCTAGCTATTTAGCCACAGTTGTAATGAAGAAAGCGGAACTACAGGCCCCATCAGAACAAGCCCGCGAGTGGAGCACGCGCGCCACGGGCGAGCAATCGGTTTTCAATTATCGCGCCTGTGTCTGGGCACGATAATTGAAAACAGATGTTCGTGTGCGGGTAACAGACACCAATAGGCCATGGGGGCGGAGCAACGCGACCGCCTTTGGCCTATTGCGAGCTGTCTTTCTAAAAAAGATGACCGCAAAGGCCAATACCGTGGACCAAAAGGAATCTCACATGCACGAGCGTGTGCGATTCCAGGGTCCGTTTTTGGAACCCTCCACAAAAGGGCTCGTCTGCGTAAACAGTGTTGCGCACTGCATCGTGAGGGGCGAGCCCTAAAAAGGCATAAGAATGATCCACCTTCTCCTCACAGAATCCTGTTCTGGACTCTATATTAGATGAGGTACGTGGTCTCCAGCCTTTTATGTTCACTACCAACGAAAAATTTAAATGGATTGAGAAAAAATGGATTGTTATGGAGGGAAAGGTTCTAGAACTGGTACAACGGGTTAGCGACCATCAGGATGTTGCTTCAAAGATTCCTTTATTAGAACAAGAAATCCAAAAATTAAAAATTCACACTGAGGACCTTGAAAACCGTAATCGAAGAAATAATCCACGCCTTTATGGCCTTCCAGAAAATATTGCAGCTCCTGACATGGTATCATTTCTGCAGAAGTTCCTCCCGGAGCTTTTAGACCTTCCATCATCCTCATCCTTCAATTTACAAAGAACGCATCGTCTTGGCCGTCTGCACCCTAATTCAAACAAGCCACGTGGAATTATAATGTTGTTTCTGGAATTCACCGAACTCATGCAGGTTCTGAGGGCAGTAAGACTCAAACGTCGTCTTGTCTGGTCGGACCATAATATTTTAATCTCTCAAGATCTTGTTAACGTAACAAATGCTTGTCACAAAGAATTTCTTGTTCTGCGTCCACAAATGAGACATCTTAACATCCAATATGGAATCCTTCATCTGTGCCTCTGCAAAATCACACATGAAGGACGCTCACACTCTTTTGATGATCCTGAGAAACTTAAACTCTTTCTTCACAACATTTCCTCGTGTGGCATGGATACTAACATTTGACTTTTCTTCAATTACAGGTTTGTTAATATTATTCTAAATAGTTCAGTTATTAGATGTTCTTTGATTATTCGATGTTTTCTTTTATATGAGGTTCTAATTTTATCCAGTTTTTGCCACCCTTGTCCGCTTCCTTCGACGTCACCATGCTCCTCTCATTTCGTCTACTCCTTTTCTTGCAGATCTGGATTTCCCTCCTTGATCTGTCTACCTCTTCTATTCTTCTATCTATTTCCTCTTATCTTTCTCTCTTTTCTTTCTATCTCTGTCATTTCCTTCTTTCTTTGATTCCCCCTTGTGGTATTTGTTCTATTTCTAGCATTGTTTCTTGTTCACCATACATTAATAGTTGTCTTTCTCTTTCTTTTTTGTTGCTCTTGCATTGTAATGTTCCTGTTTACTCATGTAACCCCTAATCCATTATCATGTTGAACGTCATCTCCTGAAACGTGCGTGGTCTAGGACATCCTGTTAAACGCCAAAAGGTATTGTCTCATTTTGCTAAACTTAACGCCCAAGTTGCTTTTTTACAGGAAACTCATTGCAATGATGTGGAATCTCTTAAACTTAAACGCCAATGGGTCAATCAAATTGTTTTTTCTCCTGCTATTGATCGTCATGGCAGTGTTGCTATACTATTTCACAAGTCTATTAATGCCCAAATATTGTCATCAGAATATGATTCAATGGTTGTTGTGTGCTGGTGGATGCTCTCATAAACAAAATGCAAATAACCTTTTTGAATATTTATGGACCTGTTAAACCTGACCCACAATTTTGGCACTATATTAAATTGAAATTATCCTCCATTTCGAATCCCAATATTGTTGTTGGTGGAGATTTTAATAATTGGTTGGACCCTTTTTCTGACAGGAAATCTAGCGTTAAATTTAAATCAGATAAGACCCTTCAATCTTTTCAGTCTGCTATTACATCTCGTCTTTTATATGATGTTTGGAAAACATGTAACCCAGATGCTGCTGAATTTACCTTTTTTTCTCCTGTCCACCACACTACGTCTCGTATTGATTATATTTTCATTTCTAAATCATTACTTCCTTGCCTCCAATCCTCTGAAATCGGATCTATTTTTATTTTCGATCATGCTTCTGTTTTTGCCTCTATTGTTGTGTCTCTCACCAATTGCAAACAAGGTCACTGGCACTTTAGTAATCACCTTTTATCAGATTGGACCTTTATTTCAGAAGCGACTTCTTTTATTAATGAATTTTTTCTGCTTAACAATTCTTTAGACACTTCAGACAACAATATTTGGGATGCCTTTAAAGCATCATTTAGAGCCTTCACTATTGACTATTCTTCCAGGATAAAAAAGTTATTGTCTACTAAATATAAAGAAACCCTACAACAAATTAAAATTCTGGAACATAGTTATTTTTTTTCTAAATCCAGCTCCTCGCTACAAGAGTTGATTAAAGCTAAATCTACCCTGAATAAAATTGCCACTGTGGATGCCTGTAATATCCTGTTTAAGATTAAGTCGACATTTCACTGGAGCCAAAATAAAGCAGGGATAATGTTAGCCAATAATCTAAAAATTAAATCAGAATGTAAGAACAATGGATCTATTAACTCAGAAACAACCAATAAACTCCTCTCATCAGACTCTCACATTGTAGAGAAATTTCAATCTTACTATAATCTATTGTATACAGAGGATACAAAACCTTTTGAAAGAGATTTTGAATCTTTTTTCCAAGATATTCTCAAACCTAAATTTCTCCCTGAGCCATTCTTACAATTGGAAAAAGATATTTCTCTTCAAGAAATAACGGACGCTTTTAAATCACTGAAAAAATCCAAGGCTCCAGGTCCTGATGGCTTTTCAGTCGAATTATTCTTAGCTTTTACTTCAATATTTACCCCTGAGTTATTAGAACTTTTTAATTCCTTCATTTCGAATTCTAAAGCCTGTGGTTCTTTTTTAGAAGCTCTTATTATGGGTATTCCCAGACCAGACAAAGACTCCACTTTTTGCAAAAAATGTCCCCCAATATCCCTAATCAACTAGGATTGTAAAATCTTTGCAAAAACTTTGGCTTCCCGTTTGGAGAAAATGATTCCTCTTCTCATTAAACTAGACCAAGCTGGTTTTGTCAAAGACCGGCTGGCTTCTGATAATGCCAGAATGTTCTCCAATATTCTAACCCTTGGAGGGAAGAACTCCTCCCCTTTAGCTGCCCTCTCACTTGCTTTCGATCGGATAATTTGGGAATTCATGATCAACACTCTACAATGGTTTTGGTTTGGATTTGGTGCAAGGTTTATTTCATTTGTCAAACTACTGTATACTGCTCCAAAAGCTTGTGTTTTTGTTAATGGTCTTTTTTCCTCCTAGGAGCACGTCAGGGTTGTCCCCTTTCCCCATTACTTTTTCTCCTATGTTTAGAACCGTTCCTTGAACGTACTAGAAATAATCCCCATATTACTGGTTTTACACTGAAATCTCATCAAATTAAACTTTCTGCCTATGCAGATGATATCCTCATTTATATGTCCAATCCTGTCACCTCACTACCTCCCTTTTATCAAGCGATAACGTTATTCTCTAAGGTTTCAGGTTACAAACGACATTTTTCCAAGACTGAGATTTTAGCTTTAAATTCATTATGTTATCGCTATATGTTTGATTCAACCAACTTTACATGGTGTCCCCAAAAAATTTCATATTTAGGAACATGGTTTCCCCCCAACATTCCTGACACTTTATGTCATAATATTACTGCTTTCAAACTTAAAATTAGTAATTTGTTAGCCTCTTGGTCTCCTGTATTTCTATCTTGGTGGGGCAGGCTAGATATAATAAAAATGATGATTGTTCCCCAGGTATTATTCACACTTTCAATGTTACCCTTCAAAATCCCTAATTATTATTTTACACAAATTAACTCAATATATACTAAATTTTTATGGAACAATAAACATGCTCGGATTGCCCTATCTAAATTGATTCGCCCTTAAACTGAAGGTGGTGTTCGTTTTCCTGATTTTAGAATCTACCACAATGCTTTTTAATTAGTCAATTTTATGCTATGTCTAAATACTATCAAGATTTATCTATGTCATCTTGGGTTAATGTGGAATGTTCATTGTTAAATGATTTCTCTATACAGGATGTTATGTTTATGACTAATTGTATTTTAATCTCTAAATACCTCATTTTGAAATATTCTCATTATCTTATACATACACTCTTTTGAAAGAATTTTGACATATATCAATCCTTTTTCTCCTCTTCCAAGTGGTTTAACAAATATATTAAATTCCATCATAAATAATTTTACTACAAACATTGGAGAGAAAAGGGCATCTTTTATGTTAATCAATTGATAGTTAACAATTTGATCTTACCCTTCCATCAATTGCAAGAAAATGTTAATCTCCCTGATTCTTATATTCAACAATATGCTATTTTAGTACCTGCTCTCCAAAATAGTTTACAAACATTCATATCTAATCCAATCCCATCATCATTTACACCTGATACACCCCTGTTCCGAATTTCACCTAACTTACTTCCAAATGCTTCCTTTATATACGAAACACTATCCTCATCTATTAATGTACGGAATAAGTCTACTATCGAATTAGCATGGGAACAGGACTTATTCCAAACACTTTCTATTCAACAATGGGACCGAATATGGCAAAAGCTTTTCAAGACATCCAAAGCCACCAATATCACACAATCCCTATATTTTATTTATAATAGAATAGTTATTAATCCCCTCTCTCTTCATAAAATTGACCAATATGTATCACCACTTTGTTGGTCATGTCACTCAGCTGCGGGATCATTAATACACTTACTTTATTACTGCACCAGGGTCCATGATTTTTGGAAAGCTATTTGGTCAAAATGTCTTTTGATTTTTTCCTATGGGGTGCAATTTAACATCTATAATGTATTTTTAGGTACTCTATCTCCTGATTTTAACCAGCTTACTTCTAAATCTATTTTGCATGATTTATTTATTGCTTTCGCTTTTAAGGTTATTTTAACTTTTTAGAAAGACAACTATAAACTATCCTTTTTACTTTGGTGGAATTTAATTTGTGATGAACATAAAATTGCTTCTGTATCCCATTCATCAATCCATCTAAAGATCAAGTCTGATTTATTATGGTTACCTTTTACTACCTTTTTATCATCACATTCATCTTACCTATAATTTCCTTTTTCACTTATCGTTTTCTATTTCTTCTTTCTCTCCCTTTCCTCTTTTTTCTCCTCTATTCCCTTCTTCTTATAAAATGTATTAATATATCACACGTTCTCCTAATTTCTATCAGAACACAGTATTTTATTATAATGTTCAGTTCTCAAATTGTAATTACTTTTTTGTACTGAATAGCTTTGTAGTGCTATTACAATATTGTATTTTTGATATTCTTAAATCTTTAGTATTTTTAATAGCCTTTATTATACTATTGTATTGTTTGAGTTTCTACTTCAAGATTGATAATTTATCCTGTATCCAGGTGTTCTTTCTCCTCAAATAAAAACGATTAAACAAACAAAAAAAAAAGAAATCTAAGGTATGGTGGCTCTGCAGGGGAGATGAGGTTTGAGGATTGTCTCTGGTTGTAGTTTGGGTATAGTCTAATGATGTGGATTGGTTTACAAATGTACTGTTTTTCTCAATGCTTTCTAATAGTACTGCTTGTTGGACTCCCACCACCACCACGGAGAAGACTCAGGCATGTGAATCTATGAAAGATCAAATACTGGAGAACTTCAGTTCCCACTCCAGAGCCCACATAAGCCATCTGGCATGGGTCACTAGCAGGATGCAGGAGGCCATAAGGTCCAGCAGCCTCAGAGTCAGTCTCACCGAAATCCAGGATAGGTGCTGGAAGAATCAGTGTCATAGCCTGAATATCCTGGACTTGATGCTAGGGAGGATAGGCCCAAACCGGACTGTTTTCAGAACAGCTTTGATGAAAGGGCACGTCATGGAGGGAGTCAGGTGGGACTTTGGCAAGTTAATAGTGAACCCCAGTGAAAGCAGGAGATTCACTGTAGTCTGAAGGTGGAAGATGACATTCTGGGCGAGCTCACCTTCAACAGCCAGTCATTGAGATAGGGAAAGACTGATATCCTGATCTGCGCAAATGAGCTGTGACCACTGCCATCACCTTAGTCAACACGCAAGGGGCACTGGTAAGGCCAAAAGGGAGCACTGAACTGAAAGTGCTCGCAGCCTACTGTGAACCGCAGGTAGAGCCGATGAGCAGGCAGGACGGAAATGTGACAAAAAGAATCCTGCAAGTCCAATGCTATCATCCAGTCTCCGGGGTCTAGGGCAAACAAGACCTGAGCCAGAGTGCGCATTTTGAACTTTTTTCGAGTGAGTAGTTGAGGGCTCGCCAATCTAGAGTAGAATGAATGCCCTTGTCCTTTTTCGGGACCAGAAAGTAGCAGGAATAGCATCCAGAGTCGACTTCTGGAGCTGGAACCATTGGTCAGGCTCCATTGGTCAAGAGTGTGCCGACATCCTCCTAGAGCAAGTTCAGGTTGTCCTCCGTCAGCCAGTCATAAGTCAGAGGCTTATAGGGAGGTGAAAAACCCACTAGTCATATGTGAGGTTTTGCCAGTGGAGAAGGGGACTGCTGATCCTGCCACTGACTGCCCACCCATGATTGTGAAGGACCGGACTAGGAAGGTTTAGAGGCAGCAGGGGGAGAAGCAGACTGACTGGGCCACTGGCCGCCTGACCCACAGGGTCAAAAGGAGCCACACCCAGACGTGCAGAGGTTTCTGAACTAGCAAGGCCTGGCTAGCGCAGTTGAAAACCCCTTCTGTGGCCACGAAAGGGGCAAAAAGCAGACAGGGACAGGTGGTCACCAAAAGTCCCAAAGACTTGGCCAAAGCCTGCGAGTCCTTAAAGTGGTCCAGGGCCATGCCTGCTGGTCTCCGAAAAGATAGGTGCCATCAAGGGCATGTCCATAAGGTAAGTGTTAGAAATGGGGTTTCTTGTTGGCAGAGGTATGAAGAGGTGGCAGAGGGACCATTCCTTCTTGTCAGGATAAGGGGATTATACACCTGAAATAACCCCTGCTCTACCCCTGGGTAGCTTGGCACAAGCAGTCAGGCTTGTCACAGAGGCAATGTGAAAAGCATTTGAGCAAAACACACAGTAATACAGTGAATCACTGCAAAATGACACCACACCAGTTTTAGAAAAATAGCCAATAATAATCTGTGTAAAACAAGACCCAAATGATAAACATCCAACCTACAGTGATCAAAATATAAATATTGCAAGAATAACCTTAAAATACAGTTCCTTAAACTAGATAGCTCAATTTAGGGCTATCACTACATCGTGAACAAACAAATCCAACTGTTCAAGCCAACCATGCAAACTGTACCTTGGAAATGCAGGGAGTCGTGGACCTTGCGATGAGATCCGAAGATGTGGCGTCTGCTTCGGAGGTCAGTGCAGGTGTCATTGGGCTATTTAGGTCACACGTGTTGCAGATCGAACTCCGTGAAGCTGAAGTCTGGAGTGCCTGGATCGCCAGGCATCAGGGCTGTGGTGTGGCGTGTGGTGTCCTCAGATCACGGTGCAGGCAGCGGCTCATTGACAGTCAGTGAGACCATGGCTGCGGTATGAAGCGTAGCGATGCTCATCGCATGGCTGGCAGGTCACGGTGCAAACCACACCAGCATCATTGCTGAAGAGCTGTCATTGGCAGATGACCTGATGTCACTGGCACCAGCATTGGTAGGCCAAGGCTGCGGTGTAGGATGGTGTGCCAATTAACTTAGGAGTGGTGCCCTCAGGCCATGGTGCAGGCAGAGTCATCGAGGTCGGTGTGGAGCAATGTAATCGCGAACGTCAATGTGAAGCAAGGTGGTGCCCTCAGGTCGCTGTTTAAGCAGCGACTTGGTGGCAGCAGTGGTAAGCATCGTCAGTGAGACCAGGGTTGCAGTGCGAAGTGAGGCGGTGCTGTGTGCAGTGCCAGCAGATCGCAGAGATGGCAGTGATGTCGTTGATGGCATCAAGTTGCTTTTTCCTCTGTGGCAACTGAAACACTCCGTTCTAGAAGCGGGTACACAGAGGATGGTGATGTCCTATTGTTCCTGAGATGTCTTGAACAGGGGGCAAGCTCTACCTCAAACCCGGGGAGAAACTTTGGAAGATAAGCTGCAGAAAGTTCAGTCCAGTTCTTTCACTGCCCAAGACAGAAGCAGCCACTCCAGGGCAACACACAGCAGTGGTATTCCATCCTCACAGCTTCTCCAGCTTTACTTCTTGGCAGGTTCCTCAGACCAACAGAGATCTAAAGTTCTGGGGTCAGGGACCCAATATTTATACCACTTTTCCCTTTGAAGTTTGAGGCAGAAAGTCTTCAGAGGCGTTCTGCCTCAAACCTCAGAGACCAGTTCTGCCCTCTGTAGTCCAGCATCACTACAGGAGGTGGACACAGCATTGTGAAGAGCAGACAGATGATGGTGAAAACTACTCCCGCCACTAAATGTAGAAAGGTATATTCAGCCTGGCTATGAATCACCCAGGAAAGGGAGGACACACCTAAACCTCCCTTGAGACCATGTAGTGTGAAAGCACATCTTATTTCCTGTTACTCCAAAACCAGACACTGAATACACACACAGGATGGTTATGTAAGAAAATGCACACTTTTAAAAGTACATTTTCAAACACAATTTAAAAGCCACCTTTACTTAAAGATGTGTTATTACATTTTGAGTTCAGAGAGCTAAAACTACATTTCTCCATCTTGTCCCAATTGAAAGTTACATATGTAAAATGTAGAAGGGTGTAATCATATGTTCCTCCCTACCAGACAGTCTGTTTTAGCCAATAGGGTGATTCCTTTTTATGACACAGCACAGAAGTCCAAGTTGGTTTTGAGTGAAAGTAGTTATTTTATTTTCATTCACCGCTTTATAGATCCATTTCACTCATTTGTAACTTATTTTATGGAAAGTTTTTAACCTCTTCCATGCTCACGGCGCTCTGGTGCTCATGACGAGCTGAGCTCGTCATGAGCCGTGGAACGCTCACACGTGGGGATAATTCCCCTGCTGTGCTGAGCGTTCCACGGGAATGGGTGTGGTCATGACGAGCTCAGCTCGTCATGAGCACATGAGCGCCGTGCCTCATGACGAGCTGAGCTCGTCATGAGCAACGGGGCACTGCGTGTGCCCCCCGCCCCCCAGCACAGCGGGGGGGGGATTACCCCCGCACGGAAGGGGTTAAGAAAGGGAACAGCAGACACGTGTTTTCCCTATGTGGTAAGTTGAGCCAGGACTCTCACAAGGCTGCGAAGAAAGAGATATGCATAGTCTGCAGTTGCCTAGTAGAACGACAGGGGTTTCTCCCTATGTGGCAAGTTCAGTCAGGGCTTTCTCAAGGCTAATCATTATGTTCAAGAATCATAAGATCTGACGAAGGTCAAATATATGCCAATTTGCCTCAGGGTAAAGTATGTGGTCACACCGCGGGAGCGCCTTGTGTACGGATTTATCCCGGGACTTAACTTGCACATCTCGGAATTTGGATGTTTTTATACGTTACCCTGAAGCAAATTGGCATGTATTCAACCTTTGTCAGATCTTATGATTCTCAAACATAATGATTAGCCTTGAGAAAGCCCTGGCTCAACTTGATGCATAGGGCAAAAAATGTGTTGTTCTGGTAGGCAACTGCAGACTATAAAGTCCTCATCTCCCATTAGAACGAAATTTGTGCTGCAGTTAGCATTGTATAATTCCATTTTGCCACTAGTGTTCTGGTTTGCTTTCCCCTCCGCCCTCCTTCCTTAAGTGGCACTCCTGTTGCAGTAAGGCACAAAAAAATTATTCTAACAAAAAGTTTTCTTATTAATGTGTAATGTTGTCTTGCAATCATAGATATACTTGTATATGGACTATGTTGAATGGATTACTGCATATTGACTTTGCATCTTTTATACATTTGTGGTATTCCACTGTTCAGGATTCCGAACTTGCTCCCAAATAATGTTTGTGTAATGTTGTTCTGGAATTACAGTTGTATTCGTATGTTGAATGGATTACCGCATATTCAATTTGCACCTCTTATACATTTGTGGTATTCCACTGTTCATGACTCTGAACCCGCTTCAAAAAAATGTTTGTTTCCTCCAGATTTTGGATGTTTTCATATGTTACCCTGAAGCAAATTGGCATGTATTCGAACTTCTTCAGATCTTATGATTCTTGAACATAATGATTAGGTACTGCAGCTCATCACCTGGCCCAGGCAACTCTCTCACATGGCATGCCTTGATTTTGTATGAATCCGCTTAAGACTGCACGTGCAGCTTTCTTGTATATAACACCACTCATGAATTCAATAGAATGAGGCCTTTACCTTCACATTCTTGCCAGCACCATGTTTTGTTCTTCTTTTTTCTCTCTCACAGCTTATGCATGCAAAGACATTTTATGGTCTGTTTCTTTTCACTTTCTTTTCACACATGGTCTTTTAAAGCATTTTTTTGTGTTTTTACTATGTAATAATAAAATAAACAGCATCTTATACTCTCATATTTTTATTTTTTTCACCTGCACACTAAGTTGGTGTCCCTTCATGGGGTCCTTTTGCCTTGTTACACTCAGTATTTACTATATCTCTCTTTCTTCACAGCCTTGAGAGAGCCCTGGCTCAACTTGCCCCATAGGGAAAAACAGGTGTCGACTGTTCCCTTTCTTAAAAAACTTCCATAAAATAAATAAGTTAAAAATGAGTGAAATGGATCTATAAAGCGGTGAATAAAAATATGACGCTGAATACACACGCTGTGGTCGGTCTGAACTCTGCAGTGAGTGCCAAACAGGTAGGGTCTTAGCTCCTTCAGCCCCCAGACCACAGCAAAAGCTTCTCGCTCGATGGCACTCCACCTCTGTTCCCTAGGGAGTAGTCTCCTACTAAGGAAGACTAACTGGTGGTCTAGGCCCTCTTCGTTCAGTTGTAGGAGCACTGCTCCCACACCATGCTCTGAAGCATCTGTCCACATGACCAATTCTTTGGAGAAGTCGGGTGCCTTGAGCAGAGTTGCCGTGCACATGGCTGCCTTTAGGGCATCAAAAGCGGTCCGACAGGCATCAGTCCATTTCACTTTTCTTGACTGGTTCCTAAAAGTCAGCTCAGTCAAGGGGTCAAAATGGTTCCATAGCCCTTGACAAATCTCCTATATTAATCAGTGAGACCTAAAAAGGCACTCACCTCTGTCTGGGTCCGGGGGGGGTTTCCAAGCCAGAATGGTATCAATCTTAGGTTATTGGGTCGCCACCTGTCCGCTTCCTCCCTCGTACCCCAAGGACACCACAGACCCCTGTCCGATCTGGCGCATACTGGCCTTGATCGCGAGTCTTGCCTTCTGCAGAGCCTTCAACATTTACCAGAGGTGCTGCAAGTGATCTTCCCAGCTGGAACTGAACACTGCAATGTCATCCAGGGAAGCAGTGCTGAAATCCTCCAGTCCACCAACACCTGGTTGACTAACCTTTGAAAGGTGGCAGGGGTATTCTTCAACCTAAAGGGCGTAACCCAGAACTGGTAGTGCCCCTCTGGTGTTGAGAATGCAGACCTCTCCTTGGCCCCCGTAGTCAAGACAATCTGCCAGTACCCAGGAGATAAATTAAACAAACTGAGGAACTTGGCAGCTCCAAACTGATCGATGAGCTCATCAGCTCTGGGGATGGGGTGTGCGTCCTGGTGACTGCATTGAAACCCCTGTAGTCTATGCAGAACCGAAGATTAGGAGTGGCACCCGGGTGCAGCAGCCTTTGGGACCAAGACCACTAGGCTTGTTCATGGACAGTTGGAGGGCTTGGTCACCCCTAAAGCTGACATCTTAGACACCTGTTCTTTGATGCTGGCTTCGACCCTGTCAGTCAGCCTGTAAATGTGCTTCACAGGAGGACTATCTCCAGTTTCCACATCATGGGTACACCAGTGGGTGACGCCTGGGGTCAGGCAGAACAGTGTGGCAAACTGCCCCAAATACTGGCTGCAGTTACTCTGCTGCTCTGGGGTCAGGGTGGGGGAGAGATTCACATCTTACACTGACCCATCGTGCACCTTGGCAGACAGGAGGTCTGGAAAAGGTTCACTCTCCTCTTCCAACCCATCAGCTGTCTCCGAGAGCATGCTTACATCACATCTCTCAAAATGAGGCCTTAATGAGGTTCACATGTAGGACCCTCAAAGGGTTCTCGGGAGTTTGCAAGCTCACCAGGTAGGTGACATCACTCTTGCGCTCCAGTCCACTAGTTCTGAAGAGCACAAGGCCGGGGCCATGACCCACACTTTCTGGGCAGGCTGAAACTCTACCAGAGTGGCATTCTGGTCAGATCAGTGTTTCATTTCTTCCTGCCTGGCTTCGCCTGAGCAAGCCTCTTAAAGCGTGCAGTCTGGTTTCTAAAGGCCAGCATGTAGCTAAATACATCCTGGGGAGTTTTCCTGGGGGCGGTCTCCCAGACTTCTTTCACCAGATTGAGAGATCCTGTCACAGGGTGCCCATACAGTAACTCAAAGGAACTGAAACCTAATGACTTCTGCGGTACCTCCATGTAAGAAATAATAAGGCATGGTAAGAGAGCATCCCACTCACGCCTCATTGGTTTGGCCAGACCCTTGATCATGCCCTTCGGGGTTTGGTTGTATCTCTCCACCAAACCATTACCTTGGGGGTGGCAAGGACTGGAGAACCGATAGGTAAGTAAGTTTATTGTGCAGTTAGTTAAAACCATTGCAAAATTTGACCATCTCTTATAAGCAATAAAATCTCAGTTTAAAAAAGTCTAATAGCCATAGTTAAAAACACACGTTAAGATTGCGGAGAAGATCCACTCCCCCGGCCTTGGTGATCCATAATATTGTTTCTTCGTTTCAGTTGGCAGATATTAGCAGCAGTTTGTGAGATAGAATGACCCCCCTTATCAGAGTTATGGCTGCACAGTGATGACAGGCCAAGAGGTGCCGGTTTAACCCCTTGGACGCTCAGGACGAGCTCAGCTCGTCATGAGTTACGCCTCTCGTACGCTCATGACGAGCTGAGCTCGTAATGAACCGCGGGTTTTTGAAAAAGTTAGCACACAGCGGGAAAACCCGCAGCGCGCATGGGGTTAAAGTGCATAGTGCCGCCTCAACTTCCGTTGGTTTGTGCAAAAAATGTCATGTAGTTAGCCTATTGATTTCTTTTAAGGCGTACATGTGCAAAAGTGCTTGAAATTGTGTGCTTAAAACACTGTTACGATTGTATGTGCTTTTTTAAGGCGAGCCTCAGTTAAAAACTTTATCAGACAACAGCTTAGTTGAGTGTCTTCACCAGAAAAGCTTGTAAGCAGCGCTTGTCTGCACGACCGTATTTGGTTTTCGGTAAAAATAGGTCTGAGTAGTAGCCGGCGCTCCTGCATCAGCTCACGGCAAATAGTTATAATATGGAATATGTCCTCCTCTCCTTCCCCGCAAAGACGGCACATTGCTGGCTTTGGAGGGCGCAGCCAAGGGGGCAGATGGTGTACCGTCGGTAATAGACCTAGCCGAAATTTCAGAAACTTTTCTTTGGTGGTTCTGGAAAAGTTAGAACGGAGGTAAGCTTGAGGAGTCGGTTTACTGTAGGATTGTATAGTGAGCCAGCCATGCGAACGTTCTGTCAAAGCTGCTGTGTCTTGCAAGATAGACTCTTTTTTGACAATGTTTTTTACGATTTTCTTGAAACTTGCCATGGTCCCAGACGTTGCCCAGAGTTGTCGTAACCCCGACTGGTCCAGTGCAGTGTCCAAGAAATATCTGGCTGGGCAGGTTTCTATTGTTTCTACTTCTCTCCACAAGTAGAAGTTTAACGTTTCTGGCTGCCCTTTTTTGATCTTGAACCAGGTTTTAACAAAGGCTCCTTTTCTGGCTAGCTCTTGTCTTTGTATCCCAAATTCCAGCCTCATTTGCGCCGGAGATGTGTATCCAGGCAACCCGTATATTATTCTCAGCGCTCTTGCGATGGTGCCATTTAATTTTTCTGCGTCCCTCCCTCTCATGGCTTCGCTTCCATAGGTGATTGATGGTATAAGTGTGGCCTGTATCACCTTGCTCAGAGGGAGAAAGCTTGGGCCAGCGGTTATGTTCTTCAGGTTTCTTACTGCTACTGCTGTTGTTAATCCCCTCTTTTTTATTGCCTCACATTGTGCTTTGTAATTACCTTTGCTGTCTATCATGACCCCCCAGGTATTTGTAGTCTTGTACGACTTCTAGCTTGCATTTTGCCAGATGCCAGTTGTATTTTGTTTTTGTATTCTGGTAATTTACGCACATGACTTTTGTTTTGTGTTGGTTGATGCTTAGTTTGTTGGTATCTGAGTATTGAGATGTGATATCCAGCAGGCGTTGTAATCCTATGGGTGTCTGACTGATGAGTACTAAATCATCTGCGTAAAGGAGGTTAGATAGCTGGCGACCTCCCAGCTTCGGGGCATGCGCGTTGCTTCCATTAGGTTGGACTGAAAGCTCGGCCATAAATAGATTGAATAGTGTTGGGGCTAATACACACCCTTGTTTTAATCCTGAAGTTGTGTTCATCTTTTTCGATAGATGGTCTCCTGCCCCCAACTTTACTTGTACCCAGGTGTTACTGTGCAGAAGGAAGAGTTGTCTTAGGAGTAATGATTGAATGCCTAACATTTTTAATTTTTGCCACAGAATATTTCTGTTTATGTGGTCAAATGCTGAATTGTAATCGATAAAAGCAGATGTACAGAGGCTGTTTGATTAAAAGTGCAGCGTCTATCATTAGTGAGAGGGCGGAGATGTTAGTGGCAGTTACCATGTCTCTACAGAAGCCGGTTTGATTGTAGGGTATTGCTTTAATTTCTGTTGCCCAGGTTGTTAATTGTTGAAGAAGTACCACGGCATAATATTTGGCTTCGTTGTCCAAAAGAGCTACCAACCGATAGCTCTTTGGATCATTCCTGTTGCCTTTTTTGTAAATGGGAGAGATTATTGAGCCTCTCCATGATGATGGTAATATCGAAGTCTGCAGGATTCTTTCAAAGATAGGTTTTAGGACTATAGCCCAAAATTCAGGGTCTTGCTTGAATAAAATTGGCGGAATCCCGTTAGGGCCAGGAGCTCCTTCACGTCTACCTTTCAAGATTCTTTTGTGAACTTGGGTGTTTGTGATTGTGAAATTCTGTCCAAGTTCTGCATTAAAGTTTGCCTGGAGCGGTTGAGGTTCCATGCTAAGCGCAGGGGTATTTAAGCCAATTTGGGGGGGGTCTGATCTTTGTTAAAGTGAGGTTCAAGATAGGTTATCCATGCTTCTTCTGTGACATTGAAGCGATGCGCTGACCTTGCGGGTTAGATAGGGCATTGATCTTCTTCCAAAATTGGGCACTATTGTTGTTCTTGATATCGTATAGGAGCCTGGCCCAAAGAGATTCTTCGGCTTCCTTTTTATTTTGCCAAATACGGTTTTTGCGAGTAGCTTTTAGCTGCTGCAGCTCTTGTAGTGCCGAGGGATCTTTCTTCTGCCTCCGCAATGCGAGGTTTATCCGTGTTTTTAGCTTTTTTAATTTGGCGTTATTCCGTAGGTTGGAGCCTGGCCGTAGATTTTGCTGGCACTTTACTCTCCCGTTTCCAGGGTGGCCCTTTGTATTTCCATAGCTGTTACGTAGGGAATTTGTGATTGCCTCCCAGCCTCCACTTGTGTCAGGGATAACTGCTTTCCCTTCTTCCCAGAGTTGTTTTGCTCGAGAACCAATAGGGCAAACAGTACACCATCCACAGGGAGGTCATATACCTGGATATGAAATGGACACCCCGGTCAGATACCACCTTTCTGGGAAACTCCATGTGGGAAAAGATCCAATTAACGCCGGACTACCACGGGGCAGTTGTCGTCCTGAGAGGGATAGCCTCCGGGTACCAGGTGGCATGGCCCACCAAGACCAGGATATATATGTTGCCATGGCTGTCTTGGGGTCCGGAGGCTTCACAATATTCATCCCCACCCTATCGAAAGGGGTGCCTACAACCTTAAAAAATTGGGGAGGAGCCTTACACTTCATCCCACTCTAAGCACTTGCCTGGCAAGTTTGGCAAGACCTACAATGTGCATCAGACTGCCTTCACATTTGGGGCCAGAAGCTGTCTCTGTGTATGCCACACCAAAAAGAGGTATAGTATAATACAGTGTTAGACCTTGCAACTATAAAGATATGCAATGCAATGTTATGATACAGTTTAATGTATTCCTACCGAGTAAAACAAGGTTAGTGGCTTACAGTTAAGTACTCTGTTTCGCAGTTCAGGCTTGAGCTGGTAGCACTTACCCAGGACAGGGGTCACATAGGTAAAGAGAGTGCACCCTCAGTTGTACAGGGGGGCCGGGTGCAGAGGTCAAAGGAGAGGTTTGGGCCCAATGCACTGCTATTGAGACAGGGGATACTCCGAAGAGCACTGGTCACAGGTAGGTACCTGCGGTTTCTGGGTCAGGGTCCAGGGATCAAAGGTGGGCACAAAGGAAGCCACAAGTAGGTACCAAATGCGCACCTCCAGCAGCACTCGGGGAGCAGGGTGCAAAGTAGGCGTTGGGTTCTCAATGCAAACCAATGAAGTACACCTGCTGGGAAGAAACGCTGCAGGCTTGAACCGGGAGGCGTGACAAGTGCGACCAATGGCTGGACAGGTAAGTTGGAAAGCTGGGGGACCCCTCAGCACCATCAGCTGGGCTCACCAAAGTCAGGGGTGCCTTTTGGTGCTCGGTTTCTGTAGCTGGATTTGGTCGGGGTCAGGGGGGGACCCCTCGAACAGTGGTTGCAGGTATCAAGGAGGAGTCTTTGAGAGGACAGCCACCGGTGCAGACGAGGTCAGGATCGCCAGGGAGATGTTTCCGGGTACGTGGTTCACTCATACTCGGGCGTCCGGTGCAGAGTGGTGCAGTGTGGCGGAACTGCCTGGATACGAAGACTGGGGTTAGTTTCTTTGATGGACAAATCTGATGTCCATGGGAGACAAGAGTCTTTGTCGTAGACAGCACAGCACCTCTGGGGTTTTTGAGGTTGCTGGCTGCAGGCCAAGCCGGTTTCTGGAAGCAGGGTCGCTGGAGGAGGAGACCGGCCAGTAGGGCTGGGGCCAAGTCAGTCGGTGTCGTCTTCTCCACTGCTGCAAGGCACTTAGGTCCTCCTCCTTAGATTATCGCATCTGAAGAGGTACAATTCAAGGGTGCCCCCAAGTACTGATCTTGGGGGTGTTACAGGGGTGTGTTGTTCAGGACCAATGGGTCCCTTCCCTGGGGTATCTACACACCCATTACGCCACCCTCCAGTGGGAGAGGGCATATGCCTCTTCTTTATTGGGTGAGTCCCTTCATTTTCAAGATGGAGGGGACCGAGATGAGTGCTTCACTTCGCCTCCTCCACCGGAGGGGTGGGGTTGGCAAAGGTGGGCACACCTCCCTTCCTGGCTGGGTTTTCCCACCGATTCTCCCACCCTAAGTGTGAGGTGGGGTCAGAACCAGTGGGGCCAGTTGTTGATAGCAGCAACAGGCTGGGCGTAGTTAAAGGCGGCAGGCCTTTGAAGCTTCCCCTTCTTGGACCCTGGAGGACAAATGCAAAAAGGACAATTAACATTCTGGGGGAGGAGGCATGACACCTCTGCCCAGGAAGGGCTTTAAGGACCCCGAGAGCAGAGGCTCTCTACCCAGGGGTCCAGAAATATGTCTGGTGGTGGCAGATGGCTGGGAGCCAGCCAAGAACCACACCAGGGATGGCAGTTTTTCAGAGGGCATCTCTAAGTTACCCTCTGAGTGCATATTACATTAAATACAACATTGGCATAATCGTGAGTTTAATGTGGTACCAAACTTCCCAGTCTTCAGTAGAGCCATTATGGGGCTGTGGAGGTTACATTGACAAACCCTAAGCCCCTGTACTCAAAATGGCTTCACTTACACTGCTTGTGAATGGCACAGACACTGCAGGGGCATATTGCTCTTGCAGCTATGCCTTCAAAGGTGGTATGGTGCATCCTGCCTTTAGGGCAGTAAAGCCTACTAGAGGGGTGACTTACCCATGCCAGAGGCAGTGCTGGTGGGCATGGCACACAGGGATGGGTGCCATGTTGACTCTTAAGTTCAGTCTTCACCAAAACATGCAGCCTGCAGTGGTAGTGTGAGGAGTCTCGGAGGATGGCAGAATACATGCTGCAGCCCTCAATTGCCCTCCCTGGTCACAAGGCCCTTGGTACCAGGGGTACCTTCTACAAGGGACTTCCATGTGGTCCAGAGGTGTGCCAATTGTAGAGACAAAGGTACAGTTTTGGGAAAGTATATAGGCCCTGGGAACCTGATTGGATGGACTCTGGGCACACTCGGTTAAGTTGGCATCCGGTATCTGGCAAAAAGTTAGGTGGGAACCATACAATAAAGGGCACTTTACTACAAAGCACGTGACACGCCTGTCAAAGGTGTTGTACTGCCCCAAATGTCCTGCCAAGGCATGTCGTGAGCCAGGCCCAGTAGGCAGACCCTTAAGCACTGGGGTACCACCAGCACACAGGCTGACCCATGCTCAGCAACCTTAGGCTCGCTGTATAGACCATTCTCCCAGTAGCTCCAGACTGACCACCAGCTTCCAGGGTTGCAGCCTGCAGCCGCAAACCCTCCAAAGAAGGGCATTCTCTCTGTAGGGGGGTGGTTGTGCAAACTTGGGGCATTTGGGATTCCCCTTTAATGTGGCCCACCTGGTCACAGGCTTAACACCTACATGGTCCTATCTCTGCAGGCTTTCCTGAAGAGACCCATGGTTTTTAATCTCCTAGGGGGCAGGAATTTGTACTCTGGGTATTAGTTTGGGGCACTTTAGAGAACTCATTGGATTTACACTTGTCCCCTCCCCCCACTCTTCTGCTGGGGACCCTGTCCACCTTTGGTGGAGTCTTCCCACATACACCTTGTGGACCCTGGTACTCACCTAGAGGTCCGCCTCCATAGCAAGCTTCCTGGGGTCAGTCCGCTTACCATCTGTCAAGTGCTGGCGCAGCTCAACAAAACAGACTAGACATGATCACACACACAATCAAATTGTACAGCCCATGGAAACCGGTCACATTGCTGCATCTCACACAACCATCTGCAATAAGAATCTATGCACTCACTGGTTCTAAACTGATCCCTGTACTTTTCAGGAGTGAGACCATACCCAGAGAGAAGGGCCTCCTTCAAGTTAGTGTAGGTGTGGTTGTACCCCAAAACCAACAAGGTGTCCCTTCCCTCTTCTGAGAAATAGGGCCTCAATCCTGCCTAATTCTTTTCAGGGATCCCATTCATGTGGATAGATGCCTCACAGCCACCACCTGTGTATGTTATCCCCTTCTTGTACTCCATTCCTACATTCTTGGGAATGTGTACTACTCCATTTGAGTGCAGTGAGGTATTGCTGCCCCCATCTGAAATGGACTAGCTCAGTCTAAAAGAATCCTCTTTACCTCCATGGCCTGCTGCTCTCTTTAGTCTTCCATTTTTAGCCTCTCCAGATATTTTTGATGCTTTCTAGCTTCCCTCTGTACTTCAGCTCTTGTGGGGACAGACCACTGCTGTATGTGGTATGTAGTGGTCTGCGATATGTTAGTAGTATACACCAATCACTGTAGATCAAGTGCAAATGAAAGTGCTATCCTCACCACTGAGAACCAATGTTAGAAATGGGGGTCTCTAGTTGGCACCTTGTCCAAGTAGGGACCCTTCCTTCTGGTCAAGATAAGGGGATTATACTTCCGAAATAACACCTGCTCACCCTCCTTGGTAGCTTGGCACGAACAGTCAAGCTTATTTTAGAGACAATTAGTAAAGCATTTGAACACAACACAAAGTAATACAGTGAAATCACTACAAAAAAACACCACACCAATTTCAGAAAAATAGGCAATGTTTATCTGTGTAAAACAAGACCAAAACGATAAAAATCCAACATACAGTGAACAAAATAAGAATATTGCAAAAATATCCTTAAAACACAGTTCTTTGAAGACTATAGCTCCGCCCGGGGTTATTACTAAGCCGTGAGCAAACAAATCCAACAGTTCAGGCTGACCATGGCGTTGCAGACCAGGTACGGTGTTGGGAAGATCGGCAAACAGTAACTTGGAAATGCAGGGAGTCGTGGACCTTCTGATGAGATCCGAAGGTGAGGCGTCGGAAGGAGTCTGCTTCGGAGGTCGGTGCAGGCGTCGTCAGGCCCTTGAAATCATATGCGTTGCAGATGGAACTCCATGAGGCCGAAGTCAGGATAAACGGCAGGAGCCGGGGCTGCTGTACACAGTGCAGCAGTGGGGTGCACTTGGGGCACGGTGTAGGCAGTCACTCAGTGACAGCGTCTAGCGGTGTGTGAGACCAGGGCTGTGATGTGAAGCAGGGCGATGCTTGTCGCAGTGTTGGCAGGCCAGGGTGCATGCAGCGGCGTTGTTGCTGAAGCGCAGTCATCAGCAGACTATCTGGAATTGATGCTGCCTGTGTTAGTAGGCAAAGGCTGTAGGTTGGGACGGGGCAGTGCATTGAGTAAATTACAAGTGGTTCGCTCAGGCAACAGTGGCGTGGTCAGCAATGAGTCGTCGGGAATACAAGGGCGGTGATGTGAAGTGAGGCGATGCAAAGTGCGGCACTCTCAGGTCACTGTGCAAGCAGCGGATTGGTCGTGGTGAGACCAGGCATGTGGTGCAAAGCAAAGCGGTGCTCTCTACAATGCCAACAAGTCACAGAGCCAGCAGCAGCCTAGTGGACAGCGGCAAGTTGCTTTTTTCTCTGTGGCAACGGAATCACTCAGTTCTAGAAGCAGCTGCCCAGAGGATAGTTAAGTCTTTGCTGTTCCTGTGAATTCTTGAACAGGGGGGCAAGCTCTACCTGAAGCCCTTGTAAAAACTTTGGAAGATAGATTGCAGAAAGTTTAGTCCAGTCATTTCGCTGCCAAAGACAGAAGCAGCCACTGCAGGCCAACACAGCAAAGCACAGACCAAAGTGGTAGTTCCTGCTCATAGCTTCTAAAACTCTTCTTCTCAGCAGGTTCCTTAGTCCAAAAGAGTTCTAAAGTTCTGGTATCAGGGCTCCAATATGTATACCACTTTTCCCTTTGAAGTTTGAGGGAGAATGTCTCAGTTCAATAGCAACCAGTTGTCCCCTCTAGTCCGCCTTCACTACAGGAGGTGGAGACCACACTGAGCAGAGCAGACAAAATCTATTCAGATGCTGGTGAAAACTCCTCCCATCTCTCTAAATGTAGAAATGTCTATTCAGCCTGGCTGAGCTTCACCCAGGAAAGGAGTACACATATAAACCGTCCTTGTGACTGTCTAGTGTGAATGCACATCCAAGGTCCTGTCACTCCAAAACCAGACGCTGAATACACAAACAGCCAGAGGCGCACCGGATGGTTAAGTAAGAAAATGCCCACTTTCTTAAAGTGTTATGCAAACAAATGATGAACGGAATGCTGAATGAATATAACATTCACCTCCAAAGGATCTGAGTTAAAGCCATGATTCTTTTGCTCACCATGCCACCCCAGTTAAGACCTGCCATATTCAAATCAGTCTTGACCCTGTGCGTCATGGGAACATTCTAGCCGAACGGCCAAGCCAGGTCATGCCTGGGTCAGAAACAAGCATCCTGGGGCTGGTTTCAGGGCTCTACCCCTTATCAGCCAGGGTAGCTTGAATCAAGTGGCACAGTGAGCAAGGGACCCACGTCTGGGCATACCCATCCCACTTCAGGCAAAAAGTGTTACGCAAAAAAATGCTGGACGGAATGCTGAATGAATCAAACATTCACCCCAAAGTCAAAGGATCTGGGTTAAAGCCATCATTCTTTTGCTCATCATAACACTTAGTTTAAACCCAGCCAAATGCAAATCAGTCTTGACCCTGTGCCTCATGGGAACATGCTCCAGTACGCACGCAGGCCCCCTCCCAACTAATTAAGCGACGTATCTGCCTGGGGCATGCTATTTAAACCACGCCTTCCCAAATTGCCTTTTCCGTTGCTCCAGGTCATTCAACTGCTGCGCGCCGGCCAAGATGGTGCTTCACTCCCCACCGGGACTCTGAATTGGTAAGTAACCTTGCCCTCCCCTTCTCTTTCTCAATGGGTTTCAGATTCGTAGGTCCTGCAACTGACTGTGGTACTCAGGTTACTTTCACTTTCCAGAATTCAAACTCTGATTCACAACGCCAATTACATGAGTACTCCGCCTAAATCAGTCCCTGCCGGCAGCCCCCTTTTAATTGTAACAATTCTCCCCCATAGGTTGTACGCACTCAATTCATCCTAACTGTTCACCCCCTTGTTTCCCTACTCAGATTGTGAGTCCTATGGCGCGACTTAGTATGTAAATATTCCCAGCCACAGTGCGAGCGAACTGCTCCTTAAATCCCTCGACAGGACATCCCTTCTATAATTAACAGGTTAGCAAGGGTACCGCCGAGCCCTTCACGCCGGCATCGAGCTCTGTCAGTCCGCCTTCCCCGCCCAGAAATTAGGCACGCCACCCCTCACTCCACCTAATTTCTACACGCAGGCACCCACCATGCAGTGTACTGACTCTTTTTCAACCCCTGCAGCTCCAATCCCACGAGGGGCCTTGTAACAATTCCAGATTAAGATTGTCCTTACGCACTGCAAGTAGGCCCTCATCTGATGACTCATTAGTGAGGAGTCAATCGTTTTAGTTTAAATGCTTTCCTTGTGCTCGCGCTGGCACTCACTAACCCTCTTCTGCTCCCTTCAGACCGATACAGCCTTCCCGCGCAAGCGTAATCCCCTGCACCACTAAGACGACCTCGAGCCCTCCAGGGATAGTGCCATTCAATTGAGAGTAAGTTCGCCATCGTGAGCCAATATGCATGACGCTTTCTCACGATCATTAATGCGACCTCCCTCACAGATACTTGGCGCCCCGCGCGCACCTCCCTTCAATAGTCTCGTACGCTGTTTACATTAATTGCCCTCACCATACCTCAAGCAATCAATGAGGTTGCGCTGTAATTGAATAAACTGTAAAATAACACTGGGAGCACACTTATTCACTGTTACTAGTCAATGTAGGATGCATATCGTAACAATGCCTCGTTCCCCTTTAGTTTCAGACTGCTCACTATTTGTCCTGAAGATGATCTTAAGTCCCTAAAAGATTGAAACGCCGTAGACTGCTACAACAGGAACTCCTTCCATTGTATATACTCATGTGGAGTTCCAATTTTTGTTGTCTATGTGATGTTTTGTTTTTAGATCACTTTCACCTTGTCACATCATGCACCTTTTTCACTTTATGTGAGCACCTGATTATTACTTTGAGTACTAAAATCATACTTGTGTAAAGTAAATTGTCTATTTTACACTACATATGCTCTCCTACTTTTGTGCTCCCACAATGATTAATTGTCTAGTTTAAATTTAAACCCAGTGTCCCCCTCAGGGATCATACCTTTTGCACCGGACCCATTGAGGCCAACATTGAACCATTGCCTTTCCTAAACATATGCTAACCCCAGGTTCACATTTCGGGGTACCCTTGTTCTCCCATACTACTCAAATGAAAGTTACACATGTAAAATGTTACAGTGCAGCTCCAATAATAGCCTTTGGGACAGACAGCCTTTCAACAGTGAAAAACGAAATACAAGGTATTTCACTATCAGGACATGTGAAACACACCAGTACATGTCCTACTTTTTACACACTGCTCTCAGCCCATGGGGGTACTTTGGGCCTAAGAGGTGCCTTACATGTAAGCAAGGGGGAGGTTAGGGCCTGGCAAGTGGGTGCATTTGCTACGTCGACATGGCAGTAAAAACTGCACACAGACACCTCAGGGGCAGGTCTGAGACACCTTTGGAAGTCTACTTGTGTGATTGCCACAACCAGTGCTGCAATACTAGACACATTTGATTTTCAGGCCCTGGGCGCACACAGTTCACTGTAGTAGGGACTTACTAGTAAATCAAATATCCGAATCATAGAAAACAAATCATTCCAAAATGTACAGTAGGAGCGTTTGCACTTTAGCACTGAATTGCAGTGAAAAAGTGCGCAGAGATACTAAGCCAGAAAATAAGAAGCACAGCATACCATCAAAAACATGAGATCAGAAAGCAGAGACGAAAAACACAAAAAGATGCCAGTCAAATGGGAAGCCTGGACATCCTCAAAAAATCCAGAAGTTCTCACCCAGGTGTGGCGTTGAACAGCCATCGTCTAGGACACGGACACTGGTGAGCAACCCATAACAAATGGTGACCTTTTCCGCACCTCTCTTATCTGTTACCACTCCAGAGCAAATGGACTGGTCCTCCTCTGGGACCTGTGGCAGCACTTACGCAGCCGTTTCCCATAAGGAGTAGACGCAACGGCCCAATTGGCATGCAGTGTTCACTGGCCGCAATGCAAGGCTGCTGGAAGAAAAAAAATTGTGTTTCCCCAACCCTCTGGCCTCTTGGATTAGCTGTCCAGGGGTGTGGGAGGGAACACATCTTGTGAGGTAGAGGCCTGGACCACCATGCTCTCACGGGTAGGGTGGTTGGTGAGAAATATTTGGTCACCCAGTGCAGGGTGATTGCGGCAGTTAACTGTCCTATTCACAGGAGTCCCTGTGCTGGGCTTGGACCAGGTTCCAAGATGGACATCAGTCAAGGTCTCATTGAAAAGTAGGAGTTCCAGGGTGGAGACACCTGGTTGCAGGCCCTCGGCAGCCCTTCTCACCACCATAGCATATGAAGCACCCTCCTCCGTAGCCATGGTGGTGGTGGTGGCGGCGGCGGCGAGGGGTTGGGGGGGGGGGGGGCGCGGGGTGCTGACTGGCCTCACCCAGTTCCTCATACCAGTCCATTTCGTGCTAAGGCTAGTCTTGTGAAAGGTCCAACGACCCCTCCTAATCTTCCTCCATTTCTAGCCCCCTTAAAATAAGGCTAAGGAACTGACCTAGATCCCAAGGGTGCCATTGGCGCGGGAATCAGTGCCAATCTATCTCCGGGTCATCGGGGATTAGAATGGGGCTGGCGCCGCGGGGCATGGGGGCCTGTGGCGTCAGGAGTCTCAGCGGGGGAGACTGCACAGGAGAAAGTTGCAGGGGCATGACCAGCGCCGGTCCTGACCCACCACCAGATCCATTCAGGGGCATAAAGGCCGGAGTAGTCAGCGTGGAACCAGATAAGGGCCGCCCCCCCCCTCCCCTGAGCCTACAGTGCCCAAAGGCACACCAGGGGGGTCAGGTAGCCCAAATATGAAGCACATGGCATCAGAGAATTCTTTATACAGGGCGGGGTTGCTCCGGCTCCTGGAAAAATTGGGAAGCGAGGAGCTGACCCAGGCACAGGTTCAACAAAAAGAGGCATAGAGCATTGAGACTCTTCCGTCACGTCGGCCGACAGACTGGGAGAAGTTGAAGTGTGCTCAGACTTCTTGCGTTTCTCATGCCTCTTACCGGAGCAACCTGATGACTTCAAGTGGGAGGACGAGGACTTCAGATTCCTGGAGCAATGCCCGGACCTTCCTCTCAACCGAGGCCAGAGACCTTCGGGGCGAACTGCGTGGAGTCGAATGTCGGGACGCACTCCACGCACCAGAGACAAATTAAGTGTGAATCTGTCAACGACATGGCGCGATGGCATGCACCGCACAGTGAATCCAGAAGTCTTCTTCGACATCGAGGAAAAAAAACGACACACCAAAAATAGTTGACAAAACAACGAAAAAAGCCAGCCATAAAGTGACAGAGTAGCTCACTTGACGGATCTCGCACGGAAACAAAAGAACTGACGTCAGCGTGCCCAGGTGGTGCCTATATAGGTGATGCAGATGTCACTAATGGTGCTTACATAGTCACCGGAGCTGACCAACGTCATATTGACGCTCAAGGGTATTGCTCGAGCAAACGTCTTCCGGATCCAGCCTGACGCCAGAGAAAATCTAAGGTAAGGAATCTGCAGCTAGATGTCCATCAGATTGCAGAATGTTTCTAAAATCTGAAAGATACGACAGGTATACTCCATTCACCTTGCATGGCAAACAGTTTACCCCACAACATACAACAAAACTGCTGGCCCCATGCAGTGTAGAGTGGATGTGAAAACCTAATGTTCTAAAAAAAAAAAAGCCAGCTTATGAATGTGCCTTTCAACCCTATTCCTTCAATGTCAACATATTTGACACAGGAACCTCTAACTTCATGGAAAACAGCAAATAAAGAGTACTGTGAAGACAGTGAGATTCTCTCAAACTAGGGCACTTGCCCAAAGAAAGTGTTTAAGCTCATCCAGCATTGTTGAGGACTAAAGATTGGTGTACGGATGTTGTTTCCAATAACAGTAGTAGGAAATAAATGTTTCTAGCACCAATCAGTTGCTAACTACTTTGGTTTGGGCTAAGGAATAATCCTGAAAATTAGTATAAACATAGGGAAAGCTGGATTATATGGTCCCCTTCTATTCTTTGATATTAGTTTTTTATGTCACTCAAATGAAACGTTGGTGAGACTTATTTTTAAACCTGCTTCAACTAGTTATGCAAGTAAAGGTATGAAATGAAAGAATGCCTTGGTGATAGGCATAAAGGCAAACATCAGCGTAGTGTAAAATTTTAGGGAAAACTATTTTTCACAAATCAGTGTTCTTTACTCAATTAAAATGTGCCAAACTGGGAAGAGTGCATAGCTAATGCTGATATATGTATGACATTGCATCACAGGATGTACATTATCCTTTTTAACATTACTCATAGCCGTGAGAAAACAAATTAGGCTATTTGTTTTACTGTCATACAATTATATAGTCTTAATGTCAATTAGGAAAGAACAGTTGATCAACAATTTAAAATATATTATCTTGATAACTAGCAAGACATCAAGAAAAGCACCACTCTATACCCAGAAGAGGTTTATGACCAGCAAAGCCAAACAATGATACACAAAAAGTTGTTTCTTCAAAATTTTATTTCAGTCTTTAAATTATGGGGCCAACCTGATTTTTCTGATATGAAATTCACTTTCTTAGGAGAGGGGTCTTTTACTGAAGAATCGACACAATTGTATACATCTTCACTTCAAAAGACTCATTAAATTACTTTTTTGCAGGTTTAGTAACATCTTCCAATCCTCTAGGCAGGCGAGAAGAAACCATTTCCAGTACAATAGCTATATATAAATATGTACAAATATTTGAACACGTTAAATAACTTTATATATTTTTTTCAGGTCAATTCATACATTTAGACAATAAAAACTGGTGATCATTTGAGTGAGTTCGACATCAGTACCTAATTCCTACCATTTCCACCTTTTGCATGTTTGCGCAGTGTAAGTATCCAATTCACTTTCCAATTTTGGAACGTTTAAACCTTTTCAGAGAATAACTGTTTCATGTAGCCCAATCCACTTTATATGTATATCGTACTTTACTGTGATATCGTAAACTTGACTGTAAAAAAAAATGCAGCAAAGACATTTTATTATGCACCTTTACTTGTTTAATGTGGAAATGCAATGTATTTATGGATGTTTAAAAAAGTATCATTTTTCATCACATAGTGAAACTGAGACGTAAGCTTAAGGGCAAGACTACTTTTAGCTACCGAATCTCCTGTAGAGAAAGGCTCGTCAAGGGCTTACCCTAAAATGGATTTATCTGCAGAGACGAGTTTTGAAACCTTCATTTGTAAACCAACCATAATTTTTATACACAAACTTTAAAGGACGCACGTCACCTGAAACCAGGCATTACTTTAAGAAACCTGTAAATTGTAGCCACTGCCTCAGATGCATACTGAAGTACTAAAATGGCAGTAAAGTGAAAGGTGAAATATGAACGCTTCTACACAAAACAACATACATCTATGCTGAATAGCTACATTGTTTGTCAGTCAATTATTTCAATTTCCATTCGAGCTTATCTGGAATATTGGGTTCACAGAACCCAATTGTGTTTTCCCCCCTAGACTGGGTATTTAAGTATGATGTGGGCACACAATACAATTCCATTTGGTTGTTGCAATATATCGCAAACTGGTGACATCTCCTCTAGATGGAGCTCATGAAATAAGTTGTATACTGTACCTGAACACGGTCGTTATAGCATGCATAAAATACCGAATAAATAATCTTTTAAGAAGGGCTGCTCAAAATTAGGGTAGAAAATAAATCTGCATGTCCAACATTTTATAGAAACCCGTTCCAGAAATGCATAATCTGATTTTTTTCTAAAATACAAGTCTATTGGGTATTTGCCAATACTACTACTCTACGATTACATAGCACCAAAAGAAAAACAGTTCAGATTTGAATAATCATGAATAAGGTTGTTCACTTACAGAACCAATATTGGCGAAAAATGAATCCGAATCCCTTCAAACACTCAATTAATACTGAACACTTGAAGCCTTAGGGCATAGCTAGAAAACGAAAAGTAATATACTAAACAAGACATTCGCTAAAACAAAATATGGCTGAGCTATAAGACAACCTGTCACAAAAGGAAAATAAATGCAAGTTTGACAACTATTGCACTGGAATTCGCTAGAAGATCGTCTCAGAAGGTTAAGAGGACAATGATTGGGATGTTGAAGTTAGTAATTACATTAATCATTTGCAGATTTGGTGAAACAATTTTAATACTTGAGCAAATAAGGCCAAAAAATAACCAGTAAGAATGCAATTTACCAGGTTCTAGTCTTAAGTCATCATCCTATGCTACACCGATTGCTCCTCTTGTGTATAAGTGAATACAAATAATTTTCTTAATGGTCATTTAAATGCTGCAGTACATAAGAAATATTATATCAGCACTTCCATGAGATCATATGTATTCAGTTACATTGGAGCATTCATTTTTTTCAAAAAATACCCCAACCCCTTTAATATCAGGTAATAGTTACAGACTAATACAATAACATTCCTTTGCTGTACAAATGAAACATATTTAAAAAGAAATGAGCAGTCTAGGAGTTATGTACAAAAGACACCAGCAAGAGTATCTGAAATTAAATGCAGTGTGCCACTGCTAGATCTACTGTTTGAAATAACTTCAAAGTGAAATTAACAGAACCTTAGGACATAATCCCAGGTTTTTTGCAGTCAATTCTCAAATCAAATCATATCCAAGTGGAACAAAGAAGGAAAAATGATCTAGAAAGCAGTTGAATGGCATAGGTACTGTATTTACAACATTTCTAATGTAAATGTCTCAGGTATTTAAATTTGCACGATCGATTTATGTCAAGACAGCTGTTTTAGCCAAAAAGCTCAAATCGTGGTTACATTTGTCCCGTTTGATTACAGGTAAAGCACTGCACAACTAGATATTGTGTTTTATCTCAAGGCATACAATCTTATGCTATGGTGCCAACTATGCACTGGTCGCATTGTGCTCATCTCAAACAAGACAGACATACTGATAGGCCATCAGATTTGCAAGCATGCACCCTTCTGCATAAAACTACACAAACACAAGTGTTGTCCTGAATCAAATTAGCATATACAGGTTGTCTGATGAACCTATGATGTCATTGCTTTCAGGACTTCTAAAACAAGCAGTGTCTTCGCATTCGCAAAGGACGCAAATATTAAGAAATAAAGTCCACATTGTGCTATAATGTGCAAGAAAGCAGCAGCTATTTTTTATGAACTTGGACCAAATAAAAAAATAAGAAAAACAAAAAACCGTTCACTGAACAGCAGATTAGCGGTAATGTTCCTCATAAATCGATGCTGATGCGGATTTTACTTTGACGATTTTAAGGTTTCAATGGAGATCTAGGCTTCTTGCTGAGCTGGCTTCTTCAAATCCCTTATCTGTTTCACTAGGTAGGTCTTCTCATCGTTAAATTGTTCATCTTCAGTCCTGTCATTCTGGAACTTGCTAAGAAACTCGATGAGTTTGGTCTGGTTCTTGAGAAGGATGTCTAGAATAGGCTGTGTCTTGTTGGGATTGGCTACGAACACCTGTAACCAATAAAATGGTTCGGAGAAATTAATAAAATCAGGGGACATTTTTTGACTAGCTAGCACAGGCATGAACATTCGCAGCAGTTAACTAGGGATCACAACACCCATGAAAATTAAAACAGCAATTACAAATAACTTGATTTACGGACTCCTGTAATCCCAAGACTGCAGTGCTCTTCCCCATACTAATCCATGTGCTGATGGAAATGTGAGTCTGGGCAAATGCCATTCCTATCCAGCGCAATGGACACCAAAACATTCACTGCAACACGCCCACTAACTTTCACTTCAGTTGCTAATTCCTTCTACAAGAGCTTTCGCTCAACAGGCAGAGATGGGTTGCTGACTGGGCCGCCCAGAGCAACAGCAGCTGTAGGATCATCATATACTGTGGCGAATATAATACTTCGTTGATGTAGGAACGTCCAAATATATTCCAATATGTCCTTTTTTTTTAAGCACTAGGTTTGACCTCTATTGGGGCTCGGGGACTGTAAACCAAACTCCAGAGACTGAATGCTTTGTGTAAGGTAACATTTTAAACGCAGCCTTTTATGAAAGACTAGCATGACACAAAGACAGGTCGTTCGGTTTATATGGGAAGTGAAGAGCATCAACAGTTTGTTCAATATGAGAGAATAGACTTCTGTGTCACGTAATATTTGAAGCATTGTGTGGTTAAGTATATGCATCGGCTAAGCAGTCTCAAAAGAGACAGCTCTACATAGCAGAACATGAAACGAAGAAAGGACAACCCTTAATCAGTAATTGGTTTTGGGTGGCAGTTCGTAACAGATTGGACAGAGGAAATTAAATCTGTTAAATTAAATTTATTTTCATACTTTCATGCCCAACTACGATGGTAATGACAACATCAGACAGTAGGATGTTAAACACTTGCGGTACAGAAAAGGAGCAGGGGCACAACTCTACTTCCGGTTGACCTTTCATGCATTTGCACAGTTCAGAATTTTAAAGGTATCAGATGCCCAAGAAATCCAAGTAAGAGTGTTACACATGAATCTACTGCAACAACTTTTTTAGGCCAGAATCGACTGATCCCATATTGGTTCTGAGCAGACGTAATGTCTTTGTGGAGAGAAACCCTAAAGAGAAGGGGAATATTTTTGAAGGACAAGTTACTTACTTTCGGTATCTCTCCCTTTCTGGAGGATACTGCCTCCAACACAAGATTCCACACCTTCTGGATATCTCCAGAGGCTAGACAGGAGGCAGAAACTCAAAACACATTGCTCCTGTGTGCCAGTATTTGGTACTGTGTGGCTCTGATCAAGCCCCGCTCCACTGCAGAAGTGACAAACAGAGCTGCTTGTAAGAGCCACTTTTGTGTTCGGAAGTCAGTTTGTCGCAGAAGTTTGTCCACGCCCCAAATGCTGAGCCCAATCGGCAGGTTAGGAGGATCAGTGTACAGATTTGTGAACTGGGACATTTTTAGATGGAGACTTTTGTAAGTAATTTAGGATTAGTACGTAGAACCACTTTATTATGATGCATTTGCAGAAAAGGTTCTTAAATGGTAAATGCTTGTAGTTCACTAACTCTTCTGAGAGAAGTAATAGCTACTAGGAAAGCCACTTTCCAAGTTAGGAATTACAATTCACATTTATGTAACAGTTCAAAGGGGGGGGCCCATTAACCGTGTGAGAACAATGTTTAAGTTCCACACTGGTGAAGGTGGTGTTCTGGGAGGGATTATTCTTTTGAGTCCTTCCATGAAAGCCTTTATGGCAGGTACTCTGAAAAGAGATAAATGTGTATTTTGTAAGTATCCTGCAATGGCCGCAAGGTGCAGTCTGATGGACATGTACGCTAAACTACACTCTTGAAGGTGTAATAGGTATCCTATGATGTGTTGAATAGACACATCTAAAGGATTGATGTGGTTGTTTTGACAGTATATGACGAACCGTTTCCACTTAGCTGCATAACATGCTCTAGTGGTGGGACGTCTAGCTTCTTTAATAACATTCATACAGTCTGGAGGGAGGTTAAGGTAACCAAACTATGACTTCAGGAGCCAGATCGCAAGGTTGAGCTGCGCTGGGTCCGGGTGTCTGATTTCTCCATGGTTCTGTGTTAATAGGCGTGGAGATAGGCTTAGTTTCTGGTGTGGTACCACAAAAAGTTGCAGCAGCGTGGTGTACCACAGTTGTCTGGCCCAAGTTGGAGCAACTAGAATAAGTGTTAGGGAATGTTGCTGTAGTTTGCGTAGCACTAACGGAAGTAGTGGGAGAGGAGGAAAAGCGTACGCAAATTTTCCGGACCAGTTCATCCATATCGCATTGCCTTTGGACAGTGGGTGTGGATATCTGGCGGCGAAGTTTAAGTATTTTGCGTTTTCGTGGGTGGCGAAGAGGTCTATCTGAGATTGTCCCCACAGTTGAAAGAACGGTTGAAGAACTTGCGGATGAAGTTCCCATTCGTGGATCTGCTGTGTCTGTCGACTTAGCAGATCTGCCATGGTGTTTTGTACTCCTGGAACATGTTGGGCTAAGAGGATGATCTTTAGTGGTATAGCCCATCTCCATATCTGCTGCGCTAACAGAGAGCTTCAGAGAGTGTGTCCCCCCCTTGTTTGTTTACGTAATACATTACTGTCATTGTCAGTGCGGACTAAGACAGCTTTGCCTGACACTTGCTTTTGAAATGCTTTCAGGGCTAGAAATACAGCTAGTAACTCCCAAGTGGTTGATGTGGAGTAACCTTTGTTGCGGTGACCACCTGCCTTACATGGTGTGATGTAGTAGGTGAGCTCCCCAGCCGGAGAGCGATGCGTCCGCAGTTATGACTATTTGAGGAACTGACTCTAGAAACTGTCGGCCTTTTGAAAGGTTTTTGGTGTTCCACCATTGCAGAGAACGAGGAGTCCGACTGTCTATCAACACTAGGTCTGTTAATTGACCGTGAGCCTGGTTCCATTGTTGTGCGAAGCACTCTTGAAGTGGACGCATTTGTAGTCTATGAATATGCAAGATGCCATCATTCCTATGAGCTGCATGAACACTCGAGCTGGTAGCGAGTGTTGCAGTTTGAATTTTGTTAGGAGAGTCTGTACTCTTGTTATCCTGGCTGGAGAGGGATATGCTAGTGTTAATTGGGTGTTTATTGTAGCACCCAGATATTGTTGTACATGTGACGGTTGCAATTGTGACTTGGTGTGATTTACTGTGAATCCCAAGTCGTGGAGCAGTTGAATTGTGGTGCGAGTGTGCTGGCTGTATGAGCTGGCTTTTATGAGCCAGTCGTCTAGATATGGGAAGACGTAAATATGCTGTCTTCTAAAGTGTGCTGCAACTACTGCTAGGCATTTGGTAAACACCTTTGGTGCTGTTGTGACTCCGAATGGGAGTTCTTTGAATTGGTAGTGCTGACCGTCTAGTACAAATCTGAGATATTTTCTGTGCGCTGTGTGGATAGGAGTGTGGAAGTAGGCGTCCTTGAGATCCAGAGTGACAAGGAAGTCGTCTTGTAAAAGGAGCGGAAGGACCTGTTGGGAGTGTGACCATATGAAAGTGGCCTGACTGTATGTACAGGTTTAAGGGTCTGAGGTCTAGGATAGGCCGTAGAGATCCGTCCTTCTTTGGGATTAAGAAATATAGGGAGTATACTCCTTTGTTTTGCTGATGCATTGGAACTATTTCTCTTGCATTTTTCTGCAGAAGGGATAGAACCTACTGTCTGAGCAGTATCAGATGTTCTTGTGACATTGGACGCTGTCTGGTTGGTATGTTTGGGGGGGGTAGATGTTAGTTCGAGACAGTAACCTGACAATTATTTGTAGCACCCACCTGTCTGATGTGATGTTTTCCCAGGCTGGTAGGTATTGTTGTAGTCTTCCCCCGACAGGAGTAGAATGGGGAAGGGGAGGGAAGTCATTGGGCAGGGGTGGAGGCAGAGCGGGAGTTGTTTTTCCTTCTGCCCTTATTGTGTTTACCTCTGTACCCACCCTTTAGTAGCCCCTACTATAAGTGGATTGTGTGGGGGCTTTGTAAGAGGTAGAGGGTGTGTATGAAGAGTATCCTCTTGTGGCGCCTCTGTAACATGAGCGGCAAAATGAGCGTTTGGGAGCCTGCAACTGCAGGGCTCCCATAGATTTGACTGTATCTGTATCCTTCATTTTTTCAAGGGATACTTCTACATTAGGTCTGAATAAGTGTTGCTCATCAAAGGGCTGGTTAAGTATAGCACTTAGGACTTCAGGTTTGAACCCTTAAATACGTAGCCATGCGTGTCTGCGCAGCAAAACACTGGTGATAATTGCTCGAGGCAGTGTCTGCTGCATCCAATGCACAACAAATAGAGGTGTTTGTAATATTTTTTCCCTCTTGGATAAGCTAATTTGCTCTATCTTTATATCTAGCAGGGAGGTGCTGCATTAATGATTCTAATTCATCATAATATGCCCGGTCATATCTTGCCAATAAGGCTTGGGTATTGGCAATACGCCACCTGTTTTCAGCCTGAGACACCGTCCTTTTACCTGATGCGTAAAGGAGCTTAGACTCTTTATCCTGGGGGGAGCTTCACCTGATGTTTGTGAATTTGCTCTTTTGCATGCATTAGAGACTACAAGAGAGTCTAATGGTACTGGGCTTTTAATATATGCTGGATCTGAAGGGGCAGCTTTATATTTTTTCTCTATGCGTGGGTTGATGACCTGCGTTATAACTGGGTCTTTGAAGACTTAAGGAGCACGCTTAATAACTCCCTTAAGCATGGGTAAAATTGACGAGGATCTTTGTGAATTATCAAAAGTATCCATTAGGAAGTCTTCATCTACAGGGTCAGTGTGCATGTCCACCCCATGGTATCGTGCAGCCCTGTGTACTAGCTGATTAAATCCCATAGTGTCTTCTGGTGGGGAAGGCCTAGAGGGATATATGTCGTCTTGAGGGACGTTAGGGACGTCTGGGGTGTTGTAATCATCCCATGGGTCAGGTGAGCCTGGAGGAATAGAGGGACCATCTGCACCACCCCCAGTATCGTCAGAGCTATCATCCCTGTTATCATCTGGTATGATAGAAGATGTAGGGGAGTGCTGTGGTAGGGGAGCAGGTGGTGATGGCATGGGTGGAGGAGTAGGGGAGGGGATCCTTAGAGGAGAGGTAGCAATGTCCTTATTTGGATGAGGAGCCGGTGCAGGTGTATCCAGTGGTCGTTTTTTTTTTTAAACTAAGTTAGTCGACCAGTGGTTGGATCCTTAACAAGAGTCTTTTGTGCAGGGTCTGGATGAAATAAGTCCTCTGCAAGAGGCCGATCTTTTGGTGTGGAGGGAGTTCTTGGCACCGAACTGGGGGCTTCTTTTGGCTTTGAAACTTGTTTGGTAGTGTCTTTAGCTGGAGTCTTTTTTGGCTCCGGTGCATTTTTCGGCTCCGATGAATGTTTCTGCTCCGATGGAGTTTTGGGATCCGACTTTTTTTTGGTTCAGATGGATTTTTCGGATCCCATGATTTTTTGGAATCCAAAGCGTGTTTGCTTGGGTCTGATTTGGGTTTCGGTGCCGAGGGACTAGCAGTAGGCTTCGATGCCGATTGTTTCGATGTCGGCAAGGCGGCGATTGATATTTTTTTCGGTGCCGGTAGGTGTGCGCCGGCACCGTGGGCAGACAGACTCGAGCCAGAGTCGTCAGAAGGCTTAGGATGCTTCTTTGCCGGGCCCGAGGGCAGGGCAGTGGAAGCAGTGTCCCGGTTTGCACCCGAGCCCGAAGGTGTGACAGAAGCCTTTTTCGAATGTGTCGACAAAGGGTTGGGGTCGACGGTTTTACTTACGACCCGCTGTGCTAGAGTGATGTCCTCAACCTCGGAATCTTCGGCCTCAGAATTGCTGTTGACGCCCTCTTGGAAGATGTCGTCTGGAATATGAGCTGATGAACGAGCAATTGTTCTCGTAGCTCTTCGGTCCCGGATTGTCTTTTTGGAGCAGAAGGAGGCACAAGCTGAACAGTCTCTGGCCTCGTGCTCCGGAGAGAAGCAAAGGTTACACTCCTCATGTAGGTCGGTGTGGGGAAACTTCGACCCACATTGAATACACTTTTTATTGAAGTCCTTTCCATGAGATGGAAGTTGAGGCCTAGGTGGGCCAGAAGGCCTTAGTCGACGACCGGAATCGAAGACTTCGAAGTTGAAGAGTAGCGTTGACTGGAAACGCGTTCTAAACTATATCGGCGAAGCTGGTGAGGATTGCGCGCCAAAGGAAATCGTTCCAACACGGAGCGCTGGAAACACATCCGAGCCCGGTGGCGGAAAATAACAATCTGGGGTTGGAGCCGATGCCCATGCGCAGTATGATCCAAAGGAGGAGTCACCTATCCTGTGACTTCCAAAGACTTTTCTACAACAAAAACAAACTGCAAACATCCGGGCCCAACACTAGGTGGCCATCTATGCACTGTGTGTACTCTGCAGCTCATATGCCTCGAACAGATCATTACTGATAGTAAGAAACTTGTTCTCATGGATACTTCTAATCACAGATTATTCACCTTTAGAAAAGATACTAGAGCAATACTTCCCAAGGTGGTAAATCTGTAGATTGGTTCTTACCAAAATGTTCGGCAGGACAGGCAAATCACCTTTCCTGTGGACCTAGCGGTCAAGGTGGTAGTGTTTCATGAACAAGTGTGCCGACACTCATGTTGCGGCCCAACAGATGTAAAAGACAGGCACCCCAAATGCCAGCGTAGTGGTAGCAGGCTTTGCATGATGGGCCCGCAATCCCTCCAAGGGCTGCTGCTTGGCCTGTACATAACCGTTCTTAATGTAGACGACTATCCACGTTAACACAATGCTCTTCAGCCACAAAAAGCTGATAGTTCACCCTATGGTTTTTGGTACGCCTGATGTAAAACTTAAACCTCTTTTAGTGTCCCGACGACAGGGTCTTGCCTCCTCTTGACAGGTGAACAATGGGAGAGAACGAATAGTTTTCTTACCTGTCGGTGTAGTTTTGCAGCTTGAAAATCTTTCTGGATTCACTATGCTGTGCATTATTCCGCGGTCTTGTGGTTGGGTCAGGATTCGTAGTCTTTTCTTTGTTTTTTTTTGTAGCCCAGGTGGGCGTCGGCGTCACACCCCTTTGGGTGTATTTCCGGTGACGTCGGCATGCTTCCTGCGGAAGCTCCCACTCTTGGGCGCCATCTTCGGGTTCTTTTTTTCCGTGTTTCTTTCGTTTCCGAAGTAATGGCAATGTTCTATTCAGGTGATATTTTACCGCTTTGTACCTTCAAAGTCTTTTCCACTTTTCTATTTCCACCTCTTCTCTCTCCAGCCTCATCTTTCTGGCGGAGGTGGGTGGGTTCGCTAGTGAATCCAGAAAGATCTTCAAGCTGCAAAACTACACCGACAGGTAAGAAAACTATTCGTTTTGCAGCGTGAATCTTTCTGGATTCACTATGCTGTGCATAGATTTTGTAGCGGTTTCTCATCTCTGTGGCGGTTGGGTGGAAGATGAGCGTTGGGTATTGAATATGTGCTGTAGCACCTTCTGTCCAACTTGAGCTTCCTTGTTCATCTGTATGTCCACACAGTAGTGCTTCGTGAACGTGTGCACCGAAGCCCATGTTGCCGCCAGGCATATGTCTTGTATTGGTGTGTTAGCCAGGAAGGCTATTGTAGCCCCCTTTTTCCTAGTGGAGTGGGCACGTGTCCCCTCTGCTAGCTCTTGTCCTGCACGCTTGTGGCAGAGTTGAATTGTCTGTGCGATCCATCGTGCAATGGTCTTTTTGGTTACTGCCTTCCCCATGTAACTGTTGGCGAATGACACAAAGAACTGTTTTGTTTTCCTGTGTCCCTTCGTCCTCTCAATGTAGTGCATGACTGCCCTTCTGGCGTCCAGGGTGTGCAGAGCTCGCTCTGCAGCAGTTGTCGGTTTTTGGAAAAAACTCGGTATCTGTATAGACTGGTTCATGTGAAATTTAGATACCACCTTCGGCATGAAGTGTGGGTCAGTCCTCATCACAACTCTATCATTGTGTATTTGTATGTAGGGCTCTTGTAGCGTCAGAGCCTGAAGCTCGCTTACTCTGCGTAAGGACGTTATTGCAACCAGGAAAGCTGTTTTCATAGTTAGCATCTTTAAGGACGCTTTGTGGATTGGTTCAAAGGGCTCCTTCATGAGTTCCGTTAGGACTACGTTTAAGTTCCATGCAGGTGGCGGCACCCGCTTGGGTGGTGCGATCCTTTTCGCTCCTTCTAGGAATCTCTTCACCACCTGTGATGTGAAGAAACTCCTGCAAGTTTCTCCCCTTGTGTAGGCGACTATCGCTGCCAAGTGAACTCTCAAGGAGGATGAGCTAAGGTTCTTCTCTAGCAAGTGCGTCAGGTACTTTAGCACTGTGGAGTCCTTCTTCATTTTATTGTGAAGTCTCTTGTCTGCACCATATTGTGAACCTTTTCCATTTCGCAACATAGCACTTCCGAGTGCTAGGTCTTCTTGCCTCCCGAAGTACCCTCAGGGTACTTTCTGGCAATCTTAAATGTGCGAACTCTATGTCCTCAGGAGCCACGCTACTAGGCTCATGTTCTCTGGCTCTGGGTGGAGCACCTCTCCGTTCTGCATGGAGAGTAAGTCTTTCCTCCTGCTGAATCTGTGGGGTGCACACTGTGTCATCTCCATGATCTGCGAATACCATGTCTGCCTCGCCCACTGTGGTGCGACCAGTATCAGTGTCATGTTGCTCGCTCTGCAATTGCTCAGTACTCTGTGCATCAGTGGTATCGGGGGAAAGGCGTAGGCAAATGTCCTTGACCAATCTATCCATAGGGCATTCCCTAGTGATCCTTCCTCGGGCTGCCTGGATGCGAAGTTTTGGCATTTTGCATTCTGGCGTGTGGCAAACAGGTCCACCGATGGAGTTCCCCACCTGTCGAATAGGCGCCTTGTCTCCTGAGCATTGAGCTCCCACTCGTGGGAAGCCGATGTCTGCCTGCTGAGCCAGTCTGCTTGTATTTTGTCCTTCCCTGGCAGGTGTATGGCTAGCAGGTCTATCTTGAGAGGGATGGCCCATCTCCATATCTCCTGCGCCAGCGTTGAAAGCGGGGCTGACTGTGTGCCCCCCTGCTTGTTGATGTAGAACATCGCAGTGGTATTGTCTGTTTGTATCAACACCTTGTGTTTGTACAGTCTTGTTTGAAAGGCTTTCAGTGCAAGGAAGATTGTCTTCAATTCTAAGTAATTGATGTGCTTTGTCGCATCTGTTGGTGTCCACAGACCACTCACCTTGAGCTCCTCCATGTGAGCGCCCCATCCCTTCAGGGATGCGTCTGTGGTGATGGTCACTGTTGGCGTTGGGGGCGTTAGAGGCTTTCCCCATGCTATGTTCTCCATGGTCCACCATGTCATCTCCTTCTGCACTGCGTGCGTTACAACCACTAGATCCTCCCAACTGCCTGTAGCTTGTGACCATTGCTCCTGTAGCCATTCTTGAATGGGTCTCATGTGGAGTCGTACATTCGGTACCAGGTGGATGCATGATGCCATCATCCCCATGATCTTGCTCGCAGTCCTCACTGTCCGAGCTTGTCCCTTCTGGTAGAGGAGAGTTTCCTTCACCAGCGCCCTCGCCCTCTTCTCGCTGGGGAACACCTTGCCCTGTAAGGTGTTGATCTGTGCTCCCAGGAAGATCTTCACTTGTTCTGGCTCCATTGATGATTTCTTCCAATGGATGGAGAACCCCAGGCTTATGAGCGTGCTTGTCACTGTATGTGCGTGCAGCTTGCATTTCTGGTATGAGTTTGCTTTCACCAGCCAGTCGTCCAGGTAAGGGTATACGTGTATCCCCTGCCTTCTTAGGTGCGCTGCGACTGCTGCGAGGCAGGTGCTGATTTTAGACCGAAGGCCAGTGTCGTGAACTGGTAGTGGCTTTCTCCGACGGTGAACCTGAGCATGTGCTTGTGCTTTCTGTTCATTGGAATGTGCAGGTATGCGTCTTTGAGGTCTATTGTGACCATGAAGTCCCCGATCTGCAATTGTGGGAGCACCTCTTGCAGGGAGGTCATTTTGAATTTTTGCGTTCTTATGAATTTGTTCATGAACCGTAAATCGAGAATGGGTCTCATTGTTTCGTCTACTTTTGGTACCAGGAAGTACGTTGAGTATACTCCTGTGTTTCTTTCCTTGAAGGGTACCCGTTCTATGGCCTGCTTCTGCAGGAGTTCCTTTGCTTCTTCCTGAAGGCACTGCAGCTGCTTGCTTGCTAGTGGCTTTCTTTTTGGTTTTCTGCTTGTTGGCCTCCCCTCCAACTCTATGCAGTATCCGAATTGGATAATGTTGAGGATCCATTTGTCTGATGTGATTTCTCTCCACTCTTTGAGGTGGAATCTTAATCTTCCTCCCACTGGTGTCATGTGGTCGTAGGTGTCTAGTTTGTCTTGACCCATCTGTACGTGCTGCCCCCTGGGGTCTTTTTTGTGGGCGGGCACACGGATTTTTTTGAAGTCACTTGGAGGTGGGCTGCTGCCCCCCTCTTCTATTTTGTCCCCGTCCATTTCTCCCTCGAAAGGACTGGCCTCTTTGTTGGTACTGCCAGGACTGCTTCTGATGACCCTGCTGAGTCTGCGAGTCTGCCTGGTGCGTTTGCTGGAAAGCCTGGTGTGATGTACCTGGCTGGTTTCCGCCTCTCCCGCCGGGCCTCCTTGACGGGGTGCCCCTCTTGTTCCCTCTGAACTGCAATGCTCCCATGGATCTTGCTGTTTCGTTATCTTTCTTCAGTTGGCTGAGCGTTTCATCAACTGTTGATCCGAAAAGCGTGCTGCCGTTGAACGGTGTGTTCAGGATGCTGTGTTGCACCTCCGGTTTGAAACCGGATATCCTGAGCCAGGCGTGCCTCTTTTCCGTGACGCCCATCATCATGAGCCTGCTGGCGGTGTCTGCCCCATCCAGGGCCGTCTTAAGGCAAGAGTTAGCCGCGTTTTTTCCCTCTTCAACCAGCTTTTCGGCTTTCTGTCTGGCATCCTGGGGCAAGTCCTTCACCAAGTGCCCCAGTCCCTCCATGATTTGGTACATGTGCCTGTTTATCAGGGCGTTGGAATTAGCCATGCGCCAGTGGGTCGCGGCATTCCGTTCGATCCTTCTGCCCACCAGATCCATCCTTTTGCTCTCCTTATCCGGTGGTGGGCCCGAGGTAGTGGGTACGTTAGCCCTCCTCCTTGCTGTGGCCGCGATAATGGAGTCTGCGGAGACCGTGCCCTGAATGTAGGCCGGGTCCTTAGTGGCATGCTTGTACTTCTAAGTTCTGGGAGTTACTGCCTTGCATGTTGCGGGCTCCCTGAAAGCTTCCTTCCCCTGAGCCAAGACGCTCTCGAGCATTGGAAGGAACTGGCTCCTCGTTTGTGTTGGGAGCAATGTTTCTAGAAGGAAGTCTGCTTTCTGCTTCTCTTCGTCGAGCTTGAGCTTGAAAGCTGCTGCGGCAGCCTGTATCACCGAGTTGTAGGCCCCGATGTCGTCCGGCGGCGAGGGCCTCGAGGGGTAAGTGTCGACCACCTCCTCGGGGCTGTCGGTGTCGACATCTATGTAATCTACCTCCTGTAGGTCAGAGGGTGTCGAGTCTGCGTCTGTCCTGCTTTCTTCCTCCCCATAGTTGTAACTATCGTAGGGATTCTCGTACTCCTCCTGGTCGTCGATCACCTCGACGTCCTGGTCTTGTTCCTCGACGACTTCGGCGATCTCTTCCTCCTCCTCGACTGCCTCCCCCACCGGTGGCTTGGTCTTGTGAGGGATCGTGAAGGCCTTCATCTTTGCATCGAAATCTTTCTTCCGCTGCATGATGTTCTCCATTTCGGCCTCGAGGCGCCTTCTCTTCTTCTCCATCTCTGCCGCGTGTTCCGCGTCGGATGGGTCGGCCGTTCTTTTCGGCGGATGGTTCGTCGCCGTACCTTTCGGCGTCGAAGTTTTCGACGTCGGACCGGATCTTGGGTCTCTGGTCGTCGTCGTCAGTTTCGGGTCTTTCTCCCTCGGCGTCGATCGATCCTTTTCGGGGACGATTTTCGACGTTTTCTGCTGATCAGCAGCCCTCGGCGCCGGGGACTCCTTCTCGGAGGATCCGCTGGGCCTGGGAGTAGTCGCGGACGCCACCTTTTTTGGCGTCGCCGCTTTCGGGGTCCTGCCCTCGATTTTTCTAGACTCAGAGTCTCTCGGGTTCTTGGGGGCCGAAGAGTCTCCTACCTTGTCAGAAGTCTTCGTGTAATCGGTCTCTACATCCGTGTAGCTGTCGTCTTCGGCGGCAGCGTTGTCTTCTTCCTCGGAGGACATCCCCAGCTGTCCCCCTGCAGGGTGGCGTGTGCTACCCTCTGCCTCTCTCTCACACGAAGGGTCTTCGGGGCAAAGGCGGAACAGGCGTTGCAGTCTCCGCTTTCGTGGTCCACCGGTAGGCAAAGGTTGCATACCGGGTGCTGGTCCTTCTGCGCGTACTTGTGGTGGCAGTTACGGCAGAACTTGAACGGCGTGTTGTCCATCATCGAGCGTCCAGGGCCTCTCTGGTCGCGTGTTCGTCGATGATCTCGATGAAAAACGCCTTCTCCTCGCCGGCTTTTCGTTGATGAAGTCCCCTGTAGTCTTCAGATGACTTCTCCTCGTCTTGTCTGTATTTTCTTTCTCCAAAAATGTCTGGAGCCCAAACGGGAACGATCCAGACCCGACCGCGGAAAAAAAGAATCTGAAGATGGCACCCAAGAGTGGGAGCTTCCGCAGGAAGCATGCCGACGTCACCGGAAATACACCCAAAGGGGTGTGACGCCGACGCCCACCTGGGCTACAAAAAAAAAAAAAAAAAAAACAAAGAAAAGACTACGAATCCGGACCCAACCACAAGACAGCGGAATAATGCACAGCATAGTGAATCCAGAAAGATTCACGCTGCAAAACACAGTGTATGATGGATTGCCTAATGAGAAAAGCAGCCATGACTTTTGGTATAACGGTCACCCTGGGCCTCAACACCATCTTATCTGGGATGCAGGTGGTGTACATCAGCCGCACAGAGAGCTCGGCATTCACTCACACTCCAGCTGAGATCACCGCGATCAGGACACAGTCTGCAGGGTAAAAAGATTTAATGGACAGCTGGGCATTTGTGTGATTGGCATGTTGACAGGTCAAGTGAGGACCAAATTAAGATCTCACTGTGGCATAACTAAGGATGTTGGAGGGAATAAATTAGTCAATCTCATCACAATTGGCGTCATAAAAAAGGGAAGTTGGTCCGATAAACATAAAAAGGCAGAAAGGGCTGACAGTTATCCTGTAACAATGCCCACTGTGAATCCTGGCTGGGACAGAGACAAAACGAACAGAAGAACATCCAACAGTATGTAGTTTGAAAAGGGATACCATGCCTTTAAGGAACTCTCCAGAGACCCCCGGTATCCCAGGATGCACAGCCAAAGTCCTTTTACTTTCAGTTGTTTTGAATCTGTAAAGAGCAAGGCCTGTAGCATACATTACAGTACCGTTTTCTCCACCGGGGAGGAGAGCGGGCGCTTATGACTATAACAGATACCCCTACTACAGAACTGGAGTTACAGGTAAGAAACTACTCCTTCTGTAGTAGGGGATCTCTGTGTATAGTCAATCTAGTGAATAGAATGGCAAGCCCATTCCAAAAAACCAAACTGGTGGTGGAGAAAAAACAGACAACCGCGAATGTATTAACATGAGAATGGGACCCCCTCTATTTTTACTGCAATGGTCAGGGAAAGAGAGGAAAAGCAAAACACTATCAGAGAATATTCCCCCTTGACCTCTATAATTCTAGTGGTATACCTCCAACACTTTAACTTTTATAATTTGGTACATATGGGCAAACATCAACGTTTTTTTTGAATTTATATTTTTATTATTTTTTTTCCACTTTAGTTGTATTTCTTAGTACAAACATTTCTCATTTATCAATTTGTCATATCAATTTATATATTTCCAAAAACACATAATATAAAACACATAATACTACAATACAATCAATAAAAGACCACTCCATGCAGAGAAAACAATATATGAAAGATTGGACATTCTCACAAATACATGCACCCCATTCTTATCATACATACTACATTCATTCTTTATTCTGCGTCTGAGGGATCGCAGATAGAAGTGCGAATTGATACGCAAGGTCTTGCGTATCAATTCGCACTTCTATCTGCGATCCCTCAGACGCAGAATAAAGAATGAATGTAGTATGTATGATAAGAATGGGGTGCATGTATTTGTGAGAATGTCCAATCTTTCATATATTGTTTTCTCTGCATGGAGTGGTCTTTTATTGATTGTATTGTAGTATTATGTGTTTTATATTATGTGTTTTTGGAAATATATAAATTGATATGACAAATTGATAAATGAGAAATTTTTGTACTAAGAAATACAACTAAAGTGGAAAAAAAATAATAAAAATATAAATTCAAAAAAAACGTTGATGTTTGCCCATATGTACCAAATTATAAAAGTTAAAGTGTTGGAGGTATACCACTAGAATTATAGAGGTCAAGGGGGAATATTCTCTGATAGTGAAAAAACAGACAACACCTCTATTGTGCAAACAGATTTCTCAACGAAGCCTGCCCAACCTGAGCATCTGCTCTGGCATCAGAGTCCAAACAGTAATGCTTAGCAAAGGTATGAACCGACTTCCAAGTGGCAGCCTTGCAGATCTCCGCAATGGGAACATTACAAAGCAAAGCTGTTGTAGCTGCTTTGCCTCTGGTAGAATGAGCCTTAGGCTTACACCCTAAGGTCTTGTTAGCCTTCTGGTAACATAACTGGATACAGGACACCATCCACCAAGAGATGGACTGTTTTGAGGTGGCAAGACCAGTCCTGACCGATCCATAATTGACAAACAATTGTTCTGACCTACGAATGTCCTTGGTTTTATCCAAGTAGAATTTCAACACCCTTCTGACATCCAGGGAATGAAGACACCTTCCCGCTGGAGTGGAAGGATTTTGGAAAAACGTACGTAAAGTTATAGTCTGATTGACATGGAAATCAGAAATCACCTTTGGAAGGAACTTAGGGTGAGTACGCATTACAACCTTAGCAGCATGAAATACAGTATAAGGTTCTTGGCAACACAATGCCTGAATTTCACTCACCCTGCGGGCCGATGTAATGGCCACAAGGAAGGCCGCCTTCCATGACAAGTGCTGCAGAGAAGCCTTATGGATAGGTTCAAAAGGCTCCTTCATCAACCTGGACAGCACCACATTCAGCTCCCATGATGGCGAAGGACACCGAACAGGAGGAAACACTTTCTTCAATCCTTCCAAAAAATCTTTAATCACAGGGATCTGGAAGAAGTATGTCTGTGAAGGGCATTTCCTATACGCAGTCAGTCAATGCTGCGAGGTGAACCTTAATAGAATGAAAATTAAGGCCAGACTGAGCCAAATGCAAAAGGTATGGAAGAATGACATCTTCCTTGCAGGTTGTCGGATCATAGTTCTTGGAAGTGCACCAGATGCAGAACCTCTTCCACTTGTAGGCATAGGAAGTCCTAGTGGAAGGTCTTTTAGACTCTAAGTATAGTCATGCAATCGTCCGGAAGATTCAGGTGTCCATATTGCACTCTCTCAGGAGCCATGCCGCCAAACTCAACGATGAGAGGTTGGGGTGCACCATCTGTCACCCGAACTTCGTGAGAAGGTCCGGTCGACACGGCAACCGCATGTGGGGTAGAAGAGACCGATGAAGCAGGTCCTTGAACCACCACTGTCAGGGCCACTCCGGAGCAATGAGAATCATCCGTGCTCTGGACTGACAGCTTGATGAGTATCGCCGGAATCGGAAATGGGTGGAAAAGCGTACAGAAAGCTGTTCGACCAGCTGATCCATAGCGCGTTCCCCAGAGTCCCCGATTGGTAATACCTGGAGGCGAAGTCTCAGCATTTTCTGTTTTCAGCGGTGGCGAACAGATCTACGTCCGGAGTGCCCCATCTGTCGAAGAGGTCTCCTAGTACTTCGTCGTTTAGAACCCACTCGTGGTTTTCTTGCACCAGCCTGCTGAGTGCGTCCGCCTGAGCATTCTGCACACCTGGCAGATGGGTAGCCGTTATCGTCAATCCTCTGGCTAGCAGCCAGTGCCAGATCATCTGCGCTTCCTGTGACATTGTGCGCGATCTCGAGCCCCCCCTGCTTGTTGAGGTAATACATTGTGGTCGTATTGTCTGTACAAGCAAGGAGTTGGTCTGGAAGCATGGATGAAAGGCCTTCAGTGCCAAGTGAACAGCTCAAGAGTTCCAGGAAATTGATGTGATACGTGGATTCCACCGGGGACCACGTTCCCTGAATCTGTAGATGGCCTGAATGCGCTCCCCAGCCGTGGAGAGAAGCATCCGTGACAATAGTCTGAACGGGAATGTCCTTGTGGAATGGAACCCCTTTGAGGAGGTTCTCTGCTGAGCACCACCATCTCAGGGACTGTTGAGTGTGAAGGGACAGCTGGATCCTGTCGTCCCAGCTCCCCTGCTTCTGGTCCCACTGATCCTCCAGACATTCCTGCAGCGGCCTCATGTGGAGGAGTGCGTGTGGCGTGAGGAAGATGCAAGAGGCCATTGATCCCAGTAGAGAAGACACCGTCCTCACTGTCGTAGATGGAACAGCTATGGGAGCCTGAGCCTTCCGAAGGATCGATAAGCGTCGCTTCTCCGAAGGAGACACGCTTGCTGAAAGAGCATCGATGGAGGCTCCCAAGTACTGTAGGCACTGGACAGGAGTCGGAACAGACTTGGACATGTTTATGTGCAACCCCAGCTGGTTCAACAGAACGGCCGTCCTGTTGAAGTGCAATTGCGCTTCCTGGAAGGTGGAGGCTTTGATCAACCAGTCGTCCAGGTACGGGTAGACAAATACCTTGTTCTTTCTCAGGTGAGCCGCCACCACTGCCATGCACTTTGAAAAGGTCCTGGGCGCAGACTTCAGTCCAAACGGTAGTACGGTGTACTGATAGTGATTGGTGCCGACCAGAAATCGCAGGAACTTCGATGTTTCCGTGCAATGGGCAGATCTATTGTGCAAAGCCAGTCTCCTCTTTGCAGCTGAGGATAAATCTGGTGCAGAGACAGCATCAAAACTTCTCCCTGCGAATCCATTTGTTTGCTGTTCGCAAATCCAGAATGGGCCTGAACTCGTTCTTGTCCTTCTTGCGCACCAGGAAGAACCAAGAGTAAAGACCCTTTCCCCTTTGAGACAAAGGGTCGTCTTCTAATGCCCTTTTTCTTAACAGGATATCAGCCTCCGTTTGGAGCTCTCGCAGCTGGAACTGCGAGCAAACCAGTGGAATCGCTGGAGGAGGGCTGACGAAACGAAGACTGTATCCATTGCAAACAATATTCAGCACCCACTTGTCCCGAGTAATTTTTCTCAACTCTGCCAAGTAATTCTGTATGCTTCCCCCTACCGGAGTGGGTAACGGAAGAGGAGTAAGTAACACCTCAGGGTTTAGACCCGGCCGGGCCCTTGTTTGCTGAGGACTGCTGTCCGCCTCTGCCGCATCTGGAATGGCTGCCGCTGGTACTGCTGCTGTTGCTGCTGCTGACCAGCTTGACAACCCTGCCCTAGCCTTTGAGAACCATACCGCCTCTGGAACGGACGGAAGGACTTCTGCTCTTTTGGTTTTTCCAAAACAACACCTTTAAGTGTCTCTACCTCTGCCTTCATGCGGGCCATCTCCTTGTCCGCATGTGACCCAAAGAGTCGAGCCAGAGATTGGTAAATTAGCGACTCTGTTGCGCCTCCGGTTTGAGAGATGTAAGGTGCAACCAGGAATGTCGTCGTAAATTGATACCATGGCAGTAACCATGAGCCGTCAGGAGAGAGGCGTCCGCCGCAGAGCGGATGACCTGATTGGAGACCATCATACCCTCACTCAAAACCTCCTGGAAGTCTTCTCTCCTATATCTCGGGAGTAGTTCCAGGAATTGCTGCAGGGACTCCCACAAGGAGCGGTCGTAGCAACCCAAGAGCGCCGAGGCACTCGCCGCTTTCATGGAGTTGGCCGCCGTTCCACAGACTTTTCGTCCAGCCGAGTCCATCTGATGGCTTTCCTTATCCGGAGGCACCGTAGAAGACGGGGCAGAAGCATGCTGCTTCTTGGCCGCAGTTACTATAACAGAATCCGGGATCTGATCTCAGGAACGGCGGATCGGAATCCGGGGGCAGGTACTTTTTTTGCAGCCGGGACGGAGCTGATTTCACTGAGGCCGGAGTCAGAAAAAGCTCCATAGCCAGTTCCTCCAGTCCTGGCACCAAGGGCAACAAGGGGTGAGACAAATGCCGCTTGTGCAACGTTTCAAATATCACCGATGTAGAAGGTGTGGGCACCGTCAAAGTGATCCCCAACTTCGCTGCCCCTCTCAATAGCACCTCCTGAATTGTTACGATGTCATCCACCGGTGATACCCTCGTATGGGGAGAATCCAACAAGGTGGGAGAATATCTTCAGCCACTTGAAGAATCCGTATGACGGGACCGTGACCTATCCCTCCAGTGACGATGACGGGACTGTGTCGATGACCGATGGTCACTCCGTGATCTACGTCTCCTTCTGGACCGTGATCTAGACCTCCTTCGGGCGATCCATTGGCCTCAGAGGAGGCGGGAGCTGCGGAGGCAGAACCGGAGTCCTAGGCTGTGGAGGCCTCGTAGGCAGTGACGGAAGGTGCGGCAGAGATGGAGGAGACAGCTGCGGAGGCGGAGGAGGCGGAAAAGTTGGAGGAGGAGGCAAGGGAGGTAGCGAAGGAGACTTCCTCGGAGGCAATGTTGGAGGCAATGGTGGAGGCGTAGGCGTCCTGGGCCTAGAAGGCGAATAGGTCCTAGAATATTCGGATTCCGAAGACCTGACCACTCTCCTCTTCTTCTGCACAGGTCTTGACGAGGATGCACTGGAGGCAGACCTCTTTTCAGCCGAGCGCCCGCGCTGCCGCGACCGGGGGCTCGCAGATGCAGAAGATAGGCTGACTACGGAGGCAGAGGACACCGTCCTGGCCCTCGAACGCCTCCTCGACGTCGACTTTTACTTTCTCGAAGTCGACCTCTTTGCCTTTGTTTCTCGACGTCGATCGTCTAGACGTCGATGAACTCCTCGACGTCGACTTGTCTTTCCTCGACGTCGAATCGACCCCTACGGTGAACGGCGGTGTCGCCTCGACGGCGAGCGCCGGTGCCTCCTGGACTCATCTCGACGTCGACAATGTGTCGACGCGGGTGAAGTCCTCGACGTCGACCGCGTCCGAGGTCTCGACGTCCTTCCCCTCGACGTCGACGACACTTCGACGGGGAACAGATAGTGGTCATGCCCCTCGACGACATCGACGTCGACCGGGACCGGTGCCTTTTCTGGGTCTTTTCTTGACTGGGGAGCCCCCCAGAGGCCGAAGCACGGGCAGAAGACGATGACTGAGTCCCTCCATGCCCAGACCCACCTGGTTCCTGATGTCTCCTCTGCTCCAGGCCTTGGAGACGAATCTTCTCCCTGTCACGCAGGGTCCTCCTGGAGAAGTATTGACAAATCTCACAGGCTTCAGGGACATTGGAGGAAGGGGCGACAGAGTATGCATACTCTGTGGGGGGTGTCAGATTTAGCCTTCTTCCTGGAACACTCAGGGCACTTGTCGAATAAACCTGGCATATTCGACAGAAAGAGTGGGCAAAACTGGCTAAAAAACACAGCAAAAGGAAGAGGAAGACCCCAGACGTCGAGTGAAATACTCAAAACACTTGAAGTGTCAAAAATTGAAGAAATACCCAAAAAGGGAGAGCTCAATGCTCCAGGGTCCTGCTAGCAGGAGCCGGAAAAAAGAACTGAAAGTAAAAGAACTGAAAGTAAAAGGACTTTGGCTGTGCATCCTGGGATACCGAGGGTCTCTGGGGAGTTCCTCAAAGGCACGTTATTCCTTTTCCAGACACAGAATGGCAGCCTATGGGGGCTTGTCTGTCCAACCCTTCCTCTCTATTATTTCAAGGATTTTGGTGATGGGGAGTTCTCTCTATGAAGGAAACTTAGCAAAATGTGTAAAATCAGACATTGTTGGCTATCCTTTTCTCTGTTTAGATGAAGTGGTGGCCATTGTAGCCTTGTAAGTGTTAGGCTGCATTATTTGTCTTGATTTTCTCTTAAGTGTCTATGCAGGACTGCAAACAAGACAGCTTAAGAGATTTTTTTTGATTGCTCCGGGGTCCACGCACATGGGCGAGACTATTCACTAGATTGGGACTATACACAGAGATCCCCTACTACAGAAATACAGAAATTAGACTTGTCCTAGGGCACCATTAAAGACAGATGTATAAAAGTACTGGAAATATGTATTCACATCGCAACACCTTTTCTGGGGTTTAGGGATAGTTACTGGTTGCTTAGCAAAACCCTAGGTGGATAATGTAGTCTGCCTAATGTGACAAGGTAGATAGCCCAGAGACCCCTTTAGGCACTGGATTCCAGAACAGAAAAGGTTTACTTCAGGTGGTGAATAGGTTTAGAAATTCACTACTCCAATATCTAATCAATAAGTAAAACTACTTTACTTTTTAATAATAATGCATTGTTATGAATAATTATGTAAATATGTATTACATATTAATATAAGCTACAAGTTAAAACCCTAAATTTGTTCACAGCTCCTTAGTTCTAGGTGCCAGATTTTAAGTTAACATCATGCATTATGGCCAATGTATCCTATGATGCTTTGGGTCATGTTGGCTCTTTTTGTAGGCATTCCGGTTGCTCTTGAAAAATGGAGGGAGATTGAAGGGATACAGGTGTTCTATGAGTACCCATGTTTTTTTTTTGAGGTAGAAACTGTGCTGCCCAAGGACTCCATAAAAGATGCCCACCCTAAATATGGACTTAGATTTAGCCTTAGATTAAAAGAGGGGGCCGAGTGAGACATTAAAAACCGGACAAGCTGGCTAGTAATGGGGACACTTTTTTGGGACACAAACGGTTCCATTTGCTTTCCTATACAAGCCTCTGTCTAGGGGTAACAGTAGACATTTCCTGTGATGGGTCAACCGCATGAACTCGCACTAAGTGACGGTGGTACCAGTCTTCACTGGCTACTCATCAGAATGGAGGTAAATGGGATACCAACAATATATGCCACAGTGCAAGTTTTCCAAAAATGGTTTCAAATTCAAAATCACATTCAGCAACCAGACATTACACATGGAATCTCAAGTAATCCAGTCTCCTTGTGTTTCTGGGATCGAGAATGGTAGGAGCAGGTCAAACATGGACAAGGGGTGCTGGTCAGGTACGATCCAGGCTCACCTTTCTCAGTTTTGAAGGCAAATGACTGAGTTGATGGTCCTTCTTACTGGGCAAGTGGCTTCTAGACACATTCTGTTTCATGACGGTCCTTTCAGTCAGTGAGTTCTTGAGCAGTCTTCCTGGGGATCAAGTTAATTCTGGTAGGTGCAGACCAGGTCCTCTAACAGGTATATGTGTCTCGTATATTCTTTCCCAGTCAAGCAGCAGGGCACTTTTGCCAGCTTTCCCAGGCTTCAGCTCAGCCTTAAGGGAGACTGGCAAACCAGCAGATATACTACAACTTCCCAAAGTATCAAGCCTTTTTCCCCATCGTCAGACCCTCTCTCCATAATCCGGGTTTTGAGCTGGCTCAAGTGTGATGTGTATTCTCCATTGTCTGGGATATCCAGTGCCAGAGGAAACCTACTGTAAATATAGGGAATGGGCTGGAGACTGTACTTACCCCAACAATAACTCAGTCTTTAGCTATGGGTACAGGTGTGTGTGTGCATGCAGGCTAGGGTGTATGAGATGGACAGCACCATTTCTTGCATAATAGAGATCTCGATTTTGTGCATCCTACACAAGCACATGGAGTCTCATGAACCCCAGCGCTCACTTACCTATTTGTATACAAACGCCCACACACACCTCCCCCGCCCCCTCCACAATAATACAGATGCAGCCACTACTGAGCATAAATGAACTCATCTTTTACATGGGAAAGGTGGTATGCAATCTCAACTGGGAGACAGAGAAAAGACCCATCCACTAATTACAAACCTGCTGCCACCCCGGTTTGGTCATTAAATGTGTTCTGAGGAAAGCTTTCTGCATGACTTTGGTCAAGTTGTGATGCTCTTGCCTTTGCATGCTTTGTGTACAATACTATGATTTTCTACCATTGCACAAAACCACCTTTGAAACCCACTGGAGGTGGCTCATGTTTTATGCCTTTGGACACAATAAATGTGGGTTTTGATGTCTGTGTGTGTGTGTTTGGGAGGCTGGGGCAATGGGTACCCACATTCTGAGAAGGGCTTCTGTCCTACTCTAACACAAGCTATGCAGTGGCTGGCAATGGAGTAAGTGAGAGTCTAGTGTTACCTTGGGAGGATGACTTAAACTCCTCTCCCCTGCAAAAGGTCAGTCTAGCTCACATATGTTTCCATCATGGCTGTGACATAATTTCTAGTATGTTCGGGAATGTGTCATCTCTGAATGGATTTATGAGCATTGGGGTCACTTCTGAGTCACCACCAACCTTTTTAACTGGTGAGTGGGGGTGGATGTGGGGAACAACACAGCCCATTCCCATTGTTTAAGTGTATATTTTCACTACCTGGGTGAAAGTCATACATCCCCCATATCCTGTTACACTGGAAGCAGGAGCAGAATTGGCCTCAAGAAGGAGGCTAATAGGCTTTGCACCCAAGTTAACTACAAACGGCCTCAGTACACCAGTAAGAAAATAATTATTCAGATGGAAGGAGCCAAAAACCTTTGAGTGTTACACACCCTCTGATTGATTAGTTCTAAAACACCAGAAGTGTCTAAGTACTAATCCCCTCAATAATGCTTTGTTCACAGTCATTAGCGCAAAATGAGGTGGTCTGTAGACCAGTGAAAGAAAGAAAACTATATACAGAGGATAAAGTCGAAGCTCAACTGCTATCCTCCCCTCGGACCAGACCTAGGAGACGAAAATCCTGCAGAGTATTCTTCTTTCCATACCTGAAAAAAGAAGGAAGACTACCTGCCTGTTGAGGAGCTGGACTGTGCACGACAAAGATGGACCTAAATATTGTGAAGATGAGCACAAAAACCAAGCTGACCCAAAAGACCTGCATGAGATAGACTCTGGGAACTGGAGCCTGAATTATAACTCGGGTGGGAATTAAGATGCGAGATTGCATAATTTGTAACACAAAGTTCAGTTTTCATCTAGACAGAGATTCAAAGTAAGCCCACAATGCATTAAAATGATATTTCACTGGAATTGCCTTGAAAAAGAAACAGATGGCTTTACAGATTAGTCTACATACAAATAGTTTTAGGTAATTTAAGCAAGCAAGACGGTTGGAAAAAGAATTTATCTATAATAACAGACTTCAAATAAGCATATAGCCTTGGCGGATAAAACTGCAAAATCATACACAATGAGTTACACTGTCAGTGGCAAGCCCTTCATAAGAAAGTTGTAAGCAGACAGTATCCAACTGTGTTACAATTGACAGTTTAAAAATGTATTATTCTATATTATCATGCCATTATGGTCTCTTACCTCAAGAAATAAAATAATACTTAAAAAAAAAGTTTAAAAAGGTGGTTGTTCCATCAGGTCAAACAAATCTATGCACATTGGTGAAAAAGAAGTAGGCTTCCAGTACCTTAAAGACATGAAAGGCCTCAAACTGAATATTCCGACTCTTGTCCCGTAGAAGATTCATCATTAGTTTTAGATTTTCAGGTTTACTAATGTATTTTGTCATAATTGTGAAGTTGTGTCGATCTAGCAGTAGTTCACCAAGTAGCTAAAAGACAAAATAGGATAGAAGTTTCTCGAATTACCTATATTCTTTGAATGTGCAAAAAGATCAAACAGTCAATGCTTCAAAACCACTAGAAAGCCTTTAATGCCATAAAACTATGATTTGTTTTCAAACTCAACAAACTGCAAAAACATTGTATACCTGATAATAGGAAAGAATAATATACTTGAAAACCGTGGCCCCCTAAACTTTGGATCAAGGCTAAATTATCTTTAGGGACAGGTCTCCAGAGAGAACACTAGACCAATTTTATGGAACACTATATAGCAAGATACCCAAAATACTAATTTCTATTAAACTAAGTGAGGTTTACTCTTTCCGTTATAAAAAATATTTTGGAGTTATGTTTTAAGAGATGAGTGGGACAGCGTAGGAACAAAATGGTAACTTACCTATAGGTTCAGCTTTGCAGCTTGAACACTTTTCTGGATTCACATTCTGTGTGTTATTCTGCCATCTAGTGGATGGGTCTTGAGTAGTCTTTTTTTGTGTGGGAGTTGTTCACAATTTGCTGCCCATGTCAATCTTCTAATGATATAGGATGTACACACCAAAAGCCACTGCATGCAACTCCCATCTTAAGATTCTTTTTTACCCAACGGTGACTTATTTAGTTTTGTTTGGCTTCCCAGGAATTAGATCTTTGCGCCTCTATTTGAGATACCTAATACTCTTTTTGCCAACCAAGAAATGTTGTGTATCATTGGAACACAGAAAATTCATGAAGCTGCAAAACTCCACCTACCGGCAAGTAGGCATTTAATTTTGCACTGTGAATCTTTTCTGGATGCACATGCTTTGAATAGATTACGTAGTGGTGTTCCCTGTATTTTTGAAGGGTTGAAAGCAGTTTGTGTTTACGAATAAATGTTTAAGAACTTGGCTGTTCCACTTTCGCTACTTTATTGGCTTCAATATCTACAGGTAGTGTTTTGTAAACATGTGTACAGATGACTATATGGCAGCCATACAAATGCCCTTGAAAGAAACATTGGTGCTGAAGGCCAGTGTTGATCCTTTTTCCATGTTGAGTGTGCTCTTGGTTTCTCTTGTAGTACTACTGCTTTTTTTATAGCATGTCTGTATTGTTTAGAATATTGATCTGGAGATAGTTCCCTTTATACAGGCGAACCTTTGGTAGCTGCTGCAAAGGAGACAAATAAAGGGTTTCCTTTCTGGAATACTTTGTTTCCTTTAAGTAGTAAATCACTGCCTTCCTAACATGTAGCATAAGTAGTGGTATTTCAGTATGTGTTTCTGCCTTTTGAAAACAAAAGGCAGTATTTGAATACCTTGGTTTACATGGAGGTGTGAGATAACGTTTGGCAGACATTTTGGATTGGGTCTCCACCATTTATGTCCTTATGCATTTGCAAATAAGATTCTTGTGCGGTTGGAGCTTGAAGCTAGCATACACTTCATGAGGATGTGAAGGCTATGAGAAAATCAGATTTTAGTGTTACGTACAGAAGTCCAGGGATTTAATTCTAGGGATTTAATTCCAGTTCTGTGCATGGGTTCAAATGGTGGTTTCATTAGTTGTGCGAGTAACAGTTTTAAGTTCCACAAAGGTGATGGTGCGGTGCTTGTTGGAGCTATTCTTTTAGCCCTAAGAGAAAACGTTTGCTCACTGGTTTGCAGAAGAAGCTTCCTGTGACCCCTTTTGATTATAACATTGTAGTTCAGAAGTGTACCTTAAGCTTGGTATAAGAAAGTCCCTCATCTACAAGGTATGTAAGGCACCTCAAGATGGTCGCTTCTTGCGCCACTCGTTTTGTACTTATGGGTATTGCACCACTTAATTCAATTTTTCTGTGTAACATTTCCTTGTGGTTGCTCTTTTGGATTCTTTTAGAGTTTCCATAGTTCTCTGAGGTAATCCTAAATAACAAAACTATTTCTTTAGGAGCCACACTGCTAGGCTGAGGTTTTCAGTTCTGAGCGGAACACCTGGCCCCCTCTCTGTTGTCAGGAGGTCCCAGTGGGCTGGTTATGTTATCACTCTGTCGGGTCTACTCGACAGAAGAGGGCCCTTGTAACAAAATACGGAGAAGGCAAAACCAAGGGAAGGAACAATATAAAACAAGCATTTGCAATGCAATAGGGCTCGCATTTGTAAGAGTTAGAGCTATTGGGGTTGTAACTGATAATGTCTTATATCTATGTGTTTTGGTTTGGATTGTAGTGGATGTATGAATACAAACACAGTACGAAGGGGAAAAAAGATTCTGTTTTAAAATCGATAGTTTCACTGTTTGGAAGCAAAAATGTAATACCCAAGGTTTTGTGTAAGAAAGAAAATGAATTCATATTTAAACTTTGTACAAGGTCAACCAGGAACCTGAGAAGAATGAATAAGAGGTTCTGCTTTGAGAAACTCTACATTAACTATCACAAGCTGAAAGGCAGGCTAGGCATCAATGTACGTGGCACAAAATGGAGACTTTGTTGCTGTTTTCAATGCTAAAGTCATTTCTCAAGGTCACCAAGAAAATCAACGTTTATCCTTTTTAGCATACTTAATTGCGGCATCAGGAAGAAAGCACTGTTGTTGAAGCCCTGGTATATTTAAAGATCCCTCACTTTAGAAGAAGGGGACCCCTATATACTAATGATGCACTTGCTATACATAGGGAAAGTTAATCAGTTTGAGAAAGGTCTATAGTCAAGAGAAATTAACAGCAACTGTAGAGCACTATATGTGAATACCACCATTAGAATTAATGGTAGTAGTTGTCGAGAGTAAGTAAACTCACCATCCATTTACAAACAGACATTGGACAAGGTACCTTGCCGTATTGCCTATACCACTCATTGTGTTCCATGTCCAATGTCTGTTTGTAAATGATTTTAAATCTATATGCTCATGAACTACAAATTAGTCATATGAAAAATGAATATATAAAATAAGGAAAATAAATATATATATATATATATATATATATGTATATATATATATATATATATATATATATGTATATAACATTATTGTCATATAAAGATGAAATACCTCTATGAAAAGAAAATAAATATATTTTTTGAATAAAGTACATAATCCAATATTGTTCTTTTGGGTGGTGAGTTTACCTACTCTCGACAACTACTACCATTAATTCGAATGGTGGTATTCACATATAGTGCTCTACAGTTGCTGTTAATTTCACTTGACTATAGACCTTTCTCAAACTGATATTTAAAGATCCCTTACATAATGCAATCTGGCTATGCCATGCTGAGCAGCTTCATCGCTGCTCTGAAGCAGTGTCGGCTGCAGTGTCGGCTGCCCTGTAGGAGAGTGGGGAGAGGCACCCTTTGGAGTTGGTATTCTGGGGTTAGAACCAGTGTTTCCCCAAGGTCAAGGATTCACTCTCAAAGCACCCTCAGCGGCACTAGAGCATTCGGGTGCAGAGTGCTGAGGCCCAATGTTACCCAACAGGGATATGGGGCCTCTGGGTGGTGGCTGCTCATGAGCAGGTGGCAAGGTTGTGGAAGCAAAGCTCCTGAACTTGGGGTCAGGGCAAAAGGGGTTCCGGTTTAGCACACAAGGTGCACCCACAGCGTTGAAGGCACGGGCGGGTTTTGGCATTGGGTGCCCTGTTTTCAATGGGAGTTGCCAGTTTGGATTTTGGCTGCAGGCTCCCTCAAGGAAGACTTCTGGGAGGAACCAACATCTGGGCAGGGAAGTTGGAGGGAGGAGGGACATAGGTGCACATCAGGTCCTCTTCTCCAGAGAGCAGGGCAGCTAGATGCAGGGGTGTCTTTTGAGGTCAGATTTCACCATACCGGTCCACTCACGGTTAGAGGGGGGGGGGGGCACGGTTAGGGGGGTGGGGTCTCCGTGCTGAGACTGCAGGCAACGTCGGGGAGTCCTGGAGGGGTCAACCCTCAGAGGACTCAGACTCTGGAGCGCTGGGGGAACTCGCTGGGACCAGTGACCACTCTGACTTGGGCAGTAGGCATTGGGTGCAGTGGTGAGTCCTGGCGACGGGTTTCTTTGTCCTCAGCAGGCTCAGAGGCGGTCTTGAGAGTTTCTTTTGAACAGAGCTGCTGTTCACAGGAGATTCGGTCTTTATGAAGGAAGTCAGTCCTTCTAAGGGTTCTGGAGGCAACAGGCTGCAGGACAAAGTGACTTTTGGCGCAGGGTCTCCGGAAGCTGCAGATAAGTCGGTAGGGCTGGGGCTAAGTCCTCTGCTGGACATCTTTCGTCCTCCTTCGTAGGTTGCGGGAATCTGTCTTCTTGGCTCAGGAAAATACTGTATTTAGGGGGCGATTCAGGGGTTTCTAGGTCAGTAGCCAATCGGGTTAGTGTGCTCACCCCACGTAGAGGAGTGGGCACAATCCCTAACCTTGATTGGAGAGTGCCTGCCATCTGCAAGATGGCAGACACTGAAGAGTGGGCTTCACCTAGCCACCCCCACCTGATGGGTGAGGTTGGCACAACTTCTGGGCTGTTCTAATTTTTCCTGCCTTTCTTCCCTCTGAAAAGGAGGCGGGACAAGAATGGGGCCTGCTCCTGATAACAGGAGAGGCTGGGGGTCCTGTTACAAAGGCAGAATGGCCTTTGAAGCTCCTCTGCCACAGATGGCTCTGCCTGACCTGGGGGAGGTGTGAACACATCCGCCCAGGAAAGGCTTTGTTTCTGGCCTCAGGGAGCGAAGGCTTCCACCCCAGGGGTCCAGAAGGATAATGTTACTTAGCCAGTAAGCATCTGTTCTTGGCATGTACAGCTGTAGATTCACATGCTTTGCATACTCCTACCATCTAGTGCAGGGAACCCACCAGAGGCTGGTCGTGTTTCAGGGTTCATCTCTAAGATACCCTTTGAGAGCACTATATAATAAAACCCACACTGGCATCAGTGTGGGTTTATTATGCGGAGAAGTTTGCTACCAAACTTACCAGAAGTCAGTAAAGCCATTATGGTGATGTGGAGTTTGTAATGACAAACTCCCATATACTCTCAATGGCTTGACTGCACTTACAATGTCTAAGAATGGACTTAGTTACTCTAGGGGTACAGTGCTTATGCAACTGTACCCTTATCAGTGGTATAGTGCACCCAGCTACAGGGGTGTCTTACCTATACCATAAGCAGTGGGGTGCAGGCATGGCACACATGTCAACTCTTCACTTTTCTCTGCACTAAAACATACAGCCTGCAATGGTGGTGTGTATGTGTTAATGTACTGGACCTCTAAAGGGTGGCACAATATGAGCTGCAGCCCTCAGAGGCCTTCCCTGGTCACAGTGCCCTATGTCCTCGTGGTACCTTTTACAAGGAACTTACATGTGGCCAGAGGTTCCAATTGGAGGTATAAAGGTACAGTTTTGGGAAAGAACTAGGCACTGGGAAACTGATTGGAAGTCAAAGTGCCTCAGAAATCTGGCAAAAAGTGAGTTTGTGTGTGTGGGGAGGGGGGGGGGGGTTGGGGTTACTGCAACCAACAAAAAACAGCTTCCTGGTATGTGCTAACGCTCGTTGATCAGTTTGGGGCAACAGCACAGGAGTTGGAGCAAAGATTCTTTAAAGTGGGAGCATAGCCTACACATTCATGTAATTATAGATTCAACATATTCTCTTTAAATATAGATCCTGGTTTTGAATCCAGGTTGGTGTTTGCTGTGACGCGTGTTTCTGTGAATCTCAGATGTAGGCCGCCTTCTACAGGGCACTGAATGATGGGAAGGAGAGATGGCAGCAACCATACAGGTCAAAGGGAGGCGGGTGCTGTCCCAAGGGATGGAAAATGTCCAAGAACATGAAACAATATAATAAAGAAACAAAGAACAACATTCCATAGACTGGTATCTCAGTAGGTTCATTTCAGTTCTTTAGAGCAATCATTTTCAATAGGAAAAAGGTACTCTCTCTGCATGACACAACAGGTCTGTATTGACGTCACACATTTAGTGGTGACAAATAGAATGTTGGTTTGTCACGCATTACAGCTGGGAACCTAGTAAAATTCGGATTTCTGGTTCTCCTGTCCATCTTTTCTACACCCTGGGACACATTCCTTATCAACATAATCTCAGTTCCAGTTGCTGGTGTATGTATGCTGTGTGCGTGAGCCCCCATTTCGATGGGATATTGCTCTGTTTCTTTATTACGTTGTTTAATGTTTTATACATTCTCCATCCCTTTGACAGCCCTCACACCTCCCTTTGACCTGTATGCCTGATGCAATTTCTCCTGCCCGAAGGTGGCCCACATCTGAGCTTCATCGAAATGAACGTTGGCACAAACCCCAACCTGGTTAGTGCATAAAGTGCATGTAGTATTGCAGAATTGAGTATGAATGTGATTTTTTTCTTTAACTTTAGTGGAGTTTTTGGGGTTGTCGCTATTGTTTAGTACATGAATGGTCTGTAGGTCTACATCTCCATTTGATGCGCTGAATTGGGAGATGGTAAGACATTTGCGGTATGGTACGATGTGGTACGACAAATCTTTGCTATACTATAAAGATAAACACTATATGCAAAAATTAAGAACATTTTCACAACAAATGATTTTTTAAGAATGTGACTCATGAACCAATGTTTAACAAATAAGTAAGCATATTTATCCCCCAGCAGGTTAGTTGGAGATGGACAAACAAGGACTGTACGACTCAATACCATGGAACATGTTGAACATAAACTGAATCAATACATGAGATCATGGGAGCGGTCTCTCTCAAATCCACTCTGGTCTACCCTCTAATCACACTGGGTCACTACCTGTGATCACCAACAGTTATCTGGTAGTGAATGTCCGGAATCCCTCAATTTAAACTTAGGTGTTCCCTTGCTAACATTGCATGAACCAACACGTAATTATAGGGATGTGGTTGAGCACACTATAATTGACTCAGTGTCAGTTTATAATGAGAGATATGGTTGATAACTGAATCTGGCACGACTCTTCCGAGTATTGGGTTTAAGAGTACTCTTCCTGAAATCTCATACCCAAGAGAAGGCAGCTGTTCCTCCCTCCGGCCCTGCACTTAACATAGCTAGTTAGATAGTATATATTAACAATACTATACTATATACTCTGAGTATTGTGCTTGTTCAGGTCTAAGAGTATGACCGTTTAGTAGTGCACACAAACACAACTACAGTCCCCATGAGCATCCGGGGTATCCTGTAGTCCTGTTTACACGTATGACGTCCCACATAAGCCCTGCCCCGTACACACACCTGCATCCGGAACGTAGACCGGATGGCTTGTAGATTTTTATCTGAGCTCTCCGACCAGCTCGGTGCAAGAGCAGGGATATACGGAGCCCAAATAGATGGCACACGGGTTAGGACCTTTGAGGTAGTAAGTCGGTTTCACTACTGCCACATCGGATTATGGTAATGTGCGTGCTATTTGTATAATGTCAGCGGGAGCCTAACGCTGTAGTTTTACTCCCTCTCCCAACAGCGTGTGACTACAAGGCTGACCGCGCCTTTATCCATGAGATGTCAGTTGTTTCTCCGATTAGGGTAAGGGTTTTTAAGCGCCACTGAACACACCATTTGGAATTTAGGCACCCTTTGTTATTGAACCAAACATGACTCCTTTTAACTACTATTGTACATGTGATGTACGCACCGATTTGTATGACATACGATTAATGAATGAAATGTATTGACCGGACATGAGTTGGTGTGGTTGAGCATCTTTGATTATTACAAGGAGATATGCATTAATGAGAATACAATAAAAAATGTGTGGCAGTTCAAGAACACCGCCTATTGGGCGAGATGTGATCTAATGAAAGAATTTGAGCTCAGGGTCACTATCACACACTAGTGATTAGACAACCTTTGGAATATGAGCACCCTTGCATGATGGGTGCCGTCACACACACATCTACGATTACTGAATTGTTTAATTGGTATGTGTTGCTTTTTGTGTTTCCCTTACAGGCAGAATTATTCTCGTACCTGAAGGATAAGTATTGTCCCCTTTTTATGATATATTGGGACACAAAACAGCATCAACCTGGATTGATTAGTATGCAGAGCACTACAGAGACCAGAATTGATAGCGCCAGAATAAGGCAGGCAACACGCCCACTGGGGCGAGAGCGTTAATAAAAGGAAATGTGTGCTCTCCACAGCTGTTTGTGTTCTTTAGTCTTCAGGCTCGTGATCAAGAACTTTTTGTTTGAAACGTGTTGAGCTGCTCCAATATTGATGGACAAGTGAAAGCGCCTGCGTTGCCATCCTCAGCTTTAAAGGAGATGATCTTCTCTGTGGTGTGTGATATATATATATATATATATATATATATATACATACATATACATATATATACATACATATATATACATATATATACATATACATACATATACATATACATACATATACATATATATATACACATATATATACATATATATACATACATACATATATATACATATATACATATATATACATATATACACATATACACATATATACATATATATATACATATATACATATATATACATATATACATATATATACATACATACATACATACATACATATATATATATATATATATTTACTGTCAACGCCAGGGAGGGACCCATTTGAGCCCTGATGAAAACCCAGTATCCTTGAAGGCCATTACGGTTTTTGGGCTGAAACATGTTGGCAGATTATTAGGGTCATAGGACCATTACTCCAAGAAAGACCAGTTTTTACTGTTTTTTAATATCCACTACGTCCCCGAGAATAAAAGGGATACCTGGGGAACGAAGTAGGATTTTTATCTTGAAGTCCCCCTGGCCTACAACTCTTAAAAGCTCCCTGAAATACGGTCGAGCCCACCCTGACCTTTAGGAGTCAGGGTGAACCCGATGATGAAGCATGACACCAATAGGGTGTGTGAGGGTTAAATAACAAAAGGATTTGATTCCTTTCCGCGATCTGCAGTGTTTGCCACGTAAGGATTTGATGACCTCTAGAGCGTAGTTCTGGATGGATACATGTAGGATGGTAGATGGATTTATACCCAAGTAATTTGTGGGGAGATGGCAATTTGTGTTTTTGAAATCCCTCTGTCCAGTGCCATTTCCACCAGGTCTGAAAACCATGTCTGCTTAGTCCATTGGGGAGCAATCAGGATTAGTGTCACCTACGTTTGATGGCATTTTTCAAGTACAAGAGGTATTGACGGGATTGGTGGAAAAGTTTATGCAAATTTCACTGACATTACATTCCCTGCAGAGCAGTGGAGTTGAAACCTGATTGCTCAGTTTTTATTTTTTCCGTTGTCTCTGGTTTTGAAGAGGTCTGCTTGTGGTGTGCCCTATAGCCTGAAAATGTCCTCTACTATCCATTGCTTTAGTTCCAATTCTTGAGAGAGGCCTTGTCTGTCTGCTCTGCTTATCTATCTGGTTATTTTGCATTACTGGTATGTGAATAGCTATTATGGTAATCCTTCTCTGTATGGACATTTCCATACTGCTTATACCTGTTGGGACAATGGGTGAGGCCATGCTTTCCAGTTTGTTGAGGTAAAACATTGTGGTTAGGTTGCCTACTTGAATCAGATCGGTTTTCCCCTCTATATATGTTTGGAAGGGCTTCATGTCTAAAAGAGACGATCTTCATTTTCAACACATTTATGGTGCTGTATTGCATCTATGGGCTTCATAAGCCCCTGATGTTTACCTTCCCTATATGATCACGACAACCTATAAGGGGCACATCGGTTGTGATGGTTATCGCATGGGAGTTGAAAGTCTGTTTATGTGGATATTCCCTATGCTCCACCACTGTATTTTCCGGTCTATTTACTCTAACATCCACTAGATCGTCCCAACTCTTGCTGCCTGTGACCACTGACTTTGCTACCACTCCTAGGGAGGCCTCATATGATGCCTGTAATAAGGGATAACTGTAACGCTAGAAGCCATCATGCCCAGTAGTTTCTTCACTATCAGAAATTGCCCCTTCTGTTAATGGAGAGTCTGCGCTGTTATAGCCAAGACTTTTTTGCACAGCGAAGGCTGTGGATTTCATCTCGACCCCAGTATTTCTTTTCCCTATGTAGAGCTGGGGATGAATTTTCTATGTTTAGAGAGAAACCCAGGTCATGCAGCATGTTCATAATTATGGCCAATGGCAAAGGTATGGGTATACGTGTATGCTCTGTCTCGAAGTGTACTGCAACTAGTTACACACTTTGTAAAAACTCTTGTTTTTATCCTGAACTGGTATTTTATCCCTCACAACGAACCTCAAGAACTTCTTGTGCCTTGCATTCATGGGAACGTGCAAGTAGCCGCTTTGAGGTCTATGGTAGTCACCTTTTGAAATAGAGGAACGACCTCTTGGAGTATTGTCACCTTGAATTTGCTTTGAGGCTGTATGAACTGGCTACAGGTCTACAATTGGGCTGAATGTCTCGGCCGCTTTGGGCACTAGAAGGTAAATAAAGTACAATACTTCGTTTTTTTTCCCCATCCATGTACCTGCTCTATAGCCCATTTGTTTAGCTGGTCTTTGACATAGTGTTGTAATCGCTGTTCCTCGTCCTTGATGCAAGATCTTTGTTTCTGGCCTGATTTGTGGCGGCTGCTGTATTAGTTCCATGTAATTTTCATGTTTTATAATGTTTAGTGTTCATTTGGTGGAGGTTATGGGTCTCCACATGTCTGTGATTCTACTTCCTAGATGTGTTGTGTGTAGTAGCTCATTTTGGGAGAAGTCGCTTGTTTGAGCCTCCGGTCCCTCACGGGTTGGCCCCAGTTACTCTTGCCCTTCCTCAAAAGGGCTGTAGTCTTGCGTCCCCCATCCAGCATTGCAACTGCACCAGCATGCTTTGTTCAAGAGCTTGCAGTATGAAAGCGACTTTGGGGTGACTGGTTGTAAGCCCCCTCGTCCATAGACAATCCTTCTCTCGTAAAATTAGCCTCTGAATGCCCCTCTCGATTTTAATGCCATCTCATTTGCTGTGTCATTGACTTTTTTTCACCCTTTGTAAGAATCATCCACTGAGGTTCCGGTAAGGCTTTCTCCACTGAATGGCATGTTGATCAATGCTGTTTATGCTAGGAGCCGGACACTTAGTCTTTTAAGGGTTGTTAATGAGCACAAATGTTTGCTTGCTGTGCCTGGAGCAGATGTTAGATGTTTTGGCGATGGTTTTGCCTGCATGGATAAGAATTCTGTGTACTCTACTGATACTGGAGAAGGGTGGCTCAGTGGTTAGAGGCGGCAGACCCGGAAGCTGAGATCAGCCGTGGACCAGGGTTCGATTCCCCGCCTTGGCGGGTCTCAGGCTCAAAAATTCCACGGACTCGACAATTCTCGCTCCGGTGCCTACTCGACTCACGGGGTCACACTCTGCGACTCTGGGCAATAGCTTGCTTAATCTCCACTACCTGCCGGGGTTTCTCACAGGTGAATACCAGGACGGGTTCCCTAAGCAAGCGCCTTGAGACCCCTGGGTGATTAGTGCGCTATATAAATCGAAATACATTTACATTTACTGCTGTGGAAGGTGGTGAATAACTGTTAGAAATGGGTTTTCTGGTTGGCTAGGGTATGTGCCTAAGCCAGACAGAAACCACCACTCTAGTCAAGGCAAGGTAGTTGCACGCTGAAGATAACCCCTGCTCACCCCATTGGTAGCTTGGCACGAGCAGTCAAGGTTATCCCAGAGACAATTAGTAAAGTGTTTGCGCAACACACTAGGCACACTACAAAAGAAACTCCACACAAGGTTATATAAAAATAACCTTTGTATTATCCATAAAACACATTAGAACACCCTCACGTATATTCCCTGTGCCACCAGGCACTTGTCATGATGTCACAGGGATTACAGAAATCATTAGGCCAATTGGGCCACTGTGGTAAACAACACAGGTAGTGAGGACAAGCAGTAACTACGGGTGAGAGTGTACTTAGCACACCACATTAGGCATAAACCTCCGCCATAGTGCACCACAGTAAACACTTGTCATAGTAAACATATTAGGAATAACCAGCCACGTCAGCTGAATGATCCAGAGTCTGGGATGTTGCACATATTATAAAAGAACCCTCCTTGCACATGTTATGCAGGCCCAGAAAGAATACTTATCATCCTGTCATAGTAAGGCATAGCACTATCTGAATCATGATGTACCGAAGACACTATTTCAAACCCAATACAGAAGAGACTATTCCGCATCCAACCAGTAGATGTCGGAATATTGTACAGCATGTAAATCTAGAAAAGATTCATCGTAAAAAACTGGGAAGGATAATAATGTAGACTCTGCAAGAGATTATTTATTTATGCAACTCCAGTTTAAAATCTAGTGCCATTGTTACATCACACCTCATCTCAGAAAAGAAATACTCTGCGGAGCTTTAAGACTGTGGGCAGACTACTATGGCAGTTCAAAAAAGGTTTACTTCAGTAATACATTTCCCCAAACACAATTGGTCATGTAGGGTTTAAGTCCGGATCTGTTCAGATCTCCTAGAGCTCAAAGTAGTGACAACAATCAGGCTGTCAATCGAATATTATCCCCAATTGCCCTAAAGGAGAAAATATTTGCTTTTACAGACATTGTCTTCTTTCAATGAACGTTCTGGGACACTCAAGGTAGTCCCAGAAAGAACTTAGAAGAAAAGATAAAGAGCGGGTATTAGAAGCTTCACAAACTATTTTCTCTTAAAACGACTTCAAAGATTTTTTAACAGGGTGTAAAGTCTAATTTACATTATACTTATAAACATTCAAGCTCTTAAAACCATGAAACAACAAATCGCTGGCAAGTATAATAAAGTATTATAATAATTTAATATCACTGCTTGGACGTTGTTAGAGAGGACCTTTTAGTTAAATGATTCGGAGACCCCAAGTCTTCATCTCAGCTGTAATCCCTGTTTAGTGTACAGCTTTGTAGCAAGGTTTCCCCTATGTAATCTGTTGCATACATACACAGTCAGAGGTGATTGATTTAAGGGAGTTGCACAAGCATAGCTAAAACAAAGGCACACACATAATCCAGGGATGACTAAATCCTTGTATTTAACTGTCAGTAAAAGGCTGGTGTTTTGAGTACATAAACCAATACAAAAAAATATCTTACCTTGAGTGACTGCCTTTTTGTAACATAATTTTCTGAATGCAGCAATTTCTCGTATTCACTAAAGAACTATACAAACAGAAGGAAAAAATTCAATTGGAAGTAGTGCTTCATTTACCAGTCTGCTCTCAAACTTTTTACTACATTTTCAAATATGAATTATGCACCCTTAAAAATGTCCCCCAGTACCATATTGTAATAACAGATGCAAAATCAATCTTGGGTACAGAACTAAACAAAACAGCACTGTGAACAGGTGAACAGTAGCCTTGCCTACTTCCTGTACCACTATCTGAACAATTTCCTCCTGAATCTGGTGAGACATGACAATGGGAGTCTGGGCTGAGTCCAAACATCAGGTTTCCCTTTATACTAGGGATACACCTTGCCCTCTCCCCATGCAGCTTGAACACAGCACATATCGATATGAAAAAAGCAACAGCAATGGAGTTAATCTACACTGTGCCAACCCCCTACAACTAAAGAGGTTAGCACCCACGTAGGGCGGGAGGGGGAAGAGGAGAAGGAGGGTGTGCGTGCGCACACAAGATTTGACAGTGTTTATATTATACATATATTTACTTACAAAATCAAAGTTTAAAGAGATGTTACAGTTCGGTGTCGATTTTAAAGTATTGCAGATTGATAAAAAAATGTAGTAATGTCCCACTTAGAGGTGGTTTATCGCTCACTTGTTTAATGACCATGGATCTAAGGATGTACGCAAGTATGTCCATCTGAGGAATGTGTATAGTGAATTTTACTGCATTACCCAGCCAAAGTTCCTATCCCTTACAAGGAAAACCTCACCTACTAGTAACAATTGGTCTACTTGTTGGGATGTAGATGCTATCCATACTCCTGCCAACTTGTACTGGGCCCAGAATGCTACCAATTTTTTTTTCTTCAGAGAGTGAGGACTAGTTTTGATGTGATTCTCGATAACCTCTAATACATCAGGACACAGACTACACTTCAGTTTGCTAATTTTTTTTACATGTGAAGTGGCAAAAGAGCATTAATGAAGGATGCATACGTGTTACTGTGCCCTCACAACTGGGAAGGAGTTTAGGGCGCATGTAGGTCTGCAGCACTACAAGTTGCAAACCAATTAAGTAAATGTTTTTTGTTTGCACCATATGTTTTATGTACCGTTTGTCAGAGTGTGCTTCTTGTTGGGAATGAATGAACACAAAGTAGTGATTGATGAATGTGTGGCTAGCGTTGCAGATATCTGCTAACAGGATACTGCCCGGGTACCACGTGGTGGCTCCTTTCTGCCTTGCAGAATGGGTCCTAGGCACAGTGTACTGTGTTTTTTGTTTTGGCATACAAATTTTAATGCTTTTTAAAATCCGCAAGGCAATGGCAAATTTTGAAATTGGGTTGCCAGGTGTAGCTGTGCACAAGCAACAAGCAGTTGCCATGCCCTTTCTGCAGACTGCGGTTGTGGGGGGAAGAAAGGTAATTTAAGACTGACTTGAAAAGTAGAGACGACCTGTGGCAAAAAAAGATTTAAGGGTCTGTCCCACGGTAAAAAGGGGTGCTGGTTTTGAATGGCTCCCATGGCAAGGCAGTGCTTATTTTCTATTTCTTTCAGCGTTTGCCGAACTTATTAAGAAATATCCATGCATACCACCTAATATTCGTCAGCCGCAAACAGGATTCTTATACAAAAGTTTGAATTTTTTCCCCGTCCTACTGCATAATATTTTTAACTCGTTTACATGAAGGCTGACAAAGATGTTCACAAAGTTGTTTAATTTCCTCCATGTGATACATTCATATTGATAGGAGTGCTTGAGAATCGGCAACACATCGACCGAGTAACTACTCCCACTACAACCCCTACTGCCAGCTGAATCTACTTTTTTACTTCACTTGCCACTGGGTGGGCAGTGTCTGATGCCCTGCACAGAAGTCATTTCCTTATGGTAGATACAAATTATAAAACTTGGGAAAGATTGCCCCTGATGAACAGACTTGTTTCTGGTGTAGTTTAACCATTCCCTCTATCCCCAAGTGTGACAAGTCTTATTCTGAATGAGTCTTTGTTCCAAATTACTGCACTTACCTGAGTCTAGCTGAGACTTTTCCCGCCAGCAGGCACCCACAAAACAGCGGATTTTAGCGCTGTCAGAAAGGGCAAACACCGGACGCCATCGCCGGTAACGCGAGGCCACGCCCACTTGCTAGGCCACGCCCACCTCCATCCCGCCATATAATGTGCATTCCACGCAAGCGCAGCGGACGAGCGCAGCGGGAGCGCCGAAGGCGCGCCTAAGGCAAGCCCGTCTGCGCCCGTCCGCGCCAGACCGAGCCCTGAGCCCATACCCCAGGCTGGTCATAACTGCCTTCGATTGAAATATTCACTAGATACTCTGTACCAGCTCAGGGAGCCAGTAAACATTAGATGTAATGGAACTATCATTCCGGAGACCGATCTTATTAGCTGCCCAAACTGCGACTACAGGTTATCCCTATCCCCCCAACCCGAACCAGTTTATCTTGAGATGGCCCTGCTTAATTGTAGGTCACTCCCAAAGCATCAGACAGAAATTCACCTACTACTATCAGAGTCGGACTTAGATGTCCTGTTCTTGACAGAAACGTGGCTGTCCCCTAGCACAGATCCGGACATCAATCAAGCACTTCCTCCCGGATAACTCATTAAAACACTAAATAGACCAAAGGGTATCGGTGGGGGTATTGCAATTATCTATCGTGACAATCTTTCATGCCAGCTTAAAGATAGTCCCATTCTAGATAGTGAAAACGCTCTGTTCTCCCTTCATCTGCCGCCATCTACGACAGTTTCTGGGGCCCTAATCTACCGCCCTCCAGGACAGGTAGGGTGTTTCATAGACTCACTCATGGACGCCATCTCTTCTCGTGCTTGTGTGACCCCAAACTTCACAATCCTTGGAGACTTAAATCTCCACTTCAATGATCAAGGCAACAAACTCGCCACTGACTTACAAGCCGATTTGGCCTCCCTTGATCTTCATCTACTCAACAATGAACCCACCCATACGAAAGGACGGCTACTGGACCCCATCTTCTCCAACCTTTCCACACTCACTGTACAATCCCCTCTGCCCCTTCCCTGGTCAGACCACTTTTTGGTCCCTTTTAAACTTCAACTTCCAGGCAAATCGTCTGACACCCCCCTTCCTCGAGTCCCTTCTCGTCCCTGGAAAAAACTGGACACAATCTTATGGGATCACGCGCTGACTTCCTCTCTACCTTTAGTAGACCCTAATCCCTCGTCAGCTGAAATCCAACTTCATAATTGGATAAAAGACTCCCTCGACTCAGTCTTACCTCTTAAAACCCCCCCTTCCAGTAGGAAATCGTCCAAACTACCATGGTTCACTGGAGAACTTTGTGAATTAAGAAGGAAGGGCAAGAGGCTTGAACGCCAGTGGAGAAAGAACTGGAACACAGATGACAAAAGCGACTATAGAACCCATATTAGGCTTTATAAAAACACATTAAAAACTGCGCAGGCCTCCTACTTTGAGGAGCAAATAGCCTCAGCCGCTAATTCCGCGAAAGAGACCTATCGAATAGTGAAACTCCTCACCAAAATACAAGACCCTCCATCATCCCCAGACATGGATGGCGCAAAATGTAACCAAATGGCAGATTTCTTTTCGGCAAAAATCACTAAAATCCTGTCTTCCCTTCCAGCTCCATCTACCGCTCAAGCATTCCTTGGTTCCTCCCCCTTCCAAGACACCCCGAGATTAACCTTTTTCTCCCAAATCTCCTCTGAAACGTTTCTCAACGTTTTACAGAAAGTCAAAAGTGGTTCCCCATCAGACCCAGCCCCTATTAGTAAATTGAAGCTAGTTGCTCCCACTATTGCTCCCCTCTTTACTAAGTTGATCAACGCCTCCTTTGAAAACGGTATAGTCCCGGCAAACTGGAAAAAAGCCACAGTCAAGGCTCTCATAAAAAAACCGCACTTAGATCCCACAGATCTTTCCAATTTTAGACCAATCTCATTGCTACCAGCTATGAGTAAAATAGCCGAATGAGTAGCAAATCGTCAACTTTCGGAATTTTTAGAGACCAACCATCTTCTCTGCATGTCCCAGACAGGCTTTAGACCAGGACAAGGGACTGACACCGCATTGTTAGCCGTGGTCGAAGAAGCTAGGGGCATATTGGACGTAGGAGGATCAGTGGCAGTGATCCTCCTCGACCTGAGTGCCGCCTTCGACACGGTGGACCATGCAACCCTTGTCCAGCGCCTTGGTCTGATAGGAGTGGCGGATTCCGCTTTGGCCTGGATCTCATCCTTTCTCAAAGACAGGTCCTTTCAAGTTGCTGACGGGTATTCCGTCTCCAATGCTCAGTCTCTTAGGTGTGGTGTGCCTCAGGGTTCTTCCCTGAGCCCCACACTTTTTAATGTTTACATGGCTCCCCTTGAGGATGTTGTCAAGCCATTTGGCATTAAATCAATAATGTATGCTGATGACACCCAGCTTGTCGTCTCCCTTAACCAATCAGACAACGCCTTGTCCAATCTGAGCAGCTGTCTGGAGAAGGTGCATCAATGGATGTGCGAATCAAGGTTAAAACTAAATGGGGAGAAATCTGAAATACTCCTCTTAGGAACCTCCAACAAAATCCCCACATCCCTTCCTTGGCCACCATGCATGGGAACACCACCTATTCCCAAATCTGAAGTCAAGAGCTTAGGGATATGGCTTGACCAGGATTTAAGTTTCAAAACTCAGGCGAGAAAAACGGCGGGAACCTGCTTCGGCCTGATAGATGGCTCGAAAGATTCTACATCTACTCCCGCCCCAGTCCAGGAAACTCCTGCTGCAGGGGCTCGTGAACTCCAGATTGGACTATGGAAATGCCCTGTATTTGGGGGCCCCAGCCTCGGTCGTCCATAGACTTCAATGCGCACAGAATGCGGCGGCTAGAATCCTCACAGGAACCTCAGCGAGGAAATCGGCCAAACCAGCTCTCAGAAGCCTGCACTGGTTGCCAGTAAAGGACAGGGTCAATTTCAAGACCCTGTGCATTACTCATAGAATTTTGCACAATGAAGGCCCTCCCATTCTGAGGACACTTGTGACTCAACAACAGTCAACTCGACAATTAAGATCCAACTCTCTTTCCCTCGCCAATGTCCCTAGAATTAGGAAGGCTAGAACAGGCGGTCGCCTGTTCTCCTATAATGCCCCTAAACTTTGGAACGCCCTTCCTCTCTCCCATGAGGCAAGAACATAACCACCTCAGGTTTAGGAAACGCCTAAAAACCCTACTTTTCCCCTGAGCTCGCCTCCCTGACCCTTCCTTCCCTCAGTACCGTGGTCTCTTTTTTAGCGCCGGGATGCCCTAGGGTAGCTGCGCGCTCTAGAAAACCTAAAATCAAATCAAATCAAATCAAATCAATCATGCATGATTTTAAGATTTAGTTTTAGCAGTGATAGAAATAAATTAATTTTTTATTGTGGGACAAAGTTTCTCAGAGAAATCCTTATCAGATTACATGGTGAGAATAGGGCTCAAAGATGCCCTCATAATGACTGCATGATAGGACCTCCCTTTCTGATGTGACAAGCTCCTAACTGTATAAACAAAGGTTCCTTATCTGTCAAGCTCACACAGTATCTACTACAAGCATTGTTCTGCTCCTCCTCTTTCACTTGGTCCTGATGAACAACTTACTTACCTTCAGTAACACTTTTTCTGGTAGAGGGTAACTGTAGATTTCCCTAGAATACTCCCCGGGCATCCGACTGGTTCCGAAAAATGATGAACAGTAACTCTGAGGGCCTATAGGTGTTGTCGCGTGGCTCCGCACCAGAAGTGATATGCGTAGTACCTATAAAGGCGCCACACCAGCAAGCTGGCATCAGTTTAATTTTAAGTATATCTGCACAAAAAAGTGGAACCACGACTGATCAATGTGTGACCAGTGTGCAGACATTTAACAGGCTTTAGGGTGAAGAGCTGATACTGCAGAGGGAGGAGGAATCTGTGATTAGATGGATCCTCTATGAGAAAAAGTGTTAGTGTAAGTAAGTAAGGATAAGTTACTTACCTGTAATCCTAGTTCTCTTCCAGGGGTATCCTCATCAAAGTCATAAGCACTGAATATTCCCGCCCATGTGCGGGACCCTGGAAACAATATAAAAATATATATGTAAAAACACATATCTCGCTCCACATATATGTATGTACATATATTATTTTTCTCACACCAATGCAGCTCCATAACTGAGGCTAAAACAATGTAAACGCATATACATGCACTGCAATTAGTAAGGAAGTAAAAGAAAAACACATTAGGTCATATAACCTTTGAACTTTGTGTTTTAATGAGTAGACCACTCATAAATCTTGAAAATTGCTTGTAAATAGACATTGTTAGCCCTCAGGCTGCATTGCAAAACAATGGGGAGGCGGGTGGGTTGCTTATGACTTTGATGAGGATACCCCTGGAAGAGAACTAGGATTACAGGTAAGTAACTTATCCTTCTCTTCCAGGGGATCCTCATCAATAGTCATAAGCACTGAATAGAATAGCAAGCCCATCAACCACCTGCAGGTAAATGAGAAGTACATGACCCAACCAAGCAATAACAGCCAAATAACTCAGCTGTTAAACAGATTCCTCAGGGAGGCCTGGCCCACCTGGGTATCTGCTCTCGTGTCAGAATCTAGACAGTAATGTCTGGTAAATGTATGGACAGACCTCCAGGTCGCCGCTTTACAAATCTCAGACATGGGCACATCATGTAGGTAAGCCGCCGTGGCCGCTCTACCTCTAGTGGAATGCGCTTTAGGAGTAAAAACCAGAGGTTTCTGCGCCAATTGGTAAGCAAGTTTGATACACGAAACGATCCACCTGGAAATGGACCGTTTCGATGCTGCATGGCCAGTTCTGATCGATCCGTAGTTAACAAACAATTGATCAGAATGTCGAATAGACTTGCACCTGTCCAGATAGAACTTTAAAACCCTTTTCAGGTCCAAAGAGTGTAACGCCCTCTCAGCTGGAGTAGAGGGATTAGGAAAGAAAGTGGGTAAAGAGATAGACTGATTGACATGAAAATCTGACACTACTTTCGGCAGGAAAGAAGGGTGCGTTCTGAGCACCACTCTGTTCAAATGAAAAACTGTATACGGTTCTTTAGTACATAGGGCCTGAATTTCGCTCACCCTACGGGCTGACGTAATCGCTACCAAAAAAGCCGCTTTCCAGGAAATATGCTGTAAAGTAGCTTTATGAATGGGCTCAAAAGGTGGGCCCATCAACTTTGATAGTACTAGGTTCAGCTCCCAGGGAGGAGAAGGAGGCCGTACAGGAGGGTAAACCTTTTTCAGACCTTGCAGGAAATCTTTTACTGCTGGCAACTGAAAAAAAGAGGTTTGTGAAGGTGATCGCCTATAAGCAGTTATAGCGGCTAAATGCACCTTAATGGAGTTAAACTTCAAACCTGCTTTAGCAAGGTATAACAAGTATGGAAGAACTGCTTCTTCCTGACTCTTCACCGGATTGTGACCATTCTGCATGCACCACATATAGAACCTCTTCCACTTGCATGCGCAAGAATGTCTCGTGGAAGGACGTCGTGCTTCTCTCAGAATGGACATGCAGTCTTGTGGCAGCCCTAGATGGCCGTACTGAATGACCTCAGGAGCCATGCTGCCAAGTTCAGTGACGGAAGGTTGGGATGGTGAATCCTCCCGTTCATCTTCGATAACAGGTCCGGCCTGCATGGAAGCCTCTTGTGAGGAGACACTGACAGGTGAAGGAGGTCCGTGTACCACCATTGCCTCGGCCAGTCGGGGGCAATCAGGATCATTGTTGTGCACGAGTGGCTCAGCTTGCTCACCACCTTCGGGATCAGAGGAAGGGGTGGAAAGGCGTACACAAATTCCCCTGACCAATCGATCAAAAGAGCATTCCCCCTCGTTCCTGGTCGATAGAACCTTGAGGCGAAGCTTGGGCATTTGCTGTTTACGTCGTCCGCGAAGAGATCTATGGAAGGACGACCCCAAGACTGGAACACGTCGTCTAGCACTTTGTCGTTGAGAACCCAGTCTTCTCTGTCTTCGAAGTGCCGACTTAGTGCGTCCGCCCTCACGTTCTGCTCTCCTGGGAGGTGGACTGCTTGAACAGACAACTTGCGAGCCAGAAGCCAATGCCAGATGCCCTAAGCTTCTAGTGACAGAGTCCTCGAGCGGGTTCCTCCCTGCTTGTTTAAATAGTACATATTGTTATTGTTATTTTTTATTTATAGCGCGCCCAATCACCTACAGGTCTCTAGGCGCTCGGAAATCACAAGAACAACAACTTAGCAAAAGCAGAGAAGCAACCATTAGTCTATATTGCGCTCATGGATCTTCTAAACAGCAGTGTTTTTAACACCCGTCTAAAGCGTAGGAGATTCTCTTCCCTGCGCAGCGGCTCAGGTAGTGCATTTCACAGCTGCGGGACTAGCACGGAGAAGGCTCTCCCTCCTTTGGTTACCAGTTTGTACCGAGGACAAACCAGTCGTTGAGAATCCGAAGATCTTAGAGATCTCAATGGGCTGTACACCGCCAGGCGATCCTTGATGTAGGCAGGTGCCAGGCCAAAGATTGCCTTATGAGCTATGCACAGATTTTTAAATTCTGCTCGCTCTTTAATGGGGAGCCAGTGCAGGCTCTGTAGCAGGGGAGATGCTTTCGATCGTCTTGGTAGTCTAAAAATAAGACGTGCAGCATCGTTCATGACAACCTGTAGCCTGTATATCATAGTTTTTGGCAGGCCAAGATAGAGGGCATTTCCGTAATAGTGGTGGTGTTGTCCGTCTGTACTAGAACCACCTCTTTCTGAAGCGAGGGAAGGAACGCTTTGAGAGCCAGGTGGACTGCTCTCAACTCCAGCAAGTTGATGTGGTAGGTGCTTGCCTTGGACGACCACAGACCCTGCACCTGAAGAGGACCCATGTGCGCCCCCAGCCTTGCAATGACGCGTCTGTGATGATCGTTTGTGTAAGAGGAGATTGATGGAAGAGAACTCCCACTTGCATGTTCTGCTTCTTCGTCCACCACAGGATGGAAGATCGTGCTACCTCCGACAAAGTGATCTGATCGTCCCAGCGATCTGATTGCTGGTCCCATTTGTCCTCCAGATCCTGCTGAAGAGGACGCATCCGAAGTCTGGCGTTCGGTACCAAGAATATGCAGGAAGCCATCGATCTTAAGAGGGAGGCTATCTTTCGCACTTTCTGAGACCTGTTGCGAAGAACTTGCTGGCACTTGAGTGCTATTGAAAACTGTCTCTCCTCCGAAGGAAACACTTTTCCTACCTCGGAGTCTATCAGAGCTCCTAGGAAGTGAATCTTCTGAGTGGGATGGGAGACCTACTTCTTGTCGTTGACATGCAGGCCTAGACGTTGACAAAGTTCTATGCATGTCTGGAATTGATTCCTCACATTGTCTGGAGTTGGACCTTTCAACAGCCAATCGTCTAAGTATGGGTATACGAAGACTCCCCTGCGGCGCAGAGCTGCCGCCACCACTGCGACACACTTTGTGAACACTCTGGGGGCCGACTTCAACCCAAACGGAAGGACTTTGAACTGGTAGTGAGAGGTCCCCACCCGGAACCGAAGGAATCTTCTGTGATCTGGTCGTATTGGGACATGAAAATATGCGTCCTGAAGGTCCACCGAACACATCCAATCCCCCTTCCTGAGATGTGGATATATTTGGTGAAGCGCCAACATGCAAAATTTTTCTTTTCGTACATGTAGATTTAGTGTTCTCAAGTCCAGAATAGGCCTGTATTCTGCCTTCTGGCCCTTTTTTCTGACCAGAAAATACCTCGAGTATACTCCTTTCCCCCTTTGAGCCACCGGTACCCTCTCGATGGCTGATTTCTTAAGGAGTGTCGCTACTTCTTTCTTTAACAGTTGTAGCTGGTGGCTTGACGTTGACATCGGAGGAACGGGTGGAGGTAGACGATGGAAACGAAGACAGTACCCATTCTGCAGCGTAGACAACACCCATTGATCTTTTGTAATGGCCTGCCACTCTGTCCTGTGATGCGCAATGCTTCCCCCCACTGGAGTGGACAACGGCGCTGGGGGAAGTGAAGACTCATTGCTTCTGCTGAGACTTATTGAAGTTGTTGCCTTGTCGCTGATTTCCATTTCCTTTGGAATTGCGCTTGCCTTTGTATTGCGACTTTTGTTGGCCTTGCTGGTTCTGGCCCTTCTGCCAGTGAGGGGTTTGAACCCTCTGCTTCGAAGAGCCCTTGTTGTCCGAACGGAACTTCTTCCGGAATTCCTTTTTCTTTTCAAGCCCCACGGCTTTGAGGGTGTCTAACTCAGTCTTCATCCGCTGCATCTCCTCATCAGCACTCGCACCAAAGAGAGACGTGCCCGAAAAAGGAAGATTTAGAATTCTGGCTTGAGCCTCGGGTTTCAATGCCGTAAGGCGCAACCATGAGGATCTCCTCGCTGTGATTCCATGCGCATAACCATGCGCAGCCAACGTTGCCCCATCTGCCGCCGCTCCTATAATCTGATTGGAGACTTGACTGCCCTCCAACAGAACCTCCTCAAAGTCCTTTCTATCTTCCTGAGGAAGTTTTTCAGAAAACCTCTGAAGTGAGTCCCACAGAGATCTATCATATCTGCCGAGCAGCGCTTCCGCATTGGAGACCTTGAGGAAAGAAGCTGAGGTGTTACAAACTCTTCTCCCCCATGAGGCTTGCACCTTGCTGTCCTTATCCGGTGGTACCGTGGATGAGGATGCTACCGCATTGGATTTTCTTGCCGCCGCAATGATTACTGAATCAGGCGGGGGATCAGACTTGAGGATCCTCATCAGGAGGACGATACTTCTTGAGAATCCTCACTGGGACGGACTTCACAGTTGCCGGAGTCAGGAAGACTTCATTCACTGGGTCCATTATACCCGGGACCAATGGCAACAAAGGTTTGGGTGTTGTTCTGTGCTGTAGGGTTTCAAATATGACCGTCGTCTTGATCTGCGGAGCAGTCATAGGTACTCTTAGCTTCAGGGCTCCCCTGCCCAAGATGTCTTGGAAGGAGAAAATATCCTCAGTTGGAGATATCCTCGAGCGTGGACTGTTTGTCAGGGTCGGAGAGTAATCCCTGTGAGATCGGGTCCTCGAAGAACGTGAAGAGCTACGGGTCCTCCTGGACCTAGATCTTCTACTTGAGCGCGTTCTAGAATGAGATCGGTCTCTGTGACGAGATCTTCTATTACTTGAGTGCCTAGAACGAGACCGTTCCTTGCGACGGGTAGTCTGGTCTCGATACGCCTTCAGCCGATCTGCCGTCTCCTTGTCCTTGGCCCAGTGGTGAAGAGGTCTATACCACCTTGGGGAAAGACGAATAGGAGGAGATTTGTGTGTGGGATCCTTCACTGGTGAACGTGACCGTGGAGGCTGATCCGCTTGATCCTGTTGCGATCTTGCAGGGGACTTGGACCTCTCCCTATCCGAATCGCTGTTTTGTCCATCCGAAGATCTGCCACTGCGAGATGCTGAAGATGAGGATAGGCTCACTATAGATCTAGAGGAAGACCTCGACCGAGATCTCTCTTCTGCGACCCTCCTTCTCTTGGCAGAAGGATCCTGCACTGGAGATTGTCCCACCTCCGCAGCCGATGCTGATCCTGGAGAACCTAATTGAGGCCTTAGGACTTGAGACTGGTCCAATGGTTCACCCTCTTTCTCCTGCAGCACCTGCTTCAAAGGCGACCTCTCCTGTGACCTTGCAGGAGAGATGTTCACTGGCTGCGAAACGGTCCGTTCCTGGATCTCCGCTGATCCATCGACGGTGGCTGTATCGACGCCGAGCGCCGAGCAGATAGACACTCTCTCGACGTCGACCGTGGTTTCCTCGATGCCGACCTCGGGTGGCGATGACTGTCCTTCGGCATAGAGCATCTCGCCGTTGAAGGCTGTCTACTCGACGACGACTGAGGCTGCTTCGACGCCGATCGCCGGTGCTCTGTCGGCGACGGGGTGTGCCTCGAGGCCGAATGCCGCTTGTCTGAATGCGACGGAGGCTGCCTTGACGTCGAACGCCATTGATCGGGCGTCGACCTGGGCTGCTTCGACGTCGATCGACTATGTGTCGACAGAGGCTCCCTCGACGCCGAACGACCATGACTAGTCGTCGACGGAGGATGTTTCGATGCCGAACGCCGGTGGCCAGGCGTCGACTGAGAATGCCTCGACGTCACAGCATGACGATGCTGTTTCGACGTCAGGTGGCTCGCCGTCGAACTCTTCTGCTTCGACGGTGACCTATCCCTCGACGCTGTCTGTTGCGGAGGTACCTTGCATGTTGACGCTGAAGACATCTTCTTCGTCGCCGTCGACTGCTTCTCCAACGCCGATCTCGACGCCGAATGTGAACCAGTCGGGGCTTCTTTCGACGTCGACCGCGCCTTCTGACTTTTCTGCTTCTTGGGAGATCTTCCTCTCTCAGAAAGCCCATAAACACGAAACCTCTCACGTTCTTTCAGAGTTCTGGATGATAAAACCTGGCAGTGTTCACAGGTTTTCGAGGAATGAGAGTCTGGTAGGCACAGGATACACACTGAATGAGTGTCAGTCTTGGCCATCTTCCTTCCACATGAAGGGCATTTGTTAAAGAGTGAAGGCATCTCTGACAGAAAAATCACCTTTTTTAAGCCTAAAAAAGGTAGCAGTAACACCCTAGGTCAAAAAGACGTCGAGTGAAAGCAAGAAATTGTAGGTAACAAGAATATTTTTTGACAAAAAGCCAAAAAGAAAGGGAGCTGTTTCACCAGGGTCCTGACTGAAGGAGCCGGAAAGAACAACTGACCTAACTGTCACCCCTGAGGCATGATGGGGTCATGGCTGCCTTAAAGGCACGGTGCCAGTTTTTTGTTGAAAATGGTTTCATTTTCTATGCTATTGTTTTGCAATGCAGCCTGAGGGCTAACAATGTCTATTTACAAGCAGCAATTTTCAGGATTTATGAGTGGTCTACTCATTAAAACACAAAGTTCAAAGGTTATTTGACCTAATGTGTTTTTCTTTTACTTCCTTACTAATTGCAGTGCATGTATATGCGTTTACATTGTTTTAGCCTCAGTTATAGAGCTGCATTGGTGTGAGAAAAATAATATATGTACATACATATATGTGGTGCGAGATATATGTGTTTTTTACATATATATTTTTATATTGTTTCCGGGGTCCCGCACATGGGCGGGAATATTCAGTGCTTATGACTATTGATGAGGATCCCCTGGAAGAGAAAATGTTCTTCTAAAAGAGACTTCTAAATGAGATTCCTCACCTTCAAATAGATGCCCAAGCAATAACCCCCACAGAGGAGGGTCTGCAAACAGGCTCAAACTAGAAAATGTTGGAGGCGCAAACATGCACAATGCCCGTCATGACAGACCAAACTAACCAAATAGTAGTGCTACATGAACATATGGAGACATGCCAACGTGGCAGCTTGGCACAAGTCCAGGTCACGTATCCCGTATCCCGCATGTTAACGCAGTAGTAGTGCTCTCGGCCCTGGTGGAATGGGCCCGCAAGTCCTCAGGAAGCCGTTTCTTATCTAGTGCATAGCAGATTTTGATGCACAGTACAACCCATCAAGCGATGGTCTGTTATGCACTGCCTTGCCATTCGTTTTTCAGCTAACCCAATAAAGAGCTACTCGTCCATCCGGTGTTCTTTGGAGCCATCGATCTAAAAAGAAAGGGATCTTTTTGGGTCCACCAAAGGAGTCTCTCCTCTTCCTTACAAGGATTAGGACGGGCAAAAAATGTTGGATAGCGTACTGCTGTGGCCAACATGGAAAGGAGTCACAACTTTTGTAGAAATGAGGCATGAGTTCAAAGAACCAGTTAGTCCGTGTAGAAGCTTGTGTATGGAGGTGTAACTCATTGAGAGTTTTTAGCTCACTGACCACCCTTGCTGATTAAATGGCCAGCAAGAGTACTGTCTTAATGGTCAGCAGCATTGGGCTCAAATGGGGAAAAGAGGTAGGAGGAAACAAATGTTACAAGCCCTTAAGAAAACGTGTCACACAGGCTGATCTATTAGTCGCAGTGGCTAAGATGGTGGTAAGATAAACTTCAACACTGCCTAGGTGTAGGAAAGTGGCTCTATATATACTGGACCAAAGTAAGGTACAGTGTGTATAGAGTCCCCAGTGGGTTGGCAGAGGCTAAAGTTAGATATAACCTTACTCTCCAAAGTGGTAGCTTGGTCGAGCAGTAAGGCCGTATCAGAGGACAGTGTAAAGCATTTGTTGTACACACGCAGTCAGCAAATGGTCTCTCACACTCAAGAACTGAACTCTAAGAAAATTGTTTTGTGTCAAAAGATATAGTTGTTTTATTGTAGAACCAACAAGGTATCGAAATATACTTTCTCAGGATGAGTTACTTTAGTTAGATACTTTTCAAATAGGCAATAGGCTTTTTGAATGCAATAGTTACAGTTTGTTGCAATAGGCAACACAATTTCAAACACAATGCAACATTGAGCTCAATGGGGATTTCTGGTTAAATGCAATTAGTTACTTTGTAGATAACTTTTCTAACCACAGGAATGGATCCTAGATTCAGTCCCAGGACATGAGCTGTAAACAGTTAAGTAAAAGCGGTTTGGTTACTTACTTTAACGAAAATAAGGAGACCCAATTTGTTTAGAACCGTGCCCATGGCATCGTATAATTAAAGAAAAGTAATAAACACAGTTGTAGCAGCACTGCACATGAATGAATAACAAAACAACCCGAATTGGACTTGGTGCTAAGCATGTGCAAGTGACACAAAGTGGCGACGCAAGTGACAATTGTGAACAGCGTGGACGGCGCAAGGTGCGAGAGTGTACGAATATATACAGTGATTAGAGAGAACACAATGTGGCTCAAGGTAATTTACAATGCATTCGTTTTTTGATTGAAAGGAATAATTCAGATGAGCCACAATGGGGGCTGCTCCATTTATTGCGATGAGTGGTAGACGCATGTGAGGCAATGGCTAATTCGGATTCTGATAATGAATTAAAAGGATGCACTAGGGGAGTGAGGTGAAATAATGTGTGGCCAAGGTAATAAAGGTCGGTAAAAACAGCCATGTATATTGGTGGGTTGCTTCAGAAGAGATAAATAGGCCGGATAGTGAAGTGCCGTGAGGCTGAAATTGTGGGTTTGAAGAATAACAAGCAGAAGTGTGGAAACCGATCACGGCCGGGGAAGGTATTTTTTTATTTTTTTATTTTGTATTTGTTTGATTAATTAAAATCTTACAAAGCAGCTAAAACTTTTACACATATAAAATACTAAAACAGTCCATATATTCAAATAATTTTCACCAGTCTAATATATAAAATTCATTCCTTTAAAATTATTTTTTTAAATTAATTTCGGTAGGTTCATCTTGACACCGCTCATAGTTTAATCAGACACTTGCTGCCAACTTTTTTTGAGCCATTTGAAGGAATTTCACAAAAGCTGAATTAATTGGTAAGTCTTCTGGATTTAAGCTTGCCATTAAAGCCTGCCTACAAGTCCTTACACCACGTTCATTAAATAGTTTCTTAAGTATACTTTTTCTTTCCACATCCAGATTCGGGCAAAGGCACAATAAATGTAAGATGGCTTCTTCTCCTGATTTACATAGCCTACACAGATAATTATCTTGTGATCTTTTCCATGGTGCCATATGGCATAATCCTGGAAAATTGCCAAACCTTGCATTCATAAAAATTTATTTGTTCTTTTTCGACCAAGAAGTTTCCAGGTAGGTTTGAATCTTTTTTTTCTTAAAACCATTCACGATTGACCACGCATGCTGTCTTTTAACGAAGTTGTCCTTGTCCTTTATCAAGGAGAGATAATCAGTAAGTTTGTTTATAGTTTTTTTTAAAAACTCTCCTGTTGAACCGTGGTGTTCCAAATAGGTAATATACCAAACTCATCAATTGCTAGATTTAAATAGGTGCTGGCAGTTAGGTTCCTGTTATTTCTTATTTCTTGCCACAGTAGACGAGACATTTCATTGTCCTGATCGTTTTTAATTCTGTTCCAAACTTTCAATGTGTGCCCTTTTCTTGCATAAGATTGGCCGTTTAGCCCGAATTCCAGTCTTACTTGGGCTTGTGCAGCATTCTTTGGTAGAGAAAATAAAGTCCTATAGGTTTTAGCAACCGAGGTGTTGATGATCTCTGCGTCTTTCCCGTTGAGCACCTCGCTGCCATATGTTAGAGTAGGCAGTAATTTTGCTGCAATTGTTTTTAATAAAGGACGATAAGACAAGTCACCAATGGATTTCTGTATTGATCTAAACGCACCTACAAGGGAGTTCGCTTTCCTTGTAATATCTAGTTTGTAAGTCAAGAACTTGCCATTATCGCTGAAAGTTACTCCCAAGTATTTGTAGTCAGCTACTTGTTCGAGTTTTTTCCCTTGCAGGATCCATTTGTGTACATGTTTTAATCGTACGGTTTTTGTAATTGCCATCACTTTGGTCTTGGCATCGTTTATATGCATTCCATTTTCCTTGGAGTACTTAGTAATGCCATCAATTAGACGTTGCATCCCTACCTTTGTATGACTCAGGAGTATAACATCGTCCGCATATAGTAAGCTGGATATCGGAGTTTGAGCTAACCTTGGCGGGTGGGCGTTAATGGCTTTTAGATCGGTGGTAAGATCAGCTAAGAATAAGTTAAAAAGTGGGGGAGCCAAAACACAACCCTGTTTAAGCCCACTCGATGTTGGAATTCTTTTGGTTAATGTTGATCCATTGCCCGTCCTGACCCTAACCCAAGTTTCAGAGTGCAGGAGCTTAATCATCTTTAACAGTTTTTTAGGTATTCCTTGTTTTGCAAGTTTGTCCCATAGGAGTTCTCTGTCGACGCTATCAAAGGCAGATTTAAAATCTACAAAACACAAATATAATGGTAGTTTAGCAAGTATTGTTTTTTCTATTAGTGTTGCTAAAATTAAAAGGTTTGTTGTCGTGCCGAGGCCTTTGACGAAGCCTGTTTGGTTTGTGGGTAATACCTGATTCTCTTTTACCCAGTCAGTTAGATTCATCAGGAGAATTCCAGCAAACAGCTTAGCATCTGTGTCCTGTAAAGTGATTAAGCGATAGTTTTCTGGCTGTTGCCAGTTGCCTTTCTTGAATATGGGTGTTATAAGTGATCCTTTCCATGATTTTGGAATCTGTTCTCTCTGGACCACTTCGTTAAAAACGTCTGTAAGGGAAACTGACCAGAAGTCGGGCGCTTCTTTGAAAAGTGCAAACGGAATGCCGTTCGGACCAGGGGCACCGTCTTTTTGCTTTTTTATCAACTTTGCCACTTGACTGATTGTAATAAAAATCTCACTATCTCCGTCTTTATCGACCTTTGTTGGACTGGCGTCGACATTGAGTTGTATCAGACTTGGTTGGTTTGGATTTAGATGTGTTTTGAGAAACGTCACCCATTGTTCCTCAGATAAACTGGTTCCAATTCCAAGTTTGTTTGGTCTAGCTAGGCCATTGATTATTCTCCAGAACTCCCTTGAATTTGCCAATGTACTTGCATGGAATATTTTTGTCCATAGCTGTTGTCTGGCTTTACACTTTTCATTCCATATCAATTTCTTTAAACTTCGGTTTGTATTCCTCAATGAAGCAGCTATATTTTTGTTAAGTGGAGACTTCGTTAGTGGTCTCCGCAGCCTGTTTCGTGAACATCTGAGTTTCCTTACAGCATAAGTGAGAAAGATGTGATTTTCACTGCCTTCCGCTTTTGCGCTATGTGCCTCTTTCCTTCTTTGTACATCTGTTGTTTTGGTGCTATCAGCGACTACTTTATGGGTAAAATTTTCCCATCCTTCTATGGGATTTATACCTGCTTTTCTGTCCATAGATTCTGTCACTAGTTTTTTTGCCCAAGCCATGATCTCATCCGCATTTTCGGGTTTCCATATAAGGTTTGTGTAATTAATGGTACAGATTTCGCCTGGGATAGTTTGGAAGGTCTCTGATTTTGGACACAGTATATTTATCTCGATAATTTGCTGACTGTGATCGCTGTCCTTAACTTTATTCAAGGTATAAGATATCACCTTGTTAAAAACAGATAAGGACGTCAACGTATAGTCAATTCGTGAGGTACCGTTTTTTGAATAAAATGACCAAGCCGGTGGAGAGTCCGTTGGAAATCTGCCGTTCAAAATTCTAAGACCCAGAGCTTCCATGTCCTTCACCAAGTTTATCCCTATTTTATCTTGTTTAGTTGCAGTTTTAGGTTCCGTTATTAGGTCAGGGATCGCCCATTGTTGATGTTGGGATTGGACAAAGTCACTCCGTACCAAGGGCATTAACAGATTTATATTGAAGTCTCCTGTTACAATATAATCGGCCAATGGCGCTTCCAAAATTTGCTCCAGTAATAGGTTATTTAGGGCAGTAGTCAGCACTTTCTTAACGGTCCTTTTTGGTGGTATGTAGACATTTACTAGAGTGAGAGTTTTGTAAGGCATATTTTTACCGGTTTTATAATGAATTTTTAGTGCAAGAAGATTTGGGTTGTTCGTATGAATTAGCTTGTGTTTCGCATCTAGGTCGTTTGATACGAAAATTGATAAGCCTCCACAGGGACGTCCAAATTTCTGATATTTAACAGCTGGTTCAAAGTATCCCTTATGATATTTTAACATGAATGGGTCTATTGCCCATGTTTCCTGCAGTAAAATTATATGAGTTTGAGTTGAAAATCCATTAATTTTAGCTTCCTTCCACTGTCCCGAGATCCCATTAATGTTCCATGAGCATATCTTCAATTTTGGAAATACCCTAAGCTTTTCTTGCAGTGGTTTTTGCGATAGGCTTTGTCAATGGTCCTTCGTGTCGTGGAGGGATGCCGTAATCCAATGTTCAATTGCCTCTTTTCTGTCCACTTTCAGTAGAGGAATAGAGCGGGCTTTGGCTTCATGGTTTATTTTACCCAGAGGATTTTTTAATATGGAGAAAACGGTGTTGCATTCAACAGACCGGGATTTTTTTGTGTTGTTTCCAGTATGTAGAAGGGGTGTAGGATAGACCTTTGGCGGAAGTTGGCTTATTAATATACCCCAATCACGAAAACATCTATGCTCTTTCATTATAGAGTCCACTATAGGGCCTGTAGGTACTGTTATCAGTGTTAGTGTGCTTCCAGATTTGACTGAAAGCCTACTGTTTCAATGTCTTCTGTTGATATACTTTCAAGATTTGGTACATTTTTCATTAACCGGAGGATGTTTCCTCTATTTAGAATGTCGTGGGATCCTCTTGATTCATATACTGGCTTAAGAACAATTTGTGTGGTCATTTTTTGATTTTGGGTTGGCTCAGTTATTATGTCCCTCGATCTTCTGTTTTCTGTGCAAGTAATCTGCCTACTCTGACCTCTTTTTATGATGACTAAATTATCTCGCATTTTTTCATAATTCAAATTGTCAGTTGTTTCTTCTCTTTTGGAGCAATTTGTCGTTACTCCGATGTTCCCCGTTTCTTTCCGTTCCGGGAGATCATCTTGTTTTTTACAAGTTCTGAGTAGACTAGATGTTTTTTTTTCGTACTGGTCGTTCAGAATTTGGTTGAGTGGACGCATATGACTTTGTGCCTCGTTCTCATTAGACAGTATGGTTCCGAGCTCTCGTGTAGGCCTTACACTATTTTCCTTAGTCATACTCTGGGTTTGGTCGATTTGAATTCCGGAAAGAGTAAGATCATTGATTATACAGCCGTTTACATTAATTTTGTTTGTTGTTTGCACTTCCTCTAGTGTTTTTTGTTTGAGTTCACGAGAACCCGAGGTTTGGTCGGAAGTTTCAGTTATACTAGTGGTGTTATTTTCAGTCAGTATATGTTTTAAAATGAGGGCAAATGGTTTAGAGAAGATATCAAAATATTTGTTCTCTCCTTCGACGTTTTTTGCCACTTTGGTTCGTGGCATCCCATTGGCTCCTCCGTTTGATGATTTTTCCTTTTCACTTTTTTGATTTGAAATACTTGTGGTTCTGCAGTAATTGGGTTCAGGAGTTCTTGCTCTTCCTTTATAAGATTTAACTATATCTATTTCAGTATGTGCAAAGGTTTCCTTGTTTACCTTATTTCTTGCTTTCCTTAGTTTCTTTTTTTGTCTTTTTGTTAGTTCGAAAGTCCCTGATTCCTCGTCTATTTCGTTCTGTTTACTGGGCGAGTCTCCGGATTTATTGTTTACTTTGTTTTCACTTGAGTCATGAATTGTGTTCGCTTGATTAATCGAAGTTGGCTTTTTGTTATATTCGATAGACAATTTTGTCGGTTGGTCCTGTTTACTTTCAGAGAATGAGTTTATACTAATTTGATTTCCGTCCTTCTTACTATTTTCCGGTATCTTTTTGTGGATAGCTTTTTTGGCATCCACCAATATTGTGTTTACAAGTTCCGGTATAAGTACTAGTTTATTTATTATTGGAGCACAAGTACATTCTATGCAAGTTAGCGCTTTTTCCTTTTGTACTTTTATTATTAAATTGTTTAAATCGGCTAGTTTGTTCTCAATTCCTGCCACTGCATTGGCCAAAAGACCCAAAATGTCTATTTGGATGTCCATTTTGTTTGACTGAGTAGCTAGAGCTTCCAGAGTTAGTACTGAAGTCTGATAATGTATGTCCCATATTGTTCCAGCTTCCATTTTTCGTGTTTGTTTTGAGTTGTGTTCAAAGTTTAGTTCATTGATATTTGAGCTACTCTTGTTATCTACATCATTTGTTTTGGTATCAAGGGTACCTTTATGTGTAGTTGACAATGCGTGATTTGGCGATAAAACACTCCCTTTGGTAGGAGCGTTTTCCTTTATGATTGCCGGTCCGTTTGGAGATGTTGATAGTTTTTCGGTTGAAGATCCATTTGTTAAGGTAATACCATTTGCAAACGATTGTTGGTTCTTGCTACCTATTTCAGTATTTGTTTTTTCTAAGGTCTGTAGGCAAATAGTATTTTCCTGATCAATTGGTTCTAGAAAGTCATGATTTTGCACTATGAGTCGTCCATTTGCCTCGGTATGTCTGTTTCCTAGAATATGGACACACTTTATTCCTTCTTTGGCGCATCGGCACCCTGGTGTAGGTGTTAGTAGCAATTCTTTGGGTGTATAAGCGTGATTATTTTTTATGACCACATTGGCCTTGAGCGGTATCAGGGCGGATTCATTGTGAGCTGCCAATGTGATGTTAGAGAAATTGGTGGCCTCTATGGGCTCTGCACATTCCACTGATCTTTTCATATCTTGCACAAAAATGTTATGCGATAGATCTTCTAATCGTAGGTCTGTATGTTGATCTGGTACCTCTGAGTTATCGTTAAACTTAGCAACTGTATTAAGTCCCGCTTCAATGTTTGGGTTCAAAACCTCTTTCATTCCGTTCATTGGTTTGAGGGGGGACTGTAAAGATTTATAATCTTGCTCCGATTGCAAAGTCATGGTCATAAGTGCAGTAGTTGGATCTTTCAAGAAGTCAAATTTCTGTGGGATTTTTGTTGATCTTTCAAACATCCTTGCTATAGGTGAAATTAGCGATTGAGTGGGCCCCTTTATTTGTGCTTTAACACGGACCTTTTTTTGTGAGTTAGATGCTTGGTTTCTTCGGGTTCGTTTCTTAGGGGAACCCACAGTTCTCTTTGCCAGAGCGCATTTTCAAGCGTCACTTTTCTTGATTAGATTGTTTGGTGCTATAGATAATAGCGTGCTCCTTTGCTGCTTTGCTGCTGGTTTTAGTTGTACTTACAATACACACTCGCGTAGTAGGTAAAGATTTAAGGGAAGGCGAAGCCAAAACTATTACAACAACCACCAGATGGGATTGGATCCAGAAAAAGTGGACAGGGGACAGAAAGCAGGAGGGTGGGAACGTCAGATTAAGGCAGCTTAAAGCTCACCGCGACAGCCGCGACAGCGTGCACTCCCCGCTTCAGTCTAGAGAAGCGCGCTGCCACCACCTGGTTCGGCCAAGTCCCGGCGCCAATACTCCAGTCCAATCATCCAATTTTTTTATCCAATTTTAATCAATAAGTGTCCGAATGACTTCTGAGGAGATGAAGGTATGCTGTATGCTGTATAGTTGTTAGTAGTGTTTTTTTATAAGCTGATGTTTTACTTCAGGAAGGCTGTTTAATGGCTCGTTATCAAATCTGAGCTCTCGAGTCACAGCTGTCAGCTCTCAGCGTTATAAAAGTAAAGTCAGGACTTTATGTGAGGTCGGGGTCGGGTTACCTCGACATGGCATGGCAGCACTCGTGGCGCCCGCGGTACTTACGGCACTTGCAGCACTCACGGCACCCCCGGCAGCTCGTTGCAGCTCCAGATCGCCCGTGGCGCTCTTGATGGCTATTCTACTCCTCCGCGGTGTTTGCAGCGCCAGCGCCGGCTCCGCCCGAGGCACTCGCGGCCCCCGCCTTCACTTTCGCCTTGCCTCTGCCTTGCCTCTGCCTCCGCCTTCACTCGCCGGCGCCTACAGCCGCGGCAATCACGGCAAGCACTTTCACTGCTTTCACCGCTCAGGGGAACGAGGACCGGGTGTTAAGTCCAAGATCGAATTCCCGCTATTCCTCTGCTATTCCTCTGCTGTGCCTCTGCTGTGCCTCTGCTGACACGGCCGCCGCCCCCTCTCGATCAGCTCGCTCTGGCAACCGGAAGAGCCGGGGAAGGTGACCATGCGGGTGGAGGGCGGGTGACTTTAAGCTGTGTAACGTTGAGGGTCAGCTGATCCAGTCGGTGTAATGGCCGATCGGTAACGGTGAACAATTAGTCATTCAATCCCGTATGGCCTCGGATAGTGAGTTGGGCTAGGGTTGATTGCCGGCAGGGATGATTAACGATGTGCTCGGCGAGGAGAAATCGGTATGGCGTGGGGGAGTGAAGCAGGGGCGCGGGGGGACAGAGCGCGTGTGGGGATAATGTAAAGGAGTACCTGGCGCTGTTATGGGGAAAAGGTGGTTCGGCGATCTGGTCCAGCGGCAAGATGTCCGGAGAATGCCTGCGGGGGAGGAAGGAAAAGGGGGAGGGAGTAAAGCAGGAGTCCGCAGAATGGGAGCACGGGAGAAAGAACCTCGGGGTGAGGGAAATTACCTGGCGTCATTAGAGAATCCACCTTGAGGGGTGTACATAGATCGTGCATGGGAACCAAAGTGTCCCTGGAGGGATCGGCGGAGAAAATCTCAATTTAGACCGACACCTTGAGGGGTAAATGCATAAATGAGGAGGGGTAGAAACACAAGGGGCTGTGTGGGGTAGCGATGCCGGGGGAGAGGGCTTACCTGGGGCTGAACTAAGCAGCGTCGACTCGCCACGTTTGTGTTCAGAGTCCCGTGGTTTGTGCAGCGAGAGGGATAGACTAGTCCGTGATCTATCAGGACGGGGGCGTGGGTGGGCCAGAGGGGCGTGATCAGTATGGAGCCAATGGGAGCGCAAGGGCGGGGGAGGACAGAGAACAGAAACCATACTCGCGATGTGGATAAGGCAGCAAGAAACAAAGCTTTAAATTGTCAAAATGCATGTTAATATAGAATAAAGAAAACGAAAATGAGCAGGGAGCACAAATGTCTCGTGAAAACAACGGGACACAATACAATTTAACATTACACTGGTTGTGTAATGATGTTAGCAGTAATTGTACCGGGAGGTAGTTAAACGAGATAGAAAAGGATAATAATACCAAAGTGCACACATAGTTTCAATATCACTTTGCGTAGTAAGATCACAGTTGTATGTCACAAGTAGATTAAGGGAACAGTAGGAGGGAAGAGCAGAGGTGTTATTGCGGTGTGGATCTAATCGGAATAGAGCAAGAAACAGTCTCCACCAAAATGACAAATAAAATAATACTCCGAATAGGAGAGACTGTCAGGCCTAGAACTCATTTATACATAGCGGTGATGATTTACACATGATAATGTAGGAATAAATAAAATCAAAAGGACATGTATATCATGAATTGCAGAGAGTCAGGCATGTAGTACGTTGTGGTACATAGAACCACTTGTCACAATTGTGAAGACAAACAATGATGAATCAACAAGAAGGCGAGCAGAAGTGATATAAGGGTCAGGGCCGCTCGTTGACGGGCAGAATAGCAGTGGTTTGTCAATGTCTATGGAAAATTTAAATAGAGATGGTGCTATTCCATTCATCAATGGTATTAAGGCCTTGGTTCACTGAGTTGCATAGAGTCATCCATTTGCATTCGGCACTGTTAAGGAGGATTTTAATGTCACGGACCCTGGTTGGTAGAGTTGGTTTGTCTATCACCTGCCAGGTGATGTCTGTGTCAAGGCGATTCTTTTCTAGGAAATGTGTGACCAAAGGTGCAGTGAGGACTTTGCAATTGATTCGGCTTTTGTGTTGTATGATTCTCTGCTTGACCATCTGCGTGGTCTGCTCAACATAGATCAAGTTGCATGGGCAGCGAATAGCGTCGACCACGTTCTGTGACCTGCAGTTGGTATGTTTCTTCAGTTTGTATGTTCTGTCGTTACATTTGAAGTCCTTAGTATTCACAGTAAAGTCATATACACAGCAGTTCTGGCATTTGTAATGTCCAATGATTGGTTCGAATCCCCATGCTGCAATGATGGTGTGTCTGTCCGCTGGTTTTTGTGGCCAAGTAATTGCATGCACAAGATGTGTTGCTAGATTATCACCACGTTGGTAGGAAAATAGGGGTGGTTCTTGGAAGGGTTTATGGGGGCGCAGCAATGCCCAGTTCTTCTTTATGATTTTGTTGCTGCAAGGACTGAATTTGGAAACAAAAGATATTCTTGTCATGGATTTCTTAGGTTGTGGTGTGAGGAGATGATCTCGATGGCAATACCATGCTCTCTTCCGTGCTCTGGTCACAAGACGTTTAGGATATCCTCTGTTGATAATTTTATTGGTGAGAATATCGGATTCATGGAAATCGTCTTTACGCCATTTACAATTCCTCCTGATGCATAAGAACTGGCCGTAGGGAAGGCCATCTCTCAATCCTCGTGGGTGGTAACTAGAGTATTGAAACAGAGTGTTCCTTTCTGTTGGCTTGCGATAGGCATGTGCCTAGTTTCCCTTCTTCGTCATGAATAGTGACATCAAAAAATGGTAAATCATTGTTTTTGCAGTCACTGGTGAATTTGAGGTGATTTTGTGAATGGTTGACCAATCAATGAAGGGATTCTAAGTTTCTGTTGTGCCATTCCACAGGAGCAGGATATAGTCAATGTAACAACGCCAGAGATTGATATTGTCAAGGTAGGGATTGTTTATGGAAAGGATGAGTGTTTTTTCCATATGGTGGACAAAGAGAATGGCGAAGTTTGGGGCAAAGCAGGCACCCATGGAGACCCCTTTAACTTGTAAATAATAGGTGCCCCGGTATAGAAAGTAGTTGTTCTCAAGAGCAATTCGTAAAAGGTCCATTATGAACTCAGTCGGGATCAGGGTGGGTAGGGGTCTTGTTTCCAGGAGGGACTTTATTACCTCGAGGCCTTCATAGTGCGGAATGTTTGTGTTTAATGATTCTATGTCCAATCCGACCATCAGCTGTGTGTCGGTGTCGAATGGTCCATCCTGGATGGTGTTGATCAGATCCATGGTGTCAAGGATGAACGTGTCTGTGATAGGCACAAACTCTTTAATGATGGCATCTGTATACTTTCCAAGACGTTCCAGAATGGACCCGGAGACGATTGGGCGACAGGGCGGTTTGGTGTTTTCTTTACGAACCTTGGGGAGTACATATAGTACAGGTGTCCGTGGATGTTGGTTGTTGAGGAAATCGTACTCTTTTTGGGATATGATGTTCGAGAATCTCGCTTGACCGGTAACTTGTTGTATTTTGGTTTTGATGTCCAGTAACGGGTCTTTAGTGAGAGGGCGGTAGTGATTAGGATTAGTCAGTTGTCGTTGAATCTCCTGGTCGTAATTGTCGATTCCCATGACTACTATCCCTCCGCCTTTATCCGCGGGTTTCATGATGATTTCGAGATTATTCTTCAGTGTGAGTAAGGCTTGTTTTTCCACAAGGGGTAAGTTGTAAGGCACGTACTGGAATTGGGATTTGAGGTCTGCAACATCCTGCATGACCAACCGTTCAAAGGCCAAGATTTCTGGTGGCAAGGCATTTGAGGGGGGGTTGAAGGTGGAGGCCGGATGGAATCGAGGTCCTAAGGGTTGGGTGGACTCCGGTTTATCCGCGAAGAATTGTTTGAGTCGTATCCGTCTGAAGAACTTCAGAAGACTTGAAGTTCCAGGTAGTTGGTCCGTTCAGTGGGAACAAAGCTCAAGCCGCGGGAAAGAAGTATGGTCTCATCGTGGGTGAGAACATGCTCAGAGGTTGAATATGGGTATTGATTGATCATCCAAAGGAGGCCTGGACTGGGGTATGAGAGTGACTGCCATGTTGTCATCGGTGTTTATTGTTGTGGGCCCCATTGGTATTATTGGTTGCGGGTTTGTCGTTCGCCTGCAAATTGTGGTTTGTATTGACGATTTCTGGCTGGTCGTGTTTGTGGTTGGCCGCATCCGCGGCCTCGTCCTAAAAAACCTGGTGGTAGTAATGGTTGTGGTCTGTTCATGGCTCCTGATGTACTTGGACCTTCCCCTAGGTCGGTATCCTCAAATTAAGTATTCAAGGAGTCAGAAAAGGTGATTCTTTGATTGTTGCGGTATCGTCCCCAGTTGCGTGCTCTTGGTGGAATGTATGGGGTATTATAGAATTTGTCGCAGAGGTATGGGTAAGTTTGTTCAACCGTGTAATATTTGATGTCTTTTTGGATCTTGGTGATCTTTTTATTCAATTCGAAGGTGTTGAAGGTTGAGATGGTTGTATTGATCTTCTCCAGGAGGTTTTTGGCATCTGTGATAGAGGAGTCTGCCAAAATCAATTTCTCCAATTCGGCTATTTCCTCGAGTTCCTTGTGGCTGTGTTCAATTGCTGTATCGATTCCTAGAACCATCCAGTGACAGGAGCAGGTCGTGGCTAGATGACTGAAGCCAGTTCGAAATTTAGGGTCCTGTGTAAAGATAGCGGGGGCGGCCCGACCCTTATATCACTTCTGCTCGCCTTCCTGTTGATTCATCATTATGTTTGTCTACACAATTGTGACAAGTGGTTCTATGTACCACAATGTACTACATGTCGGACTCTCTGCAATTCATGATATACATGTCCTTTCGATTTTATTTATTCCTCCATTATCATGTGTAAATCATCACCGCTATGTATAAATGAGTTCTAGGCCTGACAGTCTCTCCTATTCGGAGTATTATTTTATTTGTCATTTTGGTGGAGACTGTTTCTTGCTCTATTCCGATTAGATCCACACCGCAATACCACCTCTGCTCTCTCCTCCTACTGTTCCCTTAATCTACTCGTGTCATACAACTGTGATCTTACTACGCAAAGTGATATTGAAACTATGTGTGCACTTTGGTATTATCCTTTTCTATCTCGTTTAACTACCTCCCGGTACAATTAGTGCTAACATCCTTACACACCAGTGTAATGTTAAACTGTATTGTGTCCCGTTTTTTCCATAAGACATTTGTATTCCCTGCACGTTTTTGTTTTCTTTATTCTATATTAACATGCATTTTGACAATTTAAAGCTCAATTGTTTCTTGCTGCCTTATCCACATTGAGAGTATGGTTTCTGTTCTCCGCCCTTTCCCCGCCTCCTTTTTCCAGTCCTCCTCCACCCTTGCCTCCATACTGATCACGCTGCTCGGGCTCACGCCACTCCCCCGTCCTGATAGATCACGGACTCGTCTATCCCTCTCACTGCACAAACCACAGGACTCTGAACACGAACGTGGCGAGTCCACGCTGCCTAATTCAGCTCCAGGTAAGCGCCTCTCCCCCGGCATCGCTACCCCACACAGCCCCTTATGTTTCTACCCCTCCTCATTTCCGCCTTTACCCCTCCAGGTGTCGGTCTAAATTGAGATTTCCTCCGCCAATCCCTCCAGGGACACTTTGGTTTCCGTGCACGAATGATATACACCCCTCTAGGTAGATTCTCTACTGAAGCCAGGTAATTTCCCTCACCCCGGGGTTCTTTCTCCTGTGCTCCCATTCTGCGGACTCCTGCTTTACTCCCTCCCCCTTCTCCTTCTCTTTCCTCCCCCACAGGCAATCTCCGGACATCTTGCCGCAGGACCAGATCGCCGGACCACCTTTTCCCCATAACAGCGCCAGGTACTCCTTTACGCTATCCCCACACGCACTCTGTTCCCCCGCGCCCCTGCTTCACTCCCGCACGCCTTACCGATTCCTCCTCGCTGAGCACATTGTTAATCATCCCTGCCGGCAATCAACCCCAGCCCGACTCACTATCCGAGGCCATATGGGATTGAATGACTAATTGTTCACCGTTACCGATCGGCCTTACACCGACGGTATCAGCTGACCTCAACGTTACACGGCTTAAAGTCACCCGCATGGTCGCCGTAATCATTTTTCACACTTCTGCTTGTTATTCTTCAAACCCATAATTTCAGCCTCACGGCACTTCACTATCCGGCCTATTTATCTCTTCTGAAGCAACCCACCAATATACATGGCTGTTTTCACCGAACTCTATTACCTACCTTGCCCACACATTATTTCGCCTCACTCCCCTAGTGCATCCTTTTAATTCATTATCAGAATCGGAATTAGCCATTGTCTCACATGCCCTCCCACTGCACCCCAGCCCCCCCTTACCCCATCATGTGTCCATTGGCACCTTCACCTCCTCGGCAACCCCAGCAGTCTCACGACCCTCAGCGCCAGCGTCCACCCCCCTACCTCTTTCCAACCCCTCCCCTATCCTTACCGTCTCCCTTCCTTAACCATACAGCACCGTTTACCAAGTGCAACCTGCTCCTGAAGATGATCCCAAGTCACGAAAATCGAAACGTCGTCGACCACTCAGCGCAATAAATGGCCCAGCCCCCATTGTGGCTCATCTGAATTATTCAGATTATGAATTACCTTGATCCACATTGTGTTCTCTCTAATCACTGTATATATTCGTACACTCACACCTTGCGCCGTCCACGCTGTTCACAATTGTCACTTACGTCGCCACTTTATGTGTCACTTGCACATACTTAGCACCAAGTCCAATTCGGGTTGTTTGGTTATTCATTTATGTACAGTGCTGCAACAACTGTGTTTCTTACTTTTCTTTAATTATACGATGCCATGGGCACAGTTCTAAACAAATTGAGTCTCCTTGTTTTCGTTCAAGTAATGCTTTTAGCATACATGTTTAATTGTCTCCACAGTAATACTAGTTGGGATATTGTTGGTTTATTCTAATCTTCTACCCAGATCCCAGCGTGGTTTATGGGTCATACTCCTGTAGTATTTTACAGGACTCCTAGGTTTAGCGCTGGGACCTCTATCTAAAACAGGTAAGTAATTAGGTTTTGGTAGTTGGTCCGATTTTTAAAGAATATTTGTAGTTTGCAAAAATAGACCTAAGAAATTTCACAGAAAAACAGTCAAGGGTTTCCTATGGAAGAAAATTCTGGTTACTGGTAAGTACGGTTAAAGTTACTTTTCAGGGTTTGTGCTGGGTTAAAAGGTGCAGCACTGAGGTCTCTCCTGATAACAGGTGAGTAAATAGGAATTCGTTGTTCGGCTGATTTTAGGTTAATATTTTAAAGTTCCAAAACTCCACACTTAGAAGAATTTCCAAATGAAACCAGTCAATGTTAGCCGATGGAAGAAAAGTGAGTTATCGGCTTTTAGGTAAGTACTCGACTGGCAGAGTTATGGTTCTGGGCATAGACTCAGGGGTCTCCCAGGGTCAGGTAGGTACAGTTGGTACACCCTCAGCGGCACAGGGGCAGCCGGGTGCAGAGGTAGTTAGGCCCAATGTTATCCAATGAGAGGCAGGGGGGCCTTTGGTTGGTGGCTGCTGGCTAGCAGGTCACACGGCTGTGGGAGCTGGGCTCCTGGTCAATTGCTCAGGGCAAATGGGGAAGTAGGATAGGACAAAGATTGCACTGCCAGGGGCACTCGGGCGGCTGGTTGCAGGGTGATTTTGAGCCGTCGGCGCTCAATGTTATTCAATAGAGATCTTGAAAAAGGAACAAAGGCTGCAGGCTCGGGGACGGAGGATCTTCTGGAGCGACCAACAATTCGAGGGGTGAGTTGGGATCTTGGAGGGTAGGTAGGCACCCCGGAGTTGGGCACAAGAGGCCGGGGGGCGCCGGGTGCAGGGGTGTCTTTGGATGTCAGGAAATCTTACCCTCTGCTAGTCGCGGTTGGAGGGGTCCCTGGTTCTGAGCCTGCAGGCGTTGTCTGGGTCGTCGAGGAGGGTCCTTGGGCACTGGATTCCAGGTCAAAATCCACTCTGGCACAGGCCGGGTTCGGCGGGTGCACAGTGGGCTGGATTTGCGGTTCCTGGCTGGCACCAGGGGTATTGCTTTTTGAGCAGAGCCACTGCTTGCGGGAGTCCCAGTCTCTAAGAGGGTCAAGGCAGGCAGGTCCTCCGGGGTTCTTGAGGTTGCTGTCCACAAGAGATGCTGGGATTTAGCAGGGAGCAGGTTCAAGGATGAACAGGCCTGTAGGGCTGGGGCCAAGTCAGTTGGTGTTGTCCTCTTGTTAGCAGCTGCATGGCAGGTCTTGTTTCGAAATCGGGATCTAAGGAAGGAAGGTTCAGGTGCCCCATTTAGGGGCGTTACAGGTAGGGGAAGGGCAGGGACCAATAGGTCCCTGTCCTGGAGTGAATACACCCCCTATCATTCTCCTCTCCTGTGGGAGGGGGGCAGGAGCCTATCTCTGATTGGGCAGGGCTCCCGATCCTCAAGATGGCCGGAGCCCGGAGTTGTGCTTCACCTCGCCTCTCCCACCTGAGGGGTGGAGTTGGCACAGGCTGGCACACCCCCTTTCCTTACGTAGGGTTTCCCGCCAGAGTGGGGGTCAGAACTGGTGGGGGCCAGTTGCTGAGTACAGCAATTGGTCTGGAGAAGCTCACAAAGGTGGTATGCATTTGAAGCTTCCCCCTGCCCATCCTGGGGGAGGAGACCTAGCACCTCGCCCAGGATGTGCATTGCTGCAGGCCCAGGAGAGCGGGGGTCTCTCCACCCAGGGGTCCAGCAACACGTCTGCTGTGTGACAGCCTAGGCAGCCTCTCAGACAAGACGTGGATTGTAGATTAGGTTTCAGGGGGCATCTCCAAGATGCCCTCTGTGGTGCATTTTACATTAAATCCCACACTGGCATCAGTGCCGGTATAATGTGCTGAGAAGTTTGATATCAAACTTGTCAGTCTTCAGTGTAGCCATTATGGTGCTGTGGAGTTCGTAATGACAACCTCCCAGCACTATATACTCTTAATGGCATCACTGCACTTACAGTGCCCAGGAATGGCCCTGTAAACTGTAGGGGCACAGGGCTCAGGCACCTGTGCCCACACCACTGGCATAGGGCACTCAGCTAGAGGGGTGACTGATGTATGCCAGGGCAGTGAGTTTGTGGGCATGGCACAGAGGGATGTGTGCCATGTCGACTCTTTGTTTAGGTCTGCACCAGGACACTCAGTCTGCAAAGGCAGGGTGTGGGTGTCAGGGTGCAGGGCCCCTAAGGGTGGCACAATAAGTGCTGCAGCCCTTAGGGGACTTCTCTGGTCACAATGCCCTGGGTACCATTTACCAGGGGCCGACATGAGGCCAGAGATGCCAATTGGGTTTTAGCTTCAATGCAGTTTTAGGGAAGGAACACAGGCCCTGGGCACCTGATTGGCAGGAGCCCAGGGCACACTCAGTCAAAGCACATCAGCAATTCAGCAAAAATTGGGGGCATACCATGCAAGAAAGATGGCACTTTCTCACACAAGGGCAAGGCCTTGCCAGAGTATGAACAGCACAAACAGCACCCCCGACAAGGAGGCAGAAAATGGATCAATATTACAGGAGAAACACCAGGCCATACATTTGTCATAACGGCAGGTGTATACAGTTTTTATTGAGGGACGCCTGACTCCCACGATGACATCACAGATCTTAGGAGGAAGATCAAAAGTACTCAACTTTCGTCGCTTAATCTCCACAAATGAAGGTGGTGTGTGCACAGGTTCTGGTGCAAGATTCTGCTCTATTGCTGCAATAGGAAATCCTGCCAAAAGGGAGCCTAGTCAGAGGACAGATGCTCATGCTAAGGAGTTAAACCTTCCTTGCCCAATCAGGAGCAACCTGGATGACTTGAGCCCAGTTGGCCTGATCTTCTTGAGAACCCATGGCAGGAGTGGTACCAGTGAAAAGGCATACAGGAGTCCCAGGTTCCAGTCTAATCAGAACGGGTCTCCATGCTAAAGCAACTTTGGAAGTTCCAACACACAGAGGCGCTGGCATTGTGCATTCTTGTGGTGGCAAACAGATCAAAGTATGGTCCTGCCTATTCACAGAAGAGACCCTGCGCCACCTCCAGATGTAGACCTGATTCGTGATCAGCAACACATCGACAGCTGAGTTAGTCTGCCACAGTGTATAGAGATCTCTCTATGTACTACACCACTAGGAAAATGTCCTGCCATTTCAGCCAAGTCCAGAGGCACATAGCCTCCTGGCACAGGGTGTCACAACCCCACCCCACCCCACCCTGCTTTTTGCAGTAGCGCATGGCGGTAGTGTTGTCTGTGAACACCTGAATCAGTCTTCCCTTTATGGATGGAAAGAAGGCCTTTAATGGCAAGTGAATCAATCGCAGATACAGAAGGTTTATGTGGAGCATTTTCTCTGCTGGAACCCAGAGTCCTCTGATCTCCACCTCCCACAGGAGGCCACACCATCAAAGTAGTGATACATATGTCATCAATTATGGGTGGGAAAAGGAGAGAGGTACGATGTTGACTTCATCGAAGTTGAACAACCAGCAATGCAGATATTTTGCTTTTTCCTAGAACAGGACCAAATCGAAAAGATTCCCCTGACGCTGTCCCCACTGAGACTTCAGATCTTACTGCAGAGCCTCATGTTCCATCTAGCGTGCTTCACAAGCAGGTTGCAGAAGACCATGAACCCCCGGATCCACAAATTTAGTGTCACTGAATCATCGGTATCATATGGCCACGAAAAGGGTGGGAAGCCTGTTGACACGGTGGCTGGGAGAGTATGGGCACAGCAGGAAACCACTTCCTTGGGCACGAAAGCGGTTTCAAAGGAATGTGATATTCCTCTTCTGTATTAGTCCTTTAGTGGTGAGGTGTCCAGTCTGTGGATGAATATACAACACTTTCTGTTCCGGATAAATTTTGTCGATCGGAGCGTAGAAACAGTGCTTTTTTGGTAATTTCAGCACATCTGAGTGTTTTGGTGCTGACAGTTTCGGTGCCGGAGTCTTAGGCGTTGGTGTCTTCGGATCTGAACTGTGTTTCGGTGCCGAATGGTGTTGGTCGGGCCAGACTTTTATTTTGACCTCAAAGGTCTCAGCTCGGTGCTCTATTTGGGGTTAGTAGGCTTTGGTGCCGAGCCAGAAGGCGTGGTCTCAGTGCCGACCAGGGCCACTTGTTAGATCAGAGCCTTCTTTTTATGTGAAGTTGGGTCTTGGGACGAAGGGGTATCTGTACTCGTAGTAGGTTGTCCATGTGGAATGTCTTCCTCTTGGTCGGAGTCAAGCTCTGAGATGGGGATCGACTACTGCTACTCCTCGGTTCCCATGGTCTCCCCGGCCTTTTCGTCTGATTGCTGCCCGAAGGTGTCAGGAATGGAGCTTGTGTGCTGGCACTGCATGTCACGATTTCAAGCCCGTCTGTAGCAAAGTGTTTTCTTGGAGCGGAAAGCCTGGCACACGTCACAGTCCTGTTTTGTGTTCGGGAGACAAACACGGGTTACACACTTTGTGTGAGTCGGTATTATTTCGTGTGCCACGGAGGGCAGAATTTGAAGGGAGTTTGTTCCATCGACTGCAGGTCAGCCCGACGTGGGTAGGGCTCGACGGCCTTCCACGAGCTTTTTTTTTTTGTAAAAACATTTTTTATTGGTAATCAAGTGCCGAGGATACATTACAGCATAAAAGCAACTCAGACATCAGTGACTGATGCGGTAAAGCAACTCAGCTCAAGCAAGACACCTTTTTTATAGAACTGACCCCAACTTGCCCACCCCACCCCGTAGTCCCCCCCCGTAGCCAGTGTGCCGCTTCCTTCCCTTCCAGTCATTAACATGGTACCCCCGCCCGCCCTGGACAGGGACCACAGTAAAGGGTAAATGGTGTCATACAACGGAGTGTCAAGACCCCCAAGGTTGCTATCAGTAATAGTAAGTAGTGTGCGCCTTGGTGTGCGAGAAATCCCGGTCCCAGTGCCCTCACCCTGGAGTCCCTCCCTCATCTTCACTCTGGTCTCCATCCGGCTGCTGGAGCGCCACCACCAAGGCCTCCCACGCCCTGGCCACCTCCAGCGCCTTGTCATTATCTAGGCTCCTAGCCTGTCGCAGCCGCAATGTACTCTCCGCTCTCGCCCAGCGCTCTAAAGTGGTCTTCCAACGCGCGTAGCTGGGGCCTTGAGTAGATTTCCAGTGCATGGAGATTTCACGTTTAGCTAAAATCAAACCTAAGTCACAGAATTTGCTGGTGAATCGAGTGCGGGGGGTGTGCGGGAACCACAGTAAAAGGCATGTACCCATGTCAGGAGCGATCTGCCGGTCCGTGACAGCATTCAGGCAGGACATTACCGCCTCCCAGTAACCCGTCAGCTTGATGCAAGTCCAAAACATGTGGGCGAAGTCCGCATCCGCAGTCCCACACCGGGGACAAAGCGAAGACGCACCCTCGAAGTACTGCGAGATTTTCGTCGGCGTCAGGTACGCCCGGTGCAGGGTAAAAAACTGGACCAGTTGGAACCTGGCGTTCCTCGTGCCCTTCCATGCCCTGCGCAGTAGCTGTGTCCACGCCGTGTCAGGAATAGACCGCCCGACGTCCCCCTCCCATTTGGCTCGCAGCCCATCCAAGGGTCGCAGGGCAGCAGTCGACAGCCGTCGATAAAGGCACGTGACAGCCTTGTAGGTGCCAGCGGCCGTCACTACATATTGGCAACACTCCGAAGTCTGCGGTTCAGTGAGCCCACACTTCCAGTAGCGGCGAATACCAGCCACCAATGCAGCGTGTAGCAAATATCCACCTCTCGGTAGATCGTAAGAGTCTCGGAGTTCCTGAAACGGAATCAGCGAGCCATCCTTGTACAGATCGCCGACCATCAGCAGGCCAAGCTCCTCCCAGATCGCCAGTGCCGACCAGTCCCCGCCATGCGGGAAGGCTGTGCACATCCTGAGCGGAATTTCCGGGGCATAAGGGCGAACGGCACCGGAGCGCTTGTTGGCCCGAAGCCAACAGCTGCGAATCGTCCGTTCCTCCAGGGTGAGCAGAGTCAGGTCCAGTTTCTGGCCCAAGACTAGAAAGGAGAGGAAGTGTCTCGGGAGCACTCCGCCCGACATATCGTCCGGGCCGCGGAACTCCAAGGCCACCGCCTGGGTGAGCCACTGCAGTTGAGCCGCCAGGTAGTACCACTCAAAATCCGGGGCAGCAAGGCCCCCGTCCGCTCTGGGGCGCATCAATGTGGTCAGCGCAACCCGTCTTCTACCCGAACCACAGATGAACCCCGTCATTAGGGAGCGGAGTCTGGTGAAAACTGACGCGGGGATCCAGACCGGCAGGGTGCGAAACAAGTACAGCAGTCGGGGAAGTGCCACCATCTTCAACAACGCGACTCGTCCCGCGACTGAGAGCGGCAGTGTCCGCCAGAAACCCATGCAACCCTGAAGATTCCGAATTGCCCTGTTGACGTTACCGTCTAGGAGAACCGCAGGTGAGTGGTAGATGAAAGTGCCCAGATAGGGGAGGCAATGGTGTTCCCATCGCAGGGCACCCTCCGGCTGGGCGTCACCGGCCCCCGGAGTCAGCGGAAAGAGGCAAGACTTCCCCCAGTTGACTCTCAGCCCTGAAAGATGACCAAAATCCGCCAGGAGCCGTTCGGCCCCGCGCAGGGAGTCGCCCGTGTCTGCCAGAAACAACAGACAGTCGTCCGCATAGAGCGAGATGTAGTGGGTGTCGGCTCTCAGCGGGAGCCCTGCATATGCTCTGCCCAGCCGGGCGTGCGCAGCCAGTGGCTCTATGGCCAGTGCAAATAACAAGGGGGATAGAGAGCACCCCTGTCGGGTCCCCCTACCCACCGTGTAAGAGGCTGATATGGTGGACCCCGTTTTGACACGGGCCGTGGCCGCGGCGTAGAGCAAGGCAGTCCATTTCACAAAGCGTTCGCCCAGTCCAAAGGCCTCCAGGACACGGAGCAGGTACGACCACTCGACGCTGTCAAAAGCTTTCTCGATGTCAATCGAGAGGACCGCGGCACTCGGAAAGTCAGCGGCCTCCCCTCCCATGATCCGGAGCAACCGGCGCACACAAGTGGCGGTGGTGCGTTGAGGAATAAAGCCCGCCTGGTCGCCATGCACCAAGGAACGCATGTGGGTGAGGAGCCGCGTCGCGAGGATCCGGCTCAGGATCTTGTAATCCGTGGTGAGCATGGAGAGCGGGCGGTACGCCGAGCGGCAGCTCGCATCACCTTCACGCTTCAGTAAGGGTATCACTAAGGCTTCGCGTGTAGACGCCGGCAAGCGCCCCGTGTCCCAGGCCTCTTGATAAACCTCCTGCAGTCGCGGGACCAGCACATCCGCATAGGCCACATAAAATTCGATCGGGAGCCCGTCCGTACCCGGAGTCTTGCGGCGGGCCATGTGTTTGATGGCCACCCTGATTTCTCCCACGGAGATATCGCCGCCCAGCTGTTTCGCGTGCTCCGGATCGAGCCTGGGCAGCTGCGCCTCCGCCAGGAACTCCTCCAGCTCCGCCGGGGGGTCCGGCATCCTACTCCTATAAAGATGTTCGTAATACCGATGGAATTGGTCGTTAATGTCCAGTTGCGTGTAGACCATGCGCCCCTCCGGAGTAGCGAGCGCCACTATAGGGGAGCCTCGGGTTCCAGGGCTGGCCAACCACGCCAGTAGCGAACCCACTTTGTCGCGTTCGGCGTGAGCCCGGACCAGGAACTCCTTATAATCAAAGCAGCGCAGTTTTTCCAGCGCTGCCGCCACTACCTCTCGAGCCTCGGAGACCGCTCCATGAGCCTCAGGGTCCGCGTGGCTGCGCCTCTCCTCAGCGCGCAATCGGTCCTCACTGCGCTCTACATCCTGCAGTAGGGTTTTACGGACACCCGCAGTAGCCGAAATACAGACGCCCCGAACCACCGCCTTAAAGGCGTCCCATTCCAGCGCCCGGCTGGAGGCCGTGCCCACATTGGTGTCAAAGTATCCCTCCACCCCGCTACGTACACTGGCTTTAAACGCCGGGTCCTCCAGCGTCAGTGGGTTCAACCGCCACGTCGGGATAGCTTGGCGTCGCCTCATCCACTGTATCGTCACCAGGCAAGGGTTGTGGTCAGACACCGTCTTAGTTAAGTACTCACTGTGGCGGACCAGGCTCTGGATGTCCAGTGAGCACAGAATGCTGTCTAAACGAACATGCAGATCGTGTGGGGGGAGTAAAAGGAGAAATCCCTTTCCGTTGGGTGGTGGGTCCTCCACGCATCGACTAGGCCCCAGCTACTCTGCCACGTTCTCCTACTCTGCGCCAACTTGTGAGCCGCTGCCTGCGCTAGGGGCGGGTGTGAGCGATCCAGTTCCACGTCCAGTACTGAGTTAAAATCCCCCCCAAGCAGGACCGTACCAGCCAGGACAGTCGCCAGCTTCCCGGAAAGTCGCGCAAAGAAGGCAGGCTGGTCTACGTTAGGGGCGTATACGCTGCAGAGCGTCACGTCCCTCCCATCTAGGCGGCCCTGCACAGCAACAAACCTCCCCTCGGGGTCAACTATCGTCACCAGAGGCTGGAAAGGAACCCCCGCCCGGACCCATATCAAAGCCCCCCGCGCAAAGGCCGAGTAGGTGGTGTAAAACATATGCCCCCGCCACCTGCGCTGCAGAGCCCGCCCCTCAGGTAGATCAATGTGGGTTTCCTGCAGGAAGGCAATCTGAACCCCCCTGCGAACAAGATGGGCATGAACCCTGTGGCGTTTCAGCATGGAATTCAGGCCCCTCACATTCCAGGTCACACATTTCAGTTCAAGGAGGGTCCCCATTCCTCACGACAAACACAACCCCAAAGAAAGCAGCATTCGCACACACACTGGCTACTCCCCAAAAAATAAACCCCGACAGTCCCCAACAACCCCATGTCCCACCCCTCCCCAGAATAGGTCCCCAACAGCAGAAACCCATCCAAATGAGCAATTCCCAACAGTAACAGTCTCTGGCAACTACCAGAGTCCCACAGTAGGTGTGGGAGAAGAGGGGGTGGCCTGTCGCCTTCCTCAGCAGACCGCAAACAGCTCACTCTTTCAGGCCAGTTAGGCCTCCCCCACGTGCCCCAAGTGTCCCGCATCCCCTCCATAAGGAAGGCGACCATCACCACAGAGGTCGGCCGCCCAACACCAGTTCCAGGCCCAACAGGTCAATACCGCCCCAGCCCCAAACCCCGGTCAGGAACACAGCAGTCTATACGATACCACTGCAGGGGTGCATTAGCCACACTCGTCCAGCAAACCATCAGCAGTTCCAGGCGTGACATGGGGTGGCGCGGGGTCTCCAATCACCGACTCCTTCGAGGACCCCCCGCCGGTGCCACCTCGAGATCCCGACTCCCCAGCCGTCGCGGCGTCCAATGTCTGGGAGATGTCAGAGACCGCCCGGAGGGCATCTCTGCGCTCCAGCTCAGTTTGTGAGACCGTGGGTGTCCGAACTTTGGGTGGTCGTTTCTTGCGCCTCCTACCCCGCCTGGGCCGTGGCGGCGCCCGCCGCTGCTCCCCGGTCGCATGAAGAGCATCCGCGCCGGTCTTGTAGAGCTCCAGCCAGCTCCAAACGTCGTCGGGAGTGTCGTAGAAGGAAGACTTGCCATCTAGCATGATCCGTAGGCGGGCCGGGAATAGGAGAGAGTAGCGGATGCCCTCCTCCCGGAGCGCCTTCTTGACCGCCAGAAAAGTCGACCGCTGCCTCTGGACTTCCAAGGAGTAATCAGGATATATGGACACCTGGGCATTGTCCACTCGATAGGGTCCCAGAGCTCGCGCCCTCTGCAGAATGAGGTCCCGGTCTCTGTAATGCAGCAACCGTGCCACCACCGGGCGGGGAGGCCGGCCCTCGGCCGGGGGACGAGCCGGCACGCGGTGAGCACGTTCTAGGGTGTAGAACGGCGAGAGCCCTTCCGGAACAACCACATCTCGCAGCCAGGCCTCCAGATAGCCCAACATGTCGGTCCCCTCAATTTTCTCCGGCAGGCCCACCACACGAACGTTGTTGCGGCGGTTGCGCCCTTCCGCATCCTCCGCCCGCTGCTCCAGAATGTGCACCCTCTGCTGCAGCTCCCCCAGCAAGGCGTCCGCCGCTTTCGACGAAGGTTCCAGCTCAGCAATCCGGGTCTCGGTCTCCTTGACCCGATCCGCCAACTTGCCGTGGTCTGCACGCAATAGGCCCAGGCTCGTGGACACCTGCCCGATGTCATGATGTAGGGCCTCCCTAGTGTCAGCAATGGCCTTCAGGATCTGCTCCAGTTGGCTCTGCGGTAGGCCCGCCGCCGGGATGGCTTCCAGAGTGGGGTCCCGACCATCCGCCGGCCCCCCAGCAGCCTCCGGCGGGGGTTTTAGGGGGCGCTTCCCCATGGGGGTGGCCACGTCTCGCCCTCGCAGCAACAGGGTCGGCGCCTTCTCCCGCGTCCAACTCACCAGGCCGCAGTCCTCGGGGTCGCTCGCCGCCTCGCGGTCCACCAAGCACACGGAGCCCCTCTGAGTGCTCCGCTCTCCAAAGTCTGCAGGCAGAGTACAAGGCCACCAGCCCAAAATGGCGGCAGGGGCGGCTCTCCAGGGTGTCAATGATGCAGGGGCAGGGAAAGGCGCGCCCGGGCGCCAAGAAACAGTCCCCCCGGGGGTCTTCAGAGCCGAGCACCAGGTTCCCCGGCGGTGGCAGAGTCCCTCAATAGTAGGTGGCCAGGGAGCAGCGCAGGATCACCCCCACTCAGGCCGGTTGCACAGGGTCCGGACCCAGCTCAATCCTGGGTCGCGCAGGGCTGGTCTGCACCCCAAGCCCGCGCTCCGCAGAAGGCGCACGGTAGAAACTCCCAAAGTCAGGCTGGCAGGGGCAGTGCCGGGCAGCCACGACCCCGTCAGGCCACGCGGAGAGAGGCCCAAGTCCAAGCGCAGCCTCACGCTCCCTGTCCAGCCAGCAGCAGGCCCCCCCCGGGCCGAGTTGGTATCAGAACCGCTCACCGGCAGGGGCCCCCGCTGTGTCCCCGCTGATGCTCCGCAGTGAGGGAGTCCGAGCCCCGCCGCCGCGGCAGGCTCAAAAATCCCGGGCTCCGGGCCCCGTGGCGGCCGGCGGCCGGCTAGGTATCGCCGCGGGCCGGCCACTGGAGTACTCGAGACCGGGGATGCGGCCGAGCGTCAAGGCCGCAAGAGGGCCGGCTCGGCCCACTGAACACCGGGCGCAGCGCGGGCGCCGCGCTGTCAGGGATCCGTCCCCGCCGTCTCCGGTCAGGCCCCCAGGCACATAGGAGGAGATGCGGGCAAGCTCAGGGCACCAAGGTCATCAGGATCACCAGCGCCAGGATTAATGGAGGAGGCCACGGCGGAGCTCAGCGCTCACGCGTCTACCTCCATCGGCTGCCAAGCCACGCCCCCGGCCTTCCACGAGCTTTGCAATCGAAAGATAGTTTTAATAAGTAAATAAGATATGCGAGAGAATGGGAAATGCGATCAGAAACAATACCGTCGAGGGTGAGCGTCTTGCGCACCAAGGGAAACGAAGGAACGGTGTCGAACCGGTGTCCAGTAATTCCCGTCCGAACCCAGTGGCGGAAAAAAACAATCTAACAATGGAGTCGATGCTGATGCGCACTATCACTGAAAGGAGGAGTCACCTACCTCATGACTGGAAAAAACTTCTTCGAAGAAAACAAAGTGCAGACATATGGACCCAACACTAGATGGCGGGCTACGCACAGCATGGATCTACAGCTCACATGCCTCGAACACTTGTTTTCACCAGTGTCCAGTACATGGTTTAAGATGGCTTCCCTGGTCACTTTCACTGGCAACAATCTGACTGACCAGAACAGGGGCATATCTGCTCAGGTATATATTGCCCCACATATAATATTAAGCACACTGCCTTGGGACTGTCAGGCCTGTTGTAGGGGTAACTTACAAACATCATATGCTGTGGTAAGGGACATGGCACAGAGGGATGTGTGACATGTCGTGTTTTCACTTTTGTCTGCACCAAGACACGCATCCGGAATGACAATTGTGCATGTGCTTGGTGAGAGGTCCCTTAGGGTCGCACAAATTGTGCTGCAGCCCGCAGGGAACCTTTTTCGTACCTCTGAACCCTAGGTACCAGAGTACAATTTACTAGGGACTTACAGAGGGTGCTAATGTTTTTGCCAATTGGGGAACAATTGTACATTTGGAGGGAAAGAACACTGGTACTGGGGCACTGGTTAGCAGGAACCCAGTGCACTTCAGTCAAAGCTGCAACTAATACCAGGCTAAAAGTGTTTGTGGGTTTGGGTACTGCAAAAAAAAAAAAAGTTTCCTACAATGATTTTGGTGTCTAAACTGCTATAATAATCTGTAATTTTTTTAATTGGTGTCACAATTCTTTATTGGGTGTGTCTCTTGCTTACTGACAGCATGTATTAAATGCTGAACACTATCCTCTGATAAGCCTAAACTGCCACCCACACTAGCACAAGACAGAGTAGTTGGGATTATTATTTTAACCCCTGTAAACCAGTAAGGGTTGCCTGGATTCTCTACACATTGTATCCAATGTTGGTGCACTATATAGAGATCCAGCTTCCTACAGCAGTCAGTCTGATTCAGACATAAGAGTATTTAATGAAAATTTCCTTTGGCAAGTTGGTTATTTATTATATGATTAGTGTGTTACTAGAGAGGAGATACACCCCATTCTGATTCATGAAGTCTGAATTTGTCCAAGTTGGTAAAGTGGCCAGGTGCATGGGTGTGTTATGCTAAACAGCTGCATGTAAACACACTTAGCTTACACACACACACACTTTGCTTACACACACACTTACACACACATACCTACACTTACACACACATCCCTCTAGAGGTTTGCAATGTTCACTTTTGAGGTAAGTATAAAGAACAAATACATGCTTGTATGCAGCACCAAGCGCTGACATACTGCCTTTAGTCGTGAGCATGTTAGTCATTAAAAGAAACCCCTTTTTCCGAATTAGTTTTTCTAAGTAAATATTTTGTATCTTGTAGGAAGATAATTTGGGTCTGCCTGTACCTACAGGTTTTTGTACTGAATGAGAACGGATAGACATAAAAGCGTTGACCTCCTTTTGTTGCATGTATCAGATGAGTAGGGAGTTTTTTGGCCTCAAACACCTTTGACCAGATTTAGCATCCTTGTTAAGTCAAAACATGTTGGTATCTTAAACTGGTAGGTGAAACAACATTATTTTCTACCTTTACACCACATTCTTAATTTTAACCTATACCAGATTTATCCATTAATAAAGAAATTTTCTTTGGGTATACCTCCCAAGTATTTTTAACTCATTATCTGAATCTTTGGATTTGTCATGTAAAAAATATCTAAGAATTCTCACCTTTGTTTGGTTGAGTCTACTCGAGTCGTGCTGTCCTACTCCAGGGCGGTAGGCCGCCTATAATGAAGCATTCCAGGATACAGTATGTGTGACCTCTCAAATATCTAATATGCCTTTAGGTCAAGACCAGTTTTTGTATTTAAGAATAGGACACAACCTATTTCTTTCTTCCACTACCCAAGTATCTTATGTGTTATGATGGATCCAATGTTTATCATTTTAAAAAGCCATGAATACATCGAAAAATCGTGAAGATGATGTTTTGTTTTTATAACCCCATTTTCATACATTATGAACTTAGAAAAAAGGCTACAGGATGTATCTCAGATTACTCTTTAATCAACTGCATGTATTAAAGAGAAGCACTTATACAACTTTGTTCAAATACATCAAAATTAGTCATGATGCCATTAAACAGGCACACAACGCACACAATGCTTAGCTGCCAAATGTAATCAATATTGGAGAGGCTTGCACCACTCTACAGTTTCTCCAGGGTAGACAAGGTATAAATTGCATAACTTAAAATAAAAGATGAACCGTTTACTCACCCGATCATAATGCTGCTCCAAAAACTCTGCACTTAGCAATTTGTGCCTCGTCAGCAGATCCTGAAAAATCGAGTTTTAATTAAAGGCCCGCCATGCACAGACATTTCATTTGAAAGATATACGTATAACCAAATTATCAACTGGCATTAACGTATACAACTCTTTCCAACCAAAGTATTAGGAGTGGATTTTACCTTTCTGCACACTAACATAATCACAGTGCACTGCTAGTGGGTGAGCGAGTAAGTTGGCTACCTTTCATTTCAACCACTAACTTATTTGCTAACTTTTGTTCGCTATTATACGCAGTTTCTTCTATAAACATACTTAAGAAAGAATACAGATTTAAATATGCATGGGTCTCTAAAACTTCTAATTTCTGCTGAGATTGAAGACATCCAGAATACATTTTAATGAAAGCTGCAGCTCCGCGTACTTTAAGGATAAGTTACAGCCAGGGCCACAGAAATGATGCAATTCTGAGGCCGCAGCATTTACAGCATGATTAGGGATTGATGTAATTTGTTGATATCTACCATTTGCAGCAGGATGTTTGGATTTTAACATATGTTTGTTTAAACAGAAGTTACTAAAATACTATGAAAAAGCAAACCACATTTCAAATGACTAATGCGGCATTCAGGTGTAAAACTCGTGTTAATGCAGGAAAAAATTTGACAAGACAGAATTAATGTGCTTTAAAATGATAAAATATCCAAATGATTCTGCTGCCGAACGTCCTCCATTATACCCCTTTAATGTTTTTTTACACTATTTGGTGAAGCCTGCAGCTTGGTTTGGTCCTCTATTGCACTTCACTGGTCTTGGTTATAACCTCTCAACCACAAAGGTTAGGGATGCTAAACTCTGAATCAGAGTATTGCACCCATGACGTTGTCATAGGATAGTAAGGTAATGCATCTAACTTGTAACGGTTTTGCTAATTGCAGTATTTTGTAGATACACATCTTGAGTTTGGTCTTGTTGAACTAAAATCCCTCTGGTAATCAATCTCACCATGATGTTCAGCAAAGCACACACACACGTTTGTGTGGATTAGCTCAAAACTGCTTTTATATCATTTGGATTTCTGGTATTATACAATGGCTCTACTTTTACGTTGTACCTGACAAAGAATTGTATTCTCCTTCACAGTGCAAATAAAGTATCTACAACCCTTGTCTCAGGATTAGAACCTTCACACTTCCATGACCTACCATTCATTTTCAAAACAATATTACTAATTTGAGAAGTTTTTTTCCTGAAAAGATAGGTTTAGCACCATCAAAAACCCAAGCTCTGTCAACATAATCTACAGAACAGATGGGTTAATGGAAATAAAATAGTCCCAATAAAGTAAAACCTGGTTTGTGTGCATTTAACCAGCAAAGCACAAAGATAATTTCAACATATTGGGGCTAATGCATCTTTTTTAGTGGCCTCGGTGCAAAGCGGATTTAAATTCTTGAATGGCTGGTATTTCATCCTTCGAAAATCAGTAATCATAGGCATGCTTTTGATTAGTGCAGACACTTGGTTTGGAGGCACAGATGTCAGCGGTTTTTTTTGTAATAAAAGAAAATCCTTTTTGATTTCAACAAATTTTAGTTTTTCTCGTTGCCCCTACTCAATTCAAATTTTAACAAGGACCACTGCATTTTGTCACAGAGACGCAATTATGTTCAATTTAGCACAGAAAAAATTGACTGCTGTCTTAAAGACACAAGGAATGAGAATACGGTTTAGAACTTTTTAATGGTTTTGTTTAGACTTTGCAATTGTGATTAAAATTTAGGAGCTTAACTATACTTTCTACATGAGTGGTTTAATTGTGAATAATGCTACGGATAGTACTTGAAAGTTATTAGATCGTGGTTATTTATGGACTGGGAAACAAAACAAAAAAAATCACTCAAATCTCACTAGATGCAACTTCCAATTCAGAGTAAAAAGATAAAAATAAATTGGCACTTGATGTACTGTTTGCAACTGATGGTACTGTGTTGTCAATTTAAAGCAATCTAAGTGAGCCAGAAGGCTAGAATTACAAAGCCAGCCTATGGAATGCATCATCCTGCCTGAATCATAATGGTGTCTTTTATGGCATCAACAGTGGAAAAAAATAGTCTTTTGGTGACAAAAGAAGCTTGTAACAAAATAAAACGCCCTCATTGATGCTGGGTTCAACTGCAAAGAGGACTATTGTGCTTCCACGATACAATGACACAGATATTGTCGACATGCTTACAGAGCAAATCTCTGATTTAGAACTTTCTGCAATTTCTCTTAGTCATCTATCCCAGGTTTGCCTAAAAAATAGCACTTTTTGGTGAACAAGCATGGTTATTGTGAGCTCAATTCCACTCTCTGCTTGAGGCTTAAATCATTCATGACAAAATGTTAATGATAATAAATTACCTTGAAGGTAGCAAATGCATCTGAAGCAATATCAAATGTTGACATTTCCACATATCTAAAGAAATCGTAGAACTGTTCGGACCACAATATAATTTTAGCCAGTGGTTCATGTCGTATGCATTCTCTTAACATTATACCACAATTCAGAGCGATTTCTGGAGATTCATAGCTATAAAGTAAAACAAATGGTTACAAAATAGTACATAACTAGGTATAGTTAATGCAAGATTCTCAGCTCCCATTAATTATCAAAGAAAAAAAACATGCAGCTGATCTATGACATTTGTGACTTGTCTTCACAATAAAAGACATAAATAGGAATATGTTAAACAAGTCAAAATTATTATTTTGTTTTTTTTAAAGAAATTCCTACTACAACCCTTTGATGCCAATACTTAATTTTCAACAGACCACAAGTGAGTGCATGTATTTTAATAAATGCCTATTCTCCTTTCAGGTGAAATTTAACTACCAGTCTCTTGAGTAACATAAATTGCCTACAATAGGATGACATTAATAGGTAAACAACAATCAACAAGTCAGCAATTCTAGACAAAATGAAAATCTAACTAGGCTCAAACATCAACATTTTTTTATTAATGCAACCAAGTTTGGGAGCATGTTTAAACTTAATGATGCATTTGAGTATTGCATGCTTTTATTCAGAACGAACATGACATACCCCTAACATATCCAAACTTAAGTGAAACGTGTACTGTTCTGATAGTTTTGCCATTTGCAAGCAACGTCAGAGACTGAGACCAGAGGCCAGAGACAACCAGACACTTGTGGATATCCGGGCGGCCCGAAGAATACTCCTAGCATCCTCAGCATCCTGCATCCTCACCATCAGCACCACTTCTTGGCAGGACCGTGTTAAAGGAAGAAAAGATAATGAAGACCCCAAGACTGCTGAAAAACGATAGGCAACTGTCTCCCTTGAACTAAGTGGTCCTTGTGACTCATTACCTCTCGGTTGTGCCCAGGCCAAGCCGAAAGGAAAATCCTTACTAGCCACGTTGTTAGGAACTACTCAAACTATTGCAACAATTTATTGCATCTTTTAAAAAGAATATACTTACCTTTGAAAAATAATATCTGGAGATTCCTGCAATAGATTTTTTGTTGTGGTATCCAACTCGAGATGAAAATATACACTATTTTTATACATTGTTATGTTAAATAAATTTATCGAGCGCGGCTAACACCATTAGGTTTCTTGGCGCTTGTGCTGAGGGAGCAAGGAAAAAAGCGTAGGAATTTAACAGCTAAGGATAAGACTCAGTAAAAAGGAAAGTTTTGAGGAGGGATCTGAACCTGGGGTAAGGGGAAGGCAGCCTGAGAGGGAGAGGAAGGGAATTCCAAAAAGACGGGGCTAGAAATGAGAACCTAAGGCCACCATGCTTCTTCCTCTTAAACCTGGGAACTGATAACAAGGCCATCTGAGATGACCTAAGATTGCGAGAAGGAACATATGGGTGAAGAAGGGAAGAAATGAAAAGAGGACTGTGGCCAGCAAGAGATTTAAAGATAGTGCAGCCAAGCTTGAATTTACAGCGTGCAGATACCGGGAGCCAGTGGAGACTTTTTAAAAGAGAGCGAACGTGTTGATCTCTGGGTTGGTGATAAATCAGGCGGGCGGCCTGATTTTGGATCAACTGAAGTCTCTTGAGTTGATAATCAGGGATGCCTACATACAATGTGTTTGCGTAGTCAAGCCTAGACAAGACTAACGCAAGCAAAGCCAAAGTAAGGGCTTCGGTAGTAAGTAGGCGAGAGACTTTACGAATTTTCCTGAGTTGGAAATGGCTAGAGGACACTATCGCGCTTATCTGGGGCGTCATGGAAAGGTCGTTACTAATGACGACTCCCAGACTTTTAGCTGAATTAACAGGACAAGGAGGACTGCCCAGGCTTGCAGGCCAGAAAGAAGGTTGCCAGGGATTGGAAGGTCCCCCGACAAGAACCAACCCGGTCTTGTCGGGGTTGAGCTTCAGATGGTTTGAGCTCATCCAATTACTAATGAAGCAGAGCGTGTTTTGAAAGGTAGTAATTGAATCGTCAGAGGAATCGATGGAAAAAACTAGTTGAATGTCGTCCGCGTAGTTAAATGCGGCGACATTAAACCTGCGGAGGGAACGTATTAACGGGGCCAGGTACAAATTAAAAAGGAGGGGGGATAAAGAGGAGCCCTGCGGGACTCCGCAGGTCAGCTTGACCTGAGTGGCAGAAAACTGGGACAGCCTGACGGCTTGTTGGCGTTGGGTCAAAAAAGATCTGACCCAGTCCAAGGCGGTGCCCTGGATGCCAGCCTCTCCGACACGGTCGACCAGAATATCATGGTCGACCGTGTCAAAGGCGGCCGACAGATCCAGGAGGACCAGGGCCTGACAGATGTTAGAGTCGGCCCCTCTGCGCAGTTCCTCCATCACAGAGAGGAGGACTGCTTCTGTGGAGTGCGCAGGTCTAAACCCGGCCTGCTGGGGGTCCAAGACGCACGAGTCCTCAACAAAAGTGCTGAGGGTTTGAGTGACATGCGACTCCAGAACTTTGCTGAGGAAGGGAAGGCGAGAGATAGGGCGATAGTTGCTCATGATGGAAGGGTCTGCCGAAGGTTTTTTCAGGATGGCAACCACCTCGGCCTGTTTCAAAGAACCCGGAACCTCCCCAGTGGCCAAAGAGTTGTTTAACAAGGCCAGGGGGGGTTCAGGGCAGGAAGTGAAAGCTTCCCGGAGGGCCGAGGGGGGGGCAGCAGTCGCCCGGAGAACCAGAAGAGACTTTGTACAGGAGTGAAAGGAAATTGGTTTCCGAAATGGGGGGGATCTGGGTTAAAGTGTGAGTGTTGGAATAATGACAAGGAACGCTAAGCTGAGGGAGAGCTGGCAAAGCTTGGACCGAGATACTAGTTTTGATCTTGACAATCTTGTCCACAAAAAATTGGTTCAAGGAGTCGCATAGGGACTGGGAGGGAAGAGGCGCAATAGTGACTCTCGCGGGATTAGAAAGTTCCTCAACAATAGAAAATATGTCCTTGGACTTATTTGAGGAGTCCAGAATTCTATTGGAGAAATAACGGGATTTAGCAAGAGTTATGGCTGACTTATACTCTCTCAGCAAGGAGGAAAATATCTCTTTGGTCTCGGGGGAGTACCCACGGCGCCAGCGCCGTTCTGCTTGGCGAAGACCAAGTTTTAAAGCTCTAAGGTCCTCGGTGAACCACCTTTGGGCGTCATGGCTACGCCTCGCTCTGACTAATTTTAAAGGTGCCACCGAGTCAGCAGCAGAAGTAAGCCAATAAGTAAGGTTCTGTGTCTGGGAATCGATGGAAATAGCAGGGCCAATGATAGGTGGAGCCGATGAACTGAGGAGGGAGATGAATTTATTTAAATCAGCCTTGTTCCAATTACGTGCCAGGAAATTAGTCTCTCGGACTGTTGTAACAGGGGCGGACAAAGCTAAAGTAAAGGTGATTAGAAGGTGGTCTGACCAAAGACAGGGAAGAATAAGGGGTGCAGAGATGTCTAGGCCGGAGGTCCAGACCTGGTCTAGACCTGGTCTAGAATATGGCCCTTGACGTGAGTAGGGGAGTGTATATGTTGAGTACAATTTAAGCCTGACATAAGGTCTGAAAAAGCCAGTGAAACAGAGGATTCGTGGGCGTCCGACGGTCAATAGTTAAAATCTCCCAGGACCAAGACATTGGCGTTATTGATGGTAAGCTGGGAGATGAGGTCGCCGAACTGGACTGAAAAACTGGGCATGGGTTGGGGAGGGCGGTAGACCAAGACACATATGAGGGACGACCCTGGCTGCTCCAATCTGAGTACGAGACAGTCAGTCAAAGGGATGCTAGTGGTGGGCACTGGAGAGAAACGAATGGGATGCCTAATATTGGCTGCAACCCCTCCCCCCGCTTTGCCAGAGGAGCAGTTAGCTTGCAATATATAATAACCCGGAGGGATGGCTGCCAGGATGTCAGGGGAAGAGTCGTCTGTGAGCCAGGTCTCGGTCAGAAACAAGACATCTGGCTGTTCCGATCCCAAAAGATAAAAAATATCTGACTGATGACTGACCAGAGACCGGGTGTTGAGATACATCACTGACAGAGGGGGGTTTAAGGCTCTAGCCGAGGGAGGAGTGTAAGGCTTGGGACCCAGGACTGGTAGCCTAGCAGTTAATGGAGAGGATATGATCTCTGAAAAAGATTTTCTGGCTTTAAGCAGGCCAAATAATGCGAGCCTAGTGGATGATGTAGGAGGGGGAAATGCAGGGTCATGACATGAAATGAGAAAAGAGCGGGAATAGGTGAGGGAAGGGGCAGAGTGACATGCCCCTTGCCCCGGCGCAGACGGGCGCAACTCAGGCGCAACTCAGGCGCGCCTACGTCGCGCCCGCTGCGCTCGTCCGCTGCGCTGACACATGGTGGCCGTTTAAGTAGGGGCGGAGCAAGGGTAGAGTGTCAGGGATAGCCTATAGTGAATGTAAGCCCAAGCAAAGATGGCGCCCGTTACCGCTGGGAACCCGCGATGAAGATCAGCCCCCAGCCAGCAGCTCACCTCTGAAAATGGAAACTCAGGTTAGTAACCTGCATAACTTTGAGGTACAGTGGTTATACAATTTAAAAACAATGCGTGGCATAAAAACGCCACCGCTCGTAATCAACGGGGCGAAGTGCAGGAGATATATAAAAAGAGCTCTCTCAGCGTCCGCAAGCCAGCCCACTGCCACCGGGCTACTTGCAAACACTAGGCGAGGGCCAAATCGCGCTCCTAAGTAGGGGCGGAGCAAGGGTGGAGTGTCAGGGATTGCCTATAGTGAATGTAAGCCCAAGCAAAGATGGCGCCCGTTACCGCTGGGAACCCGCGATGAAGATCAGCCCCCAGCCAGCAGCTCACCTCTGAAAATGAAAACTCAGGTTAGTAACCTGCATAACTTTGAGGTACAGTGGTTATACAATTTAAAAACAATGCATGGCATAAAAACGCCGCCGCTCGTAATCAACGGGGCGAAGTGCAGGAGATATATAAAAAGAGCTCTCTCAGCGTCCGCAAGCCAGCCCACTGCCACCGGGCTACTTGCAAACACTAGGCGAGGGCCAAATCGCGCTCCTAAGTAGGGGCGGAGCAAGGGTGGAGTGTCAGGGATAGCCTATAGTGAATGTAAGCCCAAGCAAAGATGGCGCCCGTTACCGCTGGGAACCCGCGATGAAGATCAGCCCCCAGCCAGCAGCTCATCTCTGAAAATGGAAACTCAGGTTAGTAACCTGCATAACTTTGAGGTACAGTGGTTATACAATTTAAAAACAATGCGTGGCATAAAAACGCCACCGCTCGTAATCAACGGGGCGAAGTGCAGGAGATATATAAAAAGAGCTCTCTCAGCGTCCGCAAGCCAGCCCACTGCCACCGGGCTACTTGCAAACACTAGGCGAGGGCCAAATCGCGCTCCTAAGTAGGGGCGGAGCAAGGGTGTAGTGTCAGGGATAGCCTATAGTGAATGTAAGCCCAAGCAAAGATGGCGCCCGTTACCGCTGGGAACCCGCGATGAAGATCAGCCCCCAGCCAGCAGCTCACCTCTGAAAATGGAAACTCAGGTTAGTAACCTGCATAACTTTGAGGTACAGTGGTTATACAATTTAAAAACAATGCGTGGCATAAAAACGCCACCGCTCGTAATCAACGGGGCGAAGTGCAGGAGATATATAAAAAGAGCTCTCTCAGCGTCCGCAAGCCAGCCCACTGCCACCGGGCTACTTGCAAAACACATTGGTGTTGTATTTTTATTGTGTCGTGTTTGTGTACCCGTTAACTTTGGCACTTCTAAATGCGTCACACTAGTTCCTTTAAGTCAGACTGCTCTGTGCCACAGCTGCCCAGGACTGAGCTTAGGATTTTCTTTAGGAAACCTAACTGTACGTGATAAAGATGGTGACATTATTATATCACCTTTCTACAATGCTGCTTTGGTGAAAACCATATATTATTCAAGTCTTTGGTTCTCCCTTAAAGAACAACAAAAATACACGCCCTTCATACAACACAAGAAAATTGCCTGTAGATATTACTTTGTCGGCCTGTAGGTGAGAACTGGGCCCAGCCTATTTGGCGGTAAAGTCTCTAGTAGAAAACATGATTGTGGTTTTTCTTCTTCCAGTTGCACTACATGTATCTGTTGCTCTTTTTATGAAGGCCTCAAAGGATACGTGTCCATCGCTTCTTCTGGCGATTCTGCGTCGAGATCCTGGCATTGTAGATCTTGAGCCTTTGAGATCGCTGAGCCTACATAAGTTAATGCCTCATTGTCTCCTTCCTCCTTGAAGAATTCCTCTTCTTCTTTGTCGAGTGGTTTGGGGGTTGTTGGCATCTGCAATTCCTCAACCGGTTTCTCCACTTCAGTCGATGGTTTCGGCAGTATCTTGAATTTCTCCACCATTTCAGCTTCTAGCCTCTTTTTCTCGATCTCCAACGCATGTGTTTCGGAGTCGAGACCCTCTGCCTCTCTCTTCGTGCTCGACTTCTACGCTGTCGTCGAAAGCTGTTTCGACCTCTCTCGTTTCGAAGTCGAGGCGTCTTTTTCGTGACAGTCTTTCGACGTCTTTGATTTTTCACCATGACCGTCCTTGCCGAAGGATCCAACAGATTGTTTCTCTTTGGATGCGTCCGCGCTCATAAACTGTTTAGACGCAGAGGGCCCTTTTGTTGTCTGAGATTTTTTTTCTTGTCTCCTATTGTCTTTGAGGTCGACGGTTCTCTTACCTCCTTCGAAGTCTTCTTCTCGTCCTCTATGACAGACGTCTGTGTCCTTGCCGACTTCAGGGCCTTCGGTGATGTTGACCTCCGCTTCGCTCGACAGGCCCAGATCTCAAAGCGACGGTGCTTGCCCTTGACCCTGCATGTTGCAGTTGGCCCTTCACTGTTTCTCTCTTACCCTCAAGGTCTTTGAGGTGAGGCCGAGCATGCGTTGCAATCTTCACTTCGGCGAGTAAGTGGCAGGCAAAGTTTGCAGACCAGATGCTGATCTTTGAGCCTATTTATGATGACAATTCTTACAGAATTTAAAAGGTGTATTGTCCATTACCGCGCACAGGGAGTCCCCTGCATGTGCATTCTCAGGGTCTAAGTTCCATACTTTTCGGCGCACTCTGGCTCGTCGGGTAGTAGTCCGGTACGGCGAAGCAGGTTTTATCGCTGTGTAAGTTTCACCTATTTTCGTCGATTCTGCTCTCCAAATCTCTGGAGCTCCTTTCATATCGATCCAGACCCAACGGCGGAAAAAATGAAGATCGTGACCAAAGGTGGGAGCTTCCCGGAGGAAGCACATCGATGTCACAGGAGGACACCAAATGGAGGATCTCGACTGCCACCCAAAAAAAAAAAAAAAAAAGGTAACAATTCCAGACCCAACCCCTAGATGGCGGAAAAATGCACAGCATGTGAATCAAGAAAAGATTTGTGCTACAAAACAGATGCTTGGATAATGGGCATAAGTAGAGCTACAATGAACTCAGACTTACTCCACTTGGCATATCTATTCTGTGACAAGGTACCAAAATTCTTGAGTATATCAGAAAAAAAGCACAACCTAGTATTTCATTAGATCCCAATATAAAGACACTTTTCAAACTCAACAAGGGAAACCAATTTGGTTTCATATTTCGCCGGCACCTGAGCTCTAGGTTGTATCATGAACATGTGTGTGCTCGAATTAGAAAGGAGCTCCTCTACACAAAAATCTTCCTCTGTAAAAATGCATAAGATTTTTTTTGTATCATTGTCTGCTCTAGAACACTGCTGTCCCTTTGCCCCTCATAAGTCCCCTAGTCCGTGTGCTTGAATGAGCTCTACATATTTTTCCTCCGAAATACATTAAACTCTGTTCTCTGAATCTAGCTTGTCAGAATTACACTTTTGGCTGCAGACGGACCAAAACGTCTTCTGGCCTAATGGTGTTAAACAGAAGGAAAGAAATGACAATTACTAAAATTACTACATACCCTTTTAACAACATGAACAGTATATTTTGCTGAGTACAGATATATTCCACAGTCGGAGTTCTTGTTCCAATCTGGCGTCTTAAAATGTTGTTGAAGATCTGAGCTACATCCTTTTTGCCCTGGTAGAATAAAATGCTTGGTAAATAACTTATTGCACATCAAAATATGAAAATACAAATAAGCAGTTCTTTGATTTTCAAAACATGATCAAAGAATAAATACCAACATTAATGTAAATGGGGTTTACCTTAAAATTATTATGCTAAGGAGTTTGTAGGGATTATAAGAAAGAACTCCAAATATGGGCGCTGTACAAATCTATAAAACTACCCTATCCTCGATATTTTTTAGCTATATGCATCACTATTCACAATCCGTCTATTGTACGCACTGTACACACAGACCCCTCCCTCCCCTGTCTATTTATTTACTATTTACAGCGGAAGTTCTCCCTCGCTGCCAGACGGTGTAAGTAAGAAAAATTAAGCTGTTTAGTGCTGCAGTTTTACTGCACTGTCTAGACTTGGCTGCCATAGTCCAGCCACACACTGCTGTTCTGGACATTAACTTTAGCCCTTGGCCACCTGGCAAGTACCTATAAGCCACAGGCCAGTCGAGCCCAGCTTAGGCACATGCAAGAAAGAAAATACAAGGTGTGCAGCACAAAAGCTACTGGGGGCAAGGCTGAGTGTAGTTCAGTTGAAACTTGACACAAGCCAAGTAAAAAACACCACACACAGGAAGATCTGTAAAGAAATATATTCTTTAAATAGTTAGCAAATATTCTGTGATTGCGGGGAGGGAAGCAAGCAGAAAAGGAATAGTTTAGTATCTAAAAATATCCATCCCTTAAGTATCGAAATTCGCCACAAGACGTTGCATAAAGAAAATGTTTGTGCGGGGTAGTAGATCAAGGAAACCCGAGAACAATGACGTTTTCTAGGAGCTACCGGGATTTGATATGTTTTTTTTTTTAGATTAAAACATTATATTTGATTAAAGCAAGTGTGCATGTTATGAGACCCCTTTATGCGTGTTCTCTTCAAATAGAAGACAAACTTAGTAAAACGCTAGAAATTATGATTCTGTTCTGTTTTAGGTTGTTTACCCCATAGCTGATGGGGGAGTCCACCCTCACAGTAAGGAAAGGCACAGGCCCCGTCATAATTTTCCATTGAGTGCTGGACGTTTAATAAAACAATGTGTGTGACCACATTTCAATGTTGTTTAATATTAATTTATTTTAGTGACAGCATGCGTTTAGTTCGGGGAGCCAGATAGCCAGATAGCCAGGGAGCCAGATAGCCTACCCATTTGTATTTCTTTGCAATCAGAACAAAAGGATATAGAGATGGAAAACATACTTTCAAAATGTCGGAGCGAGTATAATCATTCAACAGCCAATCAAAGGGGTATTATTGGAGGTTTTTTTTTTTTTAACCCAATTGTTTTTAGCAACAATGCAACAAATACATATAAGCCCAACATTTTTGTTATAACACCAGAAATAGAAACCGTGTTGTAAAATGTTTACATAAAATACACGTTTTGGTCACCCAATATCTCTTCAACATTTCAATGTTATTTACGTTCACTTAGTGTTATGCAATGAACCCCATTAACGATGCCCCTTGACTGAGCGCACTTTATTCTTGTTGGGGTGTATTTTTCCCTTTTTCAACTTCTTCGGTTGTCCTCTTCCCACCTGTTGGTATCGGCAGAGTATTTATTCCTTGCCCTTCTGGCCTGTTAAGTGGTATAATAAAATATTCCCCCATTGAAAAATTAAGGAGCTAGGCGTGGAGAATTGAGGGGGTTGTGTGGCTAAGACAGGCCTCTGAAATGAGTGTAAATGGCGTTTAGCGGTGAAAATGCTTCGTGCAGGGAAAGAATAATACATACACATACGATGAATTTGAAACGAGATCTGGGAAATAGTTTAGGTCTGTAGCTGGGGTTTACGAATCAACTGTCTCTTTGCGATCAGCGAGAGTGACTCGCTGAACGCCTACTGCCCGCCGAGGTTTCCTACATTTCATCAAAGGTAAATACATTAGAAGGAGTAGTTTCTGTCCTGTAACTCCAGTTCTGTAGTAGGGGTATCTCTGTTATAGTCATAATCTAGTGAATAGTCCCGCCCATGTGCGTGGACCCCGGAGCAATCAAAAATAATCTCTTATAGTGTCAAAAAATGCAGAAAAGCATAGACACTTAAGAGAGAATTTAAAGACAGATAATGCAGCCTAAAAAGGCTACACTGTCCAGTACTTCAACTAGAAATTCCACCATAAAATCCACAAAACAGCAAAAGCCTGTACAGATTTCCCTTGCTTTACCAGCAAAATCCCTCAGGAATGATAGAGAGAAGAACCTGGACAGACAAGCCCCATAGGCTGCCATTATGTGGCTCAAAACAGGATACTGTGCCTTTAAGAGAATCTTCCAGAACCTTATCCCAGAATGCATAGCAGGTCCAACTTAGTTTCAGTTCTTTTCGAAGGCGTAACACGCCAGACCTGTAGCATTCCATAAGGAATATGTCTCTCTCCACCGGGGAGGAGGGAGGGCGCTTATGACTATAACAGAGATACCCCTACTACAGAACTGGAGTTACAGGACAGAAACTACTCCTTCTGTAGTAGGGGATCTCTGTGTATAGTCATAATCTAGTGAATAGAATGGCAAGCCCATCCCCACACCAAAGCGGCGGTGGAGAAAAGAGAATTAACCAACGTGAATAACCAATTAAAACTAGGAGGGGGGTGGTTACACCCCTCTCCTTTGGCGGGCTTTCCCCAGGCCAGGGGCTGGAGTGCCCCTGGAACTGGTTTCAGCCGGCCTATGCACAGTGAGAACCGGGGTGCCACTTGCAGTCACCTTCCTCTAAAGCCCTGCCTACCTAGGATACACAAAATCCTGTCTGGGACGGTGCTGGCACCGCCCCTGACAGGAAACCCTTTGTCCTTGCCTCCTGCTCTGGGAGGACTCCCAGCAGCAGGAGGGCAGACTTGTGTCTCGGTGGCAGCATCCATTTTGTGGAGCTAAGGCTATGTCTGACTTTAACCGGGGTTACAGGTTACATACATGTCGTGTCCCTCTAGAAGGGTGGAATGCTAACCCCGTCGCCAGAATTGGCGAGGGGTTAGTGTAGGAGAGTAGGGTCTGCAATCCTATGATCACCCAGATTTTTGCTTTTTGCTGCACTGGTTTACGACTTTCCCTGGCTGTGGGCCTGCTAATCAGACCCACAGCCTAGCTGTTCTCTCTATCCAAATTGTACTTAGGTACTGAATTGGCACTGGGCCCTCTCCAAGTCCCTGTACCCAGGGCTGAGGTGCACCCAGAAGTCTCCCAGGGGCTGAAGCATGTATTATGCCACCCCTGGATTGACTAACTAAAACTGACACAACTGGCTGCACGACAGCTGGGGCAAGGTGGTGTACTCACCCTTTGCTTTAGATATAGTATACCTATATCTAACCCTAAAATGGACACACAGATCTCCTATCAGTCACTCCTATGGCAGGCCTTAACAATCCTGAAGGCAGAGTGCTTGGAATCGTGTGAGATGGTGCTCTGGCATGAGCTGAGCCTGTCTGCGGCTTTCGGGATCCATCCCTTAGCCGTTTCCATGATATCGCATACCATATACTCTTAAGTGCATTATAATCCTCGCGGTTATGTGCCAACTCTGGTATCGCTTTATCAAAACATGTCGAGTAAGGTGTCATACGAATTGGAATACTAACCCCTCGCCAATTCTGGCGACGGGGTTAGCATTCCATCCTTCTAGAGGGACACGACATGCCTGTAACCTATAACCCGGTTAAAAGTCAGACAGAGCCTTAGCATCCACAAAATGGATGCTGCCACCGAGACACAAGTCTGCCCTCCTGCTGCTGGGAGTCCTCCCAGAGCAGGAGATAAGGACAAAGGGTTTCCTGCCAGGGGCGGTGCCAGCACCGTCCCAGACAGGGTTTTGTGTATTGTAGGTAGGCAGGGCTTTAGAGGAAGGTGACTGCACGTGGCACCCCGGTGCTCACTGTGCATAGGCTGGCTGGAACCAGTTCCAGGGTCACTCCAGACCCTGTGCTGGGGAAAAGCCCGCCAAGGAAGTGGGTGTAACCACCCCCCTCCTGGTCCCACCCATAGAGCAGGACCTAGTCGCGTGCCAGCCCCTTTTTACAGGATAAAGGTAGAGACTGGCCCCCTTCCAAATCAGATCATCTTTGAATCCTGAAACTACTTTCCACGAAAGGAACTCAAGACTTCTTCCTAAGATTTCTCCCTTGTGACTAAGGAGTAGTCACCCTGCATCCGCAGGCACCATCTTAAGAACACTGCGGTCTGCTGCAAGTCTCTCCTCCGGATCAAGACTGCCCAGCTCGACGAGAACCGGCTTCCCTGGCACCTCTGACCTTTACCTACATCATCAGTCACGCTGAGATTCGTGGGTGTGACGAGACCTCGAGGGACCGGCCATCTTCAAGACTGCACGACTTCTGCACAGAAAGCCCGCCGAGTAATTTCCTGGTGAGTGCTTTGGGGTCCGAGAAGCCCCGACCCTGAGCAGCTCCAGCACCGAAGTGCAGCCTCCCAGCATCTCCACGATCTGCGTGGGGCCCTTCTGCTTTTTGCTGCTCACCGCGTTGTTTGGCTACTAGCCCGCTGGCTTGTGGCCTTCTGAACGACGCCCGACGACAACACTGCTGCTGGTCTGGTTGCTCCAGACTGGCCCTTGCTTCCCTCCATCGGAGAAGTACCCTGGACCCTCCTGGTCCGGCTAAAGACGCCATTTTAGGTCCACCGCGTGGGCCTTGCATTTGCCAAGGCTTGTTGCCCAATCCTGGGTCCAGCGACGTCGACAGCAAGAACCTTCGTGGGACAGCTCGCACCTCCATCCTGGTCGCCGACAACGCCTCCTGGTCCGAGAGACTGCAGAGCCCAGCAGCGCCCACTCACCTGACTGCGGTGACTTCGCCCGGTGCCATCCTGGTGCCCACTTAATCACTGGCTAGTGATTCAAGAACTTGGTCCCCTCTGCTTTCAGGTTTTCTTCTTCCTTGATCCAGGCTTGGATCCATCGAACTTTTCTTCACTGGTCGCCTGCCAGCAACTTCCTTCTTCCAGGCTCCTGGTCCGGCAACGAGATTCCCGACGTCTTTTCAGACCTATGCAGCTGCAGCCCCTGGGCTAGGTAACTTCGGCACTTCGGTGTCCCAGCATAGCCTCACTATCCTAGGGTCAGGATCCACTGTCGTTTTCTTCCTACCAGGTCGGGTTCGCCCGTGAACACTAACTTTGCCTTTACTAGCTCCCATAGACTTTGTCCCGCATCCCGCGTGAGAGTGCACACTCTGCACCCGAGTCCCCTAGGTCTCCTAGAAGTAATCTAACGATTCCCTAGTCAAGTCCTAGCGATCCCAAAGCCTATTAGTACTGTACTTACCTGCTAGTAATTTCGCATTCCACCTTTAGAGTATATGGTTTTTCGTGCCCCTCGGGCATTTGTGTATAACGTGCTAACTTAAGTATTTTCATAAGAGTTTTGTTGTGTGCTTAGCACCCTGTCCTCATAAAGAGTACAGGGTTGTTGTGATTCTAATAAATACATTGTTTATTTTCATAACACTTGTGTGGTGTCCTTTCACTGGGTGTTCAAGGGGTAATGTGATGGTAAAACAGCTGGCTTAACACGCCCTCTAGAGTCTTAGCCTTAGACTGCTCGTATCCATGCTACTAGGATAGCTGGTCTATAAGGTTGACTTACAACCAATCATCAATAAGGGTTGTTTGGACTGATATATAGTGATCACTAGAATAGTGACCACTGCACATCAGGCCAACTTCTCACATTGGTGAGCAGCGGTTGGGATTTGAGCTTGCTGTTGTTTTACCACACATATCCTAAGAATATCTTGTGAAAGATCACATAAGTACTAAAGGTACATATAACTTAGCTTAGAATACTCTGAGTTCTACTGAACCAGCTGTTGTAGCTCCTAGGGCCTAGCACACCCTAAACTACAACTCTAGCAAGGGATCAGTAGGCAAACATATAGTGTAGGTAAGTGCACCACTTACACCTCACTAGAAAAGCATGTCGACTCAGGGGGACTCTACTGAGACTCCCCTGGTCAGTGTTGACCCTCCACAGGTCACTTCAAGATATGCAGCTCTCAATTTTCAGGAGATGAGGCAACTCTGTGTCTCCAGGAAACTGAAGCAGGGGTCTAACCCCACCCTTCCCTTTCTGATAGGTCTCTTAGAGACATATGATGCCAGAAAGCTCTCTCAGTTACATGAGAGCATGCCAGCCTTAGAGGGAACCTCTGGGGATCCAGACCTCCCCAACACTGATTCAGCAGTTGAGGAGGAGGATGAGGAGGTACTCTCTGGGGATGAGGTAGACAAGGGTCTTGAGGTAGTCAGAAGGCTAACTAGGACCAACTTAGACTTACTTGGGCTAGGATCTGGGGGCCCCCCAGTACTAACCCGAAGTGGGCCTAACCTTGGAGTTAGGAGAGATAGATCTCTTTCTAGGGACTCCAATAGATCTCTGCACTCTAATGCCTCTTCTCAGGGGAGAAGGAATCCTCCACAGAGGAGGTTTACTTCCCCTCAGAGAAAGGAGCATGAAGCTAGGATGAGACAAGCTGAACTGAGGATTGAAAGGGAAGAAATTGCCCTGGCCAAAGAGAAGCTTGCCCTGGCAAGAGAGCAGCAGATGAGTGGGCTAGCTCCCACTGGTGGCAGCAATCTCCCAAGAGATAGAGAGAAGGGTTTAGATACTAAACACCTGACTAAAATAGTGCCCCCCTTTAAGCAAGGGGATGACATCCAGAAATGGATGGCTGCTCTGGAGAGGGCCTGCACTGTGCAGAACATTCCCCAGAGTCAGTGGGCAGCTATACTGTGGCTCTCCTTTGATGGTAAAGGTAGAGATAAGCTCCTCACTACAAGAGTGGAGGATGCTAACAATTACCAGGTCCTGAAGAATACACTGGTTGATGGGTTTGGTTTAACCACTGAGCAGTACAGGTTGCTGTTCAGAGACACCCAGAAAACTCAGTCTCAGGACTGGTCTGATTTTGTGGATTGTGCCACTAAGGCTTTGGAGGGCTGGTTGCTGGGTAGCAAGGTTACAGATTACACAGGATTGTATAATCTAATGATGAGAGAACAAATTTTGAACAATTGTCAGAACCAGTTGCTGCACCAGCACCTTGTTGATTCAGATCCGACCTCTCCCCAAGAATTGGGAAAGAAGGCAGACAAATGGGTCAGGACAAGGATCAAGCAGAACCAGAACCAGAACCAGGGTGGTCAGAAGAAAGCAGACCAGAAGGGTAATGTCAAGAATGAGCAAAATGACCAGAAGTCTTCACCAGGTCCCCAACAAACCAAAGAGGGTGGGGGTCAGGCTTCCCAGAAGAAGAAGGCTCAAGAAGGCCAGTCCAAAAGGTGGTGCCAGTACTGCAAAAGTAAATCTCACTGGTTTAGTGAGTGCACCAAAAGAGGAGGAGGACAAACTCCTACCACTACAGCTCCTAAAGCAACTGCACCCCCTAGTACAGTCAGTAGTGGTAGTGTCACTCCCAAGGCATTAGTTGGGTTAACCTTGGGTACTGAGGGGTCTGACAACTTAGTTGGCACACTCACTCAGGCTGTCCTTGTCTGTACAGGGGATGTGGATATGTCCCCTGAAATAAGTCCCAATACTTTGGGCAAATACAGGCAGACACCTTTGATTAATGGCAAAATGGCTCAGGCCTATAGGGACACTTGTGCCAGTGTCACCATGGTGACACCTAACTTTGTGGACCCTGGACAGATCATGCCAGGTACTGATTTCCTGGTGACCAATGCCAGCAATGTCACTACTAGTCATAGTGTGGCAATTGTAGCTTTCTCCTGGGGTGGAGTGAAGGGACAAAAGAAAGTTGTAGTCAGTTCAGACCTCCCAGTTGATTGTTTGTTGGGCAATGATTTGGAGTCATCACAATGGTCAGAAGTGGAGCAGAGGACTCACATGGAGATGTTAGGCTTGCCAGCACATGTGCTTGCTGTGACTAGGTCACAGGCCAGAAGATGCCCCACTGAACAGGTGCTGGATCCTGAAATTATGGACCAGACACCTCCCAAGAAGAAGAGCAGTAAGGGTAAGGCTTTGCCTTCCCCCTTGCCCCAGGTTGAGGATCAAGTCTCTGAGGAGGCTGATCTAGCAGAGCTGAGGGAAACTGAGCCTAAAGAGCTTGAACTTGATCAAGTTGAGTTTCTGGGCTCAGGGGGACCCTCCAGAGCAGACCTGGGGAAGGAACAGTTGAGCTGCCCTTCCCTTGAACCCCTCAGACAGCAGGCTGCTGCTGAGGCTGCAGGGAATGCCACAGGTGCCCACAGGGTATACTGGGAGGATGGACTCCTGTACTCTGAGTCAAGAGACCCCAAGCCTGGTGCAACCAGGAGGCTGGTCATCCCCTTGTCTCTGAGAGGTTTCCTTCTCACCTTGGCCCATGAGATTCCCCTTGCAGGTCATTTAGGTCAGACAAAGACTTGGGACAGGCTTGTCTCACACTTTCACTGGCCCCATATGAATGAGAATACCAAGGAGTTTTGTCGCTCATGTGTCACTTGCCAAGCCAGTGGTAAGTCAGGTGGCACAACAAAGGCCCCCCTTATACCACTACCTGTGGTGGGGGTTCCCTTTGAAAGAGTGGGGATTGACATTGTTGGTCCAATGGAACCCCAGACAGCATCAGGACACAAGTTTATACTGGTGGTGGTGGACCATGCCACCAGGTATCCTGAGGCTATTCCCCTTAGGACCACTACAGCCCCTGTAGTGGCAAGAGCCCTAGTTGGAGTGTTCTCCAGAGTGGGTTTCCCTAAGGAGGTCGTTTCTGACAGAGGTACAAACTTCATGTCAGGATATCTGACTGCCATGTGGAAAGAGTGTGGTGTGAACTACAAGTTCACCACACCCTATCATCCACAATGCAATGGGCTTGTTGAGAGATTCAACAGGACCCTGAAAGGGATGATTCATGGACTACCTGAACCTCTTAGGAGAAGATGGGATGTCCTGATCCCCTGCCTCTTGTTTGCTTACAGAGAGGTCCCACAGAAGGGGGTTGGCTACAGCCCTTTTGAGCTTCTGTATGGGCATCCTGTAAGAGGACCCCTGTGTTTGGTGAAGGAAGGATGGGAGAGACCTCTCAAAAAGCCTGCAACCAACATAGTGGACTATGTACTTGGTCTCCGCTCCAGGATGGCTGAGTATATGGAGAAGGCATCTAAAAACCTTGAGGCCAGCCAGGAACTTCAAAAAGCTTGGCATGACCAAAAGGCTGTACTGACTGTGTACCAGCCAGGACAGAAGGTGTGGGTGCTGGAGCCAGTGGCCCCAGCAGCTCTAAAAGACAAATGGTCTGGGCCCCACACCATCATTGAGCAAAAGGGAGAGGTTACCTACTTGGTGGACCTTGGAACTCCCAGGAGCCCTCTCAGAGTGCTCCATGTTAACAGGCTCAAAGCATATGTTGACAGGAAGGACATGAGCTTGCTCATGGCCACAGATGAGGGACAGGAGGAAGAGAGTGACCCTCTCCCAGACCTGCTCACTCAGAATCCTGATGATGGATCAGTTGATGGTGTTGTCTTTTGTGGCAGCCTCACTGAACATCAGCAACAGGATTGCAGGCAAGTTCTGCAATCCTTTCGACATATGTTCTCTCTGACACCCAGCCAAACTGATTGGTGTACCCATGATGTTGACACTGGAGACAGTCTGCCTGTCAAGAGTAAAATCTACAGACAGCCTGATCATGTTAGAGACTGCATAAAAACTGAAGTGCAGAAAATGTTGGAACTGGGAGTCATTGAGCCCTCAGATAGCCCTTGGGCTAGCCCAGTAGTTCTAGTGCCAAAGCCTCACACCCAGGGTGGTAAGAGAGAGATGAGGTTTTGCGTAGACTACAGAGGCCTCAATGCAGTCACTAAGACTGATGCCCACCCAATACCAAGAGCAGATGAGCTTATAGATAGATTGGCTTCTGCCAACTTCTTAAGCACATTTGATTTGACAGCTGGGTATTGGCAAATCAGGTTAGCTGAGGAAGCCAAACCTAAGACAGCATTTTCTACCCCTGGAGGGCATTATCAATTTGTGGTAATGCCCTTTGGACAGAAAAATGCACCTGCCACCTTCCAAAGGTTGGTGAATCAAGTCCTCACTGGGCTGGATGACTTCTGTGCAGCTTATCTTGACGATATTGCTGTCTTTAGCTCCACCTGGGAGGATCACCTGGTCCACCTGAGGAAAGTGTTAGAGGCCCTGCAAAAGGCAGGCCTCACTATCAAGGCCACAAAGTGCCAGATAGGGCAGTCACAGGTTGTATACCTGGGCCACCTTGTAGGTGGAGGCCAGGTTCAGCCACTGGAGAGTAAGATACAGGCCATCAAGGACTGGACTCCTCCAATCACCCAGACTCAGGTTCGAGCTTTCTTGGGCCTGACTGGGTACTATAGGAAGTTTGTCAGAAATTATGGGTCCATAGTGACCCCCCTTAATGACCTGACAAGCAAAAAGATGATGCCAAAGAAAGTTCAGTGGACAGCAAGCTGTCAGAAAGCATTCAATGACCTAAAGCAGGCCATGTGCACAGCACCTATCCTCAAGAGTCCAGATTACTCCAAGCCATTCATTGTCCAAACAGATGCTTCTGAGTTGGGTGTGGGAGCTGTTCTGTCTCAACTGAATTTTGATGGTAATGATCAGCCTATTGCTTTCATTAGTAGGAGGTTGACACCCAGAGAGAAAAATTGGTCAGCTATTGAGAGGGAGGCCTTTGCTGTGGTCTGGGCCCTGAAGAAGCTGAGGGCCTACTTGTTTGGCACTCACTTCACCATTCAGACAGACCATAAGCCCCTCTTGTGGCTAAATCAGATGAAGGGTGAAAACCCCAAACTGCTTAGGTGGTCCATTTCCCTACAGGGGATGGATTTTACAGTGGAGCATAGACCTGGGACTGATCACAGCAATGCTGATGGGCTCTCCAGGTATTTCCACTTAGAGCAAGAAGACTCACCTGGTCAAGGTTAGTTTATTGTCCCAAAGTTTGGGGGGGGGTCATGTAGGAGAGTAGGGTCTGCAATCCTATGATCACCCAGATTTTTGCTTTTTGCTGCACTGGTTTACGACTTTCCCTGGCTGTGGGCCTGCTAATCAGACCCACAGCCTAGCTGTTCTCTCTATCCAAATTGTACTTAGGTACTGAATTGGCACTGGGCCCTCTCCAAGTCCCTGTACCCAGGGCTGAGGTGCACCCAGAAGTCTCCCAGGGGCTGAAGCATGTATTATGCCACCCCTGGATTGACTAACTAAAACTGACACAACTGGCTGCACGACAGCTGGGGCAAGGTGGTGTACTCACCCTTTGCTTTAGATATAGTATACCTATATCTAACCCTAAAATGGACACACAGATCTCCTATCAGTCACTCCTATGGCAGGCCTTAACAATCCTGAAGGCAGAGTGCTTGGAATCGTGTGAGATGGTGCTCTGGCATGAGCTGAGCCTGTCTGCGGCTTTCGGGATCCATCCCTTAGCCGTTTCCATGATATCGCATACCATATACTCTTAAGTGCATTATAATCCTCGCGGTTATGTGCCAACTCTGGTATCGCTTTATCAAAACATGTCGAGTAAGGTGTCATACGAATTGGAATACTAACCCCTCGCCAATTCTGGCGACGGGGTTAGCATTCCACCCTTCTAGAGGGACACGACATGCCTGTAACCTATAACCCGGTTAAAAGTCAGACAGAGCCTTAGCATCCACAAAATGGATGCTGCCACCGAGACACAAGTCTGCCCTCCTGCTGCTGGGAGTCCTCCCAGAGCAGGAGATAAGGACAAAGGGTTTCCTGCCAGGGGCGGTGCCAGCACCGTCCCAGACAGGGTTTTGTGTATTGTAGGTAGGCAGGGCTTTAGAGGAAGGTGACTGCACGTGGCACCCCGGTGCTCACTGTGCATAGGCTGGCTGGAACCAGTTCCAGGGTCACTCCAGACCCTGTGCTGGGGAAAAGCCCGCCAAGGAAGTGGGTGTAACCACCCCCCTCCTGGTCCCACCCATAGGGCAGGACCTAGTCGCGTGCCAGCCCCTTTTTACAGGATAAAGGTAGAGACTGGCCCCCTTCCAAATCAGATCATCTTTGAATCCTGAAACTACTTTCCACGAAAGGAACTCAAGACTTCTTCCTAAGATTTCTCCCTTGTGACTAAGGAGTAGTCACCCTGCATCCGCAGGCACCATCTTAAGAACACTGCGGTCTGCTGCAAGTCTCTCCTCCGGATCAAGACTGCCCAGCTCGACGAGAACCGGCTTCCCTGGCACCTCTGACCTTTACCTACATCATCAGTCACGCTGAGATTCGTGGGTGTGACGAGACCTCGAGGGACCGGCCATCTTCAAGACTGCACGACTTCTGCACAGAAAGCCCGCCGAGTAATTTCCTGGTGAGTGCTTTGGGGTCCGAGAAGCCCCGACCCTGAGCAGCTCCAGCACCGAAGTGCAGCCTCCCAGCATCTCCACGATCTGCGTGGGGCCCTTCTGCTTTTTGCTGCTCACCGCGTTGTTTGGCTACTAGCCCGCTGGCTTGTGGCCTTCTGAACGACGCCCGACGACAACACTGCTGCTGGTCTGGTTGCTCCAGACTGGCCCTTGCTTCCCTCCATCGGAGAAGTACCCTGGACCCTCCTGGTCCGGCTAAAGACGCCATTTTAGGTCCACCGCGTGGGCCTTGCATTTGCCAAGGCTTGTTGCCCAATCCTGGGTCCAGCGACGTCGACAGCAAGAACCTTCGTGGGACAGCTCGCACCTCCATCCTGGTCGCCGACAACGCCTCCTGGTCCGAGAGACTGCAGAGCCCAGCAGCGCCCACTCACCTGACTGCGGTGACTTCGCCCGGTGCCATCCTGGTGCCCACTTAATCACTGGCTAGTGATTCAAGAACTTGGTCCCCTCTGCTTTCAGGTTTTCTTCTTCCTTGATCCAGGCTTGGATCCATCGAACTTTTCTTCACTGGTCGCCTGCCAGCAACTTCCTTCTTCCAGGCTCCTGGTCCGGCAACGAGATTCCCGACGTCTTTTCAGACCTATGCAGCTGCAGCCCCTGGGCTAGGTAACTTCGGCACTTCGGTGTCCCAGCATAGCCTCACTATCCTAGGGTCAGGATCCACTGTCGTTTTCTTCCTACCAGGTCGGGTTCGCCCGTGAACACTAACTTTGCCTTTACTAGCTCCCATAGACTTTGTCCCGCATCCCGCGTGAGAGTGCACACTCTGCACCCGAGTCCCCTAGGTCTCCTAGAAGTAATCTAACGATTCCCTAGTCAAGTCCTAGCGATCCCAAAGCCTATTAGTACTGTACTTACCTGCTAGTAATTTCGCATTCCACCTTTAGAGTATATGGTTTTTCGTGCCCCTCGGGCATTTGTGTATAACGTGCTAACTTAAGTATTTTCATAAGAGTTTTGTTGTGTGCTTAGCACCCTGTCCTCATAAAGAGTACAGGGTTGTTGTGATTCTAATAAATACATTGTTTATTTTCATAACACTTGTGTGGTGTCCTTTCACTGGGTGTTCAAGGGGTAATGTGATGGTAAAACAGCTGGCTTAACACGCCCTCTAGAGTCTTAGCCTTAGACTGCTCGTATCCATGCTACTAGGATAGCTGGTCTATAAGGTTGACTTACAACCAATCATCAATAAGGGTTGTTTGGACTGATATATAGTGATCACTAGAATAGTGACCACTGCACATCAGGCCAACTTCTCACAGTTAGTATTCCAATTCGTATGACACCTTACTCGACATGTTTTGATAAAGCGATACCAGAGTTGGCATATAACCGCGAGGATTATAATGCACTTAAGAGTATATGGTATGCGATATCATGGAAACGGCTAAGGGATGGATCCCGAAAGCCGCAGACAGGCCCAGCTCATGCCAGAGCACCATCTCACACGATTCCAAGCACTCTGCCTTCAGGATTGTTAAGGCCTGCCATAGGAGTGACTGATAGGAGATCTGTGTGTCCATTTAGGTTTAGATATAGGGATACTATATCTAAAGCAAAGGGTGAGTACACCACCTTGCCCCCAGCTGTCAAGCAGCCAGTTGTGTCTGTTTGGTTAGTCAGTCCAGGGGTGGCATAATACATGCTGCAGCCCCTGAGAGACTTCTGGGTACACCTCAGCCCTGGGTACAGGGACTTGGAAAGGGCCCAGTGCCAATTCAGTACCTGGGTACAATTTGGAATAGAGAGAACAGCTAGGCTGTGGGTCTGATTAGCAGGCCCACAGCCAGGGAAAGTCGTAAACCAGTGAAGCAAAAAGCAAAAATCTGGGTGATCATAGGATTGCAGACCCTACTCTCCTACAGCCAGTCTGTGGGGGGTTGCGTTCCCACCGAGCCTCAGAGACTGGAAGAGAGATACGAACTGATGAATGGTAGCAAAGAGGGTGATTAACAAAAGTAGAGGTTAGGGGAGAAGATCATGTGCTGTGCCCATAATGATTACTTGAGGGTCGAAACTGCCAATCATGTGAACTCTGATCTCCACTAGACAGCCTATGTATTTTAATATCAGTTAGAGGGAGGATGGGCTGAATTACATGGTGTACATTTGCTGTACTTATGTATAACTCCTGTGGTATAACTACCTGCTCTGTTCTATTAAGATGTTCAATAAAAAGATTTTAAAAAAAAAAGAGAGATTACAGTATATGCAAGCACGAAGGTATGACGTTTTGAACATGGAAAAAGACTAGACTGCTGGCCTCCAAGCTGACACTATGTTGCCCAACTTGGAAAGTGTCTCAAATGCACCTTACCAAATGAGAGCCGGGTCTGGTTTCAGCAGATAATGAGCTGATTTTCTTTCAATGTGTTCATACTGGATATCCAGATTCGTAAGAGTATCGCCTTCAGGAGAGTCACCTAGGTGTTTTATTGACTTCCTTTCTCTGCATTCTAGAATAACCATCAACTTATGGGATGATAATGCCTGTTCTGTGATAGAACGTGCACTACTAGTGTTTGCTGTGAATATTTTGCGAGTACAGTGCTCCTGGGTATCGCTCCCTGAGCTGGAGCGTTGTTGTATATCACTGTGGTAGCATCCCCATACTCATGGGGTATGTCTCCCAGGCACAGGTTAAGGTGCTCGATGCGAAGCTTTCCCACTTTCAAATAAACACACTTCTCCAAAAGTTCTTTTCAAAAGGTCATTTCAATTTGTATTGTTTTATTCACAATACTCTTGTTTCATGAGTAAACTTCGTTCCCAAAATGCATCATTCCCAGATTGACCTTATTTGTTGTTACAATGCATTTCGGCCCACTTGCCTTCATCTGGGGAATATCGATAATTTCAAAACACGCCGTTCTATGCTACCACAGTGATAATAAAAATGCCCGTGCCATTAAACTATCTCACTGACCGACAGCCTTTTAACAACAGTTAATCCCCAAAGAATATTTACTGTAGGTAAACTGTCCCAGCATCGTTCTGTTCCCATATCTGTGTAATGATTTGTGAGGCTACTCCTGTTTCCCCCATACTATTTCATCAATGAATTAGAGAAGGCCTTTAAAAATCAAATGATCTAGGCCTGGTCTCAAAAGCATTTTTAAAGATGTTGCTTGGACAGTTCAAAAAGAATTGGCATTTTTCCATAACTCGGATGTCCAAGGCTGGCTCACCAATAGTCCAGTTTACAGATATTCACAACATTCTGATAACCACTTAACTTTTATTAATAAAAGGGTAAATCACACAACACAGAACTGTAACACCAGTTTTTCTTTACTGGTATCTTCATAAATATAATGTCCTCCACTAAAGGGCCAACAGAATTGGAGCACGATGAATTTCAACTTCCTTCATCAGATCGCAAAACCACACTCAGGGATTTACCGCCCCTGCAGGAAATGGTAGGGTTGAAGAATACAAAAAGGTGAAGGGAGGAATACTTAAATTAAGCTCAGTCACTGGTAATTAATTCAGGCCGCGTCCCAGTGCGCTTTTTTTGACGGTCTTGTCACATCAGGCAGAAAACAGCCATATGTAAATCAGCCTCAGTCTTGCTCCAATAGGAACTGTCCCGGCTGAATTGTTAAGACAGATCCCCTCCTAATCTAAACACTAGCAACTCCAAAGATGAATTATTACATTACATCCATTAGTTTTTTTAGATTCTCAAATGGTGTGTTTGGGGGAGCTCTTGGCTCTTTGACAAAAGTCATCTAAATAAACATGACACATTTATATAAACGCTTTCCTTTCATTTTCCCCTAACATAAGAGAAAATGAAAATGCAACCCCATGTAGCATTAAAACACTTTCCCCGGTAGGTTATTAATGTAATGTATTACTTTGCTAAAAGAGCTAAAAGGGAATTGTTTATGACGGAGAGATTTTCTTAGTTGAGGAAGTGTTTTGGGATCCACTACAAACATAACTGCTTAAAATGCTGGGCTATGGTTGGTGCACCACTGATTTATCCTACAACCAATGGAATCTGGTATTCTTAGGTTGATGAGATGCTCATGTTACTCAAACAAGGTCGCTAGCTACGAACGTTTTGTGGTCTTGGCTTGTGGCTCACTGATGACAGACACAACCTATCTTTCAATGGATGACAATACGGGTTTTCATATAAAGCATTGGCTAAAGTGAGGAAACTTAGAACACCACTGCTCAGAAACCTTTTACATCAATATACAGTTTGAAATCCAAGTGTGAACATTGTGAATGCACTAACATGCCACTACACTAGCTTCTTGATCTCTCAAACAAAACTAAGACATATTCTAACGAGAGACGCTTCGAAACCATCAAAATAAAAATAAAAATCTTTTGTGCAGCCTTTGCCAAAGGAGAAACTAACATTCACACAGACAAGTTTGTTTGTTTGGGTTTCTTACCTCAAAATCTATTAGTTGCAAATCTGACACTAATGTGCTCAGAAGTCCACTGTTGTATAGTTCTTGAGCGAGCTGTGCCACGGCTTCAGTCTGTGGTTCTTTCTCATTTGTGCCATATAGGATCTCTTTCATGGCCACCAAATTCTTGGATACCTCTTCAGTAGCCTGAGGATGAGGAACAAACCTAATATTCAGAATGCACTGAAGCCATTAGAGTAATTCCATGCCTACTGTTAATCATTTCACCAGAGCATTGGGTCTCCCCTCCAGTTCCATCTTACATTTGCAATGGTGGTGGCCATGATCAAATGAACAAGCGGTTATGCCGCTGTTTCAATGGTCTGCGCCTGACTCCAAGAGCAGCGCGAGGTGAATTTTTTAAGACCCTATGACGGTTTTGTACAGCGGATAAACATATCTGGGGAGCAAACAAGCCATATTGATTAATACGAAAATGGCAGGGTTCTGGTCTCTGCATTAGAGTAATAGACAGAATCCTGACACCCAGCACATAATGACATTTTCAGACACTAGCATGCCACAAATAGGCTTGCCTACCTCTTAAGAGGTTTAAATTAGCAATAAGAAAGATGATCTGCAAATGAGAATCTTGCCACACGAACTATAGCAGATTTTTTATAAAGCAGCATTAATAAGAGTTCTTATTACAGCGTTTTATTAAACTGAACTTCATAAGGAAAATGAGCAGGTTTGACTCAAACGTCAATAACTGAAACATCAAATGCTCTTCAAGGATGGAAAAGCAACCTGGATGTATGCAATTACATTTAGTCCACATTTTTCACATTAACCTAAGATAATAAAATACTTTTATTCTCAACGTGGTGCATGCATAAAAGATACAAATCTCACGGTGTTGACAATGCACAAAGCTATGCTTGACATAAATAAGCCTGCTCAGGTTATTCACGAGACAGATTTATCAATTTAAATTACAACATAGCCGAGATTTTTTCTCAGCATAACAGATCGGCCACCCCCAATTGCAAAGGTAAAGAAGAAGTCACTAAAGTCAGACTGAAAACACAGTTAACAAAATTACTTGGAGTGCTTATCTTCATTGGAACCTTAATTAATGGTCAACTTAATAAGGAACATTTACAGAAAGAATAAATTTTAAAACAAAGAATATTTTTGAAGCTTATGGGAGACACATTTCTCCTTAACTCAAGCCTTCGCCTTATAAAAGTTGCCATGACTTTTTAAATTAATTTGACAGTACCGAAGTGTTACATATTTGTTTCTCATGGATTTATTCTGTCGGCTTAGAAAACTGCTTAAAGAGATGTCACATTTTAAAAACAGTGATAAAATGTTGCTTCCAACTATTTGTTCCAATAGGCAAAAGCT